>NC_134675.1:89942-1339506 GCF_030463565.1 Pelecanus crispus
TCTTTTAAACTTTTTTTTTTAAGCTTTGCTGGCAACCCCCCCCCCCCCCCCCCCCCCCCGATTTCTTCAGTTTTTCCAATGTACAAGACTGTGATGGGTATTCTTTCTGATTTCATGCTATCAGGAAATGAGAACTGGAGGAAATTGCCTGGATTGTCCTTCACATAGAGGAAAAACTTTTATTTTGTTTTTAACTCATTATTTCATGTTGAGATTACTTTTCTATATATTTTTCTTTGGTTAAAGTTAATAGGATTTAAGGGTGTGATCAGTTAGCTAAAGAAATAGAATGTGTGTGTAATACATATAATATTTGGAGGCAAGTGCTTGTAGCCTGGTTTTCACATCGTGAAATCTCATTCTTTCTATGTGGTGATGATGGCCTGAGTTTTGGCATTTTACCTTCTGATGCTAAAAAGCATTCTTTTTTTCCTGGATGTGCTTTAATATGGAACATTTTCCTTCACTCACTAGGTTGCATACTTATAATACTGGAAAGCCTTCAGGAAGCTTCTCAGTACCATAAAATGCATAATTCCTTGCGGTACTGGTGGGGGAATGGCAACTTTCATGGTGCTCTTTTTTGGTGTCTTACAATATACTTTTTTGAGAAACATAACAAGGATGTTGCTGGAGGCTTTTATGTCATAGCAGTTGAACAGGAAGTTTTGGGTTTGTTTTTGTTTTTTTTTTTTTTTTTTTAAATTTAGGGTGGTCTCACACGTGACCTTTTTTTCCCACCAAGATCAATTTGCACATCGGTTGTATAGTAGATACAGTTCATCAGAATTTCAAATTAAATGCTTTAGTGTCTGAGCATCTTAAAGTGCAGCTCCATGGGGAAAGTATCAGATGGAATACTCAGAAGAGCTCGAGAGTAAATGTGAAATATAGATGTATGTATGGTAGAAATGATAGGATGAGAGACCAGCGAATGAATACAAGTAACCATGCTTCCATGCATGCACCAAGAATAGAAAGATGGTAGTGGTTAGTGATGAACTTTGGAATTCCAGCTGCTGCAAGGTTAAAATTAATGCTCATTTTATATGTCTAGCAATAAATTGTTCTGTATATAATATAACATACTTTGAAAATATATTGCATTATCAGTTATGTATTTCTTAAGTTCTGGTTGCAGATGTGTCACCCAAATTACTGAGATACTATAGTTATCTCCATATCTTTGAAATAAAGTCCTTTGTGAGGTGGACTGTGGAACGTACAATTTCATATATAGAATCGTTTAGGTTGGAAAAGACCTTTAAGATCATCCAGTCCAAACATTAAATGTTTAATGTTACACTGTGACTGAACGAAGAGGGGAAAAATTAACTGTTTTTTCCTGATGTGATGATGATGGATGTGATTTGCCAATCTTGGTATGGGCCTAAATCAGCACACATTGAAGGAAATTAAAAGTTCCTCACTGAACCGTATTGGTTTGGGTCAGACTCTAAATGCTCATCCTCTCTGTTATGTATAGAGTATTCTTAGATATTTATCTTTATTTTGTATTGTGAATTGCCTCATGTTTTAAGAGATCAACTCAGTGCTAGTGCTGTAGTGTGACCTACAGATGTATTGTACTTGGGAGGGCCTATATTATATATTCCTCGCACCTGGTGACAGACACCCTAGAAAACCAAAGGTCATCACAACAGATATAACGTTTGAGTTGTGGTGAATGTGGTTTCATTTCCATGAGGGTATTCTTCCTTGTTTTCTAAAGAGATTTCAGTCTCAGTCTCATAATTTCTGCTAATGATGTTGCGTGCTGTAATTATACCCAGACTGAAATTGAAGTTTACCTTGCTGTCAGAAGACTAGCTAAGAGACTTCTTGTTTTATTTATTTATTTTTTTATTTTACAAACCAGTGAGCTAAAGGAATTTTGGAAAGATGGTATTGAAAAAATGCTAGTCACTGTTAGCTCATGAATTTTGCAATTGGACATTAATTTTTTTGGTTCAAACCAATGGTTGTAATAGCTTTTGATTTGCAGGCATTTAGAAACTTTCCACAGTGCTAGCCCTTTTAGAAAATTTGCATTCATAATTTATTCTATAGTATATGAACTTGAATTTCTTGATTACCTTTTTTAGGCCCATTAGAAATAGTCCTCAGATCACCACTTAAAACCAGTACTTTAAAAAATGTATTTCCTTATATGTTGCCATTAGACTTGTAATTAATTACATTGTTGAGAAATGTTGGATTGAAAAGGTTGCACTTAGCATTTATTTCTTCCATCAATTTGAAATTATATTTTAATATGTGGGGGAAAGTAAAAAATGCTGTGTATGGGTGATTAGGATATGAAGAATGCGAGTACATAATTGGATGATCGATGGAAAGTAGAGCTACTGCAAGCAGAAGTGTTGGGGGTTGTTTGGGGGTTTTTTTGAATGATTATTATAATTTACTAAAGATAGAACCAAATTTAATAGTGTTGTGGCCTTTGACTTAAAGGAAGATTGATGGTTGGAAGCTGTGAGTGGATTGTAAGAGAGCTAGCTAAGAAACATTGGATGGGAATTGTAACATGTCAGATGTCCAAACATAAATGTAGAGTACATTTGGCCTTAAGGAATGGACAAGTTGAATTTTTAGGCTTACAAAGGAAATTGGAAGCAATACAGTTTTATTATAGTACAAGCTACAGTTTGAGGAAGGTTACTTAAAAAAACTCCAGCTATTTCTTAAAGTTTGGAACTCCCAGGAACAAGTATCAATACTCAATTCCTCTCATGGTTTTTTGTTTACAAATAAAACCTGTAGCATTACAATATTATTTGAGATTGTTCTAACTTGCAGTAACACTTTCTCTGCGTGTTCTGGCAGATAACTTCTCAAATAAGCAAAACACTGCTTTGTAGTATGAAACTGGGGGAAAAGAACTTAAATCTGTGAAATTGGTGAATAGCTATGTAATATTCATTAGCTAGCTTTGTGCTATTATGAAACTATCACTAACCAAACATACAGACAAAAAATATGGATGTATAATTTAAAAAAACACAACCCACTGAAATATTGAAAAAAATAATTTGAAATATTGTAGAGGAAGGAGATCCTCTTTTGACAGATCAGGAACAGTCTACAGAGAACATTAAGTTGCAAAATGTTTTTGTGTCTTAGTTACTTTGTTGTTCTATATGTTGTTTTGTACTTACAGTGCATCATAGTAGAAAGTCATATAAACATTTTAATGGAAGATTCTCTCTATTGGACTGAAATAGTCTATTTTGTAAACTTGTTCCAGATAAAAACTATTCTGCTAGTGACAGAACTGAATGGTTTGCTTAACGCTTTGTTGTGGGTTAGCCTTGGCTAAGGGCCACCCACCCAGCTGCTCACTTGCTCTCCCCCCTCAGTAGGACAGGGGGAGAATAGGATGAGAAGGCTTGTGGGTCAAGATAAAGACAAGGAGATTGCTTTCCAGTTATCGTCATGGGCAAAACAGAATCAACTTGGGGAAAATTAAAGTTATTGCCAATTAAAATAGATTTGGGTAGCGAGAAACAAAAAGACAGACACCACCTTTCCTCCCCCCCTTTCCCGTGTCTAGCTTCACTCCTTCATTCCAGACTCCTCTACTCCCCATGAGCAGCACAAGGGGGAGTACGGTCAGTACATAACATTTCCTCTCTGCTGTTCCTTCCCTTTCACACTTTTCTCCTGCTCTGGTGTGGGCTCTTCTACAGGCTACAGTCCTTCAGGAAAAAAGTCTGCTCCAGTGTGGGTTCTCCACGGGCTGCATTTCCTTCACGAAGTATCCATCTGTTCTGGCATGGATCCTCCACAGGCTGCAGTGAATATCTGCTCTAGTGCCATGGAGATGATGATGACTCCTTCTCACTCAGAGGTGCTACAAATTCTTTAATCAAGGAGGTGGAGAAGGTGGTGTGATGCTGCTGGCAGGTGCAGTTAACATTATAATCAGTTGAATGTCAGCATAGTACTCCTCCAAACTTGTTGACTGTTGAAAATAAAATGTTCTAGGAGAACAGGAAAAGAGATAAAATAGTATGGTTTGTATACCAGTACTGAAAGAAGGGGGAGGAAGTGAGATGATTATCATAAGTTGAGCTATCTTGTTAGTTGTAGTGAAAAGGCTTTAATAGAAGTTTCTGAATGAGGGGATTTGATTTATAAGAATAATTCAGTCTTCATTTATGTCCTGAGCTTTGGAAGTATTATTCTGCCTGTTAAGCTTGTGTTTGAGAAGCTGAATACATGAGTAAATAAAGAGTCAATTGAGATTATTTTGGGGTTTGTACTATTTTGGGTTTTTTTAACTTTAGAAGCGGTAGCAAAAGACTCCAAGTCTGCTACTTGTGTCTTTAGTTTTATGAAGCTATCCCAGATGTCACAGTACAAACTCAACTCTGAAGGAGTTTGAAAGAGGGGTTTTGAGATGGAGAAAGGAGAATCTTTGTTTCCAGTTTAATCTATTTGAAACACTCAGGCTTATATGTGATTTTATTTTTTAGCAAGAATGCTTTATTGTTTGTACAGTAGCTTGTTTAACTTGAGATGGTAGTGTCTAATTATTGCAGTATCCTTTAAAATATTCTTGCCTAATCACTTATTGAAGAAACTTTTCTTTAAGTAATGTTTTGGGAAAAAAAAATTTTCCTCCCACCATGGGAGGTCATGTTTGCTCTGTAGTCATTTTTGAGATGTGATGGTTAACTGAACGTCAGTCCAAGATACAGCAATAAAAGCCAGGCCTTCTGTTTCCCTTTGATCTAGAAACCTCTTCATTTTTGAGTAGTCTTCATGATGTAATCATGGACAGTTGGTTTCTAGAAGAAATATATTAAGTGATTGACTGGGGCTAAAAGATTATTCTGTGAAGAGGAGGGAAAGGTCCTTCAAGGAAGACAAGCAGTTTGGGTCAGTATTAGTAGAAACAGAAAATAGGCCAAACTCTTCATCAAAAAGAAAACTAGGATAAGGCATGCCATAATTACACGTAGAGGAAACTTGCTGTTAATAGAGTGATTGTATAGGACAGAGAGGCAGGAGAATGATTTTGCAAGAGAAAACAAAGCAGATATTACAAAGATTGATAAAGACAGACAGAATTCAATGTGCTCCTGATAATATGAAAGAGAAGATTTTTGTACTGAAAGATGCTGAAAATGGAATCTGGTGTTAACTGTTTCCATGGTCTTGTGGATAATAGGGGCTTCATTGCACTGGTTCAATGAGCAGAGTCTTTACTGATGATAATAGTTCTTAGGGTTCGAGTAGTCTTGCTTTGGGATGATACCAGTAATCATGGGAAGAAAGCATCATAGGGTAGTAGTGCTTGCTGGGTAGTAGATGGGTCATACTGCTGGAACACAATAAATCACACAATAAATCAATTGCCATGATTAAAAATATGCCTTTGGGCCTCCTGTGATAAGTAACAACTGTGTTTCTTCTGCAAATTGTTCCCTGATCTCTGATTGTTGCCAAAAGAAAGAGAAGGATGGGGGAAGGAGATAGTGAAAATGTATATTACAGCAGCAAGTACACGTTTTTTCTGTAGCTTATTTATTAAATAAATGAAAATGCTAAGGGAAGGCTGTATGTGCTTGTAGATTCAGGTTAAGAGTGAGTGCTGTTTGACATGCAGGGTGGTGTATTTACCTTTTAATTACTTGAAAGATGGTTGGTCTGCTGAAGATTTTAATTTAATGTCAAACTGGGAAAGAATCGTTAATAACAGGCTCACTGCAGTCTGGATGCCATTTCAGTTGTCTAGTGATGCAAGTATTTTTTCTTTTCAGCCTTCTTCCTCCTGTTAATTTAATTCCATATTTTCGAACTCGGATTAGGCAGAAGTTCTAGAGTGACTGGTAAAGTTAACTCACCTGGTGGTTGGCTAACAGTTTCTTCCTTTATTTGAACAAAGTAGATGTTCCAGTCCAGGCTAGACTTGTGAGACTGCTTAGAGTGATGATCTTGTGGTCTATGCTGTAAATCAGATATGGATGTTTCTCTATTGTTTCCAAAGATGATTTGTGTTGTGTTGGGCAGATTGCTTCTGTCCAGAACTTAAAGTGACCTCTGAATATTTATTTGAAACTTAAATTTGAATTCTTCAGGTCCTTTCAGATTCAGCTGGAATTGTGGGCATGGAACTCTCTTCATAATTGGGTTTTAAGGGTCTCTGACCAACCACCTACTTCAGACTAAAGAAGTAGTGGTCACCTCTGGAAATCTTGCTCTTAATTTGTTGCATTCCTTTAACCTTGTGCTCCCCAGAAGTAAAATCGGCATAATATAGGATTTCAGAGGAATATTGGCAATTAAGGCCATGGTGCTGGATTATACTGCTTTGTGTGTTGAAATATAAAAGAAGTTGGGGGGAACCCCAACCCTTCAGAGTGTGGTTCTGGTTAGTGAGAGTGGCAGATCTGGTCCATTGTTTGAAGAGTACCTGGAGATCTGGGAATGGAGAAAACTCACTTTTTCACTGTGTCACTTTGGTCATTCTGACTGATTATCAGTTCTCAGATACGTTGCTGACTATGGTGTGTATGGAAGAGGAGACTAATTGTATGCAATATCTACATAGTTTAGTTGGTAATGCAGTAAAGTCTAGGAGGGAAATAACCATAAAGAGTGTCTCATCCTACTGGGATCTATTTTTGTGTGTGTTGTATAATGAGCAATAGTTGGAAAATAAATAAATGAGTTTGTCTTGCCTAGGATAAGTAGAAACTCCTATCGCATTCTAGTTTTTTCCTTGCTTGTCTACATTTGGGTGGCTTTGGCTATAGGGTATATAACTTCAAGTGCTGATGTGCTCTGAAATCCATTCTTCTATTATATCCAGTTAAATAACTTGACAAGTGTAAAAATGTTAACAGATGGCTGACAGAAAATTGAGAATAGCCAGACAGCTCTCAGTCTAGTTAATTAGCTCTCAGCTGCTGAATTGTTACTATTTTACTAGTTGTAAAAGCCAGAATTTGCAACAGTGCAAGAAAGGGTTTGAGTTCTTGGCCAGGAGTGCATCTCAAAAGTTAAATTAATGTAATTTGAAGTCAGTGTGGACCAATTCCTTTTGGTCTATTGACCTTTTATCTTTGGTGGGAGAAGTAGAGTAGGGAGACAGCATGTTGGCTTTCAGGTCGTATAGAGGTTAAGTTTCTTTGCCTATGATCAAGCATAGGATGTAAAACAGCACTGTCCAATAGTACAGTGACCTAAGGAGTGTAGGACTTTATCAGACCTTCAGGAAGTAAATGTAATGGAAAGCCATTATGTGAATCTGCATATCTGACGCCTCTTGGCTCAGGGATTGTTGAAATCGTGTATTTAACCCTTCAAAAGTGGTAGCTGCCTATGTAAGCTATTAGTTTCCTGGGCCTCGTTCTTTTAGGTCAAGAAGAAGCTGTTGTTTCTCAAGAGCATGAGGGTTCTGCCATCAGAGTCACTGCTCTCACATAAGACACTTTGGATTCTCTTACTCTAAGGGCAGGCATAACCTTATTACTCAGTAGAGCTGCTGAAAGTGTGAGCCAATATATTTGAATCTCCCAGCTGCATGAATAAACCTGGATTATTTTTAAATGATCAGATTACAGATGTGATAATGTACTACAATGAATTTTCCATTTCACACCCTCTCTGCAAATTTTCTGCATCACTTCCACCCTGGAGGGGGGATACAAGATTTTCCATGTGCTGTGCTTCCAAGGAATCATGTTAAAACTGCTGATGTCATAACCGGAAAATGTCATTCAAGACAAAGATTTGAGTCACAAGTTGCTTGGTGTAGGATATTGGTCAAACATTGGGAGAGGTTGTCCAGAGAGTTTGTGGAGTCTCCATCTTTGGAGATATTCAAAATCTGACTGGACATGGCCCCAAGCAACCTGCTTTAGCTGACCCTGCTTTGAGTAGAGGGGTTGCACTAGATGATCTCCAGAGGTCACTTCCAACCTCAACCATTCTATGATTCTATGACAGGTAGATTGACCAAACCTTGCATGTGGTGTTTTCTTGAAAATAAATATGAAATGCTGGTTGTCCTTCATGATTCTTCAGTGCTTCCATAAGTTCACCAATATCATTTCAGTGGTTTATGTGAGTATAATTTACTTGCTGGTGTTCTGGTTGTATCTGTGTTTATTTTAAGAATTCATGTCTACTGAGGTTTGCTAATGTACTGTAAGATCAGATGAGCTGCTAAGATCTCAAGGGGGTGAACAATATTTTTAATGTTTGAAGGATAGATGATGTTACCATATAGTGATTTTTTTCTGTCTCGTGGCAGTGAAGTCCAGTCATATGATGACGTAGTAACTTAGATGGGATGTTAACATTTTCTCAGAGTAGGGTGTGTTTTTTAAGATGGATGGAGGTAAAATGCCACGCTGTCTATTTCTATACTTGCTACCTCAACATGCAGCAGACTAATCCTCTTTACAGGTGAAATAAACAGCCTGCTTATGGGCTGATGGCAATGCCTGCTGATCTGTTGACATCCAAATTGGAGAGAAATTAATGTCCAAGTGATGTTTCTAATAATGGTTAAATTAAAAAAGGATATTTTTTTTTTTAATTGAAATTGCCTAAGGGATGCTAAGAGGTTGATTTGTGACCTCTTTTCATGTCAGAACTTAGCCGTGTGGGTGTTGTGTTTTAGGTCAGGACAGACTAAATGCATGCATTAATTTCTACTCAACAATTGGTTCCATGTGAAGGAGTTTGGATATTTGTTGCCTCTGTGAAAGAATGATTAATAATGCAAAGAACACTTCAGAGCTACAGAAAAGTGGTTATCTCTACTTCCCCTTTCCTTGCTGACAGGAGTGGCAATTGTCAGTAGGTGGAAAGAGCAGGGTGCTGAGCATGTCGATTATGGCCGTATGAGCTTGGTCCCAACAGTCACTGGAGGGCCTCCACAGTCAGGCATCCCTGAAGGTAGAGATGTGCTTCATCCCTTCAGGTTGAGGTAGATGAGTTTTATGAGGTGGACAGCATCTTTCAGATCATCTGATTTTTTTTATTGGTGGGTCACTCTGAGCTGTTGCTCGTTGATTTCTGTAACAAGTCATTGGGCAAATATTCTTGTATAAGTTTAATTTTCCTATTTCTGCCAATTATGCTTTTTTTTCCTTTTTCATAACCTATCTAATTGTGCTTAATTACACCTCTAACAACTAGAGAGAAACATACCAAAGGTCAAACTGTGAGCCTCTGACATTGGCCTAACTACTTGAGTGATGTCAGCTCAGTAGGCCAACACAGCGGAGGAAACTGGATAGTAGTAGTGCTCTAATGCTTGTTTGAACATGTTTGAGATCCCAGCTCTGCAGAGATTGGGAGCTTTAGGATGAGGAAACCTTGTTTAACAAATGTGTGCTTGCAACAAACTGAAAAGTGAATCCAGAACTGCTTTGGAGACACTGCAGGGTAGTGGTAGCCATGAGGAACAGATTTTTATTATGATTAGATTTTATATGAATTGGCCTCCTAATTTTCTTTGGAAGGCAGTGAAACTGCAACCTCTACAGGACTCTTCTTACACTTCTGGGATTTTGTTTTGTGGGCAAATGCATATGCTTTATTAAATTCTTACTGACACTGTTAGGATCATAAACAAAGATTTTTTTATTAGGTCAGATCTCAGCTACTGTTGTATACTCTTGTTACCATAGTACATTTGGCAGATAATAAAGATAGGGGCCTGAAGCCCTCATCCTGCAAAAACTTATTTCTGTGAATAGTCCCTGTGATTTAATTTTTAGTTTTACTGCAATTAATCATGTGAGTAAACATTCAGAGGATCAGGTTCTTAGCTACATGGATTGATTATCTTGAAGTTTTCAGTGAGGCATTTGGAAATAATCTTATGTATGAGATGTCCTTCGTTTTTAACAACTACCACTTCATGTAAGTGAAGTGCTAGTTTGTGGTTGTGTGAGGGCATGGTTGTAGTTCATTTGTAAGAGACTTCATGTGGAAGTCCCAAGCTTCAGATGAAGTTTCATTGTGGAGCCTTTTGGCTTTAGCATAGAGATAGTTTGCTCAAAAGCTGTAATCATTTAAGAGCATTGCACTGCAGTTGTGAAACAAAGAATAGTATGAAATTCCGCAAGTGATACTGCATAGACTTTATAATTATGTAACTACTAAGAAACCATATAAACATGTTGTGGTTGCTTCTGCTTTCTTCTTAGCAGGAATGTCCTATTATTTAGATTTTTTTTTTTTCTATTTGATTAAAGCTAAATTAACCATGGCACCAGTTTTTATGAGCCAAATACTGTTACTGGAGTGTCTAAATCTGCAGAGGAAGAGTTCATAAATAAACTTCCCAGGTGTTCTGTGATCTCCGTAACTCTTAAAAATCCAGTGATTGGTCTTTTGTCAACTTGGTGGGAGATGGTGGTGGCAGGTGGGGTTGCTTTTCCCCCAAGTTCAGGGATGTCTTCCTATACTTGAAGCTTGGGAAGCTCTAGTATACTAGAACTTACTCTGTGACAGGCATGCCACAGCTGGACTTCCTAACCAGAACTCTCGCAATTTGTTGCCTATTTGGCAGGATTTTACAAGAATAATATTATAGTTCCCCTTGAATGAATCCTCATCTTAAATGCTATTCTGCGATAGCTCTGCAAAAGTATGACTGTCTTCATATGCTCCTAAGAGCTGAATGACTGGATTAAGCAACCCTCAGGTGTGTTTTTTTTCCCATAACACTTTGGTGATGGGAAGAGGAAATGCATGTAAACCATGTTTTGTCTATGAAGACTGTTCAAATCTGCAGTAACTTCATCCCTACACTGTCCTACTTCCTCCACTGGCCCCATTCAGGAGATTTTTGGTTGAAGCTTTCGAAGTCTAGCACTTGTGCATATGATGCAGTTGTTTTTGAAACTTGCAAAGAAATAGCACTGAAGAGTTGAGTGGAATTTGAACACCATTTCCCAAGGTAGGACTTTTTCTTGGTTACATAGCTACAAGAACATGGAGTTAACTATTTCAGCATTAGAAAGTATCAAGGGTACCATCAAGATATATAACTTTTTTAATGTATGGTTGCTCTGTTGTGTCTATATAATTTTCCTTGCAGGTTTCATTTTTCTAGTAGTTGGTAACCTTGAAGGGTTTTTTTTGTTTGGTGGTTTTGGTTTGGTTTTTGGTTTTGGCTTGGGCTTTTTTTCTGTGGTGCTTTTTTTAATAGCAGTGTTGGACAATTTTTAGAGAGACCTGGGTTGAACTTTAATCAGAAGTGTTTCTTCATATGTAATGCTTCCAGAATTTGTCTGCACCTTTTCTTAGCCAAACCAGAACATCTCTGTAGTGTAAAGAAAATGCATTGTTCTTGACTTTTCCATACCAAAAAGGTGCTACTTGTAATAAACTGTCTTCAGCAAATAACTACTAAGATGATAATTTATCACAGAAGGCTTGGCAGCCTTCCATTGAGTTAGCCTGTCTCAGCAAGGAGCTGTTGCTTAAGGTACAAAGCAGTCTACAGGAAAATATGATTGTGTGCATACACGCATACACACTCTGTGTTTTCTTTGTTCATAGATGCATCATCATTTCCTGTCTGATGATTAGGAACTGGAATTATTATTTGGGAGACTAGCAGGATCTAGCACCAGAGAGATGGACCCGACTTCTCATCTCATAAGTATTAGATGCTAGGGAAGTTTTTGGGTTTGGAGACCCTGGTAGGTTTTGTGCAGTAATCCTGTAAGTGAGAACATTGGGCATGTTCTGTCATCAGGTACTACAAACTATTAATGATTGTCAATGGATATCTTTAAGAATGGCCATGTAAACTCCTGATGAAACTGTGATTTATACCTAATCCCAACATGCTTTCCTGTTAGACATGATGAGGAAACACAGATCTGCTACCTGCAATTAAAAAAAAAAAAGTATAGAGGATTTTTTTGTTTGCTTTCTTTGGATAAATAAAACAATTACTTCAAAATCTATGGGATTTTAAAATAAAAGTATTACCCAAAAAGAAAGACAGTGATATAAAAAGATAAAAGTCCATATCCATCTTTGAGGTCATCAGAAGACCAATGTTAATATTGTTACACATTTGACTTCAAGATTTGATTATAGTCTCATGGGTTGATAATGACTTATTTCAAGTTTGAAAAGTGTGGTACTGGTTTATACCAGAGGCTTTCTAATGTGAGTGACCTTGTAGCTTTAAAGAAAATAATTTGAAACTGTTAGCTTCAACCTTACTGAAGGACACATTCTGAAGAGTTAGCTCCTTAAGCAAGCTTTTGAAGGGTGTGCTCTGCAGAGCAGCTTCCTGTTATTTGGTTAATGGTTGACCTAGTTCTATTGCCATATGCTTCTTGGAACACATTCTAATATAAAATATGTGTTAAAACAAGACTAGGATCATAGCAGGAAAGTAAAAACCTGTATGAAAGAGAAACCATATAATACTATTGCATTTTGGAGGGCTTTTTAACAAAAAATACCAATATCTTCATGGGACTACTTACTGATTATAGTTGCAAGCCCAGGAGTATTTTTTAGACCCATACATTTATTTTTTTTCACAGGTGCCTTGTAAAAAAGGTTTGTATCTGTAATTCTCTGTGCTGTGTATAAAGCTAAAGTTAGTGAAATTGGAATGAAGTTATAGCTGTGGGGAAAGATTAGATGAGATAAGGTTTAGTTAAAGGCAGGAGCCAAAAGCTGGAAGCCAAAATTATGAATTGTGGATTCAGATTTACCTGATATCAGATACAACGGAGCACACGCATTCAAGGTTAAATAAAAATACAGGAAATTTGGAGGTCATAGATACAGTGTAACCTCCAACCTGAGTGAGTAACTTTGTGACAGACTGAAGTTCTGAAGAACCTATGGACTGTGCTTTCTGGTTAATATGATTTTGTTTACTAGGAAAAATGAGGGTGTGTGAAAACAGTTGTTCCCCCTCTTATGGTAAGAGAGGAAGAAGGGAAAAGTAAAGCTATCCTTTGTAACCTTTTGAGAGCTCATAGCAGTATCAGTAGATGAGTTGATTTAGTACTCTGCTGTCAGTGTGGGAAAATGAACTGTTTACCATACATATTGCTTTGAATATTCATATAACCTGGCAGTGGCTAACCTGTTTCTTCACTTGCAGATGGATTACAAGCACTCCGTGTGTGAGTTCTAGGCAAAGGTATGTTATCTGCCAGGCAGAGGTACCAGTGTGTGGGGGCTGCTGAGCCAGCCAAATTCCTAGCTGTGGGAAGAAGTGTGAGCTGGCAGTATCTTTAAAGGCTACTGTTGCTGATCAGTGTTGGGGTAGCACGTCAGAGAAATGGTGAGACCTCTTGTAAGTTATTTGCTCCTGATTGGGTCTTGTTCCTAGAGCTTCTTTGACTCAGTGATACCCTTCATGTGGATCTTGCGACACTGGGCCAGATGAAAATTTTGGTTGATAGGGCCAGGATACAAGTCATGGCTGATTGTGATGCAGTTTTGCCCTTCTGTCTTTCCCTGATTCTTAACACTGAATGGTATTTTTACCATTTATAGAACTAGGACTAACTGCAAACAGAAAGCATTCTATAGGTTAGACAAGAAAGGTGTCTGACTATTTAAAGACACTTTTTTCTCTTTTTTTTTTCCTCTTCTCTGTACTGGTAGTTTATGTTTAAATATAAAACAAACAAAGAAGCTCTTCATTCAGTTTATATCTTTAATGGACAGAAAATGTGGATCAAAACCATTCTATGACTTGCTTAAGAAATTACTTCATTTTATTTCTTATGTCCTGACTTCTTCATAAATCGGTGATACTGAGTAGTAGTAGATATGATTCAAAATGGCTGGAATGGATAAATGGAATAATGTAGATATGTTCAACAGAAGGAGATATTATAATCTAGCTTACCTGTCTATACGTGTTCTTCCTGAGATACTGAATCCATTTGTGAAGTCAGCACTTTCTTAAACAGAGGGTGGAAATGTTGGGATTCAGGGGATTGGAATGGTATGAAGTCTGAAAAGTCGTGGTTCAGAGTAAGAGCCTTCAGCAAGTTCAGTCTCCTTAGCTTTTCAAAGATTTTTTTAGAAGTGACATTTAGAGGACTAATGAAGTTACTTTGCCAGTCTGTGCCTGATACTATAGGAATCTGTTCTAAGCTATAACAAGATGAAGTAGCTGGAATGTAATACTAGAAAATGGTTGCAATATAAATAGTCCTTATTATTTAATAGTGGAAGAAAAGTATGAGCCATTGGAATAATTTATGGACTCAGAAAAATAAGGCATCAAGTCTAAGATGAGTCTAGGCTCTCTCTAGATGTGATAGTGGGAGACAGACAATTCTAGAAGGTGATTCATCCCACCCTAATCTAGATGCCTGTATTGGGTCTGTCTGGGATGGAGTTAACTTTTCCCCTTAGCAGCCCTCAAAGTGCTGTGCTTTGTATTTGTAGCTAGAAAGGTGTGGATAACACACCAATGTTTTGGCCACTGCTGAGCAGTGCTCCCACAGTGTGGTGGGTTTGACCTTGGCTGGCCGCCAGGTGTCCACCAAGGTGCTCTATGACTCCCTCCCCTCATCATGTGGGGTGACACAGCAGAGGAAGTGTTTGAGAAAGGAGAAAAGAATAATCCAGACACTTTTGAAAGCTGGCTTTGCTGACTAACTCCTTGAACAGCTGGAAGTTTGCTTTTCTAAAATTTAGGGTCCTGACTGTACTCCTCGCTTTTCCCATGTCCCTCAGGAGTGTGAACTCCACCAACGCATGATCACTGCAGCCCAGGCTGCCTCCAGTCTTGACATCACAAGCGAGCTCACTTGCATTGGTGACCATCAGGTCCAGTATTGCTTCCGCTCGGGTAGGGGTGTCTATTACCTGGCTTAGGAAGTTATCCTCAATGCATTCCAGGAATCTCCTGGATTGCCTACAGCTCACCGTGTTGCTTTTCCAGCAAATGTCGGGGTGGTTGAAGTCCCCCAGCAGGACGAGAGTCTGCAAGTGCGAAGCCTCACGGAGCTGGAGGAAGGTGGCTTTGTCAGCAGGCTCCCCTTGATCAGGCGGCCTGTAGTAGACACCAACCACCAGGTTCCCTTTGTTGCCTCTGTCTCTGACTCTTACCCATAAGCTTTCAACCTGCTCGTGGCTATTCTTCAGGGACAGCTCTTCACGCTGTATTGATTTCTTTACGTAGAGGGCAACGCCTCTGCCCCTCCTTCCTCGCCTGTCCCTTCTGGACAGCCTGTAGCCATCGAGAGCCACATTCCAGTCATTGGATTCGTCCCACCAAGTTTCAGTTATGGCAATCAGGTCGTAGTTGTCTAGTAGCACAGCAGCTTCCAGCTCCTCCTGTTTGTTCCCTATGCTGTGTGCGTTCATGTAGGGGCAAAGATGCTGGCTGCTGTTCCACCAGCAAGTCAGTGGGCAAATAACAGAATAATAGAATGATTTAGGTTGGAAAGGACCTTTAAAGATCATCTAGTAAACCACCTTGCCATGGACAGGGACATTTTTCAGTAGACCAGGTTGCTCAAAGCAATGTTACTTCGAACACTTCTAATGATAGGGCATCCACAGCTTCTCTGGACAACGTGTTCCTGTGTTCCACCACCCCACGCCACTTCCAATCTTTCCCCAAATTTTGCTGTTAGTACTATTTGGAAATGACATTGATTAGGGAATGCAAGTTTTATTTATGTAACTGAAATGCACAGACAGCATGACCTTAGCACATCTCAGTGCACAAATGTGCAAATCTTGCTCTTTGTAGTCTTTATTTGCTGTGTCTTGACACAGAATCTGTCCTGGTTTCAGCTCGGATAGAGTTAATTTTCTTCCTAGTAGCTGGCATAGTGCTGTGTTTTGGACTTAGGATGAGAAGAATGTTGATAACACACTGATGGTTTAGTTGTTGCTAAGTAGTGTTTATACTAGTCAAGGACTTTTCAGCTTCCCATGCTCTGCCAGGGGCACAAGAAACTGGGAGGGGGCACAGCCAGAATAGTTGATCCCAACTGCCCCAAGGGCTATTCCATACCATATGATGTCATGCTCAGCATATAAACTGGGGGGAATTGGGTGGGGGGGCAGCGATCGCTGCTCGGGAACTGTCTGGGTATCAGTCGGCGGGTGGTGAGCAATAGCATTGTGCATCACTTATTTTGTATAATAATATTATTATTATTATTTTCCCTTCCTTTTCTGTCCTATTAAACTGTCTTTATCTCAACCCACGAATTTTACTTTTTTTTCCCCAATTGTCTCCCCCATCCCACTGGGGAGGGGGAGAGTGAGGGAACAGCTGTGTGGTGTTTAGCTGCCTGCCGGGTTAAACCACAACAGAATCACAGAATGGTTGAGGGTGGAAGGGACCTCTGGAGGTCATCTGGTCCAAACTCCCTGCTCAAGTGGAGCCACCTAGAGGCAGTTGCCCAGGACTATGTCCAAATGGCTTTTTAATATCTCCAAGGAGGAAAACTCAACAACCTCTCTGGGCAACCTGTTTTAGTGATCAGTCACCCTCATAGTTAAAAAAGCGTTTCCTGATGTTCAGATGGAACCTCCTGTGTTTCCATTTGTGCCCATTGCCTCTGGTCCTGTCACTGGGCAGCACTGAAAAGAGCCTGGCTCCCCCTTTGCACCCTCCCTTCAGGTATTTATACACATGGATGAGATCCTCCCTGAGCCTTCTCTTCTCTAGGCTGAACAGTCCCAGGTCTCAGCCTTTCCTCATAGGAGAGATGCTCTAGTCCCTTAATCATCTTTGTGGCCCTTTGTTGGACTGTCTCCAGTAGTTCCATCTTTCTTGTACTGGGGAGCCCAGAACTGGACACAGTACTCCAGGTGTGGCCTCACCAGTGCTGAGTAGAGAAGGATCATGTCCTTTGACCTGCTGGCAACACTTCTCCTGATGCAGCCCAGGATACCTTTAGCCTTCATTGCAGCAAGGGCACATTGCTGGCTCATGTTCAACTTGGTGTCCACCAGGACCCCCAGGGCCTTTTCTGCAAAGCTGTTTTCCAGCTGGGTGGCCCCCAGCATATATTGGTGCCTGGGGTTGATCCTCCCTAGGTGCACAATGTGGCACTTCCCCTTGTTGAACTGCATGAGGTTGCTGTCAGCCCAGTTGTCTAGCCTGTGGAGGTCACTCTGGATGGCAGCACAACCCTCTGGCTTATCAGCCACTCCTCACAGTTTTGTGCTATCATCAAACTCTCTGAGGGTACACTCTGCCCCATCATCCAGATCATTAATGAAGATGTTGAACAGGACTGGACCCAGTATTGACACCTGGGGTACACTGCTAGTGACTGGCCTCCGACTGACTTTGTGCCACTGATCATCACCCCCTGGGCCTGGCTGTTCAGCCGGTTTTCAATCCCCCTCACTGTCTGCTCATCCAGCCCATACTTCATCAGCTTCTCTATGAAGATCTTATGGGAGGCAGTATCAAAGGCCTTCCTTGAAGTCTAGGTAGACAATATCCACTGCCGACTACACCAGGGAAGAAGGAAGGAAGGCGGGGATGTTCATCTACCAGGCCAGTCCCTTCATCATAGATGGTTATCAAGTTAGTCAAGCATAACTTCCCCTTGGTGAATCCATGCTGGCTACTCCTGATCACCTTCTTGCCCTTGATGTGCCTGGAAATGGTTTCCATGTTTAGCTGCTCCACCACCTTTCCAGGGATCAAGGTGAGGCTGACCATCCTGTAGTTCCTTGGATCCTCCTTCTTGAAGACAGAAGTGACATTTGCTTTCTTCCAGTCTTCGGGCACTTCTCCCAATCACCATGACCAAGTAAATACTATTGAGAGTGGCCTTGCAATGACATCAGCCAGCCCCCTCAGGACTCGCGAGTGCATCCCATCAGGGCCCATGGACTTATGTATGTCCAGTTTGCTTAAGTATTCTCTGACCTGATCCTCTTCCACCAAGCTGTTGCGTCAAGAGAGGCTTTGGAAGGTACTCAATTTATCGTTATAAGTCCGGTCACGTTCAGTACACTGAACTATCACAATTACAGATTCACAAATAACGTAGGCACCTTTGGTCTAGTCGTGCTGCATGAACTATCACGGCCACACTTAAAGCGTCTGGTCGCGTTTAATGACCACTATCACGCTAGACCAATAAATCAAAGCAATTTATTAAAGCAACAGACACACAGGTTCTTTGGATTACCGGTGATAAATTCACTGACTGCAAGGCACATACAAATGCCAAAGTTTAGAATAACACAGATGCATCAGAAGACATAAAAGCGACTCTATAGAGGTTTCTAAGTTTCCTGGGGAGGCACTTGGTATAACCAAGTGTTAGATTCTTACCCAAAGGCGTCCCGATGGGGGGGGGAAGAGAGGCTCAGCCCGTCGACTGATCCCAGAGGTCAGAGTAGTACACGATGGTATCTTCCCTAACATCTCCTCTCTCTTAGGCCAATTTTATAGTATTTTTACACATTAGGTGGAGCTTGAGGGACTCTAGTCATACATACTTTTGTTATGATTGGTGTAAAACTTTCTCGCTTCATTTTAAAGGTACAGGCCCAGAAAAATTCAGAGCGCAGGCTCAGTGAGGGAGGGTCTTACCTTGGAGGCGGGTGGGTTTTGGGATGGGAGTGTGTTCTAGTATTATAATGATATTATAATGAGTAAAGTTTACTAAAGGACAGCATTTTTGTCAACATCATGATAGTTTGCTGACTCAGGGTATCACTTATGCAGCTTATCAGGACCATGATGTCCCTCCGAGTTCCCTTATCACAGGGCTTGGCCGTGATGTCTCCACACCACTCCACCCCCTGGGCAGCTCCTCTCAGAATCAGCACACCAGGCTCCCCTGGGTTGCGACATCCAAGATTACAGGCTTAGGAACTTCCTGTGGGATAGATTCCTTGCATCCAGCTGCATTCCATCCAGAGAGCTTCTTCAATGCTGTGCCTTTCTTGTAATCGTAAATCTAAGTCTGATGTCTAATTCACCTCCAGCAATCACTCCACACAAGCGTACATCTTCTTTCACATTTTCCCCATGGTGTCTGGGACCTGGGATTCCTGAAGTTTGGTCTTGCTAGTAAAGCCTGAGGCAAAGATGACATTCAGTACCTCAGGTTTTCCATGTCCTGTGTCACCAGGTCCCCTGTCTCATTCAGTAAGGGGCCCACATTTTCCCTAGCCTTCCTTTTGTCACCTATGTTCTTAGAGAAGCCCTTCTTGTTGTCTGTGACATCCCTGGCCAGATTCAATTAGATTTGAATTTTAGCTTTCCTAACTTCATCCCTGGATGCTCGGATAGTGTTTCTGTATTCCTCCCTGGTTACTCATTCTTCCTTCCACCCTCTGCATGCTTCCTTATTGTGTTTGAGTTTGGCCAGGAGCTCCTTGTTCATCCATGCAGGTCTCCTGGCATTTTTGCCTGACTTCCTACTCCTTGGGATGGAGCTCTCTTGAGCTTTAAGGAGGTGATCATTGAATATTAACCAGCTTTCTTGGACCCCACTTCCCTCCAGGGCCTTATATTACAGGACTCTTCCAAGCAGAACCTTGAAGAGGCCTAAGTCTGCTCTCCTCAAGTCCAGGTCCATGAGCTTGTTTTCACCCTCCTCCCTGCCATCAGGATCCTGAACTCCACCATCTCATGGTCACTGTAGCCAAGGCTGCCTTTGACCTTCACATTCCCAACAAACCCCTCCTTGTTGGTGAGTATGAGGTCTAGCAGTGCACCTCCCCTTGTTGGCTCATCTATCACTTGGAGGAGGAAGTTATCATCAATGCACTCCAGGAACCTTCTGGATTGCTTATGCCCTGCTGCGTTATCTCTCCAGCAGATATTGGTGTGCCATTGCGCAGCTGGCAAACTATGATATAGTTGCAATCACGGAAACCTGGTGGGATGACTCACACAACTGGAGTGCTGCAATGGATGGCTATAAACTCTTCAGAAGGGATGGGAAAGGAAGGAGAGGCGGTGGGGTAGCCCTGTATGTTAGGGAGTGTTTTGACTGTCTAGAGCTTGACGATGGTGATGAAAGGGTTGAGTGTTTATGTGTAAGAATCAGGGGAAAGGCCAACAAGGCAGATATCATGGTGGGAGTCTGTTATAGACCACCCAACCAGGATGAAGAGGCAGAAGAAATATTCTATAAGCAGCTGGGAGAAGTCTCACAATCACTAGCCCTTGTTCTCATGGGGGACTTCAACTTACCAGATGTCCACTGGAAATAAAACACAGCGGAGAGGAAACAGTCTAGGAGGTTCCTGGAGTGTGTGGAAGATAACTTCCTGACACAGTTGGTGAAGGAGCCAACTAGGGAAGGCGCCCCGCTGGACCTGTTGTTTGCGAACAGAGAAGGACTTGTGGGTGATGTGATGGTTGGAGGCTGTCTTGGGTGCAGCGATCATGAAATGATAGTTTTGGATTCTCGGAGCAGTAAGGAGGGTGGTTAGCAGAACTGCTACCTTGGACTTCTGGAGGGCAGACTTTGGCCTGTTTAGGAGCCTGGTTGACAGAGTCCTTTGGGAGACAGTCCTGAAGGGCAAAGTAGTCCAGGAAGGCTGGACATTCTTCAAGAAGGAAATCTTAAAGTCACAGGAGCAGGTTGTCCCTATGTGCCAAAAGATGAGCTGTCAAGGAAGACGACTGGCCTGGCTGAACAGAGAGCTTTGGCTGGAACTCAGGAAAAAAGAGAGAGTTTATGACCTTTGGAAGAAGGGGTAGGCAACTAAGGAGGACTACAAGGATGACAGGAGGTTATGCAGGGAGAAAATTAGAAGGGCCAAAGCCCAACTAGAACTTAATCTGGCTGCTGTGGTAAAAGACAATCAAACATGTTTCTATAAATATATTGGCAACAAAAGGAGGGCTAAGGAGAATCTCCATCCTTTATTGGATGTGGGAGGAAACATAGTGACAAAGGATGAGGAAAAGGCTGAGGTACTTAATGCCTTCTTTGCCTCAGTCTCTGATAGCAAGACCAGTTGTTCTCCGGGTACCCAGCCCCCTGAGCTGGAAGACAGGGACGGGGAGCAGAATGGAGCCCCCAGAGTCCAAGGGGAAATGGTTAGCGACCTGCTACACCACTTGGACACACACAAGTCTATGGGGCCGGATGGGATCCACCCAAGGGTACTGAGGGAGCTGGTGGAAGCGCTCACCAAGCCACTTTCAATCCTTTATCAGCAGTCCTGGCTAATTGGGGAGGTCCCAGCTGACTGGAGGTTAGCAAATGTGACGCCCATCTACAAGAAGGGCCGGAAGGAGGATCTGGGGAACGACAGGCCTTTCAGTCTGTCCTTGGTGCTGAGGAAGGTTACAGAGCAGATCATCTTGAGTGCCATCACGTGGCATGTACAGGACACCCAGGCGATCAGGCCCAGCCAGCATGGGTTTATGAAAGGCAGGTCCTGCTTGACTAACCTGATCTCCTTCTATGACAAGGTGACCCGCTTAGTGGATGAAGGAAAGACTGTGGATGTTGTCTACTTAGACTTTAGTAAAGCCCTTTGACACCATTTCCCACAGCATTCTCCTGTAGTCACTGGCTGCTCATGGCTTGGACGGGCATACTCTTCATTGGGTAAAAAACTGTCTGGATGGCCGGGCCCAAAGAGTGGTGGTGAATGGAGTTAAATCCAGTTGGCGGCCAGTCACAAGCGGTGTTCCCCAGGGCTCAGTATTGGGGCCATTTCTGTTTAATAACTTTATCAATGATCTGGACGAGGGGATCGAGTGCGCTCTCAGTAAGTTTGCAGACGACACCAAGTTGTGTGGCAGTGTCGATCTTCTGGAGGGTAGGAAGGCTCTACAGAGGGATCTGGACAAGCTGGATTGATGGGCCGAGGCCAATTGTATGAGATTCAACAAGGCCAAGTGCCAGGTCTTGCACTTGGGTCATAACAACCCCCCCCCCATGCAGCGCTCCAGGCTTGGGGAAGAGTGGCTGGAAAGCTGCCCGGCGGAAAAGGACCTGGGGGTGTTGGTCGATAGACAGCTTAATATGAGCCAGCAGTGTGCCCAGGTGGCCAAGAAGGCCAACAGCATCCTGGCTTGTATCAGAAACAGTGTGGCCAGCAGGACTAGGGAAGTGATCATCCCCCTGTACTCGTCACTGGTGAGGCCACACCTGATTTGTCTTCACGAACATATTTTTTATCAAAAGAGGAAAGATTTTGTCTCCTGCTTTTTTTCCTTGATGTTTCTCTGACATTCTTTGTTGTGATTATCTCTTTCTCTGAATCCATGCATGCTAAATTAAATAGCATTCCAGATATTTTCCTTTCAGTCTCTTTAGGACTTCTTCTCACAGATCTGTAATGCCCTGCATTTCTACTTGATATTACATTCCCATTTTTCCCCAAAGAGGTTTTAAATACTCATTGAGATTTTCTGTGCTCACTCCATCTTTGCTCTGAACTCAGGAGTTAAACATCTCTTTCATGAGTTTCTTTTGTCATATAGATGCTGATCTATCTGACTCTGTAGTTGATGTTCTAGTACGGAGTTACCACGGAAGTGTGATGTTTTCAGTTTTATCTGCCTCACTCCCTGTGGTCTTTGAGATATTTCTTTATTAGTACTTAGCAGGTATAACATGCTTACTTTTCAGTGCACTAAAACCAGAAAGTCTATTGCTTTTCTTAAGTAATATTTTTCCCTTCATCCCCAACTCTGACTTTGCAAGCATTTAAATACTTGTTTTAGATTTGTCTAGTTATGGGGTTTTTTAAATACTTTTTCCCCCCCTCTAATTTTTCAACTGCTTCTCTAATACTTAAACATTTGCATGTATTGTTCTGATTTGTTCTTACTGCTTGTTTTAGGTGGTTTGTTTTTAGTGTTTAGCTGTTGTGTCCATGTCTATTGATGGCTCTTAAAATATCTACAAATAGCTAGAGCATAATTTGATTTCCAAATAAGTTTTATGTAACTGGATGAGAACATTAATTTTAAATATTTTTTTCTTTCTGAAAGTATCATTGTTTCTCTTCTGTTAGGTCTCTGACACACGTTTCATAGTTTATATGTAGCATATAAAACTTGAATGTTCATTTTGCTTCAGCGGGGGCGGGGGGGGGTGTCTTTATATATTTTTCCCCTGTGTATGAACCTATGTTATCCAGGCATGTATGAAACCAACATTTTCTGTGTTCCATTGTAGTGGAGACCATGAGTTCCTTTCATATATGTAGGCTCTTTTGAAAGAGATGATGATTTTCAGCAGAGTTGACAGTTTGTGTGAGTCATCATCCCTATACTCTGGATAAATTTTTCAGAATGGCAAAATTGCTTTTTAGGCACTTATGGAAATATTGTCTCTCTCCACCCCTTACTGAGTCACTAAGACGTCCTTTGGCTTTCCAGTAAGCATACCAGGAAACTGCAGTAATTCCTTGTTGCAGTTTGAGACCAAATTGGCAGTGTGGAGACCAAATGGGCTCAGATACTAAAGCACTTTTAGTTGCAGATATAAGTAATGTTAACAAGTGATACAACTTCCCTGTTCCATGGAAGGGCCAACACAGTCCAGGAGAGGAGCTGGGTGGGTCAGCATAATGGTTTCTAACATGACCTCACTGTCCCACAGGGGAGAAAGTATGATTGTGCATGAACCAGTAGGAAGTTGGATGGGTCAGCGTAGCAGATCCAGCTGCACAATATGCAGTCTGGGTGCAGGGCTGGGGGTCTCCACTGTTTGCTCTCAGGTGCTCCTAAGGCCTCTTGTGGGGTCTCTGTCAGGTGTCTCCCTGAGCAACTGCACACCATGTCAGTTATAGGACTGGGTAGAGAATACCCAATTCTGATTGGCTGAAATTCCTGCAGTTCCTAACAATTGGCTGTTGCCTCACTGGAGCTCACTGTCTGCCCATCTGGAAGGGCAATGGTGCACATGTGGACAGTCATTTCTATTGCTTTCTGTTCAGAGAGCTACTTTCCTTTTTGGGTATGAGAATACAATTGTATTCAGATGCTGAAGTCTTTTAGGTCCATAGTGCAGGCGGGAATTTAACATCTTGCTAATCTTGTTACTCTTTCTGTACAGGTAATCTGTAAGTAAGTTTTATAGTTAAAATTTCAGTAATGAGATTTGCAGCCTTCCTATTGTTATTCTGTGTTTTTGTCCTGGTTTCGGCTGGGATAATTTTCTTCCTAGCAGCAGGCATAGTGCTGTGTTTTGGATTTAGTAGGAGAAGAATGTTGATAACACACTGATGTTTTTAGTTGTTGCTGAGTACTGCTTATGCTAGTCAAGGACTTTTTCAGCTTCCCATGCTCTGCCAGGCGCACAAGAAACTGGGAGGGGGCACAGCCAGAATAGTTGATCCAAACTGCCCCAAGGGCTATTCCATACCATATGACGTCATGCTCAGTATATAAACTGGGGGGGGGGGGGGGGGGATGGCCAGGGAGCAGCGATCGCTGCTCGGGAACTGTCTGGGTATTGGTCGGCGGGTGGTGAGCAATTGCATTGTGCATCACTTGCTTCGTGTATCATTATTATTATTATCATTATTATACTGTTACTATTAGCATTGCTATTTTACTTTATTTCAATTATTAAACTGTTCTTATCTCAACCCAGGAGTGTTTCTCACTCTTACTCCTCCGATTCTCTCCCCCATCCCATCGAGCGGCTGCTGGCTGGGGCTAAACCACGACAGTCCTTTTTGGCGCCCAACGTGGGGCACGAAGGGTTTGAGATAACAACAGATTAACCAGAGTGTATTAAGGAGTCTGTTAACAGTTGCCGGTCACGATATTAGTTCTTCTGATCTGCACCATGTTCTTTTTTTTGCAGCACGCGTTAAAGCTTGCTGTCAGTTTGTGTAGTGTGCTATGCTCTGCAGTGATTCATGATCTTCTGCTTGGGAGGCTCCTTATCAAAACCCTGACCTTGAGCATTCTTTGGTATTTGGGTTTCATACAGAAGTCACTACTGTACTTCGGGTACTACCTCATAGAGAGAGTTAGCAATTATACTTCTTACTCTGAGAGGCTTCTTGTGGAGGAAATACAGAATGGCACCTTTGCTGCTTTCTTCTATGATGTTTCCTCCTTCATTACAACAACTTTCCTGTATCTTGAACACCCCTGGGCAGTTAAGATACTTCTATTGATAATTCTTGGGAATGTTGTTTCCGTTTTGATAAAGGTCAGTAAGCAGTTTAAAAATACCATCCAGAGATCTACCCCAAGGCTGGATAGTTATGAGTGGCAGGGTGTGTGGGATCGTATGCGCAAGTACCTAGGGCAGTGGGGACCTCCAGTGTTTTGGAACTTCACCCCTGAACAAGTGCAGAATCCTGAAGAATTAGTAAAGTATTTGGAAGAAGTATGTTGTCACCCTGGTAGCTCCAGAGAGACACAAATCATTGCAACATGCTGGGGACTGGCCCATGCCTATCGAGCCGTGGTCAACACTAATCACTACCCTCAAAAGAAAGAGAAGGTCTCTGGATCTGATGACAAAACAACAAGCACTGTGGCTACTCAAACCCCCACTACAGGCCCTGTGGCTACTCCAACCCCCACTACAGGCCTTGCAGCTACTCAAACCCCTGTCCCAGGCACTGTGGCTACTCCAGCCACAGCCATGAGCACTGCGGCTACTCAAACCACAGCCATGGGCACTGCGGCTACTCAAACCCCAGTGACAGACACTGCGGCTAAACCAGAGAACCAACCTGCGCCGGTATCAGTTGCCCCTATACAGAAGAAAAAATACACGAGGAAATCAGTTCGTTTAGTAAGGGATGAAGATGAACCAGGGCCATCACGAGAACCAGAGGAGGAAGAACCCATAAATGAGATGGCGACCACCCGATCCCTATCCCTGAGTGAGCTGCGAGATATGCGAAAAGATTTCGGTCGTCATCCAGGCGAGCACATCATCACCTGGTTGCTCCGATGCTGGGATAACGGGGCCAGTAGCCTGGATTTAGAGGGTAGGGAAGCCAAGCAGCTGGGATCCCTTTCCAGGGAAGGGGGCATTGACAAAGCAATTGGAAAAGGGGCAAAACCGCTCAGCCTCTGGAGGCGACTTCTGTCAAGTGTGAAGGAAAGGTATCCCTTCAAGGAGGATGTTTTATACCGCCCAAGCAAATGGACCACCGTAGAGAAAGGTATGCAGTACCTGAGGGAATTAGGCGTGCTGGAGGTGATTTACAGTGACCTGAATGATGAGCGGTTACCCAAAGACCCAGATGAAGTCAGGTGCACACAATCCATGTGGCGGAAGTTGGTACGGAGCGCACCAGCATCGTATTCCAACTCGTTGGCAATACTAGCCTGGAAAGACGACGAGGCACCAACGGTGGATGAAGTGGCTAGACGACTCCGGGACTACGAAGAAAAGCTCTCTTCCTCCCTACGGGCCTGTGTCTCGGCTGTGGAAAAACTGTGCCAAGAGTTCCAACAACTCAGAGAGGATCTGTCCTACTCCCCACCTGCACGGACCAGTGTCTCAGCCATTAGGAGTCAACGTCCCTATGCTCAAGAGAGAGGATATAGAGGATACACACCACGGGGCACCCTGTGGTTTTACCTGCGTGATTATGGAGAGGACATGAGAAAGTGGGATGGAAAACCCACCTCAACCTTAGAGGCACGGGTGCGTGAGTTGCAAGGAAAAACTATTAGAAAAGGCGGTTCTCCCAGGAAAATTCCAGCTCCAGTTTCCAGTGAGCAGTTCCCCAGACAGAGTAAGAGGGCTAATTTTACTTCCGACCTTGATCAGGGGACTTTTGATTCACATTTACAGGAAGTGAACAGCGAATACTGTGACCAGTGTTAGAGGGGCCCTGCCTCCAGCCAGGTGGAGGAAAGGGACAACCGGGTTTACTGGACTGTGTGGATTCGATGGCCTGGAACGTCAGACCCACAGGAGTAGAAGGCTCTAGTGGACACTGGTGCACAGTGCACGCTAATGCCATCAAACTATAGAGGGGCAGAACCCATTTGTATTTCTGGAGTGACAGGGGGATCCCAACAGCTCACTGTACTGGAAGCTGAAGTGAGCCTAACTGGGAATGAGTGGCAAAAGCACCCCATTGTGACTGGCCCAGACGCTCCGTGCATCCTTGGCATAGACTACCTCAGGAGAGGGTATTTCAAGGACCCAAAAGGGTACCGGTGGGCTTTTGGTATAGCTGCTTTGGAGACAGAGGAAATTAAACAGTTGTCCACCTTGCCCGGTCTCTCAGAGGACCCTTCGATTGTAGGGTTGCTGAAGGTTGAGGAACAACAGGTGCCAATTGCTACCACAACTGTGCACAGGCGGCAATATCGCACCAACCGAGACTCCCTGATTCCCATCCATAACCTGATTCGTCGACTGGAGAGCCAGGGAGTGATCAGCAAGACTCGCTCACCCTTTAACAGTCCCATATGGCCAGTGCGAAAGTCTAATGGGGAGTGGAGACTAACAGTGGACTATCGTGGCCTGAACGAAGTTACACCACCGCTGAGTGCTGCCGTGCCAGACATGCTAGAACTTCAATATGAACTGGAGTCAAAGGCAGCTAAGTGGTATGCCACAATTGATATTGCTAATGCATTTTTCTCCATCCCTTTGGCAGCAGAGTGCAGGCCCCAGTTTGCTTTTACCTGGAGGGGTGTTCAGTACACCTGGAACCGACTGCCCCAGGGGTGGAAGCACAGCCCCACCATTTGCCATGGACTGATCCAGACAGCACTGGAACAGGGTGAAGCTCCAGAACATCTGCAGTACATTGATGACATCATTGTGTGGGGCAACACAGCAGAAGAAGTTTTTGAGAAGGGAAAGAAAATAGTCCAAATCCTTCTGAAGGCTGGTTTTGCCATAAAACAGAGTAAGGTCAAGGGACCTGCACAGGAGATCCAGTTTTTAGGAATAAAATGGCAAGATGGACATCGTCAGATCCCAATGGATGTGATCAACAAAATAACAGCTATGTCCCCACCAACTAGCAAAAAGGAAACACAAGCTTTTTTAGGCGTTGTGGGGTTTTGGAGAATGCATATTCCAAATTACAGCCAGATCGTAAGCCCTCTCTATCAAGTGACCCGGAAGAAGAACGAATTCAAATGGGGCCCTGAGCAACAACAAGCCTTTGAACAAATTAAACGTGGGATAGTTCATGCAGTAGCCCTTGGGCCAGTCCGGGCAGGGCAGGATATTAAAAATGTGCTCTACACCGCAGCCGGGGAGAATGGCCCTACCTGGAGCCTCTGGCAGAAAGCACCAGGGGAGACTCGAGGTTGACCCCTAGGGTTTTGGAGTCGGGGATACAGAGGATCCGAGGCCCATTATACTCCAACTGAGAAAGAGATACTGGCAGCATATGAAGGGGTTCGAGCTGCTTCAGAAGTGGTTGGTACTGAAGCCCAGCTCCTGCTGGCACCCCGACTGCTGGTGTTGGGCTGGATGTTCAAAGGGAGGGTCCCCTCTACACATCATGCAACTGATGCTACATGGAGTAAGTGGGTTGCATTGATCACACAACGGGCTCGAATAGGAAACCACAGTCGCCCAGGAATCTTGGAAGTGATCATGGACTGGCCAGAAGGAAAAAACCTTAGAATATCACCAGAGGAGGAGGTGACACGTGCTGAAGAGGCCCCACTGTATAATAAATTGCCAGAAAATGAAAAGCAATATGCCCTGTTCACTGATGGGTCCTGTCGTCTTGTGGGAAAGCATCGGAGGTGGAAAGCTGCTGTGTGGAGTCCTATACGACAAGTCGCAGAAACTGCTGAAGTAGAAGGGGAGTCGAGTCAGTTTGCAGAGGTGAAAGCCATTCATCTGGCTTTAGATATTGCTGAAAGAGAAAAGTGGCCAGTCCTTTATCTCTGTACTGACTCATGGATGGTGGCAAATGCCCTGTGGGGGTGGCTGCAGCAATGGAAGCAGAGCAACTGGCAGCACAGAGGCAAACCAATCTGGGCTGCCGCATTGTGGCAAGATATTGCTGCCCGGGTAGAGAACCTGGTTGTAAAAGTTCATCATGTAGATGCTCATGTACCTAAGAGTCGGGCCACTGAAGAACATCAAAACAACCAGCAAGTAGATCAGGCTGCTAAGATGGAAGTGGCTCAGGTGGATTTGGACTGGCAACATAAGGGTGAATTATTTATAGCTCGGTGGGCCCATGACGCCTCAGGCCATCAAGGAAGGGATGCAAGATCCTCACTACAAGACATTGAGGTGCTGGAGCGTGTCCAAAGAAGAGCTACGAAGCTGGTGAAGGTTGTAGAGCACAAGTCTTATGAGGAGCGGCTGAGGGAGCTGGGGTTGTTTAGTGTGGAGAAGAGGAGGCTGAGGGGAGACCTTATCACTCCCTACAACTACCTGAAAGGAGGTAGTAGCGAGGTGGGTGTCAGTCTCTTTTCCCAAGTAACAAGGGTTAGGACAAGAGGAAATGGGCTAAAACTGCGCCAGGGGAGGTTTAGATTGGATATTAGGAAAAACATCTTCAGTGAAAGGGTTGTAAAGCATTGGAACAGGCTGCTCAGGGAAGTGGTTGAGTCACCATCCCTGGAGGTATTTAAAAGATGTTTAGATGTCGCACTTAGGGACATAGTTTAGTGGTGGACTTGGCCGTGTTAGCTTAACGCTTGGACTGGATGATCTTAAAGGTCTTTTCCAACCTAAATTATTCTGTGATTCTATAGTCACCCTTACCTGTTGTCTTTTTAATCCTAACCCATAAACTCTCAGTTGGCTCCTCATCCGTCCCCAGGCAGAGCTCCATGCACTCCAGCTGCTCTCTCACATAAAGTGCATCTCCCCCTTCTTGGCTTCCCAGCCTGTCCTTCCTAAAAAGCCTGTATCCCTCCATTGCAACACTCCAGTCATGGGAACCATCCTACCATGTCTCCATAATCCCAACAAGGTCATACTCATCGTGTTTACCCCCCATACTGCATGCATTAGTGTACAGGTACTTCAGAGTGGCATGTTGACTTCCTAGAAAGGGTTTGGGGGACTTCTCTATAATGGTGCCGTGTAGGCACTTCCTCGCTTACATGCAATTGCTGGAGGTAATCCCGCTTTTTGTTAATTTTGTGTTCCATTCCTGTCACATCATCCCAGACCCTTTCCTTGTGGACCTTGTCCATCACTTCCTCACAGGGCTGCTGGTTACTCTCTCTTCTCCTGTTATTCTTTAAAGCCCTCCTTATGAGGTCAGCCTTTTTCTTGACAAAAATAGCTCTGCCCTGCTTAGTGAGGTCAATCCCATCTCTCCCAAGCAGCCATTGATCTGCTGTTGTGGTTTAGCCCCAGCCAGCAATTAAGCACCACGCAGCCGCTCTCTCACTCCCCCTACCCCAATGGGATGGGGGAGAGAATTGGAGGAGTAAGAGTGAGAAACACTCCTGGGTTGAGATAAGAACAGTTTAATAATTGAAATAAAGTAACATAATAATAATGATAATAGTAACAATATAATAATAATATACAAAGCAAGTGATGCACAATGCAATTGCTCACTACCCGCCGACCGATACCCAGACAGTTCCCGAGCAGCGATTGCTGCTCCCCGGCCAACCCCCCCAGTTTCTATACTGAGCATGACATCATATGGTATGGAATAGCCCTTGGGGCAGTTGGGATCAACTATTCTGGCTGTGCCCCCTCCCAGTTTCTTGTGCCCCTGGCAGAGCATGGGAAGCTGAAAAGTCCTTGACTAGCATAAGCAGTACTTAGCAACAACTAAACCATCAGTGTGTTATCAACATTCTTCTCCTACTAAATCCAAACCACAGCACTATGCCTGCTACTAGGAAGAAAATTAACTCTATCTCAGCTGAAACCAAGACATCTGCAAACGGTTCCATGGACATAGAATCCAAAACCCTGTCACCAGCACCAGTTCTGCAGCCAGTTATTGACATGCATTATCAGTGCCCCACTCCTCACACCCTTGCCCCTCACCAGCAGGGTTGTGGTGAACACCAGGGCCCCAATGCCCTTGAGTACTGTCCTCAGAGCTCTGTAGTCACTTGTGATATTTTCCAGGTTGCCTCTAGCAATATCATTGGTGCCCGCAGGGAAGAACAGGAAGGGGTAGTAGTCAGAAGGCTGCATGAGCTTTGGCAGTATCTCCACAGTATCCTGGATCTGGGCCCCCCCGGCAGGCAGCAAACCTCTCTAGATGATAGGTCAGTCGTTAACATCTTATCTGAAAATATGCCACCATTGTCAGTTCTATATGCCACATGGACAAAAAGGAGGGGAGGAAAAAAAAGGCACATGTGTTTCAGTTTCTTTTGATAAAACTAACAGTTTCTGTGTTTGTTTCTCCTTTGAGCAATATCTGAATGTTACAGAAAAATGTGCAAATATTAAAGTAGAACTCCTTACAAAATGCTTCATCCTGACTTCAAGGTGGTGCTTGGTAAAAACATGAAATTGAAGGCTGTTCAGCTGTACATAATATTTGTTCTTAGCTGCTGTAAGATTAACCTGTTCTATGATTCTGTGCTGGTTTTGTCAGAGATATTGTTGTGATATTAAAGCTAGAACTCATTAGAAAGGTTCTTTTTTATAATCAGTAGCTATTACTGATCTCTCAACTCTTTATTTTACTTCGTAGCAGAAGGGTTAGAGATTTTTCTGAAGTTATCCTCGAGGTTGCTGGCTGTTGTCTCGACAGTGTCAGAACATTAAAGAACGTTAACAGTATACACTAGCGATGGTGGTTGTTTTTTACCACTTATTGTGCCGGGCTGAAGCGGTTATGTTTATCCTTTTAAAAACCTCAATTTCTTTTTTTTCCTCCCTCCTGGTTCTTATTTTGTAAACTGGCTTAAAGTTTTCCTGAAGACACACAGAAAGGTTTTTGTGTTGTTTCTAAAGGGGCCGAAGTTTAAAGAGGAGAGATTTCCCCCCCTCTTCTACATAATGGAGCTTTCAGGGAACCTCTTTTAAAGGCATGGTTACAGCATTTGTGTTGAAAGGTGTATCTGCTGCCGGGGTTTGCTGATGCAGACAGGCTGGCTGGTGATTAACAAAGGTCATTAGACTTTGGAATCTGGCAGGGGAGTGGGGTGTCTTCTGCATGAAGACAGATGACTCCCAAGGAAGGAGGACAGGGTAGTCTGGGGGGGGTCCTCCTTTCTGCTTCCCCATCCTCCTGCTGGGAGGTTACTGTGTTTTGATTAAGTCTGTAGAACTGTGTAAGACTGTGTTGCTGGAATTAATAAACACATTTATCATTGTCGTGGTTTAACCCCAGCCAGCAACTAAGCACCACGCAGCCACTCGCTCACTCCCCCTGCCCCAGTGGGATGGGGGAGAGAATCGGAGGAGTAAGAGTGAGAAACACTCCTGGGTTGAGATAAGAACAGTTTAATAATTGAAACAAAGTAAAATAGTAATGATAATAATAACAATATAATAATGATAATAATAATATACAAAGCAAGTGATGCACAATGCAATTGCTCACCACCCGCCGACCGATACCCAGACAGTTCCTGAGCAGCGATCGCTGCTCCCCGGCCAACCCCCCCCCAGTTTCTATACTGCCCATGATGCCATATGGTATGGAATAGCCCTTGGGGCAGTTGGGATCAACTATTCTGGCTGTGCCCCCTCCCAGTTTCTTGTGTACCTGGCAGAGCATGGGAAGCTGAAAAGTCCTTGACTAGCATAAGCAGTGCTTAGCAACAACTAAACCATCGGTGTGTTATCAGCGTTATTCTCATACTAAACCCAAGACACAGCACTATGCCTGCTACTAGGAAGAAAATTAACTCTGTCCCAGATGAAACCAGGACAATCATTCATGAGTTAAAAGAACTTTTGGAGATCTTTGCAAATGATTGTTCAGGAAGAAAAGGTGCTGTTTTGACAGCACATGAGAACAGATACTATTTGTGTGTGCGTGTGTAAATCATACAAAAGAGGGAGAGTCCTGTTCTTAGATGATGGTGGTGGTGTTTTGTTTTAGCTTGGTTTTTTGTATCATCCGAGGCGAAAAAAATCTTGTATACCCGAGATGAATCTGAGAGATAAGTGAGGCCATGTTGTGCACAGGCAAGAAGCTATGAGCCACTGAGTGCAGTTGTCTGAGCTAAAATGGCTGCTCCCAAAGCTCAGAGGAGTAGGGCAGCTTAGTGAGTCTTAAAGCTTCAGTGGCGCAGGGGCTCATACCTCTTGAAAGTGCGATAAACACATTCAGCAGAGCTGTGGCTTGTTTGGTTAAGATGAGAAGACTAAGCCTGGGAACAGATAGTGATCTGCTTTTCTGTGAAGTGCTCTAAATGCAGGAGTCATTTGCTCCATGGAAAAAAAAAATGTTTTCAGGTCTAATGGACTGTGCTAAAGGAGACATGGAGTGGGGCTTCACTCAGTACTGTAATTTGGTCCCAGAACAGGTAGTAACCTCTTCCACAGTGTTTGATCTGGTGCTTACAAATAAAAGCTCAAGTATCTTAATCATTGCAGCTTTGCTAGCTGAAAAGAAGCTGGTGTACCGTTTGTGCTTTTTTTGGTTGTTTTGTTGTTGTTGGAGGTGGTGGAGGACACATATTGCAGTGAGCACAGTAATGTAGATTAAACATGTGGAGTGTCTGTGTGCTGTCCAGAAATAGACTTGCCAGAAGTTTATTTTAGCAGGCTATAAGACAAAGCATTATTTTATGCAGTGTTCTCTCTTTGTGCCCTAGTGTTTTTGGGTTTTATATTGGGCATAAATGGCTGGGTTTTGGTAGCAAGAGGCTGCAGTGTGGGAGGAGGCCATGAACAGCCAGTTCCAGCCAGTTCTGAAACAAATGGAAAGAACCCATTGCGAGCCAAACTTTCAAAGAATCGGAGGATCATATGGTGCCTCTGCTCAAACATATTTAAGAAAGAGCAGTTGCCAATAGGGGTAGGAGGCGCACTCTTGGAAGGAGGTGCTCCACACGGGAGTGGTGACACCCTCAAAAGGGACTGCGGCCCATGGTGGAACCCACACTGGAGCAGAGCAGTAAGAAGCAAGGAGCAGTGGAGAAAGATGAGTAAGAAATGAGGGGCAGAAAGAAACCATTATGTGCTGACCCCCAATCTCCTGTGCTGCCTGTCACCTCGCTGAAGGAATTGGAACTGATTGGGTGTAAGGTGTGGCAAAAACAAGGGGAGTTGAGACTAAGGGGGTGGTGGATGATAAATGTCTGGCTTATAGTTGACCCTGGGGAAGGGGGAGGAAAGGTGTTTCCCTAATTGTTTGTTTCACTGTTTTCTTTCTTTCTCAGTATCCAAATCAGTAATTAAAAGTTCGTGTTAGTTGACAATAAACTAAATGAAGTAAAATTCCCTGAGTCGAGACTGTTTTGCCTGTGGCAAGTTTTCATCTTGCTATAGAAGTAGTTTTACATTCTGCAGTAAATACATGGAATTTTCACAGTAAAATGTTTTTGTCTGCTATTGCATCTTGGACCTCTGGAACTCCTAGGTTATCTTGGTCCAGTGCAATGTGTGGGAAACTTAATAAATGAGTTATTACTTTAAAATAATAGGTTGCTTTTGTGCCCAATTGCTGTACAGGGCAGGAGGGTCTCAGCCTTTTGCATTTCTTGTATTTTGTGTGTCCTCTTTTTTATGGCAGTACATAAGCTAAGAGTCCAGTGATAAATTCCTCCTTAGTGTTCTGTGATGCGGGATTAATTGGTCACATACTGAACTCAATGTTGCCAAATTTTGTTACTTTGTACATTACAGTATACAGAGGTTTGGGATTAATCAATGAAGTCATGAAGTGTTTAGGAAAGATCACTGTTACTTATATTTCCATTGTACTTTTGCAGTATTCCTATTCTTCTTACTGCCCATCGCTTCCTCAAACTCCTATGCCACCAAAGATATGTCCCCAATGACAGACCATAATGGAACTCTGTAAGAGTTATAACAAAGAGTGGAGATGTTCTCGGTGTTTGGTGGGATTAATTCCAATGCACAGCATTATATTCTGAATACACATATTTAGATCTCACTTTGCAATTAAGCTTATGTTTTCCAGTGAAGTCAGGAATTCTAGGATTTTGAAAAGTGTTTCCATTTTAAGGGCTTTTTAATTGTGGATAATGAAACTGGCAGCACTTTCTCAGCTTCCAAGAAGGTTAGAGTGGGTCCAATAGAAGCAGAAACCCCTGTCATCTGTTTGTAAGTTTCAGTGCATGAACGTTTGGGAGTAATGTGGTGGTTGTTCTAGCATATAGCTGCTAGTCTCTGAATGAGACAAACTTCCTAACAACAGCTCTTTCCTGAGTAATAGAAAAGCCTGGAGGACAAAGTCCATTGAAACAGTAGTTATTTGTCAGAAGGCTAACTGTAGCATTGATAACAGCAACCTGCAAGCTACCTAGATAGGGCTTTCTTTGAATCAAAATTGCCTTGATGCCTTTTAAATGTTGAGGTTTAGGCTGCAATAATTATGGAATTTCTGGAAATCATTGTCATGTGATAGGAAGCTTGGTGTTAATATATTTTCAGAATTCGCTGAATGGCATTTCTGTAAAAACAAAACAAAAAAACCTCCCAAAACCAACCAACCAGAGAAAACCAAACCAAAACAACCCCCTGCCTCTTTCCTTCTCCTTTCCTTGTTTTTTTTTGCAGAATTTTCTAATGCAAAAGATCATTCCTGAACCATGGAGGTGCTGCAGTGCGATGGCTGTGATTTCCGAGCTCCATCCTATGAAGACCTAAAAGCTCACATTCAGGATGTTCATACTGCTTTTCTGCAGCCAACAGATGTCTCTGAGGAAAACCCTAGCCAACCAAGGTCTGGCTCCATGAATGCTAGCAACCAGACTGAGATTGAATTTTCTTCTGTAAAGGATGAATTTACAATTGCAGATGAAATAGCAGGTAAACCTCAACCCTAAGCCCCTATCTCACATGTGACTTATTTCAGTGCATTTTAATTGGTATGTTTCAGTGTGATTTTTAAAAATTGTTATCTTTATCACTATGGCAGTGAAGTGAATGTTTAGTTACAGACATATTTTTTCTGTAAATGCAAATGTGTGGATTTGTCATCTTGCTGTTTTTCACATGCTTCTTCATATTGCTTCTTTTCCTTGCTTTACACCACCATGAGCTCTAGAAGAGTTTTGAACTTTATTAGTTTACCTTTTTATTTCAAGAAGCTTATTTTGGAAATTGTCTATCCCAAATTATGTACCATCTGTTAGTTTTCTGACCATTCTCGTATGCACAGGTCTAATCATAAATAAGTGAGGGAATCCTGGTGTGATTAATGTGTTCAGGATGTGTGTGTATTCATATGCATACAGGGTAGATGGGGGGGAAACTGTATAATTTTACTTATTTACATATTTACTTTTTAATTCTTATTTTAGGGCAAAATACAACAACTCAGATGGGAACTGGAAGTTATTATAGCCAGAGCCAAAGTTTTTATGGTCAACATATGGCTCCAAATCCTAATCCAACCAACAAGTTTTTCCAGTGCAAATTCTGTGTGCGTTACTTCCGATCTAAAAACCTCCTCATAGAGCACACTCGCAAGGTTCATGGAGCACAAGTTGGGGGGAGCTCAGTAGGGTCACACACTGCTGGATCCTTAAATTACAGCATCACGATGCATGAGGGGTTTGGTAAAGTTTTCTCTTGCCAGTTCTGCACCTACAAATCACCAAGGCGTGCAAGGATTATTAAGCATCAGAAAATGTATCACAAAAACAATCTGAAGGAGAGTTTAACTCCTACTGCTACCTCTGCTGTATCTGAATTGACATCTGCCTCTGCGCCAGTGCAGGAGCCCTGCAAGGAATTGCCTGCAGAGGTGGTAGAACGGAGCATTTTGGAGTCCATGGTCAAGCCTCTAACAAAGTCCAGAGGCAACTTTTGCTGTGAATGGTGCAGTTACCAGACACCTCGAAGGGAGCGCTGGTGTGACCATATGATGAAGAAGCACCGCAGCATGGTAAAAATACTGTCAAGTTTGAGGCAGGAACAAGACAGAACCAGTGTGCCTGATGTGCAGAGTAAGAGTGCCCAGAATGCCTCCCCAAACTCTAATTATATCTCTATGAATATGACAGGACATGGTATGTTGAATGCTGATGTCTCAAACTTCAGAAGCTCTACGGGCAATTCCCTTATCAGGCCCAACTCTTCTATATCCTCTAAGTTTTCTTCTGTGTCTTATCCTCAAATGAAGTCTAAATTACCTCACAACTCGGGCATAGTTAATTTGTCTGATAGATCCCGCTATGGAGTTGCTGACATGACAAATTCTTCTGCTGACTTGGAAACAAACAGTATGCTAAATGACTCCAGCTCAGATGAAGAGCTAAATGAAGTGGACAGTGAGAATGGCTTGAACTCTGTGGACCACCAGACTTCAGGAATATCTGCAGAGCAGCTGATGGGATCTGATGGCAACAAGCTGTTGGAAACAAAAGGGATTCCCTTTAGAAGATACATGAACAGGTTCCAATGTCCTTTTTGCCCTTTCCTCACAATGCACCGCCGAAGCATCTCCCGTCACATTGAGAATATTCACCTGTCTGGGAAGACAGCTGTATACAAATGCGATGAATGCCCTTTCACCTGTAAGAGTTCGTTAAAGCTTGGAGCTCATAGGCAATGTCATGCAGGTACAACATCAGACTGGGACACTGTGAATTCTCAGAGTGAAAACATTGTCTCCTCTTTGAATGACAACACAGTTTCTTATGAAAGTGGAAATATAAACGGAAGGAAGTCAGCTGGGATGACAGAAACAGTACAGCAACAGCAGCAGTTGCCTCAACACCATTCACAGCATCCTTATAAGTGCACAATGTGTAACTATTCTACCACTACTTTGAAAGGCCTCAGAGTTCATCAGCAGCACAAGCACTCATTTTGTGACAACTTACCAAAATATGATGGACTGCCATCCAACATGCCACAAGAGAGCGAGGCAGATGGTCTCACCTCTGTCAGCACAGTGAAGAAAAGCCAGACCTCAATTCTTGGTCTCTCGTCTAAAAATAACTTTGTTGCTAAGGTCGCTCGGAAGGTGTCAAATGACTGCCCTTTGGATCTCTCACCAGTGAAGAAAAGAACTAGAATTGATGAAATAGCAAGCAACCTGCAGAGCAAAATAAACCAAAACAAACAGCAAGAAGATGCTGTGGTTAATGTAGACGATGATGAGGAAGAGGAGGAAGACAACGAGGTGGAGATAGAAGTGGAATTAGACAGAGAAGAAGAACAAACAGAACCAATGGTGGAGGTTTCTAGTTCTTATGCACCCCAGCAAATGTGGGGGAGAGAGACTAATGATTCCCAGAAGGACGCAAACTTCAGAAACATGCATCATGATTATAATTCCACCAATGGAGCAGAGATTGAGCTCACTTTATCTGAAGATGAGGAAGATTATTTTTCTTCCATTAACATGAAAGACCAACAGAGCCCTAATGCCTCTGTTCTGGAAAGCCAGCCAAATATGTATGGCCCTGATCAGAACAACGAAAATGTGGAGATTAACAATTCTGGCAGGCTTTACTATTGTAAACACTGTGATTTTAGCAACAAATCTGCCAGGAGCGTTAGCACCCACTACCAACGGATGCACCCCTACATAAAATTCAGCTTTAGGTATATCTTGGATCCCAATGATCACAGTGCAGTATACAGATGCCTTGAGTGTTATATTGACTATACAAACTTTGAAGACCTGCAGCAACACTATGGAGAGCATCACCCTGAAGCTATGAATGTATTGAACTTCGATCACTCTGATCTGATCTACCGCTGTCGCTTCTGTTCTTACACTAGTCCAAATGTTAGAAGCCTGATGCCGCATTACCAAAGAATGCATCCAACAGTGAAAATTAACAATGCAATGATATTTTCAAGCTATGTTGTTGAGCAGCAAGAGGGGTTAAACACAGAGCCTCAGACACTGAGAGAGATCTTGAATTCTGCTCCAAAAACTATGGCAACCTCCACCCCTGTGGCTCATGGGACTACTGTGCCAGCAAGTTTTAACAAAAGTGCCACAAAGAGTTTTAGTCCTGAATGTGAAAATCAGAAAGCACCTTCAGTCAATTCTGTGGTTGTTTATGACTGTGATGTGTGCTCATTTGCAAGCCCTAACATGCATTCAGTTCTGGTGCATTACCAGAAAAAACACCCCGAAGAAAAAGCATCGTATTTCAGAATTCAGAAGACCATGCATATAGCTTCTGTTGACAGGGCCTCTGCCCTGGCTCAAATGTCTTTTGAGATGGGGGTGTCTGTCTCCTCAAAACTGTCCAACTTGGCTTCTCAACCTCCACCTCCCCCACCACTGCCCCCAGACCTTGCTCCTGAACTCTATTATTGCAAACACTGTTCATACAGCAACCGTTCAGTTGTGGGAGTGCTTGTCCACTACCAGAAAAGGCATCCGGAAATAAAAGTCACTGCCAAGTACATCAGGCAGGCACCCCCTACTGCGGCAATGATGAAGGCTGGTGAGCTGCCACCTGGGATTCAGAAACTGCCAGTGTCAGTGCAGCAATTGAGCCGGGGCAGTTCCGAGAGCTCTGTGAATCCCCTTGAGAACGAAATGTTCTTCTGCCAGCACTGCGATTATGGAAACCGGACCGTGAAAGGTGTGCTCATTCATTATCAAAAGAAGCATCGTGATTTCAAAGCCAACGCAGATGTGATTAGGCAACATACAGCCACCATTAGAAGCCTTTGTGATCATAACCAGAAGAAATCATCTGGCAGCATGCCTGCTCACACCTCCAACACTGAACAGGACAAGACAAAGCTGAGAGCCCTCAAATGCAGGCAGTGTAGCTACACATCACCTTACTTCTATGCGTTGAGGAAGCATATTAAGAAAGACCACCCGAATCTGAAGGCCACGGTCACGTCCATTCTAAGATGGGCATTTTTGGATGGCTTGATAGAAGCTGGTTATCACTGTGAATGGTGCATTTATTCACATACGGAACCAAGTGGTTTGCTTGTGCATTACCAAAGGAGACATCCTGAACATTATGTTGACTATACATATATGGCAACTAAACTCTGGGCAGGTCCGGATCCTTCCCCTCCTACCCTAGTGATGCCAACAGAGGCAAAGACCTATAAATGCAGAGACTGCATTTTTGAAGCATCTTCCATTTGGGATATTACTAATCACTACCAGGCTTTTCACCCTTGGGCTATGAATGGAGACGAATCTGTATTGTTAGACATCATTAAGGAGAAAGATGCTGCTGAGAAAATTGGCACACAACTTGATGAAGTTAGGGCCAGGATTAATTCTGAAAACCAGGTAACATCACAGATGGACCAAGATGTGGAGGACCCCGGCCTTTCCCAGGAAAAAACTATTCAGCTGACTTCTGCAAACCCTGCCATTTCCTCCTCTCCATATCAGTGTACAGTTTGCCAGTCTGAGTACAATAATTTGCATGGCCTCCTGACACATTATGGCAAAAAGCATCCTGGCATGAAAGTGAAAGCTGCTGACTTTGCACAGGACATAGACATTAACCCAGGGGCTGTGTACAAGTGCAGACATTGCCCATACATTAACACACGCATTCATGGTGTCCTCACACATTACCAGAAACGGCACCCATCAGTAAAGGTCACTGCTGAAGACTTTGTGCATGATGTGGAACAGTCGAATGACATTGCCCAGAATGACATAGAAGAGACCAGTAGGATTTTCAAGCAAGGCTATGGTGCCTACCGGTGCAAACTATGCCCTTACACCCATGGCACACTAGAGAAGCTCAAAATTCACTATGAGAAATACCATAATCAGCCTGAATTTGATGTTTTTGCTCAGTCACCGCCAAAGGTGTCTGCCTCAGTGGAGCCAGACATGGTAACTGAAATCAAGGCCCCCCCAGAAATTGCTGATGATGGTGTTGGAGAAATCTCTACCTCAGCACCTCATTTTTCCAGTTCTCACTTAGTGTCTCACACAGTGTTCCGGTGTCAGCTCTGCAAATACTTCTGTTCTACCCGGAAGGGGATAGCCAGGCATTACCGCATCAAACACAATAATGTTCGGGCACAACCAGAAGGCAAGAACAACCTCTTCAAGTGTGCTTTGTGTTCCTACACCAACCCTATCCGCAAAGGGCTTGCAGCACACTACCAGAAAAGGCATGACATTGATGCTTACTACACTCATTGTTTAGCAGCCTCCAGGACAGTAAGCAACAAACCCAATAAAGTGATCATTCCATCTCCTCCCAAAGATGACACTCCTCAGTTAAGTGAGGAGCTGAGGAGGGCTGTGGAAAAGAAGAAATGCTCGCTTTGTTCCTTTCAATCTTTTAGCAAAAAAGGTATTGTGTCCCACTACATGAAGCGTCACCCCGGTGTTTTTCCTAAGAAGCAGCATGCGAGCAAGCTGGGGGGTTACTTCTCTGCCGTGTATGCTGATGAACGTGAAAAGTCAACTCCAGCTGAGGAAAGGAATGACTTTGAAAATCCTGAGGTGGAAAGCGAGGCTCAGGAAACTGAGTGGCTTCCCTTCGGATGCATAAAATGTTTCAAGCTATCCTTCAGCACAGCAGAGCTGCTGTGCATGCATTACGCTGACCACCACAGCAAGGATTTGAAGAGAGACTTTACCATACTGGGAAGTGGCACCCGCTCTCATAATGCTGTCTACCAATGCAAGCACTGTGATACTAAATTGCATAGCATGGCAGAGCTGACCTCACACTTGAATAATCACAATGAGGAATTCCAGAAGCGTGCCAAACGTCAGGAGAGGAGGAAACAGCTTTTGAGCAAGCAGAAATATGCAGATGGTGCTTTTACAGATTTCAAACAAGAGAGGGTAAGGATCTGTGTGTCTGGTCTCTTTCTTTGCTTCCTCTCCCCAGGGAGAAAAACAAACCAAAAGCTCTTCTTCTGTACCCCAAGAGGCTCCTTATTACTAATACCCGCTTGCATGTTCTCTTTGACAGCCAAATGAATGCAGGTTAATGAGTGACTCAGCGTGTCAATGGGCTCTATAAGTTGGTTACATATTCTGCTTTAATTTCCTTCATTCTTCACCTATTCCTAGGCTCCATGGGAAACTGCTCCTTCCAACTGTTTCCTTCAGGATTTTCCCTATCTTTCTTCCTTATGGATGGCTATCTGTAGCTGACAGTTATTTATTCTTCTATTGCAAGCCTGCTGTTTGCTTTCTCATAGATTCTTTCGCAAATGTCCCATTCTACTGCTCATCAATATACCTTGAAATAACACACCAATTTCCTTCTCAAGCTTATCTATTTCAGTACATTTTCTGATAAAGAACCTGATGTTTATGTGCATCTATCCAATAACTTCAAGCTTTGGGCAAGCGTTCCTGTGAACAGAAAACCAAATTCTGCTACTCTTTTCTGTACCCTTCTCCCCATCTGCAGTAACCCTACTTGCTGTAGAAAAGCATACAATTGGGTGGGGGGAACCATGAAAGAGCATGGTTTCGTCTTGTAAGTTAAAACTGAACGGTCTTTTATGGGACTACTATTATGCAGAAACTCAAGATTTTTCCTGTGCACATGTCCTGTCCACCTATTTTGAGGGCTTTAATAGAAGTCAGCGCAAATTGAGGTTGAAGTTTTGCACAATAGCATGTTGTAGTGGGTTGACCTTGGCTGGCTGCCAGGTGCCCACCAAGCCACTCTATCACTCCCTCTCCTCAGCAGGATGGGGGGAAAGAAAATAAGATGGAAAAGAACTTGTGGGTCAAGATAAAGGCAGTTTAATAAAAGCAAAAGCAAAGGCTGCATGCGGAAGCAAAGGAAAACAAAATATTTATTCTCTACTTCCCATCAGCAGGCGACGTCCAGCCACTTGCTGGGAAGTAGGGCCTCAGTACACGTAGAGGTTGCTTCAGAACACAAACACCTTAATAACGAATGCCCCCCCTCCCCCCTCTTAGCTTTTATTTCTGAGCAGATGTCATATGGTATGGAATATCCCTTTGGTCAATTTGGGTCAGCTGTCCTGGCTCTGTCCCCTCCCAACCTCTTGCCCACCCCCAGCCTACTGGCCTTTGGGGGTAAGGGGGGGAATGTTGGAGAGACAGCCTTGATGCTGTGGGAGCACTGCTCAGCAGTAGCCCAAACACTGGAGTGTTATCAACACCTTTCCAGCTACCAATACACAGCACAGCGCTATGAGGGCTGCTATGGGGAAAATTAACTCCATTTCAGCCAGGCCCAATACACATGTGTACACTAAATGCAATTTCCCTTAAGGTGCAAAATCTGGTCTGGATATATTCCTAAAAGTGAGATATCAGAAGCATGTTTCAGTATTACATTAGTATAACTGATTAACACTCGTATATTTCAATAGGCTTTTGGACAATTGGAAGATGATTCAAAACTTAAGGAGAGGAAAGTAGTTGGCTACAAATGTAAATTTTGTGTGGAAGTTCATCCAACACTTCGAGCCATCTGTAATCATCTCCGTAAGCATGTCCAGTATGGGAATGTTTCTTCTGTGTCAGCTACAGTAAAGGTGAGAATTCTGTGAACTGACAGCATTTTTTGTTTGCCTAACTGAAAGCCCGTAGAGGGCTCCCATGGAGTCAAGTGGGTTTTGGATTGGATATTCTGAACAGTTAAGCATGACATTCTAATCTAATTCTTAAGGTTTCTGCAGCACATTTTGTTTAAGATGTTTTGGCTTTCTTCTGCTCTTCACCTGGGCACAAAAACTATTTAATTCTCATTTCTTATTTGCCACAAAGGAATTGATATCATGGATGACTGAAAGGCTTGATTTATGAGCAGGAGCTTCTCCCTCAGCTGTTCTGGGCTACTTTTCTGCTTTCTTAGACCCTTAAAGTGTGTGTGTGTGTGTTCTTTTTTTTTTCTCCAACCCATATGCAAAAGTGAAATAGCCAGCTGAGCCAGGGGTCCAATTCAAGTGGTTAATTGTAAATGTGTTGCTGTTTCCTCCCTATGCAAGTGGACACCACCTAGAATGTCTCTGAGGACAGGCTGTGCTCCACAGCCAGCTTTACAGGATATCAGCAGGGGGAGTTCAGGTGCGGTAAGGTTGCAAGAACTGGTTATGCAGTTCTCCTCCTTTTCTTGCTGCAGTGAGTACTCGGCAAAATCTCATTCTGCAGTCCTCGGAATGTGACCTAAAGCATGCCTATTTCATGACATCAACTGTGTGCTGTGTAAAGTAGCCAAGTCCTTCAGAGTCTAAACGGTTCTACCTAAGAACTTTCATTATCCTTCCACTGACCTTCCTTTAGCTTATCCAATACTACTGACAGAATGGGATGCTTCCCTTCTATCAAATGATTCCTGCTCTTTCCTTGCTTCTCAAGTAAAGTTTATGTGGGTTCAATAGCATCTTTTGAGCAAGTAGATACTAAACAGCAGGGAACAAAAACTAAAATCCAAGACCCAAAAAAACATGATGTAAATTTACTTTTCAGTTTTAATGTTGCTGCAAATGCATGCTATGCTAATTAACACTTAGGAAAAGGACCAAGAGATGGGTTGTTTGCTTTTTAATGTATATACAGATATATATAATTAAAGACTAGGAGCTCTTTATACAGAAAGTCATTAGTGTAGTATGGTAGGGATACGTTTAGAAAGTGAATGCAGTGGGAAACGTAGATATTAAAATTAATACATAGGAGAGACTGAGGGGCAGAAGGGAGAGAGAATTGATGGCTTTGGGGGGGGTATGTGTTTTTTAGCAGGAAGCTGAAGAGTCTTCAAGCACAACTTTGGAGGGTTTTGAGGGAGCCAAAGACCCTGGCACTGTGGAATTTACAGAAGCTGAATCTGGAGCATCCTTGGAAGATGAAACCAGGCCTGGGGGCTACCACTGCAGCCAGTGTGACCGGGTTTTGATGTCTATGCAGGGTCTGCGATCTCATGAGAGGAGTCACTTGGCTCTGGCCATGTTTACCCGGGAAGACAAGTACAGCTGCCAGTATTGCTCCTTTGTCTCTGCTTTCAGGCACAAGTAAGTTATGGTTTGTTTTCAACAGAAGCACAGACTAGCATTTTTTGTTTTTTATGTTGGTTGACATTGAAGGAGAGCACACACTATTTGATTTCAAGCCACGTTTTTATCTTTCTCAGGCTTTAGGTATTTTCTGTGCCCCCAAATTTTTTGCCATTGCCCGTGACTATAAAAAGTCCCATTATTATATCTCCTGGAATTCAAGTTCTCTTTTTGTTGTGTGTAGGGGAAATGCACACGAAGCAAAAGATACTCACCACTTATGCAGTCCTGTCAAATGCATGCAATTAAAAAAGCCGTAAAGAGGGAAAGAGTATTTTTCACTAGCCTTCCATGTAACTACCTTATTTTTAAATAGTACTGTGACTCTTATTTAATTGAGAGAGATTTCATTTTGAGTGTTGAACAGTTATCACAAACCAATCTTAAAGGTTTGGTTTTTTTTTTTCTTGTTATGCAATTTCAGTCTATTGTCATGGTTTAGCCCCAGCCAGCAACTAAGCACCATGCAGCCGCTCGCTCACTCCCCCTGCCCCAGTGGGATGGGGGAGAGAATCGGAAGAGTAAGAGTGAGAAACACTGCTGGGCTGAGATAAGAACAGTTTAATAATTGAAACAAAATAAAGTACAATAGTAGTAGTAATAATAACAATAATAATAATATCCAAAGCAAGTGATGCACAATGCAATTGCTCACCACCCACCGACCGATACCCAGCCAGTTCCCAAGCAGCGATCGCTGCCCCCTGGCCAACCCCCCCCCCCCGATTATATACTGAGCATAGAATCGTTTAGGTTGGAAAAGACCTTTAAGATCATCCAGTCCAACCATTAACCTACACTACCAAGTCCACACTAAACCAATCAAGGGTAGACTAGACTAAACCATGTCCCAAAGTGCCACATCTACCCATTTTTTGAACACTTCCAGGGATGGGGACTCCACCACCTCTCTGGGCAGCCTGTTCCAATGCTTGACCACCCTTTCCGTAAAGAAATTTTTCCTAATTTCCAACCTAAACCTCCCCTGGCACAGCTTGAGCCCATTTCCTCTCGTCCTATCGCTAACTACATGGGAGAAGAGACTAACACCCACCTCACTACAACCTCCTTTCAGATAGTTGTAGAGAGCAATAAGGTCACCCCTCAGCCTCCTCTTCTCCAGGCTGAACAACCCCAGTTCCCTCAGCTGATCCTCATAAGGCCTGTGCTCTAGACCCTTCACCAGCCTTGTTGCCCTTCTCTGAACACGCTCCGGCACCTCAATGTCTTTCTTGTACTAAGGGGCCCAAAACTGGACACAGTATTTGAGGTGCGGCCTCACCAGCGCCGAGTACAGGGGAACAATCACCTCCCTGCTCCTGCTGGCCACACTATTCTTGATACAAGCCAGGATGCTGTTGGCCACCTGGGCACACTGCTGGCTCATGTTCAGCCGGCTGTCGACCAACACCCCGAGGTCCTTTTCAGCCAGGCAGCTTTCCAGCCACTCTTCCCCAAACCTGGAGAGTTGCATAGGGTTGTTGTGACCGAAGTGCAGGACCTGGCACTTGGCCTTGTTGAACCTCATACAGTTGGCCTCGGCCCATCGGTCCAGCCTGTCCAGGTCTCTCTGCAGAGCCTTTCTACCCCCAAGCACATCAACACTCCCACCCAACTTGGTGTCATCTGCAAACTTACTGAGGGTGCACTCAATCCCCTCATCCAGATCATCGATAAAGATATTAAACAAGACTGGCCCCAAAACAGAGCCCTGGGGAACACCGCTCGTGACCGGCTGCCAACTGGACTTAACTCCATTCACCACTACTCTCTGGGCTCGGCCACCTAACCAGTTTTTTACCCAGCGAAGACTACGCCCGTCCAAGCCATGAGCTGCCAGCTTCCCAAGGAGAATATTATGGGAGACGGTGTCAAAAGCTTTGCTAAAGTCCAGGTAAATGACATCCACAGCTTTTCCATCATCTACCAGGCGGGTCACCAGGTTGTAAAAGGAGATCAGGTTAGTCAAGCAGGACCTGCCTTTCATGAACCCATGCTGGCTGGGCCTGATCCCCTGGTTGACCTGCACATGCCTCTTGAGTTCACTCAATAGGAACCGCTGCATAATCTTTCCCGGCACCGAGGTCAGGCTGACAGGCCTGTAGTTCCCCGGGTCCTCCTTCCGGCCCTTCTTGTAGATGGGCGCCACATTGGCAAGCCTCCAGTCATCAGGGACCTCCCCTGTCAACAAGGACTGCTGATAGGTGATGGAGGGTGGCTTGGTGAGCTCCTCCGCCAGCTCCCTCAATACTCTCGGGTGGATCCCATCTGGCCCCATAGACTTGTGAGCATCCAGGTGGCATAGCAGGTTGTTAACTGCTTCCTCCTGGATTATGGGGGCTCCATTCTGGTCCCCGTCCCTATCCTCTAGCTTGGGGGCCTGAGTACCCTGGGGATGACTGGTCTGGCTGTTAAACACAGAAGCAAAGGCGGCGTTAAGTACCACAGCCTTTTCCTTGTCCTCGGTGACAATGTTTCCCTCCACATACAGCAAGGGATGGAGATCCTCCTTGGCTCTCCTTTTATTGCTGATGTACTTCTAAAAGCATTTTTTATTATCTTTTACAGCATTGGCCAGATTGAGTTCTAGCTGAGCTTTTGCTTTTCTAATTTCCTCCCTGCAGGACCTAATAAGATCCCTGTACTCCTCCTGAGTTGCCTGTCCCTTCTTCCAAAGGTGGTAGACTCTCCTTTTTTCCCTGAGTCCCCGTCATATGACGTCATATGGTATGGAATAGTCCTTTGGGCAGTTTGGATCAACTATTCTGGCTGTGCCCCCTCCCATCTTCTTGTGCACCTGGCAGAGCATGGGAAGCTGAAAAGTCCTTGACTAGCATAAGCAGTACTTAGCAACAACTAAAACATCAGTGTGTTATCAATATTCTTCTCATCTTAAATCCAAAACACAGCACTGTGCCTGCTACTAGGAGGAAAATTAACTCTATCCCAGCCGAAACCAGGACAGTATGAACATGGTCTTCACATCAGTGGTATACTTGAAATGAGTTGAGGAAATCACCCCTTATCTGATGTGACCCATGAAAAATGCATGGTCGTAATAATCAAGGTCCTCATGAGTTATATCTTTGTCTACAGCTAGGAAGCTGTTGTGGTTTAGCCCCAGCCAGCAACTAAGCACTACACAGCCGCTCGCTCACTCACCCTACCCCCATGGGATGGGGGAGAGAATCGGAGGAGTAAGAGTGAGAAACACTCCTGGGTTGAGATAAGAACAGTTTAATAATTGAAATAAAGTAACATAATAATAATGATAATAGTAACGATATAATAATAATATACAAAGCAAGTGATGCACAATGCAATTGCTCACCACCCGCCGACCAATACCCAGACAGTTCCCGAGCAGCGATCGCTGCTCCCCAACCAACCCCCCCAGTTTCTATACTGAGCATGACATCATATGGTATGGAATAGCCCTTTGGTCAGTTTGGATCAACTATCCTGACTGTGCCCCCTCCCAGTTTCTTGTGCACCTGGCAGAGCATGGGAACCTGAAAAGTCCTTGACTAGCATAAGCAGTGCTTAGCAACAACTAAAAACATCAGTGTGTTATCAATATTCTTCTCCTACTAAATCCAAACCACAGCACTGTGCCTGCTACTAGGAAGAAAATTAACTCTATCCCAGCCGAAACCAGGACAGAATCTTTAGCATTCTTTTAATCATATTTATTCATGGCTTGCCACAAAGAAATGAGGTTTATTGGGTTTTGGTTTTTTTGTTTTTGTTTTTTTTTTTTAACTGGCATCCTAGACTGACAAACACATGTACATGTTTTCTGTAGCTTCTCGGGGGGGAACTGTCCCATCCCCCCCTTCCCGTGTCCATCCCCCTTCCCCCCAAAGGAGAGATATCCAGGTGCTCGTTTAACATAGTCATTGATAGCACTGTCAGTGACACCCTTAAATTGAGTTAAGTTGTCACTCTTCTGTAATTAAAAGCATGTGGGAAAGAAAGCATGATATAAGAAATATTTAAACCCTTGTGTTAGAAAAGCAGCATTTCTGTCAGTATCACAGCATGGTTCCTATGTGGATGAGCAGCAGGGGAGAATAGTCTAAGGGCTGGGCAGGCCCAGCCCCTCATCTGCAACCAGATGCAGAACTATACAACCTATTCTGTAGCTGCAGATCTGCTGGGCCCCATCCTCAGTGAGAAGCCTCAGACATTCCCTGTAGACCCAGACATAAAATAGAATAGAATAGAACAGGATAGAATAGAATAGACTATTTCAGTTGGAAGGGACCTACAACACTCATCTAGTCCAACTGCCTGACCACTTCAGGGCTGACCAAAAGTTAAAGCATATTATTAGTGGCATTATCTATATGCCTTTTAAAAACTGACAGGCATCAACCACCTCTCTAGGAAGCCTGTTCCAGTGTTTGACCACCCTCTCCGTAAAGAAAAGCTTCCTAACGTCCAGTCTGAACCTCCCCTGGCACAGCCTTGAACCATTCCCCCACGTCCTGGCACTGGACCCCAGGGAGAAGAGCTCAGCACCTCCCTCTCCACTTCCCCTCCTCAGGAAGCTGGAGAGAGCAATGAGGTCGCCCCTCAGCCTCCTTTTCTCCACTCTAGACAAGCCCAGAGTCCTCAGCCACTCCTCATAGGACATGCCTTCCAGCCCTGTCACCAGCTCTGTTGCCCTCCTCTGGATGCATTCAAGGACCTTCACATCCTTCTTAAGTTGTGGGGCCCAGAACTGCACGCAGTATTCAAGATGAAGCCACACCAATGCTGAATACAGTGGGATAATCACCTCTTTTGACTGGCTGGTTATGCTGTGTTTAATGCACCCCCAGGATGCAGTTTGCCCTCTTGGCTGCCAGGGCACACTGCTGACTCCTGTTGAGCCTGCTGTTGACCAGCACCCCCAGATCCCTTTCTGCAGGGCTGCTCTCCAGCCACTCGTCTCCCAGTTTTATACTTGTGCCCAGCGTTACTCGATCCTAGGTGCAGAATCTGGCATTTGGACATGTTAAATTTCATGCCATTAATGATTTCCCAATCCTCCAATCTATCCAGATCCCTCTGCAAGGCCTCTTCTCCCTTGAGAGAGTCAACAGCACCTCCCAGTTTGGTATCATCAGTAAACTTGCTAATGATGCATTCAACTCCCGCATCCAGAACATTGACAAAAATATTGAACAGGACTGGCCCTAGAATTGAGCCCTGAGGAACATCGCTGGTGACCGGTCACCAGCCAGATGCAGCCCCATTCACTACAACCCTTTGAGCCCTGCCCTTCAGCCAGTTCTTCACCCAGCGCTCCGTGAACCTGCTCATCTCACAGCTGGACAACTTGTCCAGAAGGATGCTGTGAGGGACAGTATCAAAAGCCTTACCAAAATCCGGGAAAACTATATCCACCGCCTTCCCTTCATCCACTAGGCAGGTGACCTTATCATAGAAAGATATCAAATTAGTTAAGGAGGACTTTCCCTTCGTGAACCCATGTTGACTGTGCCTGATGCATATTCCTTTAAATGCCTTTCAGTAGTACCCAGTATGATCTTCTCCATAATTTTTCCAGGAACTGAGGTTAGAGTATCAGGTCTGTAGTTCCCTGGGTCTTCCCTCACGCCCTTCTTGTAAATTGGAATAACATTGGCTAGCTTCCAGTCAGTGGGGACCTCCCCAGACTCCCAAGACCTTTGGTAGCTGATCGAGAGGGCTCCTGCAGTAACATCCACTAGCTCCTTCAGTACCCTGGGATGAATCCCATCAGGCCCCATGGACTTGTGACCATTCAGCTGATACAGCTGGTTCCTTACAACTTCAGTGTCCACAAATGGAAAGTCACTGTTCTCGCACTCATAGTCCTCCAACTCAGGGGACTGGGCAGACCAAGGTCTATCAATATTACTAAAGACTGAGGCAAAAAAAGCATTGAATGCCTCCACTTTTTCTTCATCCCTATTAGTCAGATGACCATCTTCAACAAGTATTGGTCCAATGTTTTCCTTAGACCTCCTCTTGCTATTATTGTACTTAAAAAAGCCCTTCTTGTTATCTGAAACAACACTGGCCAGTTTCATCTCTAATTGAGCTTTGGCCTTTTGTGTCTTCTCCTTGCATACATGAACTGTGACTCTATAATCTTCCTGCGAAGCCTGACCTTGCTTCCAGAGACCATACCATTTCTTTTTCCTCTTGAGCGCCACGAGGAGTTCCCTCTTCAGCCAAGCTGGTCTTCTGCCCCGCTTTCTTGACTTTCAACACAGTGGAATTGCCTGCTGCTGTGCTTCTAAAAGTTGGTTCTTAAAAACTGACCAGCCCTTGTGGATTCCTAAGCCCTCAAAAGCAGATCCCCAGGGTACTCTGCTAAATAGCTCCCTGAATAGATTAAAGCTTGCTCTCCTGAAGTCCAGGGTAGCAACTCTGCTGACCTTTATTCTCATTACACTGAAAATCTTAAACTCAGCCATTTCATGATCACTGTGGCCAAGACAGCCACCTACTATCACATCTCCCATGAGTCCTTCTCCATTCAGAAATAACAAGTCTAGGAAGGCACATTTCCTAGTTGGCTCACTGAGTACTTGTGACAAGAAGTTATCATCTTCCACAAACTTCAGGAATTTCCCAGACCTGCTCGTCACAGCAGTATGATATTCCCAGGTGATGTCTGGGAAGTTGAAATCTCTCATAAGGACCAGGGCTACCGAGCCAGAGATTTCTCCTAATTGCCTATAGAATAACTCATCAGTGCTTATATCCTGGCTGGGTGATCAGTAGTAGACACCCACTACAACATTTCCTTTGTTTTCCATCCCCCTAATCCTCACCCAAAGGCTCTCCACCATATCATCACTAACTGTAAGGGCTGTGCAATCAAACCTCTCGCTTACGTATAGTGCGACACCTCCACCTCGCCTGCCCTGCCTATCCCTCCTGAACAGCCTGTAGCCCTCCAGCGCACCAATCGTGGGACTCATTCCACCAAGTCTCACTAATACCAATGATATCGTAGCTCTGGGAGCTGACCAACACTTCCAGTTCATCCTGCTTGTTTCTCATACTGCGTGCGTTGGTGTACAAGCATTTCAGATATGCTCCTGAGCCCTCCGTGCTCCCAGGAGCAGTGTAAATGTTCCCATTAGCATTGCCGCCCTCAGGTTGTGCCATGCCAACCCTTGGCTTACTTCAGCTCTCCTGATGGCATGCCCTTCCCCCACTGATTCTAGTTTAAAGCCCTCTCAATTGGTCCTGCCAGCTTACAAGCAAAGAAGCATTTCCCCCATCAGGACAGGTGGATCCCATCAGGCCCCAGCGTACTTTGTGTCTCGCAGACTCTTCCATGGTTATAAAAAAAACGAAGTTCTAGTGGAGGCACCAGTCCTGGAGCCAGGTATTGATGTCTTGGGCACACCTGTTTCTTCCATTGACTCTCCCCATTACTGGGAGGATTGAGGAAAACACTACCTGTGCTCCTGAATCTTTTAGCATTCTTCCCAGGGCCCTGAAATCTCTTTTGATTGACCTCGGTCTTCTTTTTGCGATGTCATTAGTACCTACGTGAAAGAGCAGGAGTGGGTAACAGTCTAAAGGCTGCACTAAGCTCGTCAGTCATCTGGTTACATCCCTGATTCAGGCCCCAGGGAGGCAGCAAACCTCTCTGAAAAGAGGATCTAGTCTGCAAATGGGTGCCTCCATTCCGCTCAGGAGAGAGTCACCAATGACCATAACTTGCTATTGTTTCTTCTTGGCACTGATCTTAATGCAGGTGTTGATGTGAGGGATTGGTTGATCTGACCATGATGAGAGTACTTGCACAGATTCCTCCTCTTCTGTGTGATCATATCCTTCATCTACCATACCCAGAGCTTCATACCTATTCTGTAAAGGTAGCTGAAAGGGTAAAGAGGGGTTCCTCTTACAGCTCTGTGCAATAACTTGCTTGTGACATGGAAAGCTGCATCCTTCCTCAGGAGCTCTGAGTACGAGCTTCTGATGTGCCAGGGGTAGTTGTTCCATTCAGTGCTGAGCTTGAGATATGCATTGTATACATCTTTGGTAATCTGTTTTAGTTTTATACTAGCTTATTTTTCTATCATCTATTTAAAATGTGGGGTTTTTTTTTTAATGAAATACTGACCACAAATGTTCAGCCTCTCTTATTTAGGAGACATACTGGTACTCCAGAGAAATGGGGAAAAAATTATCTTACCACAAACTCCCTGTTAGATTTATGATTAATTATATTAATATAATATTATGATTAATATTATGTTTCTATGAAGTAGCCCTGAAATTGGATATATGGTCTGGTTTTTGGTTTTGCTATCATTAGATCTTTGAATACACAGACTTTGGTGTTAGCACTGGTAAACAGGGATTTTCTTGGCTCAAACTCTGTCAGTGTGAGACTAAAGAGCCTATGAGACCCTCTGTAGTGTGAGTGGCTGGAGTAGACTCCATTTGATCTAGATCTTGATATTCAGTAGAAAAAATGAGAACAATTTAGATCAATTAATAGGAAATAAAGCTAAAGTATGCCTGGAACTATTAGGATGATTGTTTTGGGGGGGATAAATATACCAACCGTCTCCAAACTTGTCCACACCTTCTTGTTGTTTCACTGCTGCGCATAAACAGGCTCAGACTACTCTTATATCACAAAGCATTAATGTTCCCAAAGAAGAGGTTATATTGGAAATGTCTCCATCCTGATCTGAAGCCATGGAGATGGGTGATGAATTCTCCCCCCCTTCGATGTCAGGCTTTCTGTTGCTCTGATTTCCCCTGCAGAAAAATAGCATCTGGTCTTTTCCACCTCTTCTTCTGTTGTTGAGCTTCATGCAGGGTCTCCCAGTCCATTACATCTGAAACTCTGCCACCTTTTAGGAGTAAAAGTCATTGTCTATAGACAGCTTGCTGGTACCTTCCCCCCAGAGTAGGCTGTCTAATCTGCTTTTGCTGCTGTAACCAAATGAAGGTTTCTTCAGGAGAGCTAGAAAAATATTTTCTTTTCCTTAGGAGGAGAAAAGGGGGCATATTTTCAGAAAAACACTTCACAGAAAAATCCTGTACTAATATTTTTATTGTTCTGCTTGGGGTTTTTCTTGTTTGTTTTTGTTTTTTCCTCAAATAGCCTTTATCCTATAAGTGACTTTCTTGTTAGTCTGGATTGGGTATAATTTAATTGATAGTAATTTTGCCCTATTGAGTTAAAGTGGCTTGCATTCTGTGTGATAAAATTGGTCACAGATCTCTTTATTCCTTGGATTAGATTCTGCCTTGTTCTATAAGCAGACCTGTTGGATATAAAGAACCAGCATGAGAAGGATAGCTGAGCCTGGCCTGCTCTTATTTAAAATTTATTTTTGTTATTAGGCTTTTGGCTTGCATCTGAAGGAATAGCTAAAATGATTTACTATTTTGTTTCCTTTTTTTGTCTGTGTTTTGATCAGTCTGGATCGCCATATGCAGACTCATCATGGACACCATAAGCCATTCCGTTGCAAGCTCTGTCCATTCAAGTCCTCTTACAATAGCCGCTTGAAAACCCATATACTCAAAGCTCATGCTGGTAAGTCAATCAGTTCCTTGCTCGCGCTCTCCCTTGTCCTCTCTCGATCTCTTTCTCCTGCTATCAGGCACACATACTTGCTCGTGTGCTTCCTCTTGCTCAATGTCACACACAGTCTCTCTATCTCTCTCCCCCTTGTGGGCAGTCATGTGTGCTCTCTGCACTCTCTTGCGTGGTCACAAGCTCTTCTTGCGCAGTTGTGCACTCTTCCTCTCTCATGTGTGGTCACATGCTCTCTCTTACTCTTGTGTGTCCCCTCTCAATCAACCTTGTGCATGGTTGCACTCGCTCTCCTGCTCTCCCTCTCTCCCTCACTTGCAGTCACAATCGCTCTCCCTCCCTATCTAGGTTGTGATCTCCCTCTCTCACATGTGGTTGCGTGTGGTCTCTGTCTGTCATGTGTTAGCCTTCTCTCTTGCTTGCTCACTCTCATGATTATGCTTGCGCTCCCTCTTCATGTGTGGCTGTGCTCTCATGAGCTGCTTCTTGCTTGCTTCCTCTCACTCTCACAGTCATGTGCTCCCTGTTGCTCAACCTTGTACATGGTCGTGCTCACTCTCCCTCTCTAGGTTGTGCATGCTGTTCCTCTCTTGGGTGTGATGGCACATGCGCTCCCTCACTTGGTCACAAATTCTTTATGTCTGTGGCTCCCTCTTTCACAGACGTGTGCGCTCTCTCTCTCACAGACCATTGCATGCTCTCCCTCACACACAGTCATGTTTGCTCTCCCTCTCTGGGTCACGTTCTCCCTGTATCTCATGTGTGGCTGTGTATGCTCCCTTCCTCTCTCTCCGTGACGCATTCTCCCTCTCTCTGTCGCACTCTCTTGGGGGACATGCTTGTTCTCCTTCTCTGTTGCTCCCTCCTGCACTCCCTTGTGCCTGGTCACCTGCTCTACATTTCTCCAAGTCAGGCTAGGTTTCTCTTGCTTGTGGTTTCTCCCTCTCACGTGCTCCCTCTAGCGGTCATGTGTTTGCTGTTGCTAACTTTCCCTTCCTCTCTTGGTCAAGGTCTTGCGCTCTCTTTCTTGGCCGTGTACTTTGTTTCTTGCAGTCACATGCTCTGTATCAGTCACATCTTCTTCCTCTCTCTGTCTCTGGCATGGTCATGCACTCTTTCTCTCTTTGGAACACAGTGTCTCAGTCTGTGTTGGTCTTTCTTCCTGTTGCTCTCAGTCTGGGACTCTGTCATGCACTGGCTCATTCTGTCTTGTGCGCACTGGGTCGTGCTTTCTGGGTTGTGCTCTCGTGCTTGCCCACTCTGGGTCACATGCACTCTTGCTCTTTCTTTGGATTGTGCACTCTTGCATGCACGTGCTCTCCCACTCAGTGAGTTGCATCCTTGCTCCCCCTATCTCTCTCCCACCCGCTGCCCTGGGGCACATGTGTGTGCATGTGCTCTCTCTCTCTGGGGTGTGCACACATGCATGCTCTCTCCCTGCATTGCATGCTCTTCTCTCGCTGCGTTTTGTGCTCCCCGGGGTGCACACTCGTGCTCTCTCTCTGGGTCTTGCATTCTCTCTCCGGGTTCTGCGCTCTTGGTAATTCATGCTCTCTCTGGATGGCACATTTGCTCTGTGGGTTGCATGCTCTCACACACTCTCTCTGGGTCTTGTGCTCCCTCTGCCTTGTGTGATCCTCTCTCGATCTGTGTCACAAACAGTCTCTCTGGGGTGTACAATCTCTCTGTCTCTTGGTACACTCTTGGTTGTGCGCTCTCTCTGCATTGTGCGCTCCTTTAGGCCCTGCTCCCTTTGGGCATGCGCTCTGTTTCCTGGGGTTGTGTGTGCACTCTTGCATGATCTCTCTGGGTTATATGCTTGTTCTGTGGGCCATGTGAGTTCTCTGGGATGTGCACATGCACTTGGTTTTGGTTGTGAATGTGCATTCTCGCTCTGGGTCACATGTGCTCTCTCCCCCCCCCCCCTCCCCTGGTCAGGCAAACATGCTCTTGCACGGTCTAGGCTGTGATCTCTTTCTTGCTCTGGGTTCTGCACACTCATGCTCCCTCTCTCTGGGTGGCGGGTGCCTGCTTGATATATATGGATCATGTGCGCACTCATTTTGTCATGCATGCTTTTCTCAGGGTCACACTTTGGGGCACGTGTCCTCTTTCGCTCTCTGGGGCATGCATTCTGTCTTTCTCTGGGTCACACAGAATCATAGAATGGTTTGGGTTGGAAGGGACCTTTAAAGGTCATCTAGTCCAACCCTCCTGCAATGAGCAGGGACATCTTCAACTAGATCAGGTTGTTCAGAGGCCCATCCAACCTCACCTTGAACGTTTCTAGGGATGGGGCCTCCACTACCTCTCTGGGCAACCCCTTCCAGTGTCTCACCACTCTCACTGTAAAAAATATGTTCCTTACATTTAGTCTGAATCTACCCTCTTTTAGTGTAAAAACATTACCCCTTCTCCTATCGCTACAGGCTCTATTAAAAAGTCTGTCCCCATCTTTCTTATAAGCCACCTTTAAGTACTGAAAGGCCACAATAAGGTCTCCCCGCAGCCTTCTCTTCTCCAGGCTGAACAACCCCAACTCTCTCAGCCTGGCCTCGTAGGAGAGGTGCTCCAGCCCCCTGATCATTTTTGTGGCCCTCCTCTGGACCCGCTCCAACAGGTCCATGCCCTTCTTGTGCTGAGGGCTCCAGAGCTGGACGCAGTACTCCAGGTGAGGTCTCACCAGAGCAGAGCAGAGGGGCAGAATCACCTCCCTCGACCTGCTGGCCACGCTTCTTTTGATGCAGCCCAGGATACGGTTGGCTTTCTGGGCTGCGAGCACACATTGCCGGCTCATGTCCAGCTTTTCATCTACCAGTACCCCAAGTCCTTCTCCGCAGGGCTGCTCTCAATCTCTTCATCCCCCAGCCTGTATTGATATCGGGGTTTCCCTGACCCAGGTGCAGGACCTTGCACTTGGCCTTGTTGAACCTCATGAGGTTCACATGGGCCCATCTGTCCAGCTTGTCCAGGTCCCTCTGGATGGCATCCTGTCCATCAAGCATGTCAACCGCACCACTCACCTTGGTGTCGTTTGCAAACTTGCTGAGGGTACACTCAACCCCACTGTCTATGTTACTGATGAAGCTATTAAACAGATACAAAACAGACCCCTGAGGTACACCATTTGTCACTGGTCTCCATTTGGACATTGAGCCGTTGACCACTACCCTCTGGATGTGACCATCCACTGAACAGTCCACCCATCAAATCCATATCTCCCCAATTTAGTCAGAAGGATATTGTGGGGGGCATATCAAAGGCCTTACAGAAGTCCAGAGAGATGACATATGTAGCTCTTCCCTTGTCCACTGATTTAGTCACTCCATCATAGAAGGCCACTAGGTTGGTCAGGCAGGACTTGCCCTTGGTGAAGCCATGCTGGCTGTCTTGAATCACCTCCCTGTCCTCCATGTGCTTGAGCATAGCTTCTAGGAGGATCTGTTCCATGATCTTCCCAGGCACAGAGGTGAGGCTCACAAGGTCGGTCGTTCCCAGGGTCCTCCTTTCTCCCTGTTTTAAAAATGGGTGCAATGTTTCCCTCCTTCCAGTCAGCAGGGATTTCACCTGACTGCCATGACTTTTCAAATATCATGGAGAGTGGCTTGGCAACTACATAAGCCAATTCCCTCAGGACTCTGGGATGCATCTCATCAGGTACCATAGACTTATGTACATTCAGGTTCCTCAGGTGGTCTCGAACCTGATCTTCCTTTACAGTGGGAGGGGCTTTACCCCCCCCCCCCCCCCCCCCCCCCCCCCCCCTTTTCACCAAGTCCTGCCTGACCAACCTAGTGGCTTTCAATGAAAGAGTGACTGCATCAGTGGACAAGGGAAAAGCAATGGATGTCATCTATTTGGACTGATGTAAAGCCTTTGACACAGTCCCCCACAACACCCTTCTCTCTAAATTGGGGATGTGTGGATTTGATGGGTGGACTGTTCGGTGGATAAGGATTTAGTTGGATGGTCGCATCCAGAGGGTCGTGGTCAAGGGCTCAATGTACAAATGGAGACCGGTGAGAAGTGGTGTCCCTCAGGGGTCTGTACTGGGACCAGTGCTGTTTAATATTTTCATCAATTACATAACAGTGAGATTGAGTGCAACCTCAGCAAGTTTGCAGATGACACCAAGCTAAGTGGTGCAGTTGATGCCAGGAGGATGAGATGTTATCCAGAGGGACCTGGACAAGCTGGAGAGGTGGACCTGTGTGAACCTCATGAGGTTCAACAAGGCTAAGTGCAGGGTCCTGCACTTGGGTTGGGGCAACCCCTGATATCAGTACAGGCTGGGGGATGAAGAGGTTGAGAGCGGGTTGTCCAGAGGGGTAGTGGAGGCCCCATCCCTAGAAACATTCAAGGTCAGGTTGGATGGGGCTCTGAGCAACCTGATCGAGTCAAAGATGTCCCTGCTCACTGTTGGGCTAGATGACCTCTAAAGGTCCCTTCCAACCCAAAGCATTCTATGATTCTATACCTGTCCGTGCTTCCACTGCCTGTGCATTTCCTTCTTGTCTTGACTTAGCCATGGTGGTCTCTTGCATTCCTTGCCTGATTTCTTACACCTAGGGATCAAGAGCTCTTGCGCTCTATGGAAAGTGTCCTTACAGCTCTGCCTGCTCTGTTCTACTACCTTGTCCCTGAGGGCAGTTTCCCAGAGGCCTATTGACTAACTCCTTGAAAAGCTGGAAGTTTGCTTTCCTAAAATTCAGGGTCCTGACTTTACTCTTCGCCTGACCCATATCCGTCAGGACTGTGAATTCTACCAGTGCATGATCACTGCAGCCCAGACTGCCTCCAGTCTTGATGTCTCTGATTAGCTCACTTGCATTGATGGCTATCAGGTCCAGTATCTCATCCCTCTGGTAGGGCTGTCTATTACCTGGCTTAAGAAGTTATCCTCGATGCACTCCAGGAGTCTCCTGGATTGCCTACAGCTCGCCGTGCTGCTTTTCCAGCAGATGTTGGGACAGTTGAAGTCCCCCAGCAGGTCAAGAGCCTGTGAGCGTGATGCCTTCTGTAGCTGGAGTAAGAAGGCTTCATCAGTAGGCTCCCCTTGATCAGGCGGCCTGTAGTAGACACCAACCACAAGGTTCCCTTTGTTGCCTCAGTCTCTAATTCTTACCCATAAGCTTTCAACCTGCTCATGGCCATTCTTCAGAGACAGTTCTTCACACTGTATTGATTTCTTTATGTAGAGGGCAACGCCTCCGCCCCTCCTTCCTCACCTGTCCCTTCTGAACAGCCTGTAGCCATTGATAGCCGTACTCCAGTTGTGGGATTCGTCCCACCAAGTTTCAGTAATGGCAGATAGGTTGTAGCTTTCTAGCAGCACAGCAGCTTCCAACTCCTCCTGTTTGTTGCCCATGCTGTGTGCAGTGGTGTAGAGGCACTTCAGCTGGGCTGTTGGCCATGTCACCTTCTTAGAGGAACACCCGTTAATTCCTTTGAGGTATTTCCCCTGTGTTTCCCTGTTGGCTCCTATTACCTCAGGAGCCCCTGGCTCATCTCCATAAGACTTCAAGTGTGCTGCAGTGTAGCCAGCACGTCTCAGAGCAACAGGCTGAGTGCCCTCGCTAGCACCCCGTCCCTCTAACCTCGGCGTGTCATCCCACAGCTTGTCATGGGCAAGCCTGATATTATAGTTGTATATTATTATGCTCGAGCTCTCCCTTGAGAGAGAATGCACTCTTGCTCTCTGGGTCAAATGCTCTCTCTGGGTTATAAGCTTTGGTTTGCATGCACACACCCTCACTGTCTGGGTCACATTCTTTGGGACCTGTGCGATCTCTTGCTTTTTGGGTCATGTGTGCTCTGTCTCTGGGCCACACGTGCGCTCTATCTCTCTAGGTTATGCTATTTTTCTCTGGGTTATGCGGTCTATTTGTATCTCTGGTTCAAGTGGGCTCGCTCTCTCCCTTCCTCCCTCTCCCTCACTGAGTTGCTCGTGCTCTCTCTCTCTCTCTCTCTCTGGGTCATGCGCTCTCCCTATGGGTCAGTGTCTCAGCCCCCCCCCCCCCCCCCCCCCCGTCTCTCTCTGCCCTCCCCCCAGTCATTCTCTCTGTCAGGGTGACACACTCTCTCATTTTCTCTTTCTGGGTCACACCCACACACCCCAGTCACCCTCTTTCTTTTTCTGGGTCTCTTTCCCTCTCTGGGTTTCACGCCTCCCCCCCTGCCCTTGGGGTCACACTCCCTCTCTTTTTCTGGGTCACGTGAACTTTCTAGTTTTCTCCTTGGGTCAACTTTTATCTGTATTTCTCTCTTTGTTGCTCCTCCATCCCTCTCTCTCTCAGGGTATATATGTATATCTCCCCCCCCCCGGTTGGGTCATCCTATCTTTCTCTGTAATTCTTAACCAGTCTCTCTCTCTCCCTCTCCCTCCTCCCCCCCTTTTGGCACTGTAGCTCTCCATCCGTCCGTGCTGTCTCTCTTTAATTTTTTGGGTCAAACTCAAGGTTGACCTCTATCTGTCTTTCTTGGTTGCCTGCCTTTCTATCTCTGGGTTGCCCTCTCCCTCTTTCTGGGCTGCCCTCTTTCTCTCATTCTGGATCATCCTCTCTTTTTGGGTTAATATCTCTCTGTCTCTTTCTCCTTGGGTCGACTTTCAAATTGGGTGGGAGTGTCGATCTGCTCGAGGGTAGGATGGCCCTGCAGAGGGACCTGGACAGACTGGATCGATGGGCCGTGGCCAACTGTATGAGGTTCAACAAGGCCAAGTGCCGGGTCCTGCACTTCGGTCACAACAACCCCATGCAACGCTACAGGCTTGGGGAGGAGTGGCTGGAAAGCTGCCTGGCCGAAAAGGACCTGGGGGTGTTAGTAGATAGCCGGCTGAACATGAGCCAGCAGTGTGCCCAGGTGGCCAAGAAGGCCAACAGCATCCTGGCTTGTATCAGGAATGCTGTGGCCAGCAGGAGCAGGGAGGTGATTGTCCCCCTGTACTCGGCGCTGGTGAGGCCGCACCTGGAATACTGTGTCCAGTTTTGGGCCCCTCACTACAAGAAAGACATTGAGGTGCTGGAGCGTGTTCAGAGGCGGGCAACGAAGCTGGTGAAGGGTCTGGAGAACAAGTCTTATGAGGAGCGGCTGAGGGAACTGGGGTTGTTTAGCCTGGAAAAGAGGAGGCTGAGGGGAGACCTTATCGCTCTCTACAACTACCTGAAAGGAGGTTGTAGTGAGGTGGGTGTTGGTCTCTTCTCCCAAGTAGATAGCGATAGGACAAGAGGAAATGGGCTTAAGCTGCGCCAGGGGAGGTTTAGACTGGAAATTAGGAAAAATTTCTTTACGGAAAGGGTGGTCAGGCATTGGAACAGGCTGCCCAGAGAGGTGGTGGAGTCACCATCCCTGGAGGCGTTTAAAAAACGGGTAGATGTGGCACTTCGGGATATGGTTTAGTCTGGTCTACCCTTGATTAGTCTAGAGTGGGCTTGGTAGTGTAGGTTAATGGTTGGACTGGATGATCTTAAAGGTCTTTTCCAACCTAGATGATTCTATGATTCTATGATTCATCTGTATTTACCTCTTGGTTGCCCCCCCTCAACCCTCTTCCCCACCCCCCCCAACCCCCCACCCCCCGTTATCTCTCTCATTCTGGATTGACTTCTATCATGCCCACTCTCTCTCCCTCTGGGTCGCAACCTCTCTCTCCCTTTGGTTCCCCACACCCTTTTTGGCTTGCCTTCTCTCCCCCCCCCATCCCCCATGCCCCACCCCCCACACTTTACCGACCTCTCTTGCTCTCGCTTTATCTCTCTTTCTCTCCCTCTCTGTGGGTTACCCTCTCTCCATGGGTTGCTGTACCCCTCCTTTGGGTCATCCTCTCGCTCTTTCTCTGTGGGATGACCTCTCTGGCAGTGGTGTTTGTGTCTCTGTCTTGGATACCCTCTTTCTCATTCTGGGTCCACCCACCCCTATCTTTTTCTCTCTGGGTTGACCTCTGTCTGTCTTTCTCTCTTGGTTACCCCACCCCCACACCCCCCCCCACACCCCCCACACCCCCCCCCCGCTGACATATATCTCCCCCCCCGCCCCCCATTCTTGGCCAACCTCTCTCCCTCTCTTTCTGTCCTGCAAGCTGTCTCTTCCTCTGGATCTCCCTCCGCCCTCTTTTTGTGGGTCACTCTCTCTTTTTTTGGGTTAAGCTGCCCCACCCCCCCCCCCCCCCCCCCCCCCGGGTCGCGCACACTCATTCTCTCTTTGAGTTGCCCCCTATGTATGGGTGGTCTCCTGCTCCAGGCAGTGGTCTTTTTTTCTCTCTCTCTCTGGATCACTTTCTCTCTCTGGGCTACGCTTGCTCTCTCGCTGGGTCAAGCTCTCTTTCTCTCTGTCACGTGTGTTCTCCTTCTCTGGTTCACACTGTGTCTCTCGCTGTGGGTCATGCTCGCTCTCAGTCACACCAGCGCTCTCTGAGTCCGCCCCCCCCCCCCCCCCCCCCATGGGCCATTCTCTCTCTCTGGGTCACCCCCCCCCCCCCCCCCCCCCGTCATGCTGTCTCCCCTCCTAGGTCACGCTTCCCACCCCCCATCCCAACATGTTTTCTCAGTCTCTGTGGGTGACGCTCTTGGTCACATTCTCTGTCTCTGGGACACTTTCTCTCTGGGTCATGCTCCATGTCTTTCTGGGTCACACGCTCTCTCTATCTCTTTCTCTTGGTTGCACTCTCTCTCTGGGTCTCTCTGTCTCAGACTCTCTCTCTGTGTCACACTCACTTTATATCTTTGGGTTGTGCTCTATCCGGTTCACGCTATCTCTCTCTGGGCCATGCCTACGTTCTCTCTGGGTCACGCATGTTCTCTGCCTCTCTTGGTCACGCTTACTCTCTCTGTCTGTGTCATGCTCTCTCTCTCAGGGTCACGCACTCTCTCTCTTTGGGTCACATGCTTTCTCTGCCTCTGGATCACGTGCTATTTCTTTATTTCTCCCTCTCTGGGTGTCTCTCTCTCTAGCTTGTGCATGCTCTCTTTCTCTGGGTCTCGCGTGGGATCTCTCTCTGGTTTGGGCACATGCTCTTTCGCGGTTTCTTTGTCATGCACACTTGCAGAGCATGTGCTCTCTATCTGTGTCACATGTACACTCTGCATTGGGCTTGTGCTGTGTCTTGGTCAGATGCTTGCTCTCTCTCCCCGTTCAGAACACTCTCTCTCCCTCTTTGTAGCGCGCTCTCTTTCTCTGGGTCTCTCTTTTCCCTGTTTTGTTTCCAGTAAGTTCTTTAGCAATATATCCTATTGAATAATAACCTTGTGCATCTTTTTCACCAGTCTTCCAGTAATACAGTGTTTCTGTGACTTTCATTTGTTAAAAGTTTTTTTCCTCTCTCTCTTGTAGATATTCAGTTATTTTATTTATTCTTAGAGATGTGCAGCATGCCCATACATTTGTTTAAAGTGCCTTGGCAGTTGTAAAAATCCAGGTGTCTTTCACTCAGTCTCCTCACGTCCATTATCTTTTGGGGAGTGGTCAAACTCCATTTATTATAAAATGCATTCTTGCATAATAGCTAGAACTGTTAAGGGATGTTAGGAGCAGCTGCCTCCTCCAGCTGTTCCAGCCCAGGACTTCTTCCTGGCCAGCCACTGGGACCAGTGGCTAGTCCAGCTTGAAGTTTGCTAGCAAATACACCCCACCCCCCCCACACTCCCCCCCCGCACACTCAGTTTGGGGAAGCCTGGCACCAGGCGCATGGGCTGTGACCCACTGTCCTGCTCCAGCCACTGGTGCAGAGCCACTCACTCTCCTCACTCATACCAGTCCCTCCCAGTAGCTGGTTGTCAAGACACACACCGTTCCCGCCCCAGTGGCTGGAGGTTAAAGACTGACACTCATGCCAGTATATGACACCACAGGCCAGGGGTACCTACACCTCAGTCTGACTCCAGTAGCTGGCACCAGATTCCACTCACACAGGTCTCACCAGTAGCTGGCGCTTAGTCCTTTGTAGCACGCATGCACACAGGATAGAGTGAGATTACGCAGAGAAATAGTTAAGAAAAGATTTAATAAGATATAAGAAGACAGGACAGACTGTGGCGATCAGGCGCAGAGCTCAGTCAGGCAAGCATACTGACTGGCCCTGTTTTACTTGTGACTGGTCCCTTTTATACCCCTTTCTGTCTACTACCCTTTTTGTTCCTCCCTGCTCCCCCTTCCCCCTGTATGTCACCTCATGAGTTTGTATAGTTCTATGGATTCCTGCACCCCTCCCAGTCCAGTATCTGCGATCCCCCCCTGGTTTGTAATCTTATCAGTTTCAAAGTCCAGGTTGATCTTCCTGGAAGTGGAGCCTGTGGTTTCTTGGTAGCCCATCAATTAGTGTGGTTGGAGAGGTTTGTTTCTTGTCATTGTCTCCATGTTCTGCCACATCTGTTTCTGTATATTTTTGTTTCTGGTTTCCCCCTTTTTCCCTTGGTTTCCCAATTGACAAGGTCCCTGATCAGATAACCTTGCTGGAATAAGCATTCTCACACTCACACATTCTCATCAATTAGTGTGACTGACCAGATGTGGTTCTCATCACTGACTCCCTTATCATTTTTCGGCCAGGTTTGTGTCCCTGAATGTTCTTGTTTATGGCTTTCTCCTTTTCTTATTATCCTTTTTTGTGTTGAAGAAGGCCCTTGACCAGATACCCTTAAAGGAACAGACTTTCCTTCCACATACCCTTACAAGAACCTTTTGGTTCTTGTAAGCATCTAGCATGTGTTCTCATTCAGTATGTGCTGCTTCCTTTGGCACAGAGCAGAACTGTATGTAGTATCTCTGAATGTGCTTTAATTTGTTTTCACTTTGAATCAGACTGTAACCTAGAGTCTTTGCACAGAATCTAAATCACCTGGGACACAATGCTTTGGATACATCTCAGGTGTTGAGACAGTCCCATGGAAAAATTATGAAGATACACTTATTTATATATTTCAAAATAATAATTGTGAGATGCAAAACTAGCAGTAGAAAATTTCCTAACTTTTCTGTGGATTCACACTAATGAAAACTATAGTTTTGCCTCTGAAAACAAACACATTTTCACATGGTGCTGTCCACCTGAACTGTTATTGATAAATAAGGAATATAGTTATTAGCTGTCTTCTAATTTCTTAATTTCATAGAATCATAGAATCATTTAGGTTGGAAAAGACCTTTAAGATCATCCAGTCCAACCATTAACCTAACACTACCAAGTCCACCACTAAACCAATTAAGGGTAGAGTAATAATTAATTTCATCTTTCCTGGCTTAGTGGCTGGATTATTTTTAATGAAAGTAAAACTAGAATAGAATCATTAAGGTTGGAAAGGACCTCTAAGATCATCAGTCCAACTGTCAACCCAACACCACTATGCCTACTAAACCATGTCCTGTGGTGGCACGTCTACCTGTTTTTTGAACACTTCCAGGGATGGGGACTCCCCCACCTCTCTGGGCAGCCTGTTCCAATGCTTGACCACCCTTTCCGTAAAGAAATTTTTCCTAATTTCCAACCTAAACCTCCCATGGCACAACTTGAGGCCATTTCATCTTATCCTATCGCTAACTACTTGGGAGAAGAGACCAACACCCACCTCACTACAACCTCCTTTCAGGTAGTTGTAGAGAGCGATAAGGTCTCCCCTCAGCCTCCTCTCCTACACACTAAATAACCCCAGCTCCCTCAGCCACTCCTCAGAAGGCCTGTGCTCTAGACCCTTCACCAGCTTTGTTGCCCTTCTCTGAACACGCTCCAGCACCTCAATGTCCTTCTTATACTGAGGGGCCCAAAACTGGACACAGTATTCAAGGTGTGGCCTTACCAGTGCCAAGTACAGGGGGACGATGACTTCCCTAGTCCTGCTGGACAGACTATTCCTGATACAAGCCAGGATGCTGTTGGCCTTCTTGGCCACCTGGGCACACTGCTGGCTCATATTAAGCTGTCTATCGACCAACACCCCCAGGTTCTTTTCTGTCAGGCAGCTTTCCAGCCACTCTTCCCCAAGCCTGTAGCGTTGCATGGGGTTGTTGTGACCCAAGTGCAGGACCCGGCACTTGGCCTTGTTGAATCTCATACAATTGACCTCGGCCCATCGATCCAGCCTGTGCAGATCCCTCTGCAGAGCCTTCCTACCCTCGATCGACACTCCGCCCCATTTGCTGTCATCTGCAAACTTACTAAGGGCGCACTCGATCCCCTCATCCAGATCACTGATAAAGATATTAAACAGAACTGGTCCCAATACGGAGCCCTGGGGAACACCACTTCTGACCATTCACCAACTGGATTTAACTCCATTCACCACAACTCTCTGGGCTCGGCCATCCAGCCAGTTTTTTACCCAGCGAAGAATACACCTGCTTAGGCCATGAGCCGCCAGCTTCTGTAGGAGAATGCTGTGGGAGATGGTGTCAAAGGCTTTACTAAAGTCCAGGTAGATGACATCCACAGCCCTTCCCTCATCCACTAATTGGGTCACGAGGTCATAGAAGGAGATCAGGTTGGTCAAGCAGGACCTGCCTTTCACGAAACCATGCTGGCTGGGCCTGATCCCATGGTTGACCTGCACATGCTTGTTGAGTGTACTCAAGATGATCTGCTCCATAACCTTCCCCAGCACCGAGGTCAGGCTGACAGGCCTGTCATTCCCCGGATCCTCCTTCTGGCCCTTCTTGTAGATGGGCGTCACATTGGGAAGCCTCCAGTCGTCTGGGACCTCCCCTGTTAACCAGGACTGCTGATAAATGATGGAGCGTGGCTTGGTGAGCACTTCTGCCAGCTCCCTCTACTCTCGGGTGGATCCCATCTGGCCCCATAGACTTGTGAGTGTCCAGGTGGCATAGCAGGTCATTAACTGCTTCCTCCTGGATTATGGGGGGTTTATTCTGCTCCCTGTCCCTGTCTTCCAGCTCAGGGGTCTGAATACCCTGGGGATAACTGGTCTGACTAATAAAGACTGAGGCAAAGGAAGCATTAAGTACCTCAGCCTTTTCCTCATCCTTGGTAACAATGTTCCCCCCCGCATCCAATAAAGGATGAAGATTCTCCTTGGCTCTCTTTTTGTTGTTAATGTATTTGTAAAAACATTTTTTATTATCTCTTACAACAGTGGCCAGATTGAGTTCTAGCTGGGCTTTTGCCTTTCTAATTTTCTCCCTGCATGACCTAACGAGATCCCTGGACTCTTCCTGAGTTGCCCACCCCTTCTTCCAAAGGTGGTAGACTCTCCTTTTTTTCCGGAGTCCCAGCAAAAGCTCCCTGTTCAGCCAGGCCGGTCGTCTTCCCTGCCATTTCGTCTTATGGCACATGGGGACAGCTTGCTCCTGCGCCCTTAAGACTTCCTTCTTGAATGCTCAGCCTTCCTGGACCACTTTGCCCTTCAGGACTGCCTCCCAAGGGACTTTCCCAACCAGTGTCCTGAACAGGACAAAGTCTGCCCTCCGGAAGTCCATCGTAGTGCTTTTGTTGACCCCTCTCCTTACTTTGCCAAGAATCGAGAACTCTATCATATCATGGTTGCTAAGCCCAAGACGGCCTCTGGCCACCACATCTCCCACCAGTCCTTCTCTCTTTGTAAACAGCAGGTCAAGCAAGGCACCTCCCCTGGTAGGCTCGCTTACCAGCTGTGTCAGGAAGTTATCCTCCACACACTCCAGGAACCTCCAAGACTGTTTCCTCTCTGCTGTGTTGTATTTCCAGCAGATGTCTGGCAAGTTGAAGTCCTCCACAAGAACAAGGGCTGGTGATTGTGAGACTTCTGCCAGCCACTTATAAAATGCTTCATCTACCTCTTCATCCTGGTTGGGTGGTCTATAACAGACTCCCAGCAGGATATCTGCCTTGTTGGCCTTCCCCCTCATCCTTACCCATAAGCAGTCAACCTTATCATCACAATCATTGAGCTCTGTACAACCAAAACACTCCCTAACATACAGAGCCACCCCACCGCCTCTCCTTCCTTTGTAGTAGTCTTCAGTTTTCTTTAATTTCTTATTGTGATTTTATGTTAAAAGTCAACTGGTGCCTGCCAGGAATTGCTTATATTTAGCAAATTGTAGGGGTTTATATTCTTTTATCTTTAGTTCATCCTGTCGCATTAATCAATCCATCATATATGCTTTTATGAAAACCATTTTCTTTATCTTTGTAAACTGACTATACCTCTGTGGCAATAATATTCAGGTGCAGAATATAATTTGAAAAGAATCCACGTGTGACATTTTGTTTCACCATTTCAGATTCTGATCTTTTTCAGATACACCAATGTGGGTTTCTAAGAGTCTGTATTTTGTCCCTGTGATTAGCACAGGAGTTTTGGGGGGGTGGGGTGGGGTGGTGTGTGGGTATTTTCATGTAGAATGGTTGCTAATCTCTTTATGTGCTTGTTATGACTGGCTGTGATACTTTTTTTTCTCCTTGTTCTCTTTTTGTTCACTTATTTCTGATGTTTGAAACCATTCTGTTCTAGAACCTTATTTGTTGAGAAATGGAAAACATTTTTCTGCGTCTTTCATAACCAGAGCTCTTATCCTTCCATTAGTGTTCATGAATATTTCACTCTTGTATTAGTTTTGTCATTTTATGTACAACTTGCATGTATTCAGTGTAGCCCTTTTACCTGGAAGCAGCACTTCCAAAACAATTACTTGCCACACGTATAACATCACATCACTTATATTGGACATTTCACTTTTTCTTTCAGGTGCCTCCATGCTTAACACAGAACAAGTCTTGTCTTGGAATTTGTTTCCTATTGTATTCTGTCTTTATGACTTGGAATGTATTTGGAACCAAATTCACTACTGTTCATTATTTCTCTTTCACTTCTCTCAATATTTTTCCATAATATGCTTTCCCATAGCCCTATAAATATGTACTGCTCTTGGTATTGCCATGTCCACTTCTTGTAGTAAACCAATCTTGACTTGGTTACTAGATCTATGGAGCTCATTCCTGCCTGGAGGCAGGTTTAATATAAGGAAAATGGGATCCTCCTTGAATTAAGTGTCGGGGAGGCAGTGGATGGTTTGGTTTTTTTTAAATTTTGGTGTGTGTTTTTTTTTTTTTTTTAAGAACCTTACTTAACGTTTTATAGTCATTCTTTAGTAATGATTCTGGATGTGTTGCATGGAAAAACACAGAGGACTTCGCCCTTTCTTTCCTCCCAAAGAAATTTGGAAATGCCCTAGTCAAGTGGCTCTATTTTCATCCAAGATTCTGTTTTCTTATACCATGCAACACAGGCATGCTAAGAGTCTGGTCTTTGTTTTCTGGCATCAGTCATTTAACAAGGATCTAGAGTTGTCAGAAAGCAAAACTTTGGTCCCAAAAAGCAGTTGTCTGTACCTGCAGACTCCAGACTGTTTCAACAGGGAGATGCACAGTTTGTTCTCTTTGGAATAAGTCTCACACTGAAGTACACCATAGGAATTTTACTGCTGAGTTCAGCAGGAAAAGAATGGGGATCACATTTTGTTTCTTTTGTGAGCTGATGACTTGCCTGTATTTCGCTCACCCAGGTGAACATGCCTACAAATGTTCTTCCTGCACATTTTCCACCATGACAATCAGCCAGCTGAAAGAGCATTCCTTGAGAGTGCATGGGAAAGCACTGACACTACCAAGACCACGTGTTGTGAGCCTCTCGGCCTCACTTGGCTACCACACCTCCAAGAACCACACTTCTGCTGAAGAGGTGGAGGACTCTAATGGTAAGAGGTGCCTCAGAGCAAGAATTTAATTGTCTAAAATACTACTTGATATTTTTATTTAAAAAAAAGGAAGCAATTATGAAAAATCCAAAGTTGCATGAAAAGAAAGAATAAAGGTGGTGTTCTAGTACTTGATCTGCAGTCGAATCACACCAGTTTATTCTTTACCAACTTATACTGCCAGTGGTTGGCCTTTGGAATAAGTCAAGCTGACCTTACTTTTCAGCAAAGATTTACAACATAGGAAATTTATAGCGGCAGAGCTCCCATTAAAAGTCAGTGGGAAAGAGAGCATCTAATTCCATTTGCACTTCTGAAAAACACCCCTTTATCTTGTTAGCAGAGCAGTTTAGTGAAGCCACTAAAGATTAAGTGTAAAAACCAGAGGGAATAGCTAGGCAACTTGCTATTTTATGCTTTTTATGGAAATCGGTGTGTACACAGATTCTGATGTTTGAAATATGGACAGATGGCTTATTTTTAAGTTTTGCCTTGTATTTAGGCTATGGAGTTTTATTGCTTGTGCAACAAATGATGAGAATACAGGATTGAAACTTGACCGATAGAAACTGGTCATCCAGTTACGTGCGTGACACAGACTCTTAGCATGCAATGTTCTTACTTTAAATGGATGACAGTGAATAGAGATACTGCAAATGCCAGGAGAAGGGGAACATATTGCACTCCACATGGATCATCTGTGTTGTGAGGAAAAGCAGCAGTGGACAAAGCAGGCTGTAGGAAAGAATGCCATACTGGCCTGGAATTGCTGTTACAAAGCAAGCAAATGGCAGAACAGCTGCAGCTTTCAAAAAGAGTATTGTGCTCAGCATAAAAGTAACTATATTTGGAGCTGAAGAATTGTAAGAAAATGTATCGGATTTACATGGCAAGGTTTTGGTAGAGGGGTGCTGCAGAGGTGGCTTCTGTGAGAAGAGACCAGGGGCTGACCCTGTGACAGACAGCCAGTTCCAGCCGGTTCCAAAACGGACCCAAAGCTGAGACAATCAGTGACGTTGATGGTGCCTCTGTGATAACATATTTAAGAAAAGGTAAAAAACACTGTGCAGCAGCTGTGAGAGAGAGAAGTGAGAGAAACAACCCTGCAGACACCAAGGCCAGTGAAGAAGGAGGGGGAGGAGGTGTTCCAGGTGCTGGAGCTGAGATTCCCCTGTAGCCTATGAAGATGACCATGGTGAAGCAGGTTATCCCTATGCCAGAGCAGATGTACAACCTGCAATCCATGGAGAGGACCACACTGCAACAGGTAGATATGCCCTGAAGGAAGCCAACTGAAGGACATCTACACCAATGCATGCAGCATGGGCAACAAACAGGAGGCGTTGGAAGCCATTGCGCAGCTGGCAAACTATGATATAGTTGCAATCACGGAAACCTGGTGGGATGACTCACACAACTGGAGTGCTGCAATGGATGGCTATAAACTCTTCAGAAGGGATGGGAAAGGAAGGAGAGGCGGTGGGGTAGCCCTGTATGTTAGGGAGTGTTTTGACTGTCTAGAGCTTGACGATGGTGATGAAAGGGTTGAGTGTTTATGTGTAAGAATCAGGGGAAAGGCCAACAAGGCAGATATCATAGTGGGAGTCTGTTATAGACCACCCAACCAGGATGAAGAGGCAGAAGAAATATTCTATAAGCAGCTGGGAGAAGTCTCACAATCACTAGCCCTTGTTCTCATGGGGGACTTCAACTTACCAGATGTCCACTGGAAATAAAACACAGCGGAGAGGAAACAGTCTAGGAGGTTCCTGGAGTGTGTGGAAGATAACTTCCTGACACAGTTGGTGAGGGAGCCAACTAGGGAAGGCGCCCCGCTGGACCTGTTGTTTGCGAACAGAGAAGGACTTGTGGGTGATGTGATGGTTGGAGGCTGTCTTGGGTGCAGCGATCATGAAATGATAGTTTTGGATTCTCGGAGCAGTAAGGAGGGTGGTTAGCAGAACTGCTACCTTGGACTTCTGGAGGGCAGACTTTGGCCTGTTTAGGAGCCTGGTTGACAGAGTCCTTTGGGAGACAGTCCTGAAGGGCAAAGTAGTCCAGGAAGGCTGGACATTCTTCAAGAAGGAAATCTTAAAGTCACAGGAGCAGGTTGTCCCTATGTGCCAAAAGATGAGCTGTCAAGGAAGACGACTGGCCTGGCTGAACAGAGAGCTTTGGCTGGAACTCAGGAAAAAAGAGAGAGTTTATGACCTTTGGAAGAAGGGGTAGGCAACTAAGGAGGACTACAAGGATGACAGGAGGTTATGCAGGGAGAAAATTAGAAGGGCCAAAGCCCAACTAGAACTTAATCTGGCTGCTGTGGTAAAAGACAATCAAACATGTTTCTATAAATATATTGGCAACAAAAGGAGGGCTAAGGAGAATCTCCATCCTTTATTGGATGTGGGAGGAAACATAGTGACAAAGGATGAGGAAAAGGCTGAGGTACTTAATGCCTTCTTTGCCTCAGTCTCTGATAGCAAGACCAGTTGTTCTCCGGGTACCCAGCCCCCTGAGCTGGAAGACAGGGACGGGGAGCAGAATGGAGCCCCCAGAGTCCAAGGGGAAATGGTTAGCGACCTGCTACACCACTTGGACACACACAAGTCTATGGGGCCGGATGGGATCCACCCAAGGGTACTGAGGGAGCTGGTGGAAGCGCTCACCAAGCCACTTTCAATCCTTTATCAGCAGTCCTGGCTAATTGGGGAGGTCCCAGCTGACTGGAGGTTAGCAAATGTGACGCCCATCTACAAGAAGGGCCGGAAGGAGGATCTGGGGAACGACAGGCCTTTCAGTCTGTCCTTGGTGCTGAGGAAGGTTACAGAGCAGATCATCTTGAGTGCCATCACGTGGCATGTACAGGACACCCAGGCGATCAGGCCCAGCCAGCATGGGTTTATGAAAGGCAGGTCCTGCTTGACTAACCTGATCTCCTTCTATGACAAGGTGACCCGCTTAGTGGATGAAGGAAAGACTGTGGATGTTGTCTACTTAGACTTTAGTAAAGCCCTTTGACACCATTTCCCACAGCATTCTCCTGTAGTCACTGGCTGCTCATGGCTTGGACGGGCATACTCTTCATTGGGTAAAAAACTGTCTGGATGGCCGGGCCCAAAGAGTGGTGGTGAATGGAGTTAAATCCAGTTGGCGGCCAGTCACAAGCGGTGTTCCCCAGGGCTCAGTATTGGGGCCATTTCTGTTTAATAACTTTATCAATGATCTGGACGAGGGGATCGAGTGCGCTCTCAGTAAGTTTGCAGACGACACCAAGTTGTGTGGCAGTGTCGATCTTCTGGAGGGTAGGAAGGCTCTACAGAGGGATCTGGACAAGCTGGATTGATGGGCCGAGGCCAATTGTATGAGATTCAACAAGGCCAAGTGCCAGGTCTTGCACTTGGGTCATAACAACCCCCCCCCCATGCAGCGCTCCAGGCTTGGGGAAGAGTGGCTGGAAAGCTGCCCGGCGGAAAAGGACCTGGGGGTGTTGGTCGATAGACAGCTTAATATGAGCCAGCAGTGTGCCCAGGTGGCCAAGAAGGCCAACAGCATCCTGGCTTGTATCAGAAACAGTGTGGCCAGCAGGACTAGGGAAGTGATCATCCCCCTGTACTCGTCACTGGTGAGGCCACACCTGATTTGTCTTCACGAACATATTTTTTATCAAAAGAGGAAAGATTTTGTCTCCTGCTTTTTTTCCTTGATGTTTCTCTGACATTCTTTGTTGTGATTATCTCTTTCTCTGAATCCATGCATGCTAAATTAAATAGCATTCCAGATATTTTCCTTTCAGTCTCTTTAGGACTTCTTCTCACAGATCTGTAATGCCCTGCATTTCTACTTGATATTACATTCCCATTTTTCCCCAAAGAGGTTTTAAATACTCATTGAGATTTTCTGTGCTCACTCCATCTTTGCTCTGAACTCAGGAGTTAAACATCTCTTTCATGAGTTTCTTTTGTCATATAGATGCTGATCTATCTGACTCTGTAGTTGATGTTCTAGTACGGAGTTACCACGGAAGTGTGATGTTTTCAGTTTTATCTGCCTCACTCCCTGTGGTCTTTGAGATATTTCTTTATTAGTACTTAGCAGGTATAACATGCTTACTTTTCAGTGCACTAAAACCAGAAAGTCTATTGCTTTTCTTAAGTAATATTTTTCCCTTCATCCCCAACTCTGACTTTGCAAGCATTTAAATACTTGTTTTAGATTTGTCTAGTTATGGGGTTTTTTAAATACTTTTTCCCCCCCTCTAATTTTTCAACTGCTTCTCTAATACTTAAACATTTGCATGTATTGTTCTGATTTGTTCTTACTGCTTGTTTTAGGTGGTTTGTTTTTAGTGTTTAGCTGTTGTGTCCATGTCTATTGATGGCTCTTAAAATATCTACAAATAGCTAGAGCATAATTTGATTTCCAAATAAGTTTTATGTAACTGGATGAGAACATTAATTTTAAATATTTTTTTCTTTCTGAAAGTATCATTGTTTCTCTTCTGTTAGGTCTCTGACACACGTTTCATAGTTTATATGTAGCATATAAAACTTGAATGTTCATTTTGCTTCAGCGGGGGCGGGGGGGGGTGTCTTTATATATTTTTCCCCTGTGTATGAACCTATGTTATCCAGGCATGTATGAAACCAACATTTTCTGTGTTCCATTGTAGTGGAGACCATGAGTTCCTTTCATATATGTAGGCTCTTTTGAAAGAGATGATGATTTTCAGCAGAGTTGACAGTTTGTGTGAGTCATCATCCCTATACTCTGGATAAATTTTTCAGAATGGCAAAATTGCTTTTTAGGCACTTATGGAAATATTGTCTCTCTCCACCCCTTACTGAGTCACTAAGACGTCCTTTGGCTTTCCAGTAAGCATACCAGGAAACTGCAGTAATTCCTTGTTGCAGTTTGAGACCAAATTGGCAGTGTGGAGACCAAATGGGCTCAGATACTAAAGCACTTTTAGTTGCAGATATAAGTAATGTTAACAAGTGATACAACTTCCCTGTTCCATGGAAGGGCCAACACAGTCCAGGAGAGGAGCTGGGTGGGTCAGCATAATGGTTTCTAACATGACCTCACTGTCCCACAGGGGAGAAAGTATGATTGTGCATGAACCAGTAGGAAGTTGGATGGGTCAGCGTAGCAGATCCAGCTGCACAATATGCAGTCTGGGTGCAGGGCTGGGGGTCTCCACTGTTTGCTCTCAGGTGCTCCTAAGGCCTCTTGTGGGGTCTCTGTCAGGTGTCTCCCTGAGCAACTGCACACCATGTCAGTTATAGGACTGGGTAGAGAATACCCAATTCTGATTGGCTGAAATTCCTGCAGTTCCTAACAATTGGCTGTTGCCTCACTGGAGCTCACTGTCTGCCCATCTGGAAGGGCAATGGTGCACATGTGGACAGTCATTTCTATTGCTTTCTGTTCAGAGAGCTACTTTCCTTTTTGGGTATGAGAATACAATTGTATTCAGATGCTGAAGTCTTTTAGGTCCATAGTGCAGGCGGGAATTTAACATCTTGCTAATCTTGTTACTCTTTCTGTACAGGTAATCTGTAAGTAAGTTTTATAGTTAAAATTTCAGTAATGAGATTTGCAGCCTTCCTATTGTTATTCTGTGTTTTTGTCCTGGTTTCGGCTGGGATAATTTTCTTCCTAGCAGCAGGCATAGTGCTGTGTTTTGGATTTAGTAGGAGAAGAATGTTGATAACACACTGATGTTTTTAGTTGTTGCTGAGTACTGCTTATGCTAGTCAAGGACTTTTTCAGCTTCCCATGCTCTGCCAGGCGCACAAGAAACTGGGAGGGGGCACAGCCAGAATAGTTGATCCAAACTGCCCCAAGGGCTATTCCATACCATATGACGTCATGCTCAGTATATAAACTGGGGGGGGGGGGGGGGGGATGGCCAGGGAGCAGCGATCGCTGCTCGGGAACTGTCTGGGTATTGGTCGGCGGGTGGTGAGCAATTGCATTGTGCATCACTTGCTTCGTGTATCATTATTATTATTATCATTATTATACTGTTACTATTAGCATTGCTATTTTACTTTATTTCAATTATTAAACTGTTCTTATCTCAACCCAGGAGTGTTTCTCACTCTTACTCCTCCGATTCTCTCCCCCATCCCATCGAGCGGCTGCTGGCTGGGGCTAAACCACGACAGTCCTTTTTGGCGCCCAACGTGGGGCACGAAGGGTTTGAGATAACAACAGATTAACCAGAGTGTATTAAGGAGTCTGTTAACAGTTGCCGGTCACGATATTAGTTCTTCTGATCTGCACCATGTTCTTTTTTTTGCAGCACGCGTTAAAGCTTGCTGTCAGTTTGTGTAGTGTGCTATGCTCTGCAGTGATTCATGATCTTCTGCTTGGGAGGCTCCTTATCAAAACCCTGACCTTGAGCATTCTTTGGTATTTGGGTTTCATACAGAAGTCACTACTGTACTTCGGGTACTACCTCATAGAGAGAGTTAGCAATTATACTTCTTACTCTGAGAGGCTTCTTGTGGAGGAAATACAGAATGGCACCTTTGCTGCTTTCTTCTATGATGTTTCCTCCTTCATTACAACAACTTTCCTGTATCTTGAACACCCCTGGGCAGTTAAGATACTTCTATTGATAATTCTTGGGAATGTTGTTTCCGTTTTGATAAAGGTCAGTAAGCAGTTTAAAAATACCATCCAGAGATCTACCCCAAGGCTGGATAGTTATGAGTGGCAGGGTGTGTGGGATCGTATGCGCAAGTACCTAGGGCAGTGGGGACCTCCAGTGTTTTGGAACTTCACCCCTGAACAAGTGCAGAATCCTGAAGAATTAGTAAAGTATTTGGAAGAAGTATGTTGTCACCCTGGTAGCTCCAGAGAGACACAAATCATTGCAACATGCTGGGGACTGGCCCATGCCTATCGAGCCGTGGTCAACGCTAATCAGTACCCTCAAAAGAAAGAGAAGGTCTCTGGATCTGATGACAAAACAACAAGCACTGTGGCTACTCAAACCCCCACTACAGGCCCTGTGGCTACTCCAACCCCCACTACAGGCCTTGCAGCTACTCAAACCCCTGCCCCAGGCACTGTGGCTACTCCAGCCACAGCCATGAGCACTGCGGCTACTCAAACCACAGCCATGGGCACTGCGGCTACTCAAACCCCAGTGACAGACACTGCGGCTAAACCAGAGAACCAACCTGCGCCGGTATCAGTTGCCCCTATACAGAAGAAAAAATACACGAGGAAATCAGTTCGTTTAGTAAGGGATGAAGATGAACCAGGGCCATCACGAGAACCAGAGGAGGAAGAACCCATAAATGAGATGGTGACCACCCGATCCCTATCCCTGAGTGAGCTGCGAGATATGCGAAAAGATTTTGGTCGTCATCCAGGCGAGCACATCATCACCTGGCTGCTCCGATGCTGGGATAACGGGGCCAGTAGCCTGGATTTAGAGGGTAGGGAAGCCAAGCAGCTGGGATCCCTTTCCAGGGAAGGGGGCATTGACAAAGCAATTGGAAAAGGGGCAAAACCGCTCAGCCTCTGGAGGCGACTTCTGTCAAGCGTGAAGGAAAGGTATCCCTTCAAGGAGGATGTTTTATACCGCCCAAGCAAATGGACCACCGTAGAGAAAGGTATGCAGTACCTGAGGGAATTAGGCGTGCTGGAGGTGATTTACAGTGACCTGAATGATGAGCGGTTACCCAAAGACCCAGATGAAGTCAGGTGCACACAATCCATGTGGCGGAAGTTGGTACGGAGCGCACCAGCATCGTATTCCAACTCGTTGGCAATACTAGCCTGGAAAGATGACGAGGCACCAACGGTGGATGAAGTGGCTAGACGACTCCGGGACTACGAAGAAAAGCTCTCTTCCTCCCTACGGGCCTGTGTCTCGGCTGTGGAAAAACTGTGCCAAGAGTTCCAACAACTCAGAGAGGATCTGTCCTACTCCCCACCTGCACGGACCAGTGTCTCAGCCATTAGGAGTCAACGTCCCTATGCTCAAGAGAGAGGATATAGAGGATACACACCATGGGGCACCCTGTGGTTTTACCTGCGTGATTATGGAGAGGACATGAGAAAGTGGGATGGAAAACCCACCTCAACCTTAGAGGCACGGGTGCGTGAGTTGCAAGGAAAAACTATTAGAAAAGGCGGTTCTCCCAGGAAAATTCCAGCTCCAGTTTCCAGTGAGCAGTTCCCGAGACAGAGTAAGAGGGCTAATTTTACTTCCGACCTTGATCAGGGGACTTTTGATTCACATTTACAGGAAGTGAACAGCGAATACTGTGACCAGTGTTAGAGGGGCCCTGCCTCCAGCCAGGTGGAGGAAAGGGACAACCGGGTTTACTGGACTGTGTGGATTCGATGGCCTGGAACGTCAGACCCACAGGAGTAGAAGGCTCTAGTGGACACTGGTGCACAGTGCACGCTAATGCCATCAAACTCTAGAGGGGCAGAACCCATTTGTAATTCTGGAGTGACAGGGGGATCCCAACAGCTCACTGTACTGGAAGCTGAAGTGAGCCTAACTGGGAATGAGTGGCAAAAGCACCCCATTGTGACTGGCCCAGACGCTCCGTGCATCCTTGGCATAGACTACCTCAGGAGAGGGTATTTCAAGGACCCAAAAGGGTACCGGTGGGCTTTTGGTATAGCTGCTTTGGAGACAGAGGAAATTAAACAGTTGTCCACCTTGCCCGGTCTCTCAGAGGACCCTTCGATTGTAGGGTTGCTGAAGGTTGAGGAACAACAGGTGCCAATTGCTACCACAACTGTGCACAGGCGGCAATATCGCACCAACCGAGACTCCCTGATTCCCATCCATAACCTGATTCGTCGACTGGAGAGCCAGGGAGTGATCAGCAAGACTCGCTCACCCTTTAACAGTCCCATATGGCCAGTGCGAAAGTCTAATGGGGAGTGGAGACTAACAGTGGACTATCGTGGCCTGAACGAAGTTACACCACCGCTGAGTGCTGCCGTGCCAGACATGCTAGAACTTCAATATGAACTGGAGTCAAAGGCAGCTAAGTGGTATGCCACAATTGATATTGCTAATGCATTTTCCTCCATCCCTTTGGCAGCAGAGTGCAGACCCCAGTTTGCTTTTACCTGGAGGGGTGTTCAGTACACCTGGAACCGACTGCCCCAGGGGTGGAAGCACAGCCCCACCATTTGCCATGGACTGATCCAGACAGCACTGGAACAGGGTGAAGCTCCAGAACATCTGCAGTACATTGATGACATCATTGTGTGGGGCAACACAGCAGAAGAAGTTTTTGAGAAGGGAAAGAAAATAGTCCAAATCCTTCTGAAGGCTGGTTTTGCCATAAAACAGAGTAAGGTCAAGGGACCTGCACAGGAGATCCAGTTTTTAGGAATAAAATGGCAAGATGGACATCGTCAGATCCCAATGGATGTGATCAACAAAATAACAGCTATGTCCCCACCAACTAGCAAAAAGGAAACACAAGCTTTTTTAGGCGTTGTGGGTTTTTGGAGAATGCATATTCCAAATTACAGCCAGATCGTAAGCCCTCTCTATCAAGTGACCCGGAAGAAGAACGAATTCAAATGGGGCCCTGAGCAACAACAAGCCTTTGAACAAATTAAACGTGAGATAGTTCATGCAGTAGCCCTTGGGCCAGTCCGGGCAGGGCAGGATATTAAAAATGTGCCCTACACCACAGCCGGGGAGAATGGCCCTACCTGGAGCCTCTGGCAGAAAGCACCAGGGGAGACTCGAGGTCGACCCCTAGGGTTTTGGAGTCGGGGATACAGAGGATCCGAGGCCCATTATACTCCAACTGAGAAAGAGATATTGGCAGCGTATGAAGGGGTTCGAGCTGCTTCAGAAGTGGTTGGTACTGAAGCCCAGCTCCTGCTGGCACCCCGACTGCTGGTGTTGGGCTGGATGTTCAAAGGGAGGGTCCCCTCTACACATCATGCAACTGATGCTACATGGAGTAAGTGGGTTGCATTGATCACACAACGGGCTCGAATAGGAAACCACAGTTGCCCAGGAATCTTGGAAGTGATCATGGACTGGCCAGAAGGAAAAAACCTTAGAATATCACCAGAGGAGGAGGTGACACGTGCTGAAGAGGCCCCACTGTATAATAAATTGCCAGAAAATGAAAAGCAATATGCCCTGTTCACTGATGGGTCCTGTCGTCTTGTGGGAAAGCATCGGAGGTGGAAAGCTGCTGTGTGGAGTCCTATACGACAAGTCGCAGAAACTGCTGAAGTAGAAGGGGAGTCGAGTCAGTTTGCAGAGGTGAAAGCCATTCATCTGGCTTTAGATATTGCTGAAAGAGAAAAGTGGCCAGTCCTTTATCTCTGTACTGACTCATGGATGGTGGCAAATGCCATGTGGGGGTGGCTGCAGCAATGGAAGCAGAGCAACTGGCAGCACAGAGGCAAACCAATCTGGGCTGCCGCATTGTGGCAAGATATTGCTGCCCGGGTAGAGAACCTGGTTGTAAAAGTTCATCATGTAGATGCTCATGTACCTAAGAGTCGGGCCACTGAAGAACATCAAAACAACCAGCAAGTAGATCAGGCTGCTAAGATGGAAGTGGCTCAGGTGGATTTGGACTGGCAACATAAGGGTGAATTATTTATAGCTCGGTGGGCCCATGACGCCTCAGGCCATCAAGGAAGGGATGCAACGTATAAATGGGCTCGTGATCGAGGGGTGGACTTAACTATGGACAGTATTGCACAGGTTATTCATGAGTGTGAAACATGTGCTGCAATCAAGCAAGCCAAGCGGTTCAAGCCCCTTGGGTATAGTGAACGATGGCTCAAATATAAATATGGGGAGGCCTGGCAGATTGATTACATCACGCTCCCACAGACCCGCCAAGGCAAGCGCTATGTGCTCACCATGGTGGAAGCAACCACTGGATGGTTGGAAACATATCCCGTGCCCCATGCCACCGCCCGGAACACCATCCTGGGCCTTGAAAAGCAAGTCCTGTGGTTTCATCAAAGTTCATTTTCATTAAGCTGGGCAATTCTTACTGCAATACCATTGATGCGGCATATAGCAATCATAATATATAGTATTATATACTTAATATTAACCTACTATATTATTATATTAACATGCAGTTAAGAGATAACATACAGTTAAGAGATAACATACAGGATTATAAAGCAATTAATATCATACAATTCAGTTCATTGGCTATTTTCACCCAAAATCAAATTCCCTTGAGGTACACATTGGGCTTCCCCATCCTTTCGCATCACCCACCAAGTGCACCCAGGTCCTTGAGCAAAAGCAATCCCACGAATGGGTTTGCCTTTGCCCCAGGCAGGAGTAACCCAGACTGTCTTCCCCAGCATATTTTTCATGTGCACTACAGGAACTTTATCTCCTTCTACAGTACGTAAAAGTGTTGATTGGGCAGGGCCAGCTCGATTGGCAGATCCCCTGGTGTTGACTAACCAGGTGGCCTTTGCTAAATGTGTATCCCAATGTTTGAATGTCCCACCACCCATTGCTCTCAGGGTAGTCTTTAACAGTCCATTGTATCGCTCGATTTTCCCCGAGGCTGGTGCATGGTAGGGGATGTGATATACCCACTCAATGCCGTGCTCTTTGGCCCAGGTGTCTATGAGGTTGTTTCGGAAATGAGTCCCGTTGTCTGACTCGATTCTTTCTGGGGTGCCGTGTCGCCACAGGACTGGCTTTTCAAAGCCCAGGACAGTGTTCCGGGCGGTGGCATGGGGCATGGGATATGTTTCCAGCCATCTGGTGGTTGCTTGCATGGTGAGCACATAGCGCTTGCCCTGGCGGGTTTGTGGGAGTGTGATATAATCACTCTGCCAAGCCCCTCTCCATATTTATATTTCAGCCATCGCCCACCATACCAGAGAGGCTTGAACCACTTGGCTTGCTTGATTGCAGCGCATGTTTCACATTCATGAATAACCTGTGCAATACTGTCCATAGTTAAGTCCACCCCTCGATCACGAGCCCATCTATATGTTGCATCTCTTCCTTGATAGCCTGAGGTGTCATGGGCCCACCAGGCTATAAATAATTCACCCTTATGTTGCCAGTCCAGATCACCTGAGCCACTTCAATCTTAGCGGCCTGATCCACCTGCTGGTTGTTTTGATGTTCTTCAGTGGCCCAACTCTTGGGTACATGAGCATCTACATGACGTACTTTTACAACCACGTTCTCTACCCGGGCAGCGATATCTGGCCATAATGTGGCAGCCCAGATGGGTTTGCCTCTGCGCTGCCAGTTGCTCTGCTTCCATTGCTGCAGCCACCCCCACAGGGCATTTGCCACCATCCATGAGTCAGTATAGAGATAAAGGCCTGGCCACTTTTCTCTTTCAGCAATATCTAAAGCCAGCTGAATGGCTTTCACCTCTGCACACTGACTCGACTCCCCTTCTCCTTCAGCAGTTTCTGCGACTTGTCGTATAGGACTCCATACAGCAGCTTTCCACCTCCGATGCTTTCCCACAAGGCGACAGGACCCATCAGTGAACAGGGCACATTGCTTTTCATTTTCTGGCAATTTATTATACAGTGGGGCCTCTTCAGCATGTGTCACCTTCTCCTCTGGTGATATTCCAAAATTTTTTCCTTCTGGCCAGTCCATGATCACTTCCAAGATTCCTGGGGTTTCCTATTCGAGCCCGTTGTGTGATCAATGCAACCCACTTACTCCATGTAGCATCAGTTGCATGATGTGTAGAGGAGACCCTCCCTTTGAACATCCAGCCCAACACCGGCAGTCGGGGTGCCAGCAGGAGCTGTGCTTCAGTACCAACCACTTCTGAAGCAGCTCGAACCCCTTCATACGCTGCCAATATCTCTTTCTCAGTTGGAGTATAATGGGCCTCGGATCCTCTGTATCCCCGACTCCAAAACCCTAGGGGTCGACCTCGAGTCTCCCCTGGTGCTTTCTGCCAGAGGCTCCAGGTAGGGCCATTCTCCCCGGCTGTGGTGTAGGGCACATTTTTAATATCCTGCCCTGTCCGGACTGGCCCAAGGGCTACTGCATGAACTATCTCACGTTTAATTTGTTCAAAGGCTTGTTGTTGCTCAGGGCCCCATTTGAAATCGTTCTTCTTCCGGGTCACTTGATAGAGAGGGCTTACGATCTGGCTGTAATTTGGAATATGCATTCTCCAAAAACCCACAACGCCTAAGAAAGCTTGTGTTTCCTTTTTGCTAGTTGGTGGGGACATAGCTGCTATTTTGTTGATCACATCCATTGGGATCTGACGATGTCCATCTTGCCATTTTATTCCTAAGAACTGGATCTCCTGTGCAGGTCCCTTGACCTTCATAGAATCATAGAAGTCTTTGGGTTGGAAGGGACCTTTAGAGGTCATCTAGCCCAACCCCCCTGCAGTGAGCAGGGACAGCTTTAACCAGATCAGGTTGCTCAGAGCCCCATCCAACCTGACCTGCAATGTTTATAGGGATGGGGACTCCACCACCTCTCTGGGAAACCTGTGCCAGCGCTTGACCACCTTCATCGTAAAAAATTTCTTCCTTATGTCTAGTCTAAATCTATTCTTCTTTAGTTTAAATCCATTATTCCTTGTCCCGTCACAACAGGCCTTGCTAAAAAGATTGCCCCCATCCTTCCTATAGGCCCCCTTTAAGTACTGAAAGGCCGCAATAAGGTCTCCTCGCAGCCTTCTCTTCTCCAGGCTGAACAACCCCAACTCTCTCAGCCTGTCCTTGTAGGAGAGGTGCTCCAGCCCTCGGATCATTTTGGTGGCCCTCTTCTGGACCCGCTCCAACAGGTCCATGTCCTTCTTGTGCTGAGGAGTTCTTGAGGGGCTTGTGCTTGAGGGGCTCATTGCCACAAGCTCCATATGATGCTGTTTTTTCCTGCACTGGTATATAACAATTGTTTTACATCACTACCTTCCCAGATAAGTCCTAATGCTATTGCATGGGCTATTTCCTGGTTGATCTGCTCAAAAGCTTGCTGCTGTTCCTCTGCCTGTTCAAACTGACTCTTACCAGGTTACTCGATATAAAGATTTGGTCAATTGGCTATAACCAGGTATGTACATATATCAAAACTCAGGGGTTTTTTTTGCATGGTGAGGGCAGCATGTGCTAGGACATAATAGTGTTGAGGTACCCAGATAGTCCAATAGATTTTGTTATCCCCATTTGCTGCCAGGCCAGTGGTGAGGCCCCTATAATGCAGTAAATTCAATTCAGCTACCCAAACAGTATGTTGCCTGGAAGTCAGAGCAGGAGGACCCAATGTTTTAACTGAGCTCTGACCTTTGCCTTGCACTTGCAATTCCTTGACTCACAGTGCTAGGTATCTAATGGGTTTTTTTCATCCCACTCAGTCATATTCTCTCCCTTTTCCTTCAGGACCATCCATAAGTCCTAGTGTGTAGGGCAGGAGCATGGAGAATTCTCATACCTTCCTGATGTTTTTTTTGAGGTCAGCCAGACCGCTGGACTTTAGATATTACCAACAATGCTCTTCCTAGTACAGTACATATAGGTCACTTGTTGATCAACAGGGCATCCCACCGAGCTGTCAGGTGATACCAGAAGGGCATTAATAACTGTCTAATCATCAGAACTATTGCGCCATGGCATCAGTGACCACAGCCTTATTGGGGTCCCTCCCCCCTTGCCTGTGAACACATTCCATCAACCCAAGCAACTGCAGTTGATTACCTCCTTCTTCCCAGTCCATCCACGGGAATCTCTTATTTTTGGGATCAGCAAGATCAGACCATTTCTTAACATATCCCTCCGTCAGCTGATCCCCAAATCCACCCCCATTACATAGGGCAGTGTTTACAAGTGGCATAGGACCCAAACCCTGTCATGGTTTAGCCCCAGCCAGCAACTAAGCACCACACAGCTGCTCGCTCACTCCCTCTACCCCGATGGGATGGGGGAGAAAATCAGAAGAGTAAAAGTGAGAAACACTCCTGGGGTGAGATAAGAACAGTTTAATAATTGAAATAAAGTAAAATAGTAATGATAATAATAGTATAATAATGATAATAATAATAATAATAATATACAAAGCAAGTGATGCACAATGCAATTGCTCACCACCCGCCAACTGATACCCAGACAGTTCCCAAGCAGCAATCGCTGCTCCCTGGCCAACCCCCCCCAGTTTCTATACTGAGCATGATGTCATATGGTATGGAATAGCCCTTTGGTCAGTTTGGATCAACTCTTCTGGCTGTGCCCCCTCCCAGCTTCTTGTGCCCCTGGCAGAGCATGGGAAGCTGAAAAGTCCTTGACTAGCATAAGCAGCACTTAGCAACAACTAAACCATCAGTGTGTTATCAGCATTATTCTCATCCTAAGTCCAAAACACAGGACTATGCCTGCTACTAGGAAGAAAATTAACTATCCCAGCCAAAACCAGGACAAACCCCCAAGAACTTTGCTCTGCTGAGCCATGAGCTGTATCCCACTTCCTCTGGTTTCCCAGCACCTCCATAGCTACTGCAAGGCAGTTTCCTGAGGGTGCTGGCTATACGTTTCTCACACAGCCTTAATCTTACTCTGAGTAAAGGACCTGTTGAATGATCATGTTCTAGGGAACAATGCCCCTGTTTGCATAGGTCTACTTAATTACAGTAACTAGGGGCTGCCTGATAGGCTTCTGTTATTAATTCATCATTAGAGTCCCAAATATCATCATCCCAGGTTTCAGGATCACAGTCCAGTCAATGGCAGTCACACCAGACATTTTGTGCTCACTGACTGTTCCTGTAGTGGCTCAATGCATAGTCTTTAATCTGGCTAATTAGTGCCACTAGCTACTAAAGTCTGATTAAGACTCTCCCTTTCGCACTGAGCATTTATTACTGATTCCTTTAGCAAACCATTACTCTCGGAGAGAATGTCAGTTTGATTTGCAACCTCTGTTGCAAATATTTTTGGAGCGCCACTTGAAGCCTACCTACAATATGTGCTGGCATACCTTCACAGAAAGCAGCACATCTCTCTCCTAGTATTTTATATGTATCTTCTTCTGTCTGCAAGGCCCAGGCTAATTTTCTTGGAGTCTGTTACTAGAAGGTGGTCCAGGTTCCAGGCAACTCAAACATGGGCTTGAAGCAAGCACTATCCCATCTCCACCCAATCATCTTCCCATCCCAGTACCATTTTCCTGCGTCCCTTTGGACCCTTCTTTTCCCAACTGTTCAGTGTTCACACTCACCCCCAAACACATAATGGACCCACCACTCACACCACAGTACACCACCACAAATTCCCAATAGCAGAATCAAGGCTCCTTCTGGAGACTCAAAATCATAGAATCATGGAATGCTTTGGGTTGGAAGGGACCTTTAGAGGTCATCTAGCCCAACCCCGCTGCAGTGAGCAGGGACAGCTTTAACTAGATCAGGTTGCTCAGAGCCCCATCCAACCTGACCTGCAATGTTTATAGGGATGGGGACTCCACCACCTCTCTGGGAAACCTGTGCCAGCGCTTGACCACCTTCATCGTAAAAAATTTCTTCCTTATGTCTAGTCTAAATCTATTCTTCTTTAGTTTAAATCCATTATTCCTTGTCCCGTCACAACAGGCCTTGCTAAAAAGATTGCCCCCATCCTTCCTATAGGCACCCTTTAAGTACTGAAAGGCCGCAATAAGGTCTCCTCACAGCCTTCTCTTCTCCAGGCTGAACAACCCCAACTCTCTCAGCCTGTCCTCGTAGGAGAGGTGCTCCAGCCCTCGGATCATTTTGGTGGCCCTCTTCTGGACCCGCTCCAACAGGTCCATGTCCTTCTTGTGCTGAGGGCTCCAGAGCTGGACGCAGGGCTCCAGGTGAGGTCTCACCAGAGTGGAGCAGAGAGGCAGAATCACCTCCCTCGACCTGCTGGCCACGCTTCTTTTGATGCAGCCCGGGATGGGGTTGGCTTTCTGGGCTGCAAGTGCACATTGCCGGCTCATGTCCAGCTTTTCATCCACCAGTGCCCCAAGCCCTTCTCCGCAGGGCTGCTCTCAATCTCTTCATCCCCCAGCCTGTATTGATCTTGGGGGTTGCCCCGTCCCAGGTGCAGGACCTTGCATTTGGCCTTGTTGAACCTCATGAGGTTCACACAGGCCCACCTCTCTAGCTTGTCCAGGTCCCTTTGGATGACATCTCCTCCTCGTGGTGTGTCAACTGCACCACTCAGCTTGGTGTCATCTGCAAACTTGCTGAGGGTGCACTCGATCCCACTGTCTATGTCACTGATGAAGATGTTAAATAGCACCAGTCCCAGTACGGACCCCTGAGGGACTCCACTTGTCACCGGTCTCCATGTGGACATCGAGCCGTTGACCACAACCCTCTGGATGCGACCATCCAGCCAATTCCTTATCCATCGAACAGTCCACCCATCAAACCCATATCTCCCCAATTTAGAGAGAAGGATTTTGTGGGGGACTGTGTCGAACGCTTTACAGAAATCCAAGTAGATGACATCCATTGCTTTTCCCTTGTCCACTGATGCAGTCACTCCTTCATAGAAAGCCACTAGGTTGGTCAGGCAGGACTTGCCCTTGGTGAAGCCATGCTGGCTGTATCGACTCACCTCCCTGTCCTCGAGCATATCTTCTAGGAGGATCTGCTTCATGATCTTCCCAGGCACAGAGGTGAGGCTCACAAGGTCGGTAGTTCCCAGGGTCCTCCTTTCTTCCCTTTTTAAAAATGGGCACAACATTCCCCTTCTTCCAGTCAGCAGGGACTTCACCGGACTGCCATGACTTTTCAAATATCATGGAGAGTGGCTTGGCAACTACATCAGCCAATTCCCTCAGGACTCTGGGATGCATCTCATCTGGTCCCATGGACTTGTGTACATTGAGGTTCTTCAGGTGGTCTTGAACCTGATCTTCCCTTACAGTGGGAGGGGCTTTACCCCCCTGGTCCCCATCTTGTGGTCCATCGATTTGGGAGGGGTGAGGAGAGAGGTTGCCGGTGAAGACCGAAGCAAAGAAGTTGTTGAGTACCTCAGCCTTCTCCTCGTCCGTTGATACAAGTTCGCCTTTCCTGTCCATCGGGGGGTACGCTTTCTTTAACCTTCCTTTTCTGGCTGATATACCTGTAGAAGCCCTTCTTGTTATTGTTTATGTCCCTTGCCAAATTCAGCTCCATCCTCTCCTTGGCCTTCCTGACCCCCTCCCTACACAACTGGGCTGTTTCCCTGTATTCCCCCCAGGACACCTGTCCCTGCTTCCACTGCCTGTGCAGTTCCCTCCTACTCTTTAGTTTGACCAGCAGGTCTCGACTCAGCCATGCTGGTCTCTTCCCTTCCTTGCCTGATTTCTTACACTTGGGGACTGAGAGCTCTTGCACTCTATGGAAGGTGTCCTTAAAGATCTGCCAGCTCCGTTCCGTTCCCCTGTCCCTGAGGACTGTCTCCCAGGGGGTCCTTCTGACTACCTCCTTGAAGAGCTGGAAGTTTGCTTTTCTAAAATTTAGGGTCCTGACTGTACTCCTCGCTTTTCCCATGTCCCTCAGGAGTGTGAACTCCACCAACGCATGATCACTGCAGCCCAGGCTGCCTCCAGTCTTGACATCACCAGCGAGCTCACTTGCATTGGTGACCATCAGGTCCAGTATTGCATCCCCTCGGGTAGGGGTGTCGATTACCTGGCTTAGGAAGTTATCCTCAATGCATTCCAGGAATCTCCTGGATTGCCTACAGCTCGCTGTGTTGCTTTTCCAGCAAATATCGGGGTGGTTGAAGTCCCCCAGCAGGACAAGAGTCTGCAAGCACAAAGCCCCCCGGAGCTGGAGGAAGAAGGTTTCGTCAGCAGGCTCCCCTTGATCAGGCGGCCTGTAGTAGACACCAACCACCAGGTTCCCTTTGTTGCCTCTGTCTCTGACTCTTACCCATAAGCTTTCAACCTGCTCGTGGCTATTCTTCAGGGACAGCTCTTCACGCTGTATTGATTTCTTTATGTAGAGGGCAACGCCTCCGCCCCTCCTTCCTTGCCTGTCCCTTCTGAACAGCCTGTAGCCATCAATAGCCACATTCCAGTCGTGGGATTCGTCCCACCAGGTTTCGGTTATGGCAATCAGGTCGTAGCTGTCTAGTAGCACAGCAGCTTCCAGCTCCTCCTGTTTGTTCCCCATGCTGCGTGCGTTCATGTAGAGGCATTTCATCTGGGCTGTTGGCTGTGTCACCTTCTTAGTGGAACATCCCTTGTTTCCCTCGGGGTGTTCCACGAAGGTTTCCTTGTGAGCTCCTACTACCTCAAGAACCCCCCGGCTCATCTCTGCAAGACTTCAACTGTGCTGCAGTGTCCCCATCATGCCTCTGGGCGGCAGGTTGAGGGCTCACAGTAGCACCCCGTCCCTCTAACCATTGCTTACCATCCCACAGCTTGTCACAGGCAGGCCTGATATGTTCCCCCTCCCCCTTCACATCTAGTTTAAAGCCCTGTCAAGGAGCCCCACAAGCTCCTGAGCAAAGACCCTCTTTCCACTTTGAGAAAGGTGGCTCCCATTTGTCGCCAGCAAGCCTGGTGCCATGTAGGCCGTCCCATTGTTGAAGAACCCAAAGTTGTGACGGTGGCACCAGCCTCGGAGCCATGTGTTAAGAGATTGGATGTGCTTGTTCCTACCAATGTCACCTCCCACAACTGGAAGGAGGGAGGAAAAGATGACCTGTGCCCCCGATTCCCTCACTAAGCGTCCCAAGGCCCTGAAGTCTCTTTTAATCACCCTTGGGCTGTGCACTGCAACTTCGTCACCACCCACGTGGAAGAGCAGTAAGGGGTAGTAGTCTGAGGGCCATACCAGGCTGGGAAGTCTCCTGGTGATATCTCTGACCCGGGCTCCTGGCAGGGAGCAGACTTCCCTATGAGGAGGGTCCACCCGGCATATTGGACCCTCCGTTCCCCTCAGGAGGGAGTCTCCTACGACTAGGACCCGTCTTTTCTTCCTTGTGGAGGTGGTAGTAATATGGGGGGTAGGTCTTTGTGGTCTTGGCAACTCTTCGGGTGTAGATGGATCGACGCCCACATTGTCCACTGACTGGTCCTCCACATCTAGAGCCTCATACCTATTGTGCAGAGGCACCTGGGGGGGGGTCACGGTGGGCAAGGGAAGGGTTCGCTTGCCGCCCCGATTGTGGACTTGTTTCCACTCGCCGCTTCCCTCTAAGACCCTGCCTACATCCTGGTGGGGGAGGATACTGGCTCCCTTTGGTCACAGGCTTTCTCTGGAGGCTGTCCCTGGTCAGGTTTCCAGGAGCTCAGAGCATGATTCCACCAGTCTCTCTCTTGCTCAGACTCCCTGATGCTCCACAGCCTGTCTACCTCCTCCCTTAGCTCTGCCACCAGGCCGAGTAGATAGTGTACTTGGTCACAGCGCACACAGCTGTTTGCTCCGCTGCCATCTGTTCCCAGAGCAAGCTGGTGGCACTCCCTGCAGCCGGAGACCTGGATGGCTGTGTGTTTCCCTGGGAGCTCAGTCTGGGTGGATACAGCCTTTCTGGGTAATGCAGAGGGTACAGCCTCCCACCGGGTGGGTACCATGGCCGTGCCTAGGCTCCCTCTCACCAGCTGAACTTACCGAACCTACCTCTTGAGCTAGGAGGGGGACTTGGCCTTCCCCGCACGCCCTGACCGGGTGAACTGCCGTGCAAACTGACGCACCACACCCTGTTTGCCCGTCCTGTTCGTCGCGCTCCCTGGGGGCTGCTTTTATAGGTGGGGGGGGTTTGGCCGCTGTCACTCCTGTCCCCGCCCACGCTGCGTCAGAGCTGCCTGTCGTGGTTTAGCTCCAGCCAGCAACTAAGCACCACGCAGCCGCTCGCTCACTCCCCCTGCCCCGATGGGATGGGGGAGAGAATCGGAGGAGTAAGAGTGGAAAAAAAACCACTCCTGGGTTGAGATAAGAACAGTTTAATAATTGAAATAAGGTAAATAATAATAATAATGATGATAATAATAATAGTATAATAATGATAATAATAATAATATACAAAGCAAGTGATGCACAATGCAATTGCTCACCACCCGCCGACCGATACCCAGACAGTTCCCGAGCAGCGATCGCTGCTCCCCGGCCAACCCCCCCCAGTTTCTATACTGAGCATGATGTCATATGGTATGGAATAGCCCTTTGGTCAGTTGGGATCAACTATTCTGGCTGTGCCCCCTCCCAGTTTCTTGTGTACCTAGCACAGCATGGGAAGCTGAGAAGTCCTTGACTAGCATAAGCAGTACTTAGCAACAACTAAAAACATCAGCGTGTTATCAACATTCTTCTACTAAATCCAAAATACAGCACTGTGCCAGCTACTAGGAAGAAAATTAACTCTATCCCAGCTGAAACCAGGACACTGCCGCATGTCAGCAGCTCTCCCTTTCCTGCTGTGGTTTGCCCGCTCTCTCCCTGCGCTTTTTGCCGCCTTAGCAAGAGTGCCCTGGCGCGAGCATCCGCTCCGGAGCCCTTTGCCTCGGTGACTACGCTCAAGTGGCAGTTACACTGGGTTTTTAAAAAAAAAAAAAAATCATTCCAATTATTCCAGATCCAGCCCATGACAGTTCCTAGTGTTGCCCACATTCTCTGCTAATTACTGTCATGGGCAAAACAGTTTAAAGTTGGGGTATTTTGCTTGTGTTAATTTATTGCCAACCAGCACAAACCTCCGATCACTGATTTAGGCATTGAGGAAAAAAAGACAACAATTAGACAAACACATAAACACAAATTACACTCAGTCTGTCAAAATTCCTCTAATAAGGAAATGGGTGGTGTAGAAGGTTGAGGTGATATGTGTAACAGTTTCTGCCCTGTGTGCGTGCTCCAGCATGGGTTGCCCACAGGCTGCATTCCCTTCAGAGGTGTATGTACCACCCACACACACACAAAGTGCCTCTCCAGCCACCTCTGGCTGCCTGCGTATTTCTTAAATATGTTTGAGCAGTAGTGCCATGTATTTCTTTTATTGGATAAAATTTTAGTGTGAAGTGAGGTTTTTTTTCTTTCCCACAGTTGCTTTCATTTGCCTCATGGCAGGCTGGAAGCAGCTGTGAGTGACACAGGGCCTTAAGATTTGAATGGGTAGAACTCATTGTGGTGAGCAAACATGCTATAGAAGTAATGAGAACAAAGAGAATAAATATATTGTGATACAGTCTCTGCTCATGTGACTCAGATAGAAGAAACAAAAAAAACACTTTTACCAGAAAGCTTTCATGTCTCTGCTGTACACCTGATAATGAAGCTGGGGAGCCTGGAGACCTTTTCCTTCCTATGTTTTGTTTTTGTTTGGTACTTTTTATTGTTGCTATTGGTTTGTTTTTCATTTCTAAAATATATATAACTATCTCTATGGCAGTGAGAAAAGAAAGCAATCATTTTACTCTCTTGAAGACAGATGAAGTCTACACACTGAGTGCTGTACAGACCTGTTTGCCTTTCTTTTCTCTTTACTAATTGGTTAGAATGGATGGTATTAATTTCCAACAAATATGTGTTTTAGAGAATTCATACATATGCAGCCTCAGGGAATTATACTTTGGAAATGAAGCACCCATCAAAACAGGAGGTGGCTGGCACACTTTGTATTCTGACTTTTTTTTTAAATCATCTTTTGTTTTCTGTTTCAAAAAGCTTAAGAAAAGAGCCTTTTGTTATCTTTTCAGGAATGTCACACTGAAATTCATCTGTGCTTTGTCTGCTTTCATTTGTACCATTCATGGGCAGTTGTGGATTATATAGGACAAAGTAGCTGAATTCCTAACTTCCATATTCAAATCAATGTATTAGGAAACATCCAAGACTCCCCTCTCTTTTTTTTTTTTAATAAAGTATTCTAGTTTTCAGTTTGTGTGCTAAAACATAGCTTGTCTGAGGTTTTTTAAATGTCATTAAAATAGTGTGACAGCCTTCTGTTGGGTTGTATAAGGGGGAGGGAAATATTGTATCCATTCCCTTTTTCTTTTTGTCTTTAATAGGTTCCCCTCATATTTTTATCCCTCTCCAGACCAGATTTAAAAAGCCTAATCTCAGTTGACCTCCTTTTACTTTGTAGAATACAAATCAGGTTAGATGAAGAAATGGTAATCCTCATCTCTTCAGAAGGCTGCATACTGGAGCAGGCCTGGAATCTTTTTAAATTTCATTGACTCATCTGGAATGACAACTTCTCTCTCTCTTTCTTTATAGACTCTTCATACTCGGAACCTCCTGATGTTCAGCAACAGTTGAACCACTACCAGTCTGCAGCTCTGGCCAGGAACAATAACATCAGCCGAATCCCACTTTCTGTGAGTGCTGCAGGAGTGGAAAAAACAGAAGCTATCCTTAACTGTGAATTTTGTGAATTCTCCTCGGGTTACATACAGAGCATTCGACGTCATTACCGTGACAAGCACGGAGGGAAGAAACTCTTCAAGTGCAAAGATTGTTCCTTTTACACAGGCTTTAAGTAAGTATTGTGCAAAACAAATAAACTGAACTTCTAATGGGATTTTTTTTTTAGCACTTCAAAAGACTTCTGAAATCTTTGTGAGAAATGGCTGTAGCTAAGAGAAACATGACCAATGGTGACCAGGGAAATGCCATACCAGATCACAGCAGCATCCATGTAATTCTTTTTCTTCATGTCTACAACAGCCTGTACCATCTGCTGAAGTGGAAAGTGTAAGAAACACTTGCAGTAGGTTGTACTCACTACAGTAAATAGTACAAGGAGTGGGTTTTTTTTCCCCTCACAATTTGTAATTAGATGCTGGTCCTCACCATCAAGTATAAGGAGTTTTCTCTCCAAAAATAAGGCATATGTTTGGAACAATTAGCATGATGCATGGGGTGGTCAAGTGTTCTAGGTAGGTTATAGAATTTCTATTCCCTCTATGAAGAAAGCTCTCAAAATCCCTACACCACCACCCCCGCAATTTATCTCACTGAAATATAAAGCATACTCCAAAGTGCCTGATAGCATATAGAAGCATTTCAGCAAATCTAATTAAACATTGCAAAATTTAAAGATTTGGGGCGGGGGAGTAGGATGTTTAGCCATGTTCCCTAAGGAAAAAAGGTTTATGCAGTTGTGCTGTTTCTCAGTTTCCTTCTGATATTTTGAACCCTCAGTCATAGCCCCCTTAGCTGACATTCAAGGTCTCAAAGCTGTTATGTCCTTAGGAGATTTGTGAAAATAGATAGTGTGGTTGGGTAAAGAGAGAGGTTCTGTTGAAGAATTATGCTCAACCTTTTCTATTGGAATCATAGAATATCCTGAGTTGGAAGGGACCCACAAGGATCATCGAGTCCAACTCCTGACTCCACACAGGGCAACCTAAAAGTTAAACCATATATCTAAGAGCATTGTCCAAACACATCTTGAACACTGATGGGCCTGGGGCCATGACCACTTCCCTGGGGAGCTTGTTCCAGTGCTTGACCACCCTCTCAGTGAAGAACTTTTTCCTGATATCCAATCTGAACTTCCCCTGACTCAGCTTTAAGCTATTCCCTCATGTCCTATCACTGGACACCAGCAAGAAGACATCAGCACCTCCCTTTCCACTCCCCCTCATGAGGAAGTTGTAGACAGCAATGAGGTCACCCCTCAGTCTCCTCTAAGCTGAACAAACCTAGTATCTTCAGCCTCTCCTCATAAGTCATGCCCTCTAGTCCTGTCTAGTCAACATCTTTGTTGCCCTCCTTTGGACTCATTCTAATATTTTTATATTATTCTTATATTGTGGACCCCAAAACTGCACACAGTACTCGAGGTGAGGCTGCACCAATGCTGAGTATAGTGGGACAATCACTTCTTTCAACTGGTTAGCTATACTGTGCTTAATGCATCCCAGGATACAGTTGGCCCTTTTGGCTGCCAGGGCACATTGTTGACTCATATTAAGCTTACCATCAACCAAAACCCCCAGATCCCTTTCTGCAGGGCTGCACTCCAGCCTCTTGTCCCCCAATCTATACATACATGCAGGATTACACTGTCCCAGGTGCAGAATCCGGCATTTGTCCTTGTTAAATTTCATATGGTTGGTGATTGCCCAGCGCTTTAATCTATCAAGATCTCTCTATAAGGTCTTCATACCCTCGAGGGAATCAACAGCTCCTCCTAGTTTAGTATCGTTGGCAAACTTACTTAGTGTGCACTCAACTCCCGTGTCCAGGTCATTGATAAAAACACCGAGGAGAACTGGCCTGAAAATTGAGCCCTGGGGAACTCCACTATTGACTGGCCACCAGCCAGATGTTACCCCATTTACTACAGCTCTTGGAGCCTGACCCATCAGCCAATTGTTCACCCTTCGTATTGTGTACGTGTCTATCTATATGCTGAACATTAGGACATGAGAGACCTCATACAAGAGTAGCCTCAAGTTATACATCCATAAGGGATCAGGCTTTGTTGCTTCAGCTGCTTTCTGGTTACATGGCATAACTTGATGTTTAATTCCAGATTGCTATAACTATCGCTGCTCCAGATTATTATTTGTTTTAAGCATTTCCAACTCTTGACAGGTCCAATGTGTCTTTTCACATTTTCCTATTTCCCTTTTCACCTTTCAAGATTAAACAAAATTGCCTTAAATCAAGCTGTAATTTCATATGTTCATAGTTACATAAAGAGAGTTGTGTTCTTTATTGTGGTGTCTCAGTCTTTCTGGGATTAAGTCTTTCTTTCTTTCTCTTTAAATGTACAACATACACACGTGAGCTCTCTTTAAAAAAACCCAAAACTTCCAGTCACCATAGAGACTTAAATACATGAAAGCATCCACTGAAGTTGATAAAATCTCACCTATTGGCTTCAATGACCATTGGATCAGGCCCAAAGCCAGTTGTGTTAGTAAGTTGTTTTGCATGCAAGCTAACAGACTTGGAGAACTTTCAAAGGGGCTTTAAATTCTGTAATTTAATGCGGCCAGCAGCTTAGCTCTTGCAAGCTTTAGCACTACCCCAGGAAAAAAAAAATTACCTAATTCCCCCAAGTTTACAAACACCTCTCATTTTAGTACTTGACCTTGTGGACTGATAGGTGCATAGTTAATTTCCTCTGCATGTATGTCTCTTGTATCTTTTAAGTATGCAGCTAATTGTATGAGATTTGTTGTGCAAAAGTACTGTTCATTTGTGGAGTATTCTCAGTCTTGCATTTTCAGGTCCTCATAATTGAGGCTTTCAAACTTATCAACTCGGTGTCAAACTTACTGTAGGTGCAAGTCTATTTCATATCTTGAATCTGAACATTTCAGCTGTTGTGGGGCTAGTCCTACAAAGAGAGAGGTTGTTGAGGTTTTTTTTTCATCAGAAATAAGGGGGTTTTCACCCTTCAGAGTCTAGGACAGTTGAAAGGATTTTACTCAACTTGCTAAAATGTCTCTCTCTGCCAAAGTCAAGCAAATAATGAGCACAAAAGTTGGAAATACTTTTGCCATCTTAACTATAGCAATGTGACTATAGAGCAATCACTGCAAAAGAATATCTTGTGCAGAATGTGTGTTCAGTTACTTAGGAATATGAGCCTGCAAATGTCTATGCTCATGTGATAGCCATGTGAGTAGTCCTGCTGAAATGCCATGTGGCTTTATGAAGAGAAGGCTGAGTGGTATCTGTAGCATTTTATACAACACTTCTGTAATAGAGCTGTGACACTTCAGCATTCCATACACACCTCTTCTGACTGCTTCCATGTCTCCCTCCCATTTCACAGATCTGCTTTTACTATGCACGTGGAAGCTGGGCATTCGGCAGTTCCTGAGGAAGGACCCAAAGACCTTCGTTGTCCTCTTTGCCTATATCACACCAAATACAAACGTAACATGATTGATCATATAGTTCTGCACAGAGGTAAAGATGTCCCTGTATATATCTATATCTGACAAAGAGAATGCTGAACAGAACACCACTTTCAGATTGATCCTTTAAGTTTTTTCTCTGTATGTGAGCTCAGATATGGTGAATAGATCAGGCCTAAGTACATCTTACTTCTTTTCTGTGAAATATAAAGTTTACCAATGTAGAAGTGGGGCATATTTAAAATCCTTTTTAAGCTTTTCCTCTTGAGAGGTCAACAGTCGTCAAGTACCTATTTAGCAAGAGTTAGACTAATTTACAACTCAGACCTAGGCCAAGGTTGTTTCCTATGTATGTGTTTCTAAAGTGCTTGCTATCATAAACACTGTGGTAGGATGTATAAATTAACTCTAGAGGCTTAAAAATATCCCTTGACTGCTTGCTTGAAATTTCTCTCTTCATAACATCTTCCTCACCCATTCTTAGGAACAAGACAAAAATTAGAATGTTTTTTTTTTCTTTAAGACTCCCCCCATTTTCTTTCTTTTAATCCAGCTAAAGCAAGATTAGGGATTCTTAATCTATTAACTACAGGCAAGCTCAGAAAAGACATCTTTTGTGGCGCTCTGGACTGAGATTCCTGTTGTTGTGGGTTAACTCCAGTGGGCAGCTAAGTCCCACACAGCTGCTCGCTCACTCCCCCTCCAGTGGGATGAGGGGGAGAATCAGAAGGGTAAAAGTGAGAAAACTTGTGGGTTGAGATAAAGACACTTTAATAGGGAAAGCGAAAGCTGCACACGCAAGCAAAGCAAAAGGAGGAGTTCATTCACTACTTCCCATTGGCAGGCAGATGTTCAGCCATCTCCAGGAAAGCAGGGCTTCACCTTGCTCAACAGTTACTTGGGAAGACAAATGCCATAACTCCGAACGTCCCCCCTTCCTTCTTCTTCCCAAAGCTTTTATTGCTGAGCATGACATCATATGGTCTGGAATATCCCTTTGGTCAGTTGGGGTCAGCTGTCCCAGCTGTGTCCCCTCCCAACTTCTTGTGCATCCCCAGCCTACTCACTGGCAGGGCAGTGTGAGGAGCAGAAAAGGCCTTGATGCTGTGTAAGCACTTCTCAGCAATAGCTAAAACCTCTCTGTATTATCAACACTGTTTTGGTCACAAATCCAAAACACAGCCCCATACAAGCTACTATGAAGAAAATTAACTCCATCCCAGCCAGACCCAGTACACCTGCCTAGAGCTATCACACTTAATGCTTGTAGGTCTGTTGGCTACCAAAATTCAAACCTGTGTTGGGATAGTTCTCTGCCTGCTTGTAGGTTGGGCAGATTTTTTGAGTATTGTATTCCTCGTGAGCAAACACATTTCACATGCCATCTTCTTCTTGGAGGAGCTTCTGGTGTTGCAACCACTGTCATAATCCCTTGTAGCAAACCACTTTTCAATGCCGGTTATTTAGAGTCCTTCCTGTACCAAGGCAGTGAAGTATATGTATATCATTCAAACTTCCTTCTGCTGTAAAGGCTATTTTGAAGGAGTATTTAAGAAACAGACTAAGGACTGTTCAAGGACCCAAAAGGTGTATAATGAAACTGTCTTAGTAAGTGTAAGGGTTCAAGAGGTGCTTTTACTTAGGTGCAAGCTTGTCCTTGAAGGTATCATAGTGTTGTATTTTGTCCAGCTTTAGGGCATGCTCCAGGATTACTCCTCTGGAGAAAAAGGTGGGTTTGGAAGGTGAGGGGGGGCAGGGAACACAAACCCTGGGGCTCCAAATACTGGCTTAGGCGCATCTTGTGAGATAGTGTTCTCTGGTTTGTGGCTGTGTCCAAGATCAAGTGGAGAAGGTCTGATAGTTCAGATGCAAATAAACAGAGAGAGGGAGATCTTGCTGGGCCTAGTTTGGCAAACATCGAGCAAAAACAGACAATGCTAAGAATGTCGAGATGCAACAGTGGAGTAGTACTTCATGGGTTCAAGCAGTTGTACTAGCTTTACAGAGCTGTTTCTGACCAAATGCTAGGAAGCAGGGGTGGTTACCCCCGAATATGTGACACCGGATCTGTTCTTTTGTATAGCTGTAGCTTCAGTTGCACAAAGCACCCTTGAGCCCTTGTGCTGCTGAAACAAAACTGTACTAGGAAGGGATGTGATTATACGCTCACTAGAGCATTGGGGGAGATAAAACAGAATAAAGGCTTTAATGCAAATGAAAATTTAGCCTTTAAAGAGTTTTATAGGCCCCTGAGGGAAGGGCAAGGATTTTTCTCAGGCATGCAGCACCCAGACTGTAAAGGAATTAAGGTCCGTCCTTAATTTTTTTCTTTCTGGTGTATATATCCAGATTAAAACCTATTGTTGTGTCTAATTGTGGCAGCTAAAGCAGAGGATTTTGATGGGGTTTAATGTGCACAGAAAGAAGGTGCTGCTGTGCAGACAGGACTGAGGGATGTTGCACAGTCTCAGATAGCCTTCCTTACTTGTAGCCATTTGGATTGATAAAACAAGGACAGTCTCAAGCTGTGGTCTAAGCACATTTGTTCTCCAGGTAGAGGAAGCAGTACATTGTATAAAGTCAGAAAATTGAAGGTTTTGATCCATTTTCTGTATTATCTTCTCTCCTATGCAAAAACCCCTCCAGCAAAGCGAGAAAACAGTTATAGATCTCTAACTTGCATTATAGCTTTCAAAATGGTGGCATCCCAAGTCCCTGATTTGGCAGCATGCAGTTGAAATGAAGACTATTTGCCTCTTAGTGAATAGCTCCAGAAGTTGATTCTTACCGAGCTACAATGTTATTAAATGTTATGGCCAGCAGGATGTTGCCAGTTTGCCACTGAGAGCCTTCTGTCATGTGTCACCTACTCTGCTCAATCAGTTCCTCTGAGTGATTTAACTTTGATTCATAGAATCATAGAAAAGTCTACATTGGAAGTGACTTCTGGAGATCATCTGGTCCAACCATCTGTTGGAAGCAGGACCTTAGATTAGGTTATCCAGGGCCCTGTCAAGCCAAGTCTTGAATATTTCCAGCAAGGGAGATTCCACTTCTCTGGATAACCTATTCCAATGTTTAATTGTTTTAATAGTGAAGAATTTTCTTATATCCAGATGGAATTGCCCCTGAAGCAACTTGTGCCCATTGCCTCTTGTCTTGTCAGCACACATCCTTATGAAGGAAGTACCTCCATCTTCTCTATAAGTACCTTTTAGGGATTGGTTTGCCTTCATTGTCACCAGGGCACACTACTGTCTAACATTCAGCTTGCTGCCCACCAGGATCCCCAAGTACTTTACAGCAGAGTTCCACCGCAGCCAGTTAGACCCCAGCCTGTACTGCTGCTTGGGATTATTCTGTTCCAGGTGCAGGACTTGACATTTGTCTTTATTAAACCTCAATCAATTCTTGTTGGCCCATTCTTCTAGCCAGTCGAAGTCTCTGTAAGGTTGCTCTTCCTTCTGGTGTATCTACCTCTCCCCCCAGTTTGGTGTCATCTGCAAGCTTGGTGAGGGTGTATTCAATACTGACATACAGATAATTTATAAAGATATTGAACAGTACCAGACCCAGAATCAACCTCTGAGGAACTTCACTCATGACTAGCTGCCAGTCTGACTTTTCTTACCTCAAAAGGTGGTTAATGGCTCAGTTTAGCCAGTTTTCTACCCATCTTGTGGTCCATCTTTCCACTCCAAATCTTTCCAGCTTGTCAACAAGGGTGTTGTTGGAGACCATGTCAAAGACCGTGCTAAAAATCAAGGTAGATGATGTCCACAGTTCTCCTCTCATCCACTGAGCAAGTTATTTCATCATAGAAGGCAGTCAGGTTGGTCAAGCACAATTCATCCTTTGTGGGCTGAAGCAGGGAGTGAGTATGGAAATTACAAAGTCAATAGCTACTCTACAGGCAAACAGTGAGAAGAGATTTTGCTCTTGAGTTTCTCTTGGCCTTCATAACAGGAAAAACTTGAAAGTTTCATAATGGAGACTGAACTCCTGCTCCATGCCCAGCAGAGCTGTTGGCCTTTCATTTAGTCCAGACAGTGCAATTAGTTTTTATTATCCCTTCCAGCAAATTTTCCTATCATGAAATGCCTTGATATTTTTCCAGCACTGAACACAACCCACCAAGATCAATAGTAGGGCTCCTTGTTTCTAATCCTCAAGGCATTTGTTTTTTAGTAATTATTTTAATTTTTTCTTGATATAAATAATTGTTTTGTCCTTCCATTTCATAGAATTGTCATCTGTTTCTCTGGAATAGTAAAATTTCATATATAAGGGGTTTAGAGTATTAACGCTTTTTTTTTTTCCCCATGTTGTGAGCAAAACATATGCTTCTTTGACTTTACATACTATAAATATTTAGCACATTAATTGCTTTTTTATTTAATCTCAGATCTATATTGCAAATAGCCCAAATGTTTCAGTCTAAAGCAGTGATTAAATTTCTTCAGAGATGATGCTGGGGGGGGGGGGGGGGGGGAGAGGTCCCCTTAGTCCTTTTGCTAAACTGTTCCACAGCATGTCATCTTTTTACAGTGCATACATGATAGCCTTTCTGGGCACTGCTGAACTTTAATGAAATTTGTGTACAGAAGCCAAAGCTAAGTTTCACAATTTCTGGATAGGACTCACCATTTGTTGCAATTTTGCCAGTTGCTCAGATACAATAAGTGTATAAATGAGTAGCCAAATATAGAGAATGGGGAGGAGGGGTGATGACAGACAGCTATTAAAGTGGTCAGAGATTATGAGAGCATCAACTTGCTAAATATGATGTTTTACATTCAAATCACTTTGCAATTTTTAAGTTAATTGTTTGGATAAAGCTCACTGACATGAATACATACACATTTAAGTTTTAAGTCATTACTGTCATGGAGTAGCAAGGGGCTAGCTACTCCCCAAGGTCCAGGGAGTAGAGGAGGATAACATGGACAGTAGGGGTGGAGCCTTGCTGGCCAGGGACCAGCCCCACAGTACCTGAGCAAGGCAAGCAGGGCAGACCCAGAGACAATGGCCAGGTTCTACCAAGAGTCCAGATCATCAGGCAAATTTCCAGCAATGATACAGATCCAAGATCAAGCCACGAATCATAGAATCATAGAATGCTTTGGGTTGGAAGGGACCTTTAGAGGTCATCTAGCCAAACCCCCCTGCAGCGAGCAGGGACAGCTTTAACCAGATCAGGTCGCTCAGAGCCCCATCCAACCTGACCTTGAATGTTGCCAGGGATGGGGACTCTACCACCTCTCTGGGCAACCTGTTCCAGTGCTTCACTACCCTCAGTGTAAAAAATTTCTTTCTTATGTCTAGTCTAAATCTATTCTTCTTTAGTTTAAATCCATTATTCCTTGTTCTGTCACAACAGGCCTTGTTAAAAAGATTTCCCCCATCTTTCCTGTAGGCCCCCTTTAAGTACTGGAAGGCTGCAATAAGGTCTCCTCGCAGCCTTCTCTTCTCCAGGCTGAACAACCCCAACTCTCTCAGCCTGGCCTCGTAGAAGAGGTGCTCCAGCCCCCTGATCATTTTTGTGGCCTCCTCTGGACCTGCTCCAACAGGTCCATGTCCTTCTTGTGCTGAGGGCCCCAGAGCTGGGCGCAGTACTCCAGATGAGGTCTCACCAGAGCAGAGCAGAGAGGCAGAATCCCCTCCCTCGACCTGCTGGCCACGCTTCTTTTGATACAGCCCAGGATACGGTTGGCTTTCTGGGCTGCAAGTGCACATTGCCGGCTCATGTCCAGCTTTTCATCCACCAGTGCCCCAAGCCCTTCTCCGCAGGGCTGCTCTCAATCTCTTCATCCCCCAGCCTGTATTGATCTTGGGGGTTGCCCCATTCCAGGTGCAGGACCTTGCACTTGGCCTTGTTGAACCTCATGAGGTTCACACAGGCCCACCTCTCTAGCTTGTCCAGGTCCCTTTGGATGACATCTCGTCCTCGTGGTGTGTCAACCGCACCACTCAGCTTGGTGTCATCTGCAAACTTGCTGAGGGTGCACTCGATCCCACTGTCTATGTCACTGATGAAGATGTTAAATAGCACCAGTCCCAGTACGGACCCCTGAGGGACTCCACTTGTCACCGGTCTCCATGTGGACATTGAGCCATTGACCACGACCCTCTGGATGCGACCATCCAGCCAATTCCTTATCCATCGAACAGTCCACCCATCAAACCCATATCTCCCCAATTTAGAGAGAAGGATGTTGTGGGGGACTGTGTCGAACGCTTTACAGAAATCCAAGTAGATGACATCCATTGCTTTTCCCTTGTCCACTGATGCAGTCACTCCTTCATAGAAAGCCACTAGGTTGGTCAGGCAGGACTTGCCTTTGGTGAAGCCATGCTGGCTGTATCGACTCACCTCCCTGTCCTCGAGCATATCTTCTAGGAGGATCTGCTTCATGATCTTCCCAGGCACAGAGGTGAGGCTGACAGGTCGATAGTTCCCAGGGTCCTCCTTTCTTCCCTTTTCAAATATGGGCACAACATTCCCCTTCTTCCAGTCAGCAGGGACTTCACCGGACTTGGCCGCCGACACTCCTGTTCCCGCCCACGCTGTGTCAGAGCTGCCCCACGTCAGCAGCTCGCCCTTTCCCACTCTAGGCTGTGGGCTGGGCTGCCCGCTCTTGCCCTGCGCTTTTGTTAAACCACAGGTCAGAACCAGATCCAGTGATTGCCAAGCAGGTCCATGGTGATAAGGCAAGTCCAAGATCAGGCTGGGAAGTCAGTCTATGTTGTGTTGCCTGTGATTTGGCAGGGGGGTGGGGGCTGATTGTCAGTGAGATGATGGGCTTTACTGATATGAATTAGGATGGTGCATTGCTCCAAAGTGGTGGATAAAACCTTTTATACCATCCCCTGGTTTAATGTTTTTTAAAATGTGTCATGTGCTAGAGAAAAATCTAATTTTTCAAATGCTTTAAATAGTGTTTCTCTTTTAAAAACTTTTTGTTGGAACTTTTTTAATTTTTAAAAACAATTTACCTTATTTCAGTGAATTGAATTGCACAGAGCTGTAAATATCTTTTAAAATATTCTTGTTATGCATTCAAAATCACAGCTTTAACTCCTGTTAGCTCTTAGAGCATGTGCACCCCATCCCTTTCCCACTTGACCCTCAATGGACACAACTTAGCAATTTTTTGCAACAACTTCTTTAGCTGGAGAGGAACCACAAGTTTTCAGGGTCTCACTCAGATATAGCTTTGGGGAAAAATTCCACTTTTTAAAGTGCACAAAGAGAAAGTTCCGAGGTAGGAAAACTTCCATGTTCAAAAAACCCCTGGAGGACAGGGAGGAGAACAAACTGAGGAGGGGGGAATATTTAGATGGGCTGTGGAAAATTAAGCTCATGAGCAGTGGGGGTTATGCATTGGCCAAAGACAAATGTAGCTCTTGCCTCCCTATAGAAATTATAAGAGATGTGTCAGTGCACACAATTCCCCTACCCTTCATGTTTACCCTCTAAGAATCAGGCCTGGGATTTTTTTTGTTTGTTTGTTTGTTTGAAGATATCATTAATGATGATCTTCATGAGGAAGCTCAAACTCTTCCTCTAATCTGCAGTCCATAAAGAATAATAGCACTACATTTCAGTGTTCTACTTCAAAAAGACATTTGAGTAACAAAAGCTGTAGTGAAGATCTTCTGGTGACCCTCTGCAGAAAGGTCAAATTTGGGATTTCCCTTGCATGCACAGCTCAGAGAACCACAGTGGATAAATGTTGCATGCATCAGGATTCTGGCTCTATAGAAAGACTGAAATTAATTGTGCTGCCCTATTAAAAGTGTGTGTTTTGCATGAGAGGAAGGAAGTAGAGAGTTTAATAACTCAGTGAGAGCATTTTTAATACATGCTTGTAGCATAATCAGAATTGTGGGAAGCATGAAATTAAGTATGTGTGGATTTTGAATTTTAACTATTAAAAAGCTGAGGGTGAACTGAAAGTTTCTGCCCCTGACTGATCTCTGCACAACCACCTTCAGGAGAAGATACTGCTGCATACAACCTCTCACTCCCCCAGTGAGTAGCATTAAATGTGATGGTAAGAATACCAGCTCTGATCATCAGAAGCTGGGAGGGTGATGTATTGGGAATCACCCTACATGCTCCCTGTTTATTACAGTTCTAGCACCTTTTACTGGCTTCTGTCATGTATTGAACCAGAATGGAGCTTGGTCTGATTGACTTATGTCTGCTTTTATATTCCTAGGCTCTGCTACTCTGTCTCACAAATCTGCTCCAACACTCTTATCTGCCCCAAATCTCTTCACATCCTGTTCACCTAATGAGTGGTTACATTTGCAAGGACACTTGCATTTGTAGTCATGTAGAATTAACTCTGTCTGCACAGAAAGGGAATTTTCTTGTATTTCTTTGTTGGTCCAGTTTTAGCTTGGTAGATGCATTGCATACACAAATAGCAGATCCTGTTTCTTGTGTGGGCGGTATGTTACAAGCTGTTGACACATTGCCTGATGGTTTTTATTTCTTAAAGCTTAATAAACATTCCCCTCTCCCCACAGAAGAGCGGGTTGTTCCCATTGAAGTTTGCCGTTCCAAACTGTCAAAATACTTGCAGGGAGTTATTTTCCGCTGTGATAAGTGTACCTTTACCTGCTCCAGCGATGAGAGTTTGCAGCAACACATAAAGAAGCACAATGAACTTAACCCTTACAAATGTCAACTCTGCTACTATGAGACCAAACACACAGAGGAGCTGGACACTCATCTTCGAGATGAGCACAAGGTAACATCCAAAGGGATTTAATTGGTAACAATCTACTTCTTGCAAATGCTATATCTAGTTTATTTGCATGTCCACTCTGAATAGCCAACCTGCATTTTTTTTCAAAACTTTGGAGAAGGCTTCTGTGCTGGATTACAATTTCTCACAAGTTCTGTATTTTTTCAGAAAAAGCATTTGTATATATTGTGAGATTATTTTTTTTTTTTTAAAGTTATGAAACAACATTAAGGCTGTGATTCAGACACTCTAAGACACAGGAGCTTCCAAAGCATAAGATTCCTTTGGCAACTTGGGCAAAGTGACATGCCATGCATATTTTAGTAACACAAGGCAGTACATTCCAGTTTACCTTTAACAAGGGAAAGATAGAAGCTTGTTATACTTATTGCTTAAGTTAAGGCTACTTTGGTGTTTGTGTGGAACCTTCTGAGTGCAGACTTGATCCATACTTGGAGAAGTCACTAGAAAGCTTTCCACCGACTTCTGTCTGCTTTGGATTTCTGTAGTTCTCAGATGTGTTGCTGTGAGGGTAGCAAAATTCTAGAACTGAGGCATGTTTACAGAGTATTTTTTTTGTCAGTTTGTGGGGAGGGAACTAATTGAATCCAACTATCAGGAGCTGAGCTGCCTGATTCTCACTAAAAACTTGTTCATACTTTGTTGACTGAACAACATTTTGCCCCCCCCCCCCCCCAAAAAAAAAAAAAATTGACAAAATGAGTGTCAAAAGTACCAGCAAAACTGACTGCATTTTAAAAATGAACACTGTGAACTTATGTTGGCTTGGTATGCTTGTCTCCCTTTATTGCTCCTTATTGCTACTTCAGAATCTTTCTACACTTTAACTGTTATCTGAGATGTTGCACATCTCCCAGTGACCACAGAAAGGGTCCTAGGAGATCCAAGAAGCACTATTCCCCACCCCTCTGAGTGAGTGCATCAGGCTGGGAAGATTTTCCCTCTACTTGGATCTCCCTTCTCCCAATAAAAACCTGAAGTGATTACTCCCAGTAGTAAGGGTTATTTTCCCCCATCTTTCTTTAATCATTTCTAAATATTATCTGGCTAATTTGTGCCCACTCTCTGGGCTCAGGTGCACAATTAACTTACTGCATCTTAAAGAGTTCCTGTGCATGAGCTGACTCACAGTAAGTGCCATGCATGTGGCCGCCTTTGCTTAAATCTAATAGGTAACTTGTTAAGTCAGAGCATGTCAACACAGCTGTCAGTTCTAGAAACATGATACTAACACACTGCTGTATTTAGGGTAGCTTGCTATTTGCTGATATGCTACTGTGTGGTGGGTTGATCTTGGCAGGCAGGGAGAGGCCCACCCAGTCACTCTCACTACGCCTCCTCAAACAGGACAGGGGGAGTGTTGTGGGTTAACCCCAGTGGGCAGCTCAGCCCCACACAGCCGCTCGCTCACTCCCCCTCCAGTGAGATGGGGGAGAGAATGGGAAGGGTAAAAGTGAGAAAACTCGTGGGTTGAGATAAAGACAGTTTAACAGATGAAGCAAAAGCTGTGCATGCAAGCAAAGCAAAACAAGGAATTCATTCACTACTTCCCATCAGCAGGCAGGTGTTCAGCCATCTCCAGGAAAGCAGGGCTCCATCACGCATAACGCATTACTTGGGAAGACAAACACCATCACTCCGAACATCTCCCCCTTCCTTCTTCTTCCCAAAGCTTTTATTGCTGAGCACAACATCATATGGTCTGGAATATCCCTTTGGTCAGTTGGGGTCAGCTGTCCCAGCTGTGTCCTCTCCTTGTGTCCCCTCTTGTGCACTCCCAGCCTGCTCACCGGCAGGGCAGCATGAGAAGCAGAAAAGGCCTTGATGCTGTGTAAGCACTTCTCAGCAATAGCTAAAACCTCTCTGTATTATCAACACTGTTTTGGTCACAAATCCAAAACACAGCCCCATACAAGCTACTATGAAAAAAATTAATTCTGTCCCAGCCAAAACCAGTACAAGGAGAAAATATGATGAAAAAGCTTGTGGATCAAGAGAAAGACAGGAAGATCGCTTACAAATTGCTATCAGGGGCAAACCAGACTTGACTTGGGGAAAATTAAGTTAATTTCTTGACAATTAAAACAGAGTTGGATGGTGAGAAACAAAGACAAAAAAACTTAAATACCTCCCCCTCCCCCCCAGCCTATTTTTCCCAAGCTCAACTTTACTCCTTCCTTCTCAACTCCTCTACCTTCTCCCCCCACCCCGAGTGGTGCAGGGGATATGGGGAATGGGGGTTGCAGTCATTTCATAACAGTTCCTCTCTGATGCTCCTTCCTCCTCACACTTTTTTTTCAGCTCCAGCATAGGGTCCCTCCCACAGGGCACACAGTCCTTCACAAACTGCTCCAGCATAGGTCCTCTCCACAGGTTGCAGTTCCTGTCAGGAGAACCTGCTTCTGCGTGGGCTCTCCATGAGCCGCAGTTCCTTCAGGGAATATCCATCTGCTCCGGTGTGGTCCTCTCCATGGGCTGCAGAGGAATCTCTGCTCTGGTGCCTGGAGCACCTCCTCTCCCTCCTTCTTCTCTGGCCTTGGTGTCTGCAGGGTTGTTTCTCACACTTTATTTTCTCTACTCCTCACACTGCCATGCAGTGTTTTACCCTTTCTTAAATATGTTACCATAGAGGCACCACTGGCTTTGCTGATTGGCTCAGCTTTAGCCAGCCGTGGGTCTGTTGTGGAGCTGGCTAGAATTGGCTCTGGCACAGGGCAGCTCCTGATCTCTTCTCACAATATGTACTGTCTTAAGTTATATGTTTATATTAGGTGGATGTGGCAAGGTTTTTGTAGCAGGGGGGCTGCAGGGGTGGGCCTCTGTGGAGGGAGTTCAGGGGCTGCCCTGTGCCGGACAGAGATGGTTCCAGCCAGCTCAGTAATGGACCTACCGCTGGCCAAAGCTGAGCCCATGAGTGAAGCTGGTGGCGCTACTCTGAGAAAACATATTTAAAAAAGGGCAGAAAATGATGGAGATAGTATGTGGGAACGCAGAGAGAACGAGGAACCTGAGAGGAGGAGGGAATTGGGGGGGAACAACAGAGTAGGAGGTGCTCCATGGTGGAGCAGATACTCTCAAAGGGACTCCAGTCTATGGAGAACCTACACCAGGGCAGCTATTCCCCCATTCCATGCTCCCCACCCCCAAATGTCCATAAGAACAGTTGATGACTTGGGCTCTAAGTGGTCACTCAGGTCCCATCTTTTCACACATGAAGCTGAACAAAGGATTTTTCTGCAGTGATGGTGTGCAATAGTGATGCTTGATCCTACCAGTTTTACACTCCCATGAAAGGAGGGATACAACAGAGTGCTTAGCATTGCTTGTTTTTTTTACTTTCAATACCTCAAAATAAGGGAAGCTTCTCAAATAATAGTATAATTTTGAGAAGGAAAATTGAGAAATTTAGTATAAAAAAGGAAAGAAGAATCATTAACAGCGAATGTAATTGTGTTTGAAGGGAAATGAGTATTAATTTGAATGATAAATTTCCCAGTTCAGCCTATAGCTTTGTTGGTGGGTTGTTTTTTCAATAGTTGATGATGGTGTTGATTGTTGATGAAACCATTTCTTTTAAGGTGAGTCGTAATTTTGAGCTAGTTGGACGGGTTAACTTGGATCAGCTGGAACAAATGAAGGGAAAAACTGAGAGCTCCAGCAGCGATGAGGAAGAAAAAGAGTTAAGCCACAAGACTGAAGAAAGAGGTCAGTATAGTTGCTTTTTCTTTTATGCTAGATACTGTAACAGACCCTGCCAGTTCCATCAAGCAAGATCAACTGTTGACTCTACAGCAGATTCCTTAAGTCGTGGAAGCTTGTCAGTATGGGCAAAATGGAGCTTTTGTCAAGACACTTCCTGGAGGAATTTTGTGTTTCTAATGCTTATGACAAGATTTCTGTTTAAGAAAACCAAATCATGCACAAAAAAAAAAAAAAAGGTTATGAGAAAATGCTGGTAACATCTGTGACTGTGCAGGTAACATCTGTGAGGGCTTAGAAAAATAAAGTGGAGTATTTTAGTGGGCTGTCAGATTATTCTGTGTTGGTAACCCATGTTCAGCTTTGCCACTGTGTAAGCCCTTCTCAGCAATAACTAAAACATCCTTGTGTTATCAGCACTGTTTTGGTCACAAATCCAAAACACAGCACCATACAGGCTGCTATGAAGAAAACTTTATTCCAGCCAAAAGCTGTACAGGGAGAAAGGAAAGGAATGGTTGGTTGTTGGTAAAGGACAAAAGAAAATATTTGGACCTAGAAGGAAGAAGATGCGCATGGAAAAGGATTAAGTTATTCATCTGAGATACTCTAGGTTAAGAGTAGCTGTTCTTGCTAGAAGTTGCATCCCAGAGGGACTGTGTTTCTCTACTGACCTTTATATCTTACTTTTAAAAGAAATCTGAATCTTTTTTCTGGTTTGTTTTTCTTCAGTAGATAAAAATAAGTGTGCATGTGAGTTTGTGTGTGTAATGCGGGAAAATCAAATGCAAGTCAGGTGTCTATGCAATATGTTACCCCTCTTTTGTAGATCCCAGGTAAGTGCACAGCCTGATTACTCTTTCTAGGAGGCAGTCTGAATTCACAGTCCAAGAAAACAAACTAATCAGGGACTCATGGGGAAGCAGGTGAGAACATATAATGTATTCAGAAGGGACAGCAGAATTGTTAGGGTAGTGCTTGTTAATGGGAATTATAAGTATAAATTCTCCCTACTCATTTGAGCAAAATAGGCTCAATTATGTCTGCACAGTCCTAGAATAAATTTCCTATCGTCTACTGTACTCTGGATTTGTTCTTGTACAGAAGAGCAGCTGTCACCTCCAAAACTTCTACCCTCCGTAGGTGTTGGATTAGTCATGGTACAGGGGCAATGTGTTTCAGTGTTATTTATAAATTTGGACCATGTATATGGTATTAACTGTAGGAATCAGCTCCAGATGTAAATGGAGCCCATGGCACTGACTTACTTTCTGTTGCTCATATCAGGAGGGGACCTTGCTTTGTTGTTGTTTAACCACATAGTAAATCACTGATGCTAAGAAATATGAAATAAGTTTTTTTCTTTTAGATGGAAGGGATTTTTAAAAAAAAGTGTAAAGAACCATTCCATCTAGAACTTTATTAAAGGACAACCAGTGGGAAACATGTAGCAAAAATAGCTTTACAAAATTTAACATATGGAGAAGAAAAGTGAGTACATGGGCGGTTCTGAGTTTATAGGTTGATCTCTAATGGAGTAAATTTGAGTGAAGAAACCAAGCGAGCAGATATAAGAACTGAAATGAAGCAAAATCCCTTTTCTTTCATTATGTAATTTGGGAGGAGTCAGAAAGACATTCTGTTGATTTCTTACTTAAGATAATTCCTGCTAAGAAATTAATGCTCTGAGTATATGCAGTCTCATTTCCACTGTAAAGAATAAAGTGAGATGGTCCATGCAATTATTTTTAAAGGCTTATGTGGTGATCTTAATTTATTAGAAAATGTTTCATCTTTTGTTAAAGCTGGCTCTTTTCACATGGGGATTGGCTTTCAGAAATGCTGTCCCCTCAGCTGCCAGTGACTTTGGATGCAAAGCTAGGTGCTTGACACTTCTGCAAATGAGGCCCTAAATGTTTTGTATAAATTATTAGGATCAGATGAAACACCTGTGCAGTTAAGATACCATCCTTTCAGTGATATTCTCTTATTCATGAGACTTCATGTTGAGGGGATGACAACCTCTTATGAGTCTCAGATGCCAAGTATACCAAGTCTCAATTTCCTAAGATTTGCACCACTGATTTGAAAATTACATATTGACTCAAGTGTTCTCTTTTGGTTTTGCTTTCAAGCTATTTCCACACTAAACTCTCAATGTTGTTTTTGACGTAAAACCCCACAATCTCTTCACTTGTTCAAATACAGGGAGCAAAAAAACATCTCTGCAAATAGATATAACAGACTTAAGATGGAGGATGGGATTTTTCAGCTGCAATGTGTGTTGTAACTTTTCAGGATGGCTCTGTAGCTTCTTGAAATCCTGGTCACTTCAGAGAACCTCAGTTCACTTTTAGGTATTAATACAAAACCTTGGCTGTTTGTGTAGGTGTCTAAGTGTGAAGCACTCCATTATTTTGAAAGTCCCCACCACCCCCCATTTCCATATTGTAGTTAATTGACCTTTTCTCATAGTGGTGGTTATAGAATTTTCACACCTTGCATTTTTAGGATAGGGAGGATAATTTCAGAAATACCTACTTTTTTAAAGGAAAATCTTTTTTTGCTTTTTTCTTCCCTGAAGGGCAGCAGGGAAGATCAGAATATAATCATAAAGGTCCCTTCTTGCCCTGATGCTCATGAATGTGCAGATAATTTTGTTCTCTCCCAGAGTCCATGATGTATCCTGACAGTGGAGCTCCAGAGAAGCGCTTTCCATGCGAGTTCTGTGGCCGATCATTTACAGAGGGCTCTGAGTGGGAACGACATGTGCTGAGGCACGGCATGTAAGTTGGTTTGCAGACTCCTTTGCATAACAGCCAAATGTAACAGTTGATCTTTGTGCATCTCCCCATCCATTCCTCCCTCCCCCCAAAAAAATCCCTGTAATGAAAGCAAACACAGGGATATGACAGATTATTCTAACAAGGGAAGAATTCTGTCTAACACAAACATTGTTGGATGCAATTATCAGATGTATTTACTCAACTAGATGCTTCTGTCCATCCTGTTTGACCCAGGAACCCAGAAATCCAAGGTAACTGTTGTTTTTAAACCTGTACCAAAATATCTCCATATGTCCAAACACCCTTCCAGTTTCAGGTCTAGATCAGACCTCAAACTGAAAGAAAATTTATCTACAGATGGCCAAGGGTTTCCAGAATACAGATCATTCCAGAAATTCCCTCTGTTTGGGAGTTAAAATCTAGTGTTATTAAATCCAAATGTAGCACATAAATGTTCTTTACTATGATCCTAAAGCTTAAATTTAATTTCAAGGTGAATACCAATTTGTTGGTCCAAAATTAACATTACTTGAATCTTTTGTTGATGTTGCTTGCTAGTAGAGCAGCATGGAAATGGCAGCAAATTATATGAAATCTGGGTTTCTTTTGGCCTTTTCTCTTCCTTATTATTTCTATTTAGCATGCTTGCAACTAAACTTGGAGTTCCAGTGCAAAAAATTATGTACAGAGAACTGTTAAGGGCTTCAAGTGAAGGAAAATCTCAGTAAGTGTGCTCTCTCCCCAAAAAGCACATGGTGAAGTTAATAGCAAAAATCTTTTCCTTTCATGCTCATAAATATCAGTCCATGCTGTGAAATAATAGGCATCTGTCGTGGTTTAGCCCCAGCCAGCAACTAAGCACCACGCAGCCACTCGCTCACTCCCCCTACCCCAATGGGATGGGGAGAGAATTGGAGGAGTAAGAGTGAGAAACACTCCTGGGTTGAGATAAGAACAGTTTCATAATTGAAATAGTAAAGTAAAAAAGTAAAATAGTAATGATGATGGTAACAATGTAGTAGTAGTAGTAGCAGTAGTAGTAATAATAATAATAATAATAATAATAATAATAATAATATACAAAGCAATTGATACACAATGCAATTGCTCACCACCTGCTGACCGATACCCAGCCAGTTCCCGAGCAGCGATCGCTGCTCCCCGGCCAACCCCCCCCCAGTTTCTATACTGCCCATGATGCCATATGGTATGGAATAGCCCTTTGGTCAGTTTGGATCAACTCTTCTGGCTGTGCCCCCTCCCAGTTTCTTGTGTACCTGGCAGAGCATGGGAAGCTGAAAAGTCCTTGACTGGCATAAGCAGTACTAAGCAACAACTAAACCATCAGTGTGTTATCAGCATTCTTCTCATCCTAAATCCAAACCACAGCACTATGCCAGCTACTAGGAAGAAAATTAACTCTATCCCAGCTGAAACCAGGACAGCATCCAATAGAACAGATGTCTTTGCTGGCTAGTTTCTTCAAAGAGGAGATCTCAGCCAGGATTACTAGCATGTGGAAAACATTTGAATGTAATATTGTAGTTAGGCTGTGGAGGGATAAAGGGTAAGAGAAAGTATTATTTCATGTCTGTTTAAATAAAAGTACTTGAAATGTTGCAAGCTTTAATAAGATTTATTGGTTTATTAACTTTTTAGGAGACGTACTCTCCCTATTTGCTTGTATCCAAAGCATGTTTGGACTGTAAAGGTTTCCATTTTCTGCTGCTTGGATTTTCAGGGCTCTGAATGAAAGTAAGCAAGGGACCAGAGAGGACAGCAAACTGAAGGAGAACACAGAAAAGACTATTAATACACTGACAGTAGAAGAAAAGGAAAGCACTGAGAAAATGGTGGTGGACTTATCCCACAACAGTGAAACTACAGTCAGTGTTGTAGCTACTGACAAACCTCTCCGAGAGATCTCTGAGGCCAAAAATCAATAAAAATTTGGTGTGATTTTAATCAACTTACTTGAACAGTGGTGAATGGGAAGGGATGGGTAGGTGGGGTGGGCAGAAGGAAGAAACAAAGCTGCTTTTAGGAATGAATGATCTATTTTCAAAACACTGGTACCTATGTGAGTGTGTGTATATTAAAGCTATTTAAATGATGGAATAAGTGGTTCCATGATATCACTGCATCTTATCTTCTGGATCTTGACAATGCGAAGTTACATTCATATTGGACTAATGAAACAGCTCCCTGTGTCTCTACGTTACATGATGTGCTTTGCAGTGGAGACTTGTATTGTCTGCAAACAGAAGCATAATGAACATGGTTGGGGGGTGGTGTAACTTTTCAACATGCAAATTTTGGTGTGTTTTTCTAATTTCAATACATTATGATTTTCCAGACTGAATGCAACTGCTTTAGAAAAGAAAACAAAAACAAGACAGAAACTGCTTTGCTTAAAACAGCCACCTGTTTCTTAATACCTCAAAATTAACAAAGGGACATCTCTGCATTTGTTAGTACTGCCTGTTGTCATTATGATTAAAGTAGAGAGACTGCTGGGCAAGGTGGTGAAAGGAGGAAGAAACAAAGTTTTAAAGAAAGGAAAACAAATTGTGCTTAAAATCCCACTGTGGATTTTATTTCTTAAAATACTGTGATTTTTTTTAATTATTTTAGTAAATAAAAAAAAAATTAAAAAAAGAGAGAGTCTTTAATTTCTAGATAATGGTTTGTGAATTGCCATCCTTTATTCCAGGTAAGCTGTTTGTTAATATTCAACTATAATTTTAGTATTTGATAGATTTCATGTGACTGATTGTGTGGTTTTGTTTGCCAGATGTTTATTTCCTATCAGCTTGAACTGTTGCAAAAATGACACAATTAACTTCCTCATGCAAAATGAGTGGTGGTGTTATTTTTTTCCAAAGGGGAAGGGGACAGGGAAAAGAGTTCCTGTGAATATAAAACTTGTTATTTCTGTGTTTAGCGTTTTAAAAAAATAAGTTTTTTTTTAACTAAAGAACCAAACTAACAGCACAGCTATGCAGCTTATGGGCCAAACACATCGGTCCTCATAATTCTGTCAATTTTCAAATGAGCATCTATTCGTCTCGCACCAGTACTTTCTGTCAAGATTGGTGTCATCATCTCTTCCCTGCCCGCCCCAGTCTGTGGGGTGGGTGTGTGTGCTTTTTTGTTTTGGTATAGTGGGAGAGAATTATGTCAGTTCTTGCATCTTTTTGCAAGCACAAGTGAAATAGTTACATAATACATTGAGTCTAGAGAGCTACTTGATCCAAGATGGGAGTTGGTAATTTTCCCCCCTACTCCTTAGCTTTTAGCATGAGGGGAGCAGTATAGAATGAATAGGAATCCACATACCTTGTGGCTGATCCTGCACTTTTTCTTTGGTGGAAATCATACTCAACAGTAATTTTGCCTGAATAAGGAATACAGGATCTGGTACCCATGGTATGTTCTAATTTTGAACAAAGAATTTCTTTCCAAAAAGTAGGAAATACTTGACTAAAACCTAGTTTTAGAAATGCATGTGTCTTTGTCTTGAGGGTGGGGTTTTTTTTTGGTTGGGGGGGGGGGGTAAAGAAGCTGCTGAGGAAATGTTGCCCTAGACAGCTTCAAATAAAATCGATGGCAAAAATTGCATTTGTTGAATTAGTGCTATTTGAGAAGCATGGTGTTTTGCTTTTAAAGATTTGTCAGTTGTGGGTTTGCAGGATTTTTTGGTTTTGTTTGGGGGGGGGGGTGCTTTTTTTGAAGAAGGGAGGGAGTATCATGTAGAAAACACACTGGAGGGAAAAGTATAAATTTTGTGCCTGTATTTGTTTTTTAATTGGCCTCATTTCAAATGTCTTTAAAAAGTTTCATACCTGGATTGAATGTTTGTAACAGTTACAAAAAAATGAAACAATTGTGACATGCTTTTATCACTATTTTATTTTTCATATAACATGTAAATATTGTAATCCATTGGATTTTGTTTGCTAACCTGTTAATAAAAATATGGGACCATTATCCTTTTAACAAGCCTAGAATGTCTTTTTTTTTTTTTCCTTTTCCTAAAAATGTATACCTGATATATTGTGGACACACATTTTAGAAGCATTGTTATGTTGACTGTAATGATATAGAATTGAAAATAACATTTTTTTTTCATCGTTTAATTTATACAAAGGAATTTTTCAGAGTTTGGCAGAAGGAAATAAATAGCAAAATGCTAGCCCGTTGGCTTCAGCACTTAGTATTTCCTGACTTTTAAATTACTGATTTCTGATGGGGAACAGGAGGGCAAATGCTCAAGTGTTGTGCTGACAGGTTTGGTCTTTTTTTAAAAAAAAGGAAATTAATAAAAACCCACCCATATGCACACAGACATGCTACTGAGAAAAAAAATGTTATAACGCCATACAGTTCTCTTTGCCAACTTCCTCCAAAGAAAAAGGTACAATTCATGCTATCCTCCTCTACCTGCCACACAGGCTTTCTCCAACCAAACGAGAAAGGGCAGTACTGAGAGGGGTTATGGAGAACTGGACACACACACACTGCGCCCCCCGCTTCACTTCTTGCCCCTGCCCGCCAACCCCTAATAAGAAAGGGGTAGGGTGTTCGCCCGCCCCCCCCCCCCCCCCCACCCTTTTCCAAGAAAGGAAGGTGCAGCGCCTGCGGCAGGAGTGAACCGGTGCAAGTTAAAAGAACAGAGCGCGAGAGAGCTTCCCCCACCCTCTCCCACCATGGGGCCCGCACCGTCTCTTCAGGGTCTACGTCGATCTTGAAAGTCTGTTGCTGCAGTGTTTTCAGCGTGATCTGTATGGCGGTAGCGAAGCACCCTCCACGCTCACTGCTCCCGCACGTCCCAGGAGTGAGAGAAAGAAAAAGAATAAATATAGAGAAGCGCCCGTCGCCACTACCTCCGCCGCAGCTCGGTCCAGGGCCAGGAGTCGCATTCACCGCCCCGGAAAGGAGGGAGGAGGGGAAGAGGGAAAAGGACGCGCGCACCGGTTCCGCGTATGAAGACGAGGGGGAAGGAACAGCAGGCAATAGATGCTGTTCGGAGACTATAGGGAAGGGGAAAAGGAATAAGAAGGAAGGGCGCGTGCGCAAGCAGCAAAGGAAGAAGATGGATGACAGTATGGAAAGAATGGTATAAGAGGAGCATGCACATAGGTACAAACATATACCTTCTCTGAAGCTAAGGTTAGGAGCTGCTTCATGTCTTGTCCATTTTTGCTGTTGTCACAGAATCATTCAGATTGGAAGACACCTCAGGAGGACTCTAGTCCAACCTCCTGCTCAAAGCAGGGGCAGCTGAGGTCAGAACAGGTTGCTCAGGGACTGTATCCAGTCTGGTCTTGAAAATGTCCAAGGATAGAGACTGCACAACCTCTCTGAGCCCCTGTTCCACTGCTTGATTGTCCTCATGGTGAAAAACTTTCCTTATATCCAGTCAGACCCCCTTCCCCCCATTTCAACTTATGCCCATTGTCTCTCATCCTCCTGCTGTGCACTGCTGTGAAGAGCATGGTTCCATCTTCTTGACAACCTCCTCGGTATTGGGGGGCTGCTATTAGTTCCCCCAAAGCCTTCTCCAGGCTCAACAAGCCTAGTTCCCTTAGCATTGACTCAGGGCAAGTGCTCCACCTCCCTGACCAGCTTAGGAACTTCCACTGAACTTGCTCCAATTTAGCAACATCTTCCTTGTATTGGGGGGGGGGGGGGGGGGGGGGGCAAAACTGGATGCAGTCTAACAAGTGCTGAGTAGAGGGGGGCAAAACTGGATGCAGTCTAACAAGTGCTGAGTAGAGGGGGATAATCACTTCCCTCAGTCTACTGGCTACGCTCCTCTTGATACAGACCAGGATACTGTTAGCCTTCAGCACTGCCAGGGCATACTGCTGACGCATGTTTAGCTTACTGTCTTCCAGGTCCTCTTCAGCAGAGCTGCTCCCCAGCCAGTCACTCAGTCCCCAGCCTGTATCATTGCAAGAGGCTCTTCCTTCCCAGGTGCAGGACTTGGCAGTTGTCCTTGTTAAATTTCATGAGGTTCCTGTTAGCCCATTCCTCCAGTCTGTCTAGGTCCCTCTGAATGGCAGCCCTACCCTTGAGCATATCGACTGCAACTCCTGAGTTTGGTGTCATCCACAAATTTGATGAGGTGCATTCTGCCACCTCCACCAGATCACCGATAGAGGCATTACACAGGCCAGGTCCTAGGATAGAACCCTGCAGTACTCCACCTATAACTGGCCTCCAGTCAGCTTTCTGGAGACCTGTCAGCTTTCTTGAGCTCCTTTGCCCTTCAGAGCTGTGCTTGTTTTGACTGCCAGCCCAGGGCATCGCTGCTGTTTCTGTGCTGCTGTACTGGACAGGCTGGAACTCCAGTGTGAACTCGAGTTGAAGGGAGTGTGACCTGTGGATGAGTCCACACAGGAGCAGGACACCCTGAAGCATCTGTGGCCGTGGATAAGCCCATGCTAGAGCAGATACATCTCAAAGCATCTGTGGCCGTGGTTATGTCTGTGCCGCAGCAGGTATACCTCTGAAGGGATTGTGGCCCAAAGGATAAGTCCACACTGGAGAAGGTACACCTCGATGCATCTGTGGCTGTGCATGAGGTCATGCTGGAGCACCTCAAAGCATGTGGCCATGGATAAGCCCACAACAGAGCAGGTACACCCCTGGAGGGACTGCAGCCATGGGTAAGGCCATGTTGGAGCAGGTATATCTCTGAAGGCATTGTGGCCCATGGAGAAGGCCATGCTGGAACACGTGCACCTCAAAGCGACTGTGGCTGTAGATAAGTCTATGCCGCAGCAGGTATTCCCCTGGAGACACTGTGGCTCATAGATAAGGCTCCACTTGGAGCAGGTACACCCCTAAAGGACTGTTGTCTATGGATAAGTCCAAGCCAGAGCAGGGGCAAGGGGATGAGTTCATTGCAATGCTAAACCCTATGGTCTGGTCCAAAGGGACCAGGGTGGAGATTGTAAAGGATATACCTTTAAGTTGCTGTAACCCGGGATTTGAGTTGCATGTTATGGGAATTACTATAGCAGGAACCGCCGAAACAGTGGAGGACAAGTCTTACAAGAAGCAGTGCAAGTGCAGCAGTGACCCAACCTGAGCTGGCTTTGGTGCCCAATAACTCCACGCAACACACCACCTCTCCTGTCCTGAGTGACCACCATAAGAGATGGAGCCCAAGGTCATGGACTACATGAACTCAATGGACATTTTGTGGACATTTTAAAGACATTTTACAGGGGTGGTCCATAGACTAAGGGAATGATATCTGTGTATTATATCAAAGGATGGGAAGGGGGGTGGTGGTTAATGAGGATGTATTGGATAGTGTGGGACCTGAGCATGACATAAATGGTATGGAATAAGGGGTGGAGAATGTGCTTGTTTTGACTCAGATAGAGTTAATTTTTTCCATATTAGCTTCTATGGGACTATGTTTTGGATTTGTGATGAAAACAGTGTTGATAATATAGGGATCTTTTAGTTATTGCTGAGCAGAGCTTACACAGAGTCAAGGCCTTTTCTGCTTATCACCCCACCCCACCAGCAAGTAGACTGGGGGTACACAAGAAGCTGGGAGGGGACACAACCGGGACAGCTGACCCCAACTGACCAAAGGGATATTCCAGCACCATATGATATTGTGCTCAGCAATAAAAAGCTGGGGGAAGAAGGGGGAAGGAGAAGGAAGGGGGATGTTCGGAGTGATGGCGTTTTGTCTTCCCAAGTAACTGTTATGCGTGATGGAGCCCGGCTTTCCTGGAGATGGCTGAACACCTGCCTGCTGATGGGAAGTAGCGAATGAGTGCCTTGTTTTGCTTTGCTTGCATGCGCGGCTTTTGCTTCACCTGTTAAACTGTCTTTATCTCAACCCACGAGTTTTCTCACTTTTACTCTTCCAATTCTCTTCCCCCATCCCACCGGGGGGCGGAGTGAGCGAGCGGCTGTGTGGTGCTTAGTTGCCGGTCAGGGTTAAACCACGACAAGAGCTGACTCCCACACAATCCCACCTACTAACTTCATGAACAAGCTGAAGTATGCTCTCTTGAAGTCCAAGGTTTGTACTCTGCTACTCACTTTGTTCATTCTACCTGGGATCTTCAACTCCACTGTTTTGTGATTGCTATAGCCAAGGTTGCCACTGATTGTCACATCCCCAACCAGTTTTCCTTGTTCATGGGTAGCAGACCCAGGAGAGCATCACTGCGGTCAGCCCATCCAGCAAGTGTGTTAACAAGTTCTCTGACACCCTCCAGAAATCTGGCTTGCTAACTCCAGTGATGTCATAGTTCTGCAACCACTGTCTCCTCCTGTTTTCTACCTAGGCTGCCCACATATCATAAAATCATAGAATCATAGAATTGTTTAGGTTGGAAAATACCTTTAAGATCATCAAGTCCAACCATAAACCTAGCACTGCCAAGTCCACCACTAAACCATGTCCCTAAGCACCACATCTACATGACTTTTAAATACATCCAGGGATGGTGACTCAACCACTTCCCTGGGCATCCTGTTCCAATGCTTGACAACTCTTTCAGTGAAGACATTTTTCCTAATACCCGATCTAAACCTCCCCTGGTGCAACTTGAGGCTATTTGCTCTCGTCCTATCACTTCCTACTTGGGAGAAGAGACTAACTCCCACCTCACTACAGGTGCTGGAGCATGTCCAAAGAAGAGCAACAAAGCTGGTGAAGGGTCTGGAGCACAAGTCTTATGAAGAGCTGCTGAGGGAACTGGGGTTGTTTAGCCTGGAGAAAAGGAGGCTGAGGGGAGACCTTATCGCTCCCTACAACTACCTGAAAGGACGTTAGCCTACAATGCGGAATATAATGATTACTCTGTCCCTGTGGGGTGAGCAGGTGCATTTGAGATTACGCTAGCCACTTTTGGGGTGTGTATTGGTGGCTCCTGCTCAGTAGGTGTTTGGATATGTGTTATGATTTGTAATAGAATCAGTTTCCTTGGTAAGTTACCATGACCATGCAATTCTGTAAGGAGAGGGGGAGAGGAGAGAGAATTTATTTGTGGGTGGGTGTTTCTCTGCTGGTGCTTGGAGATTTTTTGAAAAGTCCTTAGGCAAATACAGTCGTACTGAGATGGGAAGAAGGGCCTTCAGTGTGTTTTCGAGGTTGGAAAGTTCCTTATGACTCCCCCTGAGGAATATGGATACTTGTCTCTTACAGCAAAGTCCAGATGTCACTGCTGTCTTCCTTTAAGTGATGTGGTGAGTGTGACTTTTGGGGGTGTGTTTGAAATAGTCTATTATATTACATCTGGGCCATGAAATTATGAAAGGCCTTAACTTTTCCTACTGATTGATTACTTTCCTCCATCTCAAAAACATAAGGGTGTGCAGTTAAAGTCAGGTTACAGAGTTTCTTGAATCTGGCAGTCTCCGAGGCGAAGGGCTCCGGAGCGGCCGCTCGTGCCGGGGCACCCTTGCTGAGGCGGCAAAAAGCACAGGGCGAGAGCGGGCAGCCCAGCCCCCCGCCTTGAGCGGGAAAGAGCGGGAAAGGGCGAGCTGCTGACGTGGGGAAGCTCTGACGCAGCATGGGCGGGGCCCGGAGTGACGGCGAACAGGATGGGCAAACAGGGCGCGGCGCGTCAGGAGGGCGTGGCGCGGAAGTTTGCGCGTCAGTTCGCGTGGTCAGGGCGCGCGGGGAAGGCCGAGTGCCCCCGCTCCTAGTTCCAAAGGGAAACTCAGGCAGCGCTCATCGTCCGCCCAGGAGAACACCTGGCAGCTGTGGTTACCACCCACCCGAAAGCCTCTGCCAGAAGGAATGCGGCGACCCAGCCGGAGCTCCCGCACAAACATGCAGCCATCCAGGTTGCCGGCTGCGGGGAGTGCCTGAGCCTGTCACTCGTACCGGAGGGCAGCGGAGATGGCAAATGTCTTGGCTGTGACCAGGGAGATGATCTCCTCAGCCTGGTGGCAGAGCTGAAGGAGGAGGTGGAACGGCTGAGGAGTATCAGGGAGTGTGAGAGGGAAATAGACTGGTGGAGCCGCACCCGACCGTCCCTGGGGCCAGGGCAGCAGGCGGAGGCCCCACAAGGAGCGGAGGATCCCCTGCCCTCTTGCCGGCAAGCAAAAGGAGGGGATCCAAGAGATGGGGGGGAATGGAAACAGGTCCCTGCCCAGGGTGGCAGGCGAATCCCCTCCCGGCCTCCCTCACCTTCCCAGCTGCCCCTTACATAACAGGTATGGGGCCCTGGAAGTTGAGGGCCAGGCAAGCCGGGAGGGAGGTGAAGGTGAAGGTCCAGCCAGGGAGTTGCCTCACGGATTACGACTGCCCCTGTTAAGAAAAAAAGGAGGGTAATTGTGGTGGGTGATTCCCTCCTGCGGGGAGCTGAGGGCCCAATCTGCCGTCCGGACCCATCCCACAGGGAAGTCTGCTGCCTCCCTGGGGCCCGGCTTAGGGATGTTACTAGGAAACTCCCCGACCTCGTGAGGCCCTCCGATTATTACCCGTTGCTGGTTGTACAGGTTGGCAGTGATGAGATTACAGAGAGAAGTCCTAAAGCAATGAAGAGGGACTTCAGGGCACTGGGGCGATTAGTCGCAGGGTCGGGAGCGCAGGTAGTGTTTTCCTCAATCCCGTCAGTGGCAGTTAAGAGTGCTGAAAGGACTGGGAAAACTCACCTGATTAACAGGTGGCTCAGAGGCTGGTGCCATCGGTGGAATTTTGGTTTTTTTGATCATGGGGAGGTTTACATGGCACCGGGCCTGCTGGCGGCTGATGGAGATCAGCTGTCTCCAAAGGGGATAAGGAGTTGGTGGGGCTCGTTGAGAGGGCTTTAAACTAGGTTTGAAGGTGGAAGGGGATATAAACAAGTCCAAGAACAGCAGAGACAGCTAGACAAGGCAAAAGCAACTCATGCATCTGGGGATTTCTGTCAAAGGTGTTCATAGTCAATTTACTTCCCCAGATGACTTCTGGCATTGATTTAATCTGTTTTTCAAGCTTCTGAATGAGAATTGTACTCTTACTTTAAGACAAAAGTAAGATACATGCTGAACAGTTGCAGGGTAGTAAATTGAAGCTGGGTGTCAAGTTGAGGCCCAGGCTAGATTAACTGATATCTCTTTTTAATGTCACTTATCTAAAATGGATAGTAACCCTTTCAAGGCTAGCTCTACTGGAATGCTGAAGAGAAGGTCTATTCTGAGTTGGGTTTAGGTGAAACTTTCCTCTTTACTGGTTAAAGCAGATGTTATAACTACCAAGTCTATGGACTTTATGCCATCCAAAGCAGTCCAAGCACATTGCAAAGCTGACTGGCTGGGGTCACTTCTTTGCCTGCAACCCCACAGCAGTGGTCTCCACCTGATGCTTTCCAGCCCCAGCACATCTGACTCTCCAGAGTCCTGTCAGGGGCAGGTAATAATATTTTGAAGAGTGACATTGTTACAGACATGCAAAACCACTTTTTTTTTTTAAACTTTCTACAAAGCATACAAGAGTGTGCTAAAGGGAAGGAATTATGTGTCACAATCAGTTTGAACATTTTCCTTTCCTGTTTGCAATCTAGCAGTGGGGATGTTTCAGTCAGTGAGCATGGCTATCCTAGGGTCATCCTTTGGAGAAACTTTCTCTCTTACTTTATATTACTCAATTTTAATTTTGCAAAGACATTTTAGAAAGCTAGCATCTATGTAGTACTTTCAAAGACAATATAGAGACCAGAGGTAACCTAGTATAGAAATCCATAGTCACTCTCTTGCTAAGCATATGTTGACGAATTACCAGAGCCAACAGTAACCTCAAGGAACTGTATTTTCAACATACTTGAAAATGTATGAAACGTGTGCAATGGCTTAAACCACAAGCAGGCAAGGCTGGCCTGCACCCAGTGTTAGCATCTCATTATCAGAACTATTGCTGACTTTTAACAAGCTGCTGACAAAGTGGGAAGAAAAAGAAGGGAAACACCCTGAACAGCGGAGAAATAAAAGGAGAACAATGTGTAAAGGAGGTCTGGATGTGATGTGTATGCCGAAGGACTTCGTTCTAGTGAGAGAGAAGAGAGATCTGTGCTTGCAGACCTCCACTGCTGCCAGTGGAGAAACATCAGCTGCAAACCCAACCAGTGTTACCAGGCATGTACTCGCACTGTCACTTCGTGTGTGTCGTGGTTTAGCCCCAGCCAGCAACTAAGCACCACGCAGCTGCTCGCTCACTCCCCCTGCCCCGATGGGATGGGGGAGAGAATTGGAGGAGTAAGAGTGAGAAACACTCCTGGGTTGAGATAAGAACAGTTTAATAATTGAAATAAAGTAAAATAGTAATGATAATAATAACAATATAATAATGATAATAATAATATACAAAGCAAGTGATGCACAATGCAATTGCTCACCACCCGCCAACCGATACCCAGACAGTTCCCGAGCAGCGATCGCTGCTCCCCGGCCAACTCCCCCCAGTTTCTATACTGAGCATGATGTCATATGATATGGAATAGCCCTTTGGTCAGTTTGGATCAACTATTCTGGCTGTGCCCCCTCCCAGTTTCTTGTGTACCTGGCAGAGCATGGGAAGCTGAAAAGTCCTTGACTGGCATAAGCAGTACTTAGCAACAACTAAAACATCAGCGTGTTATCAACAGTCTTCTACTAAATCCAAACCACAGCACTGTGCCTGCTACTAGGAAGAAAATTAACTCTATCCCAGCTGAAACCAGGACACTGTAACATGCTAAAATATGTTCACATGAAATCCTTATATTTCTTATATTTTCAAAGCAGCTGTCCCATCATTTCATCATCTTTGATGTGATCTGTTATGTCAAATTTTAGATGCTGGTTGAATATAGGAATTAAAGTACACAAGGAGATACTCTGAAATCAGGAGGAGGAAATAAAAATCTGTGTTAATTTGGTGTCTAACGAGTTAGACTCCCTTATGATACAGACTGTCTCAAACTGAACTGAGCACCTGAAAAGATCATGCTGGTTCTTATACCTTTCAGGCATTCAGATACAACATGATTCGACCAATCACTATTTAACACACACATACTACTGTTTTGCAAAGCAACTATAATTCTATGGCGTCATCATCCATCTGCTTCTTTCTTGATTTAAATGTCCCTGGAGTTGGTCTTGCTACAGTTACTTATCTATGATGCCAGATAACGGGAGGGTTTCAGAGAGGTGTTAGAGGGGCTGGGATGCTGGTGTGATCTGGGTAGTCCAGGGGTACCCTTTATTCTTCAGGGTGTGTGCTGTCATCCTCCTTGCAATAAGCTGGGGTCCTTTAGTCATGACTATGCAGTATACAACATAAACTATATATAATCTTAAGAAAGTTCATACAATTTCATACAATAAAGGCTAATTGGTACAATAGTTAGGAAATGAGATTTTCCAAACAGTGGTTGCTGTGGGTTAAAGAACAGCAGGTGCTGATTGCTACCATGACAGTGCACCAGTGACAATATCACACAAATCAAGACTCCCTGATTCCCATCCATGACCTAATTTGGTGACTGGAGAGCCAAGGAGTGATCAGCAAGACTCACTCACCCTTTAATAGTCCTATATGGCCAGTGCAAAAATCTAATGGAGAGTGGAGGCTAACAGTGGGCTATTGTGGCCTGAATGAAGTCACACCACCACTGAGTACTGCTGTACCAGACATGCTAGAACTCCAGTATGAACCAAAGGCAGCCAAGTGGTATGCCACAACTGATATCACTAATGTATTTTTCTTGATCCCTTTGGCAGCAGAGTGCAGGCCACAGTTTGCTTTCACGTGGAGGGGTGTGTGAGCCAGCACAGGCAGGGTGCAGGAACAACCACAGAACCACAGATGAAACGCAAAGAGCAAATTTATTTTTGTTACCTTGCCAACTGGGGTATCCCTGAGGCAGCACCCGGACAGAGGCACACAAGTGGGGACGCAGGCACCATGGACCTTGGTCCATGCTAGAGGATCACCAAACCTGCTGGTTTTGCCTGTTTATTGTGCAGGTGGAGTTTACCACTGTGCTTTGATCTTTCCCACAGCAGGGCAGGAATCTCAAGCATGTTCGATAGGGTGCCTCTAAGTCTATCACAGGCCTATGTTATCTAAACACAATTCTACTTGTCCAACACACAAGGCTAAACAACAATTAGTATGATATGTTTTTCTAAACCACAACTGCAAGTCACTTGAGCGTGTTTACGATCCTCCTTGCCAATCTTCTGTTATTTTCCCACAAGGGGTATCCGGTAAAACTGTAATTCACTGCCCCAGGGGTAGAAACACAGTCCTACCATTTCCTATAGATTAATACATACTGAACTAAAACAGGGTGTGAAGCTCCTGAACACCTGCAATATACTGATGACATTGTTGAATGGGGCAACACAGCAGAGGAAGTATTTGAGAAAGGGAAAAGAATAATCCAGATTCTTCTGAAAGCTGGTTTTGCTATAAAACAAAGTAAGGTCAAAGGACCTGCACAGGAAATCCAGTTTTTAGGAATAAAATGGCAAGATGGGCGTTGTCATATCCCAATGGATGTGATCAATAAAATAACAGCTCTGTCTCCACCAGCGAAGAAAAAAAAAACCCCACAAACTTTCTTTAGGCATTGTGGGTTTTTGGAGAATGTGTATTCCAGGTTATAGTCTGATCGTAAGCCCTCTCTATCAAGTGACCCGGAAGAAGAACAACTTTGAACGGGGCCCTGAGCAGCAACAAGGCTTTGAACAAATTAAATGGGAGATAGTTTGTGCGGTAGCCCTTGGGTCAGTCTGGACAGGACAAGATGTAAAAAATGTGCTTTACACTGCAGCCAGGGACCATGGCCCCACCTGGAGCCTCTGGCAGAAAGCAACTGGAGAGAGTTGAGGTCAACCTCTAGAGTTTTGGAGCTGGGGATATAGAGGATCCAAGGCCTGCTACACCCTGACTGAAAAAGAAATATTAGCAGCATATGCAGGAATTCAAGCTGCTTCAGAAGTAGTTCATACTGAAGCACAGCTCCTCTTGGCACCTTGATTTCCTGTGCTGGGCTGGATGTTTAAAAGGAGGGTCATAGAACCATTAAGGTTGGAAAAGACCTTTAAGATCATCGAGTCCAACTATAAACCTAACGCGGCCAAGTCCACCACTAAACCATGTCCCTAAGTGCCACATCTACACATCTTTTAAATACCTCCAGGGATGGTGATTCCACCACCTCCCTGGACAGCCTGTTCCAGTGCTTGACAACCTTTTTGGTGAAGACATTTTTCCTAATTACCAATCTAAACCTCCCCTGCTGCAACTTGAGGCTGTTTCCTCTCATCCTATCACTTCCTACTTGGGAGAAGAGACTGACAGCCACCTCACTACAACCTCCTTCCAGGTAGTTGTAGAGAGAGATAAGGTCTCCCCTGAGCCTCCTTTTCTCCAGGCTAAACAACCCCAGTTCCCTCAGCTGCTCCTCATAGGACTTGTTCTCTAGACCCTTCACCAGCTTCGTTGCCCTTCTCTGGACATGCTCCAGCACCTCAATGTCTTTCTTGTAGTGAGAGGCCCAAAACTGAACACAGTATTCGAGGTGTCAGTTTCTCCAGGAGAATGCTGTGGAAAAACGGTATCAAAGGCTTTACTAAAGTCCAGGTAGACAACATCCACAGTCTTTCCCTCATCCACTAAGCGGGTCACCTTGTCGTAGAAGGCGATCAGGTTAGTCAAGCAGGACCTGCCTTTCATAAACCCATGCTGACTGGGCCTGATCACCTGGGTGTCCTGTACATGCCACGTGATGGCACTCAAGATGATCTGCTCCATAACCACCTTCCCTGGCACTGAGGTCAGGCTGACAGGCCTGTAGTTCCCCAGATCCTCCTTCTGGCCCTTCTTGTAGATGGGCGTCACATTTGCTAACCTCCAGTCAACTGGGACCTCCTCGGTTAGCCAGGGCTGCTGATAAAGGATTGAAAGTGGCTTGGTGAGCACTTCCACCAGCTCCCTCAGTACCCTTGGGTGGATCCCATCCGGTCCCATAGACTTGCATGTCTCTAAGTGGCGCAGCAGGTCGTTAACCATTTCCCCTTGGACTATGGGGGCTCCATTCTGCTCCCTGTCCCTGTCTTCCAGCTCAGGGGGCTGGGTACCCGGAGAACAACTGGTCTTACTATCAAAGACTGAGGCAAAGAAGGCATTAAGTACCTCAGCCTTTTCCTCATCCTTTGTCACTATGTTTCCTCCCACATCCAATAAAGGATGGAGATTCTCCTTTGCCTTCCTTTTGTTGCTAATGTATTTACAGAGACATGTTTGATTGTCTTTTACTGCAGTATCCAAATTAAGTTCTAGTTGGGCTTTGGCCCTTCTAATTGTCTCCCTGCATAACCTCACGACATCCTTGTAGTCCTCCTTAGTTGCCTACCCCTTCTTCCAAAGGTCATAAACTCTCTCTTTTTTCCTGAGTTCCAGCCAAAGCTCTCTGTTCAGCCAGGCCAGTCTTCTTCCTCGACAGCTCATCTTTTGGCACATAGGGATGGCCTGCTCCTGACATTTAAGGTTTCCTTCTTGAAGAATGTCCAGCCTTCCTGCACTACTTTGCCCTTCAGGACTGTCTCCCAAGGGACTCTGTCAACCAGGCTCCTAAACAGGCCAAAGTCTGCCCTCCAGAAGTCCAAGGTAGCAGTTCTGCTAACCACCCTCCTTACTGCTCCGAAAATCGAAAACTTTATCATTTCATGATTGCTGCACCCAAGACAGCCTCCAACCATCACATCACCCACAAGTCCTTCTCTGTTCGCAAACAACAGGTCCAGCGGGGCGCCTTCCCTAGTTGGCTCCTTCACCAACTGTGTCAGGAAGTTATCTTCCACACACTCCAGGAACCTCCTAGACTGTTTCCTCTCCGCTGTGTTTTATTTCCAGTGGACATCTGGTAAGTTGAAGTCCCCCATGAGAACAAGGGCTAGTGATTGTGAGACTTCTCCCAGCTGCTTATAGAATATTTCTTCTGCCTCTTCATCCTGGTTGGGTGGTCTATAACAGACTCCCACCATGATATCTGCCTTGTTGGCCTTTCCCCTGATTCTTACACATAAACACTCAACCCTTTCATCACCATCGTCAAGCTCTAGACAGTCAAAACACTCCCTAACATACAGGGCTTCCCCACTGCCTCTCCTTCCTTGCCTATCCCTTCTGAAGAGTTTATAGCCATCCGTTGCAGCACTCCTGTTGTGTGAGTCATCCCGCCATGTTTCTGTGATTGCAACTATCATAGTTTTCCAGCTGCACAATGGCTTCCAGCTCCTCCTGTTTGTTGCCCATGCTGCATGCATTGCTGTAGATGCACTTCAGTTGGGCTATTGATCCTGCCACCTTTTTGGGGGGAGAAGCCCTAATTCCTACATGACCATTCTCAGGCACTTCCGCGGTTTCTAACACATCAATAACCCTTGCGTCTTTACTCTGTTGCGTCAAGAGAGGCTTTGGAAGGTACCCAATTTATCATTGTAAGTCCGGTCGCGTTCAGTGCACTGAACTATCACGATTACGGATTCACAAATAACGTAGGCACCTTTTGTCTAGTCGTGCTGCATGAACTATCACGGCCACACTTAAAGCGTCTGGTCGCGTTCAATGACCACTATCACGCTAGACCAATAAATCAAAGCAATTTATTAAAGCAACAGACACACAGGTTCTTTGGATTACCGGTGATAAATTCACTGACTGCAAGGCACATACAAATGCCAAAGTTTAGAATAACACAGATGCATCAAAAGACATAAAAGTGACACTATAGAGGTTTCTAAGTTTCCCAGGGAGGCACTTGGTATAACCAAGTGTTAGATTCTTACCCAAAGGCATCCCAATGGGGGGCGGAAAGAGAGGCTCAGCCCGTCGACTGATCCCAGAGGTCAGAGTAGTACACGGTGGTATCTTCCCCAACATCCCCTCTCTCTTTAGGCTAATTTATACTATTTTTTACCTTTCAGGTGGAGCTTGAGGGACTCTAGTCATACATACTTTGTTACGATTGGTGTAAAGTTTTCTCGCTTCGTTTTAAAGGTATAGGCTCAGAAAAATTCAGAGCGCAGGCTCAGTGAGGAGTGGTCTCACCTTAGAGGCGGGTAGATTTTGGGATGGGAGTGTGTTCTAGTATTATAATGACATTATCATGAGTAAAGGTTACTAAAGGACAGCATTTTGTCAACCTCATGACAGTTTGTTGCCTCCGGGTATCACTTATGCAGCTTATCAGGGCCATGGTGCCCCTCCCAGTTCCCTTATCACAGGGCTTGGCCGTGTTGTCTCCACACCACTCCACCCCCTGGGCAGTTCCTCTTAGAATCAGCACACCAGGCTCCCCTGGGTTGCGACATCCAAGATTACAGGCTTGGGGAACTTCCTGTGGAATCAATTCCAGCTGTATACCACCCGGATTGCTTCTTCAAATGCTGTGCCTTTCTTGAAATCGTAAATCTAAGTCTATTGTCCAAGTCACCTCCAGCAATCACTCCACATACTGCCACGTGGATCTCCGTCCCCTACCTCCACTGAGATGGCAGACCCAAGGACCTTGCTAGCACACCATGCCTCAAACATTGGCATTCTGCCCCCAGGCTTATCTCTACTGAGCCTGGTTTTCTCCCTTCCCCCCTTCAAATCTGGTTTAAAGCTCTTTCAATGAGCCCTGCTAACTCCTGTGCAAGGATCCTTTTCCCCCTTTGAGACAGGTGTACCCCATCTGTCGCCAGCAAGCCTGGTGTCGTGTAGACCGACCCATGATCAAAAAACCCAAAATTCTGCTGGTCACACCAGGCTTGGAGCCGGGTATTGATCTGCTGGCTCTTCCTGTTTCTTTCTTCATCGTTCCCTGCAACTGGAAGGATAGAGGAGAACACTACTTGTGCTTCTGACCCCTTAACCAGTCATCCCAAGGCCCTGAAGTCTCTCCTGATTGCTCTTGGACTTCTTGTTTCAACTTCATCACTGCCTACATGAAAAATCAATAATAGATAATAATCTGAGGGCCATATGAGGGTAGGGAGTTTTCTCTTCACATCTTTAACCCGGGCCCCAGGGAGGCAGCAGACTTCCCTAAGAAGTGGGTCTGGTCTGCATATTGGGCCTTCTGTTCCCCTCAGGAGAGAGTTTCCTATGACAACGACCCTTTTTTTTTTTTTTTTTTATGGAAGTAGTTTTGATGCAAGGCACAGGCTGACTTAATGTCGGTTAAGGGTGTGGTTCCAGTAGTCTATCTCTCTCTCAGACTCCCTGATACTCTTCAGCCTACTCGCATTCTCCCAGAGCTCTGTCAATAAGTGAAGGAGTTCCTCTACCTGGGCACACCTCCCACAGGTGTGCTCACTACTGCCATCCGATACTGGCATAAGAGTAGGGCACACCCTGCAGCCTGACACCTGGGTGGCAGCATGTTCCCATCAGAGCTCTGTCTGGGAAGCTGCATCAATCGTGGCAGGTGCAGAGCTTAGAGAGGCCATGGCTTTCTGCCAGGTAGATACCATTGCTCCCTGGTCAAGCTGGCAGAGCTACAGTGCCCTTCTGCGCATACTGCCGCACCACGCCCTGTTTGCCCACCCTGGTCACTAGTGCTCCCCAGGGGCTTCTTTTATATGGGGGGGGGGGGGGGGGGGCTTGGCCACCGTTGCTCCTGGCCCCACCCAGGTCTTGTCAGCTGCTGTCTCGCAAGCTGCGGGCTCCTGGCGGCTCTCTTGGCTCCCCCTGAGGTTCCCCTGGTTCAAGAAACCCCTCCTGTGCACACGCCAGAGCACTCCGCTGCAGATCGTGCCAGTGCTGCTCACCTCAGCGAGTAGTTTGGATGGTGGATTTGACTTTTTTAATGTCATTCCATTTGTGAAAGTGCCAGTGTTGTTTTCATTATCACTCGTTCTAGCTAGAAAGACTGTCGACAGTAGAAAAAACAAGTAGCTGTGAGATACCCTGGGAACATCCATGCAAATGAACAGACTGGGAGAAGCAGGATGCTCTGAAACTCTCCTCTTGCCATCTGGGCTGCACGTGGGAGGGTGAAAATGCTGTGTGGGAATGGACTGACACAAGAGACCATTCAGTTTGTTCAAAAGAAACTCTTGCTAAAGGCAAAACCTCTCTCACTAGCATATCAGGTCACTACGCTCATAGCAAGCAAACTTTTTGGGGTTTAAAAAAGTACAGAAATCCTGAATAATGAAAGCTGAGTTCACTAGATGAATGTAATTTCATCTAGGAGCCACAGTCAGATTTGTCTGACTGTAAGAAGGGAGATGGGTACAAAGAGACTGCCTGCCTCTCAAGCAGCTAGTCTTCCCTTTCCTCTGATTTGTTGTTGGAGTTTTTTTAATCACATTTTGATCTTCCTTTGACGGATCATAAATTACAGTGAGAGTCCTCTCACTGGCCTAATATTTTAGGATGCTGTCATGGTTTAACACTAGCCAGCAACTAAGCACCACGAAGCCGCTCGCTCGCTCCCCCTGCCCCAGTGGGATGGGGGAGAGAACTGGAGGAGTAAAAGTGAGAAAGCTCGTGGGTTGAGATAAGAACAGTTTCATAATTGAAATAAAATGAAGTAAAATAGTAGTAGTAGTAATAATAATACTACTACTACACAAAGCAAGTGATGCACGATGCAATTGCTCACCACCCGCTGACCAATACCCAGCCAGTTCCCGAGCAGCGATCGCTGCCCCTTGGCAAACTCCCCCACAAATTATATACTGCCCATGACGTCATATGGTATGGAATAGCCCTTGGGGCAGTTTGGGTCAGCTGTCCTGGCTGTGCCCCCTCCCAGCTTCTTGTGCACCTGGCAGAGCAGGGGAAGCTGAAAAGTCCTTGACTAGTGTAAGCACTACTTAGCAACAACTAAACCATCAGTGTGTTATCAGCATTATTCTCATCCTAAATCCAAAACACAGCACTATGCCAGCTACTAGGAAGAAAATTAACTCTATCCCAGCCAAAACCAGGACAGATGGAGACAGCAGGAGTAAATCAAACATTTACACGGTGCCATGGTTCAAGAAGATGAGACAATATGACAGCCAGCCCCTGCAATTCCTCCTAACAAACCCTGGAAGCCAGTGCCAAATTCAGTACAACCCATCATTTTTGTTCACTTTCTCTTTTGACACAAGCTGCTGTTTTCTTACTATGGCTTTTACAAAACAAAGCCCTTGGCCAGTAAATAAAGGGAAATCCTTAGCACTGTATTGGCAGTTCTTTCCCTATACTAAGATGCTGCATGCAGCCAGGAGAGAAATGCAGCCCGCCTGGATGTGTGAGACCCCCACTGCCTGGCCATGTTGAGACCCTGCAATCCCCCCACCTGTCCTCCCCTCTGGCCAGTGGCAGGGTGGCAGCAGAGCTGCCCTGGGATGCTCACCCCGGCTCTCGGGCCATGTGCCCCACTCTGCAGCATCACTTATTTCAAAGCTGGCACAACACCGATGCACTGTGGTGCTTGCAAGCGTGTTTAATGGTCTTGGTTTTCACACCGTACGCTGTTGTTACAGTCCTTAGTCCCTTCAGTATTTCCACTCACTTCTAGCAAGGCAACCTACTGCCTCTTGCTGGCTATAAAAGCTGCAAAATGGGGAAGGCAGAAGCCTCACAGCCAGCCACAGCTGCAGGGCCATCGGCTGCCCTCCGCTCATGGACTCCCACCCTGAAGGGGACGGGGACTTCCTCAGCCTCCCTGGAGCTGGACCAGAGGTGGCAATGGCACATACCCACCCCAGCAGGACATCGGGGGGATTAGATAAGGTGCAGAGTCAGAACAACTGTTTTGTTCAGCAGTGAGAAAACGTAAGGAGCTCTAGAGCATAATTCAGAAAAACATGAACCACTTCTAGCGTAACAACCTCAATCCTACATCACACTGCTGGGATAAAATAAAGAGCCCCATTCTTAATTCTTGAAGAGAGCACCGTGGAAGCAGATGCTTCAGCTTAAAGGACAGTCTCTGCCCCCCAGCAAAGCCCAGGGAAAAAAAAGGATATTTAAAAAGCTCTTTACAGTCAAGTGACTCTTGAAACAGGCTATTTTGGCCTGAGCCCAAGAGACTCCTAGAACAATCTAGAAGATGATCTAATCTATATCCACTGTCCATGTTGACAGAAAAACTATTTGTGGTGAGGTAGAGCGAGGAGCATGTGGTGCTCCTAATGGCTTTACCAGCATCCTGAAAATGGAGAGCAGGGGAATGTCAGAGAGCAGCCGTGGCTCTGCCAGGACAGAGGACCTGCAGCTGAGAAAGCCATTACCTGGTGTTTGCATTGGCCCTGGTCATCTGAAAAGGGAGAGGAGCTTAGCAACAGTGGGATTAACCAGCCAGGCCCAATCACAGCAAAAAGTACCATGATGTCAGATTTTAAACCTGGCCTCAATGCTGTGAGTTCAGTGCTCATTTCTAGTGGTGAACTAGAGGGACAAACACATGACAACAGTCTTAGAAGGGCTTATCATTGCAGTTTCCAGCTCAGGAATTATGGATCTGGTTAAGCATTATTATGTGCTTGTTTAAAAAAAAAAAAAAGCTCACATGAATTAGTAATGGCAGGAAAGAGTAGAAGCTCCTCCAGGTACCAACAGTCAAGATCGAGCCTGATAACTGGAAGTTTTCACAATTAAATTCGTACCAACATCATTCATGTAAAAAGCAGCATGACGGCAACACAACAAACTATAGGAAAAGGACAATAAAGGACATCAGAGACTGATTGCAAGTCTTCGGAATGCCATCAGGGCCAGATAAGCCTGCAGGCAGCTTTCCAGACCCTGCATGGTGACATACAAAGACAGAAAAGTGCCCCATTCCCCAGGGTGAGAAGCTACTTCCCGTATTTTTTGGAGGGATCCACCAGGCAAGAGTGTACAGCATTTCCCCAGCATAGCTGATGCACTGCAAGCTCACACCCTACCTTACACTGCAGTAACTTGTTCCCACTTCTTCTTCTGAGTGTGAACTGTAAGGGCAGGAGATGACCAGAGTGGGCTAGCCAGGGCTCACTGCATCTTCCACCCAGCCTCTGCCAAGAGCCCTGGCAGGCCCTGTGGGCTCGCTGCCTCCTGAAGCTGGGGGGAGGGGGAACCTTTCCCTGAAGCTTTCAGGGTGGTACCACCCAGCCCTAGTCACTTGGTGAGCCTCCAGCCTGGGAGATGCACTTGTTCTCCTTGAGAGCTGCATGTGTCTCTGACACTGCAGCTGGCACCAATGTAGGAAAATGAAGAACTGATGTATTTGGTCTGGCTGAAAAGCAGTGGGGAAAATGCATGATAGTTGGTGGGGGACAGCCATCACAGTACTAGCTGCAGTGTCTTCTGCTGGCCTTTCCAAACTGGATTAAGCTAAATGGCATAAAATTATTGGATTAAACTGTATGCATACTATAAACTATGCATAAATATTACATACATAAACTATATGCAGATTACATGACATAGCAGGGAAGAAGTGTGGAATGGACACAAGCGTAGAAATAGCTATTAGGCTTTTAAATTCCCATTTTTACCTTCTACACACTAACAGTCCCCTAAATATCTCATGTAGCCAAGCTCGTAAACTCAACACATTAAGCAATAGATTTTCTCAGACTTTCCCACTATCCTAAATTATCTAAGTTCAATAAACCCTAATGATATCCCTTTCTCCATTTTCCCACAGTGTCTCCTGGTGAGGAAAGGAAAGACCTTAACTTCCAACTACAATAGACTTCTCAGCTTTTAAATAAGGTTTCCTCTATCCAGAGAGGTTACCTGCGTAGAATTCAGCTTTCTAACATTGCTGCAAAAACAGTGTCCAGAACCACAGTGCACCAAAGCCTCAGCTCTGTGCTGCAGCATAGTGCAGTGGGTGTTTTTTTAACCCTGACGGCCCCAGAAACCCCAGGGAATCTGTGGGATAACTCTATGGAATCTGCAAAATGTAACTGAGAAAAGCAAGACCATGTTAGCAGGCTAAAACTTGCTATATAGGTGTCTGTACCTTCACTGAAAAAGCAAAAAAACCCAAACTGAAAACAGTTGGTATAACACAAATATAAACTATGATTATTTTCTTGCCTTCATGTGCATGCGTCTGGGACTTGGATTTTTCCTCCAAAAAGGAAACGGTGCTTTGCACGTTAGACAGAAAAAGAGCGTGAAAGTTTTTTTGTTTGTTTGCTCTTTAAGGCTAATAATAATGTACGGTCCATGTCAGAAATGAGTGCAGTATAAACTATAGAGGATCAAGAAGTGTTTGAGTTTTGGTGACACTCCTACTTATTTTGACGGTTTTCAGTCTTTAGAAAACTATGACCTGTGCCTCAGGGAGACATTGTATGCTAAGAGGGGATGGACTAGTTACTGGACCGCTGAGAGTTTAGCTTGGTGTTGGAGTGGCCCAAGTGGTTTGAGTTGCACTAACCTAATGCTGAACTGGATTCAATACCTTAAGAGAGGAAAGATTTGGAGGGAAGAAAAAAAGCAAAATGGACACATTTTCAGACTCAAGCATTTCTCTTCAGCTCAGCCTCAGTTGATCCGCTGCTGAGACTGTGAGCAGGCATCTACCGCTGAAACAGCTGCCCCTGCCTTCAACAGACTCATCTTTGCCTCCATTTTCCTCCCTGCACTGCTGCTTCCAGCTTCCTCCTCCTGCCCCGCAGCTCATCAGAGGTGTGAGTCCTCCTCCTCTCCATCGGCAGAGTCCAACAGTCGGGCTTGCAGTCAGTCTAAAATGGGCACTGTGTCAATAAGAGAGTTAAAAATAGAAAGAGGACTAGTTTGTTTTCCTCGGTAGTCTATAATACCTGTCAAAAATGAAGTGGCTTGTTCTTAGGCTAATGTTTGCCAACCTGTGTTCCTGTACCAGGTAGGTAATCATTGAAAACCACATTTGCTCTCAGTCTACCTATTACAATGAACCGAGCAGCCTGTGATAAGGCTGTTATGTATTTTAGAGCAGGTATAAGTGACAAGATGCAGGAATGAAAGGATGAGCTGAATGCTGGAATTCACGCCTCCCTTTGTTTAAATCCCGGTACATAGGAGTTACCCATACCAATACTTCATGTTAAGTGTGAGCAGCTATTCAGCACTAGCTAACACTGTATTATTACTGAATGAGTAACCACATGCTATCAGGCAATATTAACATTGGGTGATGGGTGGCAGAAAGCCATTATGGGCTTTGCTATTATTAGTTTGCATTGAACGACTTCACCCTTAACCTTATGGAAATATATTATTTTGCCTTAAGATACAAAATGCCCTCAGAGGGTACTGGTACGTTTTACTTGTGCAGCTACAGTCCTTTTGACTTCTCTGTCCTCCTCTTCTCTCCTCTGGCATGTCTTTAGACGTGCCCAGTGATAGGGATGTGATAGAGTTTAATGGAGGGGAAGAAGCAATGAGGATCTAACACTCTCAGACTGTGTAATCTTGCTGTCCAATTCAGTGTGCTACCCCTTATTCAAACTTTGATATGATAATTAGCCTCTGGCCCCTTTGTAGCCTGTTCTGCTTAACTGACAGGAGATTTTTGAAGACTGATGCTGGTCTCTCCTTCTCATTACTGCTGCTACAGTCTGAATGCTAACTTGCAATCACCGCAAGTAGGAGGACTGGGAGAGGCTGGGCATGCAGAGTTAAATCAGTCCAAAGGTTATTTGTATCAGATTAAATTTTTCCTGCCATTTGCTATAAACAACAAGAATAGGGTCTCAAATGAGATAATGCACATGGAAGGCATTGATAATATATTATGACAGGTACAGTAAATTAATTTGGAGACTACTATAAACAGTGTGAGAACATAGATTTTATTGCAGTTTCATCTGTGGAAAGATGGCAAAAATATTTCTTTTCTTAGTAATTTAAGAGACTGCAGTTGCTTCCAAAATACTTTGATGAAAACTTCAGCTTCTTAAACAAGGGAGACTCCACGTGACTGGCCAGAGTACAGCAGAGCTTTAGCAATTTAAAACAGATGAAACAATGGCCCATAATACTGTGGTTACACCCTCAGCCATGGAGAACAGGACAGATCCAAGTTTCTACAGCCAGTGGAAAGACTAACATTAATTTCATAGCTAAACTGAGCCATAAGCGAAAATGAGTTAATTTGTTTTAGATGAAATGGAGGGATATACAAAACCAAGTTGGATTTTCAGTTTCAAGAGCACAGATTTCAGAAGGTGAGAGAACTTATTAGTGAAGCCAGTCAGGCCAAAGAGTTGTAGGGTACTTCAGCTGAAGACCTGTAATGTCTTTTCAATAAAAGCTGCAAGGAGCTCTCTAGAATTTGCTTCACAAAGAAGGAGGAAACCTTGCAGGAATGGGCTGCAGACCAAAATGAATGGAGGACCACCTTAGAAAGTCTGGCACACTATCTATTGGAAAAGGAGGAAAGAGATAATCAACAAAGACAACTTCATTTTAGAATAGAATAGAATAGAATAGAATAGAATAGAATAGAATAGAATAGAATAGAATAGGAATAGACTATTTCAGTTGGAAGGGACCTACAATGAGCATCTAGTCCAACTGCCTGACCACTTCAGGGCTGACCAAAAGTTAAAGCATATTATTAGGGGCATTATCCATATGCCTTTTAAAAACTGACAGGCATGGGGCATTGACCACCTCTCTAGGAAGCCTGTTCCAGTGTTTGACCACCCTCTCCGTAAAGAAAAGCTTCCTAACGTCCAGTCTGAACCTCCCCTGGCACAGCCTTGAACCATTCCCCCGCGTCCTGGCACTGGACCCCAGGGAGAAGAGCTCAGCACCTCCCTCTCCACTTCCCCTCCTCAGGAAGCTGGAGAGAGCAATGAGGTCGCCCCTCAGCCTCCTTTTCTCCACTCTAGACAAGCCCAGAGTCCTCAGCCACTCCTCACAGGACATGCCTTCCAGCCCTGTCACCAGCTCTGTTGCCCTCCTCTGGATGCATTCAAGGACCTTCACATCCTTCTTAAATTGTGGGGCCCAGAACTGCACGCAGTACTCAAGGTGAGGCTGCACCAGTGCTGAATACAGCAGGATCATCACCTCTTTTAACCGGCTGGTTATGCTGTGTTTGATGCACCCCAGGATGCAGTTTGCCCTCTTGGCTGCCAGGGCACACTGCTGACTCCTGTTGAGCCTGCTGTTGACCAGCACCCCCAGATCCCTTTCTGCAGGGCTGCTCTCCAGCCACTGCTCTCCCAATCTATACTTGTGCCCAGAGTTACTCTGTCCTAGGTGCAGAATCCGGCATTTGGACTTGTTAAATTTCATCCCATTAATCACTGCCCAGTGCTCCAATCTATCTAGATCCCTCTGCAAAGCCTCTCGTCCCTCAAAAGAGTCAACAGCACCTCCCAGTTTGGTATAAATATATTGAACAGTACTGGCCCTAGAATTGAGCCCTGAGGAACATCGCTGGTGACCGATCGCCAGCCAGATGTAGCCCCATTCACTACAACCCTTTGAGCCCTGCCTTTCAGCCAGTTCTTCACCCAGCGCACCATGTACCTGCTCATCCTGACCAAAGGGCTATTCCATACCATATGATGTCATGCTCAGTATATAAACTGGGGGGAGTTGGCCGGGGGGCAGCGATTGCTGCTCGGGGACTGGCTGGGCATGGGTCGGCAGATGGGGAGCAGTTGTATCACTTCATTTTTTTTTCCCTGCATTTTGTTTCTCTCTCTCATTGTTCTCCTTTTCATTACAACTTTTGTTACTATTATTATTTTATTTCAATTTTTAAACTGTTCTTATCTCAACCCACGAGTTTTCTTACTTTTGCCCTTCCGATTTTCTCCCCATCCCACCGTGGGGGGAGGGTGAGCGAGCGGCTGTGTGGTGCTTGGTTGCCGACAGGGGCTAAACCACAACAGCGTGTTAATGAAATTTGCTGATTAGCCACTTACAGGAGACATCTTGGCACAGAAAGACATCTGAACATGGTACACGTAGAAACAGATAACTTGCAAGTCTGGAATAATAGTAACAGTGTGAAATTAAACACCAGTTTTCAAGATCATAGAATGGAATCATAGAATCATAGAATGTTTTGGGTTGGAAGGGACCTTTAAAGGTCATATAGTCCAACCCCCCTGCAATGAGCAGGGACATCTTCAACTAGATCAGGTTGCTCAGAGCCCTGTCCAACCTCACCTTGAACGTTTCCAGGGATGGGGCATCTACCACCTCTCTGGGCAACCCCTTCCAGTGTTTCACCACCCTCATTGTAAAAAATTTCTTCCTCATATCTAGTCTGAATCTACCCTCTTTTAGTTTAAAACCATTATCCCTTGTCTTATTGCAACAGGCCCTGCTAAAAAAATCTGTCCCCATCTTTCTTATAAGCCCCCTTTAAGAATTGAAAGGCTGCGATAAGGTCTCCCTGCAGCCTTCTCTTCTCCAGGCTGAACAACCCCAACTCTCTCAGCCTTTCCTCATAGGAGACGTGTTCCATCCCCCTAATCATTTTTGTGGCCCTCCTCTGGACCCACTCCAACAGGTCCATTTCTTTCCTGTTGTTGTGGTTTAACCTGGCAGGCAGCTAAACACCACACAGCCATTCATTCTATTCCACCCAGTGGGATGGGGAGAGAAACGAAACAAAAAGGTAAAACTCTTGGGTTGAGATAAAGACATTTAATAGGACAGAAAAGAAAGGGAAAATAAAAATAATGATAAAAGAATATACAAAACAAGTGATGAACAATGCAATTGCTCACCACCTGCTGACCGATGCCCAGCCAGTTCCCGAGCAGCAGACCCCTGGACAGCTTTTCCACTTGTTTATATACTGAGCATGATGTTATATGGTATGAAATATCTTTTTGGTCACTTTGGGTCAGCTGTCCCAGCCAAATCCTGGAAGGATTTTGTTGTCTCATCTTTCAAAAGCTGAGGTGTCATTAGTGAATTTATGGGGGTACTTTGGATGGCAATTTTCACTGTTGAAACAGTGAAAAGGTTCTCAGTGAAGAACCTTTTTCATTGGGCATTACGAAAAGGTTCTTCACTGAGAGGGTGGTCGGTCACTGGAACAGGGTCCCCAGGGAAGTGGTCACAGCACCAAGCCTGTCAGAGTTCAAGGAGCATCTGGACGACGCTCTTAGTCATATGGTTTAGTGTTAGGTAGTCCTGCGAGGAGCAGGGAGTTGGACTCAGTGATCCTTATAGCTCCCTTCCAACTCAAGATATTCTATGATTCTACGATAAATTATTTAGAGCCTTGAAAGAACCAGCTCAGAAATAAACTGAATAAGTGCCCACAACAAATAACTCATAAAGAAAGGAGAGAGAGTGATGCTAGCTATAAATGCCTCATCTCCTGTGTTGGTCCTGAAGGACTTGTTCAGGAGTTGTTGGGAAGTGATGCTGTTCCTCCAGAGGGAATGAGGCTCCTTCCCACATTTACTTATCTCTGGATGTGTTCTTTGATTTCTAGACCTATTTTTCTTTATCCCTTGGGTTGAAAATAAAAAGGAGAAACATTGTAAGAGCCATATGAAATACATTTATTGAAACCCTGATCTCCAGAGAGAGACAGATGAAGCCAAGCAAAAACTGAATAATTTAATAAACTGCAACAGAGCAGGAAGTTCAACAATAACAAAAAATAGGGAACCACAAATATAAAATTCAGAATGAAAACAAAGAAACCACATAAAATACCTATTCCAGCACAGAAGAAGAAATAGAGAAAGAACAACAGTAAAGGAGATCTATTAAAAATGAACTTAAACATAATGTTGAATCTATACCACTGCACTAGGTTTATTGGAACTTATCTTTTGAGACATCAGCACATTAAGCTCCTGTGCTGGTTTTGGCTGGGATACAGTTAATTTTCTTCATAGTAGCTAGTATGGGGCTATGTTTTGGATTTGTGCCAGAAACAGTGTTGATAATACAGGGATGTTTTAGTTATTGCTGAGCAGTGCTTGAACAGAGTCAAGGTCTTTGCTGCTGCTCACACTGCCCCACCAGCGAGTAGGCTGGGGATGCACAAGAAATTAGGAGTGGACACAGCTGGGACAGCTGACTCCAACTGACCAAAGAGATATTCCAGACCATATCACATCGTGCTCAGCAATATAAAGTTGGGGGAAGAAGAAGGAAAGGGGGACGTTTGGAGTGATGGCATTTGTCTTCCCAAGTAACCGTTATGTGTGATGGAGCCCTGCTTTCCTGGAGATGGCTGAACACCTGCCTGCTGATGGGTAGTAGTGAATGAATTCCTTATTTTGCTTTGCTTGCGTGCGTGGCTTTTGCTTTCCCTGTTAAACTGTTCTTATCTCAACCCATGAGTTTCCTCACTTTTACTCTTCCGATTCTCTCCCCCATCCCACTGGGAGGGAGAGTGAGTGAGCGGCTGTGTGGTGCTTAGTTGCCGGCTGGGGTTAAACCATGACATTAAGGTAACACAGTTGAAATAAGAGTAGAAACTTTTCTGTTCACAGCAATAAATATCTGTTATATGCCTTCTAAGTCAGAATCAGAATGAAGGAGGTGGTAAAACCCAAATGAAATGACAAGGCACTAGTGGAGCAATGCAAACAGTAAAGGTTTTATATGCTGGTAGATAGGATGGGACAGGATAGATTTAATAGTAATTCTCACAAAATCAGAGAGTAATTTAAGTTTAAAGAGATCTCTAGAAGTGGCTGGTCCAACCTCCATCTCAAAGCAGGGCTAACTCCAGGTTAAATCAGATTGCTCAGGGTCTTGGCTAATTACATTTTGAAAATCTCCAAGGATGGAGATGCCACAACCTCTCTGCACAACCTGTCCCAGCATGTACTCCACCCCCTCAAGAATTTTTTTCTTTATTGTCGTGGTTTAGCCCCAGCCAGCAACTAAGCACCACACAGCCGCTCGCTCACTCCCCCTGCCCCAGTGGGATGGGGGAGAGAATCAGAGGAGTAAGAGTGAGAAACACTCCTGGGGTGAGATAAGAACAGTTTAATAATTGAAATAAAGTAAAATAGTAATGCTAATAGTAACAGTATAATAATGATAATAATATACAAAGCAAGTGATGCACAATGCAATTGCTCACCACCCGCCGACCAATACCCAGACAGTCCCCGAGCAGCAATCGCTGCCCCCTGGCCAACCCCCCCCAGTTTCTATACTGCCCATGACGCTGTATGGTATGGAATAGCCCTTGGGGCAGTTTGGATCAACTGTCCTGGCTGTGCCCCCTCCCAGTTTCTTGTGCACCTGGCAGAGCATGGGAAGCTGAAAAGTCCTTGACTAATATAAACACTACTTAGCAACAACTAAAACATCAGCATGTTATCAACATTCTTCTCATACTAAATCCAAAACACAGCACTGTGCCTGCTACTAGGAAGAAAATTAACTCTATCCCAGCTGAAACCAGGACATTTATATGCAGTAGAAATTCCCCTAGCTGCTATTTGCATTTGCTGCCTCCTCTCCTTTCACTGTGCACCTCTGAGAGAAGTCTGTCTCCATCTTCTCTACATCCCCCATTAAATAGGTGAAGGCATCATTAAGATCCCAGCTCAGCTCTCTCTTCCATGGACTAAGCCATCCTGGTTGCCTTAGACTCTCCTTGTATGGCATCCAGTCCATCCTCCTCTGGACCCACAAACTCCAGATTGCCAATAACTGTCTTGTACTGGGGCCCCAAGCTGGACATGGTATCCTTGATGTAGCCTCACAAGTACCCAATGGAGGGAAATAATTGCTTCCCTTGACCTGCTGAATATGCTTTTGCTAACACTGCTGAATTTGCAGCTCTGCCTTCCCTACTGCAAGGGCACACTGCTGACTCAGCTTTGACTGGTCCACTAGGGCCCACCACTCCTTTTCTAAGTCTCCATGTCCCTTGGGTCTGGATCCCCCAGATCCCAGCTTCTGCTCTTGTCTAGAATTACTCCAGCACAGGTGCAAGACTTTGTATTTGTCTTTGTTGACAAATACCTGCCCAATTTGGATTCAAGAATAAGAGGGGCCATATCGAACACCTTGCTAAAGAAGTCAAATCATAAATTCAGTAATAAGTTGCTAGAGAAAGAAATTAAGGCATAAATACAGAACATGAATCCCTGTCCCTGCCATATTCAAATTTTATCACCAAACAACTCCTGAAAAAGCCCTGGGCTTTTTTGACATAGGAAGATGCAAATTGCCTTAACAGTATCCAGGCTAGCTTGGATATCACAAAAACTTTAGACGCAGCTGTATGGCACTCATTACAGGTCATTCTCCCTCCCAAGGAGTTTAGCACATGCAAAGCTTGAGGTTGTCTCAGCTACATTTTGTCTAGTGTCCAAGCTAGTTGATTTATACCTAGCTGAAGGTGCCTAATGGTGTTTATCAGTGTAGGCATATTCCAATAACCTTCAGATACAAAAGATCATTTCAAGAATTATCATTAAGTTATCATTTCCTTAAGGAAGACGGATAATTAAGGACCTCAGGGAAAACAAAGATGAATTTGAAGGCCAGGATGGGAGAATTTTATGTAGTAGGCACTGGGAGCTGTGGTGCTCTGTGCCCCATGCCACCTGCACACCCCGCGTACCTGTGTGCCGAAGCTCAAAGATGGAGGGATCACCCCCCACGCGAGGATGGCTGCAGGCTCACTGCATTTTTAGTAGTCTGTCAGATAGTGGTGGAATGCAAGGGAAGGTATATATGTGACTGTTGCAGAAGGTTAATTAAAGATCGAGATACTGATCAGCATGGACCCACTCCTGATTCCTGTCAGTATCCAGGGGCACTGCTGAGGTCAGGGACAACAGGTGCACTGACTGCAGTGGGCCCATAATTGTGTCCCAGAATTTAATCTCATAGAGACCTGCAGGTTAGGTGGGGTCGTTGTTGCTGAAGGTTGTGTGATTTAGAATCATAGAATACCCGGTTGGAAGGGACCTCAAGGATCATCTGGTCCAACCTCTCTTGGCAAAAGCAGGGTCTAGACAAGATGGCCCAGCAACCTGTCCAGCTGAATCTTAACATTGTCCAATGTTGCGGAATCCACCACTTCCCTGGGGAGATTATTCCAACGGCTAACTGGTCTCATTGTGAAAAATTTTCCTCTTGTGCCCAATCAGGATCTCGATAATAAACAGCTGTCTTTGAATTGTTCTTCCAAAGATATATTGATACAGCTTTTTTTTTTTTTTTTAACTTGAGTATAGACTGTGCAATACTAAGAAAGGACAGATGTCCTCAAACCCCACCATTCCTCAAGGCAGTCCCCCAAACCACCCTATATTGGCTGCTGAGTCATACTTAGTTTAACTGTTTGCTGGAGCTGGAGAATGGAGAGGGCTTTGTGTATCTGAGAACAGATGTGAACACTGAGTTGAAAGATTCAGTATAAAAAGAAACGCATTTACCAACATAACTCTGGCTATATAATTATTATTATTATTTAAAATATATTTACTAAATAATAATATTCCTGGAAGCCCGAGGGACTTAATTTGTATTCTTATAGCCAGATTACTCCTCTGCTGTTTTGCAATAGCACTGGAGGCTGTGTTTGGGCAAAACTTGCAAAGTGTGGTCCTGGTTTTGTGCACACTGTGTCCTTCCCTACAGTCATGGGAAGAAACCATAAAAAAAGAGAGTGACAGAAATGAAGCTATTTTTTACTTTTTTTTTTTGTGAAAATGCAAGGTCTAATTTTAGAAAATGCATTAAATATCTTCAGAAAAAAAGCACAGCCCAATTGCTCTGCAGAGTTGGTGCAAGGCACGGCACTGGAACTGGTGGGTTTTTTTGAGCACGTGGGGGTTAATCAGCAGCAGGCTGACAAATCTCCGTGTTTGCCTAGCCTGACTCTTTAGTTTCCATAGCCTGTTCATAACTGACCTGTGACAATAACATAGCACATGTTGTGCATCTAGCTTGCATGCTGCCCATGGGAACACCTCTTTGGGGACTGTCATGGTTTAACCCCAGCCAGCAACTAACCCCCATGCAGCTGCTCGCTTACCCTCCCCCCACCAAGGGATGGGGGAGAAAATTGGAAGGGTAAAAGTGAGAAAACTCATGGATTGAGAGACAGTTTAATAATTTAAATATTATAATAATAATAATAATAGTAATGAAAAGGAAAATAACAAAGAGAGAAATAAAACCCAAGAAAGACAAGTGATGCAAATGAAAACAGTTGTTCACCACCAACTGACCAATGCCCAGCCAGTCCCCGAGCAGTGTCCCCCCCTGCCAACCTCCCCTCTAGTTTTATTGCTGAGCATGACGTCATATGGTCTGAAATATCCCTTTGGTCAGTTGGGGTCAGCTGTCCTGGCTGTGTCTGTGGCAGATGCACCCGCCCTGACAAAGACCGGGCCTTTGTTACTTTTCCCACCCTTACTTTTCACGCCCTTACTGCCCTATTGTGGCTGTTGTCCTGTACACAGTCGCCGGTAGATAGAGCCTTCGGCCAATAGGAACTGACATGACCATATATGACCACAGGTCAGATTTGACTAGGGTATAAACGGAGTCCTGCCAGGGGGCAGTCAGTCCTCCTTGGAGCAGCAGGTCTGCAGTCAGGGACTCTCCCCTTGGGTCGGGATGCCGCCCAAGGTAACTCCTCGAGGCTGAGAGCCCTCGCCTTATCAGGTGAGTGATTGCGCATTTTGAGTCATCATTCTGAAGCTTAAGAATTCTTAAGTCGGCTGTGTAGCATTAAATTCCTGTTGTCATCCTGAACCTGTGGTTTACTAATGTTTGGATCAACTATTCTGGCTGTGCCCCCTCCCAGTTTCTTGTGTACCTGGCAGAGCAGGGGAAGCTGAAAAGTCCTTGACTGGCATAAGCAGTACTGAGCAACAACTAAAACATCAGTGTGTTATCAACATTCTTCTCCTACTAAATCCAAACCACAGCACTGTGCCAGCTACTAGGAAGAAAATTAACTCTATCCCAGCTGAAATCAGGACAGTAACTAAACTCTGCCAGTGAGAGCTGCTGTGCCAGGCAAAGAGCTCCAGGCTGGCATCACTTGCCTGTGGTCCAGTGCTAAGCTCAGAACAGAGGAGCCCAGATGGTGGCATTCAGACAGACCATATGCAAACTTTGATGGCTGCAAAATGAAGAGTCGCTCTGTCTGTGTGGAAAGGGAGGGGATATACATGTATGAATGGGGTGTTATGTGTTAGAGCAAAAAGAGCTAACGTAAATTCAGAGACATGGTTGTAAGATAAGAACCTGGAAGATTATTTTAATAATCTCTCATTAAAATAATCTAGTTCTCTATTTTTCTAGACATTGTTATGTCAAATGCCTGTGCTTCAACCATTTCATCATGCTTGTCTCACTCTCCCATCCAAGAATACAGGAGCTGCATAAGGGAACTGGGAGTAGTAGCAGTAGTATTAGTATGTGTGGTTATCCTGACTTCAGTGCTTTTGTGCATAGCACAGAGTATCAGTCCTTGTCTTGTACAAAAATGTAGTGCACATACATGAGATGTTACTGCCTGTGGTGGGTTGACCCTGGCTGGATGCCAAGTACCCACCAAAGCCGCTCTATCACTCCCCTTCTCAACTGGACAGGGGAGAGAAAATCTAATGAAAGGCTCGTGGTTTGAGATAAGGACAGGGAGAGCTCATTCACCAATTACTGTCACGGGCAAAACAGAGTCAACTTGGGGAAATCAGTTTAATTTATTACCAGTCAAATCAGAGTAGGGTAATGAGAAATAAAAACTAAATCTTAAAACACCTTCCTCCCACCCCTCCCTTCTTCCCAGGCTCAACTTCACTCCCGATTTTCTCTACTTTGTCCCCCTGAGCGGCACAGGGGGGCAGGGAATGGGGGTTGTGGTCAGTTCATCACATGTTGTCTCTGCCGCTCCTTCCTCCTCAAGGGGAGGACTCCTCACACTCTTCCCCGCTCCAGTGTGGGGTCCCTCCCACGGGAGACAATCCTTCACGAACTTCTCCAACATGAGTCCTTCCCACGGGCTACAGTTCTTCATGAACTGTTTCAGCATGGGTCCCCCGCAGGTCCTGCCAGGAGCCTGCTCCAGCATGGGCTTCCCATGGGGTCACAGCCTCCTTTGGGCACATCCACCTGCTCCGGTGTGGGGTCCTCCACAGGCTGCAGGTGGATATCTGCTCCACCATTAACCTCCATGTGCTGCAGAGGGACAGTCTGCCTCACCATGGTCTTCACCACAGGCTGCAGGGGAATCTCTGCTCTGGCGCTCAGACCACCACCTCCACCTCCTTCTTCCCTGACCTTGCTGTCTGCAGAGCTGTTCCTCTCACATATTCTCACTCCTCACTCCAGCTGCAGTTTTGTGTCTTGTTGGTTTTTTCCCCCTTCTTAAATATGTTATCACAGAGGTGCTACCACTGCCGCTGATGGGCTCGGCCTTGGCCAGCAGCAGGTCCACCTTGGAACGGGCTGGCATTGGCTCTATCGGACATTGGGGAAGCTTCTATCACCTTCTCACAAAAGCCACCCCTGTAGCCCCCCCCACTTCCAAAACCTTGCCACGCAAACCCAATACAGTGTCCATATGATCAAATATGTTTTGTCAAGCAAGACCAAAGTATTGGACTTCACCTCAGCATAGGAGGGTGTGGAGCCATTGGGGAGTAATGATGGTTTGCTAATCTGAAGCCACATCTGCTCCAGACTCAGCTCCAGTTACACCATCTAGCAGGAATATAAGGTAGTTTAAAAGCTGGCAGAGTGGAAGTTCTCCACCCTGAAATTATAGTCAATATTTCTTTTTCTTACCCCTGAAATGTCTTTTCCTTCTAAGGCGTCTTTTATACAGCACTGCTTGTGACAGCTGGAACGGGAACCAGGCCCTCTGGCTTCAGACCATCTCAGTCTCCTCTCTGATGCTTGGATGGGCAGCTGCAGGAGATTCTGGGTCCTCTGCAGGGAACAAGCAAATGACTTTGACCATGGTTCATACTATTAGGTAGAAGTGGTAGAATGTATATTCTCAGAGGAGCTTTCAGGTGAAAAAAATGGTGTACTTGCATACAACTTGGAACCAGATTTAGGTGCTTAAAAATTGAGTTAAACATATTTTCTTAGACATATTATGTATGTATGAAGTAAAATTATAAATATGTATACAAATGTGTAGATATACATATATCTGTACATATAAACATTTATATAGATACCTTTTGTCCTGAGCACAGGCTCAGCTTATACTAAACTAAGAAAAGTTACCTGTTGTACTTTTTATCTGAAAAAGAACTAACCCTCTGTCTCTTCCCTGAATTCTAATTACCTTGTAGTACATTTAAGAAGTTGATTTGTTTGTGGAGAAACTGCAGGAAAGTCGGTTCTGCTTGTTTTAGAAGTAAGTCACCATAAGTGAAAATGTGCTCAGCCTGTGTAAGGACTGGAGCATGGACTTGCTGCTGGCTGCACCATGGGCTCTTCTCACCCATCTCCCAGTTGAGTACTAGTCTGAAATGCTCATAACATAGACATCCAATGGGATCCATCCTAGTACAGGTGATGGAGAGCCTGACCAGAGAGGCACTGCTGGACCTGTGCTCACTAATGTGGAAGAACGTATCGGAGAGGTCAAGATTGGAGGTAGCCTGGGCTGCAGCGATCATGCTCTGGTAGACTTCTCAATCTTGAGGGGTACAGGATGGGTAAAAAGTAGAGTCAGGACCCTAAACCTCAGAAAGGCAAACTTTTGGCTGTTTAGGTTGCTAGTGCGTGGGATCCCTTGGGAAACTGCCCTTGGAGACAAAGGAGCGAATGAGAGCTGGTAGATATTTAAAGACATTTTTCTTACGGTGCAAGAGCTCTCAATCCCAACATGCAAGAAGTCGGGCAGGGGAGGCAGGGCAGGAGGCCAGCTTGGCTAAGTCAAGACCTCTTAGACAAACTAAAACACAAAACCAAAATGCATAGGCAGTGCAGGAATGGATACACATCCTGGGGAGATGGTTTCCTCTAGCCCGAAAGCCGTCGCCAGAAGGAACGTGGTGACCCAGACAGAGCTCCCGCACAAACATGCAACCATCCAGGTCTCTGGCTGCAGGGAGTGCCTGAGCCTGTCACTCATACCGGAGGGCAGCACAGACAACAGCTGTCTTCAGTGTGACCAGGTGAATGATCTGCTCAGCCTGGTGGCAGAGCTGAAGGAGGAGGTGGAAAGGCTAAGGAGTATCAGGAAGTGCAAGAGGGAAATAGACTGGTGGAGCAACACCCTACCATCCCTGGGGCCAAAGCAGCAGATGGAGGCTCCACAAGGAGCAGAGCATCCCCTACCCTCTTGCCACCAAGCTGAAGGAGGGGACCTAAGAGACAGAGTGGAATGGAAACAGGTCCCTGCCTGGGGCGGCAGGCGAATCCCCTCCCGGCCTCCCTCACCCTCCCAGTTGCCCTTACACAACAGATATGGGGCTCTGGAAGTTGAGGGCCAGGCAAATGAGGAGGCAGGTGAAGGCGAAGGTCCAGCCAGGGGGTTGCCGAGGGCGAGTCAGTCAGCCCCATGCATTACGACTGCTCCTGTTAAGGAAAAAAGGAGAGTAATTGTCGTAGGCGATTCCATCCTGTGGGGAACAGAGGGACCAATCTGCCAACCAGACCCATCCCACAGGGAAGTCTGCTGCATCCCTGGGGCCCAGGTTAGGGACGTTACTAAGAAACTCCCTGATCTGGTACAGCCCTCTGATGATTACGCACTGCTGGTTATGCAGGTTGGCAATGATAAGGTTGCGGAGAGAAGCCCAAAAGCAATCAAAAGGGACTTAAGGGCACTGGTGTGATCAGTTGAAGGATCAGGAGCACAGGTAGTGTTTTCCTCAATCCCGTCAGTGGCAGTTAAGAGTGCTGAAAGGAACAGGAAAGCTCAGCTGATTAACAAGTGGCTTAGAGGCTGGTGCCATCAGTGGAATTTTGGGTTTTTTGATCATGGGGAGGTTTACACAGCACCGGGCCTGCTGGTGACACATGGAGTTCAGCTATCTCCAAGGGGGAAAAGGATTCTCACTCATGAGCTGGCAAGACTCATCGAGAGAGCTTTAAACTAGGTTCGAAGGGAGAAGGGGATATGACCAGGCACACTAGAGAGGAGCCCAGGGGTGGCATGGCAATGTTGGGGGTGAAAGCGATAGCCTGGCTCAAGTGCATCTACAAAAATGCACACAGCATGGGCAACAAACAGGAAGAGCTGGAAGCCCTTGTGCAGCAGGATGGCTATGACATAGTCGCCATCACAGAAACGTGGTGGGACGACTCTCATGACTGGAGTGCTGCACTGGATGGCTATAGGGTCTTCAGAAGGGCTAGGCAGGGAAGGAGAGGCGCTGGGGTGGCTCTGTATGTTAGGGAGTGTTTTGACTGTGTAGAGCTTGACAGTGGTGATGATAAGGTCGAGTGCTTCTGGGTAAGGATGAGGGGGAAGGCCAGCAAGGCGGATGTCCTGTTGGGAGCCTGCTATAGACCACCCAACCAGGATGAAGAGGTAGATGAAGCATTCTATAAGCGGCTGGCAGAAGTCTTGCAATCGCCAGCCCTTGTTCTTGTGGGGGACTTCAACTTGCTGGACATCTGCTGGAAATACAACACAGCAGAGAGGAAACAGTCTCGGAGGTTCCTGGAGTGTGTGGAAGATAACTTCCTGACGCAGCTGGTAAGTGAGCCTACCAGGGGAGGTGCCTTACCTGACCTGCTGTTTACAAAGAGAGTGTCCTGGTTTCGGCTGGGATAGAGTTAATTTTCTTCCTAGTAGCAGGCACAGTGCTGTGGTTTGGATTTAGTAGGAGAAGAATGCTGATAACACACTGATCGTTTAGTTGTTGCTAAGTACTGCTTATGCTAGTCAAGGACTTTTCAGCTTCCCATGCTCTGCCAGGTACACAAGAAACTGGGAGGGGGCACAGCCAGAATAGTTGATCCAAACTGCCCCAAGGGCTATTCCATACCATATGATGTCATGCTCAGTATATAAACTGGGGGGGGGTGTCTGGGGAGGAGCGATCGCTGCTCAGGAACTGTCTGGGTATCGGTCGGCGGGTGCTGAGCAATTGCATTGTGCATCACTTGCTTTGGATATTATTATTACTATTATTATTATATTGTTATTATTATTATTTTACTTTATTTTATTTCAATTATTAAACTGTTCTTATCTCAACCCAGGAGCGTTTCTCACTCTTACTCCTCCAATACTCTCCCCCATCCCAGCGGGGTAGGGGGAGTGAGCAAGCGGATGTGTGGTGCTTAGTTGCTGGCTGGGGCTAAACCACGACAGAGAGGACTGGTGGGAGATGTTGTGGTCGGAGGCTGTCTTGGGCTTAGTGACCATGATACGATAGAGTTCTTGATTCTTGGCAAAGTAAGGTGGGGGCCAGCAAAACTGTTACCATGGACTTCTGGAGGGCAGACTTTGGCCTGTTCAGGACACTGGTTGGGAAAGTCCCTTGGGAGACAGTCCTGAAAGGCAAAGGGGTCCAGGAAGGCTGTGCCTCCTTCAAGAAGGAAGTCTTAAGGGCGCAGGAGTGGGCTGTCCCCGTGTGCCATAAGACGAAATGGCAGGGAAGACGACCGGCCTGGCTGAACAGGGAGCTTTTGCTGGGACTCAGGGAAAAAAGGAGAGTTTACCACCTTTGGAAGAAGGGGCTGGCAACTCAGGAAGAGTCCAGGGATCTCGTTAGGTCATGCAGAGAGAAAATTAGAAAAGCAAAAGCCCAGCAAGAACTCAATCTGTCCACGGTTGTAAGAGATAATAAAAAATGTTTCTACAAATACATAAAAAACAAAAATAGAGCCAAGGAGAATCTCCATCCTTTGTTGGATGCAGGGGGAGAACATTGTTGCCAAGGATGAGGAAAAAGCTGAGGTACTTAATGCCTTCTTTGCCTCTGGGTTTAATAGTCAGACCAGTTATCCCCAGGGTACTCAGACCCCTGAGCTGGAAGACAGGAACAGGGACCAGAATGGAGCCCCCATAGTCCAGGAGGAAGCAGTTAACGACCTGCTATGCCACCTGGACACTCACAAGTCTGTGGGGCCAGATGGGATCCACCCGAGAGTATTGAGGGAGCTGGCAGAGGAGCTCACCAAGCCACCCTCCATCACCTATCAGCAGTCCTGGTTGACAGGGGAGGTCCCTGATGACTGGAGGCTTGCCAATGTGACGCCCATCTACAAGAAGGGCCAGAAGGAGGACTTGGGGAACTATGGGCCCGTCAGCCTGTCCTCGGTGCCGGGAAAGTTTATGGAGAGGTTCATCTTGAGTGAACTCAACGGGCAAGTGCAGGTCAACCGTGGGATCGGGCCCAGCCAACATGGGTTCATGAAAGGCAGTTCCTGCTTGACCAACCTGATCTCCTTCTATGACCTGGTGACCCACCTGGTGGATGAAGGAAAGGCTGTGAATATCATTTACCTGGACTTTAGCAAAGCCTTTGACACAGTCTCCCATAATATTCTCCTTGGGAAGCTGGCAGCTCATGGCTTGGATGGGTGTAGTCTTCGCTGGGTAAAAAACTGTTTGGGTGGCCGAGCCCAGAGAGTAGTGGTGAATGGAGTTAAGTCCAGTTGGCGGCCGGTCACGAGTGGTGTTCCCCAGGGCTCTGTTTTGGGGCCAGCGTTGTTTAATATCTTTATCAATGATCTGGATGAGGGGATTGAGTGCACCCTCAGTAAGCTTGCAGATGACACCAAACTGGGTGGGAGTGTCGATCTGCTGGAGGGTAGGATGGCCCTGCAGAGGGACCTGGACAGGCTGGACCGATGGGCCGAGGCCAACTGTGTGAGGTTCAACAAGGCCAATTGCCGGGTCCTGCACTTGGGTCACAACAACCCCATGCAACGCTACAGGCTTGGGGAGGAGTGGCTGGAAAGCTGCCTGGCTGAACAGGACCTGGGGGTGTTGGTCGACAGCTGGCTGACCATGAGCCAGCAGTGTGCCCAGGTGGCCAAGAAGGCCAACAGCATCCTGGCTTGTATCAGGAATAGTGTGGCCAGCAGGAGCACGGAGGTGATTGTGCCCCTGTATTCGGCACTGGTGAGGCCGCACCTGGAATCCTGTGTCCAGTTTTGGGCCCCCTCAGTACAAGAAGGACATTGAGGTGCTGGAGCGTGTCCAGAGAAGGGCAACAAAGCTGATTGAAGGTCGAGAGAACAAGTCTTATGAGGAGTGGCTGAGGGAACTGAGGTTGTTCACCCTGGACAAGAGGAGGCTGAGGGGTGACCTTATCGCTCTCTACAACTGCCTGAAAGGAGGCTGTGGCAAGGTGGGTGTCGGTGTCCTCTCCCAAGAAAGAAGTGATAGGAGGAGAGGAAACGGCCTCAAGTTGTGCCAGGGGAGGTTTAGGTTTGATATTAGGAAAAATTTCTTCACGGAAAGGGTAGTCAAGCACTGGAACAGGCTGCCCAGAGAGGTGGTGGAGTCACCATCCCTGGAGGTGTTCAAAAAACGTTTAGACGTGGCACTTTGGGACACGGTTTAGTGGGCATGGTGGTGTTGGGTTGATGGTTGGACTGATGATCTTAGAGGTCCTTTCCAACCTTAATGATTCTATTCTAGTTTTACTTTCATTAAGAAATAATCCAGCCACCAAGCCAGGAAACATGAAATTATTACTTTACCCTTAATTGGTTTAGTGGTTGTCGTGGTTTAGCCCCAGCCAGCAAATCAGCACAACGCAGCCGCTCGCTCACTCCCCCTACCCCATAGGATGGGGGAGAGAATTGGGGGAGTAAGAGTGAGAAACACTCCTGGGTTGAGATAAGAACAGTTTAATAATTGAAATAAAGTAAATTAGTAATGATAACAATAACAATATAATAATGATAATAATAATAATAACAATATCCAAAGCAAGTGATGCACAATGCAGTTGCTCACCACCCGCCGACCGATACCCAGCCAGTTCCCGAGCAGCGATCGCTGCTCCCCGGCCAACCCCCCCCAGTTTCTATACTGCCCATGATGTCATATGGTATGGAATAGCCCTTGGGGCAGTTTGGATCAACTGTTCTGGCTGTGCCCCCTCCCAGTTTCTTGTGCCCCTGGCAGAGCATGGGAAGCTGAAATGTCCTTGACTGGCATAAGCAGTACTGAGCAACAACTAAACCATCAGTGTGTTACCAGCATTCTTCTCATCCTAAATCCAAACCACAGCACTGTCCCTGCTACTAGGAAGAAAATTAATTCTATCCCAGCCGAAACCAGGACAGTGGTGGACTTGGTAGTGTTAGGTTAATGGTTGGACTGGATGATCTTAAAGCTCTTTTCTAACATAAATAATTCTATGATTAGCATTAATGGGAGTTGCAGGTAAATCCCTTCCTCCCCCTGCTCCCCAGTGTCCTGGTTTCGGCTGGGATAGAATTAATTTTTTTTTCCTAGTAGCTGGCATAGTGTTGTGGTTTGGATTTAGTAGGAGAAGAATGCTGATAACACACTGATCGTTTAGTTGTTGCTCAGTACTGCTTATGCTAGTCAAGGATTTGTCAGCTTCCCGTGCTCTGCCAGGTGCACAAGAAACTGGGAGGGGGCACAGCCAGAATAGTTGATCGAAACTGCCCCAAGGGCTATTCCATACCATATGACGTCATGCTCAGTATAGAAACTGGGGGGATTTGGCCGGGGGCGGCGACCGCTGCTCAGGAACTGACTGGGCATGAGTCAGCAGGCGGTGAGCAATTGCATTGTGCATCACTTGTTTTGTATATTCTTTTATCATTGTTGTTTTTGTTGTTATTATTTTCCCTTCCTTTTCTGTCCTATTAAACTGTCTTTATCTCAACCCACAAATTTTACTTTTTTTTTTTTTTTACTTTTTTTTCCGATTCTCTCCCCCAGCCCACTGGAGGGGAGGAGGAGTGAGCAAATGGCTGTGTGGTGTTTAGCTGTGGGTTAAACCACAACACCCAGCTATATAGGTAACCCATGGAAATGAGGGAAGTGAATCTATTACTGAACTCTTCTATCTATTAAACAACTTTTTTTTTAATTATCTTTATAATTTAAAACACGTTCCTATTAATGGTGCCTTTCTGATTATATTTAATCAATCAACATATAGAGTTGTATGTTGGTAATTTAAGCCATGGATCACATCTGCAATATAACAGTGCTACTCATTCTGAGTTGTGTGATATTCTTCATTGTGACAGCTGTGTGTCCATAATACATATACAAAATTTCAACTCTACATAACATTGAGCTGAGTACTGTTAATAGTATATTCTTATTGTACTATTAGTAATCAGCCTTGCTTTCAGTGCATCTTTGTTGAAATGTTTACTGGAAAGCAGGTCATGAGTAGCCGAGTCTATATACTTTGTAATGAGTTGTGTATATGGAAAGCAAATCAATCCTGAAATGTCAGTGATGGTTAAAAATGCTTATTATGGTGCTATGATAAGCATGGGATTTTTTAAAATATTTAGATATAAAAAAATTAATTCCAACTTAACTATTTCAATTAGCCACTTGTTAAAAAAAATTATTTTTCCTTCTTCCAGCTGCACTAAAAGTAAACCTTAATTGTTTCCACAAAACACTATATTGATTACATGAACTTTGGGGTGAATGGAGTTATACTATCTATACTGGTTTACAAGCTAATTCTTTACAAGATTGTGTGGCTCACTATTGAAAAAAGCACTTTCTACAGTATAACACAGAACGTATTTCTTTATTTTTCAAGCAACCCTTCTCTTCTTTCCAAAGATAAAGCCCAGATTACAGACAACTTGTAACATTTCTGAGTAAAAACAGAGCTTGATTTATAGAGCTTAAAAAAAAACAAACCCACACAACACCAAACCCCTAAATTTTACTTTGGCCAGTTGTATTTTTTCTTTAATTTTTTTCTTGGACAAGGATATTTGCACCACCACTGGGATAGAATTTTGGTTTTAAAGTTAAGATGAGAATGACTTTTAGGTAGTGGTACATCAGTCCATTCACAGTGGATATGTCAATGCATTTTACCAGCTCATACAGTGGATCAGTGAAAGGGATTACTAAATTGTATATTTTTCTTTAAACAGAAAATGTAATCAATCATAAGGATGAAGAAGAATTTAGTCCTCTGATGTGGGCTGCAGCTCATGGCAAGATAGCAGCAGTGGAATTTCTCCTCCAGAATGTAAGGAAAAGACCACGCTTAATTTTAAAAGTCTTGATTTACTTTTTAGTTCATTTTGCCTTCCTAAGTTTGTCAATGCTGCTATATGTTTAAAAGTTTTAAAGTTCTGTATGAAACCTCACTTTAAAAAAGCATGGTTCATTTGGTTTTGGGGTTTTTTTTTTTTATTATTTCAGGGTGCAGATCCTCAGATTTTGGGGAAAGGGTGTGAAAGTGCCCTCTCACTGGCTTGCAGTACAGATATTGTCAAAATGCTGCTTGACTGTGGAGTTGATGTCAATGAGTATGACTGGGTAAGTCTCCAGCTTGAATCTACATCAGTGTGCACTTTGGTCAGAAATTTGAAACAGGGCACAGCACTGGCTTGGGTTTGAAAATTGTTCTACTTCTGAAATATCTGAGATTTTCAAAACTTGCATAGGATGCTCTTTGACAGTGTAAGAGAAATTGGCCCTACTAGTTCTGACTTCTTGGTTAAAAAGAGAGTGGGAGTAACACTGAGCCCTTATTAGAAGGGTGAGCTTACAGTCTAAACAGTAGACAAAAAAAGATGGAAGTTGTGAAGAATCAGAACTGAGAACCTGATTTTTATAAAACCTGTGAAGTCTCTTACTGATACATAGAAGTATACTGGTGTGTTAAGGAATTACAATTGCAGACTGCTCAATCATTAAGTGTCTAAGGCTTTTCCCTGCTTTTGCAGAATGGAGGCACACCTCTACTACATGCAGTGCATGGGAACCATGTGAAATGTGTAAAAATTCTTCTTGGTAAGCAGATTGTCCAAACTGAATTATCAGCAATGATGTACTACCAATTCTTATTGTCAGAAATGTAAGTTTTCCTTTCCTATTTTACACAGAAAGTGGTGCTGATCCAACTATTCAAACAGATGCTGGCTATAATTCCATGCATTTAGCTGTAGCCTTGGGCTATCGGAGTGGTGAGTATCGCAAATCATAGAATATCTTGAGTTGGAAGGGACCCATAAGGATCATCAAGTCCAACTCCCTGCTCCTCACAGGACTACCTAACACTAAACCATATGAATAAGAGCGTTGTCCAGGCGCTCCTTGAACTCTGACAGGCTTGGTGCTGTGACCACTTCCCTGGGGAGCCTGTTCCAGTGACTGACCACCCTCTCAGTGAAGAACCTTTTCCTAATGTCCAATCTGAACTTCCCCTGATGCAGCTTCATTCCATTTCCTCGTGTCCTATCACTGGTCACCAGAGAGAGGAGATCAGCACCTCCCCCTCTGCTGCCCCCCTTGAGGAAGTTGTAGACTGCGATGGGGTCACCCCTCAGCCTTCTCTTCTCCAAGCTGAACAAACCAAGTGACCTCAGCCACACCTCATAAGTCTTGCCCTTGAGACCTTTCACCATCTTGGTCTCCCGCCTCTGGACACACTTGCCGTGGCTTAGCCCCAGCCAGCATCTAAGCACCACGCAACCGCTCACTCACTCCCCCTACCCTGATGGGATGGGGGAGAGAATCGGAAGAGTAAGAGTGAGAAAAACTCCTGGGCTGAGATAAGAACAGTTTAATAATTGAAATAAAATAAAGTAAAATAGTAGTAGTAATAATAATAGTAATAATAATAGTAATAATAATATAGAAAGCAAGTGATGCACAATGCAATTGCTCACCACCCACCAACCAATACCCAGCCAGTCCCCGAGCAGCGATCACTGCCCCCCAGCCAACCCCCCCCAGTTTATATACTGAGCATGACGCCATATGGTATGGAATGTCCCTTTGGTCAGTTTGGATCAACTATCCTGGCTGTGCCCTCTCCCAGCTTCTTGCTGGCATAGCACGGGAAGCTGAAAAGTCCTTGACTAGCATGAGCAGTACTTAGCAACAACTAAACCATCAGCGTGTTATCAGCATTCTTCTCATACAAAATCCAAACCACAGCACTATGCCAGCTACTAGGAAGAAAATTAACTCTATCCCAGCCAAAACCAGGACAACACTCTAATAGTTTGATGTCCTCCTTAAATTGAGGCACCCAAAACTGCACACAGTACTCGAGGTGAGGCTGCACCAGTGCAGTGTAGAGTTGGGACAGTCACCTCCCTCGACCGGCTAGCTATGCTGTGCTTGATGCACCCCAGGACCCGGTTGGCCCTTTTGGCTGCCAGGGCACACTGTTGACTCATATTCAACTTGCCATCAACCCAAACCCCCAGATCTCTTTCCATTGGGCTGTTCTCCAGCTTCTCATCCCCCAATTTGTACGTATACCCAGGTTTACCCCATCCCAGGTGCAGAATCCAGCACTTGCTCTTGTTAAATTTCATGTGATTGGTGATTGCCCAGCTCTCTAGTCTGTCCAGATCTCTCTGTAAGGCCTATCTACCCTCGAGGGAGTCCACAGCTCCTCCTAGTTCAGTATCATTGGCAAACTTACTTAATGTACATTCGATTCCTGCGTCCAGATCATTTATAAAAACAGTAAAGAGCACTGGCCCTAAAATTGAGCCCTGGGGAACTCCACTGGTGACTGGCTGCCAGCCTGATGTAACCCCATTTACTATAACTCTTTGAGCCCGACCTGTCAGCCAATTGCTCACCCATTGTCTAGCTGTGTGCTGGACATTTTGTCCAGAAGGATACTGTGAGAGACCATATGAAAAGCTTTGCTAAAATCCAAAAAAACCACATCTACTGGCTTCCCTTGGTCAACTAGATGGGTGACCTTGTCATAAAAGGAAATTAAGTTAGTTAAACGGGACTTTCCCCTTGTGAACCTGTGCTGGCTGTGACCAGTGACTGCATTGTCTCTCAAGTGTTTTTCAGTAACTCCCAGAATGACCTTCTCCATAATTTTACCAGGCACTCAAGTGAGACTGACAGGCCTGTAATTACCAGGTTCTTCCTTCTTACCCTTCTTGAAAACTGGGACAACATTTGCCAGCTTCCAGTCAACTGGGACCTCTCCAGACTCCCAAGACTGCTGAAAAATAATGGAGAGAGGTCCTGTGATAACATTGGACATCTCTGTCAGTACCCTGGGATGAATCCTATCGGGCCCCATAGCCTTATGTGCATCCAGCTGGAGCAGCAAGTCTTGAATAACTTCAGAGTTGGCTGGGAGTTTGTCATCCGCCCAGTCACGATCTTCCAACACAGGGCTCCAGGGGTCCCAGAGCCCATCATCGGCATTAAAGACAGAGGTGAAGAAGGCATTAAGTGTCTCCGCTTTGTCTACGTCCTTATTTGTAAGGTGACTGACCTCATCAAGCAATGGACCAATGTTATCTCTGATCCTCCTTTTGCTGTGAACATATTTTAAAAAGCCCTTTTTGTTGTCCTTCACAGTGGTGGTCAGCTTGAATTCTAGTCAAGCTTTGGCTGCACAAATTTTCTCCCTACATTGGCAAACAGCATCTCTGTAGTCCTCCCGTGTCGCCTGTCCTTGCTTCCAATGTCCATACACTTACTTTTTCTGCCTAAGTTCTAGAAGATCCCTGCTCAGCCAAGCCGGCCTTCTGCCTGGCTTGCTTGACTTCCGACACTTTGGAATTGCCTGCTCCTGTGCTCTTAAGAGATGGCTCTTAAAAAGTGACCAGCATTCATGGACCCCAATACCTTCAAAAGCAGATTCCCAGGGGACCTTACTAACTAGCTCCTTCAGCTGCCCGAAGTCTGCTCTCCCCATATCCAGGGTCGAAGTTTTGCTGGCAGTTTTTCTCCTATCATCGTCAATGTTTTGAAACTCAACTACTTTGTGATCACTGTGACCAAGGCAGCCACCAATCACCACTTTGCCCACGAGTCCCTCTCTGTTTACAAATAACAAATCCAGGAGGGCACCTTTCCTAGTTGGCTTCCTTAGTACCTGCACCAAGAAGTTATCTTTGACGTGCTTCAGGAATTTCCTGGACCTGTTTGTGTCTGCTGTATGATATTCCCAGTTGACATCTGGGAAGTTACAATCACCCACTCTTTGATTTTTATTTTTACTGCTCCTTGTTTATGTAGCTGCACTAATGGCCTAGTAGAGTTTTTGCAGCTGTAAGAAGGTACCTGTCCAAAAAGCATTATACACCTAAATGTATCAGCCCAAAATGTAAATGTATCAGCTGATGTGCGGCAGCTCTGGCAAAGCGTGGGCAGGGACAGGAGTGACGGCAGCCAAACCCCCCACATATAAAAGCAGCCCCCAGGGAGCACGAGCGACCAGGAGCGCAGCGAACAGGACGGGCAAACAGGGTGTGGTGCGTCAGAAGGGCGTGGCACGTCAGTTTGCGCGGGCAGGGCGAGCAGGGAAGGCCAAGTGCCCCCCTCCTAGTTCCAAAGGGAAACTCAGGCAGCGCTCATCGTCCGCCCAGGAGAACACCTGGCAGCTGTGGTTACCACCCACCCGAAAGCCTCTGCCAGAAGGAATGCGGCGACCCAGCCGGAGCTCCCGCACAAACATGCAGCCATCCAGGTTGCCGGCTGCGGGGAGTGCCTGAGCCTGTTGCTCATACCGGAGCTCAGCGGAGATGGCAAATGTCTTGGCTGTGACCAGGGAGATGATCTCCTCAGCCTGGTGGCAGAGCTGAAGGAGGAGGTGGAAAGGCTGAGGAGTATCAGGGAGTGTGAGAGGGAAATAGACTGGTGGAGCCGCACCCGACTGTCCCTGGGGCCAGGGCAGCAGGTGGAGGCCCCACAAGGAGCGGAGGATCCCCTACCATCTTGCCGGCAAGCAGAAGGAGGGGACCTAAGAGATGGGGGGGAATGGAAACAGGTCCCTGCCCAGGGTGGCAGGCGAATCCCCTCCCGGCCTCCCTCACCTTCCCAGCTGCCCCTACACAACAGATACGGGGCTCTGGGAGTTGAGGGCCAGTCAAGCGGGGAGGGAGGTGAAGGCGAAGGTCCAGCCAGGGGGTTGCCGAGGGCCAGTCAGTCAACCTCACGGATTACGACTGCCCCTGTTAAGAAAAAAAGGAGGGTAATTGTGGTGGGTGATTCCCTCCTGCGGGGAGCTGAGGGCCCAATCTGCCGTCCGGACCCATCCCACAGGGAAGTCTGCTGCCTCCCTGGGGCCCAGCTTAGGGATGTTACTAGGAAACTCCCCGACCTCGTGAGGCCCTCCGATTATTACCCGTTGCTGGTTGTACAGGTTGGCAGTGATGAGATTACAGAGAGAAGTCCTAAAGCAATGAAGAGGGACGTCAGGGCACTTCTTCCCCAAGCCTGGAGCGTTGCATGGGGTTGTTGTGACCCAAGTGCAGGACCCGGCAATTGGCCTTGTTGAATCTCATACAGTTGGCCTCGGCCCATCGATCCAGCCTGTCCAGGTCCCTCTGCGGGGCGATCCTACCCTCCAGCAGATCGACACTCCCACCCAGTTTGGTGTCATCTGCAAGCTTACTGAGGGTGCACTCAATCCCCTCATCCAGATCATTGATAAAGATATTAAACAACGCTGGCCCCAAAACAGAGCCCTGGGGAACACCACTCGTGACCGGCTGCCAACTGGACTTAACTCCATTCACCACTACTCTCTGGGCTCGGCCACCCAAACAGTTTTTTACCCAGCGAAGACTACACCCATCCAAGCCATGAGCTGCCAGCTTCCCAAGGAGAATCCTGTGGGAGACGGTGTCAAAGGCTTTGCTGAAGTCCAGGTAGATGACGTCCACAGCCTTTCCATCATCTACCAGGTGGGTCACCAGGTCATAAAAGGAGATGAGGTTGGTCAAGCAGGACCTGCCTTTCATGAACCCATGCTGGCTGGGCCTGATCCCCTGGTTGACCTGCACTTGCCTCTTGAGTTCACTCAATATGAACTGCTCCATAATCTTTCCCGGCACCGAGGTCAGGCTGACAGGCCTGTAGTTCCCCGGGTCCTCCTTCTGGCCCTTCTTGTAGATGGGTGTTACATTGGCAAGCCTCCAGTCATCAGGGACCTCCCCTGTTAACCAGGACTGCTGATAGACGACGGAAAGTGGCTTGGTGAGCTCCTCTGCCAGCTCCCTCAGTACTCTCGGGTGGATCCCAACTGGCCCCATAGACTTGTGAGCATCCAGGTGGTATAGCAGGTCGTTAACTGCTTCCTCCTGGACTATGGGGGCTCCATTCTGGTCCCTGTCCCTGTCTTCCAGCTCAGGGGGCTGAAGACCCTGGGGATAACTGGTCTGACTAATAAAGACTGAGGCAAAGAAGGCATTAAGTACCTCAGCCTTTTCCTTGTCCTCGGTGACAATGTTCCCCCCCCATATCCAGGAAAGGATGGAGATCCTCCTTGGCTCTCCTTTTATTGTTGATGTACTTATAAAAGCATTTGTTATTATCTTTTACAACAGTGGCCAGATTGAGTTCTTGCTGGGCTTTTGCTTTTCTGATTTCCTCCCTGCATGACCTAATAAGATCCCTGGACTCCTCCTGATTTGCCCGCCCCTTCTTCCAAAGGTGGTAGACTCTCCTTTTTTCCCTGAGTCCCAGCAAAAGCTCCCTGTTCAGCCAGGCCGGTCGTCTTCCCTGCCAGTTGGTCTTACGGCACACGGGGACAGCCCACTCCTGCGCCCTTAAGACTTCCTTCTTGAAGGAGGCCCAGCCTTCCTGGACCCCTTTGCCTTTCAGGACTGCCTCCCAAGGGACTTTCCCAACCAGTGTCCTGAACAGGCCAAAGTCTGCCCTCCGGAAGTCCATGGTAACAGTTTTGCTGCCCCTCCTCTTTACATCGCCCAGAATCGAGAACTCTATCATATCGTGGTCGCTAAGCCCAAGACGGCCTCTGACCACGACATCTCCCACAAGCCCTTCTCTGTTTGTAAACAGCAGGTCAAGCGAGGCACCTCCCCCTCAATGATCTTGATCATTGATCAAGATCCTTGATCAATGATTTGATGCTGGGAAGAACAGAGTTCTAAAAAAGTGGCAAAACAAAAACAGTGAGAAAATATGCCAGGAAGAGCAGGAATCACTTAACTCCCCCAAAAATGAACCCAAAACAACAAAACAAAGAAAATGCATGTATGGCAGCAGAGGAAGCAGTTAGAAGAGGAGTTCTGATGTACCAGTGAGAAGAGAATGGTAATGTTTAGATTAAACAGATTGCTGTGCTATAGAAGACCAATAAGTGTTTTATACTGAACAGCAACAACCCCCTGTTCACTAGAAAGTACATCTTGCAGGCCTTGAGAGTGTTTCTATTTGAGATCTGTGGTTGTAGATACAGTATTATCTATGCCCTAACCACTAGGTTAACTGTAATAAGATTTAGGGTATCTTTGTTTTCTGTCAATGTCATTCTCTGTTGGGATGTTGCAATGATAATATGGATTTAAATAATGATTTTTTTAAAGGACAAGAAGAATGTCCAACCCAGTCTTACTTAAAACTTACTATTATAAATTTGGTCTAAAGGACAGTAATGGTATATAGACCTTTAAGTACCAAATGCAGAATTTACAGGTTTTGAATGAGCATCCAGTAGACCTGTAAAAACCTTAAGGCAGATCATATCAGTGCTTAGGTAAGCATCTGTCAGCATGACCCTTTTCTGGTTGGAAATATAAAAAATGAAGTGTTTTTAACCTCTGAAGTGAGGCTTTGTAACTTCCAATAGTAAATACTTTGCACTTTTAAGTTAGAGCAAATGCTTTCCTTTAATAAGCTCTTCATTCGGACTAACTGTTCTGGAAACAAGTATATATTTTAACTTTGGATATTGTGGACTTTGGTTTCTAGAACTGTTCATGTAGTGGGCTTCCTGTCTGATAAATATTTTCTGATGGTGATCATTATTCATCAAATTTGTGGGGTATTCCAAGTGTTACAGAAATCGTGAACATACTGACTATGAGGGGTGCAGCTGTGCAAGTAAACTGAATGAGGATGTCTTTATAAAAGGTTTGATTTCCTTTTTTATATATGCTTCTTTTGGATCGAACTGAAGAAAAATGTAGAAAGATAGTTTTTGATACAATAGGATCTTGTTTAGTATATTTTAAACATGGAAGATCTGTCTTCCTGAAGGTCAAAGAAAGTGTACCCCCCCGATGAATACGACTGGCAAACTGGTAACAAGGGACGAGGAGAAGGCTGAGGTACTCAACAACTGTTTTGCTTCCATTTTCACTGGCAATCTCTCTTCCCACACCTCTCGAGTGGATGGACCTTAAGGCAGGGACTGGGGGAGCAAAGTCCTCCCACTGATGAGATGCATCTGTCACAAATGCAGGTTTGTGAATCCTGCTGATTATGTCAATTTGTTCTGAATGAGTGACTTTACACAGTTTGATTTAGTAGCAGTTTAGAATTTACTTGTGGCAAATTGAAGGATTTGACTGTAACATTTTAATAGCACTCAGGCATCAGTGATTAACAGAGTGATTAGACAAAATTGATCAAAACAGTGACTTAGTTACAGTTTCCAAGATGGCAAGGTTCACTCTATTACTACGTGGAAGCGCATAAAGGAAAATTCAGTTACACTGAGTTGGAATGATTCACAGAGAGATAGTGTATGCAGGGGATAAGGAGGACCCTCCCGTTGAGTCACGAGGTTCAGAACAGACCCCCTTGCTTTCTAAACTCCTTCTCAGGGAGGAGTCTGGGTGCGGCTGGGTCCAATCTTAGTCTCAGACTTGGTCAACAGTTTATAGGAATAAGGATAATGCAGCAGTATAAGACTCGGTTTGAAATTAAATGGTACATCTGCAGACTACTTAAACTGATTCACACCTGCATACACACAGACATGAATACATATATATCTGGTATACCTGTTAAAAATTCCCCTCGAGTTCAGTGAAATACTCACATCAAATGTCTTGGCATTTCTCAGCGGGCGAGGGTTGAGCCTCGAGGAGTGAAGGGTTTCAGCCCAGGCTCCACTGTCGGTCTTCGGCAATGGATCTCTGGTTGTAGCAAACTTTCAGAGTTTGCTGGCTCTGAGAGGCGCCCTGCTCAGAGGGAGGTGCTGGTGCAGCCCGCACCAGTCCAGGAGAGCTCCAAGGGCCTCACTTAGGACTGCTGTTTATAGGATTGTGAGGTGATTGGCTTTAGTCATTGTAAATCTCCATCCGAGCCACAATCCGGGTCAATAATTACTGCTCTGTTTCAAAGCTGTCAGGGGTAACGTGATTGTTCTCACTCCCTGCTTCAACCATGTAAGAGTTTCTGATAAGGACAAGGCTGTTCTCCGCTTCAACCATGTAGGAGTTTCTGGTACAATTAAGGGGCACCTAACTGACCAACTCACTACACAAGGTCGCGGTCTGGCAGGAATTCCTGAGGTCGTAAAGCAGTTGAAGAGAGAAAAGGTGTGTGGAGGGGATGCACCACCAGAGCATCCCAGAGTCCTGAGGGAACTGGCTGATGCAGTTGCCAAACCACTCTCCATGATATTTGAAAAGTCATGGCAGTCAGGTGAAGTCCCCAGTGACTGGAAGAAGGGGAAACATGGCACCTATTTGTAAAATGGGTAGAAAGGAGGACCCTGGGAACTACCGACCTGTCAGCCTCACCTCTGTGCCTGGGAAGATCATGGAACAGATCCTCCTAGAAGCTATGCTCAAGCACATGGAGGACAGGGAGGTGATTCGACACAGCCAGCACGGATTCAGCAAGGGCAAGTCCTGCCTGACCAACCTAGTGGCCTTCTATGATGGAGTGATTACATCAGTGGACAAGGGAAAAGCAATGGATGTCATCTATCTGGACTTCTGTAAGGCCTTTGATACAGTCCCCCACACAACATCCTTCTCTCTAAATAGGGGAGATATGGATTTGATGGGTGGACTGTTTGGTGGATATGAATTGGTTGGATGGTCGCATCCAGAGGGTAGTGGTCAATGGCTCAATGTCCGGATGGAGATCAGTGGCGAGTGGTGTCCCTCAGGGGTCCGTATTGGGACCAGTGCTGTTTAATATCTTCATTGATGACACAGACAGTGGGATCGAGTGCACCCTCAGCAAGTTTGCAGATGACACCAAGCTGAGTGGTGCGGTTGACACACCTGAGGGACAGGATGCCATCCAGAGGGACCTGGACAAGCTCGAGAAGTGAGCCCATGGGAACTTCATGAGTTTCAACAAGGCCAAGGGCAAGGTCCTGCACCTGGGACGGGGCAATCCCTGGTATCAATACAGGCTGGGGGATGAAGGGATTGAGAGCAGCCCTGCGGAGAAGGACTTGGGGGTACTGGTGGATGAAAAGCTGGACATGAGGCAACAATGTGCACTTCCAGCCCAGAAAGCCAACCGTATCCTGGGCTGCATCAAAAGAAGCGTGGCCAGCAGGTCGAGGGAGGTGATTTTGCCCCTCAACTCCGCTCTGGTGAGACCTCACCTGGAGTAGTGTATTGTCCTGGTTTCGGCTGGAATAGAGTTAATTTTCTTCCTAGTAGCTGGCATAGTGCTGTGGTTTGGATTTTGTATGAGAAGAATGCTGGTAACATGCTGATGTTTTTAGTTGTTGCTGAGTACTGCTTATGCCAGTCAAGGACTTTTCAGCTTCCCATGCTCTGCCAGGGGCACAAGAAGCTGGGAGGGGGCACAGCCAGAACAGTTGATCCAAACTGCCCCAAGGGCTATTCCATACCATATGGCGTCATGCTCAGTACAGAAACTGGGGGGGGGTTGGTTGGGGAGCAGCGATCGCTGCTCGGGAACTCTCTGGGTATCGGTCGGCGGGTGGTGAGCAATTGCATTGTGCATCACTTGCTTTGTATATTATTATTATTATCATCATTATTATATTGTTATCATTACTATTTTACTTTATTTCAATTATTAAACTGTTCTTATCTCAACCCAGGAGTGTTTCTCACTCTTACTCCTCCGATTCTCTCCCCCATCCCATGGGGGTAGGGGGAGTGAGCGACCAGCTGCATGGGACTGGGGCTAAACCACAACATGTGTCCAGCTCTGGAGCCCTTAGCACAGGAGAGACATGGACCTGTTGGAGGGGGTCCAGAGGAGGGCCACAAAAATGATCCAAGGGCTGGAACACCTCTCCTATGAGGAAAGGCTGAAAGAGTTGGGGTTGTTCAGCCTGGAGAAGAGAAGGCTGCAGGGAGACCTTATCGCAGCCTTTCAATACATAAAGGGGGCTTATAAGAAAGATGGGGACAGACTTTTTAGCAGGGCCTGTTGCAATAGGACAAGGGGTAATGGTTTTAAACTGAAAGAAGGAGATTCAGACTAGATATAAGGAAGAAATTTTTTACAACAGGGGTGATGAAACACTGGAACAGGTTGCCCAGAGAGGTGGTAGATGCCCCATCCCTGTAAACATTCAAGGTGAGGTTGGATGGGGCACTGAGCCACCTGATCTAGTTGAAGATGTCCCTGCTCATTGCAAGGGGGGGGTTGGACTAGATGACCTTTAAAAGTCCCTTCCAACCCAAACTATTCTATGATTCAATGAAATTAATTTATTGCCAATTAACAACATAAGAAATAAGAACAAATCTTAAAACACCTTCCCCCCATCCCTCCCTTCTTCCTGGGCTCAACTTCACTCCCGACTCTTCTACCTCCTCCCCCCAAGCAGTGCAGGGAGATGAGGAATGGGTGTTGCAGCCAGTTCCTAACGCTTTGTCTCTGCAACTCCTTCCTCCGCACGCTCTTCCCCTGCTCCAGTGTGGGGTCCCACCCACAGGAGACAGTCCTCCATGAACTTCTCCAATGTGGGTCCTTTCCACAGGGTGCAGTCCTTCAGGAACAGACTGCTCTAATGTGGGTCCCCCACAAGGCCACAGGTCCTGCCAGAAAACCTGTTCTGGCATGGGCTCCTTTCCACATGGTCACAGGTCCTGCCAGGAGCCTGCTCCCACATGGGCTCACCACAGGGTCACAGCCTCCTTCAGGCACATCCACCTGCTCTGACGTGGGGTCCTCCACAGGCTGCAAGTCCATGTTTGCTCCACTGTGGACCTCCATTGGCTACAGGGGAATCTCTGCTCCAGCACCTGGAGCACCTCCTCCCCCTCCTTCTTCACTGACCTTGGTGTCTGCAGGGTTGTTCCTCTCACATATTCTCACTCCTCTCTCACAGCTGCTGTTGTGCAGCAGTTTTTTCCCCTCTTCTTACACATGCCAGCACAGGGGCACTACTACTTACAAAGTGTCTTAAGAACACAGTGTATGTGCTCTGACCTGCAAACACCAGGAATTCACCGATTAAGTCTAAAATGCTCCATTATGCACCAAATATTTTTTTAGAATCCAGTTTTCTAACACAGCAAAAGGAAGATGCTCTGCAGAAAAGCAAAACCTTTTATGATTGTTTAATAGTTATGGCCAATTTTTTCTTGCTTTTCTGACAAAAAGACACACCAGAAAGTTTATTTTATATTTTTTATTGTATGCCAAAGTTCATTAAAGATGGGGTCTTGCTTGTATACAAGTTACTCAAAAATTGTGTCTAGACAGAGATTCATTGGCAGTCTGACTTATTCCAAAGCATAGACTTGTTCAACCAGGCCACAAAAATAATATTGTGTACAAGCAATAACTGAGAAAGAGCTGCAGGTTCAAGGAGTTTCCAAATATTACAAATCTTGAGATCTCATCAGGAAATAAAACCAAAATCAAATCAAAGCAGTCACAATATAAAATAGCAGCTCCATGTAGCTTTTTCAAGTTTTAACTTTATTCAGAAAGTGTCACTTAGTTCAGTTTGCCTCATTCTTTGAAGCTTCATCAAAGTTTTCAACAAGATCTAGAAAAAGAAAAATGTTGAAATTAAAATTTGACCCACTTCTGCTTTGCCAATTCTCCCCCCCCCCAAAGTTCTACTTCATATCAAGTGCTTACAAGGCAAAAAAAAAATCAGCTTATAAAATACAAACCAAATAACATTTAAGAGCTTTGTGGTTCATTCTTCTTGTTTAAACAAGTAAGTTTTAGATGGTTCATTATAAAGCACAATTCTAAGAGCATTTAACTTCACTATACCCACAACTGGGCAAAGTGATACTGAAAAGGTAGTTTCTTACCACTCTTCTTATTGAATATTAAATAATTATCTTAGCCATAGCTATTACTCCTGCACAGGACAAAAATGCTATCTCAAACCAATGGTCCATCTAAGTCTCACATGGTGTCTGAAAACAGTGCCCACAGAAATTCTATAACAGTGAGTGACTAGTCAATACTCTTACCGTCCCTGGCCCAGTCTTATGCTGCACATGTTATATCTCAGCAAAATTCACTTCCTTTTCCTCCATTGCATGCTTGTTCTTACCTGGAACTTCATCATCATCATCACCAGTAGCAAGTGGTGCTTTTCCATCCACAGCTGCAAGAGCAAGCAGTTCAAAAGCATCAGTCAAGCTCACCATAAGCATCTTGATTACAAAGTTGTTTTGCTTTGTGTTTTTTGAAAACATTATCAAAGAGTCTGAGCTAAACTGCAATGCTCTATCCAGTTGCCCTGCTGAATAAAAATCTACAACTAACCCTTTGTTACCAATAATGCTCAAACAGCCCAACTGGAAAATGAGAAGATGCATGCTAAACCAGTTTACTAGTCACCATCTTGGTTCTAGATATATAGGGTGCCTTGCATGGTAATCATTTTCAGCTAAAAGCGCAGAGACTGATTTTACCAATTTCTCTTAAAAGCAGCTTGGTTTATTGACTATTCAGTGGTTCTTGAGCCTTACATATTTGACATTAGCAAGTTATAAGAAAATCTTACGATCTTATGATCCTAGGCCTTCAAGGAAAACTAAGGTGTAATTGTGAAGCTGCAGGTAGACACACATGACTAGAAGCACTTAAAGATATTATTGTTCCCTGGCAAAGTCAGAGGAATATGGAACTGGATGCACAATTTTGTACTTAGGTGGTTGAGGTAACCACATGTCCTGATCCACATCTTTACCGACTCAGTAATTTCTTAACTATTCCCATTATATTTGCCAGAGCTAGTGAGACTTAACCATGTCCATTGTAGCAGACCAATGAGCATCTGTGAAACTGCAGCAGTATAATGCTAAGAACAGATATCTCGGGTCCCTAGGTGCCTGTGCCACTACTTTTACTGCTATTCCTAGCTGTACTACCTAGAGAGTATGAGACAGCTTAGCCTATTCGCCTCTGTTTTATCCTAATTAATCCTTCTCAGTTTTCAAGAAAAGCATGAGGAAAGAGATGGGTTTATACTAAACTTCTGAAATTGCTGTACCCTGATTTCTAGAGAACCAAAATAGATGAATGCATAAACTTTGTTCTTAAAGGGCTTGGGACAAGGTCACTGCTAACCCTCCTTTTGTTTTTTTTTAACAGCAGAAAGCTGTTACAGCTCAAGTGCATCTTAGTGACAAATACATTTTAAAAGCGAACCATGCTATTTCCTCCTAAATTGTCTGCATTCTCTCTCATCCCCAAGACCAGACTAAGTTTACTTTAGCACCTGCAAATGCAATCACCACAGACACTTTACTCTGATGTCAGACTTCCAAATCTAGCAGAAAATGCTGAATGGAAAGGTTTGTGCAACTACTCTGGCATCCACCTAAAGTGGAAAGAAATAGCCATTCACCAGGTCATACAAAGCAAGCACTTTAAACAAACTTCCCTCATATCAAAACTGTGCAATTTAGCTTATCCAGAATATACTCACCTCATTATAAGAAGAGAGATCTTAAGGGATCATTTTAAATCCTTCAAGTTTTCTTTCTTTCAAGCCCCACTACTACCACAAAGAAGCCACACAGGTGACACTAGGAAGGAGGGACCTGAGCTCCATGGGGAAAGAAGCGGTTTACCTCACCTCCTGAAGACTATTTCTAGCAGGATTTTTTCAGTAGGAAGTTGACAGAAGGGAAGCATCATCAGCTTTAGGAATGGAAATAGAGGCTATCTTTGCTAGCAGCAAAGCACAGAAAGAAAAAAACGTAACAATCAAGTTCATAACTACCAGAAGTAGGAAGTAAGTAGGAACCCTACATGCAGGACATGAAGAACACTCCCAGTGTCATCAAGCCTGTCTTTCACTCTCAATTCTTACCTTGTAGCAGCAGCACCTTTTCCAAACACCACATAAGTCCTTCCTCTACTTTTCCCCACACAGTTTTAGGGAGAACAAGCATTCAGGTTCTTTTACTAATTTAAGGATGGAATAGGAAGTTGGTGTATCTAGCTAATGATCATGCCAGTCCCGTTCTCTACACTGTTCTACACACACAGAAATTATAACACATTTCCTTACAAGTACTATATAATTCCCTCTTAGCTATCAAAAAGCCCATGCAAGAAGAAATACCTTCATCACACCTGCAAGGGAGCAAAGCAGTAGCAAGATGTCTGTCCTCAAGTCCCTCTCCCCACTGTTTATGTTTTGATTGAAAGCATCAAAACAGACATACTCAAAGTATATATTTTTTTAAAAACCTAACTCTCCCAGAGTAACTCTACCTAGCTTTAACAAACTAGGTATGTCAAAATATGGTAGCCACACCAAGAAGTAAACTACCATGAAATCAAGTCTGACTACAACTTTCTAGTCCTAGACCAGCTGCAAGATATGCTGAGAGACAGGTGCCTCTGCTTCATTCTGTTATATTCATTGTTGGATTTGAGCTATAAATAAGATCTAAGAGTTCCATTTCTTTATAGGCATTTTATAATATGCTTACAGACAGTAAGAGTGCACTGAATTTCACTGCAGCTATACAAATAATCCATGTCAGCTGCCAGGATGAAATGCATTCAAGTTTCAACTTACGTTGCTTGGGTAGGGCTTCTGCCAATCTCCTCAGGCTGGTCAAACTGTCAGCTCCAAGCTGATTTAAGATGCTAGGAAGCATTTCTGTCAGCTGCTTTGTCTCAGCATGGCCGGTGATAGTGAAAGTGTTAGCAGCCAGAGATGCCTGAACTTTAGGGTTATTGAAGTGAATGACTGTTCCTTGGTTGGTAAACATATTTACCTGCAAGAAAAAAAAAATCCAGTATTTCAAGCAGTTTAGCATGATTTTTCAGTTTAACAGGAAACTAGCTGATGTTCCTAAAGCTCAATAAAGACCTACTGATAATTTACAGACAAGTTTAAGATGTTACTTACCAGGAAATTAAGTTTGATACATTTTATATTTCTATATAGAAAAGCATTTTTCCCTTTGAAGCAATTACCTCTTCAATTCCAGAAATATTGTTGACCCCCAGTTTCTTCAAAGAAAACTGAAGTTTCTTGTCATCTGCTGTAGCTGTTCTGTGGATAACCTTCTTCTTTCTGCGGGCAGTACCCTTTGCAAAAAAAAAAATTATAAATTAATATTTAAATACTTCTTCACAAACTCTAATCCTCATGGCCATATAACTACTCTGCAGCCATCTACAAATCTGCTTTGTACACAAAGTTCTATTTCTGTGTTACAGCACACACAACCCCACCCCTCCAACTGTACTGCAGCAGTCCTTCCCTTGCTATAAAGCAAGCTTTGCACATTTGTCAGAAGTGTGAGATTTTTAGGAAGCAAGGCACCAGAGAACCTTTATTCCACAATTTTCATGGGGATTCTGCAGCATCCTACTTGGAAAAGAAAAACTGCAAGTTTATCTTTGTCTGTTACCATAGGCATAAAACTGAAGACCGAGCACAGTTTTCATTAATTTCTGAAGCCCATGAATTTCTCCTTAGATCATCTTTCTTAAACTGTAGCTAAATTTTGATAATACAGAGTCAGAGACCATAAAGTTATCAACATATCATTAACAAATGAATATGAGAAAACCCAAAACATTCATTTTTTATTCGAAATAGACATCTCCATCTGATGAACTTACACATACAAATTTGAAGAACACTTATTTTCCCAAAATATTTTATAAATATATTTAAAAAAAAATACTTCTACATAGTATTCCAGACCACCCCTGTTTAGAAAGCAAAAAAAGCAAAGGTTAAGTTCCCCTACAGACACAGAGCTCTAGATTTCTCCAGGGAAATAATTGTCCCATATTAGAAGATATCTATAACTACAAAAAAGAAGAAAGTGTCATTTTATACTTCCTTGTACAATCATAATGCTTCAGTAAAATTTGACATAAAAATGTCTAGGAACAGGTGAAACTAAGCTCCTTTTTGACACACTATAACTACTAATTTAAGTTCTCCTACTCCAGTTGCCCATCTGCTACATGCTAGCAATAAGAAAATGTGTTGCTGCCCAACTGTATAAATGGCTGCAATACCTTTTGAGTCAACTGGTAGAAGTTAGAAAACTGGCTGGACACTAACACCTCTAACATAACATTTCTTGTTGTTTGTAACTGGATTAATAGACAAATTCACATGAAACTAACACTTGGAAGACTACAGCTCAAAAGTTTAGTTGTTTGTCTAGAAAGCCTGATGTACATTCCCTGCTACTGTCAGGTTAGCACACACAGCGATTTGAAAACTACTTAAAATTGCAGAAATGGCTTAAATTAAGTGCCTCGACTAACCAGGAACTGAGCCACATAAGTGTTATGTTAAGTTTCTCTGGACAAAAGACCTCTCAATAAATTTAAAAAAAAAAAAAAGTCTTGAATCAAAGGCTATATAGGAACATATATCCCCTTTTTACCCATATTAAGTACGGATATCAAACCAGGCAATATGAATTTAATTTAAATGAACAGCTGCTGCTTTCATCTCCACAGATTTAAGCTTCTAAAGATTACAGGGTTTTAGTAAGCAAATTCCATCCTGATCATGCTGAGACACACTGTTCACACCTCTCTACCTTTATATTAAAGAGGAGTGGGTACAGTAGGCCACAAATGGAATGCTACAGACTCATCTGCCAGTCTTCTAAAAAGGTTTGGAAGAAATGACATGACATTTAGCTGTATCAACATCCTACACAAAAATACCAAATTTCACATAATGAAGTACTACAATAGCCCTCCACCTAAATATAATATTTAGCTTGTTTTTAAGATCTGCAGCCTTGCAGTATCATGAAAATCTTCCAGCAGAGGCAGTGTGCAACCTTTTCTCACAAGGAAGAAAAAACAGTACAGTGACAAATGTTAAAAACCTCTATAGTCAATACACACACACTGGTAACATGCACATAATCATCAATATAATGCAGCAGTTCTCTGCTTAACTAGTAACCCATACAAAGAATACGCAAAATCACCAAGCCAGTTAATTACTGGATTAACCCTGATTTAAGGCTGCCTAAATCTCCAGCTAAAGGCAAAAACTTCAACACAGGAATGAAAGCTTGCTGACAGAATTTCCAGTAGAGTTCTGTTGAATAGCTTGGATTCTAAAATATTGTGCATATGTTTCTTCAGGTATAAAAAAAATTACTAACAAATTCTTGCCTTAAAACTGAAACTGTAATTAAAATGTTTACTAGCATACAACTATAGTCAACATACTTTTTTATTTTCAGATTATAACTAATCACACAGCTACATATATTCAGATATCATAATAAAATAAAAAAGTCTTCTGAGCATGTTATTCTATAATGATAAGAGTATGACAAGTACAGAAACTCCAGCTTTGTCCTAAAAAGCAAGAAAACAGCCATGGGCATCTTAAAGATTTGCAATAAGAATGTGGAACATAGCCCTCTAATGTGTTATGAAAACTATACCCGAGATCACTTGCTGTAAGGTCCACTTCAAATATTAAGTGCCTTCTAATATAGCCTATACAAGAATATAGGCTACAAGTCAGCTATAATATAACAAACTCAAACAGAAAAGCCTGGAGGTTCAGCTCCTACATTCTGCTTCTACTGAACTGACTAGAGATCCCTGCAGCAGTGCAGCTTCCCCCGAGGACGATCCAAGCCAAGCTGAGAGTCCTTAGGACTGCTCCCTACTCGAGTTTTCAGGATCCCGCGTCCTAGGCCCAGTGTGTGAGCAGAGACACACAATCCCGACGGCAAGGAGGGGAGACGACGCCTACCTTGCCACCGATGCGCACTTGGGCCTGGAGCTTAGCGAGCTTTTCTTGGTTCATGATCGTTTCTTTCATCTGCGGAAAGCAACAAGAGCGCCCACGGAAAGCGCGTCAGGAAGCACCCGGCGACGCAGACCACAATAACCCGGGCCCGGCAGTAGGGTAGGTGGGCACAAGGGGCTCCGCAGCTACCCCTCACCACACTCACACCCCCAGCGGGAGGACGCCCCAGCCCTGCCGGGGGCGGGGGGAAAGGGGGAAGTCTGCTCGCACGCAGTACCACCGAAACTCGGTTCAGCTCTCCTCAGGCCCAGCCCATAACCGCCTTGCCTTGCCTTCCCCCAACCGCCGCCGCCCACCGACCTGCAGCCCTCGGCCGCGCAACAAGTTTGCCCCTAGTCGCCCCCCATCGTCTCTCTTGTACCTTCTTGGAGCAGAAACAGCAGTGCCGGAGCAGGGGGGAAAGACAAGGAGCTGCGGGCGCGGGACTGAGCACAACACAAGGGGTGGAGCGAGATGGCGACCGGAAGGGAAGGGAAGGGAGAGGAGAGGAGAGGAGAGGAGAGGAGAGGAGAGGGGGAGGGAGCCGAGCCGAGCCGAGCCGAGCCGAGCCGCGCCGCCGCCTGGGCCAGGAGGGGGTGCCCTCCGCGGCAGTAGAGCCTCCTCGGGGTGGAGGAGCCGCTGCGGCGGGAGAAGTTGGGAGTATGAAGCAACGAGTGAAAGTTGCCCTGCTTGTACGGGATGCTGGACTCCTATAAGTACGCTGTGCTCCACAAAACGAATTTATTTGTGTGGCTGAGCTGGGGTGCAAGGTAAAGCTTGTGCCCCCTGCTAGGGTGGGCTCGGTCCGTCTCTGTTCCCTTCCTGTTTCCCCCACTTTCTGTTTCCTACTGTCGCTTACAGCCTCACCTGGTAGTGTTTTTTGCCACAAACGGACCTGTCCCCGTTCTAGCATTTTTTTTTTCTAGAAAATATTTAAACGTTGTATTTTATTTCTTGTTTTTGCAACTCAAACTCGTTCCTATATTAATGATTTTTCTTCTTTTAGCCCCCCCCCCCGTCTCCTCCTTTCTCCCTGTGATCTATCTTGGGCAATATTGTATCGCATGGGCTCTGCAATGTGGCTTTTCAGGTGAAACTCTACGAGGCTATCGTCAAAGCCAAACTGCTGAGACTTTTTTTTTTTTTTTTCCTCCCTCCAAGGCCATGTATAGCTATAGCCCATATGGCAGCTCATGTTTCCTTTTGCTCTTCTTCCACCTCAGTTTTGGTTTTGGGTTTTTTTGCTTTGACTTTGCATCTTCTTTTATGTTATCAGGCACCCATGTGGAACTGCTTTCTGCTCAGTTGAACACATGCTGTTTGTGCTCTCTTTGGTTCTCTCAGAGCTTTTCTCCTGTAGTGATATTTTGCATCACTGAGGTATTTTGTTTTGCCTGCTCTGAGGAGTCTGGTGGGACTAATCTTATGGTTATTGGGAACTTGTGTGTCTGGCTCCAATGACCACTTTTGCCATGCAGAAAGCTAAGCAGTCTTTGCAGGGTTTGGACCTGTGTTGCATAACAGAGTGCAGAAGCATATTTATGGGGGAGACAGCCTGGTCCTCCCATCAGTGCTGTATGCACTCACTGAGCAACACGAGAGGAGAAGCCATGTTGCTCTACAGTCCCACCCTCATCATCACTGCAACTGAATGGAATGGGCCTCCTGGCATCGGTAGAAATATTACTGACCTTGCCATCTCATCCTGTATTTTAATGCCTTTTAAATTGGTTCTTCTCTGGAATATCCTCAATAAACTATTCCCTTTGTTCTTGTTTCTGTAAGACTATGTTAATACTTAATTTATCCTTCTGTATTCATTAATGTTAAGGTTCCCATGTTAGTAATTTCCAGAGCCAAGGCTTTGCCAAGGCTGTGCTTTTCGTGTGTGTTTAAATTTTATTTTCTCTCATGATATATCTTTGCTACACCAGAGCTGAGTGTTAATTTGTACAGAAGATTTTGTTCGTTGTTAAAAGTGAGACTTTTGTAATTGGTGAGAATGAATGATAAACCTAAAATGACTCCATCTGGTGGTGATAAAAGGTCTCAGAGAGGTGATGATTCAAAAGGTGCTGCTGAAGAGCAGCCTGTGCTTCCCAGCAGACTAGCATCATAGCTGAAAATTAGAGGATGATCAAAGAGTTATAAAGGATGGGGGGGCTGTGGAAATTGGGTCCAGCATATCTGTAAAATTGGAAGAGTGAATGGCTTTTCTCAGAGAAGAATGAGAATAAGCCTGTGTTACTGTATCTGAACAAGCAAACCCAGTATCTAATTCAGAAGGAAAGGATCAAACCAGATTCGGGGGGGAGGGGGGATTTGGGGAGGACAGAGTTCATTCTGAACTAAAAAGAAAGCTTATAAATTTATTGCAAGATGAAATTGGCAATGTACCTGTAGCAAGAGGGAATAGAGCCAAGATGAAGGGGAAAAAAAAAAAAAAAAAAAAAAACCTGAGTCACTGCAGGCTATTGAAAGTAAAAGCAATCAATACTTCAGCTTCAGATTTATCACAGCCTGCCATCAATGTCAAAGAAAGATTTCAGAATTACAAGGCCAATTGATGATTACAAACATGCAAAATGTTTTAATAGGCTGAAGTGAAAATGAATCACAGAAAGATTATTCCAAGATAGAAGTTGTAGAAAGTGCGGTCCCAGCTGTCAGCCTAGGATTAACTGAGTTGGAGGTATGATCTCATATTCCCTTATGTGAGATTTTGAAGACAAATTATGCTGAAAACCACATCACTGAGTTGTATCAGGAATCAACTGAAGTGGTTTAAGAACTACAATTTAAGGAACTCTAAGATTTGGTTCCATTTCCTGGAACAAACAGCAGACCTTCAAAAAACAAACTTTGCATCAGAGAAAAAGTATTTTAGCATGCTACGATACTATTGGCTTGTTTTGTCTAGTCCTTTTTGTGTAATTGCATCATGGGAAACATAAACCTAAAACTGGATTTACTTGTAGCTGAAGAACTTCTGTTGAGAAATTAAACAGATCCAAAGCCTGTAGTACTGAAACAGAGTGTGAGCTCAGCGAGCATCCTTTCAATTCTGAAAAAGGGTGAAACTTAGGATCTCAGAATCATTGAAGGATATACATTGCTAAAGCAAAGTTCATTAGCTGCACAGAAGCAGCATAGGAATGGAAAAAGACCATTAAAATGGTTACTCATGAAAATTGTCTCCTAAATTATGAGAAAGCTTAAAGGCAGAAGAATGACAAAAGTTGTTGTCAAAGTGCCAGTGGAAAAGCTCTCCTGAAAGACATGGCCAATGCTGCATAAGTAATAACAGGGTATGTTGAGAAGAGGTGTTAAGTTAGTATCAGGAAACAAATCACAGGTCATAAACATAAGTGATCAGGCTAAAGTGAAGTAATATTTGTCCTGATTGCCAGTGACCACAAAGAGCACATATTCAATGTATTTTCAGGCAACGAAGGAAATCTGCCTGATATTCAGTCTCTTTAGGAAGCGTTTGTTCAAAAGAATGCTGTATTCAACAGTCAAGAAAGCAGAAGTATATGGCACGTCAACAGGGCACCACAGGGAATAATAATGTCATCATTCCTAATGTAGATGCTCTAAGACATTAGGGGGAAAACGTTATTTGGAAAAATATGCATATATGTTAGTAATCTAATGAAGGAAAATAGTAACATTACAGGGTACAGGAACAAAGGTGTTGTGAGAGATATGAATGGAAAAGAAACCATCTCTGAAAGTCTAGACATAAGACTCACTAAAGAATTCTTAACTTTTGAAGAGATGCTAAATATATAAACATTGAATGGGAGCCCAGGAAGATCAAACTTAAGTACAGTGCGGTTTTCATCTCTCATTACAGTGTTGTACCATGTACTGGTGAGTTGTATGGAGTAATAGACTTCAGTGTCTAGGAAAAGATAGAGCTCCTCAGCAGTGTCTTTTTCTCACCATGCCTGTAACTCTTAAACTCAGCAACCCAAAATACCTGGGCTTCAAGACACATAAGAAGCCTTTCAGGAGCTATGGGATGCCTCTATAACACCCCACAGAAGCCAACTAGAGAGTAGTTAGAGAAGTGCTGCATGAAGATTTATAAATGAACAAGGAGCATACCTGCCAATATTCACTGCATTTATGAATGGGTTCATACTCCTTCAGGGCTTACTTGCATTGCTACAGAATTAAATGGAAAATATCTGAAATATTTGAGACATTAATTATGGGATCTCCCTCCTAATTTGCCAGAGCTTGTCTACAATGAAGAATTCGGGGCTGTGGAGAATGTTAGAAAGGTTTTCGACAGCTAGTGGAGACATGAAATCAAATATAGCCTAAACAAACATAATTTGTTCATGGTATGGGGACCCTGCTGTATCAGCTACAAGGGCCAGTGCTTCATTTTGAAAATCAAATATCCCTCCGCTAGTATTGTGAATAGACAATATCTTAAAAGAGTAGAAATAATAAGTTGAAATAAAAACTGGAAAAGCAAATTTAGGCATCTTGTGCTGTTCTGGAGGATTATTTAGATGTGGATCTTTTTGCAATCACAGACACCTGGGAACAGTTACAGCCTGAGCTGAACAAGAAAAGGCAGAGAAGGATGGCAAGGATTGTCAGTGGTACAGAATTACTTCTGTGCTAATCTAGTGATTCTGAAGCAGAACCCTTCAGCCTGAAAAGGAGCTGACCAAGCAGGGTGTGATAAAATCTACAAAACCATGAACAGCAGAGAGAGGGTGGTTAACAGTTGTTCATTGCCTCTTCTATTACAAAAATGAGGGACCATCGGATTAAATAAGCAGGTGACTGGCTTAAAGCAAACAAAAGGAGACACTTCACACCATGTATGGTTAAAGCTGGGGAACATTTTGGAACAGAACATGTTCAGTGTTGTAAATGTACATGATTTCAAAAAGTGACTGGACAAATTCACAGAAGATCCATCAAAGGCTATTACAGTCAGATGTTATCTCTGGCTTTAAAAAATCCTGAAACCTAGATTTCTGGCAGCTGGGAACAATTTTACACACTTGTCCTCTTCCTATATACTTCCCTAAACATTTGATATTGGCTGCTGTTGAAGACAGCTTATGATGCTAGATGGGTCTTGGTCTAACCGGGTATAAACTCTCCTTGTGTTCTGTTAAATGAGAAGTGCAGAAGTGCAGAACATTTAATCAAATTTTATAGAAAGTAAAGGCCCAAAAGGGCCTTAAAGGAAGTGACTTTCACCAGTCACAGCAAATGTATCTGCCCTGTAAGAATTATAGAACAAAGGGGGAAAAGAAGAAAGAAAAAAAAAAAAAAAGCCATGAACTTGGTCAAGAAGGAAAAAACCACAGTTTGACAATGGGGGGGGTGGTAGGGTCATCTCCAAGGGTGACAAACTTTTTTCAGCAGTTGGTATGTGTCACGAATGCAGGTCTGTGAATCCTGCTGATTATGTCAATTCACTATGAATGAGTGACTTTACACAGTTTGATTTAGTAAAAGTTAGAATTTACTTGTAGCGAATTGCAGAATTTGATTATAATATTTTCAATAGCACTCAATCATCAATGATTAATAAAGTGATTAGACAAAATTGATCAAAACAGTGACTTAGGTACAGATTCGAAGATGGCAAGGTTCACTCTATTACTACATAGAAGCACATAAAAGAGAATTAAATCACAATGAGTTAAAATTATTCATAAAAGGATTGTGTATATATGGAATAAAGGCAAGGGGGGGGGGGGCTCCCGTTGAGTCACGAGGTTCAGAATGGACCCCCTTGCTTTCTAAACTCCTTCTCAGAGAGGAGCCCAGGTGCGGCTGGGCCCACTCTTAGTCTCAGACTTGGTCAATGGTTTAGGAGAGTAATGCTACAAGAATAATACAGCAATATAAAACTCCTTTTAAAATTCAATCATACATCTACAAACTACTTAAATTGATTCATGCATGCACACTTACAACTATAAATGCATATATGAAAATAGTATACCTGTTAAAAATTCCCCTCAAGTTTAGTGAAATACTCACGTCTAATGCCTTGGCATTTCTCAACGGGCGAGAGTAGAGTCTCGAGGAGCGAAGAATATCAGCAGCCCAGGCTCCATTGTCGATCTCCGGCAATGAAGTTCTGGTAGCAGCAGACTTTCGGAATCTGCTAGTTTTCGCTGACTCTGAGAGACATTTCGATCAGAGGGAGATGCTGGTACAGCCCGCGGCGGTCCAGGAGAGCTCAAAGGGCCTCACTTAGGACTGCTGTTTATAGGATTGTGAGATGATTGACTTTAATCACCAGTAAATTTCCATCCGAGCCACAATTCGGGTCGGCTTGTTGCTGGAATTCCAGCAGCGATGATACCACCCTGTTTCAAGGCTGTCTGGGGTAGCTGTTTGTTCTCGTTCCCCTCGTTAGCCATAATATGAATCTTGATAAGAACAGGGCCGCTCTCTGCTCCAGCCATGTAGGAGTTTCTGGTACAATTAAGGGGCGCTTAACTGACCAACTCGCTACACAAAAGCTGCGGCCTGGAATTCCTGAGATTGTGTCGTGGTTTAGCCCCAGCCAGCAACTAAGCACCACGCAGCCGCTCGCTCACTCCCCCTACCCCGATGGGATGGGGGAGAGAGTCGGAGGAGTAAGAGTGAGAAACACTCCTGGGTTGAGATAAGAACAGTTTAATAATTGAAATAAAATAAAGTAAAATAATAATAATAACAATATAATAATAATAGTAATAATAATATACAAAGCAAGTGATGCACAATGCAATTGCTCACCACCAGCCGACCAATACCCAGCCAGTTCCCGAGCAGCGATCGCTGCTCCCCGGCCAACCCCCCCCCAGTTTCTATACTGCCCATGACGCCATATGGTATGGAATAGCCCTTTGGTCAGTTTGGATCAACTATTCTGGCTGTGCCCCCTCCCAGTTTCTTGTGCCCCTGGCAGAGCATGGGAAGCTGAAAAGTCCTTGACTAGCATAAGCAGTACTGAGCAACAACTAAACCATCAGTGTGTTACCAGCATTCTTCTCATCCTAAATCCAAACCACAGCACTGTGCCTGCTCCTAGGAAGAAAATTAACTCCATCCCAGCCAAAACCAGGACAGTATCCACCCCTTATTCTATACCATCTACATCATGCACAGGCCCTCCCCTCTCCAATGTGTTCTAATTAATCACCACCTGTTTCCCTATACTGTCTTGATATACACACAGATATCATTCCCTTCGTCTATGGCCCATTCCTGTAAAATGTCCATTGAGTTCATTTAGCCCATGACTTTGGGTTTCATCGGTCTTTCAGAGCAGGAGAGGTGGTGTGCAGTGTTGGACTGTTGCATGCTGAAGCCAGTTCTCATTCCAACACGGTTTCATCAAAGTTCATTTTCATTAAGCTGGGCAATTCTCACTGTAATACCATTGATGTGGCATATAGCAACCATAACATACAGTACTATATACTTAACATTAACATACAGTTAAGAGATAACATACAGGATTATAGAGCAATTAACATCATACAATTCAGTTCATTGACTATTTTCACCCAAAATCAAATCCCCTTGAGGTACACATTGGACTTCCCCATCCTTTTGCATCACCCACCAAGTGCACCCAGGTCCTCGAGCAAAAGCAATCCCACGAATGGGTTTGCCTTTGCCCCAGGCAGGAGTAACCCAGACTGTCTTCCCCAGCATATTTTTTATGTGCACTACAGGGACTTTATCTCCTTCTACAGTACGTAAAAGTGTTGATTGGGCAGGGCCAGCTGGATTGGCAGATCCCCTGGTGTTGACTAACCAGGTGGCTTTTGCCAAATGTGTATCCCAATGTTTGAATGTCCCACCACCCATTGCTCTCAGGGGAGTCTTTAACAGTCCATTGGATCGCTCGATTTTCCCCGAGGCTGGTGCATGGTAGGGGATGTGATATACCCACTCAATGCCGTGCTCTTTGGCCCAGGTGTCTATAAGGTTGTTTTGGAAATGAGTCCCGTTGTCTGACTCGATTCTTTCTGGGGTGCCATGTCGCCACAGGACTTGCTTTTCAAGGCCCAGGATGGTGTTCCGGGCGGTGGCATGGGGCACGGGATATGTTTCCAACCATCCAGTGGTTGCTTCCACCATGGTGAGCACATAGCGCTTGCCTTGGCGGGTTTGTGGGAGTGTGATATAATCAATCTGCCAGGCCTCCCCATATTTATATTTGAGCCATCGTTCACTATACCCGAGGGGCTTGAACCGCTTGGCTTGCTTGATTGCAGAGCATGTTTCACACTCATGAATAACCTGTGCAATACTGTCCATAGTTAAGTCCACCCCTCGGTCACGAGCCCATCTATATGTTGCATCCCTTCCTTGATGGCCTGAGGCGTCATGGGCCCACCGAGCTATAAATAATTCACCCTTATGTTGCCAGTCCAAATCCACCTGAGCCACTTCCATCTTAGCAGCCTGATCCACCTGCTGGTTGTTTGGATGTTCTTCAGTGGCCCGACCCTTGGGTACATGAGCATCTACGTGACGTACTTTTACAACCAGGTTCTCTACCCGGGCAGCAATATCTTGCCATAATGCGGCGGCCCAGATGGGTTTGCCTCTGCGCTGCCAGTTGCTCTGCTTCCATTGCTGCAACCACCCCCACAGGGCATTTGCCACCATCCATGAGTCAGTACAGAGATAAAGGACTGGCCACTTTTCTCATTCAGCAATATCTAAAGCCAGCTGGATGGCTTTCACCTCTGCAAACTGACTCGACTCCCCTTCTCCTTCAGCAGTTTCTGCGACTTGTCGTATAGGACTCCATACAGCAGCTTTCCACCTCCGATGCTTTCCCACAAGGCGACAGGGCCCATCAGTGAACAGGGCACATTGCTTCTCATTTTCTGGCAATTTATTATACAGTGGGGCCTCTTCAGCACGTGTCACTTCCTCCTCTGGTGATATTCTGAAGTTTTTGCCTTCTGGCCAGTCCATGATCACTTCCAAGATTCCTGGGCGACTGGGGTTTCCTATTCGAGCCCGTTGTGTGATTAGTGCAACCCACTTACTCCATGTAGCATCAGTTGCATGATGTGTAGAGGGGACCCTCCCTTTGAACATCCAGCCCAACACCAGCAGTCGGGGTGCCAGCAGGAGCTGTGCTTCAGTACCAACCACTTCTGAAGCAGCTCGAACCCCTTCATACGCTGCCAATATCTCTTTCTCAGTTGGAGGATAGCGGGCTTCGGATCCTCTGTATCCCCGACTCCAAAACCCTCGGGGTCGACCTCAAGTCTCCCCTGGTGCTTTCTGCCAGAGGCTCCAGGTAGGGCCATTCTCCCCGGCTGTGGTGTAGGGCACATTTTTAATATCCTGCCCTGTCCGGACTGGCCCAAGGGCTACTGCATGAACTATCTCACGTTTAATTTGTTCAAAGGCTTGTTGTTGCTCAGGGCCCCATTTGAAATCGTTCTTCTTCCGGTGATGGGGATGGAGAAAAATGCATTAGCATTGTCAATTGTGGCATACCACTTGGCTGCCTTTGACTCCAGTTCATATTGAAGTTCTAGCATGTGTGGCACGGCAGCACTCAGCGACGGCGTAACTTCGTTAAGGCCGCAATAGTCCACTGTTAGTCTCCACTCCCCGTTAGTCTTTCGCACTGGCCATATGGGACTGTTAAAGGGTGAGCGAGTCTTGCTGATCACTCCCTGGCTCTCCAGTCAATGAATCAGGTTATGGATGGGAATCAGGGAGTCTCGGTTGGTGCGATATTGCCGCCGGTGCACTGTTGTGGTAGCGATGGGCACCTGTTTTTCCTCAACCTTCAGCAACCCTACAATTGAAGGGTCCTGCAGCTGCATGGTGCTTAGTTGCCGACTGTGGTTGAACCACGAAAATGCACCACACTGGCAGCTATGGTTAACACTTGGCCGAAAGCTGCTGCCAGAAGGAATGCGGCGACCCAGCCGGAGCTCCCGCACAAACATGCAGCCGTCCAGGTCTCTGGCTGCAGGGAGTGCCTGAGCCTGTCACTCGTACCGGAGGGCAGCACAGACAACAGCTGTCTTCAGTGTGACCAGGTGAATGATCTGCTCAGCCTGGTGGCAGAGCTGAAGGAGGAGGCGGGAAGGCTGAGGAGTATCAGGGAGTGCGAGAGGGAGATAGACTGGTGGAGCAACACCCTACCATCCCTGGGGCCAAGGCAGCAGGCGGAGGAACCACAAGGAGCGGAGGATCCCCTACCCTCTAGCCACCAAGCTGAAGGAGGGGATCCAAGAGACGGGGGGGGAATGGAAACCCCGGGGAGGCAGGCAAACCCCCTCCCGGCCTCCCTCACCTTCCCAGTTGCCCTTACATAACAGATATGGGGCTCTGGAAGTTGAGGGCCAGGCAAATGAGGAGGCAGGTGAAGGTCCATCCAGGGGGTTGCCGAGGGCAAGTCAGTCAGCCCCACGGATTACAACTGCCCCTGTTAAGAAAAAAAGGAGTATAATTGTGGTAGGTGATTCCCTCCTGCGGGGAGCTGAGGGCCCAATATGCTGGCGGACCCATCCCACAGGGAAGTCTGCTCAAGTGCATCTGCAGCAATGCACGTAGCACAGGCAACAAACAGAAGGAGCTGGAAGCCCTTGTGCAGCAGGATGGCTATGACATAGTCGCCATCACAGAAACGTGGTGGGACGACTCTCATGACTGGAGTGCTGCACTGGATGGCTATAGGGTCTTCAGAAGGGCTAGGCAGGGAAGGAGAGGCGGTGGGGTGGCTCTGTATGTTAGGGAGTGTTTTGACTGTGTAGAGCTTGACAGTGGTGATGATAAGGTCGAGTGCTTCTGGGTAAGGATGAGGGGGAAGGCCAGCAAGGCGGATGTCCTGTTGGGAGCCTGCTATAGACCACCCAACCAGGATGAAGAGGTAGATGAAGCATTCTATAAGCGGCTGGCAGAAGTCTTGCAATCGCCAGCCCTTGTTCTCGTGGGGGACTTCAACTTGCTGGACATCTGCTGGAAATACAACACAGCAGAGAGGCAACAGTGTCCTGGTTTCGGCTGGGATAGAGTTAATTTTCTTCCTAGTAGCAGGCACAGTGCTGTGTTTTGCATTTAGTAGGAGAAGAATGTTGATAACATGCTGATGTTTTTAGTTGTTGCTGAGTACTGCTTATGCTAGTCAAGGACTTTTCAGCTTCCCATGCTCTGCCAGGCGCACAAGAAACTGGGAGGGGGCACAGCCAGAATAGTTGATCCAAACTGCCCCAAGGGCTATTCCATACCATATGACGTCATGCTCAGTATATAAACTGGGGGGGGTGGCCAGGGAGCAGCGATCGCTGCTCGGGAACTGTCTGGGTATCGGTCGGCGGGTGGTGAGCAATTGCATTGTGCATCACTTGCTTCGTGTATCATTATTATTATTATCATTATTATACTGTTACTATTAGCATTACTATTTTACTTTATTTCAATTATTAAACTGTTCTTATCTCACCCCAGGAGTGTTTCTCACTCTTACTCCTCCGACTCTCTCCCCCATCCCATCGGGGTAGGGGGAGTGAGCGAGCGGCTGCGTGGTGCTTAGTTGCTGGCTGGGGCTAAACCACGACAAACAGTCTTGGAAGTTCCTAGAGTGTGTGGAGGATAACTTCCTGATGCAGCTGGTAAGTGAGCCTACCAGGGGAGGTGCCTCACCTGACTTGCTGTTTACAGAGAAGGGCTTGTGGGAGATGTGGTGGATGGAGGCCATCTTGGGCTTAGCAACCATGATATGATAGAGTTCTCAATTCTGGGCGATGTAAAGAGGAGGGGCAGCAAAACTGTTACCACGGAGTTCTGGAGGGCAGACTTTGGCTTGTTCAGGGGCCTGGGTGACAGAGTTCCATGGGAGGCAGTCCTGAAGGGCAAAGGGGTCCAGGAAGGCTGGGCCTCCTTCAAGAAGGAAGTCTTAAGGGCGCAGGAGCAGGCTGTCCCCGTGTGCCATAAGACGAAATGGCAGGGAAGACGACCGGCCTGGCTGAACAGGGAGCTTTTGCTGGGACTCAGGGAAAAAAGGAGAGTTTACCACCTTTGGAAGAAGGGGCAGGCAAATCAGGAGGAGTCCAGGGATCTCGTTAGGTCATGTAGGGAGGAAATCAGAAAAGCAAAAGCCCAGCAAGAACTCAATCTGGCCACTGTTGTAAGATCTAATAAAAAATGTTTTTACAAATACATTAACAACAAAAAGAGAGCCAAGGAGAATCTCCATCCTTTATTGGATGCGGGGGGGAACATTGTTACCAAGGATGAGGAAAAGGCTGAGGTACTTAATGCCTTCTTTGCCTCTGTGTTTAATAGTCAGACCAGTTATCCCCAGGGTACTCAGACCCCTGAGCTGGAAGACAGGGACAGGGACCAGAATGGAGCCCCCATAGTCCAGGAGGAAGCAGTTAACGACCTGCTATGCCACCTGGACACTCACAAGTTTGTGGGGCCAGATGGGATCCACCCGAGAGTATTGAGGGAGCTGGCAGAGGAGCTCACCAAGCCACTTTCCGTCGTCTATCAGCAGTCCTGGTTAACAGGGGAGGTCCCTGATGACTGGAGGCTTGCCAATGTAACGCCCATCTACAAGAAGGGCCGGAAGGAGGACCCGGGGAACTACAGGCCTGTCAGCCTGACCTCGGTGCCGGGAAAGATTATGGCGCAGTTCATCTTGAGTGCACTCAAAAGGCATGTGCAGGTCAACCAGGGGATCGGGCCCAGCCAGCATGGGTTCATGAAAGTCAGGTCCTGCTTGACCAACCTCATCTCCTTTTATGACCTGGTGGATGAAGGAAAGGCTGTGGACGTCATCTACCTGGACTTCAGCAAAGCCTTTGACACTGTCTCCCACAGGATTCTCCTTGGGAAGCTGGCAGCTCATGGCTTGGATGGGTGTAGTCTTCGCTGGGTAAAAAACTGTTTGGGTGGCCGAGCCCAGAGAGTAGTGGTGAATGGAGTTAAGTCCAGTTGGCGGCCGGTCACGAGTGGTGTTCCCCAGGGCTCTGTTTTGGGGCCAGCCTTGTTTAATATCTTTATCAATGATCTGGATGAGGGGATTGAGTGCACCCTCAGTAAGCTTGCAGATGACATCAAACTGGGCGGGAGTGTCAATCTGCTGGAGGGTAGGATGGCCCTGCAGAGGGACCTGGACAGGCTGGACCGATGGGCCGAGGCCAGCTGTGTGAGGTTCCACAAGGCCAAGTGCCGGGTCCTGCACTTGGGTCACAACAACCCCATGCAGCGCTACAGGCTTGGGGAAGAGTGGCTGGAAAGCTGCCTGGCTGAACAGGACCTGGGGGTGTTGGTCGACAGCTGGCTGAACATGAGCCAGCAGTGTGCCCAGGTGGCCAAGGCGGCCAACAGCATCCTGGCTTGTGTCAGGAATAGTGTGGCCAGCAAGAGCAGGGAGGTGATTGTGCCCCTGTACTCGGCGCTGGTGAGGTCGCACCTGGAATACTGTGTCCAGTTTTGGGCCCCTCAATACAAGAAAGACATTGAGGTGCTGGAGCGTGTCCAGAGAAGGGCAACAAGGCTGGTGAAGGGTCTGGAGCACAGGGCTGATGGGGAGTGGCTGAGGGAACTGGGGTTGTTTAGCCTGGAGAAGAGGAGACTGAGGGGAGACCTTATCGCTCTCTACAACTACCTGAAAGGAGGTTGTAGTGAGGTGGGTGTTGGTCTTTTCTCCCAAGTAGTTAGCGATAGGACAAGAAGAAATGGGCTCAAGCTGCGCCAGGGGAGGTATAAGTTGGATATTAGGAAGAATTTCTTCACAGAAAGGGTGGTCAAGCATTGGAACAGGCTGCCCAGAGAGGTGGTGGAGTCACCATCCCTGGAAGTGTTCAAAAAACAGGTAGACGTGGCACTTTGGGACATGGTTTAGTGGGCATGGTGGTGTTGGGGTGATGGTTGGGCTGGATGATCTTAGAGGTCCTTTCCAACCTTAATGATTCCTAGTTTTTACTTTCATTAAAAATAATCCAGCCACCAAGCCAGGAAACATGAAATTGCTACTCTACCCTTAATTGGTTATGTGGTGGACTTGGTAGTGTTAGGTTAATGGTTGGACTGGATGATCTTAAAGGTCTTTTCCAACCTAAATGATTCTATGATTCTATGATTCTACGATAAAATGTGGGATGTTCTGTATGTGCATGCAGGAATTGTGTGTATATTATTTAATTAAAGTTCATAATGCATATTAATAAACCCAAGTAATAGAACATAAACCCTACCTGCATATCTGTATTTCACATCTCACTTCTCTGCTACTGTGGTTTTAGGTGCATGTTATGTTACATCATTCACAACAGGCAGGAAATCACAGAAGACAGCCCCCGTGGTCCCAGGCCCGCGGTGGCCGTTTCGCGGGTGGGTGTGTGGCCCAAGACGGGGGGCAGCCCTATTTCCCGCTCCCCCGGGGAGGACTGCGAGGTGGCGGAGCCCCGGGGGGGTGCGGTGCGGGGGGAGGTGGTCGGGGCAGTTTCAGCCCCATGGCCGCTTCTCTGGTGGGGGGGTTCTCAGGTCCCTCCAAAACGCTGCTGTTCCTTAGGGTCTCGGGGTCCCGCTCAGTCTCCGGGCGGGGTGGTCCTGTCCTGCCCTGTCCTTCCCGGGGGCTGCTTTGGTCGGGGGGCCACGCCGGACACCCTGCCCCAGCACACGGCGTCCCGGCGCCGGCCAACCCGCTTCCGCCTGGCCCTTCTTGCCGGTAGGCGGCATCCCTCGTCCACGGAGAGCATCTCCCGGAGCGGAGCGGAGTGGGGCCGGCCGCGGGGCGGGGCGGGGAGGGGTACGCCGCGCTGCCCCGCGGCCTGGGAACAGGGCAAACCCCGTGGCCACGGCCCGGGGGGCAGCGGGCGGCGGGCGGCGGGCGCCGGTGTCCTACCTCGGGAAACGCGTCTGCCGCCGCTTATGGCTGTGCCGCCGCTGCTCTCCTTTCTTTTCTTTCTTTTCCTTTTAAGAAGGCACCTGCCGGGTTGGGAAGGGAACAAGCGGAAGATGTTATGCTGGCAGGACAAAGACAAGTCGCGATCTCCAGGGACACGTAGAGGCTGCAACAACACCATATCTTAATTGTCCGCACTAGGGGCTGGCTCAGCTGCCCTCTAGAAAGCAAGCCCCTCGGCCTCCCCCGCGGCGACGGACTAGGGCTTCCAGTATTCCCCAAGTCTGCAAGGGGGGGGCCCAGCCCCCCCGAGGGCCCCGCCACCCCCGCCGGCCACGTCCAGGAGGACCCACGCCCCAGCCGGGGCCCTCCCGGCACGCCGGGGCCGCGGTGCTCCCGGGGACCAGTGCTACGAACGAGCCGCCAGTGTCACACGCTCATTGAAACACCAGTGCGTCCTGTGTGGGTTTTAGCAGATCACAGGCAGATTCGACTCTTCTGGTTCTGCTTTGTTGCTACAGCAGTTCTTCTCTATAAATTTTTAAACTCCACAGTTTTTCCTATTTAGAGCTTGGTTTTTTGTCTTTAAGGTGTTTTTAAACGTCAGGACACATCAGCAAGTACCAGGAGAAGAGCAAGAATAAAAAGAACAGAAAGAGTGTAAAAAGGAAAAATACTCTTTGTAAAGAGGAAAAACCTCTCAGAGAGGAAACGTTCTCTTTCTGCCATCCTTTTAGTAACTTGCCCTAGGATCCCAAAACTAATTCAGAATGACATTTTACTTCCTATGAGCTGTAATTCTCGACTGATGTTATTAATCTTTCCACAGGAAAAAATAGTAGAGAGTTACTGGGTTTGGGGGCTCTTTATTTTTTTCTTTTCCTCTCTTTTGTAACTTTTGGTGGTATTCTCCTGCAGGAGCCTTAGTAGTGAACAAAATGTAAATAGGATTATTTGGAAATAGTAGAAAGGATTATGTTATAAATCCATGAAACTGGATTTGAAACAGGGTGGCTTGAAGCTTTGAATTAGGACGATATATAGAAAACGCATTTCAAGAAAATTGTGTGTTTCAGTTGTTTGAGAAGCAAGATTTGAGAAGTAAGGACACTAGGCATCAGTCTGCCTTTCTCACGACAATTTCTGTCAGAGCACGAAATGCTCTTCTACTGCTCCGATTCTAATCGGATTCTGATTGTGGGTTATTCTGCCAGAACTAGGAGTGATGGGAATTTTCAAGGCGCTTCTTTTTAAGACCACGGTGATTATATTTATGTCCAAAGTGTTTTTTTCCTCTGCGAGCCCTCGCATAAAGGGGGTCCCTGGTCTTCTGCTGTCCTCGTATGTGTCACCTGAAACTAGGAACGGTGAGGCATAATTAGGAAGTAACCCTTTGTGTCGCTTTCTTTGGGTTGTTGCTCCTGCGCTAAAAGCAGAATTAGCATTTTAAAGGCCGGTGGATTGTTTTCCTTTGCATAAGAAAGAGGTAATGCTAATTCTATGTTAGCGTTTCCCATAATGGAGGGAGCTGCTTCTCTCCCATTAAAAACAATAGCCTTACAAATAAACTGTGATATTAGTGGTGTGCTTTGGAGGTGGTTCTTTGAGAGTTTGCGAGGTCGACATCTAGAAATATTTGATTTCATTCTTAAATGAATTAAACTCTGGAGGGGGAAGAGGAAGGAGAAAGGAGAGATGTTTCTCTACTGTCCCGCAGACAGCTGTCTTCATCTGAAGCTTATTAACTCACCACCTCCCTCTCCGGCCTGATTTTTGGGGGAAAAAACTTTCTTTTAGAGGGCTTTGAGACATGTCCCGCCAAATATTCTTTGTCGCCAAGCCACCTCCCGGCTGCCCCCGCCGGCACCCCGCCGGCAGGGCTTTCCTGCAGCCCCCGCCTCAGGCTGGCCCCATGCCGGCCCCCGCCGCAGAGCGCCGGGCGAGGAAACAGCGACGCGGCACCGAAATCTCGGCCATAAGGCGCTTCTACGCCTTCCTACGGGAAGCAGGACCCAGTCCCCGGGGGCAGCCCAGGAAGATGCAGAGCTCTCGGCACCCTTCGGAAGGCTCCAGGGAAGATGCTCCAGCATTTTGGGACAGACCTGCACTTTTTTTTTTCGGGAGGGGGGGTATCCCCCCCTTTTTCCACTAAAGACGGCTCCGGTCACTCTGTGGCCCAGCACAGCCCATCCTGGTGGTGTTGAAGGCTAACATCGTATCAGGCCAAGATGTTTTTGTAAGCTGACGAGTAAAGGACACTTCATCATCCCTAATCAGAAGAACAAACATTCAGTATCCTTTAACCAAAGACATCCCGGAGCAACTAGACCTTGAAGAAGTACTGAGAAACTGATAACAGGGAACATCCTACCCCAGAAGGTGCCGGAAAAACTGGACGATTGCCAAAAAACAGTAACTGGGGAAAAGGTAATTCTGGCAGGGGAGATCGCGACCACCAACTCAGTTTAGGACCAAAAGGATTTGCCCGCCCCCCCCCCCCCCGTTAAGGATCATGCATGCTAATTTACATAGCAAGTGAGGCTAATTAGAATATAGTTGACCAATAGCAGATAAGATGGTAATTACTAACCAATCTTCGTAAAAAGGACAATTACCAACTCTGTAGGTTTTGCGTATAAGTAAGGTGCAGAAAGTCTCGTTCGGTGTGCTAGCTTTGTGGAATTACCACCTAGCACCCGTCTCTGCGCAGAAATGAAATAAAATCGATATCTCGACTCAGTGTGTATGGAGTGGATTGGATTGTTGCACACCGGGTAACGAACTCCCTTTGTGAGACAACAGTGGGGCGAGGGCGGGGGTCTGGGGCGGGCGACGAGGCGCCCTGTGGGTGGAGGGGGCATGGCGCTGCCCGGGACCGCCGCTCTGACGCTGGGAGCCCTATGATGGCTCCCTCGCTATAAGGCGGGGAGGAAAGACACCCTCTCTGGGACTCGGCCACAGTCTTTCCTAAGGCCCGGCAAGCTGCCCACCTCCGCCCTCCCTCCTCGCCAGCCTCCTCCTTCTTCTCCCCTCTCCTCCTCCTCCCAGGACTAGGCGCGGTCCCTCCTGCCCCGCATCCATTAATGTCTGGGGGCCGAGGTGAGGAGAAAGAAGGGGGAACCGACTTCCAGGCGCGGCGGCACAGCCCCTCCGCGCCCCCCCCAACCCCAACCAAAAAACAAGAGGCAAAAAAAGGGGGCGGGGGGCGAAAGAGAGAGAGGAATTTTTAAAAGCAGCAAAAAATACCCCGAAACAAAACCCAAAACAGCCGCCGCCTCCGAGCAGGCAGCAGGAGCGCTTTCGCGGCGGCGACGGGGCGGCTCTCCGCGGAGCGGCGCAGGGGCCTGACGGCCGCTGGGAAAGCGCCCGCCCGCCCTCCGCGCCGCGCGCCGCCCGCCACCGATGCGCTGCCCCACCGCCGAGCCATGACCCTGAGCTCGGAGATGTCCGAAGCGTCGATGCTGGCTGAGGAGACCGACATCGATGTGGTGGGCGAAGAGGACGACGAGGACGACGACGAGGAGCCGCAGCCCTGCCGCCCCCGCCGCCTCCGCCGCCGCTCCTACGCCGAGGACGAGGAGGAGGAAGAGGACGAGGAGGATGTGGTCTACCTCCACAACGACTCCCTGCTACTGCGGTCGCCCGTGCGCGGCGGCGGGGCGGGCGGCGGGGACGGGCCCGGGGGCTTGCGGCCTCCCTCGCGAGGCGGCTCGCAGAAGGCGGCAGCAGGGGGCGGCGGCGGGGCGCGCGGCGGCGGCAAGAACAGACTGGTGAAGCCGCCCTACTCCTACATTGCCCTGATCACCATGGCCATCCTGCAGAGCCCCAAGAAGCGGCTGATGTTGAGTGAGATCTGCGAGTTCATCAGCGGGCGCTTCCTCTACTACCGGGAGAAGTTCCCCGCCTGGCAGAACAGCATCCGCCACAACCTCTCCCTCAACGACTGCTTCGTCAAGATCCCCCGGGACCCCGTCAACCCGGGCAAGGGCAACTACTGGACGCTGGACCCCGAGTCTGCCGACATGTTCGACAACGGGAGTTTCCTGCGCCGCCGAAAGCGCTTCAAGAGGCAGCAGCTCCTGGCGCCCGAGCTGCTGCTGCACGCTGTGGACTCCACCGTCTTCCTCCCGCATCCCCTGCCCCAGCCCCCGCAGCAGCCGCCCTGCGCCTACGAACCCTACGGCTGCGGCTACGGCCTCCAGCTCCAGCCCTACCATCCCCACTCCACCCTCTTTGCCTTCCACCACTCCTCCCCGCCAGCCCGCCGGCCCCCCACCGCCCCCGGCAGCGTCCCCGGATCAGCGCTGCCCGCCGCCGCTGCGCCGCCGGGCCCCTTGTTGCCGGCGGCGGAGCTGACACGGACGCCCTTCGTCTACGCTCACTCGCTGGGCCCGGCACTGGCGGCCTCACTGCACACCGCCAAGCCCGACAGCAGCGCGGCGCTGGCCCGCTCGCCCTTCTCCATCGAGAGTATAATCGGGAGTGGGGACGGCCCCGGCGTGGGCAGCAGCTGCGCCTCTCAGTCGGCCGCGGAGCCGGGCCTGGACCTCTCGCTGGGGAGCTCCGGCGGCGGCCTGCACCCCGCCACTGCCCTGCCTGCTGTCCACGGCTTCGCGGCCCGGATCTCTAATAGTTAAGGATTTCGGAGTCTTTCCGAAGGTAGGATCTGGGCTATCTCCTTTCTTCGCCTCTCGGATGCCCGACAGAGCAGTGGAGCTGCGGGTTTTGCGCGGGATTTGCGCGGTGAGGCTCGGAGGCCGTCCTCCGCGGCCGGCGGGCCGCCCGGGACCTATATTTATGCAAAGCCAGGTCTAGATGCTGCATGGGCAGACGGTCATGCTATTGGCAAGTTACTCGTTACTCCTTAAAAACCAAACAAACAACAAAACAAAAAAACCTCCACGTCTCTAAACTGTTAATGTTCAGAGATTCTCAGGTCTAGGAGTTTAAAAACAGTAATGTACAGGAAAAAAAGGCTTGAGGGACGACAGCAAAGCAATACTTTTTCATTTTAGTACATTTGTCTCATGTACATTTATAAAAGAAAAGTTTAACATGTTTACACAGAAGAAAGTCAAGATTATAATTTCTTATTTTAACCTGTGTTTTGTATTATAATAGACTTACGGAGCTTTTATTTTGTACTTTATGCATAATCTTTACAAAGAATATTGTTAAAAATTGCTGGCAAGTATTATTGTACCATTTTAATGTAAAAGTTTTACACATTTTCAAAAATAAATTTTTTAATTTTCAAAAAAAAAATCCCAAAGCAACCAAGCCAAAAGACCAAAGGAGCCCAGCCAAACAATTGGCTTTGGACTGTTCCCTCCTTAATATTTCTCCCTTCTTTGTGACATTGATAGTTTTTTTTCTTCGGTATTAATAGCACAATAGCCAGGGAATTTTACAGCTTGAAATTTATTATGACTGGATTTGACCGCGAAGAAGATCAGAATATGATCTTCACAGTCAAACCATTGTTAGCCCTAGCAGAGAGTGAAAGACAAAAGCAAAAACAAAAGAGCAAGGACAAAAGAGGGAATAAAGAGAAATAGGTCTCTCGCCAGAGTAAAGCCCAGTTCTGTAAGGATCCAACCAGGGGATTAATTAAACATATGGTTTTAAACTATTTTTATACTTTTGGGTGAGTTCTAAATCACAACCACATCACAGTTTGGTTTCCAAGAGGCCCAAAGGAAAATAATAATAAGGGGCATGTACTGAACTTCAGAGAGATTTGTCCTAGCCTCTTATGTTTCTATGGTGATAATACGGACATGTGTTTCTACTTTTCAATACATACAATATAAAATGAGCATTGAAATATCCTCGTGTGATCAGCTGATTAAATGCATGAGCTATTGAAGTTAGGATAAGTGTATGAACCAAACTGTGAAAGGAGCTTTTTTGATTTTGAATTCTCATCTTAACACACATAAGAACGATAGATATCTATTTCATAGACTAAAATCATTTTTAAGCAAAAAGTTCACCTCAGATATTCTGAGCTTAGACGTGAAAAGAGAATCGTACATTTTAAGAGTGGTTGCTTGTCATAAGCAACAGGAACACTTGTTTTTCAAATCAGGAAGGTGCTTTTCAAATACGACTGTATTTATAACAATTTAGTAGATTGAAGGATAAATTATGTGAATTTTCATAAAAGAAAAAAAAAGGAGGGATGTCTTTTAGTGTTCTTTGGAGTGGGGAGGGAAAGGTTGTGTGGTTACATGCTTTTACATATCAAAGTACCTCATCGCCTTGGTTTTAAGTATTCTTGTGGATAGAAAAGTGATGCTTTTCTGTTTTGTTTGTAGCAATGCGGGGTTAAAATAATGGTTTTCAATAAGCAGAAAGACTGGACGTATGATCTCTGCTGGGCTTTATTCTCAGTATGCATCTGGAGGGCCTCTTTGGGTGTCCCATGTCCTTTAGAGGACAACTACATACAGTCCCATTTAATTTTTAGAATAAAAGGGAAAAGAACCCAGAGACATCGCATACTTGCCCTTTGGGGAGAACGCATCGTTATTCACGAGGGAACGATTAACTCGCTTTCCCCAGGCCTGGCTGGGCCCGCTCCCCTCGCTAGGGCCCACGGGGGGAAGTGCTGGGCTGCCGCCCTGGTCCAGCGCGGGTACCGAGCCCGGCTTAGGCATCCCTCGCAGATACGGCTAAAATCAAGAAGGGAAAAGTTTTGAGAGGGAAAAGGCAGGTCTAGCCGTGACTGCGGTGGCACCGGGCTCCCCCAAGGCGGGGTGCTGCTTGTGGTAGGTCTGTTTTCTGGCTGCTTGAGCAGCAGCTTGGGGTGAAAGGCCATGTGAATCTTTGCGCTGCCCACATGCAGTTAAATATGAAGAGCAGGTTCCGGCGACCCGTTATTTGTTTTCTTAGCTTCCTTGCGGCAAACCCTGGGGAGCAAGGTGATGTCCCGTGCATGTGGGCTGTCCCCTGCCCGGGCAGGTTGGGGGGGGGGGCAGCGAGCATGCCTGCTGTCCTTCCCTCGGCTTTATTAAGAGGCAAACCTTGTTTAAAAGTATATGACAAGAAAACTGCTAGGCCTCTTGTTCCTTCCATTTTTTTATGCCGGTCACCTGCACCATGTGTGGACAGGGCCTTCACTTGGGAGTTGGTAGGCAAGCTGGAAACTTGCTGGCAGAAGAAATTGCAAAATGTGGTGTGATTTTATTTTTTAAGTGCTGAGGAAAGGGGTCAGGGAGGGGCTGGGGGGGGGACGGACGACGACACCCCTTCACTTATTTTCTCCGAGTCCTCCGGGAAGCCGCCTGGCCTCGGCCCCAGGTCCCGGCCGACCCAGGACCCCGCGCCGCTGCGCGGCATGGTGCAGAGCGGCCGCGGCGCTGGAGCAGGTGCCACCACAAAAGGCGCCGGCTCCACAGCCCTTTGATGGGCTCGCAGCACCGCCGGGCCGCGGCTCCTCATTCGCATGCAAATGACCCGCCGCGCCCCCCTGGCTTTCAAGGCGAACAGAGGGGACATGTAGTCCTCGCAGGGATGGAGCCTAGTTGAACAATCCCTCCAAAATAGGCTGGGCCCTAATAAACAAGCTGGTGGGACAAACAGGATGGTGTCGCCTCCTTCTCCTCCTCCCAACTTCAAAGTGTGGATTCATTAACCCATCTCCTTTTCTCATCATAGCTCCGTAGGGCTGACACACGAATTACTGGCGCTAAACTGGGAGGGGATTGCTCTATACGCGGGCTAATGTTTCAATAATTTTTTCCAGAAGAACCACACAAAAAGAAACTTTTTTAGTTTATGGTGCTATTATGCAGAGTTTTAATGTAGGGATAGATTTAGCCAAATGTTATCTACTAGGAATTTAATGAAACCCTTATGTATTCAATTGCTTTTTATGCCACACACAGTGTCTCTACCCAGAAACGTTTCCTTCCACATATTTGTTTCTGTTGGGTGATTTATATATTTTTAATTTGGTTTTTAAAAATTATTTCTTCTCAAGCATCCTGTATAACATTTCTCTCAAGCAGGACTGTGTTAGGTCCTGTCCCACATCACCTATAAAAGAAATTTCTCTTTCCCTACCCCATTTCAAAGCTGACTAGTTTGCATGTCCACATGCTGTGCTCTTCCTGCCTTGTGCAGATGGGGCCGGTATCGTGCTGGCTCTGCCGGCACCAGCATAAACTGCAGGCAGGCAGCACAGCCCGGGGGCCTGGTCGAGCCGCGGGCCCTGTGTGCGCAGCTCCCCGGCCCTGAAGCTGGTCTCCCTCCAAACCTTCCCCAGCCGCAGCTCCTTTGGGCCATACATTCGCTCCTGGTCATTTTTCTGGTGTAGCAAGAGGTGCCCCCGGGCAGCGGGGAGTCGGCTGCTGCACCCCCCGGCCTTGCAGGATGGTTTTAGTTATTCAGTTAGCCCCGTTCCTGAGTCCAGACAGTGGAAGGGGAAGCGAGGGCCTCACCTGCTCGCTTTCTTGCAGTGTTGCTGGCAAGGGCAGCGCGTATGGTCGCCCCCGCCGAAACTGAGTCCTGTGTGGGGTATCTGTTGGAAAGTGGGTGTGGTTTGATGGCCCCTTGGCACAGACTCCCCTCTGTATGTAATAATTTCCCTTACTTACAGTAAGTACTTCAGTAGTCTCTGATAATGTTGTATTTGAGAGAAATCATGGAAATTATCATCATGGTCAAACGCTCCCTTGTGCTGGAACTTGCTAAACAAAGCAGATCCATTTTTCAGCTTGTTACCAGCAGCTCCCCCATCTGCAGCGAAGTTTCGTCTGCTTCTGTTTCGGCGTGGAGCCAGACCGCACACACTGGCGGGCCCCCAGTGTCTGGCAGGGACCGGGCGCCGTGTGCCCGCAGCCAGGCACCTCCCAAGCAGATAGGTGCCTGCTCGCCCTCCGCCTCCTCCACTCCTCACTCACCTCTCCGCTCACCCGCATGTCCCTGGTGACCTGCCACAGGTTACTGCAGTGCTTCTGCGCCCTTGTCTGTAAGTCTTTTCCCCTCCGCAACCCCACCGTGAAAGCGACGTGGAGCAGCTGTGTCGGGCTCTCTGCTCACTGCACCTTCCTGAGCTGCAAAGCACGACTGAGATACGGAGTAAAGATACATGCATATGTGTATGTACGTGTGTGCAGGAAAATGGCACTCCCAACACTAACTAGCTGCTTTCGGATCCATGCTGCGGCACCAAACGCGTTCGTTGTCTCTCTGCATAGATGGGTGTCTATCGATTTGGGCTGAGGCGGAGACCTGCAAGCAAGCCCCAGATCGGTAAACCGCTTGTTCCTGTTTTTCTCTTGCAGAAGAGCGCCGTGCCCCACTGCCGGTCTCCTCCTGGAGGGGTGCTGCGGGCTGCCTGCCCCGCAGCCCAGGCGGCCCCCTCCCCACCACCCGGCCCGGATCGCCGCGCAGCTCCGGGCTCGACCCAAAAGAGAGGCAAAGGCGGCGGGGCAGAGCTGCGGCTGCAGATCCTCCGCGGCTGCGACGGTGCTCTGCGCCGAGCCCGCCCGTAGGAGCAGGGAGGCACCCGGGGGCGGCTCGGCGGGAATCACCGCGGGGACCCCTGTGGAAGATGTGCCTCGTATGACCGCGCCTTCAGTGCAGGGCTCCGGCTCCGTGAACTGCCGCGGAGAGGGGCAGAGGGGCTCTCAGCCGGCCGCGCTGCCGGCTCCGGGCGGCTGTCCCTGCACTCCCTGCGCCGGGTACCTGCCGGCCGCCTGGCAGGGCGCAGTCCCTGCTGTCTGCGCCTCGGAGGAGAAGAGGCACGTACCGGCTAAGCCTCGGAGTGCCAAGAAAGTAGAAACAATTATGGACTGGACTGTAGGGAAAGCTTTTATTTTTTTTTTAATACAGTGCCAAGCCAATTTCAGAAATGCTATCGCTGAATTGAATTCAGCGGGAAAGTTGTGTGGGTTTTTTTTTTTTTAATCAAAGTAATTAAACTTGCCCTTTCTCCAAACCACAAGACACCAGTTGAATTGATTCTAAGTTTTCCTTGATGGAGCAAAACGGCATGCAGAAGTCTGTGGGGCCCCATATTTAGATGATAAATTATACAATTTATGTTGGAAGCAAAAGGATAAATAGAGATTTCAATTGTTGCGTTAATTTGTTGTCTGAGCCTGGGAAAGCCTTATCCATGGTTAATCTGAAGGTATTTCTCTCCCCTCCGCGCAACAGAAAACCATCTGTGTACATCGAAATGCTTGTGTATGTTCAGGCATGTGTGCCTGGGACTCAGTGCAATTACCGATCCACGCCTGTACATCTGTAGCACTGCGGTAGTCGTTCCAGCAAATGGCCACGCTTTGGAAAGTACTTGTAATACCTAATACCCGGGCATATGGCTCTTGCTACTGCAGTGGATGTAGGTCTGCTTCTCTTACTTTCATTATGGGAGAGCACATGCACACCTGTATACATTAAATACACACAATCAAGATAAAAGAGGTGTCTTCCTCAGGTTTTCTTTTTGTAAAAAAACCCGCTGTCAAGCCTGCTTAGTCAGCAACTACTAGATGAAACTGATAGTTTTCTAATATACATGTATACAGTGAAATTCCACCTGTTGGCTGCACGAAGGGAGGGGTAAAGAAAGGCAGTCTCTTTGGATCAATAGTTCATAATTAAAGGAACCATTGTTGAAAAAATTGTCAGGCACAGAGCGGGGGGGGGGGGGGCAGCAGGCAGGCGGTGGGCAGGTCTGCCAGGTGACTGGCTTGCCTGAAACTGGATGGGGTCGGAAATTACGGAAAGTGGAAAATATTTTATAATATTAATTCCAACATGCCTCTGAACATGAAATCCCATCTGGGGCAGTTTGGTGGGTTCTGTCAAACACCCCCACCCCTCCCTCCTTCCTAGAAGTCCTTAACTTCTCTTTCTCCATGCAGATGGAGAAACAGCACACACGATGTTAGTAGGAGGCAGGATATTGGGTGACTTAGCTGGGTGATGTCTCACTGTCCTGTGATTCAAGCATTGGTTATACTTGAGAAAAGGACTAGTGTTGAAGCAGTTGCTTGGACTAGGAAATATTTGATTGCTGCTTCGATAGCCCGTGGGTGGTGGGATTTTGAGATGAGAGGGATGATGGCTAGTGTGTTGATTTCTAGGCCTGTTCAGGCTGTAATTCAATGGTTGCTTGAAATTGTGATAGTTGTTCCTAAGAGTAGGCTTAGATAGGAGATTAGCTTTGCATGTGGGTTCATTAGTAGGGGAAGGGGTTAAACCATCATTTTCGGGGTATGGGCCCGATAGCTTCATTAGCTGACCCTACTAGAAAATAATATAAAGGAAGTATAGAGTTTTGATCTCTTTTGTGTAGGTTCGATTCCTGCTTTTCTAAAGGTCTCTTAGGAAATGAGAGGACTGGTATACCTCTATGTTCACTTTATCATAGTGATCCTTTACGTTCAGGCACATTTCCTTAGGTAAGGAGGTAGGCCTGCGTAGCAGATTGGTATGCTGGTGTGTCAAAGGCAAAGTGCCAATGTTAGTGGCAAAAAGTTTTTCAGAGTAGGTGCATGAGCTGGTCATAGCAGAATCAGGGATAGGAGGCGCGGATTCATAAGAACCCTGAGGAGAGAAGTAGGACTTTTGTGGCGAGGATTATTGGGAATAGTTCTGGAGATGGGTTGAGTGCGCTGGGACTTAGAAATAGGATTGTGGTGAGTGTATTTATTAATATGATGTTTGCGTACTCAGCTAGGAAGTGTCTCCTTTTACTGTCCGGCAAGTGCTCAGCAGCTGGCGGCCCCACTAACACCAAACCACAGACCTCCTCCCCTCTGCCTCCTACTTCTGTATGAGAAGTTAAAGGGAGGCCCTACTCTGGAAATTAACCTAAGATCACTTTCAGCACGACTCCCCTTGCGATGGTTCTTCCCTAGGTTTTAAGACATTTGTCTTTCCGCGCCCCAGACATGTTTTGCAGGCGAGGCCCTGGTCCCACCCGACCTCCAGGCGTTTCGCTCAGCCGCCCAGGAGGCAGATCCCCTGGCCCGTGCAACAGAGCGGAGCTACTGACAAGCGACCTGGATGTGTCTGCTTTTAAAAAGACACCTTTGCTCTCCAGCTTCCTCCTCACCCAGAGGAAGCCCACAACAGCTTGCTAAGACATTGGCAGCCAAACCCAGTGTACCCACAAGAGCTTTTCAGCCCAGCCCCAAGAGCTGCTGACACGTTTGCGAATGCGAGACAGCGCGGTTCGCCCGGGGAGCGGCACAAATCTCCATGGCCCCGTCAGGGCAGCAGGCGGGACGGAGCCAGGGAGTTGGGGGGAGCACGCAAGCTCCAGCTGGAGGAGACCGGATGCTCCATGCCTCCTCCCAGCCCCAGGTATGCTGCCGCGCCTGCCTCGGACGGGCTTGGTATCCAGCTGCCTGCCAGGAGAACAGACCTTAGCTGCCGTCGATGGAGCGTGTCTGGGTTGATAACCCGCCCGCACACAGACTGCGAGGGGAGCAGGCTGTGGGCAGGTTGCGGGCTGACCTGGGCCACCCTGTGCTGCGCCGCTGGTGGGGCCGGACCCGGGACACCATCGGAGCACCATCAAAACTGCCTGTGAAATGTCTTGTTTGCGCCTCCCGGAGCGGAGCAAGTGCGGGCCACAGCCGCGCGTCTCAGCGAGCGCACCTCTTGGGCCATCAAAGGACAGAGGGGAAAGGGTTGTGGCCACGGCCCCATGGGCAAAAAAACAGCTGAAGCTGGCAGGCTTGGCTCCCTGGGGCAGACCTGCTTAGCGGCTTAGATGCCTGAGGCCTTGCCCTGGATCCTTCACGGGCAGCAGGGCACAGGGTGGCCCTCGGCCCCTTGGCAGAGGCCGGGACTGCCCCTTCTTTCCCTTGCCATGGAGGATGTTAGGCGAGCCCCGAGGGGCTGGGCCAGTGTGCGGGGGTGCTCTGCTTCCTGGGACAACCCGTGGCCCAGGGCTGGCCCTTCCACGGATAAATAAACCACGGCTGCCGTGTCTGTGCTGGCCCTTTGGCACCCACATGGGGCATTTGGAGACACTGTGTGGTGCTGGGGGGGGGGGGGCGGGGAGCCCGATCCTGGCACTATAAATCCCTCGGCAATTGAGTTCTGCACCTTTGATTTGAAAAATCGGATTCCTTGAGTGGAAACAGTTGACAGGAACCTAAAAGGATTAGCTGCATTCCACACAAGTTCATTTTTAATGGTAACATTTTTAAACGATTGATCCCTTCCAGACCATAAACAATATCCAGAAAAAATTATCTAACGAGATTTCTATTGTTTCCTTTTGTCTGCAAATCCCCTTTCTCCAGCAGTTTGATTAGGGACTTTGACAGGCTGGGTCTTAACACACACACCCATTCCCGAGCGAAGTATTGAATTTGATCTCTCTCACAATTTGGTCTGTAATCCCAATCTGCCAGAGAGCGAGCAAGCAGAGGAAAAGGCAGGTGGTGGGGGGAAAGGGGCAAGGAGAGCGGCTGGGAAGAGGAGTGGGGGCTCGATTGCCGCAGGATGCCGAAATGAGTGATTGGGGCCTTTCCCTCCACCATGCTTCTCCTGCTGTTTTTTGTGCTGATCTGACGGGAGAGAGAGAGAGAAGGGGAAAGCCCATTGCTGGACATGCTCGCCCGGGACATGGCGGGGAGAGGACCCCACACGCGGCCTGCCCTCCCCGCCCCATGGCCCGGGGGTGCAGCCGCAGTGCAGAGCTGAGCCTGCCTTGCCCCCTGCCCCCTCCTCCCCTCCCCGGGGGAAGGGGCAAGGAGGGTCTGCCCTGCCATCTTGGCCGATGGAATTTTCCTCTGTTTTGACACCTACACACACTGCCCTATGCTCCTCTCTGTGATTTATCGCCTTATTAAAGGTTCAGCCTTCCTCAAGCCACCCACGCTGCTTCCCTCCGCACCTTCCTCCCTGCGACGAGGCAGTGGTGGGCTGGAATGTGAGGTGGAGACCCTCGTCTGCCCCCCCACCTGCCCCTGCACAAACGCAGTCTCACCAGGGCCTCTGCGAGTCCCAGAGCTTGCTCCCCAGCATGTGCATGTTGGGGCTTTTCCACCGTGTCCGGGAAGGGCTTTCTCAAAGCACAACATAAGGGGGTGGTTGTTGTTGGTGGTGATCCCCAGATCCTCAGTGGTAAATTCTGGGTCTCCGGCCAGGGAGCAGGGATCCACAGTGAGGCAAGCCCTGGCTGCAGCCTGGGGGCCACCACATGTTTGCTGGTGCAGCCCGACAGAGACAGCTCCCTCCAGAGCTGTCCTCCCTCAGAGGCGAAGGGCCGAGCAGGTGGACACCTGGGAAGCAAGCAGCTTTTCCGCGCCTTTCCTTTTCCTTTCCTTCCCTCCCTTCCAAACGTGTTGATTTCGGGTCCCTGCATCTGAGTGGCGAGCTGGTGGGGGCCAGAGTGGTGTCCCCGACAGTGCGGCCCAGCATGGGACTATGCTATGGGGTGTGTTTCCAGCCCAGGGATGGCAAAGTGCCAAACCCACTGGGGGAAAACCTGGCCAGAAAGGCAATCCCCCCTCCGAGTTTTGTATCCCCCTCAAATTAAGAGAAATCATCTTCTGCCCCTCGTATTCCTTGGGACTTGTCCTTCTTGTCAGTCTCTGGGATTCTCTTTCTTTCCCTCTTTTTTCTTTTCCTTTACTTCTTTTTCCTCCCACAGAGAATAAGCCGCTCCCCAACGCAGATTAGCAGCATTGAGCATCTTCCTAACTTAACTCTGTCTTCCTTGCATTTATCAATCCACCACCTTTCTAATTAGAAGATATGTGGAGTGTTGCTGGGCCCATAGACTAAACTGCTTAAGGCTTGTGAAAGGAAAGCTGAATGCCCACCGTGAGAGGTGGTCATTCTTGGGGGGGTGGCAACAGTTGCTGCGTTTATCTCCTGCCATTGAAAAGAGCTCTGCTTAAAGCTCAATTAAAATGTTTGGAAACTAATGCCACCCTGGATCCCCCTCTAATTAGAGGGCCTGGATAGATCACCCTGATGGGTCAAAAGAAACTCCTTTCAGGGCCTGGCTTTTCTGTTCAGCAGAATAACTTCTCTCCAACACCACCCTGCCTCCACCTCGAAAAGAGGAGAAAAAAAGGGAGAGAAAGAGATAACACAGCTATAAAAACAGAGGAGAGAAAAATGGCATTAGGCCAAAGTCTTCCTTCCTAAGAGTTATGTTTGTTTCCGGCTTTCCTGCTCACAGGCCCCAGGCTCTCCATCTTCAGGGTTTCTGCCTGATTTCTCAGCAGTGAGAAGGAGCTGGGGCACTGGGAGCCGAGAGTAAGGGCTGCAGGTGCCCAGCATGTGCAGGTGCGGCGGGGGCTGCACACACCCACGCAGGGACCCGACGGGGCCGCCAGTGTGCCGGGTGCCCCCCCGGGACGGCGGGGAGGTGGCAGCAGCCGGGCTGCACCCAACTCTGGAAGAGTGCGATACGGGAGGGAGTCTGGAGTGCGCCCCCCACTCCTGCTCTGCTGGCTGCTGCCAGCGAGGAGGGAGCTCGGAGAAGGGGAAAAGGCCGTCACCCTCCTCCCCTTGCCCAGCGCCCCCGCAGCTGGGGTCTGCAGCCCCATGCCCTGCCGCAGTGCCTGCGCAGGTGTGGAGCCCGGCGCCCAGCTCTCCTCCTTGCTGTGCTGCTCTTCCCGCTATGCCACACCAGCTTGGGTCTGAAAGCACCAGAGGGGTAAAAAGGGGGCGGAGGGCAGGTGGGGAAAGGTCACTTGCCAGGGGGGCTGCTCCTGCCTCCAAAACGCTCTCTGCGGGAAGCCCAGGAGGAGCGGCAGTTTCCAACGGGCCGCCGAGTGAGGTGAGGAAAGGACAGCTGAAAATCTCTCCCCGGGAGTTCCCTGTGCCTCCAGCTTGGAGCTGGGAACATCCCTGTGCACCCAAAGACGCACACGGGCTTTGTTCCTCTTCTTTCATAGCCCCATGGAGATCCTCCAGCCTTCCGCCAAGCCTCTGCGCTGGCGTGCCCACGATCCTCCGGAGCAGCTCACACCCAGGTTTCCCGCTGCACAGCCTGTGGGAGGTGCGCGGGGGCGCGGGCAGCCCTCGGCGCGCCCCGCACCCGGGGATGTTCAGCCCTGGCGGAGCACTGCGGTGTCTGCACACCTCGTAAATCTGCAGTGCCGCTTCTTCCCGGTAAGATATAGGGATTTTGTCCTCATAAACGCTGTCACGAATGCAGGTTTGTGAATTCTGCTGATTATGTTAATTTGTTGTGAATGAGTGACTTTACACAGTTTGATTCAGTAGCAGTTTAGAATTTACTTGCAGCAAATTGAAGGATTTGACTGTAATATTTTAATAGCACTCAGGCATCAGGGATTAACAGAGTGATTAGACAAAATTGATCAAAACAGTGACTTAGTTACAGTTTCCAAGATGGCAAGGTTCACTCTATTACTACGTGGAAGCGCATAAAGGAAAATTCAGTTACACTGAGTTGGAATGATTCACAGAGAGATAGTGTATGCAGGGGATAAGGAGGACCCTCCCGTTGAGTCACGAGGTTCAGAACAGACCCCCTTGCTTTCTAAACTCCTTCTCAGGGAGGAGTCTGGGTGCGGCTGGGTCCAATCTTAGTCTCAGACTTGGTCAACAGTTTATAGGAATAAGGATAATGCAGCAGTATAAGACTCGGTTTGAAATTAAATGGTACATCTGCAGACTACTTAAACTGATTCACACCTGCATACACACAGACATGAATACATATATATCTGGTATACCTGTTAAAAATTCCCCTCGAGTTCAGTGAAATACTCACATCAAATGTCTTGGCATTTCTCAGCGGGCGAGGGTTGAGCCTCGAGGAGTGAAGGGTTTCAGCCCAGGCTCCACTGTCGGTCTTCGGCAATGGATCTCTGGTTGTAGCAAACTTTCAGAGTTTGCTGGCTCTGAGAGGCGCCCTGCTCAGAGGGAGGTGCTGGTGCAGCCCGCACCAGTCCAGGAGAGCTCCAAGGGCCTCACTTAGGACTGCTGTTTATAGGATTGTGAGACGATTGGCTTTAATCACCAGTAAATTTCCATCCATATGCAGCCACAGTTTGGGTCGGTAGTTGCTGGGATTCCAGTAACGATGATACCGCTCTGTTTCAAGGCTGTCAGGGGTAGCAGTTTGTTCTCGCTCCCCTTGTTAGCCATAATATGAATATTTTGATAAGGACAGGACCGCTCCCTGCTTCAGTCATGTAGGAGTTTCTGGTACAATTAAGGGGCGCTTAACTGACCAACTCGCTACACAAAGGCTGCGGCCTGGAATTCCTGAGGTCGTAAAGTGGTTGATGAGAAAGAGGAATAAGGGGGGGGATGCACCGCCACAAACACAAATAAAAGATTGGTGCTGACATGGGAAAGGAGGAGGAAACACCCATCTGCTACACCCATACACTTTAGTTTACAGGCTAGATATGACCAAAGTGCCTGAAAAGAGCTCATACTCATGAATTGGCAGGCGATGAACCCCCGAAAGCCAGTGCTGAAGACAGCGCTCATCCGGGGCGGCCACCCCCCCGTTGTGCCCATAAACAATGGCATGGAGGCGTTTGCGGCCCCGTTGATACCATCGCCGAGAGGGCGGCTGGGGCTGGCAGTGCGGATTTCAACCTGACGCCGGCAGGCCCTGATCCCGAGGCCGGATCCCTCCTGGGGCTCCCACGTTGGCCCCGCCGATGCCGAACGGCGGCCCGAGGGGGCGAGGCGAGGACGGGGATGCGCAGAGGCTTCCCTGCGGGTATTTGGTGGTTGCAGCGCACCACATGTCAGCAAGGTGGGGTAAAGTTGGGATGGGATGATTTTTTTTTTTTTTTTGTGGTGGGCTGACTTTTTAAGAACAATCTCATGGACCCCTCTGGAGAAATAGTCGTATCTGCCAGGGAAAAGTATTTGCGTCCCGTTCTCCCTGCCTTGTCCCAGGAGAGGCCGCTTTGAGCCTTGCTGAACTTCTGATGAGTGGCATCTCGTTAGAGGAAGACCAGAGATGTCCCCGGGACTGGCAAGCATGGAAAAACAAATGGCATCTTTGCTTTTCTTCCAAGCCTCCAGAGCCCCTTTCTCCAGACACACCCCCCCCCGCTGGGGAGGGGAACGGGAGAAAATTGGGAGGGTTGGGTCCGTGTGCTCCTTTTTGCTCTTGCAAACAGATGGCAAAATCGGCCGGGAAGGACTGGCTCTGAGCCCCAGATGAGCAGGCAGGTGGGAAGAGGGGCAGCCCCAGAGCTGTCCCGGGTCTGCCTCGCTCTTCCAGGTGTGCTGTCCCTTGCCCTCGGCCAGATCAGGAGCTGCTCATGTTGTATCATGTCTAATCCCAATGAACTCAACAGGACGAACCCAAAGGACAAAACCGATCAAATATTTTCCTTAGGAACATAGACCCTACTTTTTTTTTTTTTTCCCCTTCAAAAGCAAGCCCAGCTCAGAGGACAGATCTGCTCTGCTGCAGAGAGCGGATGTCTCCATCAAATGCTCCCGGAGGATCTCACCCCCGCTTCCCTGCAGGTCCACGGGGTGAGGGTCACAAATCGTGTGTGGAGCAGAAGGTCCCGCTGTGTCTCCTGTGACCCAGGCTGCCGGGCTCGCCCTCCCGCTGGTACTGTGTGGGGTCCCCCGGGTCTCACCTCAGTGAGCGAGAGGGGAGTCCCCTCTGCCAGGGAGGGGGGGTAGGCCATGGGGGATGAGCAGGAGACTATCCCCCTCCACCCATCTGGCGGGCTGCCCTGTGCACTGAGGGTGTAACAAGGGAGGCCCCCTCACAAGCAACAGGCTTGTCCCTTGCCCCTGCCCCTGCCCACACCCCTCCAGCACAGACAGCTTCTAGGGCCCTTCACCATGAAACGCAGCTCTGGAGGTGCCCATAGCCAGTCAGGAGAGGTTGCAGGATCAAAGGCCAGCGTGAGGGGTAGTTGAGAGTTTGCTGAATTTTTCTCAATTTTAGAGTTTTCTTAATTTTAGAGAGTGCAGGATCTTCCCAAGGCCAGTATCTGCATTTCTGGAGCCCCAGGGGAAGCCCTGATGCTGGTGACCTCTTTCTTTCAGAAAACAAGTAGATGAGGGCTGAGGATGCTCCCTGTCCAGACCCAGGGGCAGCTGCAGCTGTGTGCCTGGTAGTCTGTCACAATCAGCAGGTGGCTGAGCTGTTTGTCTATGTTTTACATGTTTCACATTGTTTTCCTTGTGGCCGTTATATGGCAAGTTTCCTTGCTAGCACTGGGGTTTTTTTTTTTGTTCAAATGGGAAATTTGGATAAAACCTGGTCAAAGCTCTGGGTTGAGAGGTTTAGCTGAAACCTGTGCCCCGGCACTGATCTGCTCCTCAACTCGTGCGAGTCCTGGCCTTGCCCTTGTCCCAGGGATCCCTTGTGCAGTTGTGCTGTTCACCCCGGGCTGGACAGGAAGACAAGAGCTGGGGGGGGTGGGTTTCTTTGAGGCAGGGGAGGCTGAGGGGAGGAGGAAAAGGGGTAAGCCTCTCTGAAATCCCTTCTTCAGTGAAAATCCCGTGCTGGGGGGGAAGCAGGGTCAGAGCCACCCCGCGGCCAGGGAATTTCAGCCCCGGGGAAGCAGGAGCTCTCGGGGATATACGGAGCTGTAGGCTTTTCTTTCCACCAGGTCCTCCAGATAGAAGCAGGCCAGAAAGTGACTGGGCAGCAGGTTGATGCAAGAGGCTCCTCGCCCCTCCTGGCTCCACATTCCTGACAGGGCTCAGCTGCCACCCCCCCAGGGCCCTGCTGGGGGATGCCTCTTCCCAGGGCCCCAGGAGCAGCTGCTGCTGTGAAATTGGGGAGCAGAGGATTGGGAGCTTTATGAAAGGGAGTTTTGGAGGGATGGAGTTCTGCCCAAACAAGGGTTTCTGCCTCGGAAAGACGTCTGAAAACACAACACCCCTCGCGACCTTTCGCGAAAGTACCCTTGTGACCTGGCTATCTCAACCAGCAAGAGCAATGACTTTCCCCAGATGTTGATGGCAGAAAGAGATAAAAGAGGAAATAAAATAAATATTTGTCCTTCAGGAAAGGAAGTTATTAAATTAACACCCTAAAGTTTGCACCATCTAATGAGTTTTGTCAAGCATTATTTTTAAAAAAGAAAGATCAAAATATGTGTTTTTCCTTTGGCTGATGCAGTGGAGTGTAAGAAAAACTTATTAATGTACATCATCAAGCCACACAAGCCACTGCTGGACACATACAACAGAACATAAATATTTTGTTTAACAATGCTGACTGCTCTTATGGAGTAGAATTGGCGACATCTAAATATTAATAGATTCATTCAAGTGGAGCAAAAGTTACAAATCATTAGCTGAAGAAAGTTGGCTTCCAGCCCACATTCTATAGGGGCATGAGGGAAGCGTGGTAACTGTGCTGATGCCGTCTACAAAAGGGCATTTTTTGTATATAATTTGATGAAGTGTGCAGAATGTTTTTATTTGTTCTACTTCTAGCTGTCTCACCTCTGTGTGAACTCTGCAAACCCAGATCAACTCCAAATACTTCTGGTGCCCCCTCTGCATACTTCTCTCCAACGTGTTTGCTTTGGTAACTTTCATGTTCTTACAAACAATTCTTCCAAAATTATCAATCACTCTCTCACAAAGAGAAATACTGTACACTCAGTGCCATGACAAAATGAAACATGTTTGAAGCAAACCATGTGTTCCAGTGTGCCAGGGATTATGATTTTTATTTATTGTTTTGGAGACAACGCAAATACCTATTCACATGGGAGAGCTTCTAAAGCGGGAAGCCTACTCTGCATTGCGCTGGGGGAATTTATTGGACCAGGATATTTTATTTTCTAATGCTGTTTGCCTTCTGATCTTTGAAGAAACTACGGCAAGTGCTTCTGGGCCTGGTGCCGGCAACATGGCGGGTGCACACACCCCCCCCCCCCCCCCCCGTTCCCATGCGTGCCCTCCCTGCCCCACGCGTGCCCTAGGGGGCTTCCTCACAACAGCCGAGGGAGCGGAACCCATGGTGCCCTGCTGTGTTGCCCCAGGCGCCCTGCCACGGAAGCCCTCTGACCGCGGTGGGCAGAGCTGAGGACTGCAGGACCCGCCTGCAGTGCTCGGGCGGAGCCCTGTGGAGCTGACTGGCAGGTAGGAGCCCTGCGGGCAATGGATGTGGGGAGGCCCGGGATGGTTGCAGCGTCCCCCGACTAGTGCGTGGGCTCGCAGCCTCTATATGCGGCCCTGCCTCTTGCCTGCAGAGAAATCCTAATTTTACATCTTGATCTTGTGGGGTTTTCTTCGCACCAGTTTCTAAACACCCTTGTTCGCCAGGGAGTGGGACGTACCGGTGGGACAGTCACCGCTCGAGTGCTCTGACTCGAAGTTTGCCCGGAAACCGCATATTGCTGGGCTGTACTGAAAGCCCAGGTGTGCGGATAGCCCTTCTACCACCGCCTCTCTCCAGGAGCCAGGCTTCCCTCCTCTCCCCTCAGCACCGACGGCGATGAACAGCCCGGAAGGACTCAGTCGCTCCCCTGCCCATGCAGCACTCGCTGCACTGGCAGGGCAGCCTCCAGCCCATACACAGGCCATCTGGCTCTCTTCTGAAATACGGCAGGTCAGACATCAGCTCTTCCTGCAGACTTCGCAAGGAACCTTATGAAAATCCCGGTATCACCTCGGAATTATTTTTCTTAACGCTAAGCAGCTTTGCGCCGCTTCCCCTTTTCCACAACATGGGCAGCGGTGCCCATGGCAGGCACGCACTGCGCACGCCAGAGCTCTTGCCCACTGCTTGAAGGCGACTGAGCTTCCCTAATTGCCAGCGCTGGAAATTCAGCCTGGTATCCTCACGCAACCCTGCCACGCTTCTGGACTCTGAAAAGACAAGGCTGTCGGAAATAATGAGTCTGCTAGTTAGATGTCATTAAACTATCGCAATTATGCATGAGCCAGTACAGGCGCCACCTCATTTTCCTGATTTGTGATTGCTGACCGAAGTGAAAGTGATAGCGCCTTGCTCCAAAGGAAGCAGAGATGTCCGGGTGCAGAGCTGCCGGGTTTCTGAACAGGAGCACATTTCAAGCGAAAAATACACATTTCACTGAAACTCATTGTTAAACTTCCCTTTGCATGAATCTCGCTTGGCGTGCGGTCAGGCTATACAGCAACTGTTTCAAATGAAATAGCTCTGACTGGATCCTTTGGGGAAAGAAAATAGACTGTAGACCATTAAAGCAATAAAGAGAGTTTTGATGGCTTGAACTGACAGGGTGTCGCCCCAGCTGGTGCACCGTGCCTGGCTGGGAGGGACAGACAGGGCCTGCGGGGAGGCAGGAGCAATGACATTGCTTAGGAGACATCTTCTCTTCGAGGGGGACTGGACTATTTCTAAGGGTACCTCAGAGCATTAAACACCCTATATGGAAAAGGGCTTCTTACGCTAGGGAATGATGCTAATCCATGGATACAGCCCCCCCCCCCCCCGCTCCCCAAGAAAATAACACTTTGTATAACATTTTAACGGGGAAAGTAGAGTGAGGCACAGTTCGGTACTGGAAACTTTTGGCCTTATACACACATTTCTTTTTCCAGTAAAATCTTTAAATATTTGTCAGTGTGCGTGTGTTGGCCCTGCAAGAGTAAACTGGGAGGGAAATCCTGTTCTGAAATAGTTGACATCTTACCCCCCCAGGCCACTCGATGTTCAGTGTCAGTGTGTTTTACTTGTGTCTTAGACTGCTTTCAACCTTGAGCTTAAAGGCATGAGTCATCACCCCCTTCAAGATGATGGAAAATGTCTTCCAGGACAGGTGAAAGTGAGCGGCAAGGAGTGCCAGGATACAAGCTAGCACTCAGTTTAGATCCTGGATAATTCCTTCATCATTTAATACAAAAGTGTGCTAAGAAAAATACATGCAAGGTTCTAAAACAAGCAAACAAAAACAACCCACGCACCCCCCCCAACAAAACAAAAAAATGGCCAAAATGTTACAGAAAAAACTTTGCAGGGGAAAGTAACCTAATACAGATGTCACGAAAGGGTAGGAAACCTAAAAGGAGGCCTAAGCAGTCATGGATTTCCAGCTCTTTTGACGTTTAGCTCTTTTGCTCAGAAGGGAGGTGACATTGCTGAAGGAAGCCTGACCCCAGCCTGACAGTGAGCCTGTTCAATCAAATACACAAAGGTGATCACTGCCATTGTCTCCTGATAGGGAAGAAATACCCGGTAGAAAAAAGGAAAATAGTGAATGTCCTTATTCCTGGAAGGACGGCCCAGAGCCGGTGTCGTGGTTTAGCCCCAGCCAGCAACTAAGCACCACGCAGCCATGCATGGGATGGGGGAGAGAATCGGAGGAGTAAGAGTGAGAAACACTACTGGGTTGAGGTAAGAACAGTTTAATAATTGAAATAAAGTAAAATAGTAATGATAATAATAACAATATAATAACAATAATAATATACAAAGCAAGTGATGCACAATGCAATTGCTCACCACCCGCTGACCGATACCCAGCCAGTTCCCGAGCAGTGATTGCTCCCCCCGGCCAACCCCCCCAGTTTCTATACTGCCCATGACACCATATGGTATGGAATGGGCCTTTGGCCAGTTTGGATCAACTATTCTGGCTGTGCCCCCTCCCAGCTTCTTGTGCGCCTGGCAGAGCATGGGAAGCTGAAAAGTCCTTGACTGGCATAAGCAGTACTCAGCAACAACTAAACCATCAGTGTGTTATCAACATTCTTCTCATCCTAAATCCAAAACACAGCACTATGCCAGCTACTAGGAAGAAAATGAACTCTATCCCAGCCGAAACCAGGACAGCCGGGAAAGCCGTCAGCCATTTCCCCAGGTAGCTTCAGTTATATTGCGGTTTCTCCTGGCCTTGGTCCCTTCTTTGTGATCCTGAATGACGGGAATGTTTTAAAGAACAGAAATGAGTGCCCAGGTCTGGAGGAAAGAAAAACTCTTGCTCGGTGATGATTCCCCAAACCGCCCGGTAGTTCCCCGGGCCAGGGTCTAAGTGCCGGTGAGTGAAGAGGCGACTTCCCAGGAAGCGAGCAGGGACCCTGCCAGGGCAAAGCAGTCTGGTATCGGGCCTCCCCTGTATCCCAATTTGTGGCTTTTTCTGATCCTCAACATGCAACACCCGCTTGGCCATTGTGCTTTAAATACGGCAAGGATCAGGAAACCAGACTGCATGTATGTCCTTGTGTTCTGGATACAACAAGGGGATGTATCTGTTCACGGGACATTTTTCCTCTCAAGCAGTGCTCAGCTTCCTTTGGCTCTGAGGAACATATGGCAAAGCACACCGGAAAATGGAAAGAGATTGTGCTTGTGACTGTTCACTTAATCTACGAGAGAAACTTCTCCTGGATGACTGATCTCCAGAGCCGAGGCAGAATAATCTCAACCACATTTGGTTTTATAGTAAATTAATACTGCAGTCTATATACTTGAACAGGAAGTCGAAAGCCAAACCAAATGCCTTGTCAAAATAAATACTCAGCAGCAAATATTTCGATTATTTAAAAATGCTTTAATAAGTGTCTAGCATTTCAAAAGAAAATAAAATACAATGTGAGAAGCAGAGAATCAGCCCGAGTGTCACATGCCTCGCAGCTCATCTCTGAGGCAGAGACAAGATGTTGATTAGTCTGCATTGTGTGGAGCTATAGGAATAGACTCATAAAGTTTTTTTTGCTATTATATTGTTTTAGCAACTTGCACGATGCTCCAAGCCTCCAGTTGGGTTTGAGGCTCTGCGTTGGGAAGGGTGCAGATTAAAACCAAGGTCCCGAAAACATCTCAGGCTGCCCAAGGCTGTGAAGATGCCCCTGTGTGCAGGGTCATGGGGTATTCAAGGTGCCCCCAGAGCGGGAAGAGGGGGGGAGCTCGACTGGTGCTGCTTTCCCCTGCCCCAGGGAGAAGCACTTGGGCTCCCCCCCCCCTTGCACCCCGGCCAAGCAGACTGCAGCACCGGCGCTCTCCCTTCCAGGGCTGCTATAAACAACCCAGAGACTTCTCAGCTTTTTGGTCCACAGGGCTGAAAGCCTTAAATGTCCAAAGCTGGCATGGTGCACAAACTGAAACCTTTATGAACTTATTTCCCTTAAAGTCTTTACTAACAACCCCCAAGGACCACGGCTGCTTGCTCTTGCACGGTGGTGGTCTGGCACCTCCACGAAGCACACATGCTAAACAGATTAACATGCTTCGGCTGACCCGTATTTCACAAAACAGGGACAGAGTTTCTACAGCTCCATGTGGAAATTAACCTATATGTAGCAATGGTCAGCTGCAAAGAGGGAGTTCCCAAGCAATCTAAACAACCTACAGTTCTTTGTTACTTAGAATCATAGAATCATAGAATGCTTTAGGTTGGAAGGGACCTTGAGAGATCATCGAGCCCAACCCCCCTGCAGTAAGCAGGGATTGAACCTGTGAGCTTGGTGTTATTAGCACCGTGCTCTAACCAACTGAGCTAACCTGGCTGGTCTTTTGGCCTTTTCCCTCCCTTTCCATGGCTAAATATTTATTAAAATAGGAAATAAAAGAAGAATAAAAAGAAAAAAATAGGAAAACAAAAAAGTCCTTGCCCCCTCTTCCCCTTTTGCTGGGCTTGATGCACATACCTGCGAGAATTTTTTGTGTCGCTGTTTTAATTTAGAAACACAGAGCTTTTAGAAAAGGCTAAAATCTCAGTTACATGGTTGTTAAATGTTCTTGAAGGGCAGGTTAAACACACAGATTTGGGAGTGTTAGAACTGTTGGAAAGACTTCAGTCGCTGATGTGTCGTTCCCCCCCCCCCCCCCAACCCCGTCATTTACATTTGAAAGCACCATGAGATAGAGCTGTTTGCAGATAGCCGGGGAGGGAGTTTCCAGCATACTAATCCCACCACTTTCCCTGTAACAGCTTCTTCGCCTTGTGCCTTTGCGAGATCGATCCTACACCCTGGCCCCTCGGCTGCGAGCTCCACGTTTTCAGAGAGGGTAAGAACAAATACAGGTAACTGTTGGCTTTATGTCATGCAGGGCAGTCACGCTAATAAACACACAGCTTCTCCTGCAAGAATTCCTAATCCTCCCTGTGTGGTTCTAGCCCCGTGGATAATATCATTACAGGATGCCGTGGTTTAGCCCCAGCCAGCAACTAAGCACCACGCAGCCGCTCGCTCACTCCCCCTACCCCGATGGGATGGGGGAGAGAATCGGAGGAGTAAGAGTGAGAAACACTCCTGGGGTGAGATAAGAACAGTTTCATAATTGAAATAAAGTAAAATAGTAATGCTAATAGTAACAGTATAATAATGATAATAATAATAATGATACACGAAGCAAGTGATGCACAATGCAATTGCTCACCACCCGCCGACCGATACCCAGACAGTTCCCAAGCAGTGATCGCTGCTCCCTGGCCACCCCCCCCCAGTTTATATACTGAGCATGACGTCATATGGTATGGAATAGCCCTTGGGGCAGTTGGGATCAACTATTCTGGCTGTGCCCCCTCCCAGTTTCTTGTGCACCTGGCAGAGCATGGGAAGCTGAAAAGTCCTTGACTGGCATAAGCAGTACTCAGCAACAACTAAAAACATCAGCATGTTATCAACATTCTTCTCCTACTAAATCCAAAACACAGCACTATGCCTGCTGCTAGGAAGAAAATTAACTCTATCCCAGCCGAAACCAGGACACAGGACTAAACAAATAAACAATCTATCTGAATCAAGTGAGAGGCACTGGGGACTACAGTTCCTCTCTGCAAAGATGATACAAGTAAACTTACACTCACAACTTGGAGAGGGTCCAGTAGCTATGAATAGCTGCTGAGTTCTACAACACTGGCTCTGGGCTGGGAAATGGTGCTGACCCTCCTGCTCTGTATTTGCTGCAATCAATGTGAGCTATTCAGGGCTGTGTTTTCCTTACTATCCTCTGCTGGGAACATCAAGGATCACTAACACTTTTATGAACCCGGGCTCGGGGAAGACGCTTTTACTACAAAATTGGAGTATTAAACCCAGTGACATGAAGGAGAGGTTAACGTGCTTCTGCCAACCAGAAGTTGGACTCTAATGCGATTTCCTGTTGATAAATTTGCTCACGTGCTGGGATGCACAGACACATTCTTCATCATCCTATAAAAAAATAAAATAAAGACAAATCCAGCTGCAGTCAAGATCCAACACAAGCAAAAGATTTTAATAGCACTCTAAATTCTGGTCTTGAGTTGCAATAACTACCTTGAATGGCATATTTGGAACATTAGCATTTACCCCCCCAATATAAAAACTGCATATATCAAACTTATCTGTATGAATCTGTCTCCATGTCATAAAAATTCCAAATCCCTGGACATTTACCCCACCCCCCAATGCCAATTTATAGATCATATTTCAATGCAGTTGGTTTTCTATGTACTTTTAAAAACATTTAGTTATCTGAAGTGCTACACTTTCGGGGAGAAAGATGTTTTATTCCTTCTCAGACCAAGAGAGGAATAAATTGCTGTTTTCTTATCTGAAAAGTCTTTTTGCAAGGATTCTTCTGAAATCTGTTTTCTACAACTGCAAATATTGGAGGTGTTTAGCTCAAATGAAATCTTTTCTTTTTTGTACAAACAGGGATAAAAACATCACACCTACAGCATGTCCTAAAGCATGGGGTTTTTTTGCTCTGCAATGGGTAAAAATCCAAGAAATAGGTAATTAATAGAAGTGTGTGGGGGGGAAGGTAGTTGTTGAAGTGAAAAAAATACTCCAGATGAAGCAATATAAAAGCTCACCAATTTACTGTAGATATGTTATGAATTTTCTGAACCATGCCAGGCAGGAAGGCCTCTTACACAGTCCAGATGAGGTTCAAGAGCAGAAAAGTCATAGAATCATAGAATCATAGAATTGCTTAGGTTGGAAAAAACCTTTAAGATCATCCAGTCCAACCATTAACCTACACTACCAAGTCCACACTAAACCAATCAAGGGTAGACTAGACTAAACCATGTCCCAGAGTGCCACATCTGCCCGTTTTTTGAACGCCTCCAGGGATGGTGACTCCACCACCTCTCTGGGCAGCCTGTTCCAATGCTTGACTACCCTTTCCATGAAGACATTTTTCCTAATATCCAATCTAAACTTCCCCTGGCACAGCTTGAGCCCATTTCCTCTTGTCCTATCGCTAACTACTTGGGAGAAGAGACCAACACCCACCTCACTACACCCTCCTTTCAGGTAGTTGTAGAGAGCGATAAGGTCTCCCCTCAGCCTCCTCTTCTCTAGGCTAAACACCCCCAGGTCCCTCAGCTGCTCCTCATAAGGCCTGTGCTCCAGACCCTTCACCAGCTCCGTTGCCCTTCTCTGGACACGCTCCAGCACCTCAATGTCCTTCTTGTACTGAGGGGCCCAAAACTGGACACAGGATTCCAGGTGCAGCCTCACCAGTGCTGAGTACAGGGGCACAATCACCTCCGTGCTCTTGCTGGCCACACTATTCCTGATACAAGCCAGGATGCTGTTGGCCGCCTTGGCCACCTGGGCACACTGCTGGCTCATGTTCAGCCGGCTGTCGACCAACACCCCCAGGTCCTTTTCGGCCAGGCAGCTTTCCAGCCACTCTTCCCCAAGCCTGTAGCGCTGCATGGGGTTGCTGTGACCCAAGTGCAGGACCCGGCAATTGGCCTTGTGGAACCTCACACAGCTGGCCTCGGCCCATCGGTCCAGCCTGTCCAGATCCCTCTGCAGGGCCATCCTACCCTCCAGCAGATCGACACTCCCGCCCAGTTTGATGTCATCTGCAAGCTTACTGAGGGTGCACTCAATCCCCTCATCCAGATCATTGATAAAGATATTAAACAACGCTGGCCCCAAAACAGAGCCCTGGGGAACACCACTCGTGACCGGCCGCCAACTGGACTTAACTCCATTCACCACTACTCTCTGGGCTCGGCCACCCAGCCAGTTTTTTACCCAGCGAAGACTACACCCATCCAAGCCATGAGCTGCCAGCTTCCCAAGGAGAATATTATGGGAGACTGTGTCAAAAGCTTTGCTAAAGTCCAGGTAAATGACATCCACAGCCTTTGTCCTGGATCTGATTTTGATTAGGCAATTTGACAAAGATCTTGCCAAATTAAATATAGTGGTTGCTAATCCTACAATCACTTAATTAGCTCAGTTTAGTGTCAAAGACTAACAGGGACCTTGCTCTATCCTCTATGGCTACAGCCTCCTTGGGAGGTGCTTTCGAGAGTGTACTGCTCAGGACATGGTTTATGTGCTTGCCTCCTCACTGGTGCTTACCAAAGGTCCGTGAGCAACTGGCCAGCTTGGGTGACTACTGACTGCAATGGGAGTGCCTGGTGCTGAGCCTTGCATCCCAAAGTGGAGAAGGAAGGAGCTCCCAGGGCTTCTGCACTGTTGCCTGTTCTGTGACTTGCTTGGTGGAGCAAGGAGGAGCCACTTAGCCCCTCTATCAGCTTCTTTCCCAATAAGCTGGCATTTCCCCCTTCTTTCTCACCTGACAGCCAAGCTCTGGGCTCTCTCGCTCCTTTGATTTTGCTCCTCCCTAAAGCTGGCTTCGCCACTGAAGCCGAAGGTGTCCCCCTGTCACTATCATTATGCAGTGATCTGTGGAACTGGGATCATTCCTGCTTTGGAGCACAAGTTTGCTTTTGCTGGCAGTAACAGAGCAGGGAAGGGAGAAAGGGAAATGCCTAGCTGCTGCTTTGACAAAGTGGGATTCAGGCTCAAAAGACCTTTTCCTCACCATATAACCATGCTGAACCTGGGAAAATGACCTCCTGATAAGTTACCTGGCAACTCCACCTCTTGTTAGTGCAGTGAAGGGCAAAAACAGCCTGAAGCACAGCTATGCTGGGAAGAAGACACAATTCATTTTCTTGGAAACTCCTGAAGATAGGACTAAAATTTGTGTTTCATTGTCCAGGGACATAACTCATCTATTAAAACCAAGGGATTAACAGTTCAGTCCCCAGGGGAGGAGAGCTCAAAGAAGAAATCAAATTTATTCTCTTAATAAGGTCAATTCAGAGCACAGGGATATTTTCTTAGCATGGTTCCTTGCAGCCATCAAATCACATGGATCATTTTAAGATCCACTTTGCCCTCCCCAAGCTGTGCAAGTTCCTGATGTTAGTCTAGGGCTTCTTACAGCAGAGCTTATTAGCATGGGAAAAGCTATCTCTGCACAAGAGAGCCTGCAGCTCTCAATCCACCAAGTGCAATGTAGAGGGACAGCAATCAAAGGAGCAAAGTTGCAAAAAGAGTTACTGGCTCTCACTGCCCTTTTCCATTAATAAAACCCACCACGGAGCAATTAGCTCTGGCCGCCTTTCCATTGTCATCAAGCTGGAATCAAAGAATGTGACTGCTTTTATTGGCAAAACTTTCGCTCCATCAGTGATGTCAAAATGCAGGAGGTGGCTGAGGGTTCACCAGCAGCTCAGCACAGAGCAAGCTTTTTGGGTGAAAGGAGCCTTCTGTCAATGCCCCTCCTGAGACACTTAGGTTTAAGGAAATGTTTTTACTGTTCTAGAAAAATAGCTGGCTGGGTGTTTTTCTTTTGTGCTTAGGCACTCTGAAAGGAATTCCTGTGGGCACAATTATCTCATATATTGCGAGTCAGAAACAAAACAAAACAAAACAAAACAAAAATGGAAAAAAAGGAGAGAATAGAATAGAATAGAATAGAATAGAATAGAATAGAATAGAATAGAATAGAATAGAATAGAATAGAATAGAATAGAAAGAATAGAATTTCAGTTGGAAGGGACCTACAATGATCATCTAGTCCACCTTGGAGGATACAACTTACTCGGGGAGAGCTGGAAACCCATGATCAAAGGAACAGGAAACCAAGAACAAGCAGTGGCCCAGTTAAAACCATTGAAACAAATCCCAGTCTGCAAACTGTAGGAACAGAGCATCAGTGTTGCAAATGAAATGGAAGGTGTATGTGTATGTATGTGGTGACCTTCACAAGACTGTACCTTCTGCATCCAACAACCTGTCTGGAACAAAATGTAGGAATTTGATGGGGAAAGAAGTTGCTAGGGGGCAGCCAGTCTTGCCTTATTTGCACTACCTGTGCTGTTCACTGCCAGCTGTTTAACTGGATCCTACTTAGATCTAGTGTGATGCTGCACAAAGCAACACTTAGCCCTTGCAGCATCTCTGTGGCAAAGGTTAGAGGAAATTAAACCCTATGCACAGGAGGGAAAATAAGGTTTTACCTCCAGCCAAACAGCCAGTCACAGGCAGGAAGAAAAGTCTACTGACTTTGCTCAGCCTCCTCTGATAGGAGGCAAAGCAGAATCAAGGAGAGGTGTTACTTTAGCCAGATTACCTGTGCAGGGCAGCGGTACCAACTTGAATCCAGTTCTCACTGGAATAGCCAGCAGGGACTAGTCCTTTTTCCCATGAAGAAGCTATTACCTCTCTTTAAAATTCAAAGACCCCATAGTCTCTGGAAAATCTAAAGCTTTTTCTCAAAACTATTTTTTAACTTTCATTTAAAAATCCATTATAATTTTGTGATTAAGTAATTGTACATAAGGTCATAACTAGATTGATTAGATACTGTCATTAATACTTGTGTTCATTCTTGGAGGATGGCTTGGCTACTTCACTACATCTAGCTTGCCATATTGAATGCAAGCCTCCTCCTGCACTTCAAATTCAAATTTGCTTCCTGTCCAAAATGGTTTAATACCTGTCCACATAAAAGCATCTGTGCAAATCCCAGGACTGGGAAAGATGGGAGGAAACCCTGAACTTCTGCAGCCTGTCAGTGCTGGCCACCATATCTCTTCCTCCATGTGGGCAACCCCATCAGGCTTTTTCCTAGAGGTACTGGACATTGACTGTATGCCAAAACACACTGTGAGATTGGCATCAACACATGCATGGGTCAGGGACCATGTTTAAGCCTGTTTCCTGCACTGTGTTTGTGGAATAGGTATGGATGAAACCCTTGAACAAGAGCATCAGTGGATGCATAATGTTCTGTTGTGGTGTTTGACCTCAATAGGATCACACCAAGGACAGGGTGGTATAAGACCTTCAGTGGGGAATCACGGTGTATCATAAGCCTTCCTCTGCATTAACTCTGCAAAGGGCATTGCAGCATTTTTGAGTTCCTGCTCAGAGCAGTAGGGGATGAATCAGATCACCAGCTTCTAAAGCTTCCAACAGAACTTATTAGATTTGGTTGGTGGGGTATCTAGCATCTGGTAGACTCTCAGTGTCTCTGACATTTTTCCCCTTGAGTGACAGCAAGGGCAAATCATAAAATTATATGCAGAAGTGAATATTAATGTTACCTGATGGCATTATTTTGTTCATTTTTTAGAGGCATTCTTCCTACCAGCTTTTGTGTGCATGGGCACTTTTATGCACACACATGTACATGTGCATGTCCACAAATCATTCAGACTATATAGCCAGATGTATGCTATAAGTCCACAATCGAGGCAGCAAGGGAACCCTTTCCTTGCCCACCGTGACCCCCCAGGTGCCTCTGCACAATAGGTATGAGGCTCTAGATGTGGAGGACCAGTCAGTGGACAATGTGGGCATTGATCCATCTACACCCGAAGAGTTGCCAAGACCACAAAGACCTACCCCCCATATTACTACCACCTCCACAAGGAAGAAAAGACGGGTCCTAGTTGTAGGAGACTCCCTCCTGAGGGGAACCGAGGGTCCAATATGCCGGGTGGACCCTCCTCATAGGGAAGTCTGCTCCCTGCCAGGAGCCCGGGTCAGAGATATCACCAGGAGACTTCCCAGCCTGGTATGGCCCTCAGACTACTACCCCTTACTGCTCTTCCACGTGGGTGGTGACGAAGTTGCAGTGCACAGCCCAAGGGTGATTAAAAGAGACTTAAGGGCCTTGGGACACTTACTGAGGGAATCGGGGGCACAGGTCATCTTTTCCTCCCTCCTTCCAGTTGTGGGAGGTGACATTGGTAGGAACAGGTGGATCCAATCACTTAACACATGGCTCCGTGGCTGGTGCCACCATCACAACTTTGGGTTCTTCGACAATGGGACAGCCTACATGGCACCAGGCTTGCTGGCGACAAATGGGAGCCACCTTTCTCAAAGTGGAAAGAGGGTCTTTGCACAGGAGCTTGCGGGGCTCCTTGACAGGGCTTTAAACTAGATGTGAAGGGGGAGGGGGAACATATCAGGCTTGCCTGTGACAAGCTGTGGGATGGTACGCAATGGTTAGAGGGACGGGGTGCTACTGTGAGCCCTCAACCTGCCGCCCAGAGGCATGATGGGGACACTGCAGCACAGTTGAAGTCTTTCAGAGATGAGCCGGGGGCTCCTGAGATAGTTAGAGCTCACGAGGAAACCTTCGTGAAACACCCCGAGGGAAACAAGGGATGTTCCACTAAGAAGGTGACACGGCCAACAGCCCAGATGAAATGCCTCTACACGAACGCACGCAGCATGGGGAACAAACAGGAGGAGCCGGAAGCTGCTGTGCTACTAGACAGCTACGACCTGATTGCCATAACCGAAACCTGGTGGGACGAATCCCACGACTGGAATGCGGCTACTGATGGCTACAGGCTGTTCAGAAGGGACAGGCAAGGAAGGAGGGGCGGAGGCATTGCCCTCTACATAAAGAAATCAATACAGCGTGAAGAGCTGTCCCTGAAGAATAGCCACGAGCAGGTTGAAAGCTTATGGGTAAGAGTCAGAGACAGAGGCAACAAAGGGAACCTTGTGGTTGGTGTCTACTACAGGCCGCCTGATCAAGGGGAGCCTGCTGGCGAAGCCTCCTTCCTCCAGCTCCGGGAGGCTTCGCGCTTGCAGACTCTTGTCCTGCTGGGGGACTTCAACCACCCCGACATTTGCTGGAAAAGCAACACGGCTAGCTGTACGCAATCCAGGAGATTCCTGGAATGCATAGACGACAACTTCCTAAGCCAGGTAATAGACACCCCTTCCTGAGTGGACGCGATACTGGACCTGATGGTCACCAATGCAAGTGAGCTCGCTGGTGATGTCAAGACTGGAGGCAGCCTGGGCTGCAGTGATCACGCGTTGGTGGAGTTCACACTCCTGAGGGACATGGGAAAAGCGAGGAGTGCAGTCAGGACCCTACATTTTAGGAAAGCAAACTTCCAGCTCTTCAAGGAGTTAGTCAGAAGGACCCCCTGGGAGATGGTCCTCAGGGACAGGGGAACGGAACAGAGCTGGCAGATCTTTAAGGACACCTTCCATACAGCACAAGAGCTCTCAGTCTCCAAGTGTAAGAAATCAGGCAAGGAAGGGAAGAGACCAGCATGGCTGAGTCGAGACCTGCTTGTCAAACTAAAGAGTAAGAGGGAACTGCACAGGCAGTGGAAGCAGGGACAGGTGTCCTGGGGGGAATACAGGGAAATGGCCCGGTTGTGTAGGGAGGAGGTCAGGAAGGCCAAGGCGAGGATGGAGCTGAATTTGGCAAGGGACATAAAGAATAACAAGAAGGGCTTCTACAGGTATATCAGCCAGAAAAGGAAGGTTAAAGAAAGCGTACCCCCCTTGATGAACAAGAAAGGCGAACTTGTATCAACAGATGAGGAGAAGGCTGAGGTACTCAACAACTTCTTTGCTTCGGTCTTCACCGGCAACCTCTCTCCTCACCCCTCCCGAATTGATGGACCACAAGATGGGGACCAGGGGGGTAAAGCCCCTCCCACTGTAAGGGAAGATCAGGTTCGAGACCACCTGAAGAACCTCAATGTACACAAGTCTATGGGACCTGATGAGATGCATCCCAGAGTCCTGAGGGAATTGGCTGATGTAGTGGCCAAGCCACTCTCCATGATATTTGAAAAGTCATGGCAGTCCGGTGAAGTCCCTGCTGACTGGAAGAAGGGGAATGTTGTGCCCATATTTGAAAAGGGAAGAAAGGAGGACCCTGGGAACAACCGACCTGTCAGCCTCACCTCTGTGCCTGGGAAGATCATGGAGCAGATCCTCCTAGAAGATATGCTCAAGCACATGGAGGACAGGGAGGTGATTCGAGACAGCCAGCATGGCTTCACCAAGGGCAAGTCCTGCCTGACCAACCTAGTGGCTTTCTATGAAGGAGTAACTGCATCCGTGGACAAGGGAAAAGCAATGGATGTCATCTACTTGGATTTCTGTAAAGCGTTCGACACAGTCCCCCACAACATCCTTCTCTCTAAATTGGGGAGATATGGGTTTGATGGGTGGACTGTTCGATGGATAAGGAATTGGTTGGATGGTCGCCTCCAGAGGGTCGTGGTCCGTCGCTCGATGTCCACATGGAGACCGGTGACAAGTGGAGTCCCTCAGGGGTCCGTACTGGGACTGGTGCTTTTTAACATCTTCATCAATGACATAGACAGTGGTATCGAGTGCACCCTCAGCAAGTTTGCAGATGACACCAAGCTGAGTGGTGCGGTTGACACACCAGGAGGACGAGATGTCATCCAGAGGGACCTGGACAAGCTGGAGAGGTGGGCCTGTGTGAACCTCATGAGATTCAACAAGGCCAAATGCAAGGTCTTGCACCTGGGACGGGGCAATCCCCGATATCAACACAGGCTGGGGGATGAAGAGATTGAGAGCAGCCCTGCGGAGAAGGACTTGGGGGTACTGGTGGATGAAAAGCTGGACATGAGGCAATAATGTGCGCTTGCAGCCCAGAAAGCCAACCGTATCCTGGGCTGCATCAAAAGAAGCGTGGCCAGCAGGTCGAGGGAGGTGATTCTGCCTTTCTGCTCCACTCTGGTGAGACCTCACCTGGAGCCCTGCATCCAACTCTGGAGCCCTCAGCACAAGAAGGACATGGACCTGCTGGAGCGGGTCCAGAAGAGGGCCACCAAAATGATCCGAGGGCTGGAGCACCTCTCTTACGGGGACAGGCTGAGAGAGTTGGGGTTGTTCAGCCTGGAGAAGAGAAGGCTGTGAGGAGACCTTATTGCGACCTTCCAATACTTAAAGGGGCCCTACAGGAAGGATGGGGGCAATCTTTTTAGCAAGGCCTGTTGTGACAGGACAAGGAATAATGGATTTAAACTAAAGAAGAATATATTTAGACTAGACATAAGGAAGAAATTTTTTACACTGAGGGTGGTGAGGCACTGGCACAGGTTGCCCAGAGAGGTAGTGGAGTCCCCATCCCTATAAACAATCAAGGTGATGTTGGATGGGGCTCTGAGCACCCTGATCTGGTTAAAGCTGTCCCTGCTCACTGCAGGGGGGTTGGGCTGGGTGACCTCTAAAGGTCCCTTCCAACCCAAAGCATTCTATGATTCTATGATTCTATGCAGCTACAGGCTGAAGAAAGTATTTTGTTGGAATTCTGAGCAAAACAAGAAAGGAGATAAGGGATACTTTGTATCGAAATTCGTTTCATCTTCTCATATGGTATTGCTAGTAAAAAAAAATACAATTCCTATGCATTAAGTGAATAAAATGGCTTCAGAAATATTCCAGTATTCTAGTTGCAAGAGGGAAGAAGTAGTGAAGTTACAAATGTTGTCCACAGTACAAAGCGGTAGAGGTTTTTTTCTTCAACTGTACATTTTCTTCCTTTCTAAACTTTACATTCGATGATGAATTTCCTTAAGCATGCTTTATGTTGATAATCCCATACCATTTCTGCATCTTAAGCTTAGAGTTAAGTTTACTGACAGAAACATTAAAATGTTTTAGTGTGAACTTGCTGAATATAGTACTTGCTTTACATGTGCACAGAACATGATTTATACAATTCCTCATTCAAACTCTATAAATCACGTCTGTTGCTCATTAAACCACATCTAACTCTCAGTAAATTCATTTACTAAAATGTCTTTAGTTATCTTTGTGCATAAGCAATAATAATTCATATTGAAGTGGCTAATATCTTTATAAGGACTTTATACTTGACTAATTTACAACATGAAATAATCATTCTCTAGGAGGCTGTAATGAAAAATACCCTACCCAGTCCAGATTTGTTACACAGACATAAAAAGGAAACTAAAACACTTTTTTTTTTTAGTCTCTTGTAACTGGAAGAAATATAATCTCTTTTGGCTTAAAATCTCCTGAAATGCTTTGGCCCATCTTCAGGAATCTGCACTTACACTCATTAACAGAGGATCTGCTAAGGTGTTTCATAATTGTATCTTTTTCTTTGGAGAACTGAGAATCTGATGTTTCAGAGAAAGTTAAAAACTTCTGTGAGACTTCCTTTAGCTGAATAATTCTTTAAATAAAGAAGCTGGGCTTTCCACCAATTTATGTACAGATCATCTTGTGACAGGGATTTTTACATTTCCAGAGTTGTACATTTCCATGATGTTCAGGTAATAGGCTGAAAACTGGCTAGACCAAGGACTGTTTCATAGAAGGCATAATTCAGTGGCAAATCTGTGACAGGAACAAAGGTCCAGTAAGTGGCTCCAAAGACCCAGTAAGTTGTGGGGATGGTTCTAGTGATGATTGTTCCTGATGACTCAGATGCAACTTCTGGCTCAGGAGAACCCCAGGATGCTGGTTACCAGAAAGTAGAGGATGCCAGAGGAGGATCATTTTGTCCTTGCCCTGCTTTTTATACTCCTTTCCTCACTATTTTCCTCTAGCCAGAAGTAGAGACAGACTCCTCAGCCATACAGACCTACGGGCTCACACAATATTGCAGTTCTCATATTCATGTATCTAAACAGAATAACGCTGTGGACATTTTCCCTCCTTATCATAGCTGTGTAACATTTCTGTGGTAACTAGAGCAATAATTTGCAACTAAAAGTTGTTTTAGGAGATTATGTATTTGTAGCTGTTTCTAATGCAGTATGTGTTTGATACTTCTCTGTATGTTTTCTTGCAATTTATTTATCTTTGTTTTTTAATTTGCTGCTTTGGTACTGGTTAATTTGGTTCCTCTGCATATCTCTCATGCCTGTCTTGTTGAATTTCCCATTTTCCCTATGCCAGGTCTTACTTTGTGGTATTTAGCCACCCTGAATTCACTGGTGGCTCCACTCCCAAAAGCTGGCTCCACTCCTACTTAGTAACAGTCCCCAAGAGGCTGCGAAGCTGGAATCTGTAGACCTCCAAATTTATCTCTGCAATGATAGCAGCCAAAACCACAAAAGACAGCAAGAACTGCATGTTCCACTAACTCCACACCAACTCCTAGCAAGTGGCTAGGAGTCACATGCTTGGAAATTGTTGGCCTGTTGCATGATGTCATGGTCTAGTTATCAGACCACAAGAATAAAGAACAAATATGTCAAGTACAATCTTTGTTCTTCTACCTCTGTTGATTTTGTAATATGGGGATAGCATTTGTCTTACTTGCTCTGATTATTTTTGGAGAGTCATTAGTTAATTAGGAACTGAAAAATACTAATTGGTAATAAAACCCCTGCATATTTGAGACTCAAGATGCTTCTGCCAATAAAGACATTTTCAGTTCCTAGCTGTGCCAAAAGCAAAATAACACAATGAGAGTCATCTAATTACAGATATATTTCTTCTCAGTTTTCATGTGGCACATATTTGATAGGTTTAAGAGATATCAGTAATTTCAAAATGCATTTCTTACTTGTAGCATGATGGCAAAAACACATGAGCAAATTAATCAAAACCAACCATTCACTGCAATGTGTTGACTAGCAAGGCACAAACCTGATATACAAACCTGTATAGCTCCCATGCAGTCAATCAATTATTGTTTCTCAGAGTTATGATGGTATAAGCAGCAGTAGAAAATGTTTTCTAAAATTGTTTTTTCATCTTGTAAAATATCATAACTCCATCTATGTCCCTATCCATGCTGTACTGGTTTTGGCTGGGATAGAGTTAATTTTCTTCCCAGTAGCTAGTATGGGGCAATGTTTTGGATTTGTGCTGGAAACAGTGTTGGTAACACAGGGATGTTTTAGCTATTGCTGAGCAGCGTCAAGGCCTTTTCTGCTCCTCACCCCACCCCACCAGCGAGTAGGCTGGGGGGGGCACAAAAAGTTGGGAGGGGACACAGATGGGACAGCTGACCCCAACCGACCAAAGGGATAGTCCAGACCATATGATGTCACACTCAGCAATAAAAGCTGCGGGGGACACATTCAGAGTGATGGCGTTTGTCTTCCCAAGTCAGTTATGTGTGATGGAGCCCTGCTTTCCTGGAGATGGCTGAATACCTGCCTGCTGATGGGAAGTAGTGAATGAATTCCTTGTTTTGCTTAGCTTGCATAAGCAGCTTTTGCTTTCCCTATTAAACTGTCTTTATCTCAACCCACGAGTTTTCTCACTTTTACCCTTCTGATTCTTTCCCCAATCCCACTGGGGGGAATGAGTGAGCGGCTGTGTGGCGCTGAGCTGCCTACCAGGGTTAAACCATGACACATGCTTTTGCAAGAGCTTTACTGAATGAAGAGTTATGCTTGCTTTATTCCATTTTACTTCCATGTTATTCGTATTACTTTTCTTTCCAGATTTGACACGCCGAAAAACACTGAATATTCCAGCAGCAGCTGTTGGCTTTCTGCAGTATCCTGAGACCCCTCAAACCTCTAAACAGGGGTTTAGAGCTTTCATCCTTTTGCTGGACACAGGCCAATGTTTGCAAAAATACTACAGGGCTTAATTTCTACCAAAACTGTGCTGCAATTGCACCTTTATCTGAAGTTTGTAGTTATTCCTCTCATCTTTTGCATTAGCTGCAGGGAAAATAACAGACTTCAGATTCATGAAACAACAAGACACTTGTCTGGTTGTTTAGATGAGCATATGTAAAAGGTTAGAAACAACAACAAACTACACCTGTGGCAACATGTTACAGAGCAGATGGGTACCCCAGTTGCAGTATTAGAGGCAATGGTACATGTTACCGCTAAAGGTCTGGGATCTGAAGACAAAGGTCCCTTTCTGATTTTGCCAGGTTCTTCCATTTCTTATGTAGTTGCTGAAAGACCCGTCTATTACAGCATGACATAGCTGAAGCGAACACATGGTTTGCACCAATATAAATAAAAGCTGCATACTGTAATTTAGAGATGCCTGCTTTTTTTTAGAGATGCTCCGTTGGATTTTCAAAGTAAACAGAAGGGAAAAATAACACTCCTTTAGAGTTACACCTAAGTAAATAGGGAGGTCTAGTACATCACCGTCTGACCAAAGCAAGCAGTTATGCTAGTGCTGCTACAGCCACTGAACAAATTTAGTCCTGCTAAGTTAAACTAACTTGTCATATACCCACTCCTGTAAACAGCATGTCCATGTGACTCAATAATGAGATTGGACACCTTGTTGCCCAGTAAAAAACTCAGTTCACTGGGATGTTGGCATTGCCTTATCAGAGGTCGTGGTTTAGCCCCAGCCAGCAACTAAGCACCACGCAGCCAATCACTCACTGCCCCTACCCCGATGGGATGGGGGAGAGAATTGGAGGAGTAAGAGTGAGAAAAACTCCTGGGGTGAGATAAGAACAGTTTAATAATTGAAATAAAGTAAAAATAGTAATGATGATAATAACAATATAATAATGATGATGATAATAATAATATACAAAGCAAGTGATGCACAATGCAATTGCTCACCACCCGCCGACCGATACCCAGACAGTTCCTGAGCAGCGATCACTGCTCCCTGGCCAACCCCCCCCCCCAGTTTCTATACTGAGCATGATGCCATATGGTATGGAATAGCTCTTGGGGCAGTTTGGATCAACTATTCTGGCTGTGCCCCCTCCCAGCTTCTTGTGCACCTGGCAGAGCATGGGAAGCTGAAAAGTCCTTGACTGGCATAAGCAGTACTCAGCAACAACTAAAAACATCAGCATGTTATCAACATTCTTCTCCTACTAAATCCAAACCACAGCACTATGCCTGCTACTAGGAAGAAAATGAACTCTATCCCAGCCAAAACCAGGACAGTATCCACCCCTTATTCTATACCATCTACGTCATGCACAGGCCCTCCCTTTTCCAATGTGTTCTAATTAATCCCCACCACTTTGCCTGTCTTGATATATACACACAGATATCATTCCCTTTGTCTATGGGCCATCCCTCTAAAATGTCCACTGAGTTCATTTAGTCCATGACTTTGGGTTCCATCTGTCATCACGGTCTTTCAGAGCAGGAGAGGTGGTGTGCAGTGTTGGATTGCATGCTGAAGCCAGTTCTCATTCCAACACGGTTTCATCAAAGTTCGTCTTCATTAAGCTGGGCACTTCTCACTGTAATACCATTGATGTGGCATATAGCAATCATAACATACAGTATTATATAGTTAACATTAACATACTATATTATTATATTAACATTACACTATATTATTATATTAACATACAGTTAAGAGATAACATACAGGATTATAGAGCAATTAACATCATACAATTCAGTTCATTGACTATTTTCACCCAAAATCAAATCCCCTTGAGGTACACATTGGACTTCCCCATCCTTTCGCATCACCCACCAAGTGCACCCAGGTCCTCGAGCAAAAGCAATCCCACGAATGGGTTTGCCTTTGCCCCAGGCAGGAGTAACCCAGACTGTCTTCCCCAGCATATTTTTTATGTGCACTACAGGGACTTTATCTCCTTCTACAGTACGTAAAAGTGTTGATTGGGCAGGGCCAGCTGGATTGGCAGATCCCCTGGTGTTGACTAACCAGGTGGCCTTTGCTAAATGTGTATCCCAATGTTTGAATGTCCCACCACCCATTGCTCTCAGGGGAGTCTTTAACAGTCCATTGTATCGCTCGATTTTCCCCGAGGCTGGTGCATGGTAGGGGATGTGATATACCCACTCAATGCCGTGCTCTTTGGCCCAGGTGTCTATAAGGTTGTTTTGGAAATGAGTCCCGTTGTCTGACTCGATTCTTTCTGGGGTGCCATGTCGCCACAGGACTTGCTTTTCAAGGCCCAGGATGGTGTTCCGGGCGGTGGCATGGGGCACGGGATATCTTTCCAGCCATCCGGTGGTTGCTTCTACCATGGTGAGCACATAGCGCTTTCCTTGGTGGGTTTGTGGGAGTGTGATATAATCAATCTGCCAGGCCTCCCCATATTTATATTTGAGCCATCGTTCACTATACCCGAGGGGCTTGAACCGCTTGGTTTGCTTGATTGCAGCGCATGTTTCACATTCGTGAATAGCCTGTGCAATACTGTCCATAGTTAAGTCCACCCCTCGATCACGAGCCCATCTATATGTTGTATCCCTTCCTTGATGGTCTGAGGCATCATGGGCCCACCGAGCTATAAATAATTCACCCTTATGTTGCCAGTCCAAATCCACCTGAGCCACTTCCATCTTAGCAGCCTGATCCACCTGCTGGTTGTTTGGATGTTCTTCAGTGGCCCGACTCTTGGGTACGTGAGCATCTACGTGACGTACTTTTACAACCAGGTTCTCTACCTGGGCAGCAATATTTTGCCATAATGCTTCGGCCCAGATTGGTTTGCCTCTGCGCTGCCAGTTGCTCTGCTTCCATTGCTGCAGCCACCCCCACAGGGCATTTGCCACCATCCATGAGTCAGTACAGAGATAAAGGACTGGCCACTTTTCTCATTCAGCAATATCTAAAGCCAGCTGGATGGCTTTCACCTCTGCACACTGACTCGACTCCCCTTCTCCTTCAGCAGTTTCTGCCACTTGTCGTATAGGACTCCGTACAGCAGCCTTCCACCTCCGATGCTTTCCCACAAGGCGACAGGGCCCATCAGTGAACAGGGCATATTGCTTTTCATTTTCTGGCAATTTATTATACAGTGGGGCCTCTTCAGCACGTGTCACCTCCTCCTCTGGTGATATTCTGAAGTTTTTGCCTTCTGGCCAGTCCATGATCACTTCCAAGATTCCTGGGCGACTGGGGTTTCCTATTCGAGCCCGTTGTGTGATCAATGCAACCCACTTACTCCATGTAGCATCAGTTGCATGATGTGTAGAGGAGACCCTCCCTTTGAACATCCAGCCCAACACCGGCAGTCAGGGTGCCAGCAGGAGCTGTGCTTCAGTACCAACCACTTCTGAAGCAGCTTGAACCCCTTCATATGCTGCCAATATCTCTTTCTCAGTTGGAGGATAGCGGGCTTCGGATCCTCTGTATCCCCGACTCCAAAACCCTAGGGGTCGACCTCGAGTCTCCCCTGGTGCTTTCTGCCAGAGGCTCCAGGTAGGGCCATTCTCCCCGGCTGTGGTGTAGGGCACATTTTTAATATCCTGCCCTGCCCGGACTGGCCCAAGGGCTACTGCATGAACTATCTCCTGTTTAATTTGTTCAAAGGCTTGTTGTTGCTCAGGGCCCCATTTGAAATCATTCTTCTTCCGGGTCACTTGATAGAGAGGGCTTACGATCTGGCTGTAATTTGGAATATGCATTCTCCAAAAACCCACAACGCCTAAGAAAGCTTGCGTTTCCTTTTTGCTAGTTGGTGGGGACATAGCTGTTATTTTGTTGATCACATCCATTGGGATCTGACGACATCCATCTTGCCATTTTATTCCTAAGAACTGGATCTCCTGTGCAGGTCCCTTGACCTTACTTTGTTTTATGGCAAAACCAGCCTTCAGAAGGATTTGGACTATTTTCTTTCCCTTCTCAAAAACTTCTTCTGCTGTATTGCCCCACACAATGATGTCATCAATGTACTGCAGATGTTCTGGAGCTTCACCCTGTTCCAGTGCTGTCTGGATCAGTCCATGGCAAATGGTGGGGCTGTGCTTCCACCCCTGAGGCAGTCGGTTCCAGGTGTACTGAACACCCCTCCAGGTAAAAGCAAACTGGGGCCTGCACTCTGCTGCTAAAGGGATGGAGAAAAATGCATTAGCAATGTCAATTGTGGCAACCCACTTGGCCGCCTTTGACTCCAGTTCGTATTGAAGTTCTAGCATGTCTGGCACGGCAGCACTCGGTGGCGTAACTTCGTTCAGGCCGCGATAGTCCACTGTTAGTCTCCACTCCCCATTAGTCTTTCGCACTGGCCATATGGGACTGTTAAAGGGTGAGCGAGTCTTGCTGATCACTCCCTGGCTCTCCAGTCAACGAATCAGGTTATGGATGGGAATCGGGGAGTCTCGGTTGGTGCGATATTGCCGCCAGTGCACTGTTGTGGTAGCGATGGGCACCTATTGTTCTTCAACCCTCAGCAACCCCACAATAGAAGGGTCCTCCGAGAGACCGGGCAAGGTGGACAGCTGTTTAATTTCCTCCATCTCCAAGGCAGCTATACCAAAAGCCCACCGGTACCCTTTTGGGTCCTTGAAATACCCTCTCCTGAGGTAATCTATGCCAAGGATGCACGGAGCGTCTGGGCCAGTCACAATGGGGTGCTTTTGCCACTCATTCCCTGTTAGGCTCACTTCAGCTTCCAGTACAGTGAGCTGTTGGGATCCCCCTGTCACTCCAGAAATACAAATGGGTTCTGCCCCTCTATAGCTTGATGGCATTAGGGTACACTGTGCACCGGTGTCCACTAGAGCCTTATACTTCTGTGGGTGTGATGTTCCAGGCGATCGAATCCACACAGTCCAGTAAACCCGGCTGTCCCTTTCCTCCACCTGGCTGGAGGCAGGGCCCCTCTAACATTGGTCATAGTATTCGTTGTTCAGTCCTTGTAAATGTGAATCAAAAGTCCCTTGATTAAGATCGGAAGTACAATTAGCCCTCTTACTCTGTCTGGGGAACTGCTCACTGGAAACTGGAGCTGCAATTTTCCTGGGAGAACCACCTTTTGTGAAAGTTTTTCCTTGCAACTCACGCCCTCGTGCCTCTAGGGTCGAGGTGGGTTTTCCATCCCACTTCCTCATGTCCTCTCCGTGGTCACGCAGGTAGAACCACAGGGTGCCCCGTGGTGTGTATCCTCTCTATCCTCTCTCTTGAGCATAAGGACCTTGACTCCTAATGGCTGAGACACTGGTCCGTGCAGGTGGGGAGTAGGATGGATCCTCTTGTTGTTGGAACTCTCGTGACAGTTTTTTCACAGCCGAGACACAGCCCCGTAGGGAGAAGGAGATACTTTCTTCATATTCCCGGAGTCGTCTAGCCACTTCATCCACCGTTGGTGCCTCGTCATCTTTCCAGGCCAGTATTGCCAACGAGTTGGAATACGATGCTGGTGCGCTCCGTACCACCTTCCGCCACATGGGTCGTGTGCACCTGACTTTATATGGATCTTTGGGTAACTGCTCATCATTCAGGTCACTATAAATCACCTCCAGCACACCTAATTCCCTCAGGTACTGAATACCCTTCTCTACAGTGGTCCATTTGCTTGGACGGTATAAAACATCCTCCTTGAAGGGATACCTTTCCTTCATGCTTGACAGAAGTTGCCTCCAGAGGCTGAGCATTTTTGCCCCTTTTCCAATTGCTTTGTCAATGCCCCCTTCCCTAGAAAGGGATCCCAGCTGCTTGGCTTCCCTACACTCTAAATCCAGGCTACTGGCCCCGTTATGCCAGCATCAGAGCAGCCAGGTGATGATGTGCTCGCCTGGATGTCGACTGAAATCTTTTCTCATATCTGGCAGCTCACTCAGGGATAGGGATCGGGTGGTTACCATCTCATTTATGGGTTCTTCCTCCTCTGGTTCTCGTGATGGCCCTGGTTCATCTTCATCCCTTACTAAACAAGCTGATTTCCTAGTGTATTTTTTCTTCTGTATAGGGGCAACTGATACCAGCGTGGGTTGGTTCTCTGGTTTAGCCACAGTGCCTGTCACTGGGGTTGGAGTAGCCACAGCGCCTGTGGCTGTGGTTTGAGTAGCCGCAGTGCTCGTGGCTGTGGTTGGAGTAGCCACAGTGCCTAGGGCAGGGGGTTGAGTAGCTGCAGTGCCTGTAGTGGGGGTTGGACTAGCTGCAGTGCCTATAGTGGGGGTTTGAGTAGCCACAGTGCTTGTTGTCTTGTCATCAGATCCAGAGACCTTCTCTTTCTTTTGAGGGTACTGATTAGTGTTGACCACGGCTCGATAGGCATGGGCCAGTCCCCAGCATGTTGCAATGATTTGTGTCTCTCTGGAGTTGCCAGGGTGACAACATACTTCTTCCAAATACTTTACTAGTTCTTCAGGATTCTGCACTTGTTCAGGGGTGAAGTTCCAAAACACTGGAGGTGCCCACTGCCCTAGGTACTTGCCCATACGATCCCACACACCCTGCCACTCATAACTATCCAGCCTTGGGGTAGATCTCTGGATGATATTCTTAAATTGCTTACTAACCTTCATCAAAACCAAAACAATATTTCCAAGGAGTATCAATAGAAGTATCTTAACTGCCCAGGGGTGTTCAAGATACTGAAAAGTTGTTGTAATGAAGGAGGAAACATCACAGAAGGAGGTAGCGAAGGTGCCATTCTGTATTTCCTCCACAACAAGTCTTTCAGAGTAAGAAGTATAATTGCTAACTCTCTCCATGAGGTAGTACCCGAAGTACAGCAATGACTTCTGTATGAAACCCAAATACCAAAGAATGCTCAAGGTCAGGGTTTTGATAAGGAGCCTCCCAAGCAAAAGATCATGAATCACTGCAGAGCATAGCACACTACACAAACTGACAACAAGCTTTAACGTGTGCTGTAAAAAAAAGAACATGGCGCAGATCAGATGAACTAATATCGTGACCAGCAACTGTTGACAGATTCCTTAATACACTCTGGTTAATCTGTTGTTATCTCAAACCCTTCGAGCCCCACGTTGGGTGCTAAAAAGGACTGTCATGGTTTAGCCCCAGCCAGCAACTCAGCACCACGCAGCCGCTCGCTCACTCCCCCTACCCCGATGGGATGGGGGAGAGAATCGGAGGAGTAAGAGTGAGAAACACTCCTGGGTTGAGATAAGAACAGTGCAATAATTGAAATAAAGTAAAATAGTAGGGTGCAAGGAGAGGGGGAGTGATCTGAAGCACTAATGGCTAGGTAGAACAAATTGTCTTAATCAAAGATTTCTCTAAAACTACCACTCACAGAGAAAAATATCAGGCCAAATGGGCCTTGCATGGTGTCGTGGTTTAGCCCCAGCCAGCAACTCAGTACCACGCAGCCGCTCGCTCACTCCCCCTACCCCGATGGGATGGGGGAGAGAATCGGAGGAGTAAGAGTGAGAAACACTCCTGGGTTGAGATAAGAACAGTTTAATAATTGAAATAAAGTAAAATAGTAATGCTAATAGTAACAGTATAATAATGGTAATAATAATAATGATACACGAAGCAAGTGATGCACAATGCAATTGCTCACCACCCGCCGACCGATACCCAGACAGTTCCCAAGCAGCGATCGCTGCTCCCCGGCCAACCCCCCCCAGTTTATATACTGAGCATGACGTCATATGGTATGGAATAGCCCTTTGGGCAGTTTGGATCAACTATTCTGGCTGTGCCCCCTCCCAGTTTCTTGTGCGCCTGGCAGAGCATGGGAAGCTGAAAAAGTCCTTGACTAGCATAAGCAGTACTCAGCAACAACTAAAAACATCAGCATGTTATCAACATTCTTCTCCTACTAAATCCAAAACACAGCACTATGCCTGCTGCTAGGAAGAAAATTAACTCTATCCCAGCCGAAACCAGGACACATGGGCAAAGCTCTCATTCGCTTCAGCAACTGCCTATTAATATAAACTATTTTCACACATGGACCTCTCTCTCTACATCTGTTTTTTTAATACCTTGCCGTTTGCACTCCTGATCCTTAAGCCAAAACTCTGCTTTTGGTTACACAAGTAGAAATACAGCAGTTTTTCTCCTTATTAACGTTAGCATAGTGAAGAGCAAAATTTGGCCTAAAATTTTGAAACAGTTTTTATATGTATTTGTACTGGTGTGTCAGAAAAGTATTACAAATACCTTGCCAGCAGTCAGGTAAGTGGTATTTTCAAAATTCCCATGGAGAGAACAAGGATACAAAGCCTGTTCTGAAAGTGATTGTTTCCAGCACTATAACCAATTTAACGGCTGATAACACATCTACCAGCAGATAAGCAAAGAAAATATGCTTGTGTGATTAACTACATCTCTGCTCTAGTGCATGGTGCATGAGTTGCACTTTTCCCTTCTCTTAACTTCAGAGCTACTTAGCAATGCTTGTTCCCATTTGATTCAACAAGTTTTTATTAGCTTATTGTGAACAGGTTTTGTATGCAACTAAGCATTTCAGATTGCAGGATGTCAGAAGTGATGTCTGAAGATCCAGTGGGAGACTACACAAGCATTTCAAACAAAACATAGTTTTCCTATGTTCTTAATCTGGAGTCTTCCCTAAATGAAGTGAGGCCACCATAAGCAAAGTTTTGGCCACCCAGCTCACAATAAGCAACTTTCCAACATCATAAAGGTCCCAGCACTTGTATACAGTAACTAAATTGCTTCAGCCACTTGTGACACAATGAAGAAGTAGCGCTTATGAACATTCCTCCAGATCTTCTCTAGTTTTCTCTTGAAGAATATCAAGAACATCACATATAATGTTTAATTTTAATTTTAACTTTAACTTTTAATTTAACTTTAAATAGTAGAGTCTACATAAAGGTATATAAAATTTTCTTCCTAAAGAAAATTGTCTTCAGTCTCTTGCCCTGTTCTGTTAATTTGCATAAAACTCCATCAGATAATGCAAAACGCCACCATTAACAAAACTATGAAAGTGACAATAAAAATAAAGCAAACAGCTTTATGAATCCAATCTAAGAACTTCTGGCAGAGAAAGGGAGGAGATTTATCTGAACATACTATTCTGGTTTAAGCCCTTTTCCAATGGCAATGACTTCAGAGAATTTCTGGTTTCGTATCATCTCCAAATGGGCATTTTCCATGAAGCTGAAATTGCTCCTATTGAAAAAGAACCCAAAGAACAAAAGATCAGAAAAAGCCATGCTAAATCCCACCACTTACATTCCTTTGGCCAAGGATAATGGTAAATGATATGAAGAGAGCTGACAAATGTATTTCTCACAAATAACATAATTCACTGAATTTATAAACTGGACTCTGTATGGACAGCTTCCACTGAGGAAAACATACTATGTTTGTACTAATTTCTGCGGGATGAAACTATGTTTAGGATTTGTTGTCTTTTTTAAGATTGCATTTTGAAAAATATGCAAGCAATGCTTTGATAACTAAGGCTAATTATTCCTAATGTATAGTCAGCTATGCCAGCCAACTAGTCTCTTGCTGATAAAGCCTGTTTTGATCATGAAGGTTAAAATGTACAATAACATTAAAAGTGCCTGTTAGTGGTTTAAGTTGCATCCAACAGCTCATTGTCAGTGATATAGCTTTACCACAACTCTTGTTTGCTCATTTGTGACCACTATAATTCTCCAACAATGCTTCCCCAGCACACACTTCCTATCACCAAGTTACTACTGGTGACCCACTCTAGGAAAATCACTGCATTTCTGGAACACTTTCCTCAGCAATACACTGCTAAACAAGGAAAAGAAAAATTAGGAAATAACCCTATATCAATGATCTGATAGAATACATTTCAATAACCAGCTCATAAGCAACATTCATAACTGTCTGTCATACAAGAAGAATGACAGATAATTGACCTTATGATTATGCAGGACATGGGAGGGGTTAGGACAAAGTCCTGAGAAGTTCTAGATAGTCCTGAATTTAGGGCAATGTCAGACTTTCTGACCATGATGATCAATGGAATATATACAAAAATAGCTTGGCTTTTTTTGAACCGTCTTTCAAGAACATATAGTAGGACATTGACTATATGAAATTACTTTGATCAACATCCAATATGCTGTTGGGTGAAACAAAGTGAATCATAGCAGTTTAAAAAAGTTTTGGGCAGAAATGGTATGTGTGCCGTAACCAGATGAAACAAGAGGAAGAGACCAAAGAGGCAGAATAGAAGATAAGAGTTCAACTCAACTCTGGCCAGGCCATCTGGAGAACTCTCCATCTTTTAAAAATTGTCTTCTCAGCTTCAATGAGCATGAATGATCACAGTCTTATTGCTGTAATTTAGCCAAAGATAGCATCTCTCAACAGCATAAGCCCATGTTCTGCAAGATTTTTAGGCAACTCACTTTTGGTGGGACATGGGTATCCAGGTACCTTTGTCCCAGATGGCCTCCCAGTACAGTTCAGGACTATTGGTTCACTTTTAATACCAAGAGAGGAGCGCTGCTTGCTGAGTCTCTCATTATCAGCTTAGTGCAACCCAGAACTCTTCACTGCAATATTTCCCAACCAGGAACTGCTCCACGCTAAATCCATTTAAAGTTGAGACTAACAAGGCCACAGTCCAGAGAAGTATTTGCCTGTTTCAATACACAGTGTGATCAGCATCTTTCTGTGTTATTTCAAGAAACATAGCAATATGTAAAAAGATCAAAAACTGTTCACACTGCACTTGACATATTCAGACACCATACCAGTGGCAAGGTATAAAAATGAAAGCTAAGTACAATTTTACCAAGACGGTGAGATTTATTGTAGGCTACACTTAGAGACACTTTTTACCTGCAGTAGATTTACTGTCCCTGTTTGTTCTCCCTGTTCTAAACAGTTTTGCAAAGTAAAAAAGAAAAGGTGGAAAGACCATTGTCTCTATCTTCAGGGTGAAGTAAAGTTCACTGTCCATGATTCTTGCAAATATTTCCAGTTAATGTAATCAATGATACAGAGACTGACAGATATATTTGATTCTTGGAATGAGAGAGTGAAACATAATTAGTTGCCTCAAATAACAGTTTCAGCAGATGGGTAGGAGAGCAATGCTTCTAATGGGCCTTTTTTGACCCAGGGGAGGTTGGCAATTGCTTTTGTTCAGTATTGAGGGCATCTGGGAGATGAGTCTCTCATAAATGGGTTTATGCAATTTGTCAAACAAGCACATTTATGAGCAGCACTTTTGTGGTCATTCCCAGAAAAGAATCACAAAGATCACTAATTGCTGTGAGCCACCTCTCACGTTCTGCCAAAGACACAGGTGTGTGAAATCTTTAATTCTCAAATAAATGCTGTACACCATCTCCTGTGTATAGAGGTTTAGCTGTCACCTTCCTCCTCTCTCTTCTCTGTGCTCTTTCCCCTCCTCCCTTTGTTCCAGTTACACTAACATTTTTTAGAGGATCTGTTGTCATTTCAGAGCTGCATTTCAAAAGTTCCTTATGTTTTCTGTATCTTATGTCTTTCTTTTTGCTACTCATCTCAAAGGCTTCACAGGGTCCAAGCAACATTTAAAGCCAGATGGTACTCAGGATTTTCATTTTACAGGTTGTAGTAAGACTTCAAATTTTGTTTCCACAGAAATAGAAAAAAATATATATTTTAAATTCCCTGAGAGTCAGAAATGTAAAAATATTTAAATTAAAATAGTTTCTAAAAATACATTTTTTATTTCATTTCAAAATAATTTGTTGATTCAGAATTATTTTGTGAGTATCCTATCACTTTATTTTGCTTTACTTCATGTTTGTCATATTTTTACAGAATAATAACAAAAATGTTTTATTGTATTTTATTTTTAAATACACTAAGGGCAGCTGCTACATAATACAGACTAAACCATCTTATCTTATCTTTAGATCAAAGTGTCTCCAGTTCATGCAGTAATGGTAAATTTTGACACTGATATTTTGATATATAGAGCAAGAAGATAAGCATCCGGTGCCCTAACAGGAGAAACAGATGGTTTCAATATCTTTGAATAGTTTTCCCTAGGACACTGAAAACTAACATAGCAACATCTGTAAATTGAACATGCCTGTAATAATCTGCTTTCTAGGTTCTAATCTACAGCACATCATCACTGCAGCTGATCATAAATGACTTCAAATTCAACAATTATTTCAGAAGACATGCTCAACCACTTCTAATAACTGCATTTAAAATGCTGACATCTGCTAAAATTATTCCAATAGGATTTTTCATGCAGTTAGCTATATCTTAGGGTTCCTTTGTCATGCTTCTACAAAAACATTTGTTGGACACTGAAGTCAAAGACTGAAAATGTAAATAGAAATAATGCAATTGTATGAATCATTTCCTATCGTCTACAGGGAGAAGTTTTGCTTTCCCAATCCTGTAGGTCAATTGGCACTGGTTTTGCAGTCTTGAAACTATTGTTATCAGTGCAGTTGGGCATTTCTTTCTGGATTATGGACTATTAGAAACAGGGAAAGTGTTTGCTCATCTTGAGATAAATGAAACATGACATATAAATGACAGATATGCAACTTAGTTAAAATTCAAGCATACAAATATTTCTTTTTCATATTCACTGTGTCCTTGATCTCAAGTTATATCACTCTCCAGTGTTTCAAGTGAAAGTATCTGAAATATACAAGTCATTGAAAATATTTGCCCAAACTCAACTGAAGACAAACATGTCATGTTATGGCTTCAGCTAGGAGCCTGCAAAGGGAAAAATAAGGTATTTTTCCTCTAGTGCATTCTACAGCATATATATTCTATTTGGGAGGGTCGTCTTTTTCACTTGTCTCTGAGATTGGTCACAGCTGGAGGCTGGAGTAAAGTCTGGGCTGGTGCTCTCAAGTAGCACAGAGAATGTTTTTCCTTTGAGCTGCTTGCTGTTGGATATTGATTGTATGCCACCACTATCCTCAGGTTAATTTGGCAGTCATATTAAAACTCTATCCCTTGCTTTTCTGCAGAGAGTATGGATCGCCAGGTCTACGTAAGAAAGTCAAAGCTCAAGTTATGGCTTGTGACAGACCTCCCAAGCCTGTGCTCCAGCCTTTAGGCCAGGAGTGAGCACCATCTCATACGACAAGCTGTATGCCAGGATCTTAGAATCATAGAATCATAGAATCGTCTAGGTTGGAAAAGACCTTTAAGATCATCCAGTCCAACCATTAACCTACACTACCAAGTCCACACTAAACCAATCAAGGGTAGACTAGACTAAACCATGTCCCAGAGTGCCACATCTGCCCGTTTTTTGAACACCTCCAGGGATGGTGACTCCACCACCTCTCTGGGCAGCCTGTTCCAATGCTTGACCACCCTTTCCGTCAAGAAATTTTTCCTAATTTCCAACCTAAACCTCCCCTGGCGCAGCTTGAGGCCATTTCCTCTTGTCCTATCGCTAACTACTAGGGAGAAGAGACCAACACCCACCTCACTACAACCTCCTTTCAGGTAGTTGTAGAGAGTGATAAGGTCTCCCCTCAGCCTCCTCTTCTCCAGACTAAACAACCCCAGGTCCCTCAGCCGCTCCCCGTCAGCCCTGTGCTCCAGACCCTTCCCCAGCTCCATTGCCCTTCTCTGGACACGCTCCAGCACCTCAATGTCTTTCTTGTATTGAGGGGCCCAAAACTGGACACAGTATTCCAGGTGCGGCCTCACCAGCGCCAAGTACAGGGGCACAATCCCCTCCCTGCTCCTGCTGGCCACACTATTCCTGATACAAGCCAGGATGCTGTTGGCCTTCTTGGCTACCTGGGCACACTGCTGGCTCATGTTCAGCCGGCTGTCGACCAGCACCCCCAGGTTCTTTTCAGCCAGGCAGCTTTGCAGCCACTCTTCCCCAAGCCTGGAGTGCTGCATGGGGTTGTTGTGACCCAAGTGCAGGACCCAGCACTTGGCCGGGTATAACAGAGAGCACTTGAGATATGGCAAAGGCTAGCTGAGGTCCCACTGCTCCACTGGGAGACATGGCTAGGCTGCATATAAAGCTGTATCACAAAATGACTTGCTGTTTTTAGACTCTTCAACCCCTGTTGTCTTGCAGCTCATGGGGGATTTGGGATGGCCACAGCTAGCCACTGATCATAAGGCATGGGAGGTGCACTCACTGCTTACAAACTGCACAGAGTTTGTGAGCTGCAGATTCCTCACTCTGCTAGAAAGCCATTTAGTTTCCAAGGTGTCTCTCGGTGGTTTTTTCAGGCTATGTAATAATCTTAGACAATTTGATGCATTTGACCTCCTCCCTTGTTTCTGTCTAAGTTCTCATTTCCGTGGGTATGGAAGACCTGGTGCAAACATTATCTTGATTTCAAAGCTGCACCAGGATAATTGTGTGCACAAACATATTTGCCTAATCCAGCTAGCTGCACAAGCTTGCAAAGTCCACCCCCACTTGCTCTTTATTCAGCCAATCACTCAGCACTTGCCAGGGCTGCGTTCTCAAGCAGGGCATCCCATTCTGCTCCCACGTGTGCCCAGGGAAATTTGCACGGGTGTATTTCGAAGATGTAGGGTGAGGGAAGAACAAGGCATACTATAAAAAAAAAGTAAGGATGGAAATAGAAAGTCAGAATTCAGACAAACAGTTCAATAAATATTACATCCATTCAAAAAAACAAAAGGAAAAATGTCTCCTACAGTCCTGGTGATTTTAAACTGAAAGTGTATGTCATCCTCCCAGCTTTTAAAAAGGAAAAGGCTGCTTAGTGCTGTTACTCACTGAACAGGTTAGAATGCATCTCTAAGAAAGCAAAGGCCCTCATGGTGACAAACTATTCAAAACATCAGCCAAGGAGTAAGATTCCTTTAAAGAAATCCTTTAAACATGTGTTCTTGTTTGTGTCTATGTCCATCTGTGTATGGCCACTTAATCCAAGCTTCTGCCTCTGCAAAGAATACCTGATTCTGTACATGTTACTCTGCATATTAGCAAGATAACCCGCAGACAGTGTGCCAGAATGAACTAAGTACCCAACATAATGTCAGCAAAGGATCTTTTAGCCACTGAGTGATGTCTGAGCCCATTAACTGTTGTGCATCTTAATTTGCCTTTGCCTATATTTTTTAACATCATTAAACTCTACTGGCCAGCATTTCTTTCCCTTACAGTATTTGCATGTAATTACTCTTTGTGATTTCTTCTGTGTGGCTTGTGGCACCTGCTACAGGCTGGAGCATTTTTGCTTTTGGCTCTCATAAGCCATAAAAAATGGTCTGCTATGGAAGTCCACTCTTAAGTGTTTGCAGTTTTCCTTGAGCTGATTTTTTTCAAATCCTGCTACAGTGTATCAAGATATGCAGAAACATAATTATCTTCCCTGGCAAAACTTTTGTTAAACAAATAATAACACTCCCAATGTTTACCTTTTACTTCAAAAAAATAAACTTGTTATTAAAAAACAAATGTAAGTTGAAAAACAGAATTCACTTATAGCTAAAAAAGATTTAATGCTTGGCAACTGGGTTCCTGATACAGTTTGCTCTCTCTGCAACACCATAAAGTAAGTACTTGACACAGCATGTATGGTAACTATTCCCACTATTTTTCATCCTTTGATGGTAATAAATGTTGAAAATAATTACAGGGACCAATAGAAATATTCACAAGTAAGTAGCGTGTATAAAAATAAGGACTGTGGGATTTGGCCCATACAGTACTTTCACATAAGAGCTCCCCTTTATTCCTGCTGAGCAACAATTGAAGTCTAATTCTACATGGTCTAGTTATTGCTTTGAAGAATGAAGTGTTTGTTAACCTATGACAAAGAATAATGCAGTGGAGGAGACTGGACTATATAGCTATGTGTATTGTGATTAGATGGCAAATTTGTATGAGAGAAAATAGTTATAGTGATGTTGGTTTCTGCTACTTAAGGGTTGGACAGAAACATGCTGGAACTCTTTTTGGGTTGGTTAATCAGTCTCTGTGACCAACAGTGATCTTGTGATGTGTGGAGTTTATCTGGGAAATATCTGAATAGGAAATATTAATACAACCTCCTTGCTCTAGGGAACAATGATTCTTTTGCTGAGTCTGGAGAGTGAGAGGTAAGACACTGAAAATCTTAGTATGAATGGTATGGAGGTGCATAAATGGGAAAGTTATTTATTTTTATGTCATAAATTTTGGCCAGAGGCTGCTAGAGCCAAAACTCTTCCACATATCGAGACCACAGAAGCTACTGAGACAAAATACCTTCCTGATCCCAAGAACCTCAGAAGCTCCATCAGTATATTGGATACTGGGGGTCTGTCTCCTTTGGTGACAGAGACATCTGCCTCAGATGTTAGTCTGTGACCATGGCTGAGAGTTGGTGTACAGCAGCTGCCATTGGGACTGATAAAGATGTTGCTGTTATACCATGTTTCCACCATATGCCTGTTGGATCCAAGTGCTGCTTCTCACTGAGTATATAAATTTGTAGGTCTTCGGGGCTGAAACCATCCCTTTCATTTTATAAATTGGATGCACACTATTTTATGTGGCAAACTCTAACTATTTGGGACTTGCAGGCATTTCTGAAGTAGCAATGACTAATGAAACAGCCTTGGCCCCAGATGTCTCTTCAGAGTTGTCAAATATATATAAAGCCACTCTAACTATTACAGGTTTCTTTCATCTTATGTAAGCTATGAAATCCACATTGCAGCTGTTTGCTTCTATGGAGAGTATAAACTCTGCAAGTACATTCTTCCTGACAAGCTTTGCAATAGTTTAGTGATGACTGAGGCACTTCACCAAAGAAGATATCCTGTACAATGTATAAATTCTACTGAGACCCTGCACAGCCTGTGAGCTTTCTAGGATCCCTTGCAGAACATTCCAACAATCAAAACAGTCAGAACAAGTAGAGCTATTATTGTTATTCCCAGCTTCTCCACAATACTCACAGGCCCGGTCAACAGTAAGAACTGAATAAGCCAAAACATGCATTTTGCAATTCCAGTTACTGTTGAGATACTGATTAATAAAAACAAACAAAAAACCTTACTAATTTTCAACTCAAAAACATATTTTCCAATTACTATCAAGCCTCCCACTAAACGATCTGCTGGCAAGAAACTTCTATGATATGATACTGTCCTGGTTTTGGCCGGGATAGAGCTAATTTTCTTCCTAGTAGCAGGCACAGTGCTGTGGTTTGGATTTAGGATGAGAAGAATGCTGATAACACACTGATGGTTTAGTTGTTGCTCAGTACTGCTTATGCCAGTCAAGGACTTTTCAGCTTCCCATGCTCTGCCAGGGGCACAAGAAGCTGGGAGGGGGCACAGCCAGAATAGTTGATCCCAACTGCCCCAAGAGCTATTCCATACCATGTGACATCATGGGCAGTATAGAAACTGGGGGGGGTTGGCCGGGGAGCAGCGATCGCTGCTCGGGAACTGGATGGGTATCGGTCAGCGGGTGGTGAGCAATTGCATTGTGCATCACTTGCTTTGTGTATTATTGTTGTTATTATCATTATTATATTGTTACTATTATCATTACTATTTTCCTTTATTTCAACTATTAAACTGTTCTTATCTCACCCGAGGAGCGTTTCTCACTCTTACTCCTCCGATTCTCTCCCCCATCCCATCGGGGTAGGGGGAGTGAGCGAGCGGCTGCGTGGTGCTGAGCTGCTGGCTGGGGCTAAACCATGACAGATACAAACTGAGTGGATCCCAAACAACTTGGATTTTTGTGGCAATTTAATTTCACTTAAAAATAAAGGTTACTGTTCTGGCACATATACTGTCTGTGCAATTGCACAGGTAATTGCAGTTTAATCATAATATTTTAACAAATATACCTCAAGCTTCTAAATAATAATAAATTAAAAGATTACATGTTTGTGTTCTGGCAAACACTTGTAGGCATTAAAAATGGCTGAGTTCAGGGTTGTGGAGGTTTCAGTAAATTACATTGGCTCGAGCTTGGATCAGGAGCTGGGAACCCAAGGCATACCAGCAGAGCATTCTAAAACCAACAATGTTTCCTCACATGTAAAGACTTTAAACAAAGGACTTCAAAGACATGGAACATTACCGGAGAGAAAAGGCAAACGTAATAAAATAGCAATTTGAAAATCTGACAGTCCAGGTAGTGTGACTACCAGCACTCAGTGTACACTTCCAATAGTCCTGTACCCAGGCCTCCTCCTACAGCTGGAACATTGGCCAAGGCAGCTAGCTGTAATGCCTCCATAGGTTGTTGTCTAGGCTTATAGCAATCCAGCTCCTGGCCAGGCTGATCTCTTCCCTCAAAGGCAGTTTCCAGGTGTTTTCCCATCAAGCCATTTGCCTATCACTATATTGCCGCTACTTCCACTGCTACTTCATTACCACTGCAGGCTACAGTGTTGGAGAGGGTGATCTTTTACTGTTGGCAGCTCTAACAAAATCCTTTTATTCATATGATTCTGGATTTGGATATCAATGTTTTATTTCTCTTAACATCAAACTGGAATGTCATTTTAATAAGAATGTCCCAAAGTCCTACATAACACCCATCCAAACATCTCTCCTTGTCTGCCAGCAGATACCAATGCAGACCTAAGTGTTGTTCTTTTTCCATCTCAACAGCTTCCTGCAGTGGGTGCCACGTTCTTGTAAGCATTTCTCTTGAAGTGGATTGTCTGTCTGATAGAAAACACTTATCTCCTCCTCTACTTCCCAGAAGACTTTCTTCTGTTAGGCCTTAGCCTTCCACAATTAAAATCAGAACCACATCTATTGTCCAAAAACTGTCTCTGAACAAATGCACATTCATTTATAAAATCCAGGGTGGATCAGTGCACAGAGATTCCCTAAGTCATAAGAGTGGTGGGAGCAGACAACTTTTACTTTTGCACTGAGTTTTTTTCAAAGTTCTCATTCTGAGGCAGAGGAAGAGAAAGTATTCATCCAAATGTGACCCAAATTTTGTAACTACAATGACTCTTTACTGAGATGTGTAATTCCAGAGTCCAGGACACAAACTTTGGACAGGTGGAGAAGAAGCAAACTCAAAGAATAAGTAGCTCCTGTTTAAAGAGATCTCATCAAGGTTTCTGCCAGTCTTAAATATTACCTAGCTTTTCTTACACACACACATATTCATAGCTGAAAGATCCATATAGCCTCTAGCTTTTCTGTGAATCTCCTCTCTCTTAATTCTTTTTTTATATATGTAAGAGGGTGAATTATTGAGGAAATAACATTGAAGCATGGGTCCTTGGATTGTTATTGCAACCCCCACAAAAGCAAGAAGCAGATACATGAGACTGCAGCAGAACAGGATTTATCTTGTAGTGACCTGAGTGTTTATGGAGTTATCCTCTGTGGGACTAAGAAAAATTTCCTCTGGCTTCCCTGTAGCTGTCTGGCTGATGTTGCTCATCACCCTTGTGTGCATGGGTGTGTATCTCAGAGAGGATTTTCTGGTTTTCTCCCACCCCTGCTAGTAATTAACAACACATTGTACCAGGGAATGAAGAAGGAGGGAGAGATCTAAAGGTGCCTACCACCAGTTCAATAGTGCTTTGATTTAACAGCTCCAAGTCCTTTGAAAACAATTTGCCAAGAAAAGCTTGCTATCAACATGTATAATCTCTTATCAGAGGCCATTGAAGGCATGAGCTCCAAGGTTAATTCTCCCATTGCAACGTGTTTCAATCAGTTTAAAACTCACATCGAGATGAAAGCCATGAAGCCTTCTCGCCTGGTTTGCCCCGCAAAACCCACTGAGATGAACTGACTGGGGAGGATTAGGGCATGCTCATCTGCTGTCTCTCCAGCAGGACGAGCAGGTTCAAAAGAAAAACAATAATTAGGGATAATTGCTTGTGTCCAAAGACAGGCATTAAAACCCTTTTCCCCTTCGGTACTTTGTGAGCTGGAATGAAAAAGACACCCCCTGTTTTGACAGCTGGGCAGGCGAGCAGAACTGGTGACAGATGAAATGAGACGTCCCCAGGCGTCCGCGGCGCAGCGGGGCAGGCCCGGGCGGCCGGGCGAGCTGAGGCCGGGCGGGCGGGGCGGCCCCGCCTCACGCCCGCCCTTCCGCGGGCGGAGCCGCCGCATCGCCCCGGGATGGCCGCGCCCTTGGGCTGGCTCAGCCCAGAGGCGTCGCGCGCCACCCCGGTGGTGGTGCTGTTGCCCCAATGGCCGTAACGTCCGCAGGGCTCAGCGGCGCTGGGGCGCCACTACCTGGGCAGTCCCTGGGAGAAAATAAATTCCCGCGGCGTAGGGGCGCTCGGCTGGGTTTGGCTCCGGAGGTGGCCGGCCCCGGGGCCCCGGGCGGCGCAGAGCTGACCGATCCGGGCGGGCGCTTGAGTGCTGCGGCGGGAAGTGAAGACGGGGGGGGGGCAAGGGGCTAAACTCTAGCCGAATGTCTCCGAGCGCATGGGGAACGGCAGGTCCCGCCGCCGGTCCGCGCTGCCACGGGAAGTGACACTGGGCGGCCGGAGCCCGCCCGAGGTAGAAGCAGCACGTTGCACCTTTCCGCCGCAGGCTCCGCTCCGGGCGGGCTCGAAGGGCGGCGTGCTCCCCCGGGCAGCGGCGGCGGCCCGGCCGGTGGCGGGCCGAGCAGCCAGAGCCACGCAGGGCACCGAGCGCCGGGGGGGACACGTGCTCGGGATCCGGTTATCGGGACTCCCATCTATAAGTGTTACGTGTCTTGTACGCTTAATTGACAAATGCAAATCAGATGGGAACAGTAAAGCACTTCAAAACAACTGACTAAAATTACACTCTTGAGCTGTAATGTATACAGCGGCATGAGTGATTAATTAGGGAAACCCACATCCGAAAAAAAAGATTTTTGAAAGGAATCTTGGAAAACACTGCAAATACAGCTGGGATCCAGATTAATATACTTATCTAATCAAGCTGTTCCCGGTCGCCTTCTGTCTCTCTCCTGGTCCTGTCTCCTTCTTCTGCCTCACATTAGGGTAGGCTTAGCCAGCATTCACTGCCCAATTGGACAAGCTAAACTTTTTAACAAGATATATTTCTATGTTAATGGTCAATATAATAGCGTTAAGACGTTGGACATTAAAAGACCACAAACAGGCAGTTGCTTTCGTATGCTTTGCTTTTCCATTTGGGAGGTAAAGCAAGGTTATAGTCTCTCCTCTGAAAGCGGAGATAAAAATGGAGCTATATTCCTCCAGAAAAATGTGACATAGCAAGTATGTTTCATAAACGAGATCTTTAGCAGCAGCATCACCGCTGTGGCAGCGGCGCTTGCTAACATAAAACCGATGTAACTTTGGAACTGTTCTAGGTTAGGTGGTGCGATACTAATGTGAACTAAACTATAAAAAATTATCATACAAAACTGGTCTGAAGGGTGTTGGATAAAACGAGACACGGAAAATGGTAACATATCTAATTCCAGCAGAGCAGACTCCACTGCTAGAGCTTACTTCGTTTAAAAAAAAAAAAAAAAATTCTTTACATCTCTAAAATCCCAGACACCCAGAACCTGGTTGACTTTAGAATACAACGAGGAATAAAATGAATGGGAGTATTTTAATCTCCCAATCTTATTTTATAATATTATGACAACCTTACAAACGATAGCAGCTTTCTTCCCATTTATCCTGGACTTTAATCATTTCAGCAGCTAATCTAAATCTATCTATAAAGACAGACTGTCTGTACTTTACATAGAGAATCTTTTTCATATATATAAAGTGTTAACGATATATATATAAAAAAATTACAGTCTGTTTCCATAGCTCCAAAACATAGAGCAAATAAGTTGCCTACATCAGTGCTCCGATTTCCTTCGAGCCGAGGCAGGCACAGCACTAGGCTGAGCAGGCTGTGTCTCTCTCCTGCATTTGGCTACGCGGTCCATGCCAGGAACGCCGTAACCCCAGGCAAAAAATCAATATTGCAGATAGCAAACTCTGCAAGGAAACACGGTATATCACACACTGGCAGTGCCAGCGAGAGCATCCTCGGGGTTATTTTTTGTTGTTGTTGTTTTCCTCAATTGCAGAAAAATAACGAACAGAGGTTTGAATGGAGAAACATTAAAATAAGTACATTACAACATAAAATGCAAGCCCAGTCCCACGGGGAGAGATGGAGCACATCTCTGTACTTTCTCAAGGCGGTTGGGAATATCTACGGGGATTTTTCTATAACTAAATCTCCTGCTACTGGACGGAAAAAGTGAACAATTATTAACCTGATCAATAATTAGTTTTAATGTATCTCTAAATTGGTTCAAACGCAAGACACCTCTTCGAGGGTCCCCAGCATATTACAGGTTGTCATTTAAATGCAGTGTGTGGGGGTGTGTGGCTTGTGGTTTCTTTTTTCTTTTCTCCAAGGGTAAAATCTTGACAGCTGTTTCACACGATAATCTTTCGGGTAATTTTATGGAGAAAAGTTGACAACATATCGGCCGTATTTCCTAGTCCAAATGCCCGCTGTAGCCTCACCAGCACGCTGGCATGAGCAAACCCAATTCGACTCGATCCCTAACCCGTCTCCCAGCTCCAAAATTACACAGCAAAATCCCAATCCTTTTCCTCCCCGCTTTCACTTCCTTTGATTAGACAAGTTTTGACAAACTGCAGAGCCCTGATAGAGACCCTACCCTGCCTCCCGAGACTCGGAGAAGGCTACCGAAATCTTTGTTGTACTGTGGTGTTCTGTGGTGCTGGATCGATATATTTTATTGGTAGTAGTCACAATATTCGTGGTAATAATAATAATAATAATAATTATCATCATCACCATTATCATCATCATCATCAGTGAGTTGCTAAACGTTATAGTTCGTTCTGACACATTCCTAGAATTATAGGTATAGTTATGAAAAATCTAAAAAAATTATTGAAAACCTAAAAAAATTATGAAAAGAGCAAATAATGTGCTGAACTACCTTTCTCCAGATACTCCTGGAGAACCTTCCAAAATAATGCAGGATCAAACCCAAAACAAGAAATGTTTAACTTCGGTGTGGATGGTAATCTGAAGTTTGAATGAGAGGTGCAAGAGTCATCTCAGTCTACTCCAAAGTAGCCTGCGAGCACGAATGGAAGACACCACGGGTTTGTTTAGGAAAAGCTCCTCTTTTCCTAAAAAGCTCCTGAATCAATCAGTAACGAATTAAAAGTGAGGAGGAAATACCATGTACGCTGGGATCAGATTTGTCATGTGCAGGCATAATTCTCTTTCGATCCTGTTTTACACATTGCAAGTATAGAGAGGGGGGAAAGAGTCCTTTAAAACGAAATTTGAACGGGTACTTTTACATTTTCTTTTAAAATTAGGTCACTTATTCTTTGACTAGAACTGTATGACAGCCTACCGAGGCCAGACGCTTGCACACATTTGATTACAAATATGTGAATAAGAATCGTAGGCTGACTGTGACATCAGTGTCTGGGGATTTTATTATAAATGTTACACTTTGAAGTTTACATTTCCATTTGTCTAACACAATTTATACCCGGCGGTTTTCTTCCAAATTAAGCAACAGACCCCGATTACTGCAAAAATTAGCTTGTGTCAAGTTTTAGGTGGGAAAAGGAATTTGATGATGCCACAGCTGAACATTTCAACAGCCATTTACCACTAAAGAGAGCAGCTTCCAGAGTTATATACCTTGTAGTACAGTTCATAAAGTTGATTTATGATGAAACAGAATTACTGGGTTTTACTGCTCTGGCCCTCCCAGCTGGTAAGAATTTGGCTGCAACGTGTGGGATTTACGGTGAGCGAAAACAGCATTATATTGAAAGCCTCCTCTATATACGTGATCCCAGTCAACAGGTAGTGGAAAACTCTGTCTTGCAAAAATACACACGTATTCAGAACCAGATTTTTACAGTCAGATGTTACAGACGAGGTCTGCATGCTCCTTCTCTCTGAGATCTGCCCGGTGCCGCAAGTACAGCAAAAGTGCCCCGTCGGTGCCTTTCAAGGACCACAGGAAGCCCACACCGAGGATCCGGCTTCCCATCCCCAGGGGCTGCCGTGGGCGATGCGACGGGAGCAGCAAAAATGAAGGCAGACGGCGGGGAGTCGAAACGGCGATTCTGCACACTCTGCTCTCGGGTGCGCACACGCGGCAGGCGGTGGCCGAGGGGAAGGGGGGGGGAGATTTGTGTGAGCTTGGCATGCTAATATTTGTGCCTGAAATAAACTGTCCATGTATTCACGTAACCTGGTGTGTCTTAATACAATAACACAGTGGACAATATGCGCTATTCGGTGTAAATCCCGGTCTCCCGGCTCGGTCCCCTCATAAAATCATAGCCCGGCGCAACGATACCGGGAAGGACGAGCGTGCTGTAACCAAAGCATTATTTACCAAACGGTTGAGAAATCAAAACACCGCCCCGTAGGGTTACCTCCGCAGTCCCGCACCCTCCTGAGGGACGGCACGGAGCTCTGTGACGTTTGCGGTCGCTCTTCCCGCGGAGCCTCTCGCATCCTCAACCCCGCCGTTACCGGCGGCTCCGCCAGCCCCCGAGCGCCGCGGCGACTGCCGCAGCCCTGCGGGGGCACCGGTACCGGCGGCTGGCGGGGAAGGGAGCCCCCAGCCCGACGCCCCCCCCCCGCCCCACAGCGAGGGAAGGGCCGGGGCGAGGAGTCTGGCTTTCCTCCAGCTCGACCCCGGGCTCTGGGGCGGCGGATGCTTCAGGAGACCTTTCCGCTGCGGAGCTTCGGCTGCTCATGGGCACACCCCTGCTTTTTTCCTTCCCGGACCCTCTCCTTTGTCCTCACGGACCGCTCTGCAGCCCTCTCCGAAAATATGCTGCGTGTTACCGAGGCCCTTGGCAGAGGGTTACCTCTCCCCTCTCACCGGGCAAACAGGTTTTCGAGCCTGTGTGGAGGACATGGGGATGGCCCAGGCGAGTGGCTTTCGCTGCCCTCCGGCACGCTTGTACCCCGGAGGGGATGCGGCCGTGCGGTGGTACCGAGAGCTTCTGGTACAGCCCTGCTTGCCCGCCGGCTCCGAGCACCGCGAAGAGACACCCAGGGGCATTTTTGTGGGTGATTTGTACAAACCCGTGGAAAGCTCGGGAGAGGGAGGGAGGGAAGTGGAGTAGATTTGGGAGAGTGTAAAACCCGTGCTGGAGAGGGAGAGCTCGGCTTTGGAAGTACAGAACTGTATCTTGCCAAGGTGATAACTAGAAAAATATCTCTGCAAGCCAGCGCTTCTATAGGTTTGGCTTTTTTTTTTTTTTCCCCCGGTGCAGCACAAGTTCACATAAGCTTTCAACAGATAAAGTCATCAGAGTTTCTATCCGTCATCCAGAAAGCCACTAATCTGAGTTGCTTTTGCAGTGGCTTTTTACAGGCAATTAAAGGATAGGCATATATTACCAAAAAGCAGGAACAAGTGTGGTCTTTCGTCCTCTTTCATGCTTTTATTTAAATAGTTCTCTCTGTTCGCACACACTTAAACATTTTTCTTTTTAATTTGCTTCCAAAGCCCCTTGCTTAAAAAAAAAAAACTGCCATACCATAGGTTTTAAAGATTTTTTTTTTTTTTTACTACTACAGTCCTCTCTGGGCTAAATGGAAGGTGATGGTTTCACTTTAGACCATTCAAACGCTGGCTAGAAGAGTCAAATAATGATTAACTAGCATATTTCACTGAAGGGGGTCCCAGGGAAGGGGAGTTTTTGCTGCGCCACCGGCCGCAGGCTGGGCTCCATGTGGTGGCCAGGTCTACACACACTCCCCCCGGCCCACTGGATGGGTGCTCGCGGACCATGGGAGCGTTGCAAGAGAGGAAGGTGCTTCGGAAATAAAAGGTGGCTTTATTATTATGATTAAACTTACTGAGAAGCAATAATGTAAACAGACACTCCCAGATAGAATCGAGCAACTTCTAGTTTCAGTGGTTTTGCGGAATATATAGTTTTCTAGGGAGCAGGATATCAGGCAGCTACTTTTTGTTTGTAGTGACATGGGGGACAGGAGAATCCCCCTTGATAACACTACTGTGAGTGATGAGGACATTCAGAAAGCTTGATGATGCAATTGTGTTTCATTTTTTTATCCAAATCTCAGTGACTATCCCCTTCCCATCCCATCCCATTTCTCCACACCTCATTTTTTTCTCTTTTTCTCAGACCAGCCTAGCTTTCCCTTCTCTAGACCCAAAAGTTCCTTTTCCCTTAAGCTCTTCATATCACCCCCCTCTTTTCCCTACACACCTTTAGGACCATCTCTGTGATTCCTTAAACATGCTCAGTATTGGGAGACATTCCCCCAGGGCGGTGCATTCAGCCTTGACCGCAGCTTGTGTGTCTCCAGTCTGACATACTGGAAAGTTTTTTAGTCAAGAGGCATACTGGATGAAGGTCCAGATCACAAAGCAGACAATCCAAACAATGCTGAAGTTTGAGCTGTATTGTTTCCCCCTTCTTTCTAGAATATTTAGTGAAGACAACAATTCATTACTTGGAGTAAGTTAGTATAGCTCTATTGATCCCAATGGTATACCACAATTTATAGCAATTACAGATCTGTATCACAGTCAAATGTCAACCTAACAGAGGCAGACACTTCAGTAAAGAAGAAAGCCTGTTATGGGATTGGAGAGGAAGGGACAAGAACTAGAACTGGAACTTTTTCAAAATCTAAAAAAGGAGGCAGATCTGATTCCATTTGAGGCTTGTGCCATTTCTTATTTTATCCTTGTGGTTCACCAATTCCTTGCTAAACAATAATAGACATTCCTACAGAATTCGATATTTAGCCATTAAAATGATTCAACATGTTCTATACATAATTTAATTAAGATCCCACCTTAAATCAAGTGCTCATGTATAGCAAGCGTAAGTCTTAATGTGGGACAATTGTTCTGCTGCTTTGAAACCCTGCTGTGGTGTGTGCCCATGAAATGTGGGGCAATTCCTGGGATGTTTGCAGCTGGTCCCTGTGGATCTGGGCCTTTCCCTTTGTTAGACATCTGTCATGTGATCCCAGTGGAAGACTGAAAAAGGCAGCCTTATAACAACATTATTTCAGGAGGATAATAAGTACCCATCATAAATTCCTTTTTAATAGTTTATTGCTGATTGTAGTCTATTGACAGTGCCTGTTTTATAGCATGGAGGAAAACAGTTCCTTGTTGGTACTAGTCATTAAAACTGTTTGATAGCTCTGGCCTTTTTAGTGCCTTAAGAGAAAACCTAGTGTCATGAAATGAATCATAAATAGCTGAGTTGAAGTTGAACAAAAGACAGAAAGAGGGAGGAAAAAAACTAGTCTTGCACTTACTGAAATATGCTTACTTTGGACAATAATCTATTAACTAGTTTAAACAAGAATACTTTTAGACTTGATCTTGTCTTAGCTGGAAAAAAAATTCCACGAGGATTGTGTCTTGGACCTTTATAAGAAAACTGTTTAGCAAAGATTGTCTTTCTTCTAGCTCACAGAGTAGTACATACAAAACTGTAACTAGACTTCACCTTTTTGGAAGCAGAAGCAATGCAGTCTAATGCTTAGAGCTGTCTGGTCATCACTGTCCCATTGTGTAACACTGAACAATTTATCATAGAATCATAGAATGCTTGGGTTGGAAGGGACCATTAGAGGCCACTGTCGTGATTTAGCCCTAGCCAGCAACTAAGCACCATGCAGCCGCTCGCTCACTCCCCCTACCCTGATGGGATGGGGGAGAGAATCGGAGGAGTAAGAGTGAGAAACACTACTGGGTTGAGGTAAGAACAGTTTAATAATTGAAATAAATTAAAATGGTAATGATAATAATAACAATATAATAATGATGATAATAATATACAAAGTAAGTGATGCACAATGCAATTGCTCACCACCCGCCGACGGATACCCAGACAGTTCCCGAGCAGCGATCGCTGCTCCCCAGCCAACCCCCCCAGTTTCTATACTGCCCATGATGCCATATGGTATGGAATAGCCCTTGGGGCAGTTTGGATCAACTATTCTGGCTGTGCCCCCTCCCAGCTTCTTGTGCCCCTGGCAGAGCATGGGAAGCTGAAAAGTCCTTGACTGGCATAAGCAGTACTCAGCAACAACTAAAAACATCAGCGTGTTATCAGCATTCTTCTCATCCTAAATCCAAACCACAGCACTGTGCCTGCTACTAGGAAGAAAATTAACTCTATCCCAGCCGAAACCAGGACAGTCATCTAGCCCACCCCCCCTGCAGTGAGCAGGGACAGCTTTAACCAGACCAGGGTGCTCAGAGCCCCATCCAACCTGGCCTGGCATGTTGCCAGGGATGGGGCCTCTACCACCTCTCTGGGCAACCTGTGCCAGTGCCTCACCACCCTCAGTGTAAAAAATTTCTTCCTTATGTCTAGTCTAAATATATTCTTCTTTAGTTTAAATCCATTATTCCTTGTCCTGTCACAACAGGCCTTGCTAAAAAGATTGCCCCCATCCTTCCTGTAGGGCCCCTTTAAGTACTGGAAGGCTGCAATAAGGTCTCCCCGCAGCCTTCTCTTCTCCAGGCTGAACAACCCCAACTCTCTCAGCCTGGCCTCATAGGAGAGGTGCTCCAGCCCTCGGATCATTTTGGTGGCCCTCTTCTGGACCCACTCCAGCAGGTCCATGTCCTTCTTGTGCTGAGGGCTCCAGAGCTGGACACAGTACTCCAGGTGAGGTCTCACCGGAGCAGAGTAGAGGGGCAGAATCACCTCCCTTGACCTGCTGGCCACGCTTCTTTTGATGCAGCCCAGAATACGGTTGGCTTTCTGGGCTGGAAGTGCACATTATTGCCTCATGTCCAGCTTTTCATCCACCAGTACCCCCAAGTCCTTCTCCGCAGGGCTGCTCTCAATCTCTTCATCCCCCAGCCTGTGTTGATATCGGGGATTGCCCCGTCCCAGGTGCAGGACCTTGCACTTGGCCATGTTGAACCTCATGAGGTTCACACAGGCCCACCTCTCCAGGTTGTCCAGGTCCCTCTGGATGACATCTCCTCCTCCTGGTGTGTCAATCGCACCGCTCAGCTTGGTGTCACCTGCGAACTTGTTGAGGGTGCACTCGATCCCACTATGTCATTGATGAAGATGTTAAATAGCACTGGTCCCAGTACGGACCCCTGAGGGACTCCACTTGTCACCGGTCTCCATGTGGACATCGAGCCATTGACCATGACCCTCTGGAGGCGACCATCCAACCAATTCCTTATCCACCGAACAGTCCACCCATCAAACCCATATCTCCCCAATTTAGAGAGAAGGATGTTGTGGGGGACTGTGTCGAACGCTTTACAGAAATCCAAGTAGATGACATCCATTGCTTTTCCCTTGTCCACGGATGCAGTTACTCCTTCATAGAAAGCCACTAGGTTGGTCAGGCAGGACTTGCCCTTGGTGAAGCCATGCTGGCTGTCTCGAATCACCTCCCTGTCCTCCATGTGTTTGAGCATATCTTCTAGGAGGATCTGCTCCATGATCTTCCCAGGCACAGAGGTGAGGCTCACAAGGTCGGTTGTTCCCAGGGTCCTCCTTTCTTCCCTTTTCAAATATGGGCACAACATTCCCCTTCTTCCAGTCAGCAGGGACTTCACCTGCCTGCCATGACTTTTCAAATATCATAGAGAGTGGCTTGGCCACTACATCAGCCAATTCCCTCAGGACTCTGGGATGCATCTCATCAGGTCCCATAGACTTGTGTACATTGAGGTTCTTCAGGTGGTCTCGAACCTGATCTTCCCTTACAGTGGGAGGGGCTTTACCCCCCTGGTCCCCATCTTGTGGTCCATCAATTCGGGAGGGGTGAGGAGAGAGGTTGCCGGTGAAGACCGAGGCAAAGAAGTTGTTGAGTACCTCAGCCTTCTCCTCATCTGTTGATACAAGTTCGCCTTTCTTGTTCATCAAGGGGGGTACGCTTTCTTTAACCTTCCTTTTCTGGCTGATATACCTGTAGAAGCCTTTCTTGTTATTCTTTACGTCCCTTGCCAAATTCAGCTCCAGCTGCGCCTTGGCCTTCCTGACCTCCTCCCTACACAACCGGGCCATTTCCCTGTATTCCCCCCAGGACGCCCATCCCTGCTTCCACTGCCTGTGCAGTTCCCTCTTACTCTTTAGTTTGACAAGCAGGTCTCGACTCAGCCATGCTGGTCTCTTCCCTTCCTTACCTGATTTCTTACACTTGGGGACTGAGAGCTCTTGCACTCTATGGAAGGTGTCCTTAAAGATCTGCCAGCTCTGTTCCGTTCCCCTGTCCCTGAGGACCATCTCCCAGGGGGGCCTTCTGACTAACTCCTTGAAGAGCTGGAAGTTTGCTTTCCTAAAATTTAGGGTCCCGACTGCACTCCTCGCTTTTCCCATGTCCCTCAGGAGTGTGAACTCCACCAACGCGTGATCACTGCAGCCCAGGCTGCCTCCAGTCTTGACATCACCAGCGAGCTCACTTGCATTGGTGACCATCAGGTCCAGTATCGCGTCCACTCAGGAAGGGGTGTCTATTACCTGGCTTAGGAAGTTGTCGTCTATGCATTCCAGGAATCTCCTGGATTGCGTACAGCTAGCCGTGTTGCTTTTCCAGCAAATGTCGGGGTGGTTGAAGTCCCCCAGCAGGACAAGAGTCTGCAAGCGCGAAGCCTCCCGGAGCTGGAGGAAGGAGGCTTCGCCAGCAGGCTCCCCTTGATCAGGCGGCCTGTAGTAGACACCAACCACAAGGTTCCCTTTGTTGCCTCTGTCTCTGACTCTTACCCATAAGCTTTCAACCTGCTCGTGGCTATTCTTCAGGGACAGCTCTTCACGCTGTATTGATTTCTTTATGTAGAGGGCAATGCCTCCGCCCCTCCTTCCTTGCCTGTCCCTTCTGAACAGCCTGTAGCCATCAGTAGCCGCATTCCAGTCGTGGGATTCGTCCCACCAGGTTTCGGTTATGGCAATCAGGTCGTAGCTGTCTAGTAGCACAGCAGCTTCCGGCTCCTCCTGTTTGTTCCCCATGCTGCGTGCGTTCGTGTAGAGGCATTTCATCTGGGCTGTTGGCCGTGTCACCTTCTTAGTGGAACATCCCTTGTTTCCCTCGGGGTGTTTCACGAAGGTTTCCTCGTGAGCTCTAACTATCTCAGGAGCCCCCGGCTCATCTCTGAAAGACTTCAACTGTGCTGCAGTGTCCCCATCATGCCTCTGGGCGGCAGGTTGAGGGCTCACAGTAGCACCCCGTCCCTCTAACCATTGCGTACCATCCCACAGCTTGTCACAGGCAAGCCTGATATGTTCCCCCTCCCCCTTCACATCTAGTTTAAAGCCCTGTCAAGGAGCCCCGCAAGCTCCTGTGCAAAGACCCTCTTTCCCCTTTGAGAAAGGAGGCTCCCATTTGTCACCAGCAAGCCTGGTGCCATGTAGGCTGTCCCATTGTTGAAGAACCCAAAGTTGTGATGGTGGCACCAGCCACGGAGCCATGTGTTAAGTGATTGGATCCACCTGTTCCTACCAATGTCACCTCCCACAACTGGAAGGAGGGAGGAAAAGATGACCTGTGCCCCCAATTCCCTCACTAAGTGTCCCAAGGCCCTGAAGTCTCTTTTAATCACCCTTGGGCTGTGCACTGCTACTTCTGCAGTCTCTTGCGGTAGGATACAATGAAATACATAGTGCTGAGAAAGAACTGGATGCCCACTGGGTCCCACAAAATCCCAACTTGGCTGCTGTGTAGCTCTCCAGATGTTTATATTTACAGTCCCTACCCTGAATCATTTTACTCTAAACCCTAAGACCATCACTCTTATTTAAGTCTGTTCAAAATTCAGAAATCTAGGTGTCCCAGTCAATGGTGGTCTTAGCTGGCCTGGTAAGAGGCCTTGCAGTCTTTATGGGCACCATTGTATAATTTTGCTAGAGATTACTGCCCAGTCTTTTTCTCTTTCTTCCTTCCCTCCGCAAGGGTTGATGAGTCCAATGTGGATCCTGAGACTCCAGTTTCAGCCTGAAATATTAATTTAAATTTTTGCCAGTTTTGTCCCTAAACAGCCCTTCCCTACATGGCCTGACCAAGCAGGTGACTTTTAAACTCACCTAGGAAACACCAGGAAGATCTGACTTTGGACCAAATTTATTTTGGATTAAATATGCTGCCAGCTGCCACCTTGAAAGACAGGACTAAATGATGGAGCCCATTGTATAACACTGAGATAGAAGTGAGACCTGGGTTCAATGTCCTTCTCAGCCTGAGAGGCTACAAGAGGAATGAGGAATGTCTATGCTTTTAGGGATAAGATAGATGCAAGTGTGAGCCACCAGCCACTGGGCTAAGATGATAGGAAATGAAGCCATAGTTCCCTCTTCCAGGGAAAATGCTGTAATCCACTTTTTTTTTCTTTTTAACTATATAGCCAATGGTAACATTTCCTTCACCCAAGATAAACCCCTTGCTCTGTGTGGACCATATGATCCAGAGGGGGTGCTGGGCTGTGTTACTCACATTGGTGAAGACAGCTTCCTACACAGATATCCATCAGGTACTTAAATTGCAGAAGGTCAGACAGGATTTCAGATGCTCCCCTGTCCCTAACATTCCTCGTTAGCCCATTCTGTACATCTCCGTGCTCCATCTCATAACTGTTTGGGACCTTTTCTTAGATGTGTATGCACTGTACAGGAAGCTTGGGCACTTTAGGCTGAATTCTGGATTTCAGTCCAGACCTAAATTAGGTGTTGCCCCTAGTTTGCGACAGCTTTTGTTCCTTATTGTATCGCAGTCTCATGATTTTTTGAGGTGAGAATCTGTGTTTTTTTTTTCTAAGTAGGCTCACATTGCTATAGTTATCCCTGCCTTGTTCATTTCAGGGTTAGATTTCTCTTGAACTCTCTTTTTGGACACTCCTCTGAACATCATCCATTTCAATCTACTTCTCCATCAGACAACATTGTGCCTGTGATTTGTGATTTACAGTGGTTCTCAGTTTTGTCCTAGGGCCAACTCAAAGCATTGGCCTTGTTTGATGATCTGAATTCTTGTCCCAGTAAATGCCTCTCTCTTCATGTGATCTGTTGAGTATTGGCATTGGCTGAGGAAGAAGCTCTAACATCTCTGGTTTCAGTGGAGGGAGGGAGAAGTGCCTTTAAAAACTTTCAGTGAAGAGTCATGATGGTGGAAATTGCTTTACCCCCTGTGGTATGACCTGGGGTAGACTTCTCTGAGGAGTGTAGAGAGTCTGATCTGTTACAGAATGTCTTGGAAACCTGAGGAAGGGATAGGGAAGTCCAAGCAGAAGTTAATAATAAATATCAGATCACTCCTTTATTTCTGGCACTTATATTTTTTATTCACTATATGCTTTGAGCAAGAGCTAAGGGCATTAATAAATGAAAAAAAACATTGCAATAAACCAGTCTGTTATTTGCCAACCATCTGAAATTGCAGATGAAAGATCTGATTTGTCCCAAAATGAGCATGTAATGCATATCTTGCCTGTTTTTGCTATGCCAAGCATGAGGCTCACATGAATGGGTCATTGCAGCTACACGCAGCCCCAGCCAAACCAATGGGACCCAATAACTGTGCAACTGTTTGCATGCAACAGGCTGCAGGGTTAGGGCCACAAGTCCTGATTTGCACACAGTTACACACAGGTAACTTTGCACTGATGAAGGGTTTCCTTTATTTTTATTGCCTCTGAGGCAGAGAAAATTGTCTTCCTTATTTCATTTATGTTGTAAATGCAAAGTTGCTTGTTATGTTTCAGAGCTTGCAGGATCCTGGCCCACAGCAATAAAATAAATAATTTATTTTATGTCACTGTTTCTTTTTAAGGATTCCAGTCACCTGTGAGCATCTGGAACAACAACCCATTTTTAATTAGTGTGCTCTACCTTTCTTTCACTTGGGTTTCAAAGTCCACTTTCTAGACAGTCAGCAAATCCCCTTTTTCCACTGTCATAGGACAGCTACAATTTTTAGAAGCCTCCAGAAATGTCTGTGCATGGAGAATGAGTACAGTCTCTTTTTTCCTGTGAGATACTTCACTTGACATATTCTGACGTAACATTTTTTTCTTTCCTGATGGTTCATTCACTATTTTATTTGATATAAAGTCTTAATACTTTTCCCTCCAGCTTTCCCTCATGTCTTTTGGACACAGTAAGGTGTGGAAATGCTGTGCAATACTGACACCTGCCAATATCTGTCTGGAGACCACTAAGCAACTTACCAGTGTCTCCTCATGACCTTACTCTTCTGCAGGGAGGAAAATACTCTTGATTTAAGCAACAGTTGGAGAAGACAGGCAGAAATGTTGAGGTCTTCTGCCTTTTTATCTTAAAAATATTTTTTTTCTTCAAATGGGGAAGAGTACAGAAGTCCTCCAAAACAAAGAGAAATTAAGAATCATTGAAGCAAAATACATATGCACCCAATCATTTTAGTGATATATTACATTGCTTAATCATTATCTTAAAATGCCATATAAGAATTTGTAATCCACAGTAAATAATTTGGTAAGAATGATTTAAATGTACTGCTGACTAATGTAAAACAGTCTAGTTTCCACACTCAGTTAGTTGGCTGCCAAACATTGTTTAAGAAAAAGGGTGTGTGTGTGATCCAACTTGACATAAGTTATATCAGATATAATGCCCCAATACAGTGGTGGTTTGCAGATTATTTGGTTTAAGAGATAGGAAGAAGATGACATATTAAGTACCATGAAGATTGCCAGGCCTCTTTTGTGCCTTAATTAGGATGCTTTGCAACTCTACGTTTAATTCTTCTCAAAGCCTGCTTGGAAATGCCTTTATGACCATCTTATCTGCAATGATACTAAAGAAGTTAAATGCTGGTTAATTTACTAACAAAACAGCAAAATAAAGAGGTTACTTCTATGGTAGATGCACAAGGTTGCTCTTCTTACTGCGATGATGGAGGAGTTAGTGTTTAAAAAACAAATCAAGCATATTCTGCAGAAGGAAACAAGGAGCAGTGATATGAGACACTTCAAGTCGATACATTGTTGAGGGAGACTGGGAATGGCCTTGGGCTTAAAGAACGATGATGATGTGAAATACGGCAAGCAGTAGTAAACAGCGAGTGTGAGGAGACATTTTCTCTATCCCCAAGTCTTTTAATTTAGAGTTTTCTTTGAAAGAAAGGAAAAAGCAAGGATATACAAATATAGATTGTAATGTAGACAACACTCGTTTCAGTAAAGTACTTTCTATTCACTGTGTTGTAACAGATATATTATTTTTGCTGTCACAATCAAAATCCTTTATAAAATGAGCCACTTCTGGATTGGCTGGCATGTTGTATCTTTTATCTTTCATCTTTCCTTAGACTAAGATTATATCAGCACCACAGCAGTGCAAGGAGGGGTGAGGAGGTCTGCTCCGCAGTCACTGCAACATGATGCAGCACAGCTGAAAATCAACTTTGACACTCTTAGTAGTCCAGCTGTAGCATCATGGGTGAACTGTTTGAATGTTTACTCAGCTTTTCAAACAGTTTGTTCAGCTCTCCATGCTGCCCCTGCTATATGATTGCCAGTATCTGAGGCAACTAGCTCTAGCCTCACTGGCACTTCTGCCTCTTGTATTACGGCCACAGCAGTGCAGTAGATCCCAGCAATCTGGGCAGGGTGCCTATGATCTCAGATCCCTTCAGTGCACTGGAAAACATCTACGCCATGGCACTTGTCTGCAAGTAATGCTGTCACAGCTTTGCTGTTGTGTGAGGTATGAGAGCATGTTCCCAGCAGAGGAATGAATGGGGAAATTAGCTCATTCTGCACAGTCACCGTGCAGTTCACTCCCCCTCAATGCTCCTTTTAAAAATACATCATGATCAAATGGGTGTAACTCTTCTAGACACTCTGCAGCGAACAGCCTTTGCAAACTCAAGTGTTAATATGCCAGACAGAATCAATGGATTTACAGAAAAGCAGAGATTAACATCAGGAACACTGCATATAGAAGTATGCAAAGCAAGGGTATTTCCTAGGAAGTTAAAAAAATCCATTTCATTTGTATATTTTATAGCCTAAATAGCCATAGGTGACTGAATAGATTTCTGAATTCATCGTCTTTGGAGTTGTAACACCTTAAAGCTATGTGGTTTTCCGAGTGTTATTAAGCATTTTCTGATGATTTAGCTGCTTTTAGGCAAAGGTACTCAAAAAGCAGAGGTATCTAAAATCAGTGTTAGAAGGGAGACAATGAAGAGGGGATGAGGCTTGTCAGAATATGTTCAAGAGTAGGTGATGTTGAAGGGGGAGGGAGGGTTTTGTGCAGCAGGTGTTAGGATCCGATTTGGATGAGAGGAAGGCCCCTTGCGTTCTAGCTGACCTCAGGCGAGTCTGGGGGGGCTAGGGGCGGCTAGACCGACCTCTCATTTCAGGTTCGATCCCATCGAGCAAGATTAAGACACAAACGAGGTCAGATGTCGTAAGTCCACTCATTTATTAATCACTTGGAGAAGAGAGAAAAATAGCGATAGAGAAAAAAGGAAAACAAGATAGGAAAATTAAGCAAGAGTTCGGGATAGAAAAGCACAAATAGTCACCACCATGGATCCATGGCATCCTGGGAGTCCATGCTTCTGGGGTCTTCAGTAGTGGGTGATCACACCGGGGTTTGGGGTGGCGGTCTTTTATAGGCTGCGTGCCTGAGGCAACAACTTCACGCTTGCACAGAACTCCCACGACGTCCTGCTTTTCCAGGGCACTGGCACGTATCCCATGTCTCCAAGCCCCCCTATGCCCGGGGTCTCCTGCGCCAACTGCATGCACACACCCACAGCCAGTTATCTACACTGAGCGGGATGTTACTATGGCCTTGCTGCTGTATATCTTGCCTGCAAATTCCTGCAAGATTCTGTTAGCTTCATGTGTAAGTAAGTCAGCTGGAATTTCACTCACTATAGATAAATGAATATAATATGTAGGTTTGTGTTTTACAGAGCACAGCTTGCAGATGATGAAAGAACAGTTGCTGTTAGAGATTATGAAATATACAATTTCTGGAAGCAGCTCACCTTCAGATATTTTACTGATGCTATCTCTCTCCTCTGAATCACCTCCAAAATATGAAGGAAAAACATCAATAACAAATAATGAATATTCTCCATCATCATCTTCATCTTCTTCATCCATTTCCTTAGCCACATCTGACACCAGCTCATAGAGGACTGTCAGCTAGACTTCATTTTTAAATGAAATTGTACACTCAGATTTACAATTTTTAAATTTATTTACATTTTGTAATAAAAGCAGTAATGTTGGCTGTGTCTAATTTTTCATCAAAAAGCATAAATGATGAATTTGGGCTTCAAGAAATATTAGATAATGCTGGGCTTCTGAGCAAATAGCTTGAAGGGATTCAGTTCACTGCAAGAACATTAAACGTTCCTCTTATTCTGTTACAGCTTCAGTTTCTATTCTTAGTTGTTTATATAATGGAGGTGCTAAGTAGAGACCAACTTTTTTGCTTATTTTAATTAAATCTGGAGCTTCAAAAAAGAAACTATTAGGAAGAGGGTTTTTTCTATTTTTGTATGACTTGTGGAAAATACTTGTTTACAAAGTTATTGACTTTATATGTACTCTGAGAGCATCTTGAATAGGGGTCTTTAAGATGGGGAGCAAATATGTTATGGAGAACTTAAATGGTTACTTTTTGGTCTGCCTGGTAACAAACACTCCATAGTTTAATTTAGACCCTCTCTGGTTCTTATGTAAGTATAATCCCCATGAAAATCAGTTTTAGCCAGCAGTTAAGAGCTCTAAGGCAATGCTGAGGATAGTTAATAGTGGTAATGAGTGATTTCAGGGGGATTATATTACTATTATATATCATCATTCATGGTTTATACAAGCAGTACTTATTCTGTTAGTGAGCTCCACTTAACAACAGTATTTTCCAGGAGCAGACATTATTGTGTATGAAACACATACAACAGATGTTTTTAACTGACACAGCACTTCCCAGACCTTTCAGAAATACAGCCCTCTTAGCTCTTCTGTCTCTGTGCAGACCCCTAAGTTAGCGGTAGCTGCCTTCAGAATGGAGTGACAACAGGTTCTAGTTCCATTTTGCAAATGTTTGTACCCATTCCTGAATTGATGGATTTGCTTGTAGTAGATAAGGATAATTAGCAGAAACTGAGTTGCTGCTGACCTTTGTCACTTTACAACTTGCTCTGAACCCTGTTGCAACCTCCCAGTTTGAGAAAAACAGACCTGATTCAGTGTCCAGAAACAGAAGTTGGCAAAGCTACTGTTTGGGCTTGGTACAGCATGGTGAACTTACCAGCATTAAAACATCCTGCAAGAGTGCTCTCTGTCTTGTTCAACTGAGTCTTTGAACACCTGCATGCTCTGGGACCTCAACTACAGCAGGACTTGTCTTCTGCCATGCTGAATTTCAGGGAACCTGACTGTAACAGAATGCTAAGCTTTGAATTAAGCACTCAAGTTCCCTCCTGTGCCTAGGCAAAGGTGATTGCCTTGTGTTACCTTTCTATGAACATACATCTCACCAGCAGAGTTCTTTAGAGAGATGTTGAAGAGCTCCAGCATTTGATCATTTATTTCCACCTCTGTGTTGTTCCCTTGGTCGTGCTAGGACAGTTCTTTGTGTGGCCACATGAAAACAAACCAGCCAGTGAGGGAGGTATATTTAGCCAGCAATATTGCTGAGGGGCTTATTCATGCAAAGTAATAAGCAAACACAGCACAGAGAGGGATTTAGTATGTGGGAGCTGATTAAACTGGCATGACTCGTCCATGGGAAATGTCTCTGTGATGAAAGGGGATCCACAAAAGCCAGCAGACTTTTTGTCCTTTTTTTCCCCTCAAGTTTAACTAGTGAGTTTTTAAAGATGGTCTTCCTTGAATGCCTTCTGTAATCCAAGCTACAGTTTACCATCTTTATTTTTTTTTAAAGCTTGTGTTTCTAACCTGATTTTTAACAGTGATGCCCACTGCCCTGCATGACTCATGCATACAAAGCCTTGCACATGTCGAAGGAGCTCGTCTCTCTCTCTCTCTCTCTCTCTCTGGATCTGTCATGCTATTATATAGTGAGTACAGAGGCTGAGATATTTTACCTTAAATATCCCATGCAAACAAAGACCCATGTTGGCTTTGTTCTGTTGTTCAAATTACAAATGAATACTCATTTGCTGAAAAGGTTAAAAATCAAAGAGCACTTAATCTAAACAGAAATAAATCTTTAAATATGCCATCATCTTTTTTTTTCTTAAAAAAACCCCACAGTCACATCTGATTGCTAACTGCAAAGGTATTAACTTTTTGTGCTGTCTGCAATTTGCTCAATCAGTTGTTCCCAAGATGTACCCAAAAGACCAGACAAATTGAGTAAAATATGTCGACTCTGAGCTGAGTCTGCAGAAACTGAAACTTCTCCCAAGTAGTTAGCGATAGGACGAGAGGAAATGGTCTCAAGCTGCGCCAGGGGAGGTTTAGGTTGGAAATTAGGAAAAATTTCTTCACGGAAAGGGTGGTCAAGCATTGGAACAGGCTGCCCAGAGAGGTGGTGGAGTCACCATCCCTGGAGGCGTTCAAAAAACAGGCAGAGGTGGCACTCTGGGACGTGGTTTAGTCTAGTCTACCCTTGATTGGCTTAGAGTAGACTTGGTAGTGTAGGTTAATGGTTGGACTGGATGATCTTAAAGGTCTTTTCCAACCTAAACGATTGTATGATTCTGTGATTCTATGATCTTCCTATTTTTGTTCAAGGTTATTGTGTTTTGATCTTCTACTGCAGAGTCTCCAGTGTGGATCACTATTTCTAAAAAAGCAGTCTTCATGGAAAGCATGCTTAGAAAGCTGTCAGCTTGACTCTTCAGTGTCAGATGAATGCAGCTGAATTTACTAGGAGGGGTAGGTGTTACCTCTGAAAACGAGGACTGAAACCAGAATTTATCTCTGTATCATTTTGAGAAGATGCTTAGGAAATAGATCAACATACAGCCGTGTTAGCATCTTCTATTTTTGAATTGAAGGATCATTCCTTTAAAACTCAGTGGATGTGCTGGTTGCATCTCCATAATCTGCTCAACACTGAGAGCGCTAACATAGCCAGGGCAACAGTATTTGCTTACTGTATTGTCAAAAACTATTTCAGCAAGGTCAGAAAATGTCAATAAGAGGCTGGCAGATCTGCCTCCACCACTGAAGGCTACCACTGGGTGAACAGCATTAGTAGCAGGAATTTTTTATGTGGGGAGTAGGGGTGAAATGTCTGTATTAGGAAGCAACACCTTGTAAAACTATAAAAGTAGGTTAAAATAATACTGAAGAGCATTTTTATTGAGGAAATGACATACTTTACTATCACACTAATGGCTCTATAACCCCCTTTCTGCATTAAGGTTACCTTAAGTGCTTGAAATACAAATGCTAGGGAGCAAATCAAGTCAGTTACTGATTCACACTTACTTAAACTGGCAAAGTGGGAGGTAAGGACAGCTTATCCTCTGTAAGTGAAGTTAAGGTCCCTCTTCCTTGCTGCCTGCACTGACATTGCTTTGCTTCTAACTGCAACACTACAATCCTTTGGATATGAGAAGGATTTGTGAAAATATAGAATCATAGAATCATAGAATCGTTTAAGTTGGAAAAGACCTTTAAGATCATCCAGTCCAACCATTAACCTACACTACCAAGTCCACACTAAACCAATCAAGGGTAGACTAGACTAAACCATGTCCCAGAGTGCCACGTCTACCTGTTTTTTGAACACTTCCAGGGATGGGGACTCCACCACCTCTCTGGGCAGCCTGTTCCAATGCTTGACTACCCTTTCCATAAAGAAATTTTTCCTAATTTCCAACCTAAACCTCCCCTGGCGCAGCTTGAGGCCATTTCCTCTCGTCCTATTGCTAACTACATGGGAGAAGAGACCAACACCCACCTCACTACACCCTCCTTTCAGGCAGTTGTAGAGAGCGATCAGGTCTCCCCTCAGCCTCCTCTTCTCCAGACTAAACAACCCCAGCTCCCTCAGCCGCTCCCCATCAGCCCTGTGCTCCAGACCCTTCCCCAGCTTCCTTGCCCTTCTCTGAACACGCTCCGGCACCTCAATGTCCTTCTTGTACTGAGGGGCCCAAAAGTGGACACAGTATTCCAGGGGCGGCCTCACCAGCGCCGAGTACAGGGGAACAATCACCTCCCTGCTCCTGCTGGCCACACTATTCCTGATACAAGCCAGGATGCTGTTGGCTGCCTTGGCCACCTGGGCACACTGCTGGCTCATGTTCAGCCGGCTGTCGACCAACACCCCCAGGTCCTTTTCAGCCAGGCAGCTTTCCAGCCACTCTTCCCCAAGCCTGGAGCGCTGCATGGGGTTGTTGTGACCCAAGTGCAGGACCCGGCACTTGGCCTTGTTGAACCTCATACAGTTGGCCTTGGCCCATCGGTCCAGCCTGTCCAGGTCCCTCTGCAGGGCCATCCTACCCTCCAGCAGATCGACACTCCCACCCAGTTTGGTGTCATCTGCAAGCTTACTGAGGGTGCACTCAATCCCCTCATCCAGATCATCAATAAAGATATTAAACAAGGCTGGCCCCAAAACTGAGCCCTGGGGAACACCGCTCGTGACCAGCTGCCAACTGGATTTAACTCCGTTCACCACAAATCTCTGGGCTCGGCCACCCAGCCAGTTTTTTACCCAGTGAAGACTACGCCCATCCAAGCCATGAGCTGCCAGCTTCCCAAGGAGAATGCTATGGGAGACGGTGTCAAAGGCTTTGCTAAAGTCCAGGTAGATGACGTCCACAGCCTTTCCCTCATCCACTAAGCGGGTCACCAGGTCATAGAAGGAGATCAGGTTGGTCAAGCAGGACCTGTCTTTCATGAACCCATGCTGGCTGGGCCTGATCCCCTGGTTGGCCTGCACTTGCCTGTGGAGTTCACTCAAGACGAACTGGTCCATAATCTTCCCTGGCACCGAGGTCAGGCTGACAGGCCTGTAGTGGTGACAACCTTTCTAGATACCTGCCCATATTCTCCCACATGCCTTGCCACCCATAACCACTGTGGTGGGTTGACCTTGGCTGGCCACCAGGTGCCCACCAAGCCGCTCTATCACTCCCCCTCCTCAGCAGGACGGGGGGGGGGGAAAGAAGATGAAAAAACTTGTGGGTTGAGATAAAGGCAGTGTAGTAAAGAAAAGCAAAGGCCGTGCACAGAAGCAAAGGAAACAAAAAGGTTTATTCTCTGCTTTCCATCAGCAGGCGATATCCAGCCACTTCCTGGGAAGCAGGGCCTCGGTACACGTAGCAGTTGCTCCAGAAGAGAAACGCCTTAATAACAAATGCCCCCCCCCGCCCTTCTCTTAGCTTTTATTGCTGAGCACGATGTCATATGGTATGGAATATCCTTTTCCTCACTTTGGGTCAGCTGTCCTGGCTCTGTCCCCTCCCAACCTCTTGCCCACCCCCAGCCTACTGGCCTTTGGGGGGGGGGGGGGGGGGGGGGTTGTCGAGACAGCCTTGATGCTGTGGGAGCACTGCTCAGCAATAACGAAAACACCCCTGTGTTATCAACACTGATTCCAGCATGTACTGGGTTTGTGTGGCAAGGTTTTGGTAGCGGCGGGGGGGGGCTACAAGGGGGCTTCTGTGAGAAGCTGCTAGAAGCTTCCTCTATGTCCGATAGAGCCAATGCCAGCCGGCTCCAAGATGGACCCACCGCTGGCCAAAGCTGAGCCAGTGATGGTGGTAGCGCCTTGGGGATAACATATTTAAGAAGGAAAAAAAACCCCAAACAATCCAAAACCCAAAACACCAGGACACAAACTGCAGCTGGAGTGAGGAGTGAGAATATATGAGGGGAACAGCTCTGCAGACACCAAGGTCACTGCAGAAGGAGGGCAGGAGGCGCTCCAGGTGCTGGAGCAGAGATTCCCCTGCAGCCCCTGGTGCAGACCCTGGTGAGGCAGCTGTGCTCCTGCACCCATGGAGGCCCCCGGGGAGCAGAGATCCACCTGCACCTGGGGAGGAGCCCACGCTGGAGCAGGGGATGGGACTGAAGGAGGCTGTGACCCATGGGAAGCCCGTGCTGGAGCAGGCTCCTGGCAGGGCCTGTGGCCCCGTGGAGAGAGAGGAGCCCATGCTGGAGCAGGTTTGCTGGCAGGACTTGTGACCCCACGGGGGACCCACGCTGGAGAACTTCGTGGAGGACTGTCTCCTGTGGGAGGGACCCCACGCTGGAGCAGGGGAAGAGTGTGAGGAGTTCTTCCCTTGAGGAGGAAGGAGCAGCAGAGACGTGTGATGAACTGACCGCAACCCCCATTCCCTGTCCCCCTGCGCCACTCAGAGGGAGGAGGGAGAGAAAATCAGGAGTGAAGTTGAGCCCAGGAAGAAGGGAGGGGTGGGGGGAAGGTGTTTTGTGATTTGGTTTTATTTCTCATTCCCCTACTCAGTTTTGACTGGCAATAAATTAAACTGATTTTCCCCAAGTCGAGTCTGTTTTGCCCATGACAGTAATTGCTGAGTGATCTCTCCCTGTCCTTATCTCGACCCACGAGCCTTTTGTTATATTTTCTCTCCCCTGTCCAGTTGAAGGGGAGTGATAGAGCAGCTTTGGTGGGCACTTGGCATCCAGCCAGGGGCAACCCACCACACTGCACAAATCCAAAACATAGCCTCATACTAGGCACTATGAAGAAAATTAACTCTATCCCAGCCAAAACCAGTACAGGTGGGTGAAGAGGAAGAGCGTGGCGTATGGCTTTTGGCAATATTGGGCTGTTCAACTGGCCATCATGAAGCTGTAGACTAAGCCAGTTTGGGTGTTTTTAATTAGTGTAGGCATTTCGATCATGGGATTATTGCTTTATGAACATCTAGAAAAATCTAAAAGTTGACCTTTTGAAGTACCACCTGCCCATAGTATTAGTTTGAACTTGATTATAAACAACAAATCCAATCAAGTAATGGTGACTTGGTTGTCACTAATATTTGGTTGTGCAATCCAGCTAAGCAGCTTAAGATGAGGCATAATTTATGATTTTTTTTGTTTCTTTGGCAACTACATCAAGAAGTGTTTCATTTATGTTTATTTCTTTTGCACAACCTCTATGTTCCAACCTCCAGTTCAGAGCCCAATTTGGATCACTATAAATGAATTGCCCATAATCTGCTCACAGCCAGTAGGTGCGGGGACTTCTGGAGAGTTTAGGCCCCTCCTAGAGGAAAGCGGCTGCTATACAAATTTATCAGAGCACAGTATTTCTTAACTCAGGAAAGTGACAGACCAAAGGGAATCTCCAAGATTAGGTATGGCTGAGAGCAGATCACTCAAATGCTAACAGTATCTTTCTAAGTAAAGGTGTGAGCAGACTGTAAGTAGTTGCAATACAGTCCTTACCAGCAGCCCTGTGTGTTTCTGATTTAAAAGTACATCTTGAGTACAGCAAGGAGGTCTCTTGAATCTTAGTGCAGCATGCTTTATTCTAGAAAGATGACACTGGTTTATTCACTACAGAAATACTCCCACATTACTTTTAACATATTCCTTGCCTCGACCTGATTGCTACAATTACCATAGTTGGGTTACAGAGATGACAGTGGAGTGCGTACAAGATGCTGAGAGTATTCTCTGTAGAGCTAGTGAAGTTTGGGAAGAATGCTGAAAGATGTACCTGATGTGGTCTAACATTCATCTGAATCATTATTTGCAAACCTCTGATTAGATCTGCTTGTGTATCTATTGTAAACATACACTTCATGCCTGTCTTTAAATATAGCTAATGGCAGTAATAACAATTAAAAAAACAACCTACCTTTCTGGGAGAGAGGTAAAGGTGGCTTTGCTAAATCTTCACAGTGCCGATACAGAGGCAAGTACAGAATACTTTAACAAGTCTAAGAGAATAGAAGGTCCTTTAACTAAAGGAAAATGTCCAAAGGGACTTAATAAGAATTTTAATGTAGTTGGATAATCTGTCTTTAGACTGGACAGCTGGGTGATGGCAGACATTGTTGTCCACTATGAACAGTAACCAAGTTCTTAAAAATATTCTACTGTTTTCTTAATTCTGGAAAAAAAGCAATAGAAGAGATCACGGGGGTTTGACTACAGTAGCAGGAGATTCCAAATCGTTACCAGTTAACTTTTACAGGGTCAATGTAGAAATCTGTCTTGCTTTCAAACTGTGTTGTATACAGCTTCTGTGAAGAGGTGTAGCTGGCTACTGGTACTGCTGGACATAGGAACAAGGTCTTAAGATTCAATCCAGATGCTGAAATAATGGCTCGTAGACTGTTGTGAGTAGTTGAAATAGTGAAACATGTCTGCTGGATACTACTCCTGCTGTGTGTTGGTACAAACACGTTTACCTTTAGTGATGACTTGAATAGGAGTATAGCTGAGTTTGTGTTCCCCAGGCTGGGAATGACTTGTTAAGGGTAAAACTTAGCATGGCTTTTGCTTAAAAAAATGGTGTCAAGGTAACAGTCACCAGTTTAAGAAAGATGTGATATTTTTGGAAAGCTTCTTTTCAACATGACAACTGTTGGCTTTTCTTAACCATTGGTATCATGAAAAGTATGAGACTGCACTGTTGCTGCTTACACAGTGAATGAACTGCTTCCTGAAACACAAATCATGGTTTTATTCTTTTTGACAAAAGCCAGGTTATTGTAGGACTCTTTTAAGTTGGATGATCCCTTGGAGGAAAGGCTAGAAGGGGCCATTTGCCAAAAAAAAAACCCCTCTGACTTCTAATGTGTGTTTTTGTGGCATTGCTTGGGGATCAGCTGGCAAAAGAGCTGCCACCTTGAGCAATCCAGAAAGGTTATAACTCAGGGAAACAGGGGTAGAGGTTCCACACTTCTCTCTCTAGGAAACTCATTGTTGCCTGGAAGCAAAAGAGGATGCTTAGGTGAACTGTGCTCCCCATGCTCAGTCAGCACCAAGTGCTGTAATGCTAAGCCCTAGCTCATAGCTACATGGACAGAGCAGCAATTCTTGCAAGGGAAGACATCCTGCAGGCTCCCCCACAGTTTACTGAAGATATCAACTTCAGCTATGGGGAAGGTTGAGGGGCTCCTTAAATATTTTGCAAAAGGCAAGAAAATAGATGTAGTGGCCCATCACCTTGTTTTTTTTCTTAAAATTTTCAACTCTTTTATAGGAAAGTTGTGTTAAATACATATTTATCACCCACCCCCACACTACACCACCACCCCCTAGCTAAAGGGAACACTGGAGCCTGCATTTATTTTTCCATGCAATTTCCTTATTCTGTCTCCTGTGAGTGTAGTGTTTGCTCTATATTACTTAGAGAAGTTATGCCAGAGTAACAGTTTGTTCTTCTGAAGCAGAGTTTCTTGTCCTAGATGTACAAGATACAATTCTTAAATAGAACAATCATCTTCTGTGTTTTAGACCTTAAATAAAACTAAATTTATTCTGTCACTTGAGTAATCAAATTCTGTTTTCTCACTAGAAGCAGACATCCAGCCTACTGTTTGTTATCGAGTGACTCAGAACATGGAAATGTGATCACAGCAGGAGAAAAGCTGCAGCAGTGTCTGGCCCATACATGGGAATAGACTGTGGTGAGACTTCAGAGAAATCTGTCAGCTGCAGAGATAGCAGATCACGGACTGTGACAGTCCTCCTGTGCTCACATACTCAAGTACTTAATATGTGTTCTCAGTCTATGAACTGCTCAGAAGCAAGAGGGGACTCATACGTAGAGGCTGAGAGTCTGATATGTGGAGGAGAAACTTGCATTCAAGAATGAGGTTGGGTGCTTAGTCAGGGGTTGAAAGTTGTGTCTATTTGGACTTTGGTTCTCTGTAAAAACAGAGTCCTTTAAGGCTGCAGAGAAATAAGTGCAACACAAACAGAATGTAACGAACAGTTTTTGGGTTTGGGTTTCTTTTTTTTTTTCTTTTCAAGTTGTATTGGTGCATCTTGCCTGGATGCAATATTTTATCAGTACTAACACTAGGACAGCTTTAATAACTCTGTATTAGTGATGACTATTCATATAAGCTAGCAATGACAGTAGTGGGGAGTGGAAGGGAAGGCTGTGGATATTACATAAGGAGTTTATCTAATTACAAAGCAGGAGGGAACATCTGGAGGGGAGAATCAGCAATTGTTGTAAAAATGGGCTGCTTCATTTAACCATAATGAAGAGAGAACTGAGGCATTGCTGAACACATTACCACTGCTAAATTTTTGGAGTAGAAAACATGACTTAGGAAATGAGAACTTTAAGAAGGGAGATTGGGTGATGCTAAGAGGAAAAGTTGAATCATAATAGGGCAACCAGGCAATCAGGCCCAGTCAGCATTGCTTCATGAAGGGCAGGTCCTGCTTGACCAACCTGATCCCCTTCTATGACCTGGTGACCTGCCTGGTGGATGAGGGAAAGGCTGTGGATGTCATCTACCTGGACTTCAGCAAAGCCTTTGACACCGTCTCCCACAGGATTCTCCTTGGGAAGCTGGCAGCTCATGGCTTGGACGGGCGTAGTGTTCACTGGGTTTCTACTGGCAGGGTGGCCGAGCCCAGAGAGTAGTGGTGAATGGAGTTAAGTCCAGTTGGCGGCCGGTCACGAGCGGTGTTCCCCAGGGCTCTGATTTGGGGCCAGCGTTGTTTAATATCTTTATCGATGATCTGGATGAGGGGATTGAGTGCACCCTCAGTAAGCTTGCAGATGACACCAAACTGGGTGGGAGTGTCGATCTGCTGGAGGGTAGGATGGCCCTGCAGAGGGACCTGCACAGGCTGGACCGATGGGCCGAGGCCAACTGTATGAGGTTCAACAAGGCCAAGTGCCGGGTCCTGCACTTGGGTCACAACAACCCCATGCAGCGCTCCAGGCTTGGGGAAGAGTGGCTGGAAAGCTGCCTGGCCGAAAAGGACCTGGGGGTGTTGGTCGACAGCCGGCTGAACATGAGCCAGCAGTGTGCCCAGGTGGCCAAGACGACCAACAGCATCCTGGCTTGTGTCAGGAATAGTGTGGCCAGCAGGAGCAGGGAGGTGATTGTGCCCCTGTACTCAGCACTGGTGAGGCCGCACCTGGAATCCTGTGTCCACTTTTGGGCCCCTCAGTACAAGAAGGACATCGGGGTGCTGGAGCGTGTCCAGAGAAGGGCAACGGAGCTGGGGAAGGGTCTGGAGCACAGGGCTGATGGGGAGCGGCTGAGGGAGCTGGGGTTGTTTAGCCTGGAGAAGAGGAGGCTGAGGGGAGACCTGATCGCTCTCTACAACTGCCTGAAAGGAGGGTGTAGTGAGGTGGGTGTTGGTCTCTTCTCCCAAGTAGGAAGTGATAGGACGAGAGGAAATGGCCTCAAGTTGCACCAGGGGAGGTTTAGATTCGATATTAGGAAAAAATTTCTTCACAGAAAGGGTTGTCAAGCACTGGAACAGGCTGCTCAGGGAAGTGGTTGAGTCCCCATCCCTGGAGGTATTTAAAGACACGTGGATGTGGCACTTGGGGACATGGTTTAGTGGTGGACGTGGCAGTGTTAGGTTAATGGTTGGACTTGATGATCTTAAAGGTCTTTTCCAACCTAAATGATTCTGTGATTCTGATAAGCAGGATGATGAAGTTGGCACAAATTATGATTGAATTATTGTGATTATTAACCTTTTTTTTTTTTTATTTTTAAACAAACACTTGAGTTTTAGGAGTGGAAAAAAACGCTAAGTCACAGAACAAGGCTTTTTACAAGAAATACAACTGGGACAATGGCAAACAAAATCATACTTAAGGTTATAATAATTAAAATAGCCATCCCAGATTTAAAAAACAAAGAATGGATTCCAACTGAAGTGAAAGCAGCTATAGAAATACAGAATTTGAGTATTAAATGTTTAATAAGTAATCCAGAAGAGGCCTCTTGCATTTCTAAGATTATTTTACTCTTTAAAGACTGTATGCTTTCTATTGTTATTGAATTAACTAAGTGAGAACTTAAAAATCAACATGTCAGTAAACATTGAGGTCAAAGTGAGTTGAGAAGGAGTACTCAGTAGTGCAATCATATGCAGAGTTGAAGATAAACATCGAGTTTTTAATGAAGAGGCCTGGCAATCAGTCAAATCAAGGGCATTGCACAGTAAATATGCTATTTGCTGCTTTAGTACCTTGAACTGTTTTTAGCTTACTCTATTCTTGGAGGAATTCCCGAGTTTTTTCTTGCATGCTCTGAAGTAAAATTGTTCTTTCATGACAACTGAAATGGAATCTAGCAATTCCAAGAAAATGAAAGGTACACAGATATTAAGATGCCTATCTTAAGCTTCTCAAACATGCAAGACCTGAAAGGTAATGCTTTTTGGCACGATGCAAGACCTTCCTTTCTAGTTAGATGTCAAAAACTATCCCACTTGTAACTCCCACGCTGTTCCAGCTGATAATCAAATATCTTCACTCCTTCAAAAACCCTACATAAATATTTGGCAGTGGTAGAGGTAGACAATTATGCCTGAAAAACTACCTGATCATGTACTTAGATAATCACAAACCTGCTTGAGCACTATAAATCCAGTTTATAGTAGTTGTGAGTGGTATGTGGACACTGGCTTACAATAACAAAAGTCAAATGTTAACAGAATTGCCAGAGCAGTGATCTCTGATGCTTTAAGTTAAATGAATACTAGAAGGACCAAGAAGCATTGTACCCTTTGTCCTGGTTTCAGCTGGGATAGAGTTAATTTTCTTCCTAGTAGCAGGCACAGTGCTGTGGTTTGGATTTAGTAGGAGAAGAATGCTGATAACACGCTGATGGTTTAGTTGTTGCTGAGTACTGCTTATGCTAGTCAAGGACTTTTCAGCTTCCCATGCTCTGCCAGGGGCACAAGAAACTGGGAGGGGCACAGCCAGGAGAGTTGACCCAAACTGCCCCAAGGGCTATTCCATACCATATGGCGTCATGGGCAGTATAGAAACTGGGGGGGGGTTGGCTGGGGAGCAGCGATCGCTGCTCGGGAACTGGCTGGGTATCGGTCGGCGGGTGGTGAGCAATTGCATTGGGCATCACTTGCTTTGGATATTATTATTGTTATTATCATTATTATATTGTTATTATTGTCGTTACTATTTTACTTTATTTCAACTCTTAAACTGTTCTTATCTCAACCCAGGAGCGTTTCTCACTCTCACTCCTCCAATTCTCTCCCCCATCCCATCGGGGTAGGGGGAGTGAGCGAGCAGCTGCGTGGTGCTGAGCTGCTGGCTGGGGCTAAACCACGACACCTTTTACATCCCTAACCAATAACTGAGGATGCTGGGGGAGTAGAAAGGATATGGCCTGTGAGCTCTCCTTGCCATAGTCTGTTCTGCAATTGTTGAAGACAGAGTCCTGGGTTAGATGGACTATTCAGTCTGACCATAGGGCACTTGCATTCTTCAGTCCTGCCTTCCAGCAAAAGATAAGAATCAAACCCTTAGACTATTGCTTTCCAGCATGATAAGAATGGTACTTATTGAAATTATATCCATCCAGCTGAAAAAGTCAATTTAATAAGTCATTACTTATTAAACTATACAGGCTGTAGGATTAAGTAGGAAAGAAACAGATTCAAACATGCATTTGTTCAGTTTCAACTTTTGTTTCTGTGCTCGCAACTTGGAAAGACTGTTCTCAGACTGCCAAAGTAGTACTTAAAACACCTACTGTTTTGGACTGGTGGAACATAAGAAATCAGAAAGGATTACTTTAATCTTGCCACTGATTTTTTTCCTGTGCACTCAACAAAATATATGGTTATTAAGGGAGTTAGGGAATGTATAGCATTTGATAGCACTATTTAGAGAAAACAGTTCATGTCTACAAAGTTGAGATTTTTCTGATAAGTATATCCACAGTTAGGCCTAATCTAAGTTATTAGTTAAGCATACCAATTTAGTAAAGGCACAAGTCATTATACACATCTCACGCATTTCATTTTAGTAAAGATGCAACTCTTTGCAGAAGTCATCTTTCCACCTACCATCTCTGGTGATTTTTAAATATATAAAAGAGTTCATATATTATCATAGAATGGTTTGGGCAGGAAGGGACCTTTAGAGCCCATCCAGCCCAACCCCCCTGCAGTGACAGGGACAGCTTTAACCAGATCAGGTTGCTCACAGCCCCATCCAACCTGGCCTGGAATGTTTCCAGGGATGGGGCCTCCACCGCCTCTCTGGGCAACCCCTTCCAGTGCTTCACCACCCTCATTGTAAAAAATATCTTCCTTATATCTAGTCTGAATCTCCCTCTTTTAGTTTAAAACCATTACCCCTTTTGTCCTATCGCTACAGGCCCTGCTAAAAAGTCTGCCCCCATCCTTCCTGTAGGCCCCCTTTCAGTACTGAAAGGCCGCAATAAGGTCTCCTCGCAGCCTTCTCTTCTCCAGGCTGAACAACCCCAGCTCCCTCAGCCTGGCCTCGTAGGAGAGGTGCTCCAGCCCTCGGATCATTTTGGTGGCCCTCTTCTGGACCCGCTCCAGCAGGTCCATGTCTCTCCTGTACTATTATCTCTACTAATCACTTACAAATCAATTAACACTTTAAAAATGTTCATTACAGGCATAGTTTTGTTCTATTATTGCTTAGAAGCTCTGTAGGAGTAACTGTGAAAGTATAAGCAATATAGATTAGTATTTAAATTATATATTACATGTTTATTATGGGTGCACATTTTTTTAAAAATTTGTATTTTATGAAAAATCAGAAGTATTTACAATTTTTGTAAGATAAACTTGTATGCTCTAATTTACAGTCCGATATAGTAACAATCCATAAAAATTCAGATCCTTTAGAGTTGTGTTTACAAATTAATTTTCTTAGGGGGCAGCTACAAAGGATAGTGCTGTATACACAGGCAAGAACCAGCTTGCTACATATGGTTATCAAACACATGTACTTTTTACATTGTTTTTTAGTTTCCTTACAAAAAGTCTATATAAACTTGTATGGCTTCAAAATTGTAACCTGCACCCAATGCAAATGTATGTATAATCACCTAGTTTAAAAGTGCTGAAACATAACTACTTAACTTAACTAAGAAATGGAAGTAATACTTGATTAAAAACAGCAATGCAGTTTTGGGTTTTCATTAATAAAATATTGTCATGTTAAACACTGTTTGATTGCAAAGCAGATTACAATTAAGATTCCAGTAAAGAGACTGTACCATTTTATATGAGTTAGAAATTTACCATTCAATAAGATTAGCAAGTTAAGAGCCAAACATACTCTTCCAATCAAATCTACAGTACAGTATGTGCTTAGTACTAATAATGGAACTCTCATCTGCAAAAGTGTGTAGTATACATTAGAATTTATGTAGCCTCTACAAAGCTTAATTTATTGTAAAGCTTCAGCAGTGCAATTCATTACTGGTTTTGCACGAATTAGTTCAAGCAAGTTTTATTGTTTTAATAGAGAATTTGAAAGAGATACTGGTATTCAAAATGGTCATATAAAATTCCCACTTGTAGGTTATTGAATTATTTTGCCCCAATACTTTTGATTTCAGCATTGAAAAAACACTTGATAATACAAATGCATAAAAGATTTTTCTAAATTAGTGACTTGCTTTAAAAAACATTACTAATGTGTCACTTCCCTGTGCTAAGGCTGTGGCAAGCAGATTAGATGACAATACAAATATTAAAATTGGTGGGTTTAGATAAAATTTAAATTAATAGAAACAGCAGTACTTGTCATCCTGCTGCTATAAAATACCCTTCTAAAATGCTATTCCTCCCAAAGTACTATGTTTACATTCACATCACATAACCCTCAAAGCACTTAAATTCCAAAGACTTGCAGTCAAAGTGAAAGGAAATGCTATTTGCTTTTACCATCATCTGATTTTTCAGGATTTTCATCTTTGGTGACATCAGTTACTATCTCAAAGTTTCAAAGCCCTGCATGATGCATCTCCCTTTACTACAGCCGCATTTATTGCAATTACCCCATGAGGAAGTAAACTGGTATTTTAAACCTCTTTTAAAACAATCTCCAGTTTTGCAAATCTGCCTTCTAAATCCCAGTTAAAGGAATTTTTATAAAGTTGTATGTATTATACAAACACCATGCTTTCTTGATGAAGAGCCAAATTTTGAAAAAGGAATTGAGGCATGTGAATAACAAAGTGGATAGGCACAGTTGGTTGGTTGTTTGGTTTTTTAAAGGCACAAATGTTATGCAATTCATATAAAAATAAATTAAATATACAGCATTGATTCAAACAATCACAACACCCATAAAATTTACTAACTGCAGAAGTAAATCTCTTCTGTCTTTTGCAATTTTGTAACACATTGCACTTAGGAAAAAAACCCTATATAAAACAACTTACATGTTAATAATATATGATACACAGGCATCAAGTTACATTTTTTTTTTTTATACATCTCTAACTCAGCTGGTTCTATGGCACGAGTGGATGGAAGAACTACGTGAGACTTTGCCTCTGTTTTCTTTAAAAATTGTCAATTAAAGAATCTGAAAAATTAATATTATTTATGGAAAGCTCAAATATTTCTTACTTGCTTTCCTACATTTTTGGGTTTAATGTTTACAGTATAACATACAACTTCATACTTTCATTACAACTACTGATTATTATTTTGACTTCATCTATATAAATTTACTAAAATTTCAACAAATTTTTCCAAATATTGCAGATGATCATTTACAGTGTTGAAGTTAACTTCATTGCTATTATAAAGTAATAAAAAGTTTGCAAAATTACTTTTAAAAGTGCATTTTCTGTTCTGTAGTTCAGCCTCAAAGTAGGTCAACATTTTTAAAAAATTAATGCATATTAAAATAGTGTTTGAAAAGTAGAGAGGGCAGAGTGACCTTCTTGCATTCCTTTGATCCAATGACTTCCACAGGTTCATCAGCAGTCTGCCATATACCGTCCTGAAAAATAAAGGTAGTTTTTTTTGCAGTCAGTAGATAAAACAGATTTTGTCAGTATTTTCCTGGGAGCAATTTGACTATGGAAAAACAAAAAAAGTGAAACAGTTTTCAGCCATGTTTTTGAGGAAAAGTAATTATTTATGCATCACTTAACACCTTCATATTTTATAATTTAGCACTATAGAATATATCATATTAATTTGAATATATAAGCATGTCGGTGTCTTACCAGTGGCAAATCTCTTCTTAAGGAGGGAAAGTCGATAGCCAGTGCCTACTAGCTCTACATCTACTCCTGAAAGGGTGCTTCCTTCACTAACAAATAGCACTGCAAGTGTTGCTGGTTTACTGGGTCCTTCTGAAAGTTCAAATTTTGCCCTGAGGGATCCAGAACCTATAAAAATAACAAAACTGAAAGGCTGGTTGTTTTGCAAGACCAAGACGATCTCCCAAAATTTTTAGTAGTAAGGAGTAGAACTAACACGGTGATCTTTAAGACCTATTCCTAGAGGAAATCCTATATAAATTTTCAGAAGAGATGAGAGTACAACTCTGTTTTTTCCAATACTCTGTTTAAGACAGTGACTAGTGAGTGATTTAGAGAGAAGCAATACACATTTCAACAAGATTATACTCATAGAAGAATGCGTATATCACCCCAGTAATCTCTTATTACACTAAATACCTGATTGGTCCCTATAATCATCATTTAAGCTTGCTGGTCTATCCTGTATGTAGTACTTTTCATTAGCAGATTTGAAAGTACATCAGAATATTTAAATGTTGTCATGATCTGTCTGGATGAATGTACATGAACAAAACCATTGGAAGAAATGCAGCTGAACAGTAATGTACCCAGAGGAAAGAAATTCTTATTTTTCTAATAAAGACAAGGTCTGATTAAATACATTTCCAAAAAAAAAGCTTCAGCTGATTTTTCATAGACAGTGGTGAAGTTCACTTCAGTGCCATTATAAAGTAGCAATAGTTCAAAATTTCTTTAAGTACACCTTTGTAGTCAATGCAAGGCATTTAAAAAAAAAACCCAACATTACTGCTGGTCTCTTTTTCTAGTTCTTAAACAAGTCTTTTCTTGTTCTTGCAAAATATGCTGGGAAAAAAAGAGAGATTTAATTAATTAATGGAATAGTGAAAGTCAAGTATTTTTACTACTTTAAAACAACTAGTCAGTAGTAATGCTAAATGAGGAGGAAAGTTAGTAACTGAAATGTTACTAGGGTAAAAGGAGGAATTGATGAATTAAATTGTTTTATGCAATGGCTTGTTCTTGATAAATTTGGCTTAAAGTCCATTTCATTTCTTCAATAGGTCTGTCACAGTTTAGGTAAATTGGAACTTCTTTCCACTATAAGTATGGAAACTCATATATTTAAGTGCTTTGAAAGTTTGTTCTGTGTTTTATCTCTGTCTGCAACTGACAGCTCACATAATGTGCTGGAACATAAAAAACCCAAAACATTTTACCACTCTGTACACCAGAATAAGGAGGACTTCAAGACATTTGTCCTAATATTAACAGTGTTTCTGCAACTTCTCCCTTTGTTTCCATAAGTGTAAAACTGGCATAGTATTACTTCCTCTTAAACATTGAATTGTGAGTACTAAGTGTTTATGCTCAAAGGGGAAGAAAGATGGTGGGAAGAGAAGGGAATATAGCAGAAGCAGTAGGATATGTGCAAGTCTACTGAACACACACAAGACATGATCTGCATCACTAGCAGCCCATTTTATGCTGCTCTGCAGGTGTGCAGTAGCTCTTTATCTGGCTGCATTCGTGTTTAAGTATGATTTTTTCCTTTTAAAAGAAGCTCCGCAGTTTGGTAAAGAAAAAAAAAGAGGCGGCTATCCCTACATAATCATAATGGAAGACAGATGGCAAAGAACTGTTAGGTCAGTGAATGATAAAGTACAGCAGAGTACAGCCATAACCTCTATCAGATCAAATTCTCTCTGATTTTGTTTGAATGACTACCACAGCTTTGCAGCCTTTGCAGCAATAGAAGAGGTTTTCCCTTCCCAGGCTTGTGGTTCCTATATCAAACCAGTCATATTTACAAGCAAGTCTGTGCTTTCATAATTCCCTTCACTAAATTCTTGACAGGGACAAAGGCTTTTCCATTACACTGCAAGTCCATTTCTCCACAGAGGCTTTGTGGATGAGATGCTTCCCTTTAGCTCCTGTTTTTCTGCTTCAGAAAAGCATTGCATCTGCAGAGGCTGCATGGGCTGTGACATCAACTGGACCTCAGGGAAAGGCAGCTGGGCAGAGGACAACTACTGGTACCTTACAAAATGCTATATAAATTACCACTCTGAGCAGATGGCCATAGATTTATTTTTTTCCTGGAGTCGTATATGGTCAAAACAAAAACCCTCAAAATGTTGGTCAAGAATCATCTATAGTTAAGCCTATCTCGGCACAGGACTTTTGGATTTCCCCCCCCAGTTCTTCCACTTACCTCTTTCTACTTTATCTCAATTGTCAGTGTGTGGAAAAACAGAACACAGATATTAAATGTATTTTCCTTTCAATAACTGCTCATTTCCAAATAGCACTGATGTAATAATTTCCTTGCCCAGTCTAAACTCTATTTTAGTGGTACTAGCTGCTTTCAAGGGGCTTCACTATTTTTCTTTTTATAATTAGTTAATATTTTTACATCTCAGTGTTAATTGAATCTCTCAGGAGGAATTTCATTAAGAAGGTGAACTGATAAACAGGATACAGAAAGTGTAAACAGGCATGAGGACATAGAGGCTAAAATGCCTTTTTGAGGCTTTTTTACTGTTATCTTTTTTCTGTACAAAAAAAAACAAAACAAAAGAGTTCAGCTTGCCTCCATTCTCAGACTTCTCTGAAATGCTAGATATTTTCCAATAAGCTTTCATCTGGTCTGCATTCCTGTAAGAGAATGGCAGGTTAGTTATAAGCACCAATTTTTAGAACATTATTTCCCTAGATTTACACTGGTACCTTACAGACCATCTCTCAATGGAGGTTTATAAAAATATTTGATCTTTTTAAGGTGAGTTTGTGGAAAACTATACAAAGCAAACAGGAAAACAGAAGGGTGTGTCTGCAGTGCCCCTGAGCTTGCAGCAGAACTCAGACATACATACCACCTTTTTATACAGTTAACACTGTCCTATGCCCACGTTATGGCTCCACTTCACAACTCAAAACCCTCTGTGGTCTCAAAAGGTAAGGAAAGGCCAAACATACTGGAAGCAGTTTGAAAGCGGGGTCTTTATGCTTCATGACGATGGTATGAGGGGGAGCAATATTGATTGCTCTCCCCTATGTGAGACTCCCATCTGTGTGAATTTTATTCCATTTCCATTCTAGTAAAACTAGTTGGCAGAAGTGACTTGGGGTTTAAGCTAACTTCTGATGCTATAAAGGGGCAGAAAAGGGCACCAAGCACCATAGTCTCTAAGCTGACAGGGCATTTTAACTCTTTGAGCATTTTGCAGCTGTTCCATCAAAGGAAAGTCAACAACTTAAAGCTGTGAGCGGCATGAAGTGCTGATAGATTTGAAATTGTCTTTGGCATTGGTGTAGCAGGAGTGAAATGCTCACACAAGTAGCATAGATGGTAGTGGTTACTTGCAGGAAGTCGAATTATAAAACATTTATTCTTAAAAAAAACCCAAAACTCACCACCCAACCCACTAGACCAAACATATAGCAGGAGACATATACTAGAGCTGCCTGGGACATGACTGTATTTTTTTTGTCAGCATTCAAGGCTCAAAATTCTGGCCTTGAGTAGTTGCCTAGGTGAAAGAGAGAATACCTGGGCTCGAGTCCCTTACACTGATGAATCTGCAGTGGAACTGTCACTAAGTTCTGAGTCTTCCTAGCTAACACTAGGTGTTCTAGGTGAACATTCCTGCTCTCACTCAGGTTTCATTACTGATGGGTTTGTGGAAGAAGCCTGAGCAGGGAGGGGGGAGACTGGCTTCACTAAAAGTTCTAGTCAAGTTGTGCAGGGAGGATACTGAACCTGCCCTTGCTCAGAATAAGCTTAAGGTGATTTGGTTAAAAGTATTGCTCCCTTGAAATACCAAGTCAAGAAAGATTCAGTCTTGCCAGGATTTTTTCCAGTTAAAATGATACTGTATTACCACTTTGTCCAATTAACACATTTAAATATATTGCGTCCAGAAACATCAGAACCTTTCTGATAAATACACCAGGTTTATTTTATTTCTGAACCTTGCTTTATAAGGTAAACTGATCTATAAGTAATAAGGTTAACAAAGCCTGACTTCCCTCAACTTGGTATTCTTTGCCCTCTTAACCTTCATGTTAAAAAGACCCTCTTGTCCCTCTTGGAAATAAACAGTCCAGGAATTACATTACAGCTGGGCAAGTACCTATGTGCTGCCAAACCACAGGCACAGTGATTGAATTCTGCTTACCTTTTGCTCCAAGGATATCCCACTCTGCCTAGCCCTGCTACCCTCTGCTTGTTTTCACAAACTTGTAGAAACATAGTTGAGACACGTGTCTCACTTTTAAGTGCTGCTGTAAATGGTCTGCAGGCTTAGAAGGTGGTGGCAGGTAGCTGCAAGTCAGATAATAATCAGCACGATGCTTGAATTGAGACAATGCTACCTGGCTTATGAAGAGCTCCTCAGTTATTGAAGTTTGTTTTAAGACCATTTCAATTAGAAGCTAATTTTTAAGCTAGAACAATCAAGAAATCTTTAAGAACTGCATTTCTTCTACTCTCTCTATATAATCTATATATGTGGATATATTTATGCGTGCACACGCACACACATATATATACACAAAATGTTTTTTAACCATTAAGATATTTTGGTTTCAAATCACATCATTAAAAATATCTATCCTGTCTATTGGCCAAAAGAAAGCAAACATTGGAAATTTCAGAAAGGCTTGTATTCAGAAAGGTTTGTATTATTACACAATTGGAATGGGTGCATATAGTCTCATTTTAGTTTATGTGAATTGGCTGTACATGATCTGTTTTGGACCAGAAAATGTCCTAAATGTCTGATACCATGCATTTTATCAAGAGGAAAAAAAAATTAGCTGTTTCTTCAGTAAAATTTTTCAGGCTGATGCTAATGAATACACTGAAATGAATTTGAAATAATAAAAAGTATTAATATTACCATTTTGCAGGTGGAAGTGATTGCATGTTTGTTACTCCTCCATCTACTGGTACCACAACTTGGACATTAGACAGCATACTAGGCACTTTCATAGACTCTGGATTGTACTTATAATCCACTCTCACATCAGTAGTGCTAGCATTACATTTCCAGTAAGTTGCAAGATTCAAGGGAGTGGACTGGATGCCATTTGAAGATACCTGTAAAAGAATAAACCATTGAAAGCAGCTTAATTAAAATATTCCCCTTCTGGGCAGAATTAGGGAATGATATTAACAAGTATAACTCTAAATCCTGACAAAAACCAAAAGAACAATTGACCTCTGAGCCCTTAATCTCAGAATTCTGAAGACTGTTGTAACCTAAAGTAATTCCTGTTCTTTTAAAATTAAATTAAAATAAATAAATAAATAAAAAGGTTTAAACTCCCTCTGGCCCATGAGGCTCCTTCCCCCTCTGGCTTTCATAAGTCAAAACAGTGTTGTTTTAGTCTTGTGTTCTACCTCACACAAGAAACATGCTTGTGGCAAAATGACTTCATCCTCAGCAGTTGTGTGCCATACCAATTCAGCTGCCCAAGCAGCCAGCAGCAGAGGGCAATACCTGTCATTGGACAGGCAGCCAGCAAAACAGTTCTTACCTATTAAATGCATTCTTTTCCTGCTGCAGGAGGGTTGGATGCTGCTGCTTCTGTAGCTGAGCTTGTGCTACTGCCCTGCTCACCTCTACCACCTTCCTAGTCTACTTGAGGAATCTTCTTATGCCTCGGTGTCCCCTCACCTTTCCTTGGCAGCCCAGAACACTTTCTATCTGCCAGGGCTTCTGCATTGCACTGCCTCATTTTTCCCCAACAGTAAAGGTCTTAAATAGATCTCATTCTTCCACAGTACTCATTTCTGCAATTAAAAGATACGTTCTGTTCCTTCCATCTTTCTCAGGAATTCTTTGTGTACCTAACATGCTTTTTATAGATTCAGTATGCCAAGATTTTAAACTATATTGGGAGGATGTGGAAAGCTACAGTGATATTAATAGCTGCACTGATAGGTTCTTTTGTATTTTGATGTAGAGACAGTTGGCTCAGATGTCCAACCATCTCAATGCATGCCTAGCAAATCCCCGTTCTCCCTTTTGAGGAGAGGCTGGCTGTCTTGAATTTTCATGGAGATTTTTTGTTGACAGCCAGAACTACTTCTCACAGAATCACAGAATGGTTGAGGTTGGAAGGGACCTCTGGAGGTCATCTGGTCCAACCCCTCTGCTCAAGCAGGATCACCTAGAGCTGGCTGCCCAGGGCCAAGTCCAGACAGCTTTTGAAGATCTCCAAGGATGGGGACTCCACCACCTCTCTGGGCAACCTGTGCCAGTGCTCAGTTACCATCACAGTAAAAAAGCGTTTCCTGATGTTCAGAGGGAACCTCCTGTGTTTTGGTTTGTGCCCATTGCCTCTGGTCCTGTCACTGGGCAGCACTGAAAAGAGCCTGGCTCCCCCTTTGCACCCTACCTTCAGGTATTTATACACATGGATGAGATCCCCCCTGAGCCTTCTCTTCTCCAGGCTGAACAGTCCCAGCTCTCTCAGCCTCTCCTCATAGGAGAGAGACTCCAGTCCCTTCATCATCTTTGTGGCCTGTTGCTGGACTCTCTCTAGTATGTCCGTGTCTCTTGTACTGAGGAGGCCAGAACTGGAGACAGTACTCCAGGTGTGGCCTCACCTGTGCTGAGTAGAGGGGAAGGATCACCTCCCTCAACCTGCTGGCAATACTTTGCCTAATGCAGCCCAGGATACCGTTAGCCGCCTTTGCTGCAAGGACACATTGCTGGCTGTCGTGGTTTAACTCCAGCCAGCAACTAAGCCCCACACAGCTGCTCACTCACTCCCCCCACAATGGGATGGGGGAGGGAATCAGAAGGGCAAAAGTGAGAAAACTCATGGGTTGAGATAAAGACAGTTTAATAGGGAAAGCAAAAGCCACGCATGCAAGCAAAGCAAAGCAAGGAATTCATTCGCTGCTTCCCATGGGCAGGCAGGTGTTCAGCCACCTCCAGGAAAGCCGGGCTCCATCACGCGTAACGGTGACTTGGGAAGACAAACGCCATCACTCCAAACGTCCCCCCTTCCTCCTTCTTCCCCCAGCTCTATGTGCTGAGCATGACGTCATATGGTGTGGGACATCCCTTGGGTCAGTCGGGGTCAGCTGTCCCGGCTGTGTCCCCTCCCAACTCCTTGTGCCCCCCAGCCTGCTCGCTGGTGGGGTGGGGTGAGGAGCAGAAAAGGCCTTGACTCTGTGTAAGCCCTGCTCAGCAATAGCTAAAACATCCCTGTGTTACCAACACTGTTTCCAGCACAAATCCAAAACATAGCCCCATACTAGCTACTGGGAAGAAAATTAACTCTGTCCCAGCCAAAACCAGCACACTGGCTCATGTTCAACCTGGTGTCCACCAGGAGCCCCAGGGCCTTTTCTGCAAAGCTGCTTTCCAGCTGGGTGGCCCCCAGCATGTACTGGTGCCTTGGGTTGTTCCTCCCCAGGCGCGGGACTTTGCACTTCCCCTTGTTTAACTTCATGAGATTCCTGTGAGCCAATTTCTCCAGCCTGTTGAGGTCCCTCTGGATGGCAGCATGACCCTATGGCCTATCAGCCACTCCTCCCAGTTTGGCATCATCATCAAACATAACAAACTCTGCCCCTTCATCCAGATCTTTAATGAAGATGTTAAACAGGATTGGACACGGTATTGACCCCAGGGTACACTGGATAGTTACTGGCCTCCAACTAGATCTCATGCCACTGACCATCACCTTCTGGACCTGGATGTTCAGATAGTTTTCAATCCACCTCATTGTCTGCTCATCCAGCCCGTACTTCATCAGCTTCTCTATGAGAATAGAATAGAATAGAATAGAATAGAATAGAATAGAATAGAATAGAATAGAATAGAATAGAATAGAATAGGAATCGTTTAGGTTGGAAAAGACCTTTAAGATCATCTAGTCCAACCATTAACCTAACATTACCAAGTCCACCACTAAACCAATTAAGGGGAGAGTAGCAACCCCACACCTCCTGGCTTGGTGGCTGGATCATTTGTAATGAAAGTATGCTATAGGAGACAGTGTCAAAGCCTTCCTGAAGTCTAGGTACACAATATCCACTGCTCTCCCCTCATCTACCAGGCCAGTCATTTCATCATAGAAGTTTATCAAGTTGGTCGAGCATCACTTCCCCTTGGTGAATCCATGCTGACTACTCCTGATGACCTTCTTGTCCTTCATGTGCCTGTAAATGGTTTCCAGGATGAGTTGTTCCATTATATTGTGAGAGGTGAGAATATCATGTGTTCTCATATATTACAGTTGATTAGCTACAGCATCTAAAAATTATGCAATTACAAACTCAAAATACAATATAATTACAAACTGAAACCAACCCCCACCAAAACCCCTAAATTCAAGGAAAACTTAACTTTGTTAACAAATACCTAAAGAAGCAGTGTTTGAAGCTTGCACACATGAATTGGAGCATGAGGAAGCTGAAACAGGTCATGAATGAACAGGGAATGACATGAAGGCATAACACAAATGCACTCAGTCTAGGCAGAGCCTATGCATTGGAAACAGTGACATACCCAGAATTGGCCTAGATGAGGGATGACAGTTCATCTGCATGCAAGCAGGCAAAGAACAATTCTTATAATTTCTGTATAGATATGAAATCTGCCAGAGTTTCTTAAAAAATTCCAAAGGGAAAAAAAGTGTTTACCTGATACTTTAAAACATCCACATTATAGTAGGATGCAGATGGATTCTGCTCTGATAATTTCTTGAGATAGACAGTTATAGCTTGCATGTTCATCCAAAAATCCTTAGTACTGGAGTCACTTTGTGACTGATCACTACAAAGAAAAAGAAAGGTAGGAATCGGAAGGCAACACTGAGTTTTATTATTTCAGATGTCTAAAAATTAAGACTAGATCTTTCCCCTTCTTCACTATCTCAAGCAAGAATTTGTTGTAATGTTTTATAACACATAATTTTATCTTCCTAAATATTAAGACAAATTAACTGCTTGTTGTATCTGGTAAAAATTCTCCTTCCAGGTTGTGGAGCAGTGAGTTTCCTCCACTGATGATCTGCATCACAAGATGGAGTTAATGCCAAATTTGGATTTTACATTTAATAAAACACAATTTTAATACAATCAGGTGCCATGAGAATGTGCGGGAGGTGGGGATGAAAGTGGTCTTTGAAAAGGAATGTTATCCAATTTGGAATAAATCCTAAAATCATGTTTATTTTTTGTTATGACATAGCTTCACTAATGCACTGAATTAAGATTTGTGCTGTATGCGTTACTGCACTTTCACATATTTATAGAGTGTAAGCTTTCAAAATTTTTTCAATTAAAAGTGATTTTCAAATTATTTCAACAATTGTTTCTCAGATACTTATAGTTACATTCAATCTTAGTAACAATTTATTATATCATTTCTATATGTAGGTAAGAGCGAGCACATGACTGCAGAAGCAAAATCCTGGTTGGGAGCTACTGGAGCATGAAAAGGTGTTTTGTGGATCAAGAATATTTTCAGCTCTGGTTGCATCAGGTTTATTTTTTAATAAGGATGAAGCTTTTAAGAAAACTGATTCAGAAACAAAATTCAAATCACTTAAGAATCAAAGAGCTCCACAGATCATCTGTGGATACATAGAGGAACTGCATCCATCCCTAAGGAGGCATGCAGAGTGTGTGTGCAGAGTGAAAGCTGAGAACGAGCACCTGGAACACAGTAAATATGACTGCAATGGGTTGAATGTCCTAGAACAGTGACTTACATACCAGTAGCCCGTCCAATTTAATTAGAATTTGGTTCTCAATACAGTGTTGTCATTCATGCAATTTCCATTTTCAGTAAAATATATAGATAAACACTTATCACAGAGGCCTTCCAAAATTTAAAGAAATTAAACCAGTAGCAAAATCCTTCTTGCTGCTCCACAACCAAGTGTAATTCAAAACAGAAATTCTGATGTCTCCACAAATATCACTCACATTAAAAAGTTCCATCTCTATAAACACTAAACAAATGATAGTCTTTGCAGTATATGATGAAAAATCAAATTACCACCATATGGGTTTAACTTCATAAATATCCAGTACATGCATCCTTTCTAATTAGAGGTGAAGTGTTATAGCACTCAGACAAGAATACTAGACATTTTCACTTTTTTCCAAAAATATAATTTTTCAGTATAATTCACTGCCAGATACAGCTCTAACATTTCAGTTATAAACTCTCATGTCAAAGAACGATAAATTTAATTTTGTACAAATCATTCATTACATTAAGTATGAATGATCAAAATGAAATTAAATACAAAAGAATGGATGCATGTGGTTTGATTGTTTCAAGTTATTTCAGTAATTTAAAAAATGTAGCATCTAGAAGTGTTTAACTGGTTTTCAAATAATTTCTCCAATAAATGAAATAGAAACTGCTCAGCTGAAACAGATATCTGCTTTTACAATTGTTTTTTTGTTTGTTTTTTGGAAAAGATGTCCAAATGCTGTGATTTCAACAATTATCCTACTCAACCAGCAGCTTTTCTTCTTAAGAATTCTCCTAAGCATGCTGCTATACACTTGAGAGATACAGTTACGTAATGGATCTGATCTGCCATAGAAATGATACAGCTTAAAAAATATACTAGTAACTGACAAATGAGATTAGGTGCAGCTCTTGCTACTTGTTTTCTATTTTAGACTACTGTTTCTTAATTTAATCTTACCATTGTTACTACTGTATAAAGAAATCCATATGACAATATTAGTGTCCTATTTTTGACATCTAATTTTTCTCCATATCTGTAATTAGTTATATTGTTCATGTAGTTTGATTAGAAAAAAATGGTTTTGGGTTTCTTTTGGTTTTTGTTTTTAAAAATAGTTTATTAAACCATTTCATTTATAAAATATGTGTAAAGTAAAAAACACAACTACATTTGCAAACTATTTTTTATGGCTCCTGTTATATTCAGCATAAGTTTCAAGTCCAGTAATCCCTGAAATTTTTAATGGTGGCAGTGGAGAGAAACTGAGCTAAACAAGATTAGTTCAGGAAATTAAATTATGTATAAGCAAATCAACAAGACTGTAGAGAATTCTGATTTATATATACCACAATTCACATTTTACAAATCGTGTAGTTTACTATTATATTTTAAAAAATAAAATACAAGACCTGTATACAAGTTGTGCATTTGGAAGAATCTGCTCTAGTTTGCTTGTGTTTTTTACCCTGAAGCAGAGCACAGCTGGAGATGGGTTGCTGGTGAAGACTTTAATAATCCCACTTGGGAATGATACTGTCATATCACCAGTGATCTTCACAATACACCTAGAAGAGAATGAAAACATCAGTTTTATTGCAACTCATTAACTGCCTAGTTTTAATACTAATTTTAAAGCAATCGTACTTTTACAATCTGATGAGCTGAATTGAAAACAGAAAATCAATTTCAAATGAGTGTAATGTGGCACTATGACAATATACTATCACTTTCAACTTGGAATTCAGATGAAATAAGAAAAAAAGTTTAGCTGGTTAAGCATACAGTAGTATGGGTGGATATTTTTCAGGCTTTGAAAACATGGCACAACTATGCTTAGGCAAGGCCTAAGTAGCATAGCAAGCAATGTGACAGAGGGAATGAGGTGCTTTTAAGCTGCCCAAATTTACATGTAGCACCTACCTGACTATAATAAAAACCCTTCTCATTTTCAGTGTTCTCATTGAACACATTTTTGTAAAGCAGGGATATATGAACTCCTAGCGGGTTGCAGGCCAGCAGAGAGTGATAAGCCACTGCTGTCACTTCTATCAGGGGAAAACCCCCTATGAATCCCCCTTCTGATGTATATGCATTTTCCCAAAAAATATTAAAAACAAAACCAGTGTGTTTTCTTATTGTGACTTATTATATTCAAAACAATTCACTATTTAACTAACTTTGTGGGATCTGCTCCTTTAAAGTAGGCGTTAACAGATTCAGTAAGGGCTACTGCAACAGGCAAGGTGTCCTGGTTTCCAAGGCTGACAGGGCTGGGACCACGTGAAACACCTAGAATACATACAGTGTATAGGTTTAATTTTCAAAAAGCTTAGCAATAGATTTCAGAATGGTTGACTACACCTGTCATTTTTACAAGAGGTTACTACCATCAAGGTCACAGCAGTCTGAAGTATTACTTGAAAAGCGTGTAGAAAAATATAAACATAGTACAGTATAATCACACCATCAAAACACTGCTTAGCAGCCTAAAAAATCAGGGCTATCAGTATGACATTTTGTCAATGGACAGACAGAGGAACAGTACATTAAAATGGCTACTGATGAAACTGAAGTCAACAGATCCAAAGGAAATTAGATGTTAACTACAATACTTTAAAAAAAGTGCCTATTGTATGCTTATAGTATGGAAAAACTTATGATAAAATAGTCACAGAAATGCAAAGAATTCAGTTACAGTATGTATGAACGTAAATGAACATACATTAATATTAACCCACATAACTAAACTGTTGAACATTCTTTTAACTATTTCAGCCAAGAAAGATTACAATTCCCAATCAAAAATTGTCAGAGAAGTATTTTGCAAAGTTTTCTAATGTTTACGTAGTAAAGATTCTGGGAGTACCTTGGAGGTACCTGGAAACACATAGCAGTTTACAAGAAAAATAATTACCAGGCCTGCGTTGGCTTTCACAGATGCCTGTGCCTACACAACAAAGTTCCAATACATAGCTATAAAAATCAACTCAGACCTCAGCTAAGGCTTTTTGAAATGTGTCTGTATAATTGACAAAACTGGTTGTCATGGGATTTTACTTTTCAGTAGTGTTTTATATGTGTACTGAATATAAAAGACAACACTGGAAGTTCTATCTTTTTATTAGTGTGGTAGTGCAGTGGAGAGCATCTTACTAATTTTTTGTACCACTGCTGAAACAGCCTGTATCGCATGCCTGCTGTGAGCTCTCAGAAGGACAGGATGTCACAGAGCTGTGCCAAGGCAGACTCACTGTATCTCAGGCTGCAGTCCAGCTCACAGGCCCAGTTCTAGGACCTTCGGCAGCACCAGCAAATCTGGCTTTGATGCCCTGCCACCTGCCTCAGCCCCAACCACTGTTAACAGCCCTTCAGCTGTGCTGACTCAAGAGCTAATGACACAACCATGCAAACAGTTGCATTGACACACTGGAGGAGGTTGCCAAACTGCAGAATAAAAGACTGCATCATTGGCCATAAAAAGGGCAAATAAATAAGTCTGATCAAATGGTTTTAGTTCAGTTTAGGAACAACAATTCAGGTAATTTTAATATTGGCTAAACTGCTGTTATAAAAATAAAATGTATTAAAAAATATTATCTTTATTATCTGTATCTTGAAAGCTTTGTATTATTTAGAAATATAGAAACAGTTTTATCTACCTGTCTTATGAGAATAAGGATTATCACAGTAAAAATATATTCCCTTTTCTTCCAAGAAAGTAGTAATGACAAACTGAAGAAACAAGACCAATTTTCAGCTTGTTTTGGGGGGGAATAGATGGAAGATTATGTTCTATAAAAGTGGTTATATCAAGTTTTGGTGACTTCAGCAACATATAACTTGTTAAGTAGTTGAGCTTTCAAGCTCCTTGTATCTGCCAGACACCAGAAATAGCTGGAGAAATTTTTTTCAAAAGAAATACAATATTATTAGCTGTAGTGCATTAGGATGATTAGTTAACATGTAAATCTGCTTTAGTACAATACCTGGTGGTGTCTCACAAAGCTTTGCAATTGTAGGAAGTGTTCCAATCAAAAGATCATCCTCTATTACATTTAAATAAAACAAAACATTGCAAGAAAACAAAATATTTCAAGCAAAAATAGATGTTATAGATGTTAAACAATTTAATATATAAAAAAATACTTTGCAAATGAAAACAAGGCTAAAGCATAAAAGAAATTCAATTATGCATGCCTACAAGTTCACTTGGAACAAGATAATTATAGTCAACTCTCCATTATTCAGAACAAATGGGGTAAGGGAAACACTGGATTGTGCAAAAGCCAAAAGAATAGAGACAGTAGTGCAGAGTATATCCTCATGCCCCAAAATCATTTGGCCATCTGCACTGCCCTTCCCAGCTCTCCAGGACTATTTAATTCATACAGTCAGTGCAGATGGAACTGGCCTTGTTTATTTTTGCTAGGCCAGGTTAATAACCGTGTCAAACCTTGGTGTCAGCACACACCTCCTTACCTCCTCCAACACCTCATGATTTCACTGTGTCACTGTCTCCAATAACACACACAGAGCTGGGGCTATTGATGCTGCTGCCACCAACTTCTGGTTCCTTGGCACCAGTGCTGAGGCCTGAGGAAGTGAGCCTGGATGGACTCTGGCAACCAAAATATCAGTTATCTTTCTATGATGCTTCTCAGCATTTGGGAAACTGGTGGACACTGAACTGTGCCAGCATTGCAGCAGCTAAGGCTAGGCAGACCTTACTAGCTTTGATCTTGCACAGGGTGGAAACAGCTGCATTGCGTTCAATGCAGAAATCCCACTAGAAGCTGTGCAGATGCTCTTCTGAGGTGCTGAGCCTGGGTGAGGAATCCTTGGCATCAGTAACATTCATAGATAACTGAGTGTTAACTCAAGAATCTGATTTAACTTGGGACTAAAGCGGTAACGGTGTTCAGGAATGAAATACTTCAATTCTGCTACAGAAACAAGTTAAAATGTCTTAAAAAAACCACAAATAACACCCCCCCCCAGTCTCCTTGTTATTCGTTATAATCAAATATCATAACTGAAGGACTTTAAAAACACGAGAAAACCTTCTGAAATTAGTGGCAGCACAGGAAGACTGATTTACTTTTCATCTTCATCTTTACTGTTTGGTTGGTTGTTTTGCTTTTAGTAAACACCTCTGTTTAAGCTTATAGCCTTCACTAACTTGAAGAAAAAGATGCATTAGTTTCATTTTTTTGGAAACTGCAATTACAGGATAACAAACAAAATAAAAATAAAAGAACTCAATTTTGTGAACATTTATATTAATTCAAATTTATCAGTATCCCAAAATATTTCTGTACCTATACAATAACATCTTCTGAACAAATACATGATAACATTGTGCTTGATGAATGGATATACAAGCACACCAAATAAGAATTCATGGAATACTTTAATTTTGAAAAATATTTCACTAAAAATATGCCATAATTAGATCTATGGTCTAATCTAGTCAAAATCCACTGCCCTGTCTCTCAGTGTCATTTAGAAGCAGGTATTGCAAAGGATGCTTGAAGTACCTAGACTGGACTCACATATGGAACAACTAACTCCAAGGAATGGTTTTCCTAACAGGTGGAACTCAGTGGCAGAATTATACCATTTCTAAAATGAATTAAATGGTTAATTTAACTTACCAACTGTAGGTGTGTTTGCTGCACTGAGGGAAGCAGAAGAGGATATTGAGGAAATGCTCTCTGCATGTGTCAAGGGAGCTGCAGGTGGTGGACTTGAGTTAGAGGTCAATGGAGGGCTGAATGGCCTAGGCTAAACACAAGAGATCACAAGAGTATTACAGAGACAGAGAGTGGTTTTAAAAGGGTGAAAAAAGACTGTAAATAGAAGAGCTCTTCATTCTCCAACCAATTTCATAGTGTTTCTCAACATATTTCTTTTAATGCTTTATCTATCCTGGTTTTTAGTGTAAAACAGAACCCACATTTTCTATGGGAATGAATTCCATTATTTCATAGCTTATCATTATTAATTTTTTTGCCTGGGTAGTTAAGTCTAACATATTTGATTATGTAACAGCCTGTCAATAATTGTGCTATGACACAGTAGCAGAACCTAAGCCTATAGCCCTGTATATGTGTGCAGCAAACATGGATGTTCAGAGCTAAAGAAGAGCTACTAACAAACTGGAAGTGAGTCCAGCAGAGGGCAACTAAAATAGTTGAGGACTGGAGGACATGAGAGGGAGAGGCTGAAGGACCTGGGTTTGTTCAGCCTGGAGAAGAGAAGCTTAAGGAGGGATCTACTAGCAGTCTTTCACTAGCTATGAAGAAGATGGAGTCAGGCTCTATTCAGAGGTGCAAGAGCTATAACAAAGGAAATTTCAGCTGAACACAGGGAAAAAATTCCTTCTTGTAACCTTGTGGTTAAGCCCTGTGACAGGTTGCCCAAAGAGGTTGTGAGATCTCCCTCCCTGGAGGTTTTAAAAACTCAGCATGTCCCTGAGCAACCTGATGCAATTTTGAAGTTGGCCCTTCTTTGAGCAGGAGGTTGGCCTAGAGGAGGTCTTCAAAAGTCCCTTCCACCCTAAATCTTTGGATAGTTTTATGATCCATTTAACTGTTAAGGTATTAGTTTGAAATAACTAATGATCATTTTGGGATTAACCTATCTAAAAGGTACTGGAACTCCTGAAGCATCTTTTTTGGTTGGGTAATTGGTTTTTTATTTCAGTTCTATCACACTTGTCACTGAGTATATGACTTTTATACAGATTGTGGGAATTTTAAAAGGAGGTGACATATAATGAAGACAACTCACAATCTTCCACTTGTATCCAGATAATAGCCAATTTCTAAAACATGTAACTTTGTGCAGAATCACACTTTATAGCAAAACAGTACCAGCTAAATTCTTCTCTTTAATTCTGATGATATGAAGAACAGATTTCTTGGTCTAAGTGTGTCCTGGTTTCAGCTGGGATAGAGTTAATTTTCTTCCTAGTAGCAGGCACAGTGCTGTGGTTTGGATTTAGGATGAGAAGAATGCTGATAACACACTGATGTTTTAGTTGTTGCTAAGTACTGCTTATGCCAGTCAAGGACTTTTCAGCTTCCCATGCTCTGCCAGGGGCACAAGAAACTGGGAGGGGGCACAGCCAGAATAGTTGATCCCAACTGCCCCAAGGGCCATTCCATACCATACGGCGTCATGGGCAGTATAGAAACTGGGGGGAGTTGGCCGGGGAGCAGCGATCGCTGCTCAGGAACTGGCTGGGTATCGGTTGGCGGGTGGTGAGCAATTGCATTGGGCATCACTTGCTTTGGATATTGTTATTATCATTATTATATTATTATCATTACCATTTTAATTTATTTCAATTATTAAACTGTTCTTACCTCAACCCAGTAGTGTTTCTCACTCTTACTCCTCCGATTCTCTCCCCCATCCCATCGGAGCAGGGGGAGTGAGCGAGTGGCTGCGTGGTACTGAGTTGCTGGCTGGGGCTAAACCACGACAAAGTGCAATTACTACAATTTTATATTGGAATGAGAAAAGAATCTCAAAATGAACCCTATTCTGACCTTATAACATTACAGAAAAGCAAAAGAGTTAAACAATGTTTCAGTTTTGTCAAAGCATAAGACCAGAATTTTGTCCATAATGAGAATATGGTAAAAGTATCTTGCTACTTTGCAAGGCAGTAAGAGGATCTTACCATGGTAAAATTTTTCCAAGTCTTTAAGTCAAATGAAACCCAAAGAATCATAATATTCATAGAAGAGATTAAGCATGGCTTGATCTGATATTCTGTCTGGGTATTTGCATTCTTTGCCACATTCCTTATCAGCAGGTGGACCTGCACTGCAAGCAGTGAGCAGAGATGCAGGCAGTGTGCAACCTCTCACTATCCTAATGGGCAGCTGCTGCAGTCTGCCACCTCCCTTCTCCACCAACCAGCACCAAGGGCAGTGTGAAGTCACAGCAGGGCCACCTGTGTCAACACATGACTGATAAAGATCTACTTAATACCAATCATTCCCCAAAGCTTTGGCGATATCCCTAAATCAATGGAGTTTTGTTAATAACTTTGCTAGTATTTCACATTTTGAAAACTTTAATTCCACACATATGCTAGCTATCCTTTAATTTTCAAGTCATTGATTTGTCCAATTAAAAACATTCAGCTGATGCAAAATCTATGTTTTGGACCTTTTTAGTTAAGAATTATTTTGTTATAGTAACATGTTTATCATGAACAACTTCCATGCCTATATGGCAATGCTGAAAATCTGAGTATGTGATTCCTTGAACACTGGCTGGAAAGTAACTCCATTGTAACAGTGTAAATGATATTGAAATGAAATTGAGATACAATGGAGAATTAAAAAAAAAACAACCCACAACCAACAACAATCAATACATACTATTTCATTAATTCCACTAAGTTTCCCTGTAGACATCTTTGGTCTTGAAGCAGGCCTTGGAGGGGGTACAATGTTGCCTACAGAAAGAGGAGTTGTGGGCCTTGCTGAAAGAAAGCAAATTTAAGGAAATCAATATTAGAAAGGTCACACTGAACATAAATATGTACTCACTTGAATACAATAACTGGAAGTTCTGCTCCTGTTAGAAGTTCCTATTTTACAAGCTCCATTTTGTAAGATTTACCACTAATCATAAATGTTTTTAAAATAGGGACATGTGATACCCTGAAAAGTGACTCAAATGGCATCATGGGCTTTCTCATTGCTCTCAAATGATTTTATGCTATTCTCAGAGGTTTGTATGTAAAAAGATGGTTTTACCCGAGTTCCCTTTTGTGTATAGTCTATATGGATTCAGAATACAGGGCAGTCTTTCATATCTGACCATAAATGGAAAATTCAGTGGAAATTCATATTTGATCCTGGCTGACAATGGCATAACTCTGTTTACATCAAATTATGCCCTCTGAAATCCCACTGACTTCAATAAGTATACACCAGTATAACAGATAAATTACTCTGTTGACTGCAAGAACACAGTAACTCCATATTATCTCTTAGCCAAGCTATGACAAGTAAAAAGCAGTTAAAAAAAAAAACAAGCCTGCCCTCATGTCCTTCTAAACCTAACAGACACAATTAACAGATGGTGGCAGCAGTACAAAGATGCCACTTTTACATAGTCACAATTCCGAATAGAACTGTACTTCAAAATAAATGTTAGATACCATCCAATGAGTATGCCAGATCTAAAATTAACCACAAAATAGACTGAAACCCTACTATATGACTATGTCGTTGCAACACATCCTATCATCTCCCTCAAATTATTCTGGATGGTTCTTTTTTTTAATTAAATCAGTTAATGTTATTTAAAAATGTAACTTTTAAGTATGGGATTTTCTCAGGCATTCAGCATAACTCTGCCGTCATTGAAGTATGGGAGTTTCATCACTGACTTGGGAAGAAAGAAATTAGGCTAATACTGACCACATCCACCTTAATAGTTGCAAACTCAAATGTCCCCAAGTAAACTCACTTTTGAAATATCAGTCATTCCTTTAAAATTCCTGTTATGCCCCAGGAAGACACTGCATGCTAAACATTGAGTAGTCTGCTGCAGTATCACAGGTATTCAGTGAGTCCACTTGCTCAAATGCAGTTTTTGTTTGCCCTCTTAGTATGTAGCATTACCACAATATCATTCATGCTTCAAAATACTGGGTGTTAAAAAGGAACAGTTTTAAATCCAATTTATTTAACTGTATTTAATCTGAAAACATCTATACATACTTATTTCTAGAAAAGCAAAGCTCTGCACAGTTAAGAAAAAACAATGCCTTTAATTAAATAATTTAATTTTTTCTTATTTCAAGGTGAATATTTATTTCATTGTCCTAACTTTGAAGGAAGTTGGTGCTAACAAGCAGTTTAGTACACTGTAAGTAAGAAGATGAGTTAATTTTAACATAAAGTAAGCAATAGTAACAACTACAAAAAAAATCAGTCCAAAGCTTGCTTTTTGGAGTCAGTTATCAGCAAAGAGCAGTACACAATTCATGCTTGCCATACTGTGGTGGTGCACCCCCCCCCACCTTTTCTCTCTTCAACTGCTTTCCAACCTCAGGGATTCCTGCCAGACCGTGACCTTGTGTAGCGAGTTGGTCAGTTAGGTGCGCCTTAATTGTACCAGAAACTCTTACATGGTTGAAGCAGGGAGTGAGAACAATCACGTTACCCCTGACAGCTTTGAAACAGAGCAGTAATTATTGACCCGGATTGTGGCTCGGATGGAGATTTACAATGACTAAAGCCAATCACCTCACAATCCTATAAACAGCAGTCCTAAGTGAGGCCCTTGGAGCTCTCCTGGACTGGTGCGGGCTGCACCAGCACCTCCCTCTGAGCAGGGCGCCTCTCAGAGCCAGCAAACTCTGAAAGTTTGCTACAACCAGAGATCCATTGCCGAAGACCGACAGTGGAGCCTGGGCTGAAACCCTTCACTCCTCGAGGCTCAACCCTCGCCCGCTGAGAAATGCCAAGACATTTGATGTGAGTATTTCACTGAACTCGAGGGGAATTTTTAACAGGTATACCAGATATATATGTATTCATGTCTGTGTGTATGCAGGTGTGAATCAGTTTAAGTAGTCTGCAGATGTACCATTTAATTTCAAACCGAGTCTTATACTGCTGCATTATCCTTATTCCTATAAACTGTTGACCAAGTCTGAGACTAAGATTGGACCCAGCCGCACCCAGACTCCTCCCTGAGAAGGAGTTTAGAAAGCAAGGGGGTCTGTTCTGAACCTCGTGACTCAACGGGAGGGTCCTCCTTATCCCCTGCATACACTATCTCTCTGTGAATCATTCCAACTCAGTGTAACTGAATTTTCCTTTATGCGCTTCCACGTAGTAATAGAGTGAACCTTGCCATCTTGGAAACTGTAACTAAGTCACTGTTTTGATCAATTTTGTCTAATCACTCTGTTAATCCCTGATGCCTGAGTGCTATTAAAATGTTACAGTCAAATCCTGCGATTTGCTGCAAGTAAATTCTAAACTGCTACTGAATCAAACTGTGTAAAGTCACTCATTCACGATAAATTAACATAATCTGCAGGATTCACAAACCTGCATTCGTGACACATACCCTTATTTGTATGAACACAAGACGACACTAAACTATTGTGCTGGTTTTGGCTGGGACAGTTAATTTTCTTCCCAGTAGCTAGTATGTGGCTGTGTTTTGGATTTGTGCTGGAAACAGTGTTGGTAACACAGGGATGTTTTAGCTATTGCTGAGCAGGGCTTACACAGAGTCAAGGCCTTTTCTGCTCCTCACCCCACCCCACCAGCGAGCAGGCTGGGGGGCACAAGGAGCTGGGAGGGGACACAGCCGGGACAGCTGACCCCGACTGACCAAAGGGATGTCCCACACCGTATGACATCATGCTCAGCACATAGAGCTGGGGGAAGAAGGAGGAAAGGGGGACGTTTGGAGTGATGGCGTTTGTCTTCCCAAGTCACCGTTACGCGTGATGGAGCCCGGCTTTCCTGGAGATGGCTGAACACCTGCCTGCCCATGGGAAGCAGCGAATGAATTCCTTGCTTTGCTTTGCTTGTGTGTGCAGCTTTTGCTTTACCTATTAAACTGTCTTTATCTCAACCCATAAGTTTTCTCACTTTTGCCCTTCTGATTCCCTCCCCCATCCCATTGTGGGGGGAGTGAGTGAGCAGCTGGGTGGGGCTTAGTTGCTGGCTGGAGTTAAACCACAACAACTATAGTCCAGTAGTGCCAAAGATGATGCAGAAGAAATTTCAGCAGCAGTGCCAGTTTCTTCAATGAATAATTGTTCGTAGAATAGAGTATTATTGAAAATGTCACTTGGATCCTCAGAAGCACAGGTCTTCGAAGAATTCCCAAGCAAAGCAGAAGAGGCAAGGCAGGCATTTTCAGTTTTAAAATACAGTCTTTGAGGCTCCTTCTTGTCTGCGCTTGTGCATCTAATGGCAAGAAGTTCATCAGCAAAGGAAATCCACTGACTCAGAGACCATGAAACAGAGGATAAAGTACCAGTACTCCCTGATGGTGCTGCTGTAACACCAGATTTGCACAAAGCGGTAATGGTAAAGTCTGGTGAAGATGGGCTTCTAGGCCCAGAATCTGTCTGGCATCTAAGCAAAGACTGAGATACTCTACACCCAGGCAAAACAGTGGTAGATGAGGAGGAGCTCCTATTATGCTCTTTCAGTGTAGCTGAAGGAAAAGGGAAGAACTGAAACTAGGAGCAACACTGAAATGATAAAAATTTCAATATAAATCCAGACTTCAAAAACATATTCAATATCCACTGCATGAGGATTACTAGCCAGCATGAAAAATAACTGCTCTACTAGGCTAAAAATCAAACCACTTACAAATAAAAGAAAAAACCCCAGCCACATATCACATGTACTTCATTCATACTGTTAACCATGTCATTTTCCATTTTTTAAATAAGCCGACAAGTAATTTATTCTGTTTCTCTCCCCTTAAGGCCCTACTTAGAATACTTACTTCTCATGACTTTCCTTATTCCTCTAACTTCTTCCCTGTCATGGTTTCACTTTCTCTCATCTTTGTCTTTTCCTCCTTGTGTCCTATTCCACGTTTATTTCCTCTCCACAGCTTTCTGCTTTTCATTTCTTTCAAAGTTATTTAATCAAACCTACCCTTCTCTGTTCCTTCCAAACATTTTTATCCTCTTACCCTTAACATCTGTAATGGGAAGACCCAACATAAATTGCTGTCCAGTGAATGAATGAAGACAATGCAGTCATGAGATCTTGTATGATATTCTTCTGTCTGTATCAATCCACATCTAGTGAGTAACTGTATGTATGAGTCATCATCTGCCCCAGTTTATTTCCTCTCTCATCCTAGAGTCTTCAGGCTGCTGGAAAACAGGAGTTTTCCACAAGTATTCCCTGCACTTGGCTGTTGCCTGTTGCAGTAGATGACAACAGAAGCAGCAAATACAAGGTTAGTAAATTCTCAACATCTTGCAGATTGGCAAAGCTAGGAACAGCAGCAGAACGGCATACAAAATTAAAAAGAGAGCAACACGGTTAAAAGTTCAGATCAAAAGTATAGGTGTCCTCTCTACAGTTGTCCTTTTGTCATGAACAAATATATTCTCCAAGCCCAAATAAACAGAGATTTAACACAGCTTTCCCTTTCTAACAGGTATTTTAAATATCATTCAAAGGTTTTGAAATACTACTACAAATCCTATACAAAAACAATGTGGAAACATGCAAGACCTAAAAATACACATGGATGAAAATGAGGAAGATAAATAAAAAGAAGCATTTTTATAATATCAATAGCTGCCTAAAAAATGTTTGTTGTGCTTGTTCAAGATAAAGTTAGCTTAAACTTCTAATAAAGCAGGATTATTCACAGATGACCAAAGTTTACTTCTATGCTGCATAAACCATTGTCTGCTCAAATACCATGGTAGTTTAGGTGTTCAATGATTAACTCACAGTTACAAAACAATATCTAAAGAAATGTTTTAACAGTAAAAAGTATCTGTAGGACATGCTAGATCATGACGTATATATTCTGGATACAAAATAAGTAATTTAAGTAATTTCGGCTTGAGATTTTCAAAAGCTTTAAGCATCAGCTTATCTATACTGACCTTCAAGTTGAAGATAAAACACTGATTTCAAGGAAAATACAATCAAGATCAAAGTTGTCTGCAATATGAAATATACCGATTCAGTATTTTTTTTTTCACAAATGTATTAGTAATTTGTTATACTTTAGAACATTTTAGAACACTTGGATTCTATAGATAATTTCACAAATGTACACAGCTTAGTTAACTCCTAGAACAACACTGCTTTAAATAATTATTTAGGAGATAAAGTCTGCCAAGGCACAGATGTTTCATAACTAAAATTTACTTATGCCCGCAGGGCACTATATTCCACCAATTTCAATGAAATATAGAGGTCCCTGTATAATCCACTTTCAGTTATGAGGCCTTGGGTAGATGACTGCCCCCAGATAGCTACAGAGGATGTTATGGATCCCAATTACCTGTCACTGCTCATCAGCCAGAGGCTACTCTGTCCAAAGTTCTGCTGACAGGAGGAACTGTATGAACATTTCCTAACCTGCTTCAGCCTTCTATCCAGGCGCAACAATAAAGAAATGGATATAGTGACAACCGCCAGTACAACAAATTAAGTATCCTTTGCCTTCCTCTACAGACTCCAACACCATATCAAAGCAATAATGCAGCTAGCAAAAACAGATTATTTTGAGAACGCACAACTTCTTTTCAGCATATCCACAGAATCATTTAGGTTGGAAAAGACCTTTAAGATCATCAAGTCCAACCATTAACCTAGCACTGCCAAGTCCACCACTAAACCATGTCCCTAAGCACCACATCTACATGTCTTTTAAATACCTCCAGGGATGGGGACTCAACCAACCTCTCTGGGCAGCCTGTTCCAATGCTTGACTACCCTTTCCATGAAGAAATTTTTCCTAATATGCAATCTAAACCTCCCCTGGCGCAGCTTGAGCCCATTTCCTCTTGTCCTATCGCTGACTACATGGGAGAAGAGACCAACACCCACCTCCCTGCCCCCTCCTGTCAGGCACTTGTAGAGAGCGATAAGGTCTCCCCTCAGCCTCCTCTTCTCCAGGCTAAACAACCCCAGTTCCCTCAGCCGCTCCCCATCAGCCCTGTGCTCCAGACCCTTCACCAGCTTCCTTGCCCTTCTCTGGACACGCTCCGGCACCTCAAGGTCTTTCTTGTACTGAGGGGCCCAAAACTGGACACAGTATTCCAGGTGCGGCCTCACCAGCGCCGAGTACAGGGGGACAATCACCTCCCTGCTCCTGCTGGCCACACTATTCCTGATACAAGCCAGGATGCTGTTGGCTGCCTTGGCCACGTGGGCACACCACTAGCTCATATTCAGCTGGCTGTTGACCAACCCCCCCAGGTCCTTTTCTGCTGGTGTGGTGGGTTGCCCCTGGCTGGATGCCAAGTGCCCACCAAAGCTGCTCTATCACTCCCCTTCGCAACTTGACGGGGAGAGAAAATATAACTAAAAAGCTCATGGGTCGAGATAATGACAGGGAGAGATCACTCACCAATTACTATCACAGGCAAAACAGACTCATCTTGGGGAAATCAGTTTAATTTATTACCAATCAAAACTGAGTAGGGTAATGAGAAATAAACACCAAATCACAAAACACCTTCCCCCCACCCCTCCCTTCTTCCCGGGCTGAACTTCACTCCCAATTTCTCTACCTCCTCCCCCCAAGCAGCGCAGGGAGACGGAGAATGGGGGTTGCGGTCAGTTCATCAGACGTTGTCTTTGTGCTCCTTCCTCCTCAGGGGAGGACTCCTCACACTCCTCCCCTGCTCCAGTGTGGGGTCCCTCCCACGGGAGACAGTCCTCCAGGAACTTCTCCGAAGTGGGTCCTTCCTGTTGCAGAAGGCATTACCTAGCTCAAACAGAGTCTAATACAAAGTGTTAGTAGCACGGCCTGTTAAAGCCTTGGGCTGCAAACTGTGAACTTTCACCTAGATATGCTGACTGTATGCTGAACTCCCACTTAACTTCATGAAAGAAGGCCCTGAAACCAGTGCAAACCAGAAAGATAAGGTAGTCAGAACCATTAGCAGAAGCTGTATCCATTAAGATAAGAGAAGGACAAGAAGGACAAAGGATCCAATAAAGAACAAGGAGACCCCAGACCCAAATATTGCTATTGGACTGAACCATCGCGTGAGGGGAGGGGAACTTAAATGGTAAGGGTATAATTGCCCAGGGATTTCTTTGTTCAGTGTCCCTCTCTGGAGGCACCCAGCCCAAGCTGTCATTTACTGCTGTACCACTCAATAAATCTGCCTGGCATATGTTGTGTTGAAGGCTCTGCTTCGGGGAAACCTAGGGTCGAGCCTGAGGGGAGAGAACACGTCTGTCCTGGTTTCGGCTGGGATAGAGTTAATTTTCTTCCTAGCAGCAGGCATAGTGCTGTGTTTTGGATTTAGTAGGAGAAGAATGTTGATAACACGCTGATGTTTTTAGTTGTTGCTGAGTACTGCTTATGCTAGTCAAGGACTTTTTCAGCTTCCCATGCTCTGCCAGGCGCACAAGAAACTGGGAGGGGGCACAGCCAGAATAGTTGATCCAAACTGACCAAAGGGCTATTCCATACCATATGACGTCATGCTCAGTATATAAACTGGGGGGGTTGGCCGGGGAGCAGCGATCGCTGCTCGGGAACTGTCTGGGTATCGGTCGGCGGGTGGTGAGCAATTGCATTGTGCATCACTTGCTTCGTGTATCATTATTATTATTATCATTATTATACTGTTACTATTAGCATTACTATTTTACTTTATTTCAATTATTAAACTGTTCTTATCTCAACCCAGGAGTGTTTCTCACTCTTACTCCTCCGATTCTCTCCCCCATCCCAGCGGGGTAGGGGGAGTGAGAGAGCGGCTGCGTGGTGCTTAGTTGCTGGCTGGGGCTAAACCACGACAACGTCCAAGAGTGAGTGAGTGAGTGAGTGCATGGGGAGCCAAAAAGGGGCACCTGTCAGCTAAATGGAGCTGCCGCTGCCAAGGGACTCCAGTCCGAGCAGTTAGAGTCTCGGGTGGTGTGTGTGCGACTCCCTGAATGGTGGGTGAAGGCTCGGGCAGCGGCCACTCCTTTAACACATCCCACGGGCTACAGTTCTTCATGAACTGCTCCAGCGTGGGTCCCCCGCGGGGTTGTTGCCTTTAAGTAGTAGATTTTGGTAGTAGGTTTTGTTATACTAATGAAATGTGGTCCTATGCCTTTAAGTAGTAGATCTCGTTATACTAATGAAATATAGTCCTTGAGTAGCAGTGAAGTAATGCATATTTTGCTACATTGATAAAATGTAAGGAGGAAGGGAGGATGGCTAAGCGGATGGTTGCATACCTTCAAAGATAAGGGGATGGCAGAACAAAAGGGGCATGCACATAATAGGAGAAACTGGCTAAGAGGTAATTCGGGCAGGGGGAGATCGCGACCACCGACCTGATTAGGGACTGAAGCAAGCACCCCCCCACACCCCTCCTGCGCAAGCACAGTGAATTAAAGACACACTATGGCTTTAAAGACTATGCGAGTAAACTGTTAACCAATGAAGATGAGCGCACGAAGACAGGTTAATGATTATGTATTAGAAAGGTGTGGAGATTGTATATTCAATGTATAAATAAGAGCACAGATTCCGAACTTGGTGTGCTTGATTTGTGGAACTCTTCCACCTTGCACCCTACGCAGAATAAAGCAATATCTCCTTTCAAAACCGTTTTTGTTTTCAGGAGCTTTATTTCCAGGTAACAGGGTCACAGGCTCCTTCGGGCACATCCCCCTGCTCCAGCATGGGCTCCTCCATGGGTGCAGGGGCACAGCTGCCTCACCATGGTCATCACCAGGGGCTGCAGGGGAATCTCTGCTCCGGCGCCTGGAGCACCTCCTCCCCTCCTCTGCACTGACCTTGGTGTCTGCAGGGTTGTTCCTCTCACATATTCGCACTCCTCACTCCAGCTGCAGTTTGCGTCTGGTTGCTTTTTTTTTTTTTAAATCCCCTTCTTAAATATATTATCACAGAGGCACTACCACTGTCGCTGACTGGCTCGGCCTTGGCCAGCGGCGGGTTCATCTTTGAGCTCGCTAGCTGTGAGAGGCTGAAAGGGTTAAAGTCTCAAACATTGTGGTGAGGCAAGTTAAGGTCTGCAAAGAGACAAGTTAAGGTCTCCACAGTGATAAATTGGGATCTTCATAACACCACAGGTGAGAAGGCAATTGGCCTGGTGCCAGGAGGCATGTCAGAGGGTGTGCAGTTCCGCCCTGTGATGGCCAAAGGTCCTGCGGAGTTCATTTGAGCAAGGGGCTCATGACCACCCGAAAGACCCCTCGCGACCACCCCCCCCAGTGGCGCCTGCACAGAAGATGGAGAACATTCTGGAATAAGCCTCAAGGGGGCGAGACTAGAGGCGGGGACTGGCCTATCAAAGGCACAACTCCGAGGAGCCACGTGTGCAGCCCCACCACTGCAGGACTCCACATGGCTGCTGCTCCAGACCTGCCTCCCCCCCCACTACCGGTGCTGCTGGCACAGCCGGAGGCCCTGCGCTCCAAGAGCAGTGCGCCCACTGCCAGAGGGCTGCTCCATTTACCATCGACATCGCGGGATCCAAGGGTGGTGATCTCTCTCTCTCTCTCTCCTCTTTCTTCCTTCCTTTTCCTTTCCTCTTATAAGTATTTGAATTAGAACCCACGTTGCCTATCGTTGCGCTTTCCTGGTTCGGGTTGCCTCCTTATTACCAAGTCTGAGACTAAGATTGGACCCAGCCGCACCCAGACTCATCTCTGAGAAGGAGTTTAGAAAGCAAGGGGGTCTGTTCTGAGCCTCGTGACTCAATGGGAGGGTCTCCCTTATTCTCTGCATATCGTGGTGCTTTCAAGTTCAGGTTGGTGTTTACCATCAATAAAGTGTTTAATTGGTCCTTTGGTGTTGTTTCACCTTAATTTAGCCCAAGGAAATCACAGAACCTCCACGATCCTCTCTGGACAGCCCAGTTCAGGTCGTGACACTATCATTGGCTCTGTCAGACATAGGGGAAGCTTCTAGCAGCTACTCACAGAAGCCACCCCTGTAGCCCCCCTGCTACCAAAACCTTGCCACACAAACCCAAGACAACTAGGCAGCTTTCCAGCCACTCTTCCCCAAGCCTGGAGCGCTGCATGGGGTTGTTGTGACCCAAGTGCAGGACCCGGCACTTGGCCTTGTTGAACCTCATACAGTTGGCCTCGGCCCATCGGTCCAGCCTGTCCAGGTCCCTCTGCAGGGCCATCCTACCCTCCAGCAGATCGACACTCCCACCCAGTTTGGTGTCGTCTGCAAGCTTACTGAGGGTGCATTCAATCCCCTCATCCAGATCATTGATAAAGATATTAAACAAGGCTGGCCCCAAAACAGAGCCCTGGGGAACACCGCTCGTGACCAGTCACCAACTGGACTTAACTCCATTCACCACAACTCTTTGGGCCCGGCCATCCAGCCAGTTTTTTACCCAGCGAAGAGTACACCTGTCCAAGCCATGAGCAGCCAGTTTCTCCTGGAGAATGCTGTGGGAGATGGTGTCAAAGGCTTTACTAAAGTCCAGGTAGACAACATCCACAGCCTTTCCTTCATCCACCAGGCGGGTCATCAGGTCATAGAAGGAGATCAGGTTGGTCAAGCAGGACCTGCCTTTCATGAACCCATGCTGACTGGGCCTGATCACCTGGGTGGCCTGTACATGCTGCATAATGGCACTCAGGATGATCTGCTCCCTGACCTTCCCCAGCACCGAGGTCAGGCTGACAGGCCTGTAGTTCCCCGGGTCCTCCTTCTGGCCCTTCCTGTAGATGGGCGTCACATTTGCTAACCTCCAGTCAACTGGGACCTCCCCAGTTAGACAGGACTGCTGATAAAGGACTGAAAGTGGCTTGGTGAGCGCTTCTGCCAGCTCCATCAGTACCCTTGGGTGGATCCCATCCGGCCCCATAGACTTGTGTGTGTCTAAGTGGTGTAGCAGGTCGTTAACCATTTCCCCTTGGACTATGGGGGCTTCATTCTGCTCTCTGTCCCTGTCTTCTGGTTCAGGGGGCTGGGTACCCAGAGAACAACTGGTCTTACTATTAATTATATATATATAAATATATATATAAAATTTATCCTTAAATATGTTACAAATGTGGATCCACTAGCCAATAATCTTGACTGGATACCTAAGTGAGGAAGAAACAGTCTAATGATTTCTGTAAGCTAGATTTGTTATAAAACATAACTTTTAAGGAACATTAATTTGTAGTGGAGGAATAAGTTCCACTTAAAACCTTAAGTGTTACGTAGCAATGCTGGTTGCTGCTAAAAGGACATTACTAAGGCCAAGAAGAATTAGCACTAGTTGTACAGAATTCTCCTATTGATATATATACTCTTTTTTACTGTTCTTCAACCTGTATGATCAAGTACAGATGAAAACAGGTAGAAATCCATGATCACGAATAAAGAAGTAAGGTCTATTATGATTTTTTGAATAGGAATACCTAGTTAAAAGAAACAGTGAACACTTCCTTTCTCAGGCACATGGGAGAAGAGTCTCTACATTAAGACAGTAGGGGTTGGAAGAGAGACATACAGTAGGTAGACTGAAGAGAACTATGAAACAGTGTATCTGCTACTGTTAGTAAATAGTAGATTCCACCTTAAATCCCCTGAGATAATCAACATAAATTATTTAAGTAAATACTTTTAGTAAGCAGGTCCTAACATAGCCCTAATATCTGTTTTTGTTTTGGTCTTTCCTTCCTCTTTCTGAACTAGTTTCTCAACATCTGCTCTCAGCCTTTTCAACACACATACCCACTCACATGCTATTTTGCTTCCCTTCTCTCTTGCTGCCTTTTGAATGTAAAAATCAATATTGCCTATTTCTGTAACACACACCACCCCCCCCCACCCCCCACCCCGACCAAGTTTCAGGAAAGCCTGCCAGTGTCCTCCCCACACTAATATCCTCCAAAATCCCACACCCAAAATTCCCATGCAGTATCTGCCCCCTCCCCTCACCTCCCATACTCCTCTCATCAGCGTACCCTCTTCCTCCCAATACACCTACTCTCAGGTGGTACCAGGAACTCCTCCTTAATTCCAGTCTCAGTCCTGCCATTTTTCTCCCACTCCCACACATCTCCTAACAGATTCATGGTTTCCTACAGGAAACAAATTCCTCACAGCAAAGCTCCACAGTGGCTTTGTACTATATAGCTCAACAGGCTTTCCTGGAAAGAAGAAACCCATCCCTATTCACAGTGCAAGCTCAGCATCTCTCAGTTGCTGTGACAACCTCCATTTAATTTCCCAACTTTACCAACTAAAACAATAGGATTATATTCTTCCTCCAGCATAGATGATAATTTTTTGTAAAAGGAGAGGAGAGAAAAAAAAGACAAAAGCAAGATAGAATTTTCCTAAGGTTTCTAGTGTTCTCTCTTCCCTCTTGCACCCTAGCTTGAAAGCCTGACATACTGCACCCTGAGTTGTGTATTACTCATAACATAGGATACTGCTTTACAAAATTCTTTCATTTCAACAGTCAAAGCACATCCCCTTGCAATGACTAAAAAAGCAACAACAGAACATCCTGAAGAATATGCAGAAAACATTTTCTACTATCAAATATTTTACCTGAGGAGGATGAGGATGCCAAGGAAGCTGAAGAGGAAGATTCAAGAGAACTGCTAAAGAGTGGATCCCATGTCAGAAGGTCACTGTTCCCCTTTCTATAGTAAGAGATACAATTGAAATATTAATGAAAGATGTACATAGTCATAAAAATAAAATTACAACTTTGGTAATTCATCTTCTGTATTAGTTAATCTTTGCATCTAAAAATTAAAAGTACTTACAAATTGCAGGTCAAGGAACTGATTTACACATAAGGAAACTATCTGAACTGATACCTTGGTGCAAGTGTGTGTGGACATATTTCATAATGTCAGTAAATTATTTTCATTTTCAACAAGACATACGTCTACAAATCAATTTGTTTCAGTATATACATATATGGGCAATGCATACAGACCTGTCCAAATTTGGGGCTTGTAATCTTAAACACTTTACAATGGAACACTATATGATGGAAACTAAACCCATCTTATTTAAAACCTGAAATTTTAATAAAAAACAATATTTTTAAATCACATAATTATAAATATCAATTGAGACAGATCACAATGAAGCAAATGCATTAGAAAGGGAAAACAAGCGAATAGAAATCTCCATTGTTGCATAATTACTCCTTAACTCTTACGATGCAATAGATGCCTGACTTAAAATAGCAGTCGACTGATATTTCAAATGAGTCTCGGAGTCTTAGATCAAAATAAGACCAAATTCCCCCAAAACTACACTTAATATAATTTTAAAAGTTGAACTTACTTATTAGCTGGAGTAGAAAGCTTTGATTTTGTTAACTCTTCACCTAAGCAAAAGACACAGTATTATCACCACTCTAAAATAAAAATCTTTCAGCTTCACTATAAAAAGATAGTAAATGTTAATAGTTGCAGTTCAAAACTAATTATGAATTATTAAAATGGAGAAGAGAAAATGCATTATCTCTGATAATATAAATTCAGATGCTCCTGAAATACCTTCTAAAAGGAGAGGACTAAACAGATCAATGCATTTCAGGAGGAAGTATGGGTCACTTGAAATTTCTTCCTTAAATTATACTGTTTACATCAATATTCTTCTTCAGGAAACCTGGCTTGGTTTCCCACTGAGAAAAACCCTAAAGGATAGAGACTAATGCTCTATACTCTATCTCCATGGCCATGTTTTGTGTTTTTTACTATAAAACAGAGAGAGTGTGCTTTGCTGTATTGTGGATGATACTCAACTTGAGCAGGAGGAAGGGTTTTAAGAACTTACACGAGTCATTTCCATTGGATTCCCACACACACACATTTGGCTCTTGGATTTGTTCCTCATCACTGTCACAGACAGCCTCATCTGTTTCCCAGAACAGGGAACAGCTGAGTATACAGAAAAAGATGTCATCTTTGGGTGGCTTCTACTAGCTGCTTTGAAATTTTGACCAAATAACTTAATTTTGTCCTTTGAATTTATTGTGAGTAGTTCAAAGGCAAATATCATAAAGGTACCTAGAACTGACAAGAGAAATATTTTTTTCTACTTCAAATACAAATACTTAATAAGTTAATTTTTTCAACAATAAAAAAAATAATATTTTCATGCTATGTTAAAAAACTAACATAAATAGACTAAAAGCTAAATAGTCACACTTACTGGATGAATTTTGATTGATTTGTGCCTGAAACAGAAAAAAAACAAAACCCATAAGAATAAATTATTTTACCAAACTGTCAAATAAAACACTTAATAGTCCCAGGGTTCTTATTTCCACTCAACTTTCCATGCGATATTTTGCTTTCAATGCCAGGCAGAACATTCTGGATCTTGCAGAAGACCAGAACATGAGCCAGGGCAGAGCAACTAGTGCATGCCCACCACACCAGTAAGAAAAGGCAGGAATGAAGACTGTGGAGCTGACAAAGGCAACAGTACGACTAAATCCCTTGACAGCCTGGGCCAGTAAAATTAAACAGCTTATATCACGTGGTATGCCTGACAGGTAAGAATAGAAACATTCCTAAGGTTTTCCCCAATAACTTTCTCATGTACTACACTTACTTGGTTTTAATCTAAAAATGTGAATAAAAAAGCCATTTTGTACTTACATAACTGTGTTTCTGCTTTCAAAACATGGGGGGGGGGGGGGGGGGTGTGTGTGTGAGAAAAATCATCATTAATATTTTAATATGCATAATATTGTCCTTAAAATCAGAACCATCTATATTCTGATCTGAATATTGTACTAGCATATTTTAATACTATTTATTTGTAATATCATCCCATGGTATAAAGGATCACTCTGTGGTTTGGCAGCATACAATAAAACTGCACCGTAAAAGTTATATGTATCCGCATTATATGATCTGTTTTAAAGGTTTGTATATTATTGAAAACAAATTAGTAAACTATGTTAAAAGCCATGCTCAGCTAACTCCATATGTATTCAAATGTCTTGTGGTGACAACAGCAGAAAGACAAGGACTGAGCACTCCCAAGACTCAAAGTAAAGTAATTCTCCCTTTTCAGATTTTAACTTAACATTACATTGCAATAAAGTGTATCAAAGATGACCTAGTGCACAAGAAAAAAAGAATCATTGAACTTTAACCTAGAATAAAGTCTGAACAGCAAAATATATGTTAACACTAAAGATTCCTTTTCTTCTCTACTCGTTAAAAATACAAGGAACAAAATTACTTACAGATATTGCTGGAGAAAGAGCGATGTTCCCTATAGATACTTTTAATTCATCCAAGGAAGGCATGGTATATTGAGAGCTATTATTTGGCTGGACAGGTTTTATTTCTACATGGAACCTCCTGGGTTCATCATCTTCAGAGTCAGAATCACTGGATGAATAGAAATGGTTCTCTTTGGTATGTTTTTCTTAGTTAAGGTGGAGATACTTCAAATTCATCTGTTTCATAATTACTCTCTACAAAATGCTCATATTAAGTAAACACCACAGATAAACAATGCTGCTTAAGCTCTTTGTGCCCTTATACAGACACTTCAATTGTATCCACTGTCCAAAATTCACAACTCGAGTTAAAATTTAGTTTTTATATTCCATTCATCTTCATAATGGTATTCTGTTATCAAAGGCACAATGTCATATAACTGAACAACTGCATATTTGAAAACATCAGGATAAATGAAAGATTCTACAGTAGCAACACTTCTGTATGTTAAATTTATGATTTGTAAGACTCAACAAGGATTCTAACGCATGTATGAAAAACGTATGCATTGTAGAAATCCTTTTAAACCAAGTGAGGGAAAGTCCTAGCCTTTTTAATTAGCAATGAAATGCCATGGTACCTGTACCAAGCATAACAGTAGAGGAAGCAGCAGCCACCATTACTTGCCCCTTTTTGCAGAGGCACCGAAAAATTTGCAACAAAGGATGCCAGTTACACAGAAGGCTGCACAGTAAACTAAACCCCATCAGCCGCTTAAAGCACTATCATCCTTGGCTAAAAAGGAATCACAATGACAACTCAGCCCTCAAAATAAGCAAAATATACGGATGAATTTAGCCTTTGTTCTTTATATGCACAGGAACTGCACTCAACGAAAGCTCTGAAAGGCCTATGCTAAGTCTTAAAAGATTCAGTTGTTTTGAGAAGAAACAAGTTGAAAATTTTCCTCTACTGAAACATAAGTGTGTCTTGCCACCTAGGGGGAGCATACATATTCTATACCTCACTTCTGTTATTTTCACTTGGAAATATGCCAGCCATTTGAATGAAATCTCTTCAAACTATTCCCTGACAGAGATTAAAACCCTGAACCCTAAAGACATTCCAAATCCAATTCAACTGAAAGAAACCCTGAGACGTGGTGAGGACAAAGTCAAATGTCTTCATCTTACAGGCTATCTGTCCCCCAAAATAGAACACATCTGGAAAAGAAAATTTTAAAAGACAAGTCATTTTTCATTTCACCAAAAGACTTCTTGCCTTGAAAGTTATCACCGAGTTTCAAGATTCATTTCCTATGAATCAGGTGGCTCTTGTAAAGTGGCATGAGCTGACCACTGAGGTATTAGGTCTATTAAACAGTTACTGACAAAGTTCAGTTTAGACCTGAATGCCATGAACTGAAAGGTCAGTCAGTAATTTTTAGGATGAGTGTTTTTCCAACACTTAAGACTGACCTTATTAAGACTGACTGCCGTTATGGTAAAATAACGTCCTCCAACAAATCATCTTCCTTGACTTAACACTTTAATGAGTACTTCCCCATCCCAAATAACTGTAATAACAGGACATAACTTGGAACAATAATAGCAAAAAGGATATCCTGTGATGCTTCTGGTTTAATGCTGTATCCTTCATCATCTACATCAGGAATGTTCTAAAAAACAAAAAACAAACAAAAAACAAAATATACAACAAAAAAGATGGTATTGACAAATAACTAAAAAATGTTGTTCTTACATCAGAACGAATTTTATATAATTGACAAATTAAAATTTGATTACAACACCTCATGAAAGTCATTGTTATTCATTATTAATTCTTAGTTATCTCAAGTTATGCTCTATAGTTCAGAAGTAGAGAGACAGATAAGATACCTCAGGAAGACAATGCAACAAAACAACCTCCAAATTTCCTATGAAAACTGGCAAATTTTAATGCATCTGCTTTTACTGGTATTCTATCAAAAAGATCAGAAACCAACAGAAGCATTTTAACTTAACTACTGAGTGTTAAATAAGCCTACAATCCTCTCAGTCCCAAATATTTTCCCAGCTTCTACTTCTAATTCTTCCAGCTAAGCCACTGGAGGCTCTGATGGTGCAGGAGTACAACTTTTCCTAAGTACTAGTCAGTACTTTAATATGTAAGCATTCCAGGTTATACAGGTTGCAACTTCCTCTCTCCCCCTTGAAAAGACAGCAAGCCTGTACTGTTGCTTTAGCAAAGAATATCCACATTAATTAAAATGCATGGATGAAACTTAAAATACAAGTGCTCAAAATCTGGTTCCAAAGTTTTCATTTATGCATCTCCAGCACCGTCCTGGATCTTTAAAGCTAATAAGCATCTGGGAACTTCAAACTAGTTCAGTTTTTCAGGTCCTGCAGGCAATTAAATATTAATTGAAGAGAATTATGTTTAAAATAATTTAGAATTCTTAGCTAAGCACTTAGTTTCATAAAAGTGCTTTGAGACAGAGAGAAACAAGTCTCTAATATGATCATCTAAATTTTTAAAATGTGCAAAAAAACCACACTCATGTATATTATATATAAAGGGATAGACTTGGATACACAGATACTTTCCCCATTCAAAACAGAAAAAGAAAAGCCCACTCATGACTTTGCATGCATAGTTAGTCTATGTGAACTGCTGAGATGCTACAGTAAGTGTATTACAAAAACCACAACCCAGATGTCTTAACAATTTCACCAGTTATAAATTTCTTATAAAAATGACAAAGGGTGAAAGAGATACTTAATGTACCTTTGTATTGACAAATTGTGTCACATACAAGCAAAATGGTACCTCAAAAGTATTTCTTACAAGTTAAGTAGTAATTTCAAAATATTGTTTTCAACATTTTGAACAGTTGGACAGTTCTGCTTTCTGAAACATCAGAGTTTTATTTACTAATCTACATTTTGTAACAGTGATAAAAGACACAGCCCTTCGGGTGAGATACATAATCACAAATATCATGTTAATGAAGGCTTTTACATTTACTTGACTAATTCTTACTCCCTTCTCCACGCTCCTACAACGACAGAACTATATGTTATGTGGTGGATCATAGTGCATCTTTTAAGTACCAGGCACACAATGCAGACAAGACCCAATTTGCCCACCACACTGAATGGAGGAAAAAACCACAACCTTCCTGTATACATGTGTCATTTTTGAACTTCAACACAGAGGAAGAAGATTTTTGCAAATTCTGGGTTTCCATAAGAAGTAGTTATTAATATGATTGGGGATGAAGGTCTAGCCCCCTACCCAAACATGCTATTTGTAGTATCTGCAGTAAAAATAAGCTCAACATGGATGCAACTTGAACCCTCTGGAAGTCACTGGAAAGGTGGACTTCCTTGGAAGAAGGTTTCACATTCTCAGAGGTTCTATCAAGCAATTAAACATATAAAAACCACAGAGTTTTCCCTGTGTTTGCATATGTAATACAACACATTATTGATTAAGGTATTATACAGTTTTAAATATACATAAAAAATGTAGGGTTTAGAACTCTGCCTTTGCATTAGTATGTTCTACAAACTTTCTGGGGTGAATAATTTTTTAAAGAAATAAAACATAAGGACATAATAAATAACGAAGTAAAACTACCTATACAAAAAGCATGAGGACTGAGCATTCCATTCCCAAAACTTATTTTTTAGTTTTTTCAGTCAATAGAATCATAGAATTGTTTAGGTTGGAAAAGACCTTTAAGACCATCCAGTCCAACCATTAACCTAACACTGCCAAGTCCACCACTAAACCAGTTAAGGGTAGAGTAATAATTAATTTCACGTTTCCTGGCTTGGTGGCTGGATTATTTTTTTAATGAAAGTAAAAACTAGGAATCATTAAGGTTGGAAAGGACCTCTAAGATCATCAGTCCAACCATCAACCCAACACCCCCATCCCCACTAAACCATGTCCCAATGTGCCACATCTACCCATTTTTTGAACCCCTCCAGGGATGGTGACTCCACCACCTCTCTGGGCAGCCTGTTCCAATGCTTGACCACCCTTTCTGTGAAGAAATTTTTCCTAATATCCAATCTAAACCTCCCCTGGCACAGCTTGAGGCCATTTCCTCTTGTTCTAATACTTTGACTCAGTTTCCTTGCTCTGTCCCATCTGACATCCAAAAAGCAATGGAAGAAGCCACACCATAACCATGTCATTGGTTCCTCTGAGGCACGTACAAAGGACAAGAGAGGAACATGTGGAGCATACTGCATTTGGCCCTTCCTCAGCAACGTTAGCACTGCTCACAGGTTGGTCAACGGGTCAAGAAGCAAAGAACCTTAACTGCACTTCAGTTTGATTTCTGCCCATTTTCTCTTCTCCTGGGATATCTACAGTGGTTACAAGTGCTCCTTATCAAGTTTTCCTCAGAGTATGCTTCAAGATACCACTGAGCTGAACAGCTCACTGTGTTTTTTTGCCAGATGAACTTTCTACCATTTTACTGAACTGGACTGACTTCCTGTACATCCAGATGAGGACCAAAGCAAACTCAAAGCAAGTAGTTGAAGCTCATAACCTGAACAGGAGAAAAAAGAGCCTCTCTGCTTTCGACATATTTGAGATGTAAATTTGACTCAAGTATATCCTTAGGTTAAGACAGAGGTATAACATATTCTCAGCTTCCTCTCTTTAGGGTGCCTATTAACCCAAAAGACACAAAACCAAAGAGCAGCCAGTCACTTTCTTCCATTGCCAGATCTGCAGAAAGAAAATCAGGTATTCAAAGTGCTCCTGCTGTCTTGTACTGTGACTACAAAGCCTTGTACCCTGTATCAATGGCAGCTATTCACAACATGTCAGAACTAAACATTACAAAATGCAAATAAAAAAATATTTAATTTCACTAAAGGTTACACTTGTGTTCCACAAATTAGAGTATGAAAGTTCCAATTTCAATCAGTCCCTAGCAATAAAAATGGTGTATAATTCTATATAACCTTAATTATGCTACACTCATATGTAAAGAGGTTAATGAAAAGTTTTGGATGCCTCGACAGAGGTAGTGGAGGCCCCATCCCTGGCAACATTCAAGGTCAGGTTGGACGGGGCTCTGAGCGACCTGATCTGGTTAAAGCTGTCCCTGCTCGCTGCAGGGGGGTTGGGCTGGATGGGCTCTGAAGGTCCCTTCCAACCCAAAGCATTCTATGATTCTATGATATATTTGTTTGCATTCCAGTTTCCTATGAAAAAAGGTTCAACATTATTTTCTGTGTATCTGTGGCTCCCTCCTTAATTACTTTTGAACTTGCTGGCCAATTTCAAATTGATTTGACAGAACAGAGGACTCAAAAATAACATTACTACAGTCTTCATGAAAATAGGCTGTCAAGTAGAAGAGAGATATGCAAGTATCTCAACCAAGGGAAGGGCTGCAATCCAAACTCAGATCTTTCTGGACACAAATGGAACCTTGTAAATGCTTCCCCAGAAGAAAAGTTTCTACTAGAGCTCGTATCTTCCTATAGACCATCCCTAGAGACATGGCAAACCCATGGGAAACAAGACAATTATTTTTGCCCATAGAGCAACTTGCTAGGTAATAAATGCACACAGAGCCAAACTTCAGTTGCTATCTCTTTCTAGTGTACACACAGTTAACTTTCTATTTTTCTTAATTATCAAGGCTTAACTTAATGGAAGTTATATATGTAGATAGACATATAACAGCACAGGAATTCTGAATCTCATGACATACTGTAATCTATATTTAAACAGAGACTGCTTATTGAAGCAGTCAACCTTTTTAACAAATACCAGTTCTCAGTTCACAGCTGCCTTCCTACTTATGATCACATAAAAACCCCTTATAGCAGTTACAAAAAATTATTGACAGGAAATAGCAATTTATTTATATGCATTAAAACTATATTTTTCAATATATATAATCTGGTGGCTACAAAAAAAGGATGAGCACAAGCATATAGCTTGCTAAAGATAAATTTGAAAACTTCCATTTTGGTACAAAAGACGTTTCTTAGGACCATCTCGCTGCTTTGTTTTCTGAAAACAGAATACAAGTTAGAACACACTGCATTATATATTTTGGACTAGTGAGAAGGCCCCAATGGTATTGGCTACATACTGTATGTTGAAAGATCCACAATATCACATAGAACTGGTAGATAAAGTATTGAATTCAGTTCTTACCAGATCCTTAATTTCTAAAATTTCAGTATATTTACCTCAGTGCTTATAGCTATAAATAATTGTAGAGTGGTTTTCTCTTACATTCCTTTCATACAAGAGAACAACAATTAAAATTCTTGACAAATAAACAAAAGGCACATTTTAAAAAAGATCATGTTAATAATATAAAAGCTAGACATATAGGTTTTCTGTGAGTGACTAAAGCTAACTAAAAATCAGAATTGGGACACCTTAAATAAGTTGAATTTTCTGAGGGCTGGTCCTCAGTATTTTCTAGCAATCAAACAAAAATGACAGTTGCTTTTTTTTTTTCTTTTGCAATAATAATAATTTTCCGAGTTCAATTTCTTGAAATGTGTAATTTATTGCAAAGATGCATACAAAGCAAATCCTCATAGAGATAAAAATATAGATGGCTATAAATATTTAGATCAAGTTTGAAAAATGAAGCAGAAAGGAAATCTTAAAGTAAAAGACAAGAAAAATGAAAAACAGTTGAAATACAACCTTCTAGAAGAGGATGCTAGCCTTAAAATGTAAAAGCACTCTGGGGTACTTCTTTGAAAGGGATGAAATTAATCTTATCTATGGTATGCTACATCATTTTCCATGAGATTCATGGAATGGTTTGGGCAGGAAGGGACCTTTAGAGCCCATCCAGCCCAACCCCCCTGCAGTGAGCAGGGACAGCTTTAACCAGACCAGGGTGCTCACAGCCCCGTCCAACCTGACCTGGAATGTTGCCAGGGATGGGGCCTCTACCACCTCTCTGGGCAACCTGTGCCAGTGCCTCACCACCCTCACTGTAAAAAATTTCTTTCTTATGTCTAGTCTAACTCTATTCTTCTTTAGTTTAAATCCATTATTCCTTGTCCTGTCACAACAGGCCTTGCTAAAAAGATTCTCCCCATCCTTCCTGTAGGCCCCCTTTAAGTACTGGAAGGTCGCAATAAGGTCTCCTCGCAGCCTTCTCTTCTCCAGGCTGAACAACCCCAACTCTCTCAGCCTGGCCTCGTAGGAGAGGTGCTCCAGTAGGAGAGGTGCTCCAGCCCTCGGATCATTTTGGTGGCCTCCTCTGGACCCGCTCCAGCAGGTCCATGTCCTCCTTGTGCTGAGGGCCCCAGAGCTGGACGCAGGGCTCCAGGTGGGGTCTCACCAGAGTGGAGCAGAGCAGCAGTAATAAGGACAGTAATAGCTTATGCTATTAAAGCATCCTACCATTCGAAATAATACTGTTGCTTGTGAAAAGCAGGAAGAAATGATAGACCACATTTTAAATTCCAAATGCATTCATAAAGTGTTGGGCATAAAAAAAGAGAATGCAACAAAAGTATTACTTTTGTTGTTAGATGCTATGAAAGTTAGGTCTTTGTTTTTAACCATCTAGACAGATTTTTTCTAGACAGATTTGTTTTTAACCATTGTTTTTACCATGTAGACAGAACAATGAAATGATCATATGCTGTGCCTCATGCAGCCTGAATGTCAGACACATTTACAGTTGAATTGGTTGAATTCATTTTTCTTTGTTTAAAATGTAGAGACCAAAATAAGCAAGGAAAATAAACACTGCATGTCAAACCCAGGTGTGTTTCACTCCAATGACTCAACCTGAACTGTCAAAAGACATTATTTCCATGAAAAACCTGATAATTATAGGGATGATTCTAAAGTTACTTTATTTTAAATGTACCCAAGAAATATGCTCTAAATCAAGATGACTTTGTATAGGATAAAATAACTGTCTCAAATGATGCTTATAAGGCTGTTCATACATATATAGTTCTATTATGTGGCAAAACTTAGTTTTCCTTATTTAGAAGAATGGTTCTACTAGATTTTTTTTAAACCAAGTTTCTCAAAGTAAGTTTTAATAAACTCCCAGATATTAAATGCAAAGAAGAAAATCCACAAAACAGGTGAGCTTGGAAACTTAAATTGTTTAATATAATTGCCATCTAAATAAATGAACTGAAAAACAAATCAGTCTACAGAAAGTCACTTAAATCATTCTGTAAATTATTCCCTACTATAGCTATAGGGAGCTGCAATCTCCGTTACATATAATTCAAGACAACATACATGTTTAAATAAAAAGAAAATACTCAATTAAGGAAATAAAAAAGTATTAACATACCAACTTCATTTGCAACTGTCACTTATTTGAATTTAATAAATAAAATTTTAAGACGTATCACAGGTCAAACAGAGCAATGAAAAACAAACCATGAATAAAGTGCATCAAGATACTGCATTTAAAGCCATATTTAAAAAAGTATATTTAAAAAAGTATATTCCTACACAGTATTGCCATCATGCAGAACCCCATTATTATTAGAAGGGTTCTCCAAAGAGACAGTAGTAAGCAGAGGAACATGATGATGCAAAGTTAGGTCCTCTGAACCTTTTTCTTACTTAGAATATATTAGTCAAGCAATTTAAACTATTAACTTGCAAAACAAAGTAGCAAATAATTGCAGTAAAAACACCTTGTTTAAAATCCAAGATTGTTAGGAAATATAAATGTATTACTGATGCATATTTCTATATACTGCTAAAGATTATGTTCTGAGCAAAATTAACACTTCAACTATGTTAGCAAAATATTAAATCCTCTATCACATAAATAATACATTGCAGGTACTGGATATAAATCAAGTTTCATCAGATTGTAGTGCTTGACAATGTTAGTATATGCATTTGTGTTGGAAATAAGTCTACTTACAACTGAGTCTGTATCTGGACACTCCCTATTAAAAAAAAGAAAGAAAAATATACAATTATAAAATGCACAAATTATTTTATTCATACAGTTCTGGTACTTCCTTTAATATTTTCAAATAATTTGAAACATTGCATTTGACCCATTTGCCTCTCAAACTCTGTTAAAATTTTCGTTATAAATAATCCACAGTCCATTGAATGAGATTTAAATAAAAGAAGTTGAAAGTTTATACTAAAAACACTGCAGAAGAAAAATTCATAGTAAATGATGAAAAAACCAAACTCACATCCATAGGGGGGGAGAAAAAAAAAATCCAGGGAAGTCTGGATTATCATGCTGTATTTTGGATGAATATACTTTAAGAGTCAGGTCTTTATGGATGATGTGCATAATAAATAAAAGTCACCAGTCCTAATGAAATAGTCCACTGTCCTGGTTTCGGCTGGGATAGAGTTAATTTTCTTCCTAGTAGCAGGCACAGTGCTGTGGTTTGGATTTAGTATGAGAAGAATGCTGATAACACACTGATGGTTTAGTTGTTGCTCAGTACTGCTTATGCCAGTCAAGGACTTTTCAGCTTCCCATGCTCTGCCAGGGGCACAAGAAGCTGGGAGGGGGCACAGCCAGAACAGTTGATCCAAACTGCCCCAAGGGCTATTCCATACCATATGGCATCATGGGCAGTATAGAAACTGGGGGGGTTGGCCGGGGAGCAGCGATCGCTGCTCGGGAACTGGATGGGTATCCGTCGGCGGGTGGTGAGCAATTGCATTGGGCATCACTTGCTTTGGATATTAGTATTATTATTATTTTATTGTTACTATTATCATTACTATTTTCCTTTATTTCAATTATGAAACTGTTCTTATCTCACCCCAGGAGCGTTTCTCACTCTTACTCCTCCGATTCTCTCCCCCATCCCATCGGGGTAGGGGGAGTGAGCGAGCGGCTGCGTGGTGCTGAGCTGCTGCCTGGGGCTAAACCATGACACCCACACAGAATTGCAAAACATTTTGGACAATAATCAGTTCTTAAAGGAATTAAGACTATTCTTAAAGGAATTCAGAGCTTCTCTCTTTGGGAATTTTATTCTTAGTTTGAGTTTGTCAAGCACAGTTGCAGTCAAGCACCAGATGATGCTGGAAAAAATAATAGAATACCCTCTTAAGAAACACTTTTTAAAAAAAAAAAAAGTCGTCAGCAGAAAGGCAGTGATTGCAAGCACGCTATTCACAAGCGTTATATTTTTCTGCTATAACTTGGATTTAAGCAGTAATATTTTAAAAAATTGATGACGCTGAATCTCTCACTGATGTATAGAAAAAGCAGAAGCAATTACATTTACGTTATGTGGAAGTACTTGAGTAGCATACAGGTCCTCTCTAATCTGCACCCTGACAAATAATGCCATAAGTGCTAGTGTAACTGAACGACAGTTTTTATATAGTGAAACTGAACATCTTAAATGTGTACTTATTAAAGAAGAGAAAAAAAAAATCAAATTTGCAGCAAACTAAATCATCTTTTCTGAAAGGCTAAATGGGTTAAATGTAAAAACTACAGTGTCTTTAAAAACAGATATGAAAACTTCCTAACACAGAAGCATTAAATTCAGTACAGGCTGTTAAGGAACTGACAGCGAGATGAAGGATCCCATCTCCTCTGAAAGGCCCCACACAAAAGAAAACACATGTGACCAAGTTTCTAATTGACTTACATCTTATCTCCCTCTGCTGGCTAAGTTGAATTCACAGCAGAAACAGCTATTTTAAAAGCTATTTTACAGAACAAAGAGACAACATATTAGATTTCTCTCAAAAGGTATAACAAACAGATGTTATGACATCTGCTTTTAAAAAGCATCTGTACTCAAACAAGACGGCCTGAAGTCCATAAAAGTTAAGAAATGTTAAAGATGTGAGGCAAACTACAATGAAAGCAATTCACCCATAATGAAGATTTTCAAAATTAGCGAGCTAATAGATCTCAAAAAGTAATGGCAGATCTAGTATCATTCAGAGGATTGACAGCACCTCACAGGATCCATTCTCAAGATACAAAGCAAAACTCAATAGTCTGCAAATGCTGGTGGAGTGGAAAATGAGGACATCAGGTTTGATACGGATGTGATTTTACATCGCTAGATGTATGATCTTTCTTTTAAGATTAAAGAACTAGGTCATGCTTCTACTATAAGGTAACATATTTCAGAAAATGGGGACTCTAAGGTAATTTAAGGACTGTAGCTAAAAACTAAAACCACCAAATCATGCAAAGCAGTTATTAGAAAAAGAAGTTAAATCCTTGACTGAGCCTGTATAGCAATACATAATAGAATACATTGTATATGGTATTTCCCTGTGTAAAACCATTACTAGACACAATATCCAGTTTAGATGTCAACACTTTAAAAACCTGTATTGATAAACTGAAAAGCCTACAAAACATGAGAGTTTTTCTAGGTGTGGAAAGCCTGCCCTACACAAACTAAACAAGTTTACAGCCTAATTTAACAGGAGATTAAAGGACTTGACCTTTATGTGCAGAGAATTTTGTGATGATATGGAGTTCTATCATGTACAGCCTATAACAAGATCATCAGCTGAAGATGAAACCAGACAAAATTTAGACTAGCAATAATTTTTTTTAAAGAGGTCATAAATAACTATTATAATAATTTACTTAAGCACATAATGGATCCTCTATTATTTGAAAACCCTACATTAAGATGTGATGTTCTAGTTCATTTAGAAGTTATGGATTAATGCAAGAATCTCTGTAAAAGCCTATGGCATGTGTTACGTAGGAGGTCAATATCATGCAGTCATACTTCATTCTTTCTGACGACCTCAGCATCTATTCATTTTTGTATTGTGTATAAATATAGAGACAAATAATATAATTATTATTAATTCCAACTTGCTGAAAGCAAGTCAAATTATTTTCCCATTTCAGAGTGCCTGCACTGATTTATATTTTCTGATGACATCATTGTGCCATGAAAAACAAAATTTCTTCTAGAAAGAGACATCCATATCATCTTTCAACATTAAAATGTCTTTGGGAAAAGATAGCATTTAGAAAAGTATTCAGATCCAATGGATAAGCATACAAAGGTACAAAGTGTTTCACACAGTACAGAAGCCAGTTTTCAACCCTCAGTGCCTGAGAAAATTTTCTTTGTTAAAGGTCAAGGAAAAACATGATCTTTGAGTAAGGATACATTGAGCAATACACGCGGGAAGAGTTAATTTGGAGCTTCCTGGCCTTTACTGTCTCCAGAAAACTACTATTAAGAGCCCTGAATCTTTGCTGGGGCCAGATTACATTTCATCACTTGCCAAAGAATGGATGGAAGGAGATGCCTGGTTTGCAAGCAGGCTAACAACATGATATGAGATTTGCTTGAGTGGTGGCAAAATAATTTTTTTGTTGAATAAGAAAAGCCGACAGCTACAGAACTCAATCATACAACAGTACTCAATACTATCAAAATCACTACTTTGCAATTAAGTAAATGCAAGAAAAAAAAAGGCAAATGATTGAACATACTTTTTTGCAGCTATTTGATACTGCAACAGTTTTGCATCACAAAAAAAAAAGTGTAGTAAATAACTTTCCAGAGAGAATGGATTACTTTTAAAAAGGGGACTAAAACTATTTAAAATACTAATATAATCAAACATTTATAAAATTTGAATTTAAATATTTTAAACTAAATTATCATCAGAAAAAATAATTCTTTGTAACAGAACAGTATTCTCAGATTACTGCTCACCAAAAATCACACTATATACAACATTTCTCTCACCATTTACTTCAGCATAATAAAATAGAGAAGAGAGGGTGGAGGAAAGATTAAATCACAGAAAGAACAGAAATAGAGAGGAATGACTTAAAAAAATAACACTTTGGAGCCCTAATGGCATCATGACAGAGAGAAGAAAAAGCACTGTTTAGAAGCATATTATCACTATTAAAATCAAACACCAAAAGAAAAATAGCTATAAGGCACTTTGTATGTGCAAATAATTAGCATCTGCAGTTCTTAGGTCATTAATTTTTTAGCACTATATTTAAAAACCAAGATTGGTTAAAAAAAAATAATTTAAAAAAGAACATATACAGACGTTGCCACTGATAATATTTCTATATTGCTAAGTTTCTGTTAAATTGAAAGCTATTTTCTGTTAAATCAAATACTTCTACTGAGAAAATGCATCTAGAAATTATGAACAAAATACATTGAAATATAGTAACCATAATTACTAATACATAGAATGCTACCAATCCATCTAAGACAGAGAGCGTGCAGTGAATATGACAAAGGGTATAGCTGGGACATCAATCATGAGTTAGAATGATGGTCTTTCAGAAATGAATGTGCACATGATTTACTGAAAAAAATTCAAAAATTTTTCTGTCCTTCTATACAATACACAAAAGTTTTTCTAACAAAAGAATAACTGAAGCTTCAATTCTGCAAACACAGACATATAGTACTTTTTCCACATACAGAGCTACTATTTCATTAGGAGTACACATGAAAATCACATTATCTACAATGTTCAAATGTAGAACAAGGGAGAATACTTACCTATGCAGAGGAAAGAATGAAACATAAGTAGACTACTATGACTATATTTATATTATTTCCTTAAAATCCTTAGTTACAAAAATCTTAAATACCTGTGATGTTTTCATATTCATAGCATTCCTCTAAACTTCTGTTATAAAACCATTTTTTTGTTAAACAGCAGCTAATGTTTATCTCCATACATTTACTAGTTTTCATACAAGACAAGGCTTCAAGCTGGAAATATACTTACACAGACTCAGTATCTTTTTCTTTTTTCATTATTCCTGATAAACCAAAAGGCTTCCTCTTCCGTGGTTTTATCCCTATGGAATAAACACTTTTCATTTAAAGATCAAAGAGATGAGTATATATTTACCAATGTCAAACACTGGTGCATACCAATGCCAATACCTTTTAAATGCTGCCATAACAAGTGATACAAAAATCTAACAGTGGAGGTAGGTATGGAGCCAAACTAAGGGAACACAAGAACAAACTAAGGGAACATTATTCCAATATGTTGTTCAGTAATACAGTGTGCTGGTTTTGGCTGGGACAGAGTTAATTTTCTTCCCAGTAGCTAGTATGGGGCTATGTTTTGGATTTGTGCTGGAAACAGTGTTGGTAACACAGGGATGTTTTAGCTATTGCTGAGCAGGGCTTACACAGTCAAGGCCTTTTCTGCCAGCTCTAATGCAGACTCCCACCGAGTCTGGAACCATGCCTCCCCTCTGTCTTTTCTTCCCTGGTTTTAGCACTGGATATATATAGCTTTAGTACAGAAAAAAAGGTTGCTTTCATACCCATTTAATGTACTAAAATTAAAACACATTTAAATATTCCATCAGACTTACTGTCATGTCTGCTTCTCTCCCCAATTTTTGCTGAATCAAAATAGACTGCCAAACTTAACAAAACGACTGAGTGCAAGCATCTAATCCAACTAGTCTACAGCAAGCTTTTGAGGAAAATGGTAGAAATAATTTGGTTTCCAAAATTTAACAACTGACAATTCAAGCACATCATTAAAAACCCACTGTATTCCCCTTTACATTACACAGCACATAAGGAATCTCTTCACTTTTAGAAATTTTCAGGGTGAAATAACTCAAAACTTCACAAATCAGGTAGCTATAAACTCAGCCATATCTTATATTTTAATAGAGACAGAAATTGCTCCAAAATTCTTTTTAAATGCTAGTCTGGGATTTATTTCCTTTCTGTGCTTTATCCAGCCCAAAACAATGGCAAATGGAATATGAGAGTAGTTTCTGAACATGGATCTTCTCTGCTTCAATCAAAAAAGATTTTAAGTCTCAGCTGCAATCTTGGCAACTTAAAAGTTGTTGGCTGCTATAGCTATACTATCAACTCCTCTGTCCCAAAAGCAAATATATAGCTTATATAGTTCTTAACCACTTAAAACAATCCCCTAAGCAAAATGCTACACCAAAGGAAGGCTTTGCAACCATAACATTGCATTAGAACTGGTATAACTAACATGGCAACAATAGAAAGAGCCTGGGCCGTGTTTTGACACTTGTAAATTAAGTTACAGAGTCATAAGTGAACCAAGTCCAAACCTCTGCAAAGACAGGGTCTTAGCCAAAGTACATTTATAAGAAACATTAAAATTCTCTGACCATCGTGCATTAGGCTTATAAAGTATTGTAGGTCTCATTTTCATACAAGTTTGTTTCTCAGAAGAAAAACAGCTTTTTGGTCTACTGGAATACTTTAAAGTTACACAAATTCACATGTGAATATCCTTCTCTCGTCAGTTTCAGGTCCTATCCACAGGATTATTAGGTAAATAACTACTACAACAACTCACCTTCAACTGCGCTGGATGTGTTACATTCTTCAAATTCAATAGGGCCTTAAAAAAATGACAATTAAGATAAACATTAGGATAAATTTAATCTCAAATTAAGTTCAAACCCTAAGATATTTTAACAACTATTAGTAATTTCCTGAAAAAAAAAAAAATAATCTAATTAAAAATTTAGATGGTAACTGAAAACCACAATTACTCTGCCAATGGTCAGACAGACTGCAAAATCATACATGTACAGTAAATCATTAAATATTTTCACTCTTTCATACTGAAAAATTAAAATACTAGTGCACACTATCTAAATACAATTTAATTACCTATGTTACTACAACGACATGAAACATTTCTAATTTCTTTCCTCTTCTGTTGTGGTTTAACCTGGCAGGCAGCGAACCACCACACAGCCATTCACTCACTCTCCCCCTCCCCAGTGGGATGGGGGAGGGAATTTGGGAAAAAAACAGTAAAATTCGTGGGTTGAGATAAAGACAGGTTAATAGGAAAGAAAAGGAAGGGAAAATAATAACAATAACAATATCCAAAGCAAGTGCTGCCCAATGCAATTGCTCACCACCCGCCGACGGATACCCAGCCAGTTCCCGAGCAGCGATCGCTGCTTCCTGGCCAACCCCCCCCAGTTTCTATACTGCCCATGATGCCATATGGTATGGAATAGCCCTTTGGGCAGTTTGGATCAACTATTCTGGCTGTGCCCCCTCCCAGTTTCTTGTGCCCCTGGCAGAGCATGGGAAGCTGAAAAGTCCTTGACTAGCATAAGCAGTACTCAGCAACAACTAAACCATCAGCATGTTATCAGCATTCTTCTCATCCTAAATCCAAACTACAGCACTGTGCCAGCTCCTAGGAAGAAAATTAACTCTAACCCAGCTGAAACCAGGACACTCTTCTCATTCAAAATTGCATCTATAATATTATATCAGTGTAAGGCTTTCAATTTGTCTTCTCTTAATGAAGAAGAGCTATGTAAAGAAAAATCAAAAAGGAAAAAAAAAACCCATAGATTCACACTTTTTCTAATTCTGTATTGTTAGTTCCTCTGTTTCCTCTTCATAGCCAATTACCTGGACAGTTAAAAGTGATGTGCAGAATCTTAAACATAGCAATAAAGAAGATAAAAAGCTTTTAAAAAAAATCATTAAAAGTAAACAGGACAAAAAAAGCAGAGAGCTCTGGTTAAGTGCCATATCTAAATAAATTAATTATTATGGCTTCCCATTATAGTTGTGTGACAGATGCACTCAACTACTTAACCAAACTAGTGGTAGTTTGGTACATGCTCCAAAGGAGGTAAAGACCTGAGCCGTAGCCAGGCTGTGAACTCCTCTAGTTTCAATCTCTTCTCTGAAAACCCACAAAGGAGCAGAGTGACACAGTGAGCAGCGATGTATGTGAGCTTAGAACATCGATCACGCGATTAACACATGAATAGTGGTTGACTTTTCCAAGACTCATTTATCAAGGAACAAAGCAAGTTGTGGGTATAAGGAGTCTCCTGCATACCTTTTCCACCACATGGAATTTGACTACAAGCCACCCACTTTATTCCATAAATACGACAGCCTAAGTGAGCCTTCTTTGAGCTCTCCCTGCTAGGCAGCGTGGCTGCATGGCAGTGATCTCCCCTTGAGCTGGGTGCCTCTCAAGGTTGCTTGTCGACGCTGAGAGACCTCTTACCAACTGCAGATCTTTGGTAAGTGACCAATATTGCACATAACCTTGTATTATCCAAGGCGAGGATGGAGCTGAATTTGGCAAGGGACGTAAAGAATAACAAGAAGGGCTTCTACAGGTATATCAGCCAGAAAAGGAAGGTTAAAGAAAGCGTACCCCCCCGTGATGAACAAGAAAGGCAAACTTGTATCAACGGACGAGGAGAAGGCTGAGGTACTCAACAACTTCTTTGCCTCGGTCTTCACCGGCAACCTCTCTCCTCACCCCTCCCGAATCGATGGACCACAAGATGGGGACCGGGGGGTACAGCCCCTCCCACTGTAAGGGAAGATCAGGTTCGAGACCACCTGAAGAACCTCAATGTACACAAGTCTATGGGACCTGATGAGATGCATCCCAGAGTCCTGAGGGAATTGGCTGATGTAGTGGCCAAGCCACTCTCCATGATATTTGAAAAGTCATGGCAGTCAGGTGAAGTCCCTGCTGACTGGAAGAAGGGGAATGTTGTGCCCATATTTGAAAAGGGAAGAAAGGAGGACCCTGGGAACTATCGACCTGCCAGCCTCACCTCTGTGCCTGGGAAGATCATGGAGCAGATCCTCCTAGAAGCTATGCTCAAGCTCATGGAGGACAGGGAGGTGATTCGAGACAGCCAGCATGGCTTCACCAAGGGCAAGTCCTGCCTGACCAACCTAGTGGCTTTCTATGAAGGAGTGACTGCATCCGTGGACAAGGGAAAAGCAATGGATGTCATCTACTTGGATTTCTGTAAAGCCTTCAACACAGTCCCCCACAACATCCTTCTCTCTAAATTGGGGAGATATGGGTTTGATGGGTGGACTGTTCGGTGGATAAGGAATTGGTTGGATGGTCGCCTCCAGAGGGTCATGGTCAATGGCTCGATGTCCACATGGAGACCGGTGAGAAGTGGGGTCCCTCAGGGGTCCGTACTGGGACCGGTGCTATTTAACATCTTCATCAATGACATAGACAGTGGGATCGAGTGCACCCTCAGCAAGTTTGGAGATGACACCAAGCTGAGTGGTGCGGTTGACACACCAGAAGGAGGAGATGTCATCCAGAGGGACCTGGACAAGCTGGAGAGGTGGGCCTGTGTGAACCTCATGAGGTTCAACAAGGCCAAGGGCAAGGTCCTGCACCTGGGACGGGGCAACCCCCGATATCAACACAGGCTGGGGGATGAAGGGATTGAGAGCAGCCCTGCGGAGAAGGACTTGGGGGTACTGGTGGATGAAAAGCTGGACATGAGCCGGCAATGTGCGCTTGCAGCCCAGAAAGCCAACCGTATCCTGGGCTGCATCAAAAGAAGCGTGGCCAGCAGGTCGAGGGAGGTGATTCTGCCCCTCTGCTCTGCTCTGGTGAGACCTCACCTGGAGTACTGTGTCCAGCTCTGGGGCCCTCAGCACAAGAAGGACATGGACCTGCTGGAGCAGGTCCAGAAGAGGCCACCAAAATGATCCGAGGGCTGGAGCACCTCTCCTACGAGGCCAGGCTGAGGGAGTTGGGGTTGTTCAGCCTGGAGAAGAGAAGGCTGTGAGGAGACCTTCTTGCGACCTTCCAGTACTTAAAGGGGGCCTACAGGAAGGATGGGGAGAATCTTTTTAGCAAGGCCTGTTGTGACAGGACAAGGAATAACGGATTTAAAGTAAAGAAGAATAGATTTAGACTAGACATAAGAAAGAATTTCTTTACACTGAGGGTGGTGAAGCACTGGCACAGGTTGCCCAGAGAGGCAGTGGAGGCCCCATCCCTGGCAACATTCAAGGTCAGGTTGGACAGGGCTCTGAGCACCCTGGTCTGGTTAAAGCTGTCCCTGCTCACTGCAGGGGGGTTGGGCTGGGTGACCTCTAAAGGTCCCTTCCAACCCAAAGCATTCTGTGATTATAGTGCACTAAGATTTTGTCTTGGTAACTTTGAATCACTGTTATATCCTTTGTGCAATAGAGTTATAGAGCGAACCTTGCCATCGAACTTTGTTAAGTCGCACTTTTACAACATCATTTTTCAATAAAACCACTTTTGCTGATACCTTTGATAGCGGTTCTTTAAGCAGTCTAAATCACCCATTTGCGACAAATTGGCGTAGTCGGCAGGATTCTAAATCAGGATTTGCAACAAGTTAACACAAGGTAACAGTCAGTTACCATTGCAAAGGGCAGTCCTAACCCTCATTCTTTCAATCTGGCTAGATCTAGAATTTATTTAACCCTGCTGTGAGCCATTGTAGGGAGCAAACTTGCAGAAAAACAGTGATTTTCCATAAGACCTCATTCAGGGAGTTACAATGGCAGAATCACACCAGCACTTGCGCAAGTGCAAAGCAAGCAGAGAGCACATGCAAACAGGCACCGTTACTTTCAGCCCCTACTAAGAATTAGCCCCTTGGCCTGTGTTTGAAACAGTAACTTGCAACTGAACCAACAAAAGTAAAAACAATGTTTAGCATGTTAGCACTGTAACACAGGGGTTATTACTTATCTTTCTGTAATCATTTTGAGGGAGTATACACAAGTTTATATATACACACTTTAAAGATAAGACAGAGGAAAAAACCCCACAAAACTGTTCCCAATTCTATACTCTAATGTAGCCAAACCCCCCCCCCTCCCCCATTGCACCTTGTGCAACTACTTCAAGTGAGAGATTGAAATCCTGAAAATTTCAATTACAAGCAACCGGAAGTAAATAGATTGTGAAAACCTCAAATACAGAAACTACTTTCACTCTTGCCCCAAAAGACACGTGCTAGTAAATACTCCGATTTATTTATCTTTATTATGAAATTACAATTATTCTAGAGCATCCACCATAAAACCAAGAGCTGTAGAATTTTCAGGGTGTTTTGACATAAAAGGTATACGTACTTGCAAGCATTTTCCAGTGTTTGTTTTACTTGTACTCTTTTCAAAATGAATATGTCATACTCTTAGTCTTAAAATAAGTAGCTGATATAAACAGATCTTAGATACAAGAAACATGGAGAGTAAAGCTTCAGTTTGTTTTTAAATAGTACAACATAGCAAATCATTGTGCTGCAATTAGAGATGCCACAATGAAAGTAAAAAATAATTTAGCTGTGAATTAGCCTTGTGAATCACACAACTGGGATTAACTGCATGAATCAAATACAAATTAAGTACCTCAAATGGTTCTATTTGTAATGTAACCCCCAACATAAATATTTAACTCTTGCAGTGTAAATCTGTGTTCAACTCAGTATAAACACTACATTTTGATACATTTCTCAAACTGCAAATGAAAAAAATTATGCTTGTGTCAAACAAATAGAAAGACAATTGAGAATCTGACAATGTAACTTGATACTCACTGATGTTAAACAAATTTAATTATTTTAGACATTAGATAAAAGCTACCAGATATTTTGTTTGAAAATTTGTAGAGATCTAATGATTTTTTTTTTTTAAAAAAAAGGTATGCTCAAAGTAATGACCTGTATTCATTGTAATTAAGATAGAGTCTGCAAAATTTTCCCTGCCAGTAAAAAACCCCTGGGTGCTTGTAAAACCAGCAGCAGGATGAGAATCTGGGAATAGAACCCATCAATATCCCATTTATCATAATGTAATTGTTTGGCCTCCAAATGAAGCTCTTGAGAGCAGAATATGAAAAGGTCATTCTCAAATGGCAGTCTTAAATGCCCCTTAAGTTTCAATTATTAAATAACTTCAAATGCAAGTCTAATTATTTAATACGACAAGACAAAATACAAATTCCTCACAGTGCTCCCATTCTACTACATATTGTAAATACATGGACATTTTAAGCTGCTCTTCCAATCCCCTCTCCTTTGCTCTCCATTAAATTCAGAGTAAAACAAAGTCAGCGTGCTCCGCAAGTCAGCAAATCTGGGTGCCTTGCAAAACAAAAAGCAACAACCAAAAAACAACCCAGAAAAACTGATTCAGGGAACTGTAGATGTCTACATCCTCACACTGATTTAATCAACATTTTATTTTAGATATTAAACTCTATTGTTCAAAATATATTGAGCAAAAAATTAAGAAAAATACCATAAAAAAATAGAAGCTGAAGAACAAATTGATTATTTCTTCAGCACTACACTTCAGACAATACGTTTTTCATCAGTTTGCTAAGGATTCAACTACTTCTGTTTCTTGCTTCTACACATATTCCCATTTGGCCAGGAAAAAAAACAAAATCCAAACCAACTACACACACTCATCCCCAAAATAAAAACAGAAGGAAAAAACTGTAAACAACAAAGACTTAAACATTTTTTTTAAGAGAAAACCAATATTCAAGCTTTTTCAGAATACCATCTTTTTCTTTACCCTTCCCAGCTACTAAGACTGATCCCCAGACTTTTAAGACGTTTACACTAATGATTAAAATATATATTCAAGGCTCAAGTAAAACTTATCCTTATTTCAAATCAGTATCTTTAACCTTCACTTCTAACACAAGCAGAAAGCAAAGATTTTCTTTAACACCACCAAGTTTCTGTATTTTGTCCATTAGACTTGTCTTTGAGCTTGATAAGAGACACTCATGCTTAGTACTGAAACACACACAGATATGATGATCAGATTAGTATTTTCAATTTGATTTACCAGAAGCCAGCTTACCCCCAAAAAATTCACCTCACTCTTGCAACAACGTATTCTTTTCTCATAGGGAAGACTATAAAACGCAATCTGAAAAACTCTCAGTTACTCCAGCCACCAAGCCAGGAAACATGAAATTACTTCTCTCCCCTTAATTGGTTTAGTGGTGGACTTGGTAGTGTAGGTTAATGGTTGGACTGGATGATCTTAAAGGTCTTTTCCGACCTAAACGATTCGATGAATTGGCAGAGATAGTAATGAGACAGAAGTTGCGCAAAAAAATTCAGTAAGCAGGTCCCACTTTTCTCTATGAAGTTAACTTGGAAATTTTAAATACACTTTCTTCTTAATGATACATATTAGCTTATTTTATGCTTCACCAAAACAGGCAGAGTTGATATACAAGTCCCTTCTCCCCACACACTCTTTCTCCTTCCCCTGCATCTACTAGCTGCTTTACTGCAAGAAAGATAAACAACCACCATGAAAACAGCATTCCCTTACAACAAATTGTGTGATTCAGTTAAAATTGTAAAGCATCTTTGATCCTAACTTACTGTTCCTACTTAATTCAAATTAAGAGCCTTTCATCCTTTGGAATCCCAGAAGTTTAAGACACTAGTGGTTGTTGCTAATGAATCCATGAACATTAAAATAAATTAAGTTTAGCATTTTCCTCCAATCCCCAAAGATATTTGCTTGTTTTTCCTAAAATTTGTATTTAACCCACCCCCACCAATAAAACACATGTTGCACTATTTGCTTGTAGCAAAGGCAAACAAAGGCAAATTCATAATTTTGTCCTTTTGAGCAGAACAGAGTGAAATTTGTAGTAGTAGTTAATTTTCCTGAGAGTTTTGTTCTGTAACTTCAGATCTCCCAACAGTTCTGTTTCCTATATGCCTGCTGTAAAGAGTACCACATTTTGTCTGGGGAGTAGTATTTTTAAACCAAAAAACCCATTTCAGAAATATACATTTTCTATGGCACTCTATGGTGAACCAATTTAGAAAACAGGATAGCTGTGATGAGCTTCTGGTAGCCCACATAATAGCTGGAGTCTCCCATGGGCAGATGGCTTTGTGCCCAAAGAGGTAATAATACTGTAGCCCAGCCAGAAGTGTGTCCTGTGATCACATTGTCTCCCACTAGAATCAGCTGCAGTCTCCTAGCCAGCCAAAAGGCCTTAGGCACACATATTGCTATGGAAGCATACCATCAATAAGGAATTTGGATGCTTTCTCAAGAAGTTCCCCTGCACTGCCCACTGTACTTGTGCATCTGTAAACAAAAACATCTGCACTAACATTAAAAAAACCAAAAAAACCAAAAAAACACACAACCCCACAAAAACCCAAACAAAACAAAACAAAAACCCCAAACCTCAAAAAGCTTTTTTCTCTGAACCACCAATATAATCTATCTTTCTGCTTCCTTAACCATTAGACAATACAGTCAAAAACTCCCAGTGGGTTGGCATTAATGGAAATTGCCAAACAAATGTAATAAATAGATGCAAGTCAAAGCATGCAAACTCATGTGCTGGTATCACAATAACTTTCATAACAGCTACACAGAGATTTTAATGTAGATGCACCACCTCTTCACTATGAGGCAGAAAAGTTTTCTTAACAGACATGCTCAATGATCGAAGTATAGACAAAAGGTTAACTCCAACAAGAATTTCAGCTCAAAATCTGGAAGATTAAAAACTGCACTGATACTTTTGTTTACAGAACCTCATGCTGCATAGTCTAATCACCAAAATTTCTGAAGCAAGTACACAGATTCACTGTCTGTTGCAACGTCCAAAGAAAGAAAAGCAGTTGTTTCACATTTAAGAGGTATTGCTGATGATGGGGACTGAAGTCATTCCCTGAAGAAGTCTCTAGAGTCCCTGCCACATCATAGCCCAAAGCACCAAAAAAGGACCATCTAGATGTTGCCACACTGCAATAAATACTAATACTACTAATAATCTGCAGTACTACAGTCAAAGCATTGAGATTTCCTTTTTTCTTTTTCTCATAAATGACAAGAAAACAATGTGAGTTGAGAAGAAAGCCTTTTCTCAAGCTTTCATATGAACGCAAAATAAAAGCAAATATTGGAACTAAAGCAGGACTGTGAAAATCAAAAATACATTTTAAGACACCTATTGGGGTAAGTAAAAAGGAATAGCCGAGATCTAGTCCAACCCTTGCAAAAGTCTCTGAATTAATATTCTGTTGTGTTAAGCATGGATAGTTTCAGGCTCAAGATAACTTTTTTACAGTCTGGTCTGCCTGTTGTTACATTGAGCTACAGAATGGTAACTGTATGGCTTAAATATCTGTACATAGACTTGAAAGAAGTATTTGATACTGTACATATGCAGGATAGAAAAAAAACAATGTAGTGTGTAAATGAAGGTTGGCCTTTATAACAGAAAGAGATATTCATATCTAGTGGGATTTCAGTCACTTAAGGATACATACCTAGCTATCAGGATGCTAATGAGAAGGAAGCAGGCCTCAAAAATCAGTGAGCTCCTCTAATTGTATATAAACATTCCCACCAAGCTTCATCCTAAAACATTTTCCAAGGCAAGCTGCTGCAGCTGACAGCATTCTACCAGTTGGGACAGATACGGACATGAAGAAAATGCAAATGGATGATGGTTTTATAGACACATGGAAGCAGACAGCTGCTATTTGACAAGAGACTGAAGCAAATCAATCAGAAGTGGGGCAGTTGTTAGGCTTTTGAAAATGAGGAAGCTTTGGTTTGCCAGAACAGAAGAGGGGGAAGGTAATTTGAATAAATGGACAATTTTAATTTTAATTAATCCAACAACATACAATAAGTGACAATGGCATAAAATAAGCAAGTGAGTCTGCAGCTCAGGATGCATCTCAGACTGTGAGAAAATATATGTACTGCTTTTTCTTGTTACAAGAGGCATGTGAGTATGTGGACTTTCATAACACTAAAAGGCAAAGTGGACAGCTAGCAATAAGGAGATACTGATCTTATTCAAAGATGAATGAAGAAAATGTAATTACACTGATACAATTGCACTCAATTATAATACAGTACCTACTACATATTTAGCCCACATCTATGGGAACATTATTTTCAGAGTATATACAAAGCAACTACAAAAGAGGGTTTATAAATAAAAACCTTACACCTGCTATTTAATTTATCTACAAAGTGACACTAATTGTCTTGAAGACAGTAAAGTTCTTTGGCAACTACCTTGAAAACAGTTACAAAACCTATCTCTAGTATACTGTGAGGGAGTCATTGGGAAGTAAAGGTTTTGCTAAGGTCAAAAGAATAAAATAATTTGCACTTTCCTCAATAGAGGGGGAAAAAAGTTTTATTGTTTGGATTCTTAAACAAACAAGGTAAATACAAAAGCCAACTACTATTACTAGGAAGAAAAACATAATATTATGTCATACCCTGAAAAAGAGCCCCCAGTTAAGTATATCAATGAACTGGAAAAATCCTGCCCAGCTAAAAAGGTAAACAAATCAAAAAGTCAACAAATCAACTAAAAACTGTTTTACATTTGTATCTTCTTTTGGAAACTGTCTCCTTTATAGTTTAAGAGGCTATGCATGACAGAGAAATGTTATCCCACCCAAGCATATATTTTTATTAGCTACATTTAATTTTCAATAACTGGAAACACTCAGGCACTCAAAAAAAAAATCCTGCCCTTCCCCCCATCCCAAGGAATCAATTTACACACATGCATGCACACATATAAACATTAACATATCTGTTTCAAGCAAAAGCTTTTAAAAAAACTCCATAAATCTGTACTTGTAGTTACAAATATAACAACAAACCATATTCTTGTTTTTGATAAAACCACAAGTTTATCTCTGAATATAAATCATGCATGAAAGGACAATTTTTTTTAAAACTGCGTATGCTTCACATGCTACTTCAAATGGCAAAGTTTTGTGTGCCTGGCTCAGTGCCAGTTGACAACTCAGCTGGATATCAATGCACATTCTGAACCCCCCCTTGCAGCCATGTCACTTCTGAATTGTTTCCGCAGTAGAAAGTTTATTCAACCTTTCTCTCAAATTCAGTGGACCAACCATCATTCTGCTATTTAATCATAGCAGAACAGGTAATTTTTCTGATATCACAAAGGCCAGACAGCAATTCCTAATGAACAGCTTGATACAAGTGGAATTTTGACTGTTTTAGCCTCAATTAATTCTGCTGTCAAAACAAATGACTGCTTTTAGCATTTAGATGTTAAGCTGCATCACAAAGGTCAATTTTGTAAGTACACAAATATATAAGCAGTCTTTTTCTTGCTATCATCTGATCCCATTTCATTTAGGAAATTTAGGAGAAATTTCTTCATGGAAAGGGTGGTCAAGCATTGGAACAGGCTGCCCAGAGAGGTGGTGGAGTCCCCATCCCTGGAAGTGTTCAAAAAATGGGCAGAGGTGGCACTTTGGGACATGGTTCAGTCTAGTCTACCCTTGATTGGTTTAGTGTGGGCTTGGTAGTGTAGGTTAATGGTTGGGCTGGATGATCTTAAAGGGCTTTTCCAACCTAAACGATTCTATGATTCTATGTTTATCAAAAATTTTCAAGCTTTCGAATTTAGAAACCAGGAAACCAAAATATATTTTCTCAACATTATTGCTTCTAACACCAACTTCCCATTTTTATTGCCTGTTCAAAAAAAATAAGTGTTTTTCTAAAAAGATAAGGAGAATTTAATTTTTCCCTGGAAAAGGACTTCTTTTATTCTAGAATTAAAAAAGAAGAAACAAAACCAAATTCAAGCATAGCTTATTTGTAGGAATGCAGAATAAAGATGAATGGCTGTTATCATCTTTGAGGTAAATAACATATTTATGGTATATTTATCATGCTAGTACCAGACTGCCTCAAGCAAATGTTAGTTCGTGGATTCAATCAGCACTACTTCACCAAAAAGATAAGGGACAAAAAAAAAAAAAAAAAAAACCCCAAAAAACCAAACCACCCCACACAACAACTGGCCTGATAACAGGCCAATCTGAGGGGAAAATATTGAAGTAATACTGGTAAAATTGTATTCTTAAATCTATTTCTACAAATACACGGTTCCATTACAATAATCACTGAATTTCTGACTACTTTTTGTTACATACTCAGGCTTATATATCAGCCTAGCTGATATATAGCCTCTAGAGATGTTTAAGACTTGACCAAATCCTCCTGTTTTTTTAAATTCATGTTGAAAAAAAGAAAACTATAGCATGGTGACAGTACTCCTTTTGAAAAAGAAAAGATAGAGGTAATAGTGACAGCATACATAACTACAGTTATCAGTAGCAACATGTGTAGCACTTCCAAGGAAAGTCTTCATCCCATACTTCCTTTCTGGCTGGATAAACAACAGGACATGAGATGTAGCTGGTTTTGAACTGTCCACAGGCTAGGTGGTTGGCCAACATACACAGATACATACAAACACATACTCAGCTGCCTGCTGACTCTCCAAATGAGTAACTCATATGATTACAACTGCCTTTCCCTTAAATGGCACGACTAATTTGGGTCCTCCTTCTCTACCTATCTCCTCACTTTTATAAAATTTTTGCAACCTCTACTTTTCCATCAAATTGGGTCGAAAGTAGCAAACTTTTATGAAAACTATATGGGTGGGTGCAAAAAAAAAATAGTAAGAAACAGCAAGACTGCATAAGCCTAGTCTATAAATACAAGTATCTGCAACAAACAACTCTGCCTGACTGCATGGTGTATGATTCACCTGCTGAAGGCAGAACATGCAAGTATGCAGTGATGAAAGAAATGAACAGAGACATTCAAGCAGTTTTCTTCTTAAAGAAGAGTCAGCTAAGATTTTGGAACACTAGACATTGTAAATACATTAATTATAGCCCTTATAGTCTTTAAAGACTGCTTCAAAGAATCACATCTTTGTAACAGTCACATATTGTCCCTGTAACCGAAGAGGGGTATGGTTTCTTACTGAAGTCCTGAATTTAAACCCATGAAATCTTTGGAGGTTAAGACCTTTAATAGGACCTGTTTCCTGAAGAGAAAAAAAGAGGATAATACATTTTATAGTATCCAAATTTTTTTTCAGACAGAAAAATCTTTTTTCAGATAGGCAAAAGTCCTCTCCATGGGAATTATACATTTTCTTGCTTTGTAGTGTTTTGAAAGTGCTTTCCTACTGTACAGAAGATTCAGCTTGTGGGGAAAGGGTGAAAATAATACATGCTGAACCACGTCTCCACCCCACCTGTAAAATGGGAAGTACTGATTAACATATGACAGTTTCCATACATGCATCACCAATAACCAAAAAGAGTCAATGTGAAATTCTTCCTGGTGTGCTTTTTCTGCAGCTCATGAGGAGTACATGAGATGCTTCTTGGGGGTGGGGGTGGGGGAGAGTTGAACCCACAGAAATAACAATGAGAGAAACATTATTAAGGATTACCACAAAATCTCCCTTCCCCCCATTTATGCCCGAAGAGCTACTTGGAATCCAATGCAGTACAGGTTAGACCTTGAAATATGTCTCACCATTTAAAGACACAAAATATGCATAATATTAATTTTTTAATCCTAGCATTTGACATTAAAAACATCTAAGCAACATCAGGTAAATGTGCCAGTATCCAAGCCATTGTTTGCAAAAAGGACAAACATATGTGACAAGACCCTGATTTTCCACTCCTGTCTGAACCATGCTATCAAAAATGATATAGAACTATACCATCCTCTAGATTGTATCAGCTAGGACAGTAAAACAGAGAGGCACTCTGTGAAACTAAATTCCCAAGGCTTCGGAAGAAGTTTAATGCTAGTAGCAGCATTTCTTATACCGTTTTTATAGAAACCCCCCTTCCCCCAAAAAGGGCAACCAATAGAGAAAACTCTTCAAATCCATTTCAACATTACACACAAAAAATTTACATTACAGACACTATTAATAAAAGTTAGGAATTTGAAATTTTATTGTTATGGTTAAACTTGGGCTTAGGTACAAAGAATGCAACTCTAAGAAACATTTAAGCCAAGCACCAGATAGAAAAGTGTATGTGTTAAACACATATACCTGTAAGAAAGATTCAAGAATTTTCCATTTTAGGCTTTTTGGTAATATTTAACAATTTCACGCATATGAAGTTAGACCGATAGGTAAACAAGATGGAAAATGTCTGTGTAGCTAGCTCAATTAGCTACTGCTTTGACATTTTCCTCTTTTCCTACCCCCATACTATTCAGGCAACAGGTCAAGGGGTACCCCACTGTACCTTCTATTGCTAAAATGCAGACAAATCGATATCCATAATTTAAAATGGAATTACTGATGCAGAAGGCCACCCAGGTGATCTATGACAACTATGACAACTAAGACGACAATAAAAAGATACTGAAGACAAAGCAGACAAGATCCTGCACTTCCTGGAAACCATCATGGACATACAAAGTCAAACAAGTCAAGTAAGAATTCATTTTCAAATGCTGAAGTAAATATTCTTGTTCAAGAAAGAGTATGACATTACAGACCTAGTTGACCCAGACAGTCAATTCACTGCAGAAGTTGTCCAATGGTAGTTTGCCCTGGTATAAAGTACTACCACAATACAGTATTATGGTCAAGGAAATTATGAGTTAATTAGAAGCAGGACCCTGTGCAGCACAAATTAGTGGCCAATGTAAAAATACTATATGTACAGTTTAGGATTTATTTCAATTTTATTAAAGTAGAATACGAGACAAGATAAAAGGTTTTGAGTTTGTTTTTATGTCCAACTTTAGCTTTCTGTGTTTGCTTTCCCTAGTTTAAAACCCCATTTTTCCTCAAAAAGCTTGTTACAAGAATCAAGCCATTGCTCTTCTCTAACATTGCAATCTACTAAGAATAAACTACAGTACAGATGTTCATAAACAGCTTTCCAAATCTTTCCAGATTTCAGAAAGTTTCATTTTTTGTAAGCTTTGTCTTCTAAAAGAAAAAAATAAATACACTTCTTCCTTCCATTTTTGCTAAGTACGCTTCCTGTGAAAATTTCATGTTTGAAAAGGCCATTTAGTTAACATTTATTCTGTCCAAAGAACGTTTTCTATTTTAAAATAAAAGTATGCCTCCAACAAATAAAAAAAAACCCAAAACCTAGACCTAATAGCAGGAACATATAAGCTTTAGAAAACAGTTCAGAGAACAAATTAAATTCTGACCTGAAGCCTGACTGGTTATTGTAGGTCCTGCCACTTCTCTTTCTGTTTTTCAATGTTTTACATTTAAGTGATTCCCCACCCCCCCAGTTAAAATTAAAAGATTTGCAACTGAATGTATGTGGCTATTTTTTTATGCTGAATGGAAGTAAGAAAAAAAAATGAATAAAACTTCTTCAAATATTGTATTAATACTAAATATTTTTAAAAAGTAAATTCAGTAAGAATTAGGTGATAAAGATGACCAGATAAGTTATTTAGGTAGTAGTTAAAAAAAGCCATTGTAAGGAAGTTGATAAATGAAGTTAGAAAACTCAAAGCATTGCTGCTTGAAAGAAATGTTATTTGTACTAGAAAAACAGCATGTATTAAACTCGAGAAGCCCCTGTATATTAAGACTTCAAGTGACAGAAATTAGCCACCAGAGGGAGCCCATATAATCTGGTATGAAGGACATCACTGTACAAAGAGAAATTGCAGATATGCAGATGAGAGCTTAAGTAATTGCCTATATCTAGAAACCTTTATTGTAATTTGTTTATAATCTATGCAATAAACCAGCCTTCCTCAGTACTTCCTTTCAGATTCATTCTTACTGTTAGAGATATAAATAAAAGTAAGTAAACTCTGCTATGAAGTACTATAACTGTAGCTAGAATATACTGAAATATCTAAAATACTTTGTTATGCATTATCCTTTTAGTTTATTTTGTCCTCAAAATTCAGTATTTCAGAACACAGCCCACCAACTAATTCAGTATATTAGCCCACAAATGATACAGGAGGGAGAAGGCCTACATAGTCTTGGGAATTTTTAAAGCATTTCCTTCAACAGATTTAGGACTGGAATCTTAAGCAACAGTGACAGCCGTAAGACATTCATTCTACATTTGTCTTGTACACCAAGTCAGTATAATTTTTATATGTTGAATATTTAGGTTTATCCAAGAAGCCATTTCCTTCTCCACCCTAATTAGAAAGGCTTCTAACATTTGCTCCATGAGTTAAAATACATTTCTATTAAGAACAGTTCTCAATTGCAGAAAAGTATTTTTCCCCTCCCACACTGGATGTTTCCATTTCATTCTTAGAAGATGGATACCACACTTTGCCTTCCAAATCTTTGTAATTGTCAAAGCTATATGATTTTAAGTTAATAAAATGAATATAATAGAAGCAGTAACCATAATTAACATCACTAGCAGTCTGTGTTTCTAGTCTCCTATCTTTGACACTTCACAACTTCTTGTGAATTTGTATTCTTTTGCTGCTGAATTTGTCTATGCTTTCCTCTGCACCATGACTACTTTACAAAGTTGATATTAATACAATAATTTCACTCTGTAAAAGAAAATTCAAGGCGCATACATTTCCACACTAAAAAACGTAATCTTTCCTTAAAATATTTTGTGGTTAAAATAATTGTAGGATTGAAGAAATGAAATTTACTATGGCAAAAGCTTTTATTTGACCCCAGAGAATACAAATGGGATTTGAAGAACTCTGTAAAGCAGCAAATAAGTACACAGTGTGTATAACTTCTCCCACTAAATTAAAAAGTGTTATTTTTCTTATGATTACTATGTTTAGCAAAAAACCACACTAATAATGTGGATGGCCTGAAGCGCACAGTACTCTAGGATACATTAGTAAGGGTCTTTGTAACCCAGGGAGTCGGGATCCTAAATGCAAGATGGAGATCCCTAGCCATGACATCTCAGCAATAGCTAATAAAAGAAGTCTGAACACTGAATTTTCACATCTTTACCCTGACTTCAGATCAACTGAACCTGAACCCCTGAAGTTCATACTTTTTCTTTCTTACTCTTAATTGAAAAATTGTAAAATATACAGGAAACATTTGAAAATTGTTCCATATACAATCTTGCCTCAGCCCACTCAGGTTAATCAGCATTAGCGGATCACAGAGAGAATATGAAACAATGTTATATTAAAAACACCTCACAGGGGCATTGTAAGACACCTAGTAACCATATTTAACAATTTAATATAAATTCTCAAGATCTACTCTGCTATGTACATGCTTGCTCTGAAAAAAACTTTGTGCTTCTGTACTAGAAGGCAGAGATGCTAGCCAGGACTCCCAATGCTCAAAGAAAAATGGAACTACTGAATTCCTGTACTCACACACCTAGCGACCATGTACTCATGCCCAAATATTAAAGTGAACTCTATATTTTTCCTATAATGTTAGATACACAGTACTGTGGGACTTTTTATGCCAGTCCAAGGAAAGTCTTATACACCACACCCAACAAGCAGTACTTTTTCTGAAAGTACTATTCAATTTGCTGCTTATTAAACAATCTACATATAATCTATTAAAATGCATAATTTTGTAAGCTAACCAAATTAACTGATGCAACCATTCCAACAGTTCTATAAGCAGCTTTTAGACATTTGTTTTGAACATATCCATAAACTTATATTAAATAAAGTTTGGAAATATAATTTATGCAGAAGTACATAGCAAAGATAAGTTTGTGCAAGAAACTTCATTTTTTTGACAAATTTCACTGAATTTGTATACCAAGCAGCAGTATAGTTTAAGAGCTTCCTTGAAGGTCTACATAGAAGGACTCAGAGCTATAAAATGCTATGCTTTATGAACAAAAATACTACACTTACATAATAAATTGTGGTGTTAAATTTCCATGAATCATTTAATATCGAAGGCAATGAATTCTGAGAATTTGAAATTGTAACCACTATAACACATTAACAAATAGGGTTTGACCTTTTATTAGGAGTGGAAATCTCCAGCTTTTACATTAACATTTCCTACTCTCTTATTTTTAATCTCTTACCAGGTCTTTCCTTGCCAGTTCCTCTTGACTCAGCAAATTTCTGTATTAAACTCTCAACTGTAGTATTTGTCATGTTATTAATAAACTCTTCGTGCACCTTAAAAAAAAAAAACAAACCACAAACCAAAACACACCACACAAAAGGAATTTTAAAACCAGTAATTGAAAGAATGTAATTAACTTTAAAAAGTGTTTTTCTCTAGAGTTAAGGTTCAAAATACTTGCCTCTAAAATATATTACAGGGCTTCCAAAAATCAACAGGCATTTTAGCAAAGAAGGGATTTCCTTGGTTTAGTATTAGCAAGTGTGTGTGTACGATACAGATACAAATGAGGAATGAAAGAATACACCTTGATGATGGGCCTAGGATTTACTTCCATTTCTTCCATCTAAACCACTTTTGCAATCCATATTTTCTGAATTTGTCAGCAACATGTCCCACTATAACGTCAGGAAGACAAGCGATCTCTTAAGCCAGCACCAGTTAAGGGTGTGAACCGTTACCACTGTATTATCTCATTTCCCACCTGCTTGAGTAAAAGCATTACTGTTGTAATGTTTTTTGTCTGACAAAGGAACAACCACATGTTGTTAATAAGTTTTTCCAACAAGGCAGCATGTATAAGCTTTAGAAATAAGTAGCATGACCCTTGTGACCACCATTCATTAGCAGAAAACCTCAAAACTGAGGAAAACAGTGACTCAAATTAAGTGTATACAAATAAAACTACATTTCAGAACATCAAAAAAATAAGGACTACTTATAAAGATTATTAATTAAACCAACTTGCATCTAAAGAAAAGATACTATAAAAGCTGCTTTTAACACTTACTGAAGGTCTTTTGCTCATAAAAACCCAAGCGTATAAAAAATTTGGAAGCTTTTCAGACTGATAAAATTTCAAGTTTTAGTTAAAGAAAAGCACAAGTATCCTGAAATGTATGAAATGGGTGCTAATTAATATCTAGAGAACAGAACATTGATATACACTAACATTTCTCCAAATTGTCAAAATATTTTGCTTTCTGTTAACACAAAATTTAACAATTATTCAGCCTTATTCTGTAAAATTTGTTATACTGAACTTATAAATATGACAGGAAGCAGTAAAAAAAAAAATCAGCTTATGTTGGATTTAGATATTAAAAAGATTTCCAATACAATGAACAAAATTAGAGGATGATCCATTTAATAAAAAAATTTCAGAGAGGCTTGAATAACAAAAGAGAATACACATATAGAAACATAATAAAAGACCAAAATGGCAATTTAGTAGATGTTCAAATCTCCTTCAAACATCTCAAACAAGTTCGGTACTCGCATAATGTTTGATATCTGTGGTAAAAAGAACCACATCTGCTTGAAAGTCTTTTGAATTCTGTGGATCATTTCTGTTTATCTCCTTTTACTCATACTGGTTTAAAAAGTTACCATCATTTGAAAGATGTGATCTTGTAATTACCACAAACACAATAAGAAAAGTTTCATTTCGTAGTTAAGAAAAATATGTAGCATGATCCAAACAAACGATAATATAAAAATTACCTCTCCTATTTGTAAATGAATTTCTTTTATGGTATTTGACAATGATTCTATAATCTCTTTCATATGAAGAAGGTGTGTTTCTTCAATGTCTTGAAATTTCTGTAAACCAATACAAGCAATTATTCATAATGAAAATAATTCTTGAAATACTAAACCTTAAATTTTAATAATTGAATATACTAAACAGAAAAAAAACAATTTTTTTTTTCCAGATCTTGATCATGGTAATTACAGTGTTTAAGAAAGGAAGGTGCAAAATTCACAGAGTTATGAAATAATGTACTTTATAATATCCTTTTAGAACCATTATCCAATTTTTTTTTTACTTACTCTTTAAACCGTTATCTATCTTGATTTTTTTTAAAAGTCTGACCTATTTCTACCAAAAGAAAATAGGGTTGGAGGGTGTTTAAAAAAAAAAAATTTTTTTTCAATAACTGAAGAGTTTTGGTTTTTCATCTAACCCCAGAAATCCTATTTCTGGATCTGTTTTGCACCTCCTCCTTATCACCCTGTCTTCCTGCTCACAATATACACATGCTTTCTCTTTCTCTAGTTAAATCTATATTCTTTGCTTCTTTAAATGCGATTAATTTGTTTGGTCTTTAAACTCACTGTATAAAAGCTTTGTAGTTTGTCTGGAATTTGTCCTCCTGTTCCATCTTACCCAGGCTTCCACCTGACACCCATTTTAAAACCATTTCCAAGATCTCTAATGACCCCTTCCTAGCCAAAGATCAGAACTAAAAATGTCCTCATCCTCCCCAACAGTCAACCATACTCATCCCGAAATCTGTGTTTACTCCTGCTCTGTCCTAGTTCTCTTCCTACTTCTGTAACTGTCCAAACTTTGGAGCACCACTTAATCCTCTCTCCAATTTTTGCAGGGTTCTCTGAAGACCATCTCTCCACATTTCACACCTCCTGGTACTCTGATTCACAAACAAGTACAACTCCATACAGACAAGTCAAATATCTCTTAACTTCTAAACTCTCAATCTTTCTTTTGCCATACTTATATGCCTCTCTAGCCATCAATCAAGCAGATTAATTTTTTTTTTTTCCTCAAGCAGCCTTCCTCTTAATTACAGAGGATGTAGTCATCCTCTGTAGTCTATTCTATGACATTACTTCTTTCACTGACTGCCTGATTACATAAACTGTATTATTTTGCTTTCAAAGCTATCTATGGTACATCTCTATAATATCTGCTCTCAATCACTATCAGGGTGTCAACACCTGTACACAATGTGATTTTCCAGCCTGTTTCCACTACCTAATTTTTACCTAAACTCAAAGTCAACTTTTGAGATTATGCCAATGCCACTTCCTTTGTGTTTGGTTTGAGCTCCCCATAAAAATCTGCAAAACATTCTCCTTTGAAGTGTTCTCTATAATGCATATCAAAACAGCTGGCCATTCAGACTTTTTTTTTTTTTTTTGTCAGTGGACAGCAACCTCCTCCTCTCAATTGTTTCCTTATTTCTTGTTTATTGTTTTATACTTAAGATTTAAAGTCTTTGAAGTAGAAGCCATCTTGGCCTTGTACAGTACATAACACAAAGGGGTCTGATTTTGAAGAGATGTACTGAAATGAATCTGTAATGTTAATGAACCAACAAATGCAAGTCAATTCTTAGCATTTTAAGCTACAATAAAAATGAAAAATCAACAGGATCTTTATCTATCCAACTCAGCATACATAGTTTAAGTAAGCATTATTCCTTTTTATAAACATGTACATTTTCCTATAAGTTTTAAAATGTGAAAAATTATTAGTCATTCCTAAACTTTATTTATATGCAGACTGCTCAACAGCAGTTATCCACTCAACTGCACTCAGTTCTAGTTAAGACAGAAGGACTTTCAAAGAATAACTTAGCACTTTCAGCTATTTGATCTGTTCCAATAACTGTGCTATGCAATTATAAAAAAAGCTTCTAACAAGGTGGAATAACCAGCAAATGAGACATGCTTTCTTAACAAGTGCGTAGCAATTGTATAATACAACTATAGTTTTACTCAGAAAAATCTTTCAACATGAAGAATTTCTGCTAAATCCAATATCTAAACAAAGTGAATTATATTTTCCTATGTCTTTAATCACAAAAAAGTCCACGTTTATTGCAGAAAAAAAAATATAAATTGCAATTTAAAATTAGAAAGATCATGTTTCTAAATTCAACCTCTCAAAATCACGTATCACAAGCCGCGTCACTTTGATAACTGCAGGTAAGATAGTAAATACAAAAAAGGAAAAATATGTAAAAATTAAACTCCACCAATCCTGTTGCATAAGTAAGGAAAGAGGACAGTTAAGTGAGGACATTACTACATGATTACCTAAAATAAAGCCACAGCAGTTCAAGGCGTTCATGTCCTTAGAAAAATTTTATCTGAACAGCCTAAGACAGATTTAAGTTAAGCCAACTGTTTTTGCACTGAAACAGCTGAGAATGAAAACAAAATAAATAAGCAGTGTGAACAGAATTAGTATATTTCAAATGAAATGTATTCCAAATTAAAATAACCTAGGGTGTGACTGATTCAGAATTGGGCTTCCACATATTCATGAGTGTTATTTTTCCTACTGCATCATCTTTAAAGTAGCCCCCTGTCCTGGTTTCGGCTGGGATAGAGTTAATTTTCTTCCTAGTAGCAGGCACAGTGCTGTGGTTTGGATTTAGGATGAGAAGAATGTTGATAACACACTGATGGTTTAGTTGTTGCTCAGTACTGCTTATGCCAGTCAAGGGCTTTTCAACTTCCCATGCTCTGCCAGGGGCACAAGAAACTGGGAGGGGGCACAGCCAGGAGAGCTGATCCAAACTGCCCCAAGGGCTATTCCATACCATACGGCGTCATGGGCAGTATAGAAACTGGGGGGGGTTGGCCGGGGAGCAGCGATCGCTGCTCGGGAACTGGCTGGGTATCGGTCGGCGGGTGGTGAGCAATTGCATTGGGCATCACTTGCTTTGGATATTGTTATTATCATTATTATATTGTTACTATTATCATTAGTATTTTCCTTTATTTCAATGATTAAACTGTTCTTATCTCACCCCAGGAGCGTTTCTCACTCTTACTCCTCCGATTCTCTCCCCCATCCCATCGGGGCAGGGGGAGTGAGCGAGCAGCTGCGTGGTGCTGAGCTGCTGGCTGGGGCTAAACCATGACACCCCCCTGCAACCAAATTGTAGATGCAGCTACACCATTATACTTAAAACAAATTCCACAGATAGGACTTATACTGGCAGAATTCCAATTTTCATTTCCAGTATGGATAGCTGTGGAAGGTATTTGAGTTTCCAGGTGTCCATTGTCACGTTAATTGAAAATTTAAATTTTGAGTAAAAGGGTTATTGCAGTTAAGGAAGTAAGGTTATTTACACAAGTGTGGTTTGTAGTGAGAGGTAAATTTGTATCAGTTTTGTTTTGTTTTGCAATACAAATAGCCCAAAAGCATGGTCACATTTTCCCAGCTGTAACATCTGGTATAGCAAAAAGATTTTTTTTTTTTTCTCCTCTCTCTACATCTCAGCCTGGTTTAAATACCTAATGCGTACCTAATAACACAAAGCTGAACAAAAAGCATCTTTACATTCTGTCTCTAGATACAAAATAAACTGTTACTTTTTTCATTCCTTTGTTGTAGTAAATTGTTCAAATGAAGTTTTTTAAGACATTATGAGAAACCCACCTAATTTGCTTGCTGAAAGCCCCTATGTTTTCCTTCACTAATTCACTGACAATAAAATCTATTTCAAATACTCTTCATGTTTATCTTCTGTCAGTTCTAAACAAGAACTCCTTTTCATTACTCACAGCTTTCTTGCTCATTGGAGACAAGTTTGCAGTGCAATTTTAGCAAGGCCAGTTTAAAGTCATATTTGTTAAATTTTTTCTTATTGTTTCAGAGAACAATAAGTCAACTGCTATAAACACAGTTTCTTTCTTGTAAGGTAAGGAATAAACAGCAGAGAGCTTTTGTGAGACTAAATAAAGATTTAAAGCAACCTGACTGAACTTGCTCTGAAGTGGATCAGAAGCATTCACAGGATCTATTTCAGTGAGGGTTCAGTAACTTCCAGAACAAGGTAAATAACAAACAGGGCAGGAACTTAAATTATTCTAGACAGATCCAGAAGAGCCATGATTGTATATGGGTTGAAACAAATCAACGGAACAGTTCAGTATTTTTCTGGTATTACTTGATTTCTTTGTATCAAAAGGTGGGGTCTACAGCAAAAGTCAGGCTGCACTACAAGTTATACATATTGCACAATGATGGAGTTACTGGAACACTTACTGAGCAACTACAATAGTTACATTAACAGGAACACTGCAGAAAAGTTACCATTTTGGGTTACAGCAGTATGTGTTCATTGCTTCCACCTTATTTGCAGAACCTCTCCATGAGGAATGTTACATTTCAATGGGAAAGATTATTTTGTTACTATTATATTATACTTGTTTCTAAGAATTGTTTTGAGATACATTTAAGTTTTAAAATGTTGCCTAGTCCCAAAACTCTCAAGTGACTGGAATCACACATGACAATGCCAATCTCAATCAAATTGCCTAGGGGTACCTGATACACAAATATTTTACGTTACAGTGAGAGAGACAAAATGCTAAGGCAACAGATATAAATGTATAAGGTGGACACACATTCAAATAAGTCCAGGCCAGGTGTCACACACTCTAAGTCAGCTTAAAGATGCAAGTCTCTACCCTTAGTACCGCATTGCCTCTTCCTTTGCGCCAACACAAATGCTTGTATGATCTCTCAATAAACCAGACCCCAGGTCTCTTCTGGGTTAAAGCCAACCTTCCTTAATACATTAGTTTTAGTTGGATTAGTTCTACAAGGTAGTTCCTCGCACAAATACTTCACAAAGGAAGCAGCATGGAAAGAGGACAACTGCTAGTTTTGACAACAATACTAATTTAAAAAAAATATATTGAAGACAAAGCTTCACACACCAGAGAGAAGTACAACAGGCCTTATAACCCAGACCATGGTACCCATTAATTTTCTTGGTGATTTTTTTTTTTTTTTTTTAAATAAAGCCTTTTTATACCACTGATTAACTGCAATCATCACTGTCTTACACTACACAACAAAAAAAAAAAAGCATTTAAGAGTCACATATATTTTTAAAAACGAGAGAAAAATAATGTACTTAACCAAATTTAACTCAAACTGAAAAGAAAAGCATAGGGAGTATAGCTCCTCCAACCAGAAGCTAGTTAGGATACTGCACAAAAAGATGCCTACTGTGAACTCTTCAACAAAAGTATGTCAAGACTCTTAATGTAACAGTCACATTAAAGGCAGAATTTTGCAGTAGCATGCCTGAGCGCTTCTTTGTCACAAATGCCTGGACTGGAGGGGTGGGTGAGAGAGAAGAGTTCTGGTATGTGATATTTGGTACCCTTTCTGTAACAGCTGTGCTGAGTATCTATTCAGAGATGAACTAGATCAAGTTCTAATGATGTTTTCAAAGTAGGAAAGCAGTTTATAGTTTAGGACAGGGCAGCTTTTTACATGTCAGCCTACATAATCCCCATACTGTAAAATCTTAATTTCCAAGGAGTTAAGGAAAACCCTAACACTTTTCCACTTCTACGTTAATAATACAAGTATGACTGAATCTCCCTAATAATTCCATCTCTGCCTAAAAATTAATCTTTGAAACTAAGGAAGAGAGCAAAGAATCTTCAACTGAAAAGAAAATTCCTATCTTTTAAAAGCTTTACTAAACCAAGAAACATATACAAATAAATATGCCAACCAGTCCTCAACTAAATATTACTACTAAAAGCAGAAACAGTGAGGTTTGCTTTTTGAAATCTGGGGCAGTAGAAAAAAGTCTACTATCAACAGATTTGAAAAAGAAACTTTAAAACAAATCGCACATGCTGCTGCTTGTTCATACAGAGAACTTGATATCCTCTGAAATACAGATTAAAACATCTTTAAAAAAAAAAAAAAACAGAAATTTGAATAGATGTAGGGGCTTTTGACCACCTCAGATAAACCCTGGAAAGACACTTTTAACAAGCTGTTACTGAAGTGTCTTGCCAGAATGATAATGGAAAAAACATGATGGATCCCAGTTTAAAACTCCTATGAATGAGTTCTGGCTCTCCAGCAATTCACAGGATTTCCTGCATGATAACAATGCATCTACAATGCTTCCAAAAGTTAATTTTGTTTTCTTCCTAAAAATGTCTTCAAAAAGTCTTTCTAGAGTGCTAGTGTTCAACTGTGTCATTTAAGGACACTGCCATCACAACATACATGGTCAATGTTTGCCCTTCAAACATATTACTTCTGACATTATTGTTCATATCAATTTCCAATGGAGATCATTCTATCTTGAACCAATTTTTCAAATGCTTTGATTGCAGATATCTTCAGAGAGATAAAATAGAACATATTAATCTATTTTAAAGGTAACTCATTTACTATAACACTTACCTGTGCAGTTTCTGTCATTTTCTGTTCAAAAACAGATTTAACCGCAGCATATTTTTCCACATATAGTTTATAGGTATCTGTAGCTTTTTTCAATTTAACTGCTGCCTATAGATTAGTAAAAAAAAAAAAAACAAACAAAAAAAAACAAAAAAAAAAAAACACAAAAGCATGAAATGTCACACATTGTCCTGGTTTCAGCTGGGATAGAGTTAATTTTCTTCCTAGTAGCAGGCACAGTGCTGTGGTTTGGATTTAGGATGAGAAGAATGCTGATAACACACTGATGTTTTTAGTTGTTGCTCAGTACTGCTTATGCCAGTCAAGGACTTTTCAGCTTCCCATGCTCTGCCGGGGCACAAGAAACTGGGAGGGGGCACAGCCAGAATAGTTGATCCAAACTGCCCCAAGGGCTATTCCATACCATATGGCATCATGGGCAGGATAGAATCTGGGGGGGGTTGGCTGGGGGGCAGCGATCGCTGCTCGGGGACTGGCTGGGTATCGGTCGGCGGGTGGTGAGCAATTGTGCATCACTTGCTTTGGCTATTATTATTATCATTATTATATTGTTATTATTATCATTACTATTTTACTTTATTTCAACTATTAAACTGTTCTTATCTCAACCCAGGAGCGTTTCTCACTCTTACTCCTCCGATTCTCTCCCCCATCCCATCGGGGCAGGGGGAGTGAGCGAGCGGCTGCGTGGTGCTGAGTTGCTGGCTGGGCTTAAACTACGACACACATCCAATCTGATCCAAGGCTTTTAAAGTCACTATTAAAAGAAAGCCTAGGATGACCTATAAAAATATTCAGGGGCATATCAAAACAGTGAAGTGTCATAACAAAATTTCACCACCAAATAACTCTGATTCAAGGCATTAGATATTTCTATTTAAAGCTATACATAAACCACATAAAAAGGTAACAAAGCAACTACCTCATTTAAATCCCTTCCCCTTATCAGCAATAACTAACTTATACTTGTTTTGAAAAAATATTTTAAAATTTGTATTGCTGAAGTTAACTAATTAGCTCATGTCAAATATTTAGATCTGCAACAGAAAAACAGGAAGAAAGCAGGGTTGGAATAGAGAACAAAGTTATTAGTGCAATTCTGAAAGAGTTAATTGTAAAAAAAAAAAAGGTGGCACAGTTCTCAGAACTGAAGGAAGAAATAAGGGAAAATACATTCAAAAGTACAGGTGTTACACCAATAGAAATTTTAAGATTGAGATATTTGAAAGTGAAGTTAATGCAGAACATACGGATAGCCAGATTTATGCAGCTTAGAGTTGTTTATAATAGTCCTTTTTGGCTTTATAATTTATTGATTTGTTTCATTATTTGTTGCTAATAAGCCCACAAAAAGAACATTTTGGTTTAATATTCTTAAAAGACAAAAAGAAATACAGGAGAATCCCAATATTACACAGACAACAAAACTGAATGAAATGATTGGTTTTGGTAGAGAAAACGTTATTTTCAAAGTTTACAGCATGACAAACATGAGATGAAATTTTTCAAAACTTTGATATTCTTGCTATTTCCCAGTTAAAAGCCAATAAAATAAAAGTTATTTGCCTTGAACATCAGCTTTTTTTCTAGCTTCTGTGTTCAACATACCTACTTTATCTCATTGAAATTTCCCATCAGTTGTAACTCAAAAGTATTTCTGAATTGTTCATGACATCAGTAAAGACAGTTGTATACTTACTATTTGTTCTAGTTCTGAATAGCTTTCCTCCCCTCTTTCAAATGTCCCACAGTGGAAAATATTTCTCACTTGCAATGACTTGTAAAGCTGACCACTATCTATAACTTTCAAATTAATTAATATAAAGATGCCCTCTGGAAAGATATATTCTGTGATTTCGAAGAGAAAAATAACTTAAAATCATGAGTAACAGTATAGTGTTAGCGCTTGTTCACCTGAGGAAACATCAACCAGGACCTCAAAGGAAGAGGAATCAAAGCTACAGTTCCATTTTTCCAGTTACAGAGAAAGCTTAAGCAGATCTTGCTCATGTAGTCCTCTAAACCCAGCATAACAGAGCCTGAAAATACTTCACTGTATGAAGAATATGGATCCTTCAGGCATTAAGGACAACATAACAGGATGTATCAAACCCATCGGTTACTTGCTCTGAATTTTATTTCACGATTCTCACTTTTGCATATTCACATAGGGGAATTCCCAAACACCATTTGCTACACCAAAAGCTCTATGAACACCTGGTTTTTAAAAAAATTAAGACTGCTTTTGCAATAAGATGATTCCAAACTTAATAACTGAAAAGGAAGGAAATGTCAAGTTAAAAGACTTATTTTTTAAGTCTTTTTGTAAAGCATTATGTAATTGAACCCCATATGCGTGGGATTTTGACACAAACAAAACATTCTCTGTCTCTTGTAATCATGTTTAACCTTGAGCAGAATTCTGTTATGTGCTGAAGCATCTACAAAAAACTCCTCAGCAAGACAGACAAAATGATAAAGCACACAAACATTGTATGATTAACTAGTAATCTCTTCTGAAAACACTATGTGTCTATTCTCAGGTGCAGCAATTGCTAGAACTCTATTTAGCAGATTTACAGTAATTGAAAGAATAAGTATCAGTCAAGATTTTTTTTGTCAAGTCACTATAGAGAAGTTAACATATCAGAGAACGACAGGAAATTATTATACAAGTTAACACTAACTTTCAGCTGCAATGAAAACTGCAAGCTCTCAGATACCTCCTCAGATTCTTCAAAAAAAGTATTTCTCCAAATATTTGGCTTTGTGATAAGCTCTAAGCATATTGGTGCAGAGCCCTTGCTTTCTGATAAAGCAGCTATTCTGATTTTGATAAAAACATTTTTCATGTTATGCTAAAAGTAATAAACCTATTCTCTACCAAAGGAAAAATAAATTAATACAATCTTTGTCACCATTTCTGAAATTACAAGTGTAAATTTGAATAAAGACATGACTGAAGAGATGTGACTGTCACAGTTACCAGCTCCCACTGGAAACATTTTTGAAGTATTAGCTGAGCATTCAACTATGGCCTAATCATTCAAACAAAAGTATCTAGGGAAGATGCATAAAACAGTTAAAAATGGCCTTCAGCCTATAGTGCTTCCTCTTTCTCCCTTCTGCATGTAGACATTAGTCAGACTGAACATTTTTTTTTGTTTCCAACTGGACAAGGGACTGCAAAGTTACATCTTAAAAGCAAGCTTTCCATTAAGTCAACTTTTCCTACTGAAAAATTTCAATCTATTTACAAGAATTCAGTAAAACTGTATTTTGAATAAACTGGCAGGAAAACATCTGCCATCCCACATATTTCTGATTCATGTCTAGAACCAAACACTGACTGTCATTTGAGGCAGAAGCTAGGAAAAAAGCTAAATTTATATTAAGGATAAAACAATCAGAACATGGTCAATAGGATCACTTTTGTCATCAGTGACAAGACAATAACCAACTCTATCTGCTCCACCAAGACAGCAGTACAAAAGGCAATAAGACCATTCTAACAAGAACAGAGCTCTACACAGATCATAGAATCATAGAATCGTCTAGGTTGGAAAAGCCCTTTAAGATCATCCAGTCCAACCATTAACCTACACTACCAAGCCCACCTAAACCAATCAAGGGTAGACTAGACTAAACCATATCCCGAAGTGCCACATCTACCTGTTTTTTGAACACTTCCAGGGATGGTGACTCCACCACCTCTCTGGGCAGCCTGTTCCAATGCTTGACCACCCTTTCTATAAAGAAATTTTTCCTAATTTCCAGCCTAAACCTCCCCTGGCGCAGCTTGAGCCCATTTCCTCTTGTCCTATCGCTAGCTACTTGGGAGAAGAGACCAACACCCACCTCACTACTACCTCCTTTCAGGCAGTTGTAGAGAGCGATAAGGTCTCCCCTCAGCCTCCTCTTCTCCAGGCTAAACAAGCCCAGTTCCCTCAGCCGCTCCTCATAAGACTTGTTCTCCGCACCCTTCACCAGCCTTGTTGCCCGTCTCTGAACACGCTCCAGCACCTCAATGTCTTTCTTGTATTGAGGGGCCCACAACTGGACACAGTATTCCAGGTGCGGCCTCACCAGCACCGAGTACAGGGGGACAATCACCTCCCTGCTCCTGCTGGCCACACTATTCCTGATACAAGCCAGGATGCTGTTGGTCTTCTTGGCCACCTGGGCACACTGCTGGCTCATGTTCAGCCGGCTATCTACCAACACCCCCAGGTCCTTTTCGGCCAGGCAGCTTTGCAGCCACTCTTCCCCAAGCCTGTAGCGTTGCATGGGGTTGTTGTGACCGAAGTGCAGGACCCAGCACTTGGCCTTGTTGAACCTCATACAGTTGGCCACGGCCCATCGTGATGATGATCTCATCCCATCAGATGAGATAACTGAAACGGAAATAGGCAGAGATATCAAGATTTAAAAAGAGAAGACATCATTGGAGATAGGGAAACATAACCTCTTTCCTCTACTACTTGCCCAATGCTCCAATCTCTCTAGATCCCTCTACAAGGCCTCTCGTCCCTCAAGTGAGTCAACAGCACCTCCCAGTTTGGTATCATCAGCAAACTTGCTAATGGTGCATTCAACTCCTGCATCCAGATCACTGATAAAAATATTGAACAGGACTGGCCCTAGAACTGAGCCCTGAGGAACATCGCTGGTGACCGGTCACCAGCCAGATGCAGCCCCGTTCACTACAACCCTCTGAGCCCTGCCCTTCAGCCACTTCTTCACTCAGAGCCACGTGAACCTGCTCTTCCCACAGCTGGACAACTTGTCCAGAAGGATGCTGTGAGGAACAGCATCAAAAGCCTTACGAAAATCCAGAAAAAGTACATCCACCACCTTCTCTTCATCTACTAGGCGGGTGACCTTACCAGAGAAGGAGATCAAATTAGTTAGACAGGACTTTCCCTTTGTGAACTGTGCCTGATGATTGCATTGTTCTTTAAATGCCTTTCAATAGCACCCAGTATGATCCTCTCCATAATGTTTCCAGGAACTGAGGTTAGACTCACAGGTCTGTAGTTCCCTGGGTCTTCCCTCATGCCCTTCTTGTAAATTGGAATAACATTGGCTAGCTTCCAGTCAGCGGGGACCTCCCCAGACTCCCAAGACCTTTGGTAGATGATCGAGAGGGGTCCTGCCGTAACATCCGCTAGCTCCTTCAGTACCCTGGGATGAATCCCATCAGGCCCCATGGACTTGTGAAAATTCAGCTGATACAGCTGGTCCCTCACAATTTCAGTGTCCACAAATGTGAAGTCACTGTTCCCACACTTGTGGTCCTCCGACTCAGGGGACTGGGCAGCCCAAGGTCTGTGTCCTGGTTTCAGCTGGGATAGAGTTAATTTTCCTCCTAGTAGCAGGCATAGTGCTGTGGTTTGGATTTAGGATGAGAAGAATGCTGATAACACACTGATGGTTTAGTTGTTGCTCAGTACTGCTTATGCCAGTCAAGGGCTTTTCAGCTTCCCATGCTCTGCCAGGGGCACAAGAAACTGGGAGGGGGCACAGCCAGAACAGTTGATCCCAACTGGCCAAAGGGCTATTCCATACCATGTGACGTCATGGGCAGTATAGAAACTGGGGGGGTTGGCCGGGGAGCAGCAATTGCTGCTCGGGAACTGGCTGGGTATCGGTCAGTGGGTGGTGAGCAGTTGCATCACTTGTTTTTTTCCCTGGGTTTTGTTTCTCTCTCTCTCGTCGTTATCCTTTTCATTACAATTTTTATTACTATTATTATTATTTCAATTATTAAACTGTTCTTATCTCAACCCAGAAGTTTTCTTACTTTTGCCCTTCTGATTCTCTCCCCCATCCCACCGAGGGGGGGGGGAGGGTGAGCGAGTGGCTGTGTGGTGCTTGGTTGCCAACAGGGGCTAAACCATGACAGTCTGTCAGTATTATTAAGGACTAAGGCAAAAAAAGCATTGAATGCCATGGCTTTTTCTTCATCCCTAGTAGTCACTGACCATCTTCAACAAGTATTGGTCCAATGTTTTCTTTAGACCTCTTCTTGCTATTAACACACTTAAAGAGAGACACGGACATACTAGAGAGAGTGCAGCAACAGGCCACAAAGATGATGAAGGGACTGGAGTCTCTCTCCTATGAGGAGAGGCTGAGAGAGCTGGGACTGTTCAGCCTGGAGAAGAGAAGGCTCAGGGGGGATCTCATCCATGTGTATAAATACCTGAAGGTAGGGTGCAAAGAAGACAGAGCCAGGCTCTTTTCAGTGCTGCCCAGTGACAGGACCAGAGGCAATGGGCACAAACCAAAACACAGGAGGTTCCCTCTGAACATCAGGAAACGCTTTTTTACTGTGATGGTAACTGAGCACTGGCACAGGTTGCCCAGAGAGGTGGTGGAGTCCCCATCCTTGGAGATCTTCAAAAGCTGTCTGGACTTGGCCCTGGGCAGCCAGCTCTAGGTGATCCTGCTTGAGCAGAGGGGTTGGACCAGATGACCTCCAGAGGTCCCTTCCAGCCTCAACCATGCTGTGATTCTGTGAATGGATCAAACTTCCCCATGACCCAAGGACAGTACTAAATGCAACATCAAGTTACTCGTCCCTTGGGGTTTTGGTCCGTGTTATTGGAACCTCTTAAATTAGCATTGAAAGTAATGTTAACTTGTTTTTCTTCTCAATGGAATAGACTTCAAATACTCCTATAATTAGCTACTTTGTCTTACTTGAGGGGACAACACAAAACTTCCTACTCCTTAATTCAATAACAAGTAAATATGCAAACACTCAATGCCTTTAAGAAAATGCATCTGAAAACATAATAGAAGCTGAAACAATTATATGCAATTTCTGTAAAAGCCACTGAACAAAATTATCATATGATGCAGGTAATTACAAAATAAAGAATTAGAACTGCAGTGCAGTTAGAACAGATAAGGAAGTATAAACAAAACATAACTAGGCATTCAAAGTATCATGCACATTATGCAATAGCCACAACTACTTTTAGCTCTTTTTGAGCATTTCACTTACTAATACAAGGTGAATGTGTTACAGATTGACAACATGATGAATTTAAGTAAGATGTCACAGAACTACCTTATCAATTTCTCTCTGTGTTGCTCCTTCCTTTTTCAAACGTTCTTGTTCAACACGCTTTGCACTGTAGCTTTCCTTGGATTTCTGTAAGGCCTGAGTGATACTTTGAATATTTTGCACCGCTTCCAATGTTCCTGAAACATCTTCTTTAGTCTGCCAAATATCACATAGGTGTAAAAAACAAACCATCTTAATTTTAACATTAAGAAGTCATTGGACACGCATAAGAAAAAAACTAATAACCTTTTTATAAGTTTTGATTTGTTCATCTCCATACTTGTGAACTTCTTTTATTAGCTCTTGTAATCTCCGCACAAGATCCAAGTGACAGCTTGCTAGTTTTTCTGTTGAGGTTTTGAAAACATCCCAAACTGGTGCAAATGTCCTAGATTGAGGGGAAAAAAAGAAATTTAATGCTCATCTGGATTTTTTCCTTTCAGTCGGCTACAATTTTTTTTTAAATACTGCTAAAGTATAACTGATATGTTTACAGAATTTCAGCTCTGTTCCTAAAAGTGAAGCAAACAAGAAACCCAACAACTGCTATAAAATATGTTCTTATTAAATGTTTCAAACATACTTGGAATCCTACCTAACTTTTCAGTGTTTTATGTTTTACCCGTATTGACTCTAATGAGTAAAACACAGCAAAATTCACTTATTCTTCTCTATCATAAGCACACAATAATGACAAATGATATTCCTAAAGATGATGCAAGAGCAGCTAAAAAAAAAAAAATTAACATGTACAAGTATTTTTATGTGCATACTTGAATAGTGAAAAGAAACCAAAAATTACTTGGCTAGTTAGAATCATAGAATCGTTTAGGTTGGAAAAGATCTTTAGGATCATCCAGTCCAACCATTAACCTAACACTACCAAGTCCACAATAAACCTATTAAGGGGAGAGTAGAAATTTCATGTTTCCTGGCTCGGTGGCTGGATTATTTTTTAATGAAAGTAAAAACTAGGAATCATTAAGGTTGGAAAGGACCTCTAAGATCATCAGACCAACCATCAACCCAACACCACCATGCCCGCTAAACCATGTCCCAAAGTGCCACGTCTACACATTTTTTGAATGCTTCCAGGGATGGTGACTCCACCACCTCTCTGGGCAGCCTGTTCCAATACTTGACTACTCTTTCCGTGAAGAAATTTTTCCTAAAATCCAATCTAAACCTCCCCTGATGCAACTTGAGGCCATTTCCTCTTGTCCTATCGCTAACTACTTGGGAAAAGAGACCAACACCCACCTCACTACAACCTCCTTTCAGGCAGTTGTAGAGAGCGATAAGGTCTCCCCTCAGCCTCCTCTTCTCCAGGCAAAACAACCCCAGCTCCCTCAGCCACTCCCCATCAGCCCTGTGCTCCAGACCCTTCACCAGCTTCGTTGCCCTTCTCTGGACATGCCCCAGCACCTCAAGGTCTTTCTTGTAGGAAGGGGCCCAAAATTGGATGCAGTATTCCAGGGGCGACCTCACCAGTGCCAAGTACAGGGGGACAATCCCCTCCCTGCTCCTGCTGGCCACACTATTCCTGACACAAGCCAGGATGCTGTTGGCCTTCTTGGCCACCTGGGCACACCACTGGCTCATGTTCAGCCGGCTGTCAACCAGCACCCCCAGGTCCTTTTCGGCCAGGCAGCTTTCCAGCCACTCCTCCCCAAGCCTGTAGCGTTGCATGGGGTTGTTGTGACTCAAGTGCAGGACCCGGCACTTGGCCTTGTTGAACCTCATACAGTTGGCCTCGGCCCATCGGTCCAGCCTGTCCAGGTCCCTCTGCAGGGCCATCCTACCCTCCAGCAGATCGACACTCCCACCCAGCTTGGTGTCATCTGCAAACTTACTGAGGGTGCACTCAATCCCCTCATCAAGATCATCAATAAAGATATTAAAGAAGGCTGGCCCCAAAACTGAGCCCTGGGGAACACCACTCGTGACCGGCCACCAACTGCACTTAACTCCATTCACCACAAATCTCTGGGCTCGGCCACCCAACCAGTGTTTTACCCAGCGAAGACTACACCTGCCTAGGCCATGAGCCGCCAGCTTCCCAAGGAGAATATTATGGGAGACGGTGTCAAAGGCTTTACTGAAGTCCAGGTAGATGACGTCCTCAGCCTTTCCCTCATCCACTAAGCAGGTCACCAGGTCATAGAAGGAGATCAGGTTGGTCAAGCAGGGCCTGCCTTTCATGAACCCATGCTGGCTGGGCCTCATCCCCTGGTTGGCCTGCACATGCCTGTTGAGTTCACTCAATAGGAACCGCTCCATAATCTTTCCCGGCACCGAGGTCAGGCTGAAAGGCCTGTAGTTCCCCGGGTCCTCCTTCCGGCCCTTCTTGTAGATGGGAATCACACTGGCAAGCCTCCAGTCATCAGGGACCTCCCCTGTTAACCAGGACTGCTGATAGATGATGGAGGGTGGCTTGGCAAGCTCCTCCGCCAGCTCCCTCAGTACTCTTGGGTGGATCCCATCTGGCCCCATAGACTTGTGAGCATCCAGGTGGCATAGCAGGTCATTAACTGCTTCCTCCTGGACTATGGGGGCTCCATTCTGCTCCCTGTCCCTGTCTTCCAGCTCAGGGGACTGAAAACCCTGGGGATGACTGGTCTGGCTATTAAAGACAGAGGCAAAGTTAAGTTTCCAGTTGTCTTGCATCATTACAGCCACAAGATTACCCATATGGTAAATGAAGGTGGGGGACAGGTCATTCCTCAGATTCAGATTTCTATACTGAATCAACTTCTCCATCTATTCTAAAGATACACTCCTACCTCAGTTTCCAGGTCAGTGCTGCTGAAAAATCAATACCACACATAGCCTTTAAAGCACTGATGTGCAAACTAACATGAAGATACAGAACCTTTGAAAAGCAGCAACAACTGGTATCAAATTATCCACTGATGAAAGCTCTCCACATTTCTAGCTGCGATTACTACAAATAAAAAAAAATCTTTTAGCCTCATCTAAGAAGTCTGAGCTGTTGGCATAATCTTTCTAATGAAAACAACATTAATTAATTAAAAATTCCATTTTTTGAAAACATATCCCATGGATAAAACTGTAATTAAAATATGGAATAAATCTATTGAAAAGTCTCATTCTTAACTTGTCTGAGGACAGAGATAACACTTGAGAAAGCAGAAATAATAGAAATAAATAAATTCACTGCCACATTTGCAGACCATTCATTCTCTCTTCAAAATAATTACCAAAGGCTTGGGAGCACAGAATACAAAGTCACATTCTTTATTATGTCTGAAAAGAACTCAACCTTAAACACAGAGGAACAGACAAATCCTCCACAGTGTTGTGTTTGTGTTTTTTTTTTTTTAACTGTGAATAAAGAACTGTATTGTCTTGTTTTTGTCATAGCTGCATAGTAACTGAAAAACTAAAAATCATTTTTAAAGGTGGCAAAGTTATGCTACCTTCAACATCATCAATAAAATATTCAGAATCAAACTTGAGTCTTAACATGTATGCAGTTAATTATTTCTCTCTTACACACTTACTTACCCAAGTTGTGTGCAATTGCTCGCTGATTTGGCTAGTTTTGTCATTGACCTTGAATATGCCTCCTCTATCGCAGCCCTGTCAAAGAAAACAATGAAAAGCATAATCAAAATTTTGAAGATATTTGAAGACAGATGAATATGCATTCTAAAGGTGCAAAGCATAGGACTTTTTACTTTAGCTGAAAATTACTCCATTTTAATGGCCCCTCAAAAACTATATGCAAAAACACAGAAATATATTTAAAAAAAATAATCTAAGAACACTGTGACAGAATGCTGCAGGGAACAGAAACAAGCAAAATCTAAGGGTTCAAGACTTGCAAAAGACTATTCCTTCCTTCCTATACTCTCTGCTGTTCCCCTCTGCCTTTAACATTCTTAAGCAAGAGTCAGAACACACTGACACAACAATAGCCCATCTAACACTGTCTAAATACCAGAGATTTACAGAGCAATAAAATCAAATATATTTGTAATGAAAACATAAAAAAAAAATCCAAAACCAAACTGAATGCTTACTGAGCAATCACATTTGTTCACATTAAATAAAATGGGGTCTTGTCTAGTTTTCCGTTTTTTTTTAAAAGTTCGTTGCAGAGTGATGTTTGAGTTTGGAAAACACAGTCAAGTAACATGCAATGAAATGTATTCTGTTCTACTGTTTATAATTATTTTTAAAGAAGTTTCTCTCAATACATTCTGATTTCTTTCGTATAAACTCTTCCCTACTGTCGTGGTTTAGCCCCAGCCAGCAACTCAGCACCACACAGCTTCTTGCTCACTCCCCCCACACTGGGATGGGGGAGAGAATCGGAGGAGTAAGAGTGAGAAACACTCCTGGGTTGAGATAAGAACAGTTTAATAAGTGAAATAAAATTAAGTAAAATAGTAGTAGTAGTAATAATAATAACAATATACAAAGCAAGTGATGCACAATGCAATTGCTCACCACCCGCCGACCGATGCCCAGCCAGTTCCCGAGCAGCGATCGCTGCTCCCCGGCCAACCCCCCCCCAGTTTCTATACTGCCCATGACACCGTATGGTATGGAATGGCCCATGGGGCAGTTTGGATCAACTCTTCTGGCTGTGCCCCCTCCCAGTTTCTTGTGCCCCTGGCAGAGCATGGGAAGCTGAAAAGTCCTTGTCTGGCATAAGCAGTGCTGAGCAACAACTAAACCATCAGTGTGTTATCAGCATTCTTCTCATCCTAAATCCAAACCACAGCACTATGCCAGCTACTAGGAAGAAAATTAACTCTATCCCAGCCCAAACCAGGACACAGGTTTAATATCTGACAGGGAGAAGATCACTGGAAAGGACTGAACTTATTGCTGCTGGTCTGCATGACTGACAGATATTTTCCAAACCCAGGGCAAGTTGTTTTTAAGGAAGTATACTGAAGTCTTATCAAATAAATTACAATGTAGTGCTAAGATTCTAGTGAATCTCAGTGTGTTAACTAGAACTGAAATTTTTCATATGTTTTACCAAAACTGCTGTAGGTAAGATGGCTGCACATCTCTTTGGCATGTCCTGATCTATTCACAAAAAGAGAAACTACATTTCTTGATATCTCATTAAGGATAAAGCGTCCATGTGGATCCTCACATGTTCCTAGATGGTCATTAATCTTTAGTCTTAAATGTTATTTAAACTTGTTTACTTGAAAAAAAAAAAAAAATATTGCCACCTTCTTGCCAAATCACTAAAATTAATTAGTGGAAACTTCAGCTAAAAGACTTTTAATATGTGGAGAAAGGTCCAAATATTTTATTTATTGATTGTAAATGCACATCTTTTAAAATTTCATTTGAAGAAGCTGACAGAGTGAAAAATAAACCAGAACACCACATTCTTTTTACTGGTAATTTTGTGTAGAATGAACTGTCAAGTTTTATTTACATCACCATAAGAATCCAAGACAGATATACCATCAAGTTCTTTTTTACACATTTATGTAAGACCTTTCACCTTAGGAATACAACATAAAGGAGATAAGCAGCAGAGTGAGCGAGCAAGCTACTGATCTAAATATGGAGATAAATCAAAACACAACAGATGTAAAACTAATAAGATTAAATATGTAAAAAAAAAAAAAAAAAGACTGATTCCAAGAATTAAAGCAGGTTTCAAAGGAAAGATCCAGGCGCTCACAGAGATAACACAAGGCAAACTTTTTTAACAATCAATATTAAAAGCAGTTCAGTGGTTTTGAAATAAAATAAATAAAAAAAAATAATTTTTCAGAATCATAGACTTGTTTAGGTTGGAAAAGACTGTTAAGATCATCCAGTCCAACCATTAACCTACACTACCAAGTCCACCACTAAACCAATTAAGGGCAGAGTAGCAATTTCATGTTTCCTGGCTTGGTGGATTATTTTTAATGAAAGTAAAAACTAGGAATCATTAAGGTTGGAAAGGACCTCTAAGATCATCAGTCCAACCATCAACCCAACACCCCCATCCCCACTAAACCATGTCCCAGAGTGCCACGTCTACACATTTTTTGAATGCTTCCAGGGATGGTGACTCCACCACCTCTCTGGGCAGCCTGTTCCAATGCTTGACTAGCCTTTCCATGAAGAAATTTTTCCTAATATCCAACCTAAACCTCCTCTGGCACAACTTCAGCCCATTTCCTCTCGTCCTATCACTAACTACTTGGGAGAAGAGACCAACACCCACCTCACTACAACCTCCTTTCAGGCAGTTGTAGAGAGCAATAAGGTCACCCCTCAGCCTCCTCTTCTCTAGGCTAAACAACCCCAGTTCCCTCAGCCGCTCCCCATCAGCCTTGTGCTCCAGACCCTTCACCAGCTTCGTTGCCCTTCTCTGGACACACTCCAGCACCTCAATGTCCTTCTTGTATTGAGGGGCTCAAAACTGGACACAGTATTCCAGGTGTGGCCTCAACAGCGCCGAGTACAGGGGAACAATCACCTCCCTGCTCCTGCTGGCCACACTATTCCTGATACAAGCCAGGATGCTGTTGGCCTTCTTGGCCACCTGGGCACACCGCTGGCCCATGTTCAGCCGGCTGTCGACCAACACCCCCAGGTCCTTTTCGGCCAGGCAGCTTTCCAGCCACTCTTCCCCAAGCCTGTAGCGCTGCATGGGGTTGTTGTGACCCAAGTGCAGGACCCGGCACTTGGCCTTGTTGAACCTCACACAGTTGGCCTTGGCCCATCGGTCCAGCCTGTCCAGGTCCCTCTGCAGGGCCATCCTACCCTCCAGCAGATCGACACTCCCACCCAGTTTGGTGTCATCTGCAAACTTACTGAGGGTGCACTCAATCCCCTCATCCAGATCATTGATAAAGAGATTAAACAAGACTGCAGCTTGTGAAGCCCTAAACATTTCATACTAAACATCAACAGTGTGATATCCCTCTGCCAAATCCAAAGCATGATTTCACCAGAACCCTGTCTGGCTTCATAATGTGTTTTCTGGAATCAGAGATTCTTGAAACACAACATTCCTTGGTTTCTGCAGTCCTTCCAACAGGAGACTGCCCATCACATATGGACTCTGGAATTCACCTGTTTCTCTCAGTGGAAAGATTTTTTTGTCATTTTCTCCACCTCAACTCACTTTGAAATCATGCAAATGTCAGTGTCACTGAGTGCCTGCCAGATCCACGATGCTTACATTTTGTGGAAATTTTTTTTAAAATTCTTCGTTGAGGTCTATTTCAGGCCAAACCTGAAGTTTTGATGAAAAAAATCCAGGAAAACAAAGGCTGTTTTTTTGGATAGCTTTTACTGCAAGAAGCCTTCACTGAAACAGGTCCTCAATTAGCCTCTTGCAAGTTTTTTCCATGCATCAGCTGGTGTCAGTAACCAAATAAAACAAAATTCTGAAGCAGACATATAATAAATTTAATCCAGAATGGAAATTCTTATGTTGAAAGCATCAGCAGTCATCTTTTATAAAGAACATCTGTTTAGGAAGTTGTCATATTTGCAGATTTCAGTTCTGTCCCTTCCATCCCATAAAGAACAACCTGGGTTATTTTCTGTGTATTATTTTCTGTGTATTATTTTCTTGTCCATACACATCACTCCCTTTTCTTTAACCAACCTAGTTTCTCAACATCTTAGTCTAAAAAATATAATTTTTTTAAGGTCATACTAGAAGTTGCTAATACACTAATTCTACATCTACAGTCAAAAATTTTGAAAGACTGATAATTTTTACTACTTAAATTATTGCTTTTCTTGCAAACATGATGAAAAATTTGGATTAATTTAAATAAACTGCTGGACACCTAATGTGACATTTCTAGCTCTTTACTCTTGTTTTTTTAATTCAAGCCTAAAAATTAGAAGCTTGTTATTAATTGATGCTTAAGAGTCACTATTCAGTTCTAAGTGAATGGAATAAACCTAAACGTTCTTGTAGGATATGAGATATTTTAAAAGTCTCGTTGATTTTTATATATTTTGCATGTTACTGTAACACATAAACTTCAATAAAAACCACAAGCAGTATATTTAAGAGCCAGGATTAGCAAGGATGAATACTTACCTTTCTCTTATAAAGTCTGCTAAGTCTTTTGTTGACAAATGTCCGTGTTTCATGTTGTGATAGAGGACATCAAAGCCATTGTTCCTTTCCCCCTAAAGATGAAAAATAAAAAGAAAGTAGAGCTATGAAACACAACATGCTAAAACAATTACAGAACAAAGTATAGAACCTATGCATTTTCATAACTGATCAAGTTTCATGAAGTGAATGATTTCTAATGCTTCAGCTTTTTACCAATTGCTGTTAGTTCCCTTCAATCCCTTATATGTAAAAAAAACTAAAATCACCTCAGCAGCCACTACTACCCTTCGAATTGCAACTCTTATTACATATTTCTAGACTATATTTAAAGCCATTTATTTTCTAGATTTCTACGGGTCTTGTATTCTTTCGCTTCCCATCTTATTAAACACATACTTAATACTGCATTCCCTCTTATCTTTCATTATTTCCCATGAACCAAAATTCATGCTTTGGGATCACTGGATATCCTACCTCCCCAATTCTTCATGGATATTTCTCTGTTTTTTGTAAAATTGGTAAAAATCACTAACTTCTTCCTTCGCACAGGTAACTTCCCTTTGTCTATTCTTAAGTTTAGTTTTAAAACTTAAAACATTTTCCAATCAGTAAGGCATATCTCACCACTGAAAAATAAAGCTAGCAAATAAAGATCAGCGATCCAGATCACTATGAGGAAACGAACAGCTGCATTGCTCAGCAAAAGAGATGGGAGCAAGGAGGAGGCAGCAGGCAGGGATCTGCCAGCTTAAGTGGAAGCAGCCACAAATGGATGGAGGAACCTCGCAGCAGCCACAGTAGCAGGCCCACTTCTGTGGAGTGTTAACTGCACTAGGATTATTTGCTTCTGGAGAAAAGGAGGAGAGAAGACACCTATAAAATGATTGTTCCTAAGACTGCGGTAAGTTGTAACCTGGAAAAGTTCATCAAAATGCAGATCAGTTTAGCGTAAGTGCAATTACAGAAAGGCCTGTAAAAAGTACAAGCAGAACTAAATTGAATACACCAAAATACAGCAAGCTTTAGAAGGACTATCTACAGAGCAAGGATTTTATATGTTTGTAAAATAAAAGAAGGATAAGAACACCAACTAGTAGGAAATGTAATTTTTTTTTTTTAAGTGTAGTCTTACTATTCCAAGTACCAGTGTAATTGCAACAGTTCAATAAAGTGTTTGGAGTAGTTAATGATAACAAATATGATGCTATACAAACACATTTTTAAACACTTTGTGCATAGGGAATGCAATTAAGAACTAATAACTAGCAAATTAGGTTTGAGGAAGCCAGATCCACTTTTATTAAAAATAAGATATCTGAAAATGCAAAAAGTAAACAATTTCACTCCCCTTTCACTCCTGTCTAACCAGCCTGAAGCTCAGACTAATTTTGACTACTGGTGCACTAATAGGTACCTTATTAACTTTCTGTATTTACTCAATATAAACCCTGAATGCCACTGCATTACAAAACCACCAGAATAACTCTGTAATTAAGACCTTACTCATATTTTCCAATTAGAACACAAAAAAACAACCCTCTTATTTACTCCAAAGTTGTTATTGTGCCCAAATTTGGAGATAAACTTTTACAAATAAGTGTTAAGCATTCTTCCAGAAAAACTAAAAATTCTCCTTTATGAAATGTTCTTTCCCTTGCTTTAAGGTATTTCTTCTACCTAAACCAACACATCGATCAAAATGTACTGAACACAGACTGCTTCTGAATTTTTAAAAGTGACTTTTCATAATGGGGTAGCTTTTATTTTTTTCTATACTGGAGCTCCATAAATTTCCTGCCAGTTTAGAAATACAGGAAGGGTAGCATAGCCATGACCCAGCCTCTGGCTGCAGCCTTCCTGAGGGCTGATAATCTATCAGAAATGTAACTTTGCAATCCTTTACAGAATGGAATGAGCCAGAAAAAACAATTCCCATCATCATCTTGTTCCCTAACTGTAACTGAAGATTACTGCAAACTAGCTTTTCTACTTAAATTAAGTTTTCAAATGAGTCCTACTCTTGTTCTTGACTTCACATTGAATAGCAGAAAGCACAAGAGAGAAACAACAGATACTTTCCTCAATTAAAAAAGTCCCCTGAAAGCCACACCTTTTATACATTATCAATAGTTATCAGAGGCTAAAAGGCTATGTGAAAAATATATTAAGGTTTAAACAAAAAAAAGCAGAGTTACGGCTCTCTATTTAGGATAAAGACAGAGATGTATGCTGCAGCTAAGAGGAAAAAAGGTAGTTCAATTTACAAAAAACAAGTATGTATCATCCATGTGCACATCAGCCATCTACACTGTTTATTTGTGTTTTGGTTGTTTTTCCTCAACACTACCCCTCTCCATACACATTGTATAAAATTCTGTACATGGAAATTGTATATCTAGCCAATTTTTCTTCATTATGTGTTTTTACCTGCTCCTTCCCAATGGCAACAGTAATAGCTAGAACAACAAAAAGCCCAGCACAGCCTGCTTAAAAATAAATAACATTAGGAAAAATCTCATTCCCTAACTATTGTACCAACTAGTCTTTATAGTATGAAATTGTATGAACTTTCTTAAGATATAGAGAGAGTTTACATTGTATACTGCACAGTCATGGTTAAGTAAGCATGACTAAAGCACCCCAGCTCACTGCAAGGAGGAAGACGACAGTCCCCACCCTGAAGAATAAAGGGTACCCCTGGACTACCCAGATCATGCCAGCGTCCCAGCCCCTCGACACCTCTCTGAAACCCTCCCCTTCTCTGGCATCAGAGATAAGGAACTGCAGCAAGACCGACTCCAGGGACATCTAGATCAAGAAAAAAGCAGATGGATGATGACACCGTAGAATTATAGTTGCTTTGCAAAACAGTAGTGCGTGTTAAGTAGCGATTAGTCAAATCATGTGGTACCTGAATGCCTGAAAGGTATAAGAACCATGTGTAAAACAGCATTCGGGGTGCCCCAATTTGAATGGGACACCTCATGCGCATGAATAAAGAATTACTCTTGTAATTCTATACTTTGCGTCCTAGCTTCTCTCCTTGGCTGGCACAAGCCATTTGTGAAATTTTCGTAACAATAAACGCAGCAGATAGCAGAGATGAGACCTTCCACTCCCATTCAGAGGCAATTACCATCCACTGCTATGACAGACAAACAGTGAAGTCGGATGCAGATTCTTCTAGAATTTGGATCTTGGAGAAAGAGGAATCTCTTTTATAATTTATAATATCAGGTTATATGCAACAGACTTCCACATCAGTTTGAAAGATCATTCTAAATGTCATTTCAGGGGTAAAACACCATCTGTTGAGGATGATCCCATCATTACTCAACAGAAAACAACTGTAAAAATGTGTATGAGAACGCAAAATGTAAGCAGTCCCCTCTCCATATAGGCTCAATTTACTTTGAAGTTCATTAGCAGTTTTCTCCTTTTTCCCTAGAGCTAACAAAACTCTCTTCAGAAGCTAGTGTTCTTGTTGAGGTTTCCCATTTTACACTGCCATAAAAGAGCTCTTCTGTGGATATAGTATAGATGTCTCTTGACAGCAAGCCATAAGAGGAAATGACTTCAAATACAAGTAAACACTTCACTTAAATAAGCCTACAATGAGGCATTACTGACCAACTTTGCAAACAAAATAAATTAAGTCATGGAAAAAGAGGACAGACAGTCCTTCCATATCCCTTCATCGAGAACTAACTGCAATGATTTTCTCACGGAAATGAAAGTAACCCTGTCAGCAATTGTGAAGTCAAAATTTAGCATTTCCATGACTTGTACATAACAGGAACTCTTTTACTAAACTACTTAACAGACTTTGAAAAATTTTAAAAATAAGTTTGTGTTGCATTGTCCTGGTTTCGGCTGGGATAGAGTTAATTTTCTTCCTAGTAGCAGGCATAGTGCTGTGGTTTGGATTTAGGATGAGAAGAATGCTGATAACACACTGATGGTTTAGTTGTTGCTAAGTACTGCTCATGCCAGTCAAGGACTTTTCAGCTTCCCATGCTCTGCCAGGTGCACAAGAAGCTGGGAGGGGGCACAGCCAGAACAGTTGATCCAAACTGCCCCAAGGGCTATTCCATACCATATGGCATCATGGGCAGTATAGAAACTGGGGGGGTTGGCCGGGGAGCAGCGATCGCTGCTCGGGGACGGGCTGGGTATTGGTCAGCAGGTGGTGAGCAATTGCATTCATAGAATCATAGAATCCTTTAGGTTGGAAAAGCCCTTTAAGATCATCCAGTCCAACCATTAACCTACACTACCAAGTCCACACTAAACCAATCAAGGGTAGACTAGACTGAACCATGTCCCAGAGTGCCACGTCTACCCGTTTTTTGAACGCATTGTTTTTTGAATGCATCCTCATTGTGCATCACTTGCTTTGTATATGATTATTATTATCATTATTATACTGTTATTATTATCATTACTATTTTACTTTATTTCAGTTATTAAACTGTTCTTATCTCACCCCAGGAGTGTTTCTCACTCTTACTCCTCCGATTCTCTCCCCCATCCCATCGGGGTAGGGGGAGTGAGTGAGCAGCTGCGTGGTGCTTAGTTGCTGGCTGGGGCTAAACCACGACAGTTTCTAATCAAATTGTATAGGTGGAAGCTCTGTCTACTTTGGACCAAAACCATTCAACATTAACATCGATTAGTGTAAAAAGCTAATACTCTCTATTATAGCACCCTCTTTTTACTCAATGTAAACAAGTGTTTCTCAACTATTAAGGTGATTCTAAAGTTCCTGTGACTGGTCAGATACATACTACTTGTCAAGCTAGCATGAGAAACAAGAATAGGACAGCTGCAAGTACTGTTTTCACAGAAAAACAGAGCAGATGAGACAATAAAAGGCACATGCAGTTCTCAAACACATTTTGATTTTGGTCAAACTTCAGAATCTTGATGAAAGAAGTTCAGACAAAGTTTGATCCCCCCCCCCCCCCCCCCCCCAAGTTCAGCAAGTAAAGGAACATTTGACAATAAGTGAATTACCATCGTTTCAACCTATGCTTTTATAATGTGCATTAGCAGTGGTTAAGCATACACAATCATCCTTCACCCCTATTCAACCCTTTCAACATGACCATATCACCACATTGCACTGAAGAAATGCAACAGACTGAGAAAAACTATACTTCTGATTATAAATTAAGTCATAACCTGCTTAATCATCTTTTTAAAATAGCCTACTAATCCCACAACTTATTCTCCAGGAAACAGGCAGACAAATATTCAAACTGCAACATTTGGAAGTGGTACTCCAATTTTACTACAGGATTTCTTTTTAACCATAAAAAGTTTAGGTCCCCAATTTACTTCAGATTGTCATAAAATGAAAACTGGATAATCTCCAAATTAAGTTTCCAAACCCTAGTTAAACCTTACAACTGCCTATGGCAGACATGATGTATCAATGAAATATGACGAAAAAACCCCACCCCTCTTGTTAGATAAACACTAAATAGGAAAAGCCTAGAAAAGAATGAATGTAGGAAATGGAGTCACTTGCTTCAATTTTTGGGGTGAGAATTGAAAAATTTGTATCATAGAATCATAGAATGCTTTGGGTTGGAAGGGACCTTCAGAGGTCATCCAGCCCAACCCCCCTGCAGTGAGCAGGGACAGCTTTAACCAGAGCAGGGTGCTCAGAGCCCCATCCAACCTGACCTGGAATGTTGCCAGGGATGGGGCCTCCACCACCTCTCTGGGCAACCTGTGCCAGTGCCTCACCACCCTCAGTGTAAAAAATTTCTTTCTTATATCCAGTCTAAATCTATTCTTCTTTAGTTTAAATCCGTTGTTCCTTGTCCTGTCACAACAGGCCTTGCTAAAAAGATTCTCCCCATCCTTCCTGTAGGGCCCCTTTAAGTACTGGAAGGCCGCAATAAGGTCTCCTCGCAGCCTTCTCTTCTCCAGGCTGAACAACCCCAACTCTCTCAGCCTGCTGGCCTCGTAGGAGAGGTGCTCCAGCCCTCGGATCATTTTGGTGGCCCTCTTCTGGACCTGCTCCAGCAGGTCCATGTCCTCCTTGTGCTGAGGGCCCCAGAGCTGGATGCAGGGCTCCAGGTGAGGTCTCACCAGAGCAGAGCAGAGGGGGCAGAATCACCTCCCTCAACCTGCTGGCCACGCTTCTTTTGATGCAGCCCAGGATACGGTTGGCTTTCTGGGCTGCAAGCGCACATTGCCGGCTCATGTCCAGCTTTTCATCCACCAGTGCCCCAAGCCCTTCTCCGCAGGGCTGCTCTCAATCCCTTCATCCCCCAGCCTGTGTTGATATCGGGGGTTGCCCCGTCCTAGGTGCAGGACCTTGCACTTGGCCTTCTTGAACCTCATGAGGTTCACAGAGGCCCACCCTCTCCAGCTTGTCCAGGTCCCTCTGGATGACATCTCGTCCTCCTGGTGTGTCAACCGCACCACTCAGTTTAGTGTCATCTGCCTCATCTGTCATCTGTCCTTTGCCTCTTGTTTTGGTCAGCTCCAGAGAAGTTGTCCTACAGCTAGTTTTACACTTAAAAGTACTACCCATACTATTCTGTCAGATAGGAGAATTAAAAAAAATACACCCCTGGCCAACAGGTTATGCATGCAAGAATCCTAATACAGATAAGTCATAATGGCATAGAAGTCCTTTTGGTAGAAAAAATTTTGTCTGTGTCAAGAAAATTCCAGAGTTGTTCCAGAGTTACACCAATATGCCAAATAATAACTATAGACAATCCATTAATGGGGGGGGGGGGGGGGGGGGGGGGGGGGGGGGGGTGGGGGGGGGGGGGGGGGGGGGGGGGGGGGGGGGGGGGGGGGGGGGGGGGGCAACTCCCTCATATAGGTGAAATAAAGTATTTGCTGAAACTAGGTACAACTTTTCAACAACTACAAGACTTGATTTATGCTGCTTTAAAGATACCCTATTCAATAATTGATTTACAAATTTTAGTGCAACAGAACAATAGAAACTGGGTATACATTCCTGTAATTCTAAAATGAAAGTTCCAAATATTAACCAAAACCAATCTTTTCTTTACACACAAGCTTAGAAAGACATATACTAGTCATCATGGTTTGTCCATTTGTATTGCCGACTTCTTTTCATTCACCTAACTCCAGGTAAATTTAAACTCATTTTTAGATGCTCTAATAAACATCACTGTCATTTTGTTTAAACTGTTGCTGCAGTTTCAAATAAGTAACATGTGTTTCATACTTTCCACCTAGACAATTATTTAATGGACCCTGTATACATGAAAATATTCCTCTGATTAATATCATGGTGTTATATTTTTGAAAGCTAGCTAACAGCAATTTTCAATTACGAAGTGTCTGAAAGAGCTATGTAAAATTGAGAGCATCAAAAACCAAAAAAAGTAGTCACCTGATGTTTACACTGGCAACATATCTTCTTCAGTTCTGAAAATTTTGAGGAGTTTGAACACAAAAGCAACCTGGCAATTTCAATTTTCTTCTTCCAGCTTCAATAAATTAAATAAAGATCAGCTCCAGAGAAGCTCTATGCATATGAAGGAGAACAGATATTTTTATCTATATCTAGATAATTAAAAATTTTTTTTTTGAACAAAGAGATTAAAAGTTGTCAACTCATGCTAAATGCACACACAAAGGGAGGAGACTGAGCAAATATTGCACAACAGCTCTCTTGAAACTGAGCATCCAACTGTATGCCAAGCAGAAGAGTAGCAGTGCATAAACATGTGAATGGAACTCCAGGTGGAAGCATGACAAGTCTCATTATCACTCATATCACATAAGTGCATATGAGAATATTTCTTATGCTTATTAGAGCAAGCCTCTTCACAAAGCTAAGATAGTTAACCCTGGACACAGCCAGCATGTGTCAAAAGAACTTGAAAAGAAAGGAATCTTCCTCGCAGCCATTCTCAAAAATCTACAGGTAACACCAGCAATTAAAAAGATAAAATAAAAATAATTTGTCAAAACCAATTTAAACACACGTTTTTATATCCCAGAACTTCCAGACTTACCATGCACAGCATTACACAGAAACCAGTTTCAGTTATACACAGAACTTCCAACAGCTGAATCAGGTTAATTTAAAACAATTAACAAATATATACTGACTGGCTTAGAAGTGACTTATTTTGGTTGACCTGAAACAGTTTAATAGACTCATAATTAACAAGAGTATTGCCTGCACCAGTCAGTTTAAAAATTAAACTTATGTCAAAGCTTATGCAACTGTGGTGGTGCACCCCCCCCCCACCTTTTCTCTCTTCACAACTGCTTTCCAACCTCAGGGATTCCTGCCAGACCGTGACCTTGTGTAGCGAGTTGGTCAGTTAGGTGCGCCTTAATTGTACCAGAAACTCTTACATGGTTGAAGCAGGGAGTGAGAACAATCACGTTACCCCTGACAGCTTTGAAACAGAGCAGTAATTATTGACCCGGATTGTGGCTCGGATGGAGATTTACAATGACTAAAGCCAATCACCTCACAATCCTATAAACAGCAGTCCTAAGTGAGGCCCTTGGAGCTCTCCTGGACTGGTGCGGGCTGCACCAGCACCTCCCTCTGAGCAGGGCGCCTCTCAGAGCCAGCAAACTCTGAAAGTTTGCTACAACCAGAGATCCATTGCCGAAGACCGACAGTGGAGCCTGGGCTGAAACCCTTCACTCCTCGAGGCTCAACCCTCGCCCGCTGAGAAATGCCAAGACATTTGATGTATTTCACTGAACTCGAGGGGAATTTTTAACAGGTATACCAGATATATATGTATTCATGTCTGTGTGTATGCAGGTGTGAATCAGTTTAAGTAGTCTGCAGATGTACCATTTAATTTCAAACCGAGTCTTATACTGCTGCATTATCCTTATTCCTATAAACTGTTGACCAAGTCTGAGACTAAGATTGGACCCAGCCGCACCCAGACTCCTCCCTGAGAAGAAGTTTAGAAAGCAAGGGGGTCTGTTCTGAACCTCGTGACTCAACGGGAGGGTCCTCCTTATCCCCTGCATACACTATCTCTCTGTGAATCATTCCAACTCAGTGTAACTGAATTTTCCTTTATGCGCTTCCACGTAGTAATAGAGTGAACCTTGCCATCTTGGAAACTGTAACTAAGTCACTGTTTTGATCAATTTTGTCTAATCACTCTGTTAATCCCTGATGCCTGAGTGCTATTAAAATGTTACAGTCAAATCCTGCGATTTGCTGCAAGTAAATTCTAAACTGCTACTGAATCAAACTGTGTAAAGTCACTCATTCAGAACAAATTGACATAATCAGCAGGATTCACAAACCTGCATTCATGACAACAACACTTCCTAAGTAGTGCTAAGAAAACAGTAGGGCAATGATAATGAATACTTTTTATTCTACTGTACCAGTGTGGGTGTACTCAAAGTGACAAAACCTAGCTATTTATAATAGAAATAACTTACAAGAACACTTACTTTAATGCTTTAGACCAGCTACAGTCACAATGAAAACAAGTTTCATTTCATGCAAGACTCAATAATCCAAATCCAGATTTTAAGTTTTTCTCCATGTATAACTACACAATTGAAAAATATAAATATCTGCACAGAGATGACTGACAAATTACATTTCTAAAAGAGACTAGAAAGTCTGTTGTTTCTCTAGCTTGCTGCTGTTCAGGCTGTACCTTCTATCATGCAGACAGAAATGAGTTGTCGGTACAAAAGCACAAAGTTCTGAGCCACAGTTTTGCTTTTGCATGATACAACTGTAAGCCGTTACAGTTAGTGCCATTCCCCCAAATAACTGCATTGTATGGGAGGCTTAACAAAGAGAGATCAGACCACAGTAGAAGCCCCATCTACACACTACAGTGGCTGTAAGAGTAAGACCCCCCCTAGCAAAGGGTCTCCCGCTCGTATCTGCGCATCCCTTGGCCCAGCAAACCCTCTTCCCCCATCGTTTCTCCCTAACAGACCACCAAGCACTGCGCGAGGCAGGGGCAGGGCACTTCCCCCACGGCCCAGCCCGGCAGAGGGGAGGCAAGCCGCGGCAGGCGCAGGAGGCCGCCGCAGGAGGCACAGAATGCCGCGGAGGGGACGGCGGCCACCATTCCTCCGCCACACTCCCCAGGGTGCCATAAGAGTCGAGGTTGCTCCCGCGGAGAGTACGCCGGCTGCGCTGCGCTGCACTGCGCTGCACCGCGCTGCACCGTACCGTACCGTGGCCCCGCCCTGCCCGTCCCACCCGCGACACGGAGGAACCGGCCCGCGGCACTTCCCTACCCAGAAGTTCTCCACGAAGTACGCCATCATCACGCCGCCGCCCCGGCCCTCAGCGAGTCCGGCCCCGGCCGCCTCAGCCGCCGAGACACAACGGAGGAAACGAGCACTACCACGGTGCACCACCCTTCCCGTTACGATACAACTGCCTCCTTCCACACAGCTTCACCACCCACGGCCCCGCGCATGTGCCCAGCTACCGCCGGGCGCCGCGGCTCCTGCGCAAGCGCGTCGCATCCTCCCCCCGGGCGGAGAAGCGGCGCGCGCATGCCCAAAGCGCCGGCCCCACTGTAGCTGAGAAGTGCTATCTCAGAAGTGAAGAAACCATCATCTCTATAGAAATATGAATATACTTGCAGAAGGCATACTCAGAAATCTTTAGTAAAATCCCCTCTAAAATATTCAGTAACCACTACGGAGTGACTATACTGAAGGCTGGAATGCATACAAGTTATTTGACACCCAGGAGAATAGCTTCATGCTGTTTGAAGAGGCTTCATAACCAAGCATCTTTCCAGCCACATAGGATAAAATCCTTCAAGGCATTTGATGACCACTAGGCACTTTATTAACAAAGTGTAGCTTACCCTCTCCAGTACCTCCTCTCACAGGATTTTACAGTTTCAGTGACAGGCTCCTAAAAACAATAGGCTTCATCTAAAGTCAAAGAGTCTGGAGAAACTACTTCAAACCTTTATCTTCTTCAATGATACTTCAGTTTTACAGACCCTTCTTTTGCCTGATGTAGATTATTAGCCAGTTGGGATCATGCTGATTACTGGACCAGAATACAGATCCACTAAATTGCTGTCTGGGGCCAGACTGTACCTGGACTGCTGCTTTTCAGAAGATCTTTACATATTCTTCATGGCAGAATCAGCACCACTATTCTCTTTCTGGGACCCCAAACAGTTCCTATTATAGAATCTTAGAATCATTTAGGTTGGAAAAGACCTTTAAGATCATCCAGTCCAACCATTAACCTACACTGCCAAGTCCATCACTAAACCAATTAAGGGGAGAGGAATAATTAATTTCACCTGGCTTGGTGGCTGGATTATTTTATAATGAACGTAAAAACTAGGAATCATTAAGGTTGGAAAGGACCTCTAAGATCATCAGTCCAACCATCAACCCAACACCCCCATGCCCACTAAACCATGTCCCAAAGTGCCACCTCTGCCCGTTTTTTGAACACTTCCAGGGATGGGGACTCCACCACCTCTCTGGGCAGCCTGTTCCAATGCTTGACTACTCTTTCCGTGAAGAAATTTTTCCTAATATCCAACCTAAACCTCCTCTGGCACAACTTCAGCCCATTTCCTCTTGTCCTATCGCTAACTACTTGGGAGAAGAGACCAACACCCACCTCACTACAACCTCCTTTCAGGCAGTTGTAGAGAGCGATAAGGTCTCCCCTCAGCCTCCTCTTGTCCAGGCTAAACAACCCCAGTTCCCTCAGCTGCTCCCCATCAGCCCTGTGCTCCAGACCCTTCACCAGCTTCGTTGCCCTTCTCTGGACATGCCCCAGCACCTCAAGGTCTTTCTTGTAGCAAGGGGCCCAAAACTGGACACAGTATTCCAGGGGTGGCCTCACCAGTGCCGAGTACAGGGGGACAATCACTGCCCTGCTCCTGCTGGCCACACTATTCCTGACACAAGCCAGGATGCTGTTGGCCTTCTTGGCCACCTGGGCACACTGCTGGCTCATGTTCAGCCGGCTGTCGACCAACACCCCCAGGTCCTTTTCGGCCAGGCAGCTTTCCAGCCACTCTTCCCCAAGCCTGTAGCGTTGCATGGGGTTGTTGTGACCCAAGTGCAGGACCTGGCACTTGGCCTTGTTGAACCTCATACAGTTGGCCTCGGCCCATCGGTCCAGCCTGTCCAGATCGCTCTGCAGGGCCATCCTACCCTCCAGCAGATCGACACTCCCACCCAGTTTGGTGTCATCTGCAAACTTACTGAGGGTGCACTCAATCCCCTCATCTAGATCACTGATAAAGACAACAAGATAATGTTGATAAAGATAACTTGTTTAATAACAAGACTGGCCCCAAAACTGAGCCCTGGGGAACACCGCTTGTGACTGGCTGCCAACTGGACTTAACTCCATTCACCACAACTCTCTGGGCTCGGCCACCCAACCAGTTTTTTACCCAGCGAAGACTACACCCATCCAAGCCATGAGCTGCCAGCTTCCCAAGGAGAATATTATGGGAGACTGTGTCAAAGGCTTTGCTGAAGTCCAGGTAGATGACATCCACAGCCTTTCCCTCATCCACCTGGCAGGTCACCAGGTCATAGAAGGAGATCAGGTTGGTCAAGCAGGACCTGCCTTTCATGAACCCATGCTGGCTGGGCCTCATCCCCTGGTTGAGCTGCACTTGCCTCTTGAGTTCACTCAATAGGAACCACTCCATAATCTTCCCTGGCACCGAGGTCAGGCTGACAGGCCTGTAGTTCCCCGGGTCCTCCTTCCGGCCCTTCTTGTAGATGGGCGTCACGTTGGCAAGCCTCCAGTCATCAGGGACCTCCCCTGTTAACCACGACTGCTGATAGATGATGGAGGGTGGCTTGGCAAGCTCCTCTGCCAGCTCCCTCAGTACTCTCGGGTGGATCCCATCCGGCCCCATAGACTTGTGAGCATCCAGGTGGCATAGCAGGTCATTAACTGCTTCCTCCTGGACTATGGGGGCTCCATTCTGCTCCCCGTCGCTGTCTTCCCACTCAGGGGGCTGAACACCCTGGGGATAACTGGTCTGGCTATTAAAGTCAAAGGCAAAGAAGGCATTAAGTACCTCAGCCTTTTCCTCATCCTTGGTGGCAATGTTCCCTCCCACATCTATTCTACCTTGGTGAGATGATTCATTGTTCAAGACAGCAGTTAGCTTTTCGTTATTGACTAAAAATAGAGGACCATGTGTAAGCAGTGATGTGAGGGGCTGCATGTCACAGTCCTAGGCACAAAAGTGAAGTGCTTTATCCAAACTTTATCTATGATTTTGTCAGCAGAAAGGCTGTGGACTCACACTCACATAAGATCTTGAGGTTATGAGATCAGCTAAATACAGTACTTAAAAGCAGAGATTGATGCTCAGTCATCTTCAGAACAATTTGTTAGATGTGTTAGGAAAGGAACAGAGAACCTAATTATCCAGCATATAAAAACCTGTGTGTGGGCACCTGCACCATGAATGCTGTGCACAGTACTAGTACTCCTTATCTTAAAAAAATAAACAAACAACAACAAAAAATATCCAACACAAGACAAAAAAAAATCCAGAAGATTGAAATAAAAGCAACAAAAAACAATCCATGATATGGAAACAAGCATCTACCAAGTAAACTAGAATTCTTCAGGCTGGAAAAGCAATGACTGAGAAAGAACACAGTATAAAGAAAACTATTGCGTAGGAATAGAGAAGATGTATTTTTAAGTTTTAACTCATTTTAATAAAAGCACAAAGAATTCAGTCAAGCTGGAAGGAAGGGGAAACTGGACAAAGTTTCTAGGTTTCTCTAGATCCATAGTAAAAAAATCCATAATGTGTTGAGGAACCTGAACATACACAAGTCTATGGGACCTGATGAGATGCATCCCAGAGTCCTGAGGGAATTGGCTGATGTAGTTGCCAAGCCACTCTCCATGATATTTGAAAAGTCATGGCAGTCAGGTGACGTCCTGGTGACTAGAAAAAGGGAAACATCACACCCATTTTTAAAAAGGGTAGAAAGGAGGACCCTGGGAACTATCGACCTGTCAGCCTCACCTGTGTGCCTGGGAAGATCATGGAGCAGATCCTCCTGGAAGACGTGCTGAAACATATAGAAGGCAGAGAGGCAATTAGAGACAGCCAACATGGCTTCACCAAGGGCAAATTGTGCCTGACTGATCTAGTGGCCTTCTACAATGGAGTGACTGCATCAGTGGACAAGGGAAGAGCTAAGGATGTTTCCTGGTTTCAGCTGGGATAGAGTTAATTGTCTTCCTAGTAGCAGGCACAGTGCTGTGGTTTGGATTTAGGATGAGAATAACGCTGATAACACCCTGATGGTTTAGTTGTTGCTCAGTACTGCTTATGCCAGTCAAGGACTTTTCAGCTTCCCATGCTCTGCCAGGGGCACAAGAAACTGGGAGGGGGCACAGCCAGAAGAGTTGATCCAAACTGCCCCAAGGGCCATTCCATACCATACGGCGTCATGGGCAGTATAGAAACTGGGGGGGGGGTTGGCCGGGGAGCAGCGATCGCTGCTCGGGAACTGTCTGGGTATCGGTCGGCGGGTGGTGAGCAATTGCATTGTGCATCACTTGCTTTGGATATTATTATCATTATTATATTGTTATTATTATCATTACTATTTTACTTTATTTCAATTATGAAACTGTTCTTATCTCACCCCAGGAGTGTTTCTCACTCTTACTCCTCCGATTCTCTCCCCCATCCCATCAGGGTGTGAGCGAGCGGCTGCGTGGTGCTGAGTCGCTGGCTGGGGCTAAACCACGACAGGATGTCATCTACCTGGACTTCTGTAAGGCCTTTGATACAGTCCCCCACAACATTCTTGCCTATGAATTGGAGAGATATGGGTTTTATGGATGGACTGTTAGATGGATAAGGAAATGGCTGCATCGAAAGAGTTACACTCAACAGCTCAATGTCTGGATGGAGATTGGTGACGAGTGGTGTCCCTCAGGGGTCTGTAATGGCACCAGTACTGTTTAACATCTTCATCAATGACATAGTGGGATCGAGTGCACCCTCAGCAAGTTTGCAAACGACACCAAGCTGAGTGGTGCAGTTGACATGCCTGAGGGACAGGATGCCATCCAGAGGGACCTGGATAAGCTTGAGAAGTGGGCCCGTGTGAACCTCATGAAGTTCAACAAGGCCAAGGGCAAGGTCCTGCACCTGGGATGGGGCAACCCCCGATATCAACACAGGCTGGGGGATGAGTGGACTGAGAGCAGCCCTGCGGAGAAGGACTTCCCCCAAGTCCTACCATCTACTGGTAGATGAAAAGCTGGACATGAGCCGGCAATGTGCGCTTGCAGCCCAGAAAGCCAACCGTATCCTGGGCTGCATCAAAAGAAGCGTGGCCAGCAGGTCGAGGGAGGTGATTCTGCCCCTCTACTCTGCTCTGGTGAGACCTCACCTGGAGCCCTGCGTCCAGCTCTGGGGCCCTTAGCACAAGAAGGACATGGACCTGCTGGAGCAAGTCCAGAGGAGGGCCACGAAGGTGATCAGGGGGCTGGAGCACCTCTCCTACGAGGCCAGGCTGAGAGAGTTGGGGTTGTTCAGCCTGGAGAAGAGAAGGCTGCGAGGAGACCTTATTGCGACCTTCCAGTACTTAAAGGGGGAGAGAGACTTTTTCCAAGGCTTGTAGCAACAGGACATGGAGCAATGTTTTTAAACTGAAAGAGGGTAGATTTAGATTGGACATAAGGAAGAAATTTTTTACACTGAGGATGGGGAAATACTGGAACAGGTTGCCCAGAGAGGTGGTAGATGCCCCATCCCTGGCAACATTCAAGGTCAGGTTGGATGGGGCTCTGAGCCACCTGATCTGGTTGAAGCTGTTCCTGCTCACTGCAGGGGGGGGGGTGGGGCTAGATGACCTCTAAAGGTCCCTTCCAACCCAAACCATTCTATGACTACTACTTATTCTGGAAGTCCTTGATTTGCAACTTAGTGAAGCCTGTGGGAATACTTTGCAAAAGTATTATTTATAGTACTTTAATCTTATCCTCTTGCCTAGGTATTGGCTTTTAGTGGTTGCCAAGGACAGGATACTCATTGTTTGTCCCAGTACAATTGTTCTTTTTTTCTTATAGTGTAATAAAACAAACATTCCCATTGCATATTATCAACAGCTTTCATGGAACATCCAGGTAGTTTTCTGGATTCCTAATTTTTTAGTAGAGTTAAAGAATTCCTTTCCCATTTTTGCCATCTACACCAGTATAAGGTTAAAGAACCACAACAATATACCTCACAGTAAGAGTATGAAGAACTAAAGAGACTTCTTGGCTATACTAGTTAACAGTTATATATCATGAATACAATCCTCATTTTGAAAAATTATGCCATTTGACATTAATGTGGGTTGCATATGTGTGAAAGGAAGTATTTAGCTCAGAGTTCCCCTCTCAGAAAAGCATCCCTGATTGCACAGTTTGCTCTCTGCATCTCCATTTACCCATCCTCCCATATTTTCAGCTTCTCCTTTTATAAGTGTTAATACTAACTTATTTTCAAATATCAGTTCTTTTAAAGGATGTAGATCATCTGAGATATAGCATTATATATACTAAGTTGCTACATGAAAGAACTTGTCAAATATGATACTAAAGATACAGTGCATCTAGACTACAGACATTAATACGATTGAAAAATAAAGATTGTATATTGTATTTTTACCTACAGTAATTAAGTTAATTTGCCCTATGTCTAAGCCATTTGAAAATGTATTATGAGCTCTAGGTAAAATAACTGCATACAATTATTAGTAAAACACTTAATACATGAACCTACATCTGAATGCAGTAATATTTTAAGACAAAAAAAGAATGAAGGTAAAGAATCCAAATAATCTGAATTATATTTGGCAATTATTACATTATTTAATGTCGTAATGAACTGCCAAAGAGCCAGTCAATATTTAAAGCTCTTTATAAATTAAAAAAATTAGTAAGAAACCCATTCAGGTAAAATACATAATCTAACTCCACACTTTAAAGAGAACCTGAAGCAGCAGATGGAGGTGGAGCCATTTTATATACCAGATTGAGGATATGCCTTGAAAAAATGCATTTTCTTTACTGTCCTTGTTAAAAGAACTACACAAAGAATCTTGGTAGGTAAACAAGAATTTATACTACCAGTTGAGATAAGTTCCAAAAGATTATGAGCACCAGAAGAAGATATAAAAAGCCAGAGCTGTTTACCACTGTGGTGGTGAACAGAAGATGGGGAAAGAAGATGACAGAGTGAATTCTTTGCAACAGTCCTTTAACTTTGATAAGTACTATCAGGAGTATGTTCTAACCAAACAATTGTACCTGAATACCTGCAGACATTACCCAGAAGTTTAATAAATCACTTGCTTATGACCTACATGTTACCTTCATGAACAGAGATTTATTGCAGCCTATTTTTCATACAAAAAGTGTAATGAAATCCCATAGACAGAAGTTAAAGCTAGAAAAGCTTAGAAAAAAAAAAAATCTGCATTGTTTTCAACATCCCTGGAATGATGTGTTCCATTAGGCTGCATCATCTGGCTCACTGTATACTTCTAATACACACTTCTACTGATCTAGTCACCAATCTTGATTGCATCCCATTGTGGTGGGTTGACCCTGGCTGGCCACCAGGTGCTGACCCAGGTGCTCTCTCACTCCCCTCCACGCCAGACAGGGTAATGAAAATACAATGAAAAGCTCATGCATTGCAATAAGGACAGGGAGATCGCTCACCACTTACCATCACGGGCAAAACAGACTTGACTCAGGGAAATTAATTTATCATAGAATCATAGAATGGTTTGGGTTTGAAGGGACCTTAAAGATCATCTTGTTCCATCCCTCTGCCATGGGCAGGGACACCTCCCACTAGATCAGGTTGCTCAAAGCCCCATCCAACCTGGCCTTGAACACTTCCAGGGAGGGGGCAATTTATTGCCAATTAACAACCAGAGTAGGATAATGAGAAATAAAACCAAATCTAAAACCACCTTCCCCCCACCCCTCCCTTCTTCCTGGGCTCAACTTCACTCCTGATTTCTCTACCTCCTCCCCCCAAGTGGCACAGGGGAATGGGGTTATGGTCAGTTCCTAACACTTTGTCTCTGCTGCTCCTTCCTCCGCACGCTCTTCCCCTGCTCCAGTGTGGGGTCCCTCCCACAGGACGCAGTCCTCCATGAACTTCTCCAAGGTGGGTCTTTTCCACAGGGTGCAGTCCTTCAGGAACAGACTGCTCTAATGTGGGTCCCCCACCGAGTCACAGGCCCTGCCAGGAGCCTGCTCCAGCGTGGGCTTCCCATGGGTCACAGCCTCCTTCGGGCCCATCCCCTGCTCTGGCGTGGGCTCCTCCCCGGGTGCAGGTGGATCTCTGCTCCCCGGGGGCCTCCATGGGTGCAGGGGCACAGCTGCCTCACCATGGGCTGCACCAGGGGCTGCAGGGGAATCTCTGCTCCGGTGCCTGGAGCACCTCCTCCCCTCCTCTGCACTGGCCTTGGTGTCTGGAGAGTTGTTCCTCTCACAGTTTCACTCCTTTCTTCCAGCTGCTGTTGTCCAGCAGTTTTCCCCCCCTTCTTAAATATGTTATCCCAGAGGCGCTACCACCATCGCTGATGGGCTCAGCTTTGGCCAGCAGTGGGTCTGTCTTGGAGCCGGCTGGCACTGGCTCTGTCAGATATGGGGGCAGCTCCTGGCATCTTCTCACAGAAGCCACCCCTGCAGCTCCCCTGCTACAAAAAACCTTGCCACGCAAACCCAATACAGCCATTCATCACTTCAATTACTTAAATTATGAACCCAACAGCATTGTTTCAGAGTCACTTGGTACCAGTACTCCACCTTTATTACTCTTCTGCTCCGTTGCTGCCAAAAGCATGTTTCATCAAATCAACCTTAAATCAAATGGAAGGATTAGAAAACATTATTTAACATTAGTAACTACAAACTGCAATAGTTTAATGGTTGTAAATTCCATTTTGACTTTTTCCAGTCACACTTCAGCCCTGCATGAAAAATCCTTTGTGATTTCTAATATATTCAGGAGGTGCATTACTACATACACTATACTAAATTTTCTCATCTATATTCTATGTAAGATGGGGAAATAACATGATAAATTACTATGCTGTAATAATGTCAAGTACCCATGTGACTCTTCACTCAACTCCTGCTCAGATTTTGGCTAACAGCTCATGCTAAGGCCTGATGCATGCTGGGAGCAGTGCCATTAGGTCAAAGCAAGGGCACCAGGTAGGCAGGACAGGTGGCCAGAAAGAGCTAAAGGGCCATTATGCAGCCACTATCACCTGCAAATTGCTGTCTCCTGCAGCCATCATCTTTGCATATTGAGTGTTTGGCAGTTTCATCAGAATCTGCTAGCTCATGGAAATGGCATAGACCAAACTTCCAAGCTGGAGGGTATAAAACACGAGCTTACCCAAAAAGCTTTTGAAGTGGATCCAACAGCAGCTGGACTGCTGAGACTTTCATGCTTCTCGGTGTGATACAGGGGACGCCTGCACCGTGACAGAGGAGGAAGGATGAACACTCTCATCGTCAGCTAGGGAACTCATTTTGCTCATAGGTGCACAAATTAAGAGTTACGGGTTATGAGTTATGAAACCTCATGACCTGAGTGGTGAATAAGTGAATTGACATGATAGACTAGTCTGAGCAAAGGGGATTGAGGCCTTGTTTATCATATTTGTTTGTTATATTTCTTAATGAGCTCATAAAATAAAGTTTAATTTACAGAGTATGTTGTCCTGTAAAATTGAGATCCAAATGGACCGTGGCAACCCATTCAATGGTTAGCTGAATTTATATTGTTGATATATCAATATATTTAACATTGTGTACAAATATTTTAGGCACTTACCTTCAAATATGTCAATCAATGAACTTGAAGCAGCTTATTTGCAGTCAACTAATAAAAAAGATACCCTAAATTAAAAAAAGTCTTAACTATTTAAAGGATTTGAATGAAAAGCAAACCTGAAGTGTTCAGAAGAGCAAGCTCTGATCGTATAACTTCACTTAGTACTGAAGTGCTCCATAGTATATACTACACAAGGAAGATGTGGTATCCAGATTGCAAAGATCTTCTCCAGTCTGGTTATAATATACAACAGAAACAGAAAAGGCAAGTTGTGGTACAAAGGCCTGAAGCTATGCTAGTAAGATTACATAGTATCTCAGGAAGGTATTCTTAGTACAGCATAGGGGAATGAAAGGTGCTTGTGTTTTTAATTGAACCAAATAGAGCTTTTATTACTATAATAACAAAGAGGAAATGCAAAGGCTCAGGAGTGAGTATTATGAAAGTTTGAAATAATGAAAAAAAATTAGCCTGGACAGAATTTTTAGCTAAGTAAGAAGCTGCCATTTGAAATGCTGCAAGAGAGCTAAAACAATTTGTTATACAGGTACTTAAGTAAGATTGCACATTAAAAATAAAAATGGCAGTACAGACAGGATAAGCAGTAAATGGGTCACATTTGGGCAGAAGTCATACTATGTGAAAATAATTCTAACCTTTGATGCTGTGCAACCTTTGATTCTGTGCAACATCCATAGGTATACATAGAATCATAGAATCATAGAATTGTTTAGGTTGGAAAAGACCTTTAAGATCATCCAGTCCAACCATTAACCTACACTACCAAGTCCACACTAAACCAATCAAGGGTAGACTAGACTAAACCATGTACCAAAGTGCCACCTCTGCCCGTTTTTTGAACACCTCCAGGGATGGGGACTCCACCACCTCTCTGGGCAGCCTGTTCCAATGCTTGACTACCCTTTCCGTGAAGAAATTTTTCCTAATATCCAACCTAAACCTCCCCTGGCGCAGCTTGAGCCCATTTCCTCTCGTCCTATCGCTAACTACTTGGGAGAAGAGACCAACACCCACCTCACTACAACCTCCTTTCAGGCAGTTGTAGAGAGCGATAAGGTCTCCCCTCAGCCTCCTCTTCTCCAGACTAAACAACCCCAGTTCCCTCAGCCACTTCTCATAAGGCCTGTGCTCCAGACCCTTCACCAGCTCCATTGCCCTTCTCTGAACACGCCCCAGCACCTCAAGGTCTTTCTTGTAGCAAGGGGCCCAAAACTGGACACAGTATTAAATATATTATCACAGAGGCACTACCACTGTCGCTGACTGGCTCGGCCTTGGCCAGCGGCGGGTTCATCTTTGAGCTCGCTAGCTGTGAGAGGCTGAAAGGGTTAAAGTCTCAAACATTGTGGTGAGGCAAGTTAAGGTCTGCAAAGAGACAAGTTAAGGTCTCCACAGTGATAAATTGGGATCTTCATAACACCACAGGTGAGAAGGCAATTGGCCTGGTGCCAGGAGGCATGTCAGAGGGTGTGCAGTTCCGCCCTGTGATGGCCAAAGGTCCTGCGGAGTTCATTTGAGCAAGGGGCTCATGACCACCCGAAAGACCCCTCGCGACCACCCCCCCCAGTGGCGCCTGCACAGAAGATGGAGAACATTCTGGAATAAGCCTCAAGGGGGCGAGACTAGAGGCGGGGACTGGCCTATCAAAGGCACAACTCCGAGGAGCCACGTGTGCAGCCCCACCACTGCAGGACTCCACATGGCTGCTGCTCCAGACCTGCCTCCCCCCCCACTACCGGTGCTGCTGGCACAGCCGGAGGCCCTGCGCTCCAAGAGCAGTGCGCCCACTGCCAGAGGGCTGCTCCATTTACCATCGACATCGCGGGATCCAAGGGTGGTGATCTCTCTCTCTCTCTCTCCTCTTTCTTCCTTCCTTTTCCTTTCCTCTTATAAGTATTTGAATTAGAACCCACGTTGCCTATCGTTGCGCTTTCCTGGTTCGGGTTGCCTCCTTATTACCAAGTCTGAGACTAAGATTGGACCCAGCCGCACCCAGACTCATCTCTGAGAAGGAGTTTAGAAAGCAAGGGGGTCTGTTCTGAGCCTCGTGACTCAATGGGAGGGTCTCCCTTATTCTCTGCATATCGTGGTGCTTTCAAGTTCAGGTTGGTGTTTACCATCAATAAAGTGTTTAATTGGTCCTTTGGTGTTGTTTCACCTTAATTTAGCCCAAGGAAATCACAGAACCTCCACGATCCTCTCTGGACAGCCCAGTTCAGGTTGTGACAGATAGAGGTGATGTTTTTTTTGGTGGTTTTATTTTAAAAAAAAAAAACCAAACAAAAGTAGTCGAGACGCCTATGGTTCTTAATTAGACCATATAAAGACCAATAAAGCTCCGAGTTGTACCATTGGGCAATTATTTGATTAACAACCCTCTATTAAACGCTGCCATTTTATGGACTGAGAAACAGTTACAGAGCTGAGTGAATGCTTGCAACAAGTGAGAGCTGTGGTCCAAGGTTCCAGTTAGCTTCCATCTGCTTTTGGCACAAAGACAACAGTTTTGGTGTGTAAGCAAAACTAAAATTATCTACATCATCTTATGGCAGAGTACTGGAGGAAGTAATGCAACTATCTTACTCCCTTATGCTAAGGTATGTAAAGAATTAAAGAAAATGGATACTTTAATTCTTACTTTGTTATGCGATTCATCTGTTCTTCCAAAGTATTTCCAATGCTCAAAGGAAAAGGTGCACACATTTACAGGCCTGGGGTTATTTTGGACATGGCTCCAAAATTTTTATTTGAGCAAGTAAGTTTCAGAATGAAAAATATATATGCAAGACCATGACCAACATTGTGCTAAGGAGAAAAAAAAAAAAATTAATATGCAAGATGACTCAAAATTTCCTTTTGAGATATGATCAAGTTAAAGGCAGGCACTGAAAGATGCCTTGTGCCAAGATGCAGTTCTGGGAAGAAAAATACCACTTCACAGTTTAGTTGTAAAACACTTTGCTTTTTCGTTTTTTTTGTTATTGGTTTTAAATCAAGTCCCTCTTTTTCAGTTTTTTTTTATGGTCTCATTTACTGTTTGAGCTTTCAAACTAAGGAACCCTTCAGTTTCTATATTTGCAAGCCACAGAATCCCCTGAAGTAGTCAACATGAATGTAAATCTGAAAGATAACTTGAGAAAACTGCAAATTAAATATGCTCTACATGTAGGCCATTCCTTGACAATCATTTCAAGATAAAAGGACTGACAAATTACCTTGCTTCTCATTGTGTACAGTACTTTATCAGAAAAACAAAATTCTACTTCGCATTTGTTTTAAGCACTGGGGGAACAGAGAGAAATAATGGACAATTAAAAAAATATCAATATCTGTGATAGTAATGCTGCAGTAGTTATGCATCCAAATTAACCTTTATGCTGTAAACCCAGGGGAAGGCTAAGTTCCCCTAAGGAAACTTATGACTATCCATTTTGCCAAGGGGCAATGAGAAAAGGAAAAATGGGTAAGACTGTCAGTGTAACACTTTGAGAGTTTTATTTTCATATTTTAAATATAAATTAAGATTTGACAAGAAAGGCTTATACCTGAAGCTACAAAAGAAATACATCAACTTTTACTTTTATGATTCAAATGAAAGTCTGGCAAAAAAGAATCAGTCACAAAAAACCCTGAAAAACTGTATGATTCAAAAGTAATTCCTTATATGCTATCACTTATACATATATGTGTTAATAAATGTGCAGCATAAGTGCATCTATGTTCCTTAAAAAGTAGACTTATTGGAAAAATGCTTCATTTTAAGCCTGCCATTAATCAGATTAATATTTGGGTGTCTTTTGGGAGGTTTCAATGGTATATATTGCTCATTTTATGCAAAACAAGGGCAAATGCCTCTGAAAGAAGTGCATTTTACATATTAATACTTTATATAATCAGTATGTTTCATTATGAGTGTCATTCTGGGATAACAAAAGCTACCAACATCTATTCTGTAAGCATTTAACGTATATAAAAAAATTATTTTATGCACACAATATTCCTATTGAAATGCTTTATTTTTCATTCAAGTACATCCTTAAATGAGATGCAAATTTTTTTTTTTTTTTTGAAAAATAGCATGACATGTCAAAAGGACAATCCTTTGCACTGTTGTAATCTGACCACAAACTTAGTCATAACATTAATTTCACTTATTTAAGATGCTAGTACTTACTCTACTCATCTCATCTGTATATCTACAAGTAGTAATTAACCTCAGACTCAAAATTAGAAGCCATAGCTTAAGATCAGGCTCTGAGTCAGGTGTTTTGTTCAAGCCTCCCACCCACAGAATGGGAGTGGGTAGGGCTATTTGAAAGACAACAAAAACAAAACTACCCCCGCCCAGTCACTGGTGTACTCATGTCATAGCCAACAGGAACTGATGTCTCTTCTAATCAACTTGGTCTCTACACACCTACGCTGCTGTCAACAGCTATTCCATGGCTGCCGCCTCTTTCTGGAGGCAGAAATCAAAATCCTTAGTTAAGCAGATTTTCAGCCAAGTATGCAGCAATTAATTTCTACTATAAATTTTATTATGAATTTACTTTACTTGGCCAGAAGGCAAAAACTTCAGAATATCACCAGAGGAGGAGGTGACACGTGCTGAAGAGGCCCCACTGTATAATAAATTGCCAGAAAATGAGAAGCAATGTGCCCTGTTCACTGATGGGCCCTGTCGTCTTGTGGGAAAGCATCGGAGGTGGAAAGCTGCTGTATGGAGTCCTATACGACAAGTGGCAGAAACTGCTGAAGGAGAAGGGGAGTCGAGTCAGTGTGCAGAGGTGAAAGCCATCCAGCTGGCTTTAGATATCGCTGAAAGAGAAAAGTGGCCAGTCCTTTATCTCTGTACTGACTCATGGATGGTGGCAAATGCCCTGTGGGGGTGGCTGCAGCAATGGAAGCAGAGCAACTGGCAGCGCAGAGGCAAACCCATCTGGGCTGCCGCATTGTGGCAAGATATTGCTGCCCGGGTAGAGAACCTGGTTGTAAAAGTACGACACCACACCCCAGAAAGAACTGAGTCAGACAACGGGACTCATTTCCAAAACAACCTCATAGACACCTGGGCCAAAGAGCACGGCACTGAGTGGGTATATCACATCCCTTACCATGCACCAGCCTCGGGGAAAATTGAGCGACACAATGGACTGTTAAAGACTACCCTGAGAGCAATGGGTGGTGGGACATTCAAACATTGGGATACACATTTAGCAAAGGCCACCTGGTTAGTCAACACCAGGGGATCTGCCAAACGAGCTGGCCCTGCCCAATCAACACTTTTACGTACTGTAGAAGGAGATAAAGTCCCTGTAGTGCACATAAAAAATATGCTGGGGAAGACAGTCTGGGTTACTCCTGCCTGGGGCAAAGGCAAACCCATTCGTGGGATTGCTTTTGCTCAAGGACCTGGGTGCACTTGGTGGGTGATGCAAAAGGATGGGGAAGTCCAATGTGTACCTCAAGGGGATTTGATTTTGGGTGAAAATAGTCAATGAACTGAATTGTATGATGATAACTGCTATATAATACTGTATGTCATCTCTTCTATGGTCGCTATATGTCACATCAATGGTATTACAGTGAGAATCACCCAGCTTAATGAAAATGAAACCGTGTTGGAATGAGAACTGGCTTCAGCATGCAACAATCCAACACCACACACCACCTCTCCTGCTCTGAAAGACTGTGATGACAGATGGAACCCAAAGTCATGGACTAAATGAACTCAGTGGACATTTTAGAGGGATGGCCCATAGACGAAGGGAATGATATCTGTGTGTATATATCAAGACAGGCAAAGTGGTGGGGATTAATTAGAACACATTGGAAAGGGGAGGGCCTGTACATGACGTAGATGGTATAGAATAAGGGGTGGATACTGTCCTGGTTTTGGCTGGGATAGAGTTCATTTTCTTCCTAGTAGCAGGCACAGTGCTGTGGTTTGGATTTAGTAGGAGAAGAATGCTGATAACACACTGATGGTTTAGTTGTTGCTCAGCACTGCTTATGCCAGTCAAGGACTTTTCAGCTTCCCATGCTCTGCCAGGGGCACAAGAAGCTGGGAGGGGGTACAGCCAGAATAGTTGATCCAAACTGCCCCAAGGGCTATTCCATACCATACGGCGTCATGGGCAGTATAGAAACTGGGGGGGGTTGGCCGGGGGGCAGCGATCGCTGCTCGGGAACTGGCTGGGCATCGGTCGGCGGGTGGTGAGCAATTGCATTGGGCATCACTTGCTTTGGATATTATTGTTATTATTATTATTATATTGTTATTATTATCATTACTATTTTACTTTATTTCAATTATGAAACTGTTCTTATCTCACCCCAGGAGTGTTTCTCACTCTCACTCCTCCGATTCTCTCCCCCATCCCATTGGGGCAGGGGCAGTGAGCAAGCGGCTGCGTGGTGCTGAGCTGCTGGCTGGGGCTAAACCACGACACAGTTATATCATGACAATGCATTTTACTAAATTTAATCATTACAATACAGAAGCTACCTGTGCTAGACATATGTAATTGTCTAGATTATCTATATGTTATTGACCAACTGTTAAATATTGGAAGTGAACATAAAACATTCAAATTAACATGGGTGGATTTTGTCCAGAGAGCTACTACTGTTAGTTTCATACTTTCATTTTAGAGACTCTTGTATCAGGAAGTTACATAAGTTGAAGAACAGACCTTTAAACAGTTTATATTATCACCCCATAAAAGCTAGACAAAATTAGTCTGTAAGAGCACTGCAAAATTTGGTTCAAGGTCTTGAATAGTTTTCATTTATTTTTAGTTTACTCCTATTTTTATTCAGATTATTGATAAACACAAGTAGTGAGAATGATTCCCCCCCAGTTTGATCAGACTTCACAAGCATCAGCTTTTTTATACAAAAATATAGTCAACGTAGCATTTCTTAGTAGTAGAGCAGTTACCAGTATCACCCAACAAACATTAATTTCAGTTAATGTAAACATCCTATGTCTACATTTATCTGCCCCCAAAAGCAGCATGAAACATCTAAACTGAATTGAATAACTTCTCCAAAGATCATTTTTGTTCAGATTAAAATGAAAATCCTCCTTATTCAAGAGACTCCAGAACTTACATGTGCGAACCAGAAGAGTGCCCTACTGAGTGAGGCAAAACACAAACTGAACATGAAATTTTCATTTTTCATTAAAAATTGGAATGCAACATCTATATTTAAACAACTTTATTAACATAGTCAAGCAGTGATTAACATTCACACCTATTATGTCACATCATACAAATGTAAATACAAAATTACTACAGTACAATATATATTCTCTGCATGATCCAAAATATTTGGTGGCCCCAAAAACTCTTTAAAATTCAGCAGCTTATCAAAAATTAAAACCATATTCTATTTAAAATGAAGTTCTGTTAGCAAATAGGTAGACTTCAAGAAATATCACTCAATTTAATACAGTTTGAGAGGTTGCAGGAGGATATGTTTGAAGGAAACATTCCAACATTGCAGCAGATACAGAAACATCAGTTTTAAAGCTTTCAAGCAAAACTCATACAACCTAAGTTGTCAGCAGAAAGATCAGTCATCTTTAATTTTAAACTATTTTATATACTGCATCCAATTAAAAATTTTAGAAGTGTTTAGTATTAGTAAGTCAGACATACATAGCTACCTATCTCTTCCCATGAAAAAAGATAGTGTTACACTGGAGATTTCAACAGCCAAATAAACCTACTAATACCCATTTTTCTTCTAATCACACTCCCTGCAAAAATCACCCAGGCCGCCTCAGTTTTGTTGCTCACCCAAAGTAAGGTATTAGATACCTAAGGCAAAAGTAGCACAATTGAACCAGCTTATAGAAAAGTGATACTATAAGCGCTGAATTCTTCAAGATGTGGATTTGGCTTACTTGAAAAGTATACTGTAACACCACACAGGGATTCGTCTTTTATAGAGCCATTTTAACTTCCCTCACATAAATACATTCAAGTATCCATCCTTATTATTTTAGCAGAATATACTCTACAAGGTGAGCAACAAGAGTACTCACCTCAGAGTTTCCCATTTAGACTAATTATCTAAAACTGGCCTGCTCCAACCATTAAGTGCAAAGAGCAAGCATCAGACAAAAAAAGAAGTTTCTATTGGAGAATACTTAGTAGATTGATGGATGCAAGTCATTCTGGCAAATGCATAGGTGAGTGAAATACACAGCTACTGATTAGCTTTATTTACTCAAGATGAGGTTACTGGAAATACATAACATATCACAAATATGTATGCGAACTACATCAGCATCTATCTGAAATAGCTGCAGGATGTTTTGCAATTTACAGCAGTCATTTCACTGTAGAGCTTAACCTTTATCTAAGATAGATAAGAAGTTACTCTTTAGACCCTATATAGAAGCTTTATGCATTTATCCTCATGAAAGAGATAGTATTGAAGCAACTAGTGTTAAGTTGCAACTTCTTTCCTTGACAAAATCTGAAACAAAAGATTTCCAATACAATGTTACATTTAAAGCATTTTTCAAGGAATATTTCAGTTGTTTGAATATGGATGCATTCTCCTCAAGGGAAGAATGTTTTTGCACCTTTATCTGTTAATACATTCAATATGAATAAAATAGGTGAAGCAAAAGTCATTATTATCCAACAGTAGAGGGTTAATTTAGAGTAAGTTTAAGACAGAGGAGCTGCCTAATATGAAGTACATAAACTGATATAATTAAGACACATTTTTATAAGCATGTGTTCTGAACAAAAAGGGTACAAGAGTATTCACCTGAGATAAAGCTAATATTTTAATATTTCTAAGGAGCAATGAGTTTCGCTTGAGGAAAGCTACTTGAAGCTTTAAAATATACATTTTACTATTATACAATATATGCAGTTTAAGTAGTTAAGATTGATGCTAACACAAAAGTCCTAAACAAAAAAGTGTATCAATATTGTTAGTTACAAAATTTATGCCACTTCATAACTTTTAAAAATTATAATGATTATAAATTTTAAACCCATTCTTCCAAAACTGATCTTTTGAGTACAGGCTTTAAGGAGCAATAAACTAAAGCATAAGAATTAGCTTATTACAATTTAAATATATACATATTCACCAATTTAGAAAACAATCAAGCTTTGGAAAAAATTTACAAAGTTGATTATTTTTGCTTGCACTGCTTAAAATAATGAACTACTATAATCTTTTTTCCTAAATGAAAAGAGCTGTTTCCTGAATGTGTAATGAAAAAAATTTAGTATTGAACTTCTAATTTAACAGCAATTTAGAACTGCCAAAAAGATGCATTTTATAAGGATTTTAAATATCCTTTCTGTTACCAACTTAGGTTGATCAGCAGCTTTTCTTCACTCTCTGAATCCTTCAAAAAGGGAAACTCAAAACAGGAAAAAGGCATATATAAAAACAGTAAACACTGACCTCCTGAGGTTCCTACCACAAAAATATTCAAGTAGAAAATCTACACCATTACTTAGCAGCAGCTATTTCTGTAGTTTAGCAAACTAACAGCACTTTATTCACTGTGTAAGGAGCAAATGAAGCCGTGCTTTTAGCATGCCAAGAGGCAGAAACACTGGAATGTAACAAACTCACAATTCTACCAGTATAAACATTCAGTCAACATTCAAGAACTGTCAAGACTACACCACAAGAATTAAAATATTTTTTATATATCCCATGATGCAATAATTGAATTATAACTGTTAGTGCCAATTCAGAACTTTTCTTACCTCAGATTAAACCCTAAATGGCTTCTGCAAATCTCTGTACTATATTATGCATTAGGAATACTGTTTATTTGCTTTAAAATATACCATGAGAGAACTTTGATACAAAAGACTATTTTGTCAGTACTGTTTATTTCTGCCTTAACTATTTTCCTTGCTGTTATACCAGATCAGTTCACATCTATACAAATACCTATTGAAATACTATGTACAAAAGTAGCATCCTAGTCTAACCTGAGGTGGAGTGGTTTTATTTGGTTAAAGGGGCTTTCTGAAATTTAAAAAGTTTAGTTAAACTCAGATTCTAGCTGTAATGCTACAGTATTATTTGGGTAGGTTTTCTATTCTACAAGTTTTTTAAATGTCATTTCTGTGAAACTCTTCCCTAATGTTCAAACACACTCAAAATTAAAGCAAGTTTGTGTCTAAAGTAATATCCTATCTTGCTAAATTTTAAAGGTTTTCTTCTTCTTCTTCCAGAATTTGGTTTTAAAGTGTTTTTAGTGACTAAAACTATTACTAATTTACTTCAGCGTTATTAGTTAAGAAGGAATTTTGTATTTGCTACATAATCAATGTAATTTGAAAGCAAGTTACAACATGCAATTTTGACCAATTTCAATAAATACTATGTACTTGCATTACTGAATGTACTTCATACAGTACATGTCCAAACTATTCTTCAGGTATAATCCATTCAAATTTGCAAAGCCAACAAAAAAAACAAAAAAAAAAGGGGGGAGGGAAGAATGGCACACATTTAAAACATGCATGCTATCATGCATTAAAAAACCCCAAAACAAGTCCACACTCATAAAGCTCAAACTTCAGTGCAATGGCTAAATCATTTAACACTCAAAGAACAGAACCATGCAAAGAGCAGCAAGTTCTTAAAAAGAAAAAAACAAACAACCCCCCCCACCAACACACCACACCAACAAAACCCCCACAAAAACCCAAACAAAACCCAAAAAACCCACAAACAAACCACAAAACACCAAAAAACCCCCCAAACTGTTATCCAATATCCAATTCTGCAATGCATAGGTGAGAAACTAAATCTATAAAAAGGCTGTTATGGCTTAGTTTTGTTTTGAAGGTTAATTATGCAGCCCTTGAAAAATGGAAAGGTGTGGCTTCACCTCTGAGCAGCAGAGTTAAATATCTCTCCATTTTCCTTTATCATCATGGGATACGCTTTAGGCAATCTAAATTAATAAAGACTTGCCACTTTCAGATGAACACAAGATCAAGTGTACCAGTTAGGATTTCACATTCACAGTACATAAGAAAATACACATGGAAAGAAAAGTAAAGGGTTAACTTAACAAGGATTTATTCACAGGAATACATGTAAGTAGGGGGGGGAATCAACAGAAAAGCTAAACAAATGAAATGAAGAGGATCCAAACCAACTTTCACTCCGTAGCTTTAAACTTGCACCCTTGTGCATTTAACTACATCACAAAGGGCCACCAATATGCGCCAATACACTGTAGATACCCTGCATTACATCCATCAACTTAAACATCTCTAAGATCATGCTGTGAACAAAAAGAAAGCATAAAAGGTAATACGTTGAGTGGGAATAAACACAAATACAGCAATCATGTCATCAACTTCTACAATTGTCTTTACGTGCCAACTAACATTTATGCAGCCTTTAACGGGTCTTACCATGTAACTCATTTTTAGAGATTCTGCTAAAAATCACTAGTATATAACCATGCAAAAAGCACATCACACTGACAGCACAGAGGCAAATATTTTGCACAGTTATATCAGCTTTCCACATTGTGCAGGTTACACACAATACAATATCAATCTTAATCTTAACAGATCCTAAAAAGGTATTTCAAGGCCTAATTGTTAACTACAGTACTTTATATTTATATTCTTAATAAAAATAAGATCCACAGAATCTTAGAAAAGGAATTTTAAATGCAGGGCTATATTGAATTGGTAAACTGCAACACAAGACTGGCGCAACATGGGTAAATGTATACCAATTTCACTCTATGTGATGCAAGCATGCTACTTTCCCACTAATTTAAATTACTTCTGATCACTATGAGCCAGAATACACGCCTGAACCTTAAACTGCACGTTAAGAATAATGCCTTACTCTAGGAATTAAATCTAATGAAGTACAATAACCAAATCATATCCACTACTTTAATTTTTTTTTAAATGTAAAAATTAAGATGTCAATCTTTCCTTTGAAGTGTCCCTCCCCTTACCCCAAAAATGAAAGGAGCGACTCATTTGACAGCTTGCAGGTTGCTTCATTTTGTCCAAGTTAACCTTTATTAATTTACGATGGGGTTTCTATATTGTACACTGCAAGTGCCTGCTCCTAATACAGACACAAGCTGCATTTTAACTGTACTAACTTAATTTGTTTAGTTATTCATTAACATGCAAATTACCTAGGAATCCCATCAAGCAGGATGAAATAGTGTAGAAAACCCTTACTTAAAAAAAGCATAAAAGAAAAAAGAAAGCCTTTTACTGTTTGTGACCCCCATTCTTAGGTTTCCTTTATTGTGCACAAAATAGTTTTCCTCTTTACATATCCCTATGGTTCAATTATATGGTTCTTATTTTGGTACAATTCCCCACAATAGTCCAGAATGTGCTGTTTTGTTAATAGTTTTTTTTTTTCCTTCTTCACATCCAGTGCAGAGTTGTAATAGGAGACAGATTTCCACCCACAAAGGCTCCAGATGTTAAAACATTTCCCAACATCGACTTAATACAGTGACGGCAACACTTCCCTCCCACCCCTCCCAGTAGGGTTGGGATTGTACTGTATTCCCTACTGGTTTACCCTTCCCCCCAGTAAAGGGTAACATTTTCCCTGGGTGCAGAGGCTCCCTTCATAGTCTCCCAGACTGAAGGACCTGTAAAAGAAGAGACAGAGGTATAGTTAAATCTTACCTTGAACCTTAACTGACAGATCAGTCCATAAACAAAGAGCTTTTTTGCCTTTTTTAAGCAGTAGGTGCCAACCTTTCACTTAAAAACAAATTTATGCCTAGATTTTCCCTTTTGAGTCTGTTTAAGAAAAGAGCCCATTTATACAAGATAAATTATTATTCATGAAACAACACTGTATACTTTAAAGCTACACTGACAGTTCCACTATTGTGGCTAAGCTCAGATTTAAGATAAAAGCAGTCCTATACATTCTAACAAGCTTTTACCTTTTTAGTACAAGATTATGAGGTAGTTATGACATTGAGAAAGAATATTAAACATACCTTCTACTGACCTAACAATTTCACTTTTAGGTGGATTAAACAAGGTAGCCATAGTGTCTCCTCAGTACAAACCGAGAATAATTGACAATTTTACCACTTTGGATTCCTCTTCATTAGGATGAAAAAACCCCGCTTATTTCAGAGCTAAAAAGCCCTCATTTATAAATATGTAAATGTTTGAAATTGGTTTATTTTTAATCCATTGTTCAGATCAAACATGCAATTCAAACAATTTCTTATGTCACTGACAAATCTTACGCTGACTTTTAAATAGTTGTCCATTCAACAATAAAACAGAATTGCATGATTCACTCCCATAATTTCTGTACAAAAATTCTAGAGCAAGTATCAAATTTATATAAAGATTGAATGAATAAACTTAATTTGCCCTCTTTTTTGGGTAGTATAATAACCTCTTCACAGTATCACACTACTTTACACGTGGGAACTTTGCTTTATACAGTGTGCACAAAACAGCACACAAAGCAAGGTGGTATACGAATACAAGTATTCTAGAAAGCACAATCACTGTTCTTTGCTGAAGTTGAATCATTCCCCAGACAGAACTGTAACAATTCTGAATTGGTGCATAAAATGGAACATGGCAATAATAAACACATCAGCCTCCCCAAAACATCAAGCTCTACAGTCAGTAGAGTTGCAGATTAGCATAACATCCTCTATTCAGTGCAAAGATCATCTAGTATGTGGTTAGGAACGTATTGGACTTCTCATGACTAAAGTATCTTAACAAACTTGCTTTCCTAGGGAAATATTCCTGCTTAGACCACATCTGCCATCTACTAATTCATAAGACGTAAGGGAGCCCATGACTTTAGTGTGTGTATTTAGTATGTGACTTTAGTCTTGAGGATTATAATCATCATTTTGTTTATTAAACCTGAACAGGCACTTTGTTACACCTACACTTCCAACCTTATCTTGATACACTACTGTGCATATTGTACACTCACTCTTTCTCTCTGTAAAAATAAAAGAACAGAGTCAGACAACTGCTTTTGCTACAGCTACCACCATTTAGGTACACTAGCATTTTTTTTTTCTTCTTCTTATAGGAAGGAAAGATCTGTTCCAGCATATCTGAAAAAATTTAGTCTAGTGAATTAATTATGTTTCATATAACATAAACAGGGAGGAAGTCTGTTCTACAGTTCTGTTTAGCAAGGACGATTTGTGTGCTTACCTCCAATTATGGGACTGCAGCTACAGTGCATAAGGTTAAACTCCATAGTAAGCTGCAAGGCGCTCTTTTAAGGGAAGAGGAAACTGGTCAGAGAAACGCCTCCAATTCTCATCCCCAACTTGATTTTTAAATCCATGAAGAATCTACAAATGAGGGGGGAAAGTCAAGATAATCATTAAACAGCAGATACACGATCATTATTTACTAGCAACATATGCAGTAAGCCACAAACTGCTGGATTGTGCATCTGTCCATTTGAATTCCCCAGTTTAATATTTAAATGTTACTAAGAAACAAAGGAAGTCTAGTAACGTCTTAAAAGAAAAAAAAAACATTTCAGTTAAGGGTAACATATAGAACATAGCTACCCACACAAATTAGTATAAAATATATATATTCTATTCTATATAAATATATGTGTGTATGTATTTTTAATGACTATGGTGACTTACAACCTAGAGTTAGGCCATTTTAGAATGCTCAACATTTTGTCAATTGACACAGTTTATATGTTAAGATTACTGTATTCACCTTTATTTTTTTAAACATGTAATATGTTCTGGAAGGAAAGCTGAGCCAGAACCACTGCCAGCATTTGACAGAATGAATGCCTGTCAATTTCTAGCACAAATACAAAAGCATCCTGAGCGCGCTGTGTTTTTTCCATGGAACCTGTAGACAACTATTACTAAAAAGGAAGTTATTAAAATCTTTTGTGTTTTGAAAGAACAGGGATCCACAGCAGTCAAAAGCCAGCATAAGAGGGGAAGAAAAAAAAAAAATCTACAGGTTTCAGTCTGGACCCTCCAATGTAATGAATTAACTGAAAATTACGAAAATTGAATGATACTGTCAAAAAGTTCTTAGTATTTTAGCTTGAAAACAGCAGGTTAAAAGGCAAACATATGAAAGAACAAAAGCAGATGAAATGGCTTCTCCTAATAGAAAATAATGCAGAGAGTATCTAAAGTTTTGGTTTGTTTTTCTTTTTTAAACTCAAGGATACTAAATTGCGGAACAGTCTGTCATGAAAACATCCTCACAAAAAAGGCAATGTCAAAATTAAAGCTCATGGTAGCTGAGTTCACCCTCAACACAACTTTCTCAAGCAGAGCTGTTCTTAAACAGCATGTAGCAATAACAACATTAGAGTGTCACCAGTTAATTTACTGCTTTTCTCCCTGAAAGAGACTTTCCACAGGCAGATTCACTTCTCTTTCCTAACCCAAAGAGACTGATTAGCCTGCTGCCAAGAAACTACCAAAAAAATCTAAGAATGTTCAGGTACAACAAAAGGAACACTTTTTAAAAATCATCTTCCAGTACAGCATGTGAGCTTCAGCTACAGCCTTCAGATATCTTGCTTTTATAAAACATGATACAATTCTTAGGGTATGTATCAGATCTCAACACTGGCAGCTCATCTACCCATGCTCCTGTAAGGGGTATTTTCTCTCTCAGCTCTAGTGCTCCAAAAACAACAAACCAACCAACCAACCCACCCACCCACCCCAAAAACCAAACACTGGACAATCTACTAGCAAGAGAAAGACCTCATAGCACTACAAAAAGTTTTTTTCCATTGTTCCTAAAAGGCGCAATTATTGTTGGAAAAACATGTGAATAGACTACAGTAATCATGTATTCAGCTAGCATAAAAACTCACTCCAATGAGGAAGTAATCTAAAAAATTTGCATGCCATCACTTGAAGAAAGCTTTGTCTTCTTTCTTGCATGGCAAAAAGCACAAAAGAATACACTTTAAAAAGCAAGGATGTCCTTATGCCAAGTGACCAAGAAACATTGTGTCTAGTTTGAATGCATTAGATCCCACAAGGATATCCTGGAAAGAATCTGAAAAAGAGGAGCGTAGCTTATTGAAGCAAGTATTGAATGATGAAGGACCAGGACAGAAACATGTACTGAAACTGCTTTGGACAATCATCACAGACAGCATCCTGGACTTTCTTTTAAGCTTGTATTTGCTGTTTCCTTCGGCTGATGCTAGAATACTCACAGCCATGCATTTCCTGACCCTGATGTTCCTTCAAAGCCTCTCAGATAACTGGTCTCCTAACTAGGACAGCAAGATTTCTGTCTTTGCTCCTCAAGATGGGATTCAAAAGTTCTAGATTCTGTTCTGATGTTCACACTTGGCATTACTTGAAGAGAAAGTGCCAATACTGACCCATGACCCAAATATGTAATTAGAAATATGCGCCATTTTAGCTTTAAGAGGACCATTAACTTTGACATACATCCTTTGCAAAACAGAGATTTCACTTTACAACATACAAGGGGAGCCACACTACTGAACAGTAACAGCATCTGTTCATGAAAGTGAAATAAGTTTATTTTGTTCTGGTTTTTAACCTAAGACACTAGTGCCAAGACACAATATATACTTTCTGGGTGGGGTTTTTGGGTTTTGTTTGTTTGGTTGGTTTTTATTGTTTATTTTACAAAAGGCAAACAGTCCTTTTGCTTAAACTGTATTGATACTTTGTCTAGGGATGCATTCTTGGCTGTCACCATACATTAGTTTCTTGAAGACTTGCTTATCCAAGAGGGATTCTGAGGAGGATTAAGCAATCCCCAAAAACTTATTTTCAGCTGAAGCAAGATAAACAGATCAGGATACCACTGGAAGATTTTTCATTTGCAATTGTCTAGATATTTCTCCCAAAAAAGTAGGCATCTTGGGGCGGGGGGGGGGGGGGGGGGGGGGGGAAGTCTTGAACCACACAGATCTCATTTTCTAGAAAAGAAAAAAAAACAGAAAAAAAGTCTTATATGTGGTATAAAAAAAAAACCCTGTTCTTGCAAATCCAGTCAAAACATAGTAGGCTGGACATTATGAAAAGCTCTTTGAGGATGGTTATCCTTTCAAATAAGATCTCAAGTGAGCTTTTCAGCACTGTTAAAAAGAATTTTGGAATAACCTGAAAGCATGTAAGAAAACACAGGTAAAAAAAAACTTCAGGTTTTTATGATGTTTTGTCTGAACATTTATGACTTTGCAAGAAAGCCTTCATGACCACAAATACAGTAAGTGCTAATAGTGGAAACAGAAAGCAAGAAAGAAACAGAAGATCCAAAACCAACCACAGTTCAGATATACTGTCATACTAGAAATATTACCTTACAGAACATGTCTCGGAGATCATCTTTTGGGCTAATCCACGATGCAACAGCATCACAAAAAAAAATAAAGTCCTATAAGATTAAACAATCACATAGGTTAGAAGCCTCAATTTATAGGTCTGAAAACAATGCTTGATGTTCGTTCTATGAATTATGCAGGGTATTTGATCCTAATTCACAACTGCTTCTGGTTTTATGTCTTTATTTTCCAGTTAATTCAGACAATAATGGTAAGTTATTGTATGCTTAAGTGTATGGAAGTTGAAATAGCTGAGTGTAGGAATAGCTTTGTTTAATCAGGTTTTTGATTAAATAAAACCACAGAAAAAACCCCAAACAAAACACAAATCAAAAAAACAAACCACACAACAGGACCAACAAACACCTCCTCCCACACCACACTTGTCTAATTCTTTCAGTGCACATACCGAGTTTGAGAAACAATCATCTTAATAACAATTGACAAACTCAAGACCACACTCACAACTCACTCTCACGTGTTGGGAAAAAAGCTGCTGTATTTCTGTAAGCAGAGACAGAAGTTGTTTCTGGGATACATAGAATGTTTATCATACAGGTTCAAAACTAAAGCCACCCCAAAATCCCTACATTTAGTTCATCTGCTGTCATGCGTTACCTCCTACTACACCATTAAAACATCAGTGTTAATGATTAAGTTGATAATGCACGTGTTTTTGGATAGGAACTGAGGATAACAACTACATAGGAGGAGAGCTGGGATAATGAAGAGTCCTTAATTACTCCTCCCCTTTAAGCTGTGTGAAAGAACAAATGGACAGCAGAAGAGGGAAATGCTAAGTACAGAATAAGGGATAAGTGAAATGAACTGAAAAGTTCAAAACAAGATAGAGGCTCAATTCTTGTGTTTCAGGGAGAAGGATTCCAGGCAGAAGAGAGGGAAATTCACCTTCATTTTCCTCTTAGAAAATATTACATTAGTACAGCTTTACTTTGGAGCTGCGGAAACTAAAGAGCAAGTCATATTGAGATGTACCGTTTATTTTAGAGATGCATCTTCCTTGTCATATTGACTATTTAAAGCAATATATCCAAAGTTGAAAAAGAATCTTCCCTATCCAAGTTTTAAGAATGAAGAGGTGGTTATTGTTTTTGTTCTGTTTCTTTTTTTAAAAGCCTAGATTGCATCTGAAAAATAGGTTTTAGTATGTCAACTTTTGCCTTTTATTTTCATACATATCCTCAACATAAAGACTGAGAGAAGTATCAAAATACAGTTAAAGTTCATTATTTACATATTCTTTGTAAGTAAAAGACAAAAAAAATTAATTTAACAATACTGTCCTTTCCTTTCCGTAAGTGCTAATTAGTGAAGCAGAAATCCTAAGTATCATGATATGTATCATTTGAAATATAAACATTTTGGCCTCCTTGACGTCAAAAAAGCAGCTACAGCATGTACTACAGGGAATCAACATCAAGCTAAACATTTTCATATACAGCTTTCACTAAATTTCACATGAGTAAAGAAAAAAGTTAAGATCTATTTATGTATCTTACTTGGACAACTCCACTGGGGTTGACCGAGATCATGGTACATATCCCACGGAATGCTGAATCCTTTTCCTCATTGTCTCTTATGTTTCGCAGAGAGGTGCACCTAGTAAGTTGGAGAGCAAAACTTAGCTAATTCTATTACTTTTTCATTCAATTAAGTCAGAACTAGATGACAGTATTTGATGGAATAAGTCACACTGATAATCTTATCTGAAACACTATTTTGAACACTTAGAAAGATACTTGTTGCACACAGTCTTTACTTATATTCCCATTAGGCATCATCTCCAGAATCTTGCTTTCCTGTTGCACTATACACAGTTAGAAAGTGTGACCTGTATTCCATTAAATACAAAAGAAACATGTATATGAAATATTTATAGAAACTATCATTATTAGAAGCAGAACATATAATACTATTGCAGTATGAATTATGTCAGATACAACTTACAGAACAGTTATTTAACTTTTACAGCAGCAAGCAAGCTATTTTATACATAACAAGTCTAGAAACATATTCCTTACAGCAATTCAAGCCTCAGACTGAACTTTAAGTAATGCACAGTTTAAATTTTATGGTATTTGCATGCATTGTATTATCCTTCTGGTGGATTTTAAAATACTCTTTCATAGTCAAGCTTTAACACGCAAGCATGTGACAATCTTATCCCATGCATAAATTAGTCGTTAGCCACAACATAAAGAATACATGACGGTGCTACTAAAAACTCACAAACCTGATAGGACAAGATTAGTCACATGGTTGGCAATGATTAAGGATTGAGATTTTGTAACCAATTGAAAATATATCTAAAAGTGAGATAGAAGAAAGAAAGAGAGTGAAGAAAAATGAATTAAAAAAAAAAAAGATTGAATAATACACACCAGGGTCTTATAAACTGCTGTAGCATGGGGGCCACCTCTTGAGGACAAACGTAACCAAGACGACCAATTGTTATTGCTAAGGTAATGCAATCACGGTTATACACCACCAAACGCCAACCAAGACATGAGCAAATGAGGGGGGAGGAGAAAAAAATAAAGAAAAAACAACAAATAACTCAGAAACAGAAGCCAACAGAATCTGTGTATGATAGTAAACATAAGATTTCACCAGTGCTGTTTATTACCACCCCCTAAATAAGGGGCAGCAACATATATGGTATACTCTCCAGGGTAAAAGAAAAATTAAAGAAGAAAATGAGAGAACACCAAAAAACACAATTTAAAATCCAAAGGCTTTCTGATGTAAGCAGTCGTTCTGCCCTCTTCAGAATCATCTCTTACAGTAAATTTACCTACCATACACTTCAAAGTTTTTATTAAAAAGTACTATTATGGATACTCTTGACAGAAAGGAATGAACCATTTTCAGTTTTAGTATCAAGTAGTCCTAAACATTTTATTTTTTCAATATTTTGAATTCAAGATTTTAATAGGTCTACTATCTACCAGTAAAAATACATTTATCAATACTTTTACATTGATTATATTGTGGTCTATCTAATAAATGCTAACTAGATTAAACACTTCTCAAAGAGCACCAAATATTTGTTTTCTTCATAATCTTGTAGATAATTTAAAGTGGTTGCTAACTCACAGCAACTGACCACAGAAAATGAATTTTTTAATCCCAATATTTCTCCTGTTCAGAAAAGGCTTCCTCATACAAGTTGTATAAGAATCTGACTTCTGATACAAAAGCATAAGGACACATGAAAAGCAAAACCACTTCTTTGGATGATTAGGTAGTGTGGTCCTTTGTTCTGAGGGACAGACTGAACAAAATATCATCACGCAAATGTGTTTCAATGGTGTTTGCTCAACTCACGAAAGATTAATCTTTAGAAAAAGGAGAAGGTGGGGAATAATGTATCAGGATTACTTGAAGCAAAATACATGAATAATACTAAAATCCAGCAGATTTATGTGAAGCAGAGAAAGGAAACCTATGTTCAAGGGACATACTATGCAACACTAATTAACAGGCATTTGTGAACAGTTTCATGAAACATGCAATAAAGCAGATGATGCTTTCTCCAATACAAGTTTAGTGTAGGATACTAGCAGTTTGAAACGTACTCATTCCATGAAAGCTGCGGCTCACTGGTAATGTACTATTTTGCCCAGACATTACTCAATTTCAATATGCAGTGTCTCAAATTTTTGGCAGATCTAACTTATAAAACTGCATTTGAAGTGCTACTTTCAAATGAAAATACACTTTTAAGGTTTATCTGTAAGTTCTCACAGCTACAGTCTGTACAAGGAATAGTAAATTTCTGTCAAAGCTTAACTTTTTGGTATGTACTCATTATTTTCTATGCAACTACTTTAACTTAAGGTGGTCTTGTATGTTTCCATAGCTCATTACATAACAACCTAAAGCAGAAAACAGTAATACTCTTGCAGGTACCAATGACATGCAGCACAATATCCCACAACAAACTTATTATAAGTATACCACATTCAACATTTATTTGCAGTTATGCATCCACATTTAAAGTAACTATTAAGATACTAAAAAAAAGTCAGTGTTTGGATGCTTCAAAAAATTCTCTAGGAGTGATGGAAGCAAACATTTAAGTACTGGATGCTTCTCAGTTACAGGTATTACACATCCATCAGTGCAGACAAAGGGGGTTGGGGCACGGGGAAAGAAAATTTATATTCCATGGTGTATTTCATAACAAGTACTTATTTGCTCCAAAATTATCTTTTCAAAAAGCAGTACCTATAATATGCCAGACAACTAGGCAATTTTTCCTTCAAGTTCACCTTCCATACTAAATGAGGGGGTGGGGTGTAGAGAATACTGGAGGAAAAATATGCATTGAAAAAAATCTCTCTCCAATTTATCTCATACTTAGCTCAAAAAAAAAAAAAAGTAACTGTAGCACTGAATTTGCATCACTTTCAATTATGTCAGTTATAATGACTAAACTATCATTTTTCTTACAAGACATTTTTCAAACAGAAAAAAGTCAAAAGATTCTCAAGTAGTAAAATAGTAAACCAGAACCCTGTTAAATTATTTATAAAGTTTTGCTGAAGTATGGAAGGTACACTTCATACCAGAACATGCCCTCTATAAATGCAAAAGAAACAAGCCTCAGAAATTCCGAATCAATAAGGCATTGGGGGACTGCTCCCAATTCGGAAAGCAAAGCTGCTGGCCAGAACATAGAAATGTGCATGCCACTGTTAGACTTCTTTTCAGAAATTTGTTATTAAGTGACCAGGTAATAGAAGTTATACGTAATTTCAGTTATGTTGTGGTAAAACTGCCATCACAGATCTAGATTTTTGAGCATATTACTACAAATTTTTCTTAAAAAAAGTGCATTTTTTGTAAATTCAAAGAGTTCATTATCTGTTTTATATATGCCAATTACATTTGTTTCAAACACTAGACATGTATATACAGTACACGTGTAAGGACATGCATATATTAAAATCAGTGCAAAGCCACTAAGTCTTTAAGTGTTACTGCATACATTTGTCATATACATAAATAAAATTGGAAGAATACTTAATTAGATGATAAATAAATATAAAATGTTATAAAGGTGAGAAAGCAATAACTTTAATAATCTAGATATATGATAGATGTTTTGCTGCAAGACTGAGACTTGTAAGAGCTTCTGCAAAAGAGTTGTTTTTGCTTATAAAAGCCAAATACATAGCAATAAAATAAGTTCTATGCAATTTTTTAAATCATTATATATAAAAAAAAATTCTCTAATTCTCTTCACCATGAATGGTTCAGTTTTTGGGTACCTGTGTTCTCTAACAATGTCTTTGGTGTGTTGGGTCTGTTAATTATTTCTACAAGCTGGTGCAACACCATTGGAATATAAGGCTGCATCTCTATACCTGAAACAGCCAAAAAGAAACATTCAGAAGAAAATGACCATTAATATACATAATCTATTTAGATCTGGTACATTGAACTTACTGTCAAGGACAAGAATATCAAATTTAATTTAAATTTTAAACATGAAAGTATCACTAAAAATAATAACAATAAAAATAAAAAAATCACCCAGACAAACCATTCTAAATATGCAAAGATTCAAAGAAAAAAAAAATTTAAAATCTTACCCATCTGGATGGAGATTTCTCCAATTGCCCAGGTGGCATTGTTACACACAGAAATGAACTCAGGGTTTAGGTTGGTTCCCAAAATGGGCATGAAATCAGCTAGAAAGAACAACATTTTAAAATCTCATCACATGATACAACCATCTTGTCCCATTACTGTAAGATTGGGGTGGTGGTGGTGTGTGTTATTAAAAAATCGTGTAAGCAAATTTAAATTATTGTAAAGCATTACACCTGAATTAACAAGAGCTGTATTTCTGCTATATATCAGATTAATCTGGATTTTACAACCTAAGCAGATCAATGCAAATATTTTCAAACTATGATTTAAAAATATTTCTAATAGGCTTTACCTTTATGTAACTCTAGAAACCTTTTTTCTCCCCTTCCCAGGGGTGGGGGAAGAAAAAACACACCTGGATAGCTATGTATTCAAGCTGTGCTAAAAACAAAAACAAACAAACAAACAAAAAACCACCACACCCCCCACAAAAACCCAACAAATAATAAAAAAAAAAGGCCAATCCCCCCCCCAAACCCAACAACAATGAAGCCTAGAAGGCAATTCACAGCCTTGATTAAATTTTAATAAAATATTAGTCACAAAGATAGATTATAACATTTGCCAAATAAATTTTAAATCCCAAGCCTATCCAAGCATTCATTTGCCAAGTTAACTGTATCTCAAGAGTATCTGAGGGAAGAGACAGTGAATATTGTGGAAGTGTATAACTGATGCAGCTTCCCTACTGAAATGAAAAACAAAACAAAAAGCCCCAAAACCTACCCTCTAGCCAAGTTTTCTAATTTCAGTGTATAATATATGTAACAATATATTCTAGTAGAACAAAAAAGCTACAAATTAAAGAACTTATCAAAGAAAGCAACTGTTCTAATTGAAGTCTAAGTACATCTGTTTTGCTGTATTCCAGCACAACAGGAAGCATGTTACATTATAAAAATCAAGCACCAAAATGAACTTTTGCACTGTCTACAAGAACAGCATCATGTCTTAAACACACAGTTCAAAGGTGAAAAGACTACAGACCCTTGCTGATAAAGGAAAATGAGAACTTACAACACCATGACAAGGCAAACCACAGAAAATGGAACAAACAATGGCTAAACGAGTTTCTTATCAGTTTGTATAACATGTTAATTGTTTAATATGTAAAAGAAACATACCGATGCAAGGCTTAACATGCTGAAAACACGCCTTTGTCAGATCACCTAACAATGCAAAAGAACTCTGCCGTACCTCAGGCATTTTATCCTAAAGAGAGGAAGAAAAAAACCTGACAATTCTAGAAGTGTTTCCAATTCTCTTAAGAAAGAAAATCCTTGGATTTGTGGTGGGTTGACCTTGGCTGGCTGCCAGGTGCCCACCAAACCTCTCTATCACTCCCCCTCCTCAGCAGGACGGGGGGACAAAATAAGATGAAAAAAACTCATGGGTCAAGATAAAGGCACTTTACTAAAGAAAAGCAAAGACCGTGCACAGAAGCAAAGGAAACAAAAAGGTTTATTCTCTGCTTTCCATCAGCAGGCGATATCCAGCCACTTCCTGGGAAGCAGGGCCTCAGTACACGTAGCAGTTGCTCCAGAAGAGAAACGCCTTAATAACAAATGCCCCCCCCGCCCTTCTCTTAGCTTTTATTGCTGAGCAGACATCATATGGTATGGAATATCCTTTTCCTCACTTTGGGTCAGCTGTCCTGGCTCTGTCCCCTCCCAACCTCTTGCCCACCCCCAGCCTACTGGCATTTGGGGGTGAGGGGGGGGAATGTTGGCAAGACAGCCTTGATGCTGTGGGAGCACTGCTCAGCAGCAGCCCAAACACTGGTGCGTTATCAACACCTTTCCAGCTACCAATACACAGCACAGCGCTATGAGGGCTGCTATGGGGAGAGTTAACTCCATCCCAGCCAGGCCCAATACAGGGTTAAACAGGTTACTCATCTCACCTGCATGCATTGGTACATTAGTGTCAGGATATTGCTGCGAGCCACTAGCTGCTCAATGTTGCCTCCAAGTCCTTCAGCTAAACCGCTGAGTAAATCAAGAGCAACAATCATGAAATCTTTATCTGGAGCCTCATACTGGTCTGGCTGAGCATTGTGCAACTGCAACAAATAAGTACACATTTTCAAAATGAGTATTAGATTTTTCTTAGGTGTATGCATAAAAGTAAAAACAAAACAAAACAAATTAGTTTCAGAACTGCAGCTTCATTTAAATATTCAGTGGTTAATACTACAAATCTCCCTACAAACCCATAACTTTATATCGATACTACATTGGTTTAAGGAGATATTCTGAAAACATTGGAATAGCAATAGAAAAATACCATGGCTTGTGCAAGAGTCTTCTGCACCAGATTTACACAACGCTGGTACACAGGTTCACAGTATGGAAGAAAGCCAGATTGCAAGGCAGTAGCAACTGACGACAGGCACTGGAATAAAATAAAATAATAAAAAAAAGAAGAGCAAGAGACACACGCTAACTTTCCTCACCTCCCCAAAGTACCTTTTACTTGGGAGAAGTAATTTAAAAGCATTTTAAGTATACCCACAAGGAACTAATTAAGTAAAAACAACCTAGAAAGGCAGTACCGATTAGCTGAGCCAAGGCAACTGTCAGCTAATTGTTACTCTCTCCTACATATGTCAGTTGAGAAAATTTCTCAGAAGCAGCATCTTCTTAGAGGTGGCCAAGAAAGTTCATATGAAGACAGTTACTATAATTCAGCTAGCACTTACACTAAACTTCAGTATCTTGACAATGTACAAGCTGTAACATTACCCAAGAGTTACGAAACTAATTTCTCTAGAAGTGTTTTCCTGCTTCACACTTGGAAAGTACAGAGAATAGACTACATGGTCTGGTTCATACCTTCAGCCTGTCTGATAATAGTTTTAATGGAGGGATGAAGGGAGAGCAAGGAGAGAGAGAAGACAAGAACAGGGGAATAGAACAATTTAAAAAAAAAAAAAGAATCCCAAAGAAAACACTCAAGAATGGCAGAAAAAAAAATCTAAAAGATTTCTGCTAAACCTAAGGACATTTTGTCAGTCACAAGATCTTCTCACTACAGTCATAATATTTTCTCCATAATGGGAAATACCTAACACTGTCACCTTTTATAGTCATACTTCCTAGTAGGAGCATCTTTAGTAAAAGGGGTAATTCCTAAAAGTTGATAAAAACATATTCAAGTTTTAACATTTACCTCTAATAAAGGGAAGAGATCTTTATCTTCATCCTTCAACATGTTCCACTTCTGGATTAATGGAGGCATTAGCATCTGAATATATTCCTGTTTAGGATGGAAATGCATCAGCTACTGAAACACTTCATTGCATGTTAGTTTATTTCAAAGCTAGAAAATTGATATATTAAGAATTGATATATTCTACTCTTTCAGCAAAAGAAAATTGATATACTGTAATTCAATCATTGTTGCAATGTGTAGAAGTAGTTTAATATTAGAATTTACAATTTATGTCTTAAGATTTTTTGCTGAGGCACATAAGTACCTTTGCAGAATGAATCTTTTCCTCCAGGTTTGGCTTCAGTCTAGCAACTTTTAAGAGCTGCCTGGGTTGTTACAAATCTATAGGATTGCCTCAGGGCCTACAGAAAATGTTTTTACCAGCAATGCAATCTGGCTGTGCACCTGCCACCTGCTTTTCTCAACCGTCTCCCATTGCCCTGATGCTACAACCCTATCCCCCCTGAAACCTCTTCCTCAAGCAACTACCCATCCATGAAGAAAGTAATTTTCCATCCCTCCAGAAGGGCGCACTTACCAATTCTATATAAACATGTTGCATCTTCCCTGCCACTGCTGTCACAGTCACAAGGACATTAAGCAAGGCACCCCTGTAGTACTGTTGCTCCCAGAAAGTATCCAAAGAGCCAACAGATGCTGCCAGCTAATGCTATGTCCAAAGACACAATATTCTAAGTGACTGAAGAAAGTCCCACCATCACCAGGGGCTCCCATTTAGCTTCCTCCTGGTGCTGTCAAATGTCAAGCTGGCCAGGGCCAGAGAGAGATTGAAAAAGATGTCCTTTTGGTATGGAGTCTTGGATGGCAAGTAAAATGCCATGGCAACAACACAAATTGTTTTATTCTAGTGTGTCTATGTCATGTGAAGCACTATAGAGAAATAAAGCAAATTTCAATATCCATCATAAGATGCACGTGACATGTATGCATATCCTATTAATGAACATATGTACACTACAAAAAACCCACTATATTTGCTTGTGTGTTATCTGTGCTTTGTATATAAAAACAAAATCCTTTGGACAAAATGCACATCTGTCCCACTCTCTGATAAAGCAATTTCTAATGTTGATGTGCTCCAATACATTGGAGAGACACACAGAGCAGCTTTGCTATACTGAAAGTGGTTATGAAAAAAACAAAAAACCCCCAACCAAACAAACAAAAAAAATCAGGCATTAGAAATTAGCACACACATTCCACCAATTTCTTTAAAGTCACATATATCAATATAGATATGAAACAGATCTCCTCTGAGCTGAAAAATTCTGAGAATGAGGAAAAAAAAAAAGTCATGATAATGAGAAGCACATTTCACAAGCCACCACACACACAACTGTTTATTCAAAATGGGGAATATTTGTGTAGTGGGAAAATTACATGCAGTCTATGTATTTTACATGTAAATATTCATTATTATTGAAGCCCACACAGAAAGGTCAGCATTTCTGTTTTATAACATGTAAAGCACACTACAAAAACCACCGAACCAGTTTTTCAATATATGACAAGTGCTTCTACAGAACACAAGGTATACTCACTGGTTTATTTAGATGATGTCCTACAGAATCTGCTAGAGTTCCTATAGCATCATAAAGAATGAGCAGGTTTTTATGCTGGTATTTACTAAATGCGAAGACCAAAGTGTCAAGTATATACGCAAGATAAGGAACAAGCTCTGTACAAGCCTCCTCTTCTAGAGTAGCAAAGGCACTGAATGACAAAAAATCCACCCCAAACAGGTCAGTCAGTATATTGGAAAAAACAAAACAAGACCACCCCAAAACACCCCACGCTACCCATTTCTGTTTAAACATAGAACTGTATTTAGTCCTCAAATTCATCCAAGGTATGTTTTCAAAATGGTATTACTGAGATAAACTCAATCTATTTTGATTGAACACAAAGATTCAGCTCTTACATTGTCATGAGCAAAATTTAAAAATATTCCTGTAAAACCTGTTACGTATACATGTTACAGATCTAATTCTGCTTTATGAAGAAACTTTCCTGGCAGTCTGCTGTGTACACTCCTGCCCCACACAAACTGACATGTAAAAGCTTTATTTGCTGAGCTTCCTGCACAAGAGGTGTACCCATTCCATTAATGATGTGTCCATTTTTTTTTTTTTTTTTTTTTTTTAAATATCAGCAGACAAGGGGGAGAAGGGAATCTTACCTCCAAGGATCTCCTTTCAAGATAAAGGGAATATCCCTTGAAATAACTGTAACCCAAATGTTTTGGTAATCCTGAGCTAAATATAAAAAACATCACTAATGCAATGATAGGATAGTTTTCCTTTGTTATCAGTATTGACCTTGTTCATAGGCATATAAAAGCCAGATTTCTGGTCAATAAAACTTCAAATAATGAAAATAAACAGGTGTCACATACAGATAATTTATTTTACTGCAATAGATTGTTTAGTTTGGTGATTCATATACTCTGAAAACAAACTGGACAAGAGAAATATAAATTAACTTTCTTCATTTTATTACAACTCCAAGTAATTTGTGACTACTTCAGAAGCAGCTGAACCTACTCCATTTTAAAAGGAAAAAAATAAAATACATTAAGAGCTAGAAATAGAGTCATGCATTCATTGATAAAGGCATTAAAATAGTTTCCCACAAAAAAGCAATGCCATGGACAGTGCTTTTTGTTTAACCTTTGGCTCACCTGCAGGCAGCTTCTTGTACTCTCTTGTTGCTATCCAGAATACGCTTTAGCAACTCAGTCATTAATGGCTTCAAATATGTGTCTGGGGGTTGACTAACTACCCAGTGTGCATAGCGACTAAGAGTCCAGCATGTAATGGAACGCACAAGAGCCTTTTTGTTTGAGAGGCACTGAATAAGGTGAGGGATCAGCTCAGGAAGATATGGAATCATACCCTGCATGCAGCCTAGAAGGAAAAATATAGCTATTACAGTACAAGAATTAGAAAATGTAAGAGAACTTCTTGTTATTTCCTAGAAGGGACATATTTTCATCCTCTATCATGTAGTAATACATTTTAACAAAATACAAAGCACGTCTACCTAATTTATGTTCAGTCCTAAAAAGAAACCTCACCATAAACAATGATTAAAATCCCAAATCAAATTTACAATCATTTCAACTACATTTCTACTTCAGTGCTTCCCCAATCCCCAGAAATTCTGCTTTATTAAATGGAGTATAGCAAGAACATCCAAATAAAATTAGTTTATTGCCATTGTTTAACCCCAGCTGGCAACTAAATACCACACGGCCACTCACTCACTCACTCCCCCCTGACAGGATGGGGAGGGAATCAGAAGAGTAAAAGTGAGAAAACTCGTGGGTTGAGATAAAGACAGTGTAACAGGGAAAGCAAAAGCCGCACACACAAGCAAAGCAAAGCAAGGAATTCATTCGCTGCTTCCCATGGGCAGGCAGGTGTTCAGCCATCTCCAGGAAAGCCGGGCTCCATCACGCGTAACGGTGACTTGGGAAGACAAACGCCATAACTCTGAATGTCCCCCCTTCCTCCTTCTTCCCCCAGCTCTATGTGCTGAGCATGACGTCATACGGTGTGGGACATCCCTTGGGTCAGTTGGGGTCAGCTGTCCCGGCTGTGTCCCCTCCCAACTCCTTGTGCCCCCCAGCCTGCTTGCTGGTGGGGTGGGGTGAGGAGCAGAAAAGGCCTTGACTGTGTAAGCCCTGCTCAGCAATAGCTAAAACATCCCTGTGTTACCAACACTGTTTCCAGCACAAATCCAAAACACAGCCACATACTAGCTACTGGGAAGAAAATTAACTCTGTCCCAGCCAAAACCAGCACATTTATAAAGCTTGGAAGTCTTATGCCAGTCTACTCAGAGTGACCAAGACAACAAGTAGAGAACGATTAGGCCTTGATAACAAGTCATCATATCATTAAAAAGGATTCCTTAAGAAATTTAATTTTCTTCCTTGTTTTCTCCTAATATCACACAAATACTGCCCAGCAATAAAAGCTACACACTTCAAGTCAGCAAGGACAGTAATATACTGAGATTTGCCAGAAATACTTTTACCTTGCTTGACTTGAAATCAAAACCAACAGTTTTCTATCAACAAAGAAAAAGTATATTCACTAGGCACTGTGGGAAGAGATAGATAATCCAGGCACAGACCCAAACATATTCCTTCAGTTTGCAAAATGGACAGAGATGCTGTAAATACAGGCAAAAAGCCAAGCCTGTGAGTAAATACAAAGAAATGGAAGTTATCACATTTAAATTGGAGAACCATCCACAAAAAGCAGCTCAGGGCACTAAAGTCACAGGACCAGTCTTCTCCATTTCTGAAAACACTGAATGAAATGTAAGGCTCAAATTTATTTAATATTCCTCTTGTATCAAATCAAGGTAGTACTTCATGAGAGACCAATAAATATATGCTGTAGAGTTAAGAAAGATAATTTCTTTTATTCCTCCCTAAGTTATTTAGCCTCCGAAACATGCATAGATTTGAAAATGAAAAATTAAACAAGTAACTGTAGCCACCAACTAGTAGATGTAGAGATTAATCACTAAAACAAAATCAGCTAAGGACATATACTTGTTTGCATAAGTAAATTCACCTAGAAGGAATCACAGAGCTGCTTTGGAACCAATCAGAAATTCAGAAACCTGATATGCACTGTTGCCTTACCTTCAGCAATTGCTCCAAGAACAAGGATACCAGATTCTTTAACTACCCATTCGGGATGGAAGAGCAATTCCTTCAAAAGGGGCAAGATGTGTGGCAGAAGTTCATCACGAAATACATTAGCCAGGACATCTAGAGCAGCAGCAGAACATTTCCCTGAGGGGAATTAACAGTGTTAATCTCTGCTTATTATACAAGCAGTTGTAGTTAGACAGTAATATCATCATTTTAGCTTTGAGCTGCCAGGGTATTAGGAGGAAAGATACTTCCACTCCATTACAATACACAGGCATCCACTGTGCTCTGGTACAAAGCCACAGCTCTTACAAATCCAATTTTGCAGCATTTTTATAGCCACTAAAAGGACTTATACACTGGGGATATTAAAACACTCACTGACAGGAACCACACCATTATATTGCAACATTATATACACTACATAATTTCAGGATGGTGTAACACTACAGAAGAGGGAAGGTCTGACATGAACGTAACATACTGGAGAAACTAAGGAGAAATAGCCTAAAAATATTAGCAACTGATTAAAAAGAAAGGGTTCAAACATGATCCATGTCTCAAAGCAAAAAAAAAAAGGCAAAATCAGCTCTAGAGAAAGAAATTTGCTGGCCTCTGCTCTGAGCTTTTATATCTTACTCCTAGTTCTGTGATGCACCAATACAAAGAACACCACCTCGAAATTTGTTTGAAAGTTTTTAATCTCATTTTTAACACACAAAAGCTCATAAAAGAACAACTTCAAAACATGATTCAGAAATCCTTACTCTGGTTTTCTGCTGTGGTGTTGTCATGTCTAGAAAAATAATGCTAAGATGGATTTATAAAAAATGCTCATATTACAGAATTTATACTGCACTTTTTTTGCTTATTATTATCTCAGACCCTTCTTAATCTGTCAGAAATGATCCAACTGGAACAAAAGTATATACAAGGCAAGTAAACAGGCAAAATATACACAGCAAATGTAACATGCAAAAATCCTAAACTAGACCTAAACTACTAGTGGGCCCAAGCAGGACACAGATAAGTTTTCAGCTGGGAGGTAGCAACTACTAGAATAGATAATAAATACAAAACTTTTTCTGCTCTGCTCCTAGATGATGTCCAACAGGTTTGAATAAAACAAAATATGAGCCCTCAACTCAGAGCAGATCTCCACTGCAAAGCAGTAATAAACAGCACAGTCTCCCTAAGACCAGCACCTGCTGCTTTCAGCTAAGACTGTTTCAGCTTTCTACTAGAGGAAAAAAAGGCAGGCTCCCATATTTAGTTACCAGGTCTCATTAGTAAGCAATGCTGCTAATTGTCAGGCTGTGCTGATGTTTCCTCTCTGTTCAAACTGGAAGTCAAATATAGAACACTGGATAAGAAATAGGGCACACAATTCTGAATTTCAGATAATCCAAATTCTCTCAAGTCCAGATGACATACATCAAAATAGATTTCTTAACTGTTCTGTTATCTCTCTTTCCTAGTCAGTTTTAGCTACCTCACCATCTTAGCCAAAACTGTGGACCACAGGGCACCCTCTGTCATTTCAGCTATGTTTTTCAGAAAATATGTATTTAATTCTGCAATCTCTACATACAACAATGACTACAAGAACAGCATTATGAATTTAAAACTATTAAAAAAAAACTTTACAAAAGCAAGCATATTTGTGCTTAATTTCTTCTAAAATAATAATAATAATAATTTAAAAACTTTAGATATATCTCAAAGTTGTTTGTTCCATAAGCTTCAAGGTACATTCATCTGTACTACATCTGAACTACTGGTAATGGCTGTCAGTAGTAGCATGTTCAAATGGAGGGGGGGGAATCAAACACACAAACCAGATTTAGAGGAAAGACTGAAGTAAAAGAAAGCATTATTAAGCTTCCTCAAGCAGAGAACAAAGTCTAAGATTTTTTTTTTTTAATAAACAGGTGATCCATGATTTCTATCATCTTGTAGAATTAAAATTCAAAGTCCAAAGCTTCTGTTGAATTGCATCCAGTAGATGTTTGCAGCTCTACCGGCCACATTCGAAATAAGCTTACAGATGGCTAGCTTTTGTCAATACAGTTACATAGCCAAAATGTCACCTGCAAGACTCCCCCTCTGCCCCAACCACCAATTATATCAGCAGATAGTTCTTTTTCTATTCAGAAGCAAAGCCTCAGTATTCCTATACACAAAGTCCTCTTTTTACTGTGGTTCTTCTATTATGCAAGTAGCTATATTTTAAAACATTTTACACATTACTTTGACATACTTAAATTCCAGTCAGAAATAGTATCATCATCATCATCAAGATCATCATCATCATCATCATCTTCAATACCATCTTCTTCATGTTGCTGAGCTACCGTCCGTGAACGATGAAAACGAGGTCTTATGTCCTGTTCACTATCTGGAATAGCTTCATCTTCTTCAACATCCCCCTGTCATCAAAATGTTTTATCAGATAAACTAGTACAACTATATTACTCAAGGAAGTTAAGAACGTAGTGTAAATTTTAGTTCAAGATTTTATAAACGTATGAAAGATTCACATCCCACTTGTGCTGCCCAGCTAAGTAAAAATGACATTGTTCCTATATTCTCCTACAGTATTTACCAGAAAAGTGACGGGAAAAATAGAAGAAAGAGAGATAAGCTCGCACAAAAGCACAAAGTATCCTTATTGTTAAGAAATTACTCTTGAAGGAAATGAATTCCCTCCTGTGTGGAACAGAGGGCCCAATCTGCCGACCAGACCCATCCCACAGGGATGTCTGCTGCATCCCTGGGGCCCGGGTTAGGGACATTACTAAGAAACTCCCTTTTCTGGTACAGCCCTCTGATGATTGCCCACTGCTGGTTATGCAGGTTGGCAGTGATGAGGTTGTGGAGAGAAGTCCAAAAGCAATCAAAAGAGACTTCAGGGGACTGGGACGATTGGTTGAAGGATTGGGAGCACAGGTAGTGTTTTCCTCAATCCCGTCAGTGACATGGAAGAATACTGAAAGGAACAGGAAAGCTCAGCTGACTAACAAGTGGCTCAGAGGCTGGTGCCTCAGTGGAATTTTGGTTTTTTTGCTCGTGGGGAGGTTTACACGGCACCGGGCCTGCTGGCGACACATGGAGTTCAGCTATCTCCAAGGGGCAAAAGGATTCTCGCTCATGAGTTGGTGGGGCTCGTTGAGAGGGCTTTAAACTAGGTTTGAAGGGGACATAACCAGGCTCACTAGAGAGGAATCCAAGGGTGGCATGGCAACGTTGGGGGTGAAATCAATAGCCCAGCTCAAGTGCGTCTACAGCAATGCACGTAGCATGGGCAACAAACAGGAGAAGCTGGAAGCCCTTGTGCAGCAAGATAGCTACGACTTGGTGTCCATCACAGAAGCGTGGTGGGATGACTCTCATGACTGGAGTGCTGCACTGGATGGCTATAGGGTCTTCAGAAGGGCTAGGCAAGGAAGGAGAGGCGGTGGGGTGGCTCTGTATGTTAGGGAGTGTTTTGACTGTGTAGAGCTTGACAGTGGTGATGATAAGGTCGAGTGCTTCTGGGTAAGGATGAGGGGAAAGGCCAGCAAGGCGGATGTCCTGTTGGGAGTCTGCTATAGACCACCCAACCAGGATGAAGAGGTAGATGAAGCATTCTGTACGCAGCTGGCAGAAGTCTCACAATCGCTAGCCCTTGTTCTCATGGGGGACTTCAACTTGCCGGACATCTGCTGGAAATACAACACAGCAGAGAGGCAACAGTCTCGGAGGTTCCTGTAGCGTCTGGAGGATAACTTCCTGACGCAGCTGGTAAGCGAGCCTACCAGGGGAGGTGCCTCGATTGACCTGCTGTTCACAAACAGAGAAGGACTGGTGGGAGATGTCGTGGTCGGAGGCCATCTTGGGCTTAGCAACCATGATATGATGGAGTTCTCGATTCTTGGCAAAGTAAGGTGGGGGGCAGCAAAACCACTACCACGGACTTCCGGAGGGCAGACTTTGGCCTCTTCAGGACGCTGGTTTGGGGAGTTCCTTGGGAGGCAGTCCTGAAGGGCAAAGGGGTCCAGGAATGCTGGGCCTTCTTCAAGAAGGAAGTCTTAAAGGCCCCGGAGAAGGACGTCCCCATGTGCTGTAAGATGAACCGGCAGGGAAGAAGACCAGCCTGGCTGAACAGGGAGCTTTTGATGGGACTCAGGGAAAAAAGGAGAGTCTACCGCCATTGGAAGAAGGGGCAGGCAACTCGGGAAGAGTCCAGGGATCTTGTTAGGTCATGCAGGGAGAAAATTAGAAAAGCAAAAGCCCAGCTAGACCTCAATCTGGCCAATGTTGTAAAAGATAATAAAAAATGTTTCCACAAATACATTAACAACAAAAAAAGAGCCAAGGAGAATCTCCATCCTTTGTTGGATGCGGGGGTGGAACATTGCCACCAAGGATGAGGAAAAGGCTGAGGTACTTAATGCCTTCTTTGCCTCTGTGTTTAACAGCCAGACCAGTCATCCCCAGGGTATTCAGCCCCCTGAGTTGGAAGACAGGGATAGGGACCAGAATGGAGCCCCCATAATCCAGGAGGAAGCAGTTAACGACCTGCTATGCCACCTGGACGCTCACAAGTCTATGGGGCCAGATGGGATCCACCCGAGAGTACTGAGGGAGCTGGCAGAGGAGCTTGCCAAGCCACTTTCCATCATCTATCAAAAGTCCTGGTTAACAGGGGAGGTCCCTGATGACTGGAGGCTTGCCAATGTGACGCCCATCTACAAGAAGGGCCGGAAGGAGGACCCGGGGAACTACAGGCCTTTCAGCCTGACCTCGGTGCCGGGAAAGATTATGGTGCGGTTCATCTTGAGTGATCTCAACAGGCATGTGCAGGCCAACCAGGGGATGAGGCCCAGCCAGCATGGGTTCATGAAAGGCAGGTCCTGCTTGACCAACCTGATCTCCTTCTATGACCTGGTGACCTGCCTGGTGGATGAGGGAAAGGCTGCGGATGTCATCTACCTGGACTTTAGTAAAGCCTTTGACACACTCTCCCACAGCATTCTCCTAAGGAAGCTGGCGGCTCATGGCCTAGGCAGGTGTACTCTTCGCTGGGTAAAAAACTGGTTGGGTGGCCGAGCCCAGAGATTTGTGGTGAATGGAGTTAAATCCAGTTCGCGACCGGTCACAAGCGGTGCTCCCCAGGGCTCAGTTTTGGGGCCAGCCTTGTTTAATATCTTTATCGATGATCTGGATGAGGGAAATGAGTGCACCCTCAGTAAGTTTGCAGATGACACCAAACTGGGTGGGAGTGTCGATCTGCTGGAGGGTAGGATGGCCCTGCAGAGGGACCTGCACAGGCTGGACCGATGGGCCGAGGCCAACTGTATGAGGTTCAACAAGGCCAAGTGCCGGGTCCTGCACTTGGGTCACAACAACCCCATGCAATGCTCCAGGCTTGGGGAAGGGTGGCTGGAAAGCTGCCTGACAGAAAAGGACCTGGGGGTGTTGGTTGACAGCCGGCTGAACATGAGCCAGCAGTGTGCCCAGGTGGCCAAGAAGGCCAACAGCATCCTGGCTTGTATCAGGAATAGTGTGGCCAGCAGGAGCAGGGAGGTGATTGTGCCCCTGTACTCGGCGCTGGTGAGGCCACCCCTGGAATACTGTGTCCAGTTTTGGGCCCCTCAATACAAGAAGGACATTGAGGTGCTGGAGGGTGTCCAGAGAAGGGCAAGGAAGCTGGGGAAGGGTCTGGAGCACAGGCCTTGTAAGGAGCGGCTGAGGGAACTGGGATTGTTTAGTCTGGAGAAGAGGAGGCTGAGGGGAGACCTTATTGCTCTCTACAACTACCTGAAAGGAGGGGGCAGTGAGGTGGGTGTTGGTCTCTTCTCCCATGTAGTTAGCAAAAGGACGAGAGGAAATGGCCTCAAGTTGCATCAGGGGAGGTTTAGATTGGATATTAGGAAAAATTTCTTCATGGAAAGGGTAGTTAAGCATTGGAACAGGCTGCCCAGAGAGGTGGTGGAGTCACCATCCCTTGAAGCGTTCAAAAAATGTGTAGACGTGGCACTTTGGGACATTGTTTAGTGGGGATGGTGGTGTTGGGTTGATGGTTGGTCTGATGATCTTAGAGGTCCTTTCCAACCTTAATGATTCCTAGTTTTTACTTTCATTAAAAAATAATCCAGCCATCAAGCCAGGAAACATGAAATTTCTACTCTCCCCTTAATTGGTTTAGTGATAGACTTGGTAATGGTAGGTTAATGGTTGGACTGGATGATCTTAAAGGTCTTTTCCAACCTAAATGATTCTATGATTCTATTCTATAATTAGAAGGAAGAAGAGATAGAGAAATTCTAGTATACAGACACATTCTAAAGCGTTGTGATGGAAAAAGTTGTGTAGTTCAAGCTGGAACGGCATTAGAATTAATTCTGAACATTTTTTTAGGCTGCATTTCTGCAGTAATTCATGGCTAAAAGTATCCCAGCTCTGCCAACGTTAGTTGGGCAGGGACAGAGGCAAAGCAGGAAAACCCACAGATTATTTTCCAACATGGCAACAGTCGCATTTAGTTTTTGGAACAGCACACCTTGCCCCAGAAAGCTAAATCTCCATTGAACAGATGGCAGACCAGATTTGGCCTACCCAGCTCAATCATTGTGATTTACAAGTCAGAATCTAACCAGATATTCTTACTGATTATAAAAGAAATCAATGCTTACCTTCAACAGAATAATATCGATCTCTGAATATTTCATACCATTTACCAGCACAGGTATCAGCCTACAAAGAAATATTGATACACGTCAAGAAGGAAGACCCTGGTAATTACAGGCCTGTCAGTCTCACTTCAGTGCCTGGTAAAATTATGGAGAAGGTCATTCTGGGAGTTATTGAAAAACACTTGAGAGACAATGCAGTCACTGGTCATAGCCAGCACGGGTTCATGAGGGGAAAGTCCTGCTTAACCAACTTAATTTCCTTTTATGACAAGGTCACCCATCTAGTTGACCGAGGGAAGCCAGTAGATGTGGGATTTTTTGGATTTTAGCAAAGCTTTTCATATGGTCTCTCACAGTATCCTTCTGGGCAAAATGTCCAGCACACAGCTAGACAAGTCCATAATATGTTGGGTGAGCAATTGGCTGACAGATCGGGCTCAAAGAGTTGTAGTAAATGGGGTTACATCAGGCTGGCGGCCAGTCACCAGTGGAGTTCCCCAGGGCTCAATTTTAGGGCCAGTGCTCTTTACTGTTTTTATAAATGATCTGGACGCAGGAATCAAATGTACATTAAGTTTGCTGATGATACTAAACTAGGAGGAGCTGTGGATTCCTTCGAGGGTAGAGAGGCCTTACAGAGAGATCTGGACAGACTAGAGAGCTGGGCAATCACCAATCACATGAAATTTAACAGGAGCAAGTGCTGGATTCTGCACCTGGGATGGGGTAAACCTGGGTATACGTACAAATTGGGGGACGAGAGGCTGGAGAGCAGCCCCTCGGAAAGAGATCTGGGGGTTTGGGTTGATGGCAAGTTGAATATGAGTCAACAGTGTGCCCTGGCAGCCAAAAGGGCCAACCGGGTCCTGGGGTGCATCAAGCACAGCATAGCTAGCCGGTCGAGGGAGGTGACTGTCCCAACTCTACACTGCACTGGTGCAGCCTCACCTCGAGTACTGTGTGCAGTTTTGGGTGCCTCAATATAACAAGGACATGAAACTATTGGAGTGTGTCCAGAGGAGGGTGATCAAGATGGTGAAAGATCTCGAGGGCAAGACTTATGAGGAGCAGCTGAGGTCACTTGGTTTGTTCAGCTTGGAGAAGAGAAGGCTGAGGGGTGACCCCATCGCAGTCTACAACTTCCTCAAAGGGGGGCAGCGGAGGGGGAGGTGCTGATCTCCTCTCTCTGGTGACCAGCGATAGGACACGAGGAAATGGAATGAAGCTGCCTCAGGGGAAGTTCAGATTGGACATTAGGAAAAGGTTCTTCACTGAGAGGGTGGTTGGTCACTGGAACAGGCTCCCCAGGGAAGTGGTCACGGCACCAAGCCTGTCAGAGTTCAAGGAGCACCTGGACAACGCTCTTAGTCATATGGGTTAGTTTTAGGTAGTCCTGTGAGGAGCAGGGAGTTGGACTCAATGATCCTTATGGGTCCCTTCCAACTCAAGATATTCTATGATTCTGTGTCAAAATAACACATAAATAAAGCAAGCTGGTTTTCAGTTACCCATGCCATAATTTTGGTTGTAACCCCCCCCAACAACAACCACCACAAAACAGACAAAAAAACCCAAACAAAAACTTAGCCTGATAACAAAAGCTAGTACCTTAACCATACTTCATTTCATGAGGTTCATTAATACTTTGTAATCTGAACGTGTTAATTTCTAACTAGAGGTAGCCAGATGGCACAATTGAGTTTTACACTTTAAAAACAGGATATTCTTCCACATGATGAAATTTATTCTGAAGCACCTTTCAGAAATTAAGTCTAAAGCTTTTCAGTAAGAATTCAAACTCCCAAAATATGCTTGATAAACAAGTTAAGCTGGCTCTCACAAATAGTATTTGGCACTTTATTTACCTGTGGCTGAAGACTACCTCACTACTCTTAAGGATGGAAGTCTAACTACATTAAGCCCTCCTATCCTTTTGTGATTACTTCAAGTATCACCCCTTAAGACAAGTCCCCAACATTGCAGAGATCTTGACATTAGTCAAGTCATTAGTCTATATCAGAACTTTACTTAGTTATTAAACTGGTTATGGCCATGGGACTCCAATAGTACTGATGTATGCGGGGGGGAAGTACTAGGGGAAAAGAAAAAGTCAAATACTTCACATAAAAAACACATTCACTACAAAAATAAATCCATAAAAATAAAAATATGTATTACAAGCCAAATCAAGCTAATACTGAAATCACTATGGACTGACCCAGCACCAGTGACAGACTCAAATCCCTGTATATTCTGCAGCTGAGGAGTACTGTTTCTGAAGGTAGCCAGGCCAGCAATAATATTCACACATCTCAATAGCACGTTACCTTCTGAACTTTTAACGAAAGAATAGTAAGTATTCGGATTAACACCCATTCATTGGCATTTCTGTAGCATACTTCATGAAGTATGCAGGAGCTATGTATTTTATAAGAAAGTGTACAGGAGCAAAATGGAACAAGGTATTAAACAAACAGGTTTTTAGAAGATCTTGTCCCACTTAACCTAATAGAAAAAAATTAAGATTATCATCAAGTATTGGCAAATTTATATAGCTCCCTAATCAAAAAGGACTTGCCAACAAACAAGTTATCTTTCAATGTCATATTTGTTGAAAGCAAGAGATATGTAATGTTACTCTTATCTGGTTTTCTAGAAATTTAAAAGCTTCTTAAAAAACCACAACGACCGAGGATGAAGCTGTTGCAATATCAATGTTCATGTAGGCCAGAAGAGGTTTAAGTTTTATACTGAGAAGGTGACTAGTATTAATATGTGTGTTGGGAAGGGGGTAGGTAGAATCAAGAACTGTGCTATCATTCTTTTGCCTTTTGAGCTATAAGTGTAGAAGGCAAGTAAAAACATTTTAAAACTTAAAAATCATTTCTCATAACATTGGTTCTCCTGTTATCAACTCCTATTCCTGTACTGCTACAGTAGTAGGTGTTTTAATCTCAATTCTCTGCTTTCTAATTGTTTATGAAAACTGAAATTTTGACACCCCCCCCCTTTTTTTTTTAAATTGCTTTACATCTAAAATGGTCATATTTGATGAAAAGAATGCATCTCTTCTCTCAACATCTTGACTGGAAGAACAGAATTACAGACAGAACTGCTCTAGTATTTTCAAAAACCTTCCATGCATATGTCAAAACCAGACTCTCCATTTCCTGGGAACACTGAAGAATTGATTTCCTATTGCAAAAGTCTTCAGATTAGTCTGGAAAAGAGTTACAAGCACTGTTGCAGACATGCAGATGTTTAAATCCCAAACATGGATATTCATTCCTGTTCAATCAAGGATCTACGTGTTAACGTTTAGAATAACTTTTTGAAACTTACCAAAAAAATTTTTTTGAAACTTAAAAACTACTGTCAGTCTGAAGAAGTATGAAGGAACACATTATACATGCTTTCTTCAAGTTTAAATTGCAGTGGCAACTGATATGAAATTGATTCCTAAATCTGAATGATCTTGTCATTTTGTTATGTTCTTCATAAAGATGAGGAACCCTTGGCATGACTATGCACATAGATGCATTGCTCACAATAGCAGTTGTCAAGACAATGTGTTCATGGTACACCAGATATTACAGGTAATGTCATGTGGAGTTGTTTGTTTAAGCTTAAGTGCACATTAGTATACTTTTGCAACCATCTGATGCTTAACAGGCTGTTAAGCTTGAGGTAAAGCACCAGTGACACAGTTTAGGTTGTTTCTGGAGATGAGTCTGAAATCCTCAGAAGTCTTTTCAGGGACCTCTGTGCTACATTTAATATGCACAAGAACTAGCTACAGGAAACTCCTTCTAAGCATACAGCAAGCTAGATACACTCCTCTATAAGAGTAACCAGGAACAAGCCAACTAAAGTTTTAAGATGACTATTTCAAAATAACTAGGAGTTGTAATTCTTAATACTTACTTAGTAAGATGCCGACATAATACATCTTTACAAATTGGCTGTTCAGCCAAGGTCAGCCAAAACTCGCAAGCCTCCAAAGCCACATTTTCATCTTGGTCCTGTGTCCTTTGAAGCATATACTGCACAACATAAAAAAGTGACTTGTATAAGATATAAGTATTAAGTGCCCAGAAGAAACTATCAACATCGTGAATTGTGTTTGCAAAAACAGACTATGCTACCACAGTAATTTTGTTTCTTTGGGGCAAGGGGAAGAAACAGATATAAGAGACTACTTAAGGCTATGGTGAGAATAAGCCAAGAGACTTATTTCTTAATGCTAGATGATTCAGATTCTAAGTTTCTTCACTGCTTAAGTGAGAACATTGTTACCAAGAAACTATAGACAGAGAACCAAGATAATAAACAGCAGTTTCCCGAGAAGGTTTTTTTTTTTTAATATTATTATTTTACCACCCCCCCTTTGCCCTTTTGAATAAAAAGGTACAACTATACACTTAGTAAGATGGAAATACTTTTTATATCCAGTACAATGAAAAAGCTTCCCTTTCAAATCTTGATTACCTGACAGGATGCAATTAAGTAGAACCCATAACAGGGGGAAAAAAAGTCTCATTTTTTCCTAGCATGAATGGCAATTCAGAGATTCGGTATCAAATCTTAACAGTTGGTTCTTCCACTCATTTTAGAATCCGCATGGAAGTCATGCGGCTACCTTTCCTCACACATGGATTTAAAATGAGCAAAAGAAATCCTTCTTCAGAATACCATTTTATTCTCAAAATTAAATAGAATGGGGCGACCTATATTATTCTTACGCGTTTCAGGGATGCAAGATTTACCACGAACACACCCCTTCCTACAGAACTGCACTAAACTGCAAGTGTTTCCTAAAGGATCACTACTGTGATTAAGAACTCCCATAACAGAAATACTGCTCTATTCTGAGTTGTCAACAGATTACATCTTGAAAAAGTTGAAAAATGTCCTACCCATTGCAAGCAAGGCTTCATTAATGCACCTGAAGTGATTTGGCATTTTTCCCCAGAGGGCTTGAAAATCCACTATTTTGTGACAAATAACTGGATACAACAAAGACAAAACCAGAATGACAAAAAGTAATCTCTGTTTGAAGGTGCTCCTCACGCTGTCATTTCCTCTTTAAGTATGTATTATAGTATATGCACCATGAAGTTAAATAGCAGTAGATTGATAAGGCTACTTACATTTGGTGGTATAAGATAGCCATATACACAGCCTGGAAATCATAGAATGGTTTGGGTTGGAAGGAACCTTAAAGATCATATAGTTCCAACCCCCCTGCCATGGGCAGGGACACCTCCTACTAGATCAGGTTGCTCAAAGCCCCATCCAACCTGGCCTTGAACATTTCCAGGGAGGAGGCATCCACAGCTTCTCTGGGCAACCTGTTCCAGTCTCTCACCACCCTCACAGTAAAGAATTTCTTCCTTATATCTAATCTAAATCTACCCTCTTTCAGTTTAAAACCATTATCCCTCATCCTATCACTACACTCCCTGATAAAGTGTCCCTCCCCATCTTTCCTGTAGGCCCCCATAGTAAGAACAGTGATACTAGTAACGAAGTAAAAGTGTGGGAAGAGTATTTGAAGGCTTTTTTTTTTTTTAATATTATCATGCCAAATTTTAATAAGTAAATTTAATGATAAGCTATATATAAAGTTCTACTGACTTTAGGCAATGGAAATAGTTGCTTCATAACAATAAATTACAAAACAGCATAGGAAGATTATTCAGAACTGGTTTGCGGACTCTGTAACAAGACTAACACAACACTGTTATGTCAAACCATCAAGAAAAGAATAGCGTGATGAACAAAGCATTAAGAACACATCCTTTGAGCAGTAACAGACGTCTTTATCTGAAGAAAGCAACAGGATGCACACAATCTTATGACTTCAGTAACAAGCTGAGTTTCTGTGTTATAACTTCATAACATTAATACACCATTCATTACAAGTAATCTCATGCATTGTATAATAAAAAGTCAGGACTTCTACTGAGAAAGATCTTAGGAGCCATGTGTTTGGCTAAATATGCTCTATGAACATACAAGTGAAATCTAATAACTGAAATCTGTTAGGTCAGTCTACTCCTGACATATCCTGTTGTCATGTTCTCAGACAAAGAAGGAGAAAAAAACCCAACCTCACCACAAAAAAAAAAAACCCACATCCGCTTCTGTTCACCTGGAAGTACATGCTCAAAAAACCCACTGAAATCCAAACTCAACCATTCCAACTTGGCAAGAAAGTTAATACTAAACCTGTCTGCTTCAAAAGCATGATGCTGGCCAAGACCTTCTGTCTTAGAATCACTACTGGATCATTAATATTGTTAACTACTTTAAAAGTGATTCTCCATAAGCATAAAAAAACCATCATGTGGATACAAGCTTCTCTCTTTTTAAGACTTCCTTCAGTTAGAGCAGCCACCATCAGCAGCATTCAGCTTGGAGGTATTCAAGCTTCAAGAACTGGGGAAATCAGTAACAGTAGTCCCAAAACTGGGGGAAAAAAAGTCTAAATTTTGTTATAGAACAAAAATTCACTACTACTGTCTTTTGTAGAGAAGCAGCCTAGTAATAGTTTTCCCAACAACAAAATACTGGATACAATGAGAATACAGTCTTGGATCTTCTTCTGGTTGGTGACATCATTTCTACCTGCAAAGTCCAGAAGTTCCTTACTGATCTTAGGAGGGTGAAGAGCCAGATAAGTTATCACTTGTTGACAATATAATCTCCAAAGCTTTATTCTCTCTCTCAAAAAAACCCCAAACCCAACCAACCAAAAGAAAAAAAAAAAAAAACACATCAAGTACCAAAAATCGCTACTTGTCCTGTGTTACATGAGAACATGTCTGCCAGGGTTGGTGTCATGGAATTCCAGACAACGCAGAGGAAGACTAGACAGCAGGCCAAGGCTGTCACAGGTCACTTCAATTTTATGTCTCTCTAATGCCTTTGTCCAGGAGCAAAAAAACCTGAACACCTTCTTCATGTTGTCTGGACCTAGTCCTTATGGAATTTGACACTGGGTTATGACCCACTTGTCCACATGAAATCTGCATAAGAAACATACTGATCTTAGCTATATTTCCAGTCTAGCAAGTAGCATATGTAAAGGCTACCTAGAAACTGCCAGTATTTCCCAGAAACATGGAAATTACAACTCAAACAGTTGAGCAGACAAAAACCAGCTGATTGGTCCTCTGGTAGGCAAATCTGCACTAATCTAGAATGATAAAGGAACTATCAAATGACACTAACTACTACTATTCTACAACTGAATGCAATGGCAGGTAACTTCATTAGTAGCTCAAAGAGCATTTCAGCTATATAAAATAACATTCCTTATCCTTGTTGTGGTCAAAAGATCCAAAACAGGTGACAGCTTCAATGTGTAAACTGTAGCAGTATCAGCCCTAGAACTAAGATTTTTAACATGATCTTCTCACTTGTGGTCAGGCAATGCCTGGCTGCTCCATGATATAGCTGATCCTGGCCATTTCAGGATCAATTAACTTAATGAAGAATGAACAACTGCCACATGCCTTGGCTGTCAAATACAGCATCAAGTTGGCAATTAGCTAAAAAGAAACTTTCACAACATCAATCTTGAAGGAAAATGAAAAGTAGGCAAGCGCAAGAGGAAAACGAAGAGCAGGCAAGTGCAAGAGTAACATAACTGTTCTGATGAATGCTTTTAATTTGTTATTATTTCTGCAACCCCAAACATGTTTCAGCATGCAGTCTGGGAAATGAGACTCACCTCAACTATACTAATCATATGAGGAAGCAGGCGATCCATTCGAACTTCCAGCAACATTACCAGAGCACGGCAAACATTTTTGCGTACTTCAGGCTCCTCATCACCAGCCAGTGCAAAAAGGTTCTGTTGGAATGTAATACCAGTTGAAAAGCCTCAATTCATCTAGTTCAACTTATATTTAAATTGACATTACTGTCAAACTAAAGTATGCAAACATGTACTTCTGTACCCTCCCACCCCACACCTCAGAATACCATATTATTTCTTAAAGACATACGGTTTAGCAAATGAACTCTTCAGACTCTCAATGTGTATTGTTACCCAGTGTTTTGGTCATGTGTACATTAGATACAAGAACATTATTTCCCGAATTATTTTTTTTTTCCCCTAAACATTAATGAAGTTCTGAAGCTAGAAAACTCCTTCAGTACATAACAGCAGCAAATAAAATACTCTAGATAACCCAAAATATCACCCTTCTACTCCACATTCGGTAGTAGTATTCAGAGAGACCCATCATCCAGACTCAGTGACATGATGATCCCTGTACTGAACTCTCCATCACAGGTAAGTGACAGACTGCTGCCAGTACCTTTATGCAACAAAAGTTTCCTCTATTTATGAAAAGGAAGCATCTTTCAAAATACTAGTTTTTGGGCTGGGAGAGCATAAGCATACAGAATGAACTTCGATCCATGGGGATTGAAGCTAAGAATGGGAAGCCAGCAATGTGGAGTTTGGGGGTAGTGGTGGTTGTAAAACATTATTCAAAGCTCTTGATAAATCAGATATGTAATTTGACTTAACCCCCCCAACCAAGAATGCACACTCACCTCAATAAAAGAATCTATGTGCAACATAAGAGCTTGAGTTCTGCTGATGATAAATTGATTGACGCATGCAACAGCATGAGACCTACAAATGGAACAGTTAAAATACACATTTTTCATGACTTAAACATTTTCTAAACTGTACATAGGCATCAAAAACATTAGGAAGCAAGTCACATTGTCCAAGCATCTTCTAGAGGCAAGAGGGAACAAATCTGCACATCTATATTGTTACCAAGAAAAATTACTAAACCACATTTTTAAGTACCACCTTATACTCTGATATATCTAATAAATAACTTAAAATTAAGTATTCAGTAAATAAAAACCAGAGCAGGATGACTATACCTGACACATTTGTTCCGAACAGTATGTAAGGATGTTCTTTTTCAGTATATTATGATTATCGATCTTCTCTGATATTAACAATTCCATACAAGTCAACATGGTGAAATCTTAGCATGCCCTTCTTCGTTGCTAAATATCCAACTACCTTTACAATATTTTTAGCATTTAATGAGACCAATATGCATCAGTAATATAGTTGTAGCTTAGAACAAATACACACTTGCATTAGGATACATACTAAAACACTTGTGGTAGAACCATACTAAAAGTAATTGGTTCTCCTATTCCACTTCATGCAAAGCCATTACTTAAAAGTCTTTTTCATTCTCAGAGATACAAAAGCCAAATTACGTAAGTAAAGGCACAAGGCAAAACTACCTTTAAAAGCCTTTGAAGATCCATTCAAGTATTTTTACTAACGTATCTCCAAACGTCAAGTCTGTTCAGACATTTCTTGGAAGACAGTCTCATAAAACAGTGTTCAAAAGTCATCTCTTGACAGATTTTAAATATAAAGTATTTTATTGATACTACTAATATTCTTCATACTTCATCATTCTGTACTGAAACCAGGCTGTGGGTCAGCATGTGATCTGCTTTAAAGTTGAAACTGGTTTAACTATCTCAAAGCCACAAACATCACAGCATACAAGAAGTGAAAGACTCCGTTTAATGTGATAAGGAAAAAAAGGAGGTTTTTCTCCATCTTTCCCAGCTCCAATGAAGTATTAAGCTTATCTTTCCACAAGTGCAAGTTCATGCTTGGTTATATATTTTTCTTAGTGCACATCTATTTTAGGTGAATTTCTAAATCTTATTTAAATCCTATCACGATATATTCCTAGTTATACTCTTCCTTTTAGTCTTCACCATCTACTACTGTTGGCAATAATTGCCGCCTCCAAGTTGTAGAATCTTTCAATATATTTTTCAAACAGGAGTTCAAAAACACATTTCACAGAATCACACAGAATGGTTGAGGTTGGAAGGGACCTCTGGAGGTCTTTTTGTCCAATGCCTCCTGCTCAAGTAGGGCCACCTAGAGCCAGTTGCACAGGACTACATCCCAACAGCTTTTGAATATCTCCAAGGATGGGGACTCCACCACCTCTCTGGACAACCTGTGCCAGCGTTTGATCACTCCCACAGTAAGAAAAAGTGTTTCCTGATGTTCAGAGGGAACCTCCTGAACCTCCTGTGGTTCAGTTTGTGCCCGTTGCCTCTTATCCTGTCACTGGGCACCACTGGAAAGAACCTTGCTCCATCTTCTTTGCACCCTCCCTTCAGGTATTTATATACCTTGATGAGCCCCCCCCCCCGAGCCTTCTCTTCTCCAGGCTGAACAGTCCCAGCTCTCCTCAGCCTTTCCTCATAGGAGAGAGGCTCCAGACCCTTTATCATCTTCGTGGCCCTTCACTAGACTCTCTCCAGTAGCTCCATGTCTCTCTTGTACTGGGGAGCCCAGAACTGGACACAGTATTCCAGGTGTGGCCTCACCTGGAGGGTGAGGGGAAGGATCACCTCACATGCTGGCAACACTCCAGCCCAGTATACCATTCACCTTCTTTGTGGCAAGGGCACATTGCTGGCTCATTTCAGGATAAAAGCTACTGTTCTTGTTGATAAATATTAGCAAGAACAAGTTAATTCTGGAATTTATCTTCTATCCTATACTTCTGTTACTTTGGAGAATTAATACTGTGTTAAAGTAAAAAGATGTTGAACCCATTTAATTTGATCCAACTGAAAGATAAAGAGCTTTCTAATTTTGGTGCAGTTAAAGCAGAAAAATATTTTTCTGCAAGAACTCAGAAACTATTATCAGCAAATAATTTTTTACTCTCCCATTGCTGCGGTCATTACAAAATGAACGCAAGATAGTTCTTTCTAATCAGAATATGAAATTCTAACCACTGCATTGAAATTTTCATAATAATATGCAAAATCTTAAAAGGAACAGTTTGATTTTCAAAGTCAGACAGATTCTAGATTTGGAAGATGTATAAAGAGGTAAGGCTGATCTATTAAATAAGCAGATAAGCGTGGAAATTACTGATGCATGAAATCTCTGTGCCTTCTCACATTTACGCATGCAGGATCATTAAAAAAAAAAAAAAGACTAAGCATGTTTTAAACTGATCTACAAAATATCAACCTCACTGCTCATGTCAATAAATTTTTAACAGGTAACTTTAGTACAACACCTAAACCTACCTTATTTTTGGACTGCTGTGCTTGAAGAACTGCAAGAATTTAGGTATCATGATATTGAGTGGTCGGTCCAATACATCGCTATCTAAAATTTCAGCAGAATCTTCACATATCTTCTGAAGAGCACCAAATGCACCCTGTTTAAAAAAAAAAAAAAAAACTCTTCTTTTACATTTTGAAGAAAGCAACATTTCAGGTTTTGTACAGAACAGGTAATTTTAGTACAACACCACAGTAAATGTAGCTAACTAAATATGGAGTTAAATTAAAACACCCTTAAAGGCTTTTTATTTAAGCACTTTATACTGTCATCTGTAAGCTCTCAAGCTGGATGAGTCTATAATAAAGAAGTGGTAATTTGAATTTTAGCATTCAATGCTCATTTATTCAATCATATTTTTAAAAATGCTTAAACAAGATCTTATTTGAAAAATAAATGACAAGTTGCAGAAGCATCCAAATTAATTTCATACACAATTTTATTTCCTTTAATGGTTTGTTATAGGGCAAAACAAAACTCTGGACATGATGGTCAATTTGAGTTTCATTTTCAAGTGTTGTGGTTTGTTTTTTTTTTTTTTTCTTTTTTGTAAGAAAGCACTAAAACACTACATAACAGCATGACATCTTGGACCACTGTCATATCTCTAAGGATTATTTTATTCAAAATGCTTTATACGCTTATGAAGACAGCATCAAGTAATTAAAATTGTGTGATCACAGATTTTTATTTTTTAAAAATCAGACAATACTTTTTTCTCTCCATAGCTTAAAACAGTTGAGCTGGTATTTATTTATTTTCCTTCATAAACACTGAACAAAAAAATTCATTTCACACTAACCTGATATAGCAGTGACAGATCACATTTCCAGATTAAGTTATAAGAAGAATGAACAACACTACTTTTTTAGTAAGAGAAAATTCAGGGTCAACTTGATGATGCCTAAAAGACTGGGCATCACAAAGTGGTAACTTTAGGACACTTCTCAGCTGAGATGCTATGACTACCCATCTACAGTCTTATTCTGCTTTTATGCAGAGAAAACAAATTCATTTGAATGAACACTAAGAACATGGAATGCAGGTAGAATAAAAAGTATCAAATTTGAGCCACTGTTCTCTGAAGAGATTATATACATGCATACACACACACAAAATACAATACATCTATACAGTACCTATGAAGAGAGACAAGAAATAATCAAATTTAGATGATAATCCATTTCAAAATAAGTCTCCTTACCTCACAGGTATTGTAATCTTCAGAATCCAACAGGCTGCAAAGCTTTGGTAAGAGTTCAGGCCAATTCTGCAATTCCCCTTTCGAAGCAATGGTTGTTATCAGAATGCCTAAGTGAATCAGAGGAATAAAGGAAACGAGATCTTGTATATCTTCACAGGTTTCACACTAATTTTTCTCATTTTACTCCTCTCAAAGATCTAAGGAGTTAAGAAATTTCTTGTTTTATTAAGAGCTGACAAGCATAAAAAGAGGAAGTACATTTAATTACAAATGGTATTTGAAGGGCTTTGAAATACAAAGGCAGGTTGTTCCTTCCTGCTACCATGAAGGGCTCAGATGTGAGAAGTTAAGCACAAAGTAATTCCAGTTAAGGAAATAATCATGCCCAAACACTGCAGGGCAGGTTCTGCTCTAAGTTTACTAAAAACTGTACAAATCTTGACCTCCAGTAAACCTAGAGTATCCACCTCAAGTCACCTCCTCTTTATTATGATACAAAAGCATGAACATGGGAAGCTGTCATTCAATAAACTTATAACCCAATGGTAAACTGTGTTCACAACTTTACTATGTTTATACAAAACATTAAGGACGCATTCTAAGACTGAGACACCTAAGAGCTTACACACTATGGCAGGTCATCCAGTGATCAGCTGTAGGGGTTGGCTGATTCAGATCCAGCAAACAGACAGTATGGCCCAAAGAGTCACTAATTCCATTTCCAGCACATACAGAAATCCCAGGAAAAAGCAATTAGGTGACAGAAATGGGGAAGGCTGCTTATGAACTAGGACCAACTATGAGTCCATTTTGCCTCAACTAGTAATCTCCCAAGTGACAAGTGATGAAAAAAAGCTTTCTGAAGCTTTTTCATTGAGCTAATCACCATATATCCTTTTTCTTTGGAATAAAATGTTAAAATTCTTATTAAATATACAAGAATACAGGACAACATTACAGAGCAAAGGACATTCTGGGCAAGACACACAGATATTTTGTATTGTGTTTCCTTTGATGCAATAAGGCCCGAGAACCCAAGAAGACAGAGGGCAAAAATGAAGACAGAGGTAAAACATAATTTTACAGCTCCAGAAGTAGTTTGTATCCAGTTGTCTTCATAATTGCAACTGAATAGAAAAGATTCCCAAAAGCCTATGGAGTTCTATGGAGTCTTAAAGACTATATCTCCTGAATATTACGGTCCTGCAAAGAATATCAGATGCATTAAAAGAAAATACATATTTTATTGTTGCTGGATCTTAATGATCTGCTTTTTTAAAAAAAATTAAACTGAATGAATGTTCTTGCCTCCTAGACAAAGTACTTAAATTGCAAAATTGTCTCTTTGACTTAGATCTGACACAGGTTTGTAGAATTAACACAAATTGAGAAACAAACCTAAGAATGAAATTCCTGGAACTCCTCTGGACCAACATGTGAGAGAAGTCATAAGTCTTAAAGGGGTTGGTAATTTTGGAAAAGAGTTGGTTTAAAATATTTTCAAGATCCTAGAAGTTTTCAGAAGATGACAAATGGTCTGTCTGTACTTGTTATATGTGCAAGCTTTCACAGCTAAAGGAAAGACTATTTGAAAACTACTTTAAACGTTCTTCAAAAAGGCTTATCCTAGACAGCAAGAGGATAACCTAGGAGGAAACACTTCCAGATGTGTAGGCAAGAAGCGACTTGAAGCCATCGTCCCCTTGCAAGAGAGACACATGCGGTTCAGGCCATACATGTCATTACAAGCTTTCTGTAAAGATCTGCAGAGAAGCCATTTAATGTTGTGCTAGTTGGTTGGGTTTTGTATTTTGGGGGTTTTTTGTTTTGTTTTGTTTTCCTTTTTTTAAATGATGAAGAGACACTTTGGTGGGGACAAAAATAAACAAACAAACAAACAAATAAATATCAGATGGTTCATACTGAGTGAACTCAACAGGCAAGTGCAGATCAATCGGGGGATCTAGAGCACAGGCCTTCTGAGGAGCGGCTGAGGGAACTGGGGTTGTTTAGCCTAGAGAAGAGGAGGCTGAGGGGAGACCTTATCGCTCTCTACAACTGCCTGAAAGGAGGGTGTAGTGAGGTGGGTGTTGGTCTCTTCTCGCATATAGTGAGCGATTAGACGAGAGGAAATGGGCTTAAGCTGCGCCAGGGGAGGTTTAGGCTGGAAATTCGGAAAAATTTCAAGGGAAGGGTGGTCAAGCATTGGAACAGGCTGCCCAGAGACATGATGGAGTCACTATCCCTGGAAGTGTTCAAAAAAACGGGTCGATGTGGCACTTTGGGACATGGTTTAGTCTAGTCTACCCTTGATTGGTTTAGTATGGACTTGGTAGTGTAGGTTAATGGTTGGACTGGATGATCTTTTCTTTTCTTAGGTCTTAGGTCTTTTCCAACCTAAACAATTCTATGATTCTATCAGACCCAGCCAGCATGGGTTCATGAAAGGCAGGTCCTGCTTGACCAACCTCATCTCCTTCTATGACCTGGTGACCCGCCTGGTGGATGAAGGAAAGGCTGTGGACGTCATCTACCTGGACTTTAGTAAAAACTTTGACACCGTCTCCCACAATATTCTCCTTGGGAAGCTGGCAGCTCATGGCTTGGACGGGCGTAGTCTTCACTGGGTAAAAAACTGGTTGGGTGGCCGAGCCCAGAGAGTAGTGGTGAATGGAGTTAAGTCCAGTAGGTCACGAGTGGTGTTCCCCAGGGCTCCGTTTTGGGGCCAGCCTTGTTTAATATCTTTATCAACGATCTGGATGAGGGGATTGAGTGCACCCTCAGTAAGTTTGCAGATGACACCAAGCTCAGTGGGAGTGTCGATCTGCTGGAGGGTAGGATGGCCCTGCAGAGGGACCTGCACAGGCTGGACTGATGGGCCGAGGCCAACTGTATGAGGTTCAACAAGGCCAAGTGCCGGGTCCTGCACTTGGGTCACAACAACCCCATGCAACGCTACAGGCTTGGGGAAGAGTGGCTGGAAAGCTGCCTGGCTGAAAAGGACCTGGGGGGTGCTGGTCGACAGCCGGCTGAACATGAGCCAGCAGTGTGCCCAGGTGGCCAAGAAGGCCAACAGCATCCTGGCTTGTGTCAGGAATAGTGTGGCCAGCAGGAGCACGGAGGTGATTGTTCCCCTGTACTCGGCACTGGTGAGGCCGCACCTGGAATCCTGTGTCCAGTTTTGGGCCCCTCAGTACAAGAAGGACATTGAGGTGCTGGAGCGTGTCCAGAGAAGGGCAAGGAAGCTGGGGAAGGGTCTGGAGCACAAGGCTTATGAGGAGCGGCTGAGGGAACTGGGGGTGTTTAGCCTAGAGAAGAGGAGGCTGAGGGGAGACCTTATTGCTCTCTACAACTACCTGAAAGGAGGTTGTAGTGAGGTGGGTGTTGGTCTTTTCTCCCATGTAGTCAGCAATAGGACGAGAGGAAATGGGCTCAAGCTGCGCCAGGGGAGGTTTGGATTGAATATTAGGAAAAATTTCTTCACGGAATGGGTGGTCAAGCATTGGAACAGGCTGCCCAGAGAGGTCGTGGAGTCCCCATCCCTGGAAGTGTTCAAAAAACGGGTAGACGTGGCACTCTGGGACATGGTTTAGTCTAGTCTACCCTTGATTGGTTTAGTCTGGACTTGGTAATGTTAGGTTAATGGTTGGACTGGATGATCTTAAAGGTCTTTTCCAACTTAAATGATTCTATGATTCTATGACTATCAAGAACTTAAAGAGGCAATAGAGCATTTGAAGCTTTGCAAAAGGTTTTAAGAACAATGAGGAAACAGCCATATAAAATAAAGTTTTAGGCACTTATGTTCATGTTAAAAGAAATCTACATGGGCTTCTAATGAGCTTCATCTCCTTTCAAATGTGAAATATTTCCCACCCGCCTGCTTCTTTAGTTAGCCAGCAGGGAACAGAAGACACCAGAGATTTGCCTTTGTGCCTTTCTCTGCAACACAGACACAGAAACAAGGACATCAGAAGAATAATCAAAGTAAAGAAATAATCAGTTTAGTAGCTTGCAGCTTTTTGACAGGTTTGGGCTACAGCTGTCAGTTAAACAAGTCCTTTCCTTCTCACCAACACACTAAGCTGCAAGGTTAGAAACTGGAAACTGAAAATCTTTATAAAGGTGGTCTTTGATTTGTAACGACCTTAATTACAAATCAGTATTACAGAATCTGTTAGATTTCACATTTGTCAAGTGAGATATCAACAAGTACAGCAGTTGAGCAGTAAACACATGAGACAACAGACTCCAGTGGGATGTCAGAAATTGTTAAAAACAAAAGTGTAATTGTCATGACAGCATCTTTTATGTCACTGTTCCAATTACAGGCAACCCTAGTTTATATATATTTCAAGAGATATGAACTGAACTGCTAAATCAGTTTTAAGAGAATAAGAAGCAAAAATAAGTGTGACATATATTCACAGTGAAGATTAATATCAGCATAAAAACATGGCGCAGTTGTGACAATTATCAGAAGCAAACAGTTTTAGGAGTTTAATAACTCTCAGTAGTGCAGCTCTCACTTATATCATTAACATTTTTAGTGTGCAGAAGACAGCAATAAGAGTCAACTTACCTACAGTAGCTCTAATTAATGGGGAGGAATCACCAATGTTGTTCAGACATTCAGTTTTAATGAAGTCAGTTACCCCATTTGGAAAGTTATGAAAATGCGCTTTTACATTATTCTTCAAGATGAGACCACTCAAGGAACGTGTCGGTTCATCTGCAGCAGAAAATAATTTACATTCAAACTTCGAACAGCTCGGAGGATAAAGCAGATTTCTAGAACAATGCAACAAGATCAAAGCTTATAGTGAGAGATATTAATCTTTATTTCCTTACCTCTCCTTCCAAATATGCTCATCAATTGGGGGGAGGGGGGAAGGGGGAAATAAAAATTAGGAAATAAAAATGAGAGAAGGTTTTTGTCTTGGTGAATTAATTTGTGCATTATAGGGGAGGAAGCCTTACTAGCAAGGAAGTGTACCAGTTAGAGAAACAAAGTAGTCCAGCTTTATAACAAGACCTATACATGTATGCATATATATTCAGATATACCAAATGTTTTGAAACATCCCCATTTTTGCTTCTGACATGACAGTAAACCATACCAGTTTAAGCTAGAAGTCTTATGCTTATGCTACTTAAAAGCCCAGCATCACAAAAAAAGGTCTTTTTCTGCTAGGAAACTCACAAAGGTGTGTCTACCGTATTCTCATCTTCTGCTTCTCATATGACACTGCTCTGGTGGCATCCTCATGTTTTGGTTTTAGCTCATTTAAGAGACAGCCAATTTCTCATTAACAGATCAGAAATCTTCATGCACAACAGTGACACAAAATGTGACAAAAATAATGACTAGTATCTGTAGATATTAAATCCATATCACTAGTTAAAAGACACAAAATGACAGCTTATTTCTAAGCTCTGAGACTAAAGTCAGCAGACAGAGCAGTTCTGCTTTAAAAAGAGTTTCACCCTAACATTTAAATTTGCCAATATCACAAGAATAACACAGCAAAATATGAACCATGCTCATAATCATTATATCACAGTCTGCGAATGGATAAACACTACCCTCATCCCAGTTCTTTTAGCAATCCAGGAAGTTATATTCCAAGGAATAGAGGATGAAAAGGCATGGTGAAACAAACACTAGGCTCAAGCACCTCAGAACTGCACTGAGTCAAGTACTGCTAGGTAGACAGAAGCGCATTCAGAAATCACGCTAGCAACACCTTCCCTTTCTCTAGGGAAACACCACACAGGGATGCTTGATACTGCCATTTTAAAGTACACTTAGATCTGACATGAGAAACAACAAAGCAAACATCACTGAGTAGGAGAGTATGACTTAACAAAAGCATACAAAGAAATACCCCTTGCAGCAGACTACGTTGAGCTCTTCAGTTATACTAAGGAAAGGCTACAAACAGCTGGCTAAATACCTCCAACTTACAAAAAAACAACCAACAACAAAAAAAAAAGACACCTTTATTGGGGGGCTGTTGTGGTTTAACCCAGTAGGCAGCTACACACAAGACAGCCATTCGCACCCTCCCACCCAACCCTAGTGGGATGGGGGAGAGAATTAAGAAAAAAAAGCAAAATTTGTGGATTGAGATAGAGAACAGTTTAATAGGACATAAAAAGAAGGAAAAAAATAATAATATACAAAGCAAGTGACGCACGATGCAATTGCTCACCACCCACTGACTGACACCCAGCCACTCCCCGGCCAACCCCCCCCCAGTTTCTATAGTGCCCATGACATCACATGGTATGGAATAGCACTTGGGGCAGTTTGGATCAACTCTCCTGGCTGTGCCCCTCCCAGCTTCTTGTGCCCCTGGCAGAGCATGGGAAGCTGAAAAGTCCTTGACTGGCATAAGCAGTGCTGAGCAACAACTAAACCATCAGTGTGTTATCAGCATTCTTCTCCTACTAAATCCAAACCACAGCACTGTGCCTGCTACTAGGAAGAAAATTAACTCTATCCCAGCTGAAACCAGGACAGGATCCACCCCTTATTCTATACCATCTACATCACACACAGGTCCTACCCTTTCCAATGTGTTCTAATTAATCCCCACCACTTTCCCTGTCTTGATATATACACACAGATATGATAGAATCATAGAATGGTTTAGGTTGAAAAAGACCTTTAAGATCATCCAGTCCAAGCATTAACCTACACTACCAAGTCCACACTAAACCAATCAAGGGTAGACTACACTAAACCATGTCCCAGAGTGCCACATCTACCCGTTTTTTGAACACTTCCAGGGATGGTGACTCCACCACCTCTCTGGGCAGCCTGTTCCAATTCTTGACCACCCTTTCCGTGAAGAAATTTTTCCTAATATCCAACCTAAACCTCCCCTGGCACAGCTTGAGCCCATTTCCTCTTGTCCTATCGCTAACTACTTGGGAGAAGAGACCAACACCCACCTCACTACAACCTCCTTTCAGGCAGTTGTAGAGAGCAATAAGGTCTCCCCTCAGCCTCCTCTTCTCTAGGCTAAACACCCCCAGGTCCCTCAGCCGCTCCCCATCAGCCCTGTGCTCCAGACCCTTCACCAGCTTCGTTGCCCTTCTCTGGACACGCTCCAGCAAATCAAGGTCTTTCTTGTAGCAAGGGGCCCAAAAGTGGACACAGGATTCCAGGTGCGGCCTCACCAGTGCCAAGTACAGGGGGACAATCACCTCCCTGCTCCTGCTGGCCACACTATTCCTGACACAAGCCAGGATGCTGTTGGCCTTCTTGGCCACCTGGGCACACTGCTGGCTCATGTTCAGCCGGCTGTCAACCAGCACCCCCCAGTCCTTTTCAGCCAGGCAGCTTTGCAGCCACTCTTCCCCAAGCCTGGAGCGTTGCATGGGGTTGTTGTGACCCAAGTGCAGGACCCGGCACTTGGCCTTGTTGAACCTCATACAGTTGGCCTCGGCCCATCAGTCCAGCCTGTGCAGGTCCCTCTGCAGGGCCATCCTACCCTCCAGCAGATCGACACTCCCACTGAGCTTGGTGTCATCTGCAAACTTACTGAGGGTGCACTCAATCCCCTCATCTAGATTATTGATATAGACATTAAACAAGGCTGGCCCCAAAACAGAGCCCTGGGGAGCACCGCTTGTGACCGGACGCCAACGGCACTTAACTCCATTCACCACTACACTCTGGGCTCGGCCACCCAAGCAGTTTTTTACCCAGTGAAGAGTACACCTGCCTAGGCCATGGGCCGCCAGCTTCCTTAGGAGAATGCTGTGGGAGAGTGTGTCAAAGGCTTTGCTAAAGTCCAGGTAGATGACATCCACAGCCTTTCCCTCATCCACCAGGCAGGTCACCAGGTCATAAAAGGATATCAGGTTGGTCAAGCAGGACCTGCCTTTCATGAACCCATGCTGGCTGGGCCTCATCCCCTGGTTGACCTGCACATGCCTGTTGAGTTCACTCAATAGGAACCGCTCCATAATCTTTCCCGGCACCGAGGTCAGGCTGAAAGGCCTGTAGTTCCCCGGGTCCTCCTTCCGGCCCTTCTTGTAGATGGGCGTCACATTGGCAAGCCTCCAGTCATCAGGGACCTCCCCTGTCAACCAGGACTTTTGATAGATGATGGAAAGTGGCTTGGCAAGCTCCTCTGCCAGCTCCCTCAGTACTCTCGGGTGGATCCCATCTGGCCCCATAGACTTGTGAGTGTCCAGGTGGTGTAGCAGGTCGTTAACTGCTTCCTCCTGGACTATGGGGGCTCCATTCTGGTCCCCATCCCTATCATCTAGCTCAGGGGGTTGAATACCCTGGGGATGACTGGTCTGGCTGTTAAACACAGAGGCAAAGAAGGCATTAAGTACCTCAGCCTTTTCCTTGTCCTTGTTCCCCCCAACATGCAGCAAAGGATGGAGATTCTCCTTGGCTGTCCTTTTATTGTTGATGCACTTCTAAAAGCATTTTTTATTATCTTTTACAGCATTGGCCAAATTAACTTCTTGCTGGGCTTTTGCTTTTCTAATTTTCCCCCTGCATGATCTAACAACATCCCTGTACTCTTCCCGAGTTGCCTGCCCCTTCTTCCAATGGCGGTAGACTCTCCTTTTTTCCCTGAGTCCCAGCAAAAGCTCCCTGTTCAGCCAGGCCAGTCTTCTTCCCCGCCGGTTTATCTTACGGCACACGGGGACGTCCTGCTCCGGGGCCTTTAAGACTTCCTTCTTGAAGATGGCCCAGCCTTCCTGGACCCCTTTGCCCTTCAGGACTGCCTCCCAAGGGACTCCCCCAACCAGCGTCCTGAAGAGGCCAAAGCCTGCCCTCTGGAAGTCCATGGTAAAAGTTTTGCTGCCCCTCCTCTTTACATCGCCCAGAATCGAGAACTCTATCATATCGTGGTCACTAAGCCCAACATGGCCTCCAACCACCACATCTCCCACCAGTCCTTCTCTGTTTGTGAACAGCAGGTCAAGCGAGGCACCTCCCCTGGTAGGCTCGCTTACCAGCTGCGTCAGGAAGTTATCCTCCAGACGCTACAGGAACCTCCGAGACTGTTGCCTCTCTGCTGTGTTGTATTTCCAGCAGATGTCCGGCAAGTTGAAGTCCCCCATGAGAACAAGGGCTAGCGATTGTGAGACTTCTGCCAGCTGCGTACAGAATGCTTCATCTACCTCTTCATCCTGGTTGGGTGGTCTATAGCAGACTCCCAACAGGACATCCGCCTTGCTGGCCTTGCCCCTCATCCTTACCCAGAAGCACTCGGCCTTGTCATCACCACTGTCAAGCTCTACACAGTCAAAACACTCCCTAACATACAGAGCCACCCCACCGCCTCTCCTTCCTTGCCTAGCCCTTCTGAAGACCCTATAGCCATCCAGTGCAGCACTCCAGTCATGAGAGTCATCCCACCACGCTTCTGTGATGGCGACTATGCCATAGCCATCCTGCTGCACAAGGGCTTCCAGCTCCTCCTGTTTGTTGCCCATGCTACGTGCATTGCTGTAGATGCACTTGAGCTGGGCTATCGATTTCACCCCCAACGTTGCCATGCCACCCTTGGATTCCTCTCTAGTGAGCCTGGTTATGTCCCCTTCAAACCTAGTTTAAAGCCCTCTCAACGAGCCCCACCAACTCATGAGCGAGAATCCTTTTGCCCCTTGGAGATAGCTGAACTCCATGTGTCGCCAGCAGGCCCGGTGCCGTGTAAACCTCCCCACGAGCAAAAAAACCAAAATTCCACTGAGGCACCAGCCTCTGAGCCACTTGTTAGTCAGCTGAGCTTTCCTGTTCCTTTCAGTATTCTTCCATGTCACTGACGGGATTGAGGAAAACACTACCTGTGCTCCCAATCCTTCAACCAATCGTCCCAGTCCCCTGAAGTCTCTTTTGATTGCTTTTGGACTTCTCTCCACAACCTCATCACTGCCAACCTGCATAACCAGCAGTGGGCAATCATCAGAGGGCTGTACCAGAAAAGGGAGTTTCTTAGTAACGTCCCTAACCCGGGCCCCAGGGATGCAGCAGACTTCCCTGTGGGATGGGTCTGGTCGGCAGATTGGGCCCTCTGTTCCACACAGAAGAGATTCGCCTACGACAATTACCCTCCTTTTTTTCTTAATTACCCTCATAATGCGTGGGGCTGACTGACTCGCCCTAGGCAAGCCCCTGGACAGACCTTCACCTACATCCTCATTTGCCTGGCCCTCAACTTCCAGAGCCCCATATCTGTTGTGTAAGGGCAACTGGGAAGGTGAGGGAGGCCGGGAGGGGGTTTGCGTGCTGCCGTGAGCAGGGACCTGTTTCCATTCCCCGCTGTCTCTTAGGTCCCCTCCTTCTGCTTGGTGGCAAGAGGGTAGGGGATCCTCCGCTCCTTGTGGTTCCTCCGCCTGCTGCCTTGGCCCCAGGGATGGTAGGGTGCGGCTCCACCAATCTATCTCCCTCTCGCACTCCCCGATACTCCTCAGCCTTTCCACCTCCTCCTTCAGCTCTGCCACCAGGCTGAGCAGACCATTCACCTGGTCACACTGAAGACAGCTGTTGTCTGTGCTGCCCTCCGGTACAAGCGACAGGCTCAGGCACTCCCTGCAGCCAGACCTGGACGGCTGCATGTTTGTGCGGGAGCTCCGGCTGGGTCGCCGCATTCCTTCTGGCAATGGCTTTCGGGCGTCAGTCAAGCAGCTTGATCCACCTGCTGGTTATTTTGATGTTCTTCAGTGGCCCGACTCTTGGGTACGTGAGCATCTACATGACGTACTTTTACAACCAGGTTCTCTACCCGGGCAGCAATATCTTGCCACAATGCGGCAGCCCAGATTGGTTTGCCTCTGCGCTGCCAGTTGCTCTGCTTCCATTGCTGCAACCACCCCCACAGGGCATTTCCCACCATCCATGAGTCAGTATAGAGATAAAGGACTGGCCACTTTTCTCATTCAGCAATATCTAAAGCCAGCTGGATGGCTTTCACCTCTGCACACTGACTCGACTCCCCTTCTCCTTCAGCAGTTTCTGCCACTTGTCGTATAGGACTCCATACAGCAGCTTTCCACCTCCGATGCTTTCCCACAAGACGACAGGGCCCATCAGTGAACAGGGCATATTTCTTCTCATTTTCTGGCAATTTATTATACAGTGGGGCCTCTTCAGCACGTGTCACCCCCTCCTCTGGTGATATTCTGAAGTTTTTGCCTTCTGGCCAGTCCATGATCACTTCCAAGATTCCTGGGCGACTGGGGTTTCCTATTCGAGCCCGTTGTGTGATCAGTGCAACCCACTTACTCCATGTAGCATCAGTTGCATGATGTGTAGAGGGGACCCTCCCTTTGAACATCCAGCCCAGCACCGGCAGTCGGGGTGCCAGCAGGAGCTGTGCTTCAGTACCAACCACTTCTGAAGCAGCTCGAACCCCTTCATACGCTGCCAATATCTCTTTCTCAGTTGGAGTAGAGCGGGCTTCGGATCCTCTGTATCCCCGACTCCAAAACCCTAGGGGTCGACCTCGAGTCTCCCCTGGTGCTTTCTGCCAGAGGCTCCAGGTAGGGCCATTCTCCCCGGCTGCAGTGTAGGGCACATTTTTAATATCCTGCCCTGTCCGGACTGGCCCAAGGGCTACTGCATGAACTATCTCCCGTTTAATTTGTTCAAAGGCTTGTTGTTGCTCAGGGCCCCATTTGAAATCGTTCTTCTTCCGGGTCACTTGATAGAGAGGGCTTACGATCTGGCTGTAATTTGGAATATGCATTCTCCAAAAACCCACAACGCCTAAGAAAGCTTGTGTTTCCTTTTTGCTAGTTGGTGGGGACATAGCTGTTATTTTGTTGATCACATCCATTGGGATCTGACGACGTCCATCTTGCCATTTTATTCCTAAGAACTGGATCTCCTGTGCAGGTCCCTTGACCTTACTCTGTTTTATGGCAAAACCAGCCTTCAGAAGGATTTGGACTATTTTCTTTCCCTTCTCAAAAACTTCTTCTGCTGTATTGCCCCACACAATGATGTCATCAATGTACTGCAGATGTTCTGGAGCTTCACCCTGTTCCAGTGCTGTCTGGATCAGTCCATGGCAAATGGTGGGGCTGTGCTTCCACCCCTGGGGCAGTCGGTTCCAGGTGTACTGAACACCCCTCCAGGTAAAAGCAAACTGGGGCCTGCACTCTGCTGCCAAAGGGATGGAGAAAAATGCATTAGCAATATCAATTGTGGCACACCACTTGGCTGCCTTTGACTCCAGTTCGTATTGAAGTTCTAGCATGTCTGGCACGGCAGCACTCAGCGGCGGCGTAACTTCGTTCAGGCCGCGATAGTCCACTGTTAGTCTCCACTCCCCATTAGACTTTCGCACTGGCCATGTGGGACTGTTAAAGGGTGAGCGAGTCTTGCTGATCACTCCCTGGCTCTCCAGGCGACGAATCAGGTTATGGATGGGAATCAGGGAGTCTCGGTTGCTGCGATATTGCTGCCTGTGCACAGTTGTGGTAGCAATGGGCACCTGTTGTTCTTCGACCCTCAGCAACCCCACAATCGAAGGGTCCTCCGAGAGACCGGGCAAGGTGGGCAGCTGTTTAATTTCCTCTGTCTCCAAAGCAGCTATCCCAAAAGCCCACCGGTACCCTTTTGGGTCCTTGAAATACCCTCTCCTGAGGTAATCTATGCCAAGGATGCACGGAGCGTCTGGGCCAGTCACAATGGGGTGCTTTTGCCACTCATTCCCACTTAGGCTCACTTCAGCTTCCAGTACAGTTAGCTGTTGGGATCCCCCTGTCACTCCAGAAATACAGATGGGTTCTGCCCCTCTAAGGCTTGATGGCATTAGGGTACACTGTGCACCGGTGTCCACTAGAGCCTTCTACTCCGGTGGGTCTGATGTGGCTGGCCATCGAATCCACACAGTCCAGTAAATCCGGTTGTCCCTTTCCTCCACCTGGCTGGAGGCAGGGCCCCTCTAATCTTGGTCATAGTATTCGTTACTCGTTTTAGATGCAAATCAAAAGTCCCTTTAATGAAGTCAGAAGTAAAATCAGCCCTCTTACTCTGTCTGGGGAACTGCTCGCTGGAAACTGGAGCTGCAATTTTCCTGGGAGAACCGCCTTTTGTAATAGTTTTTCCTTGCAACTCACGCACCCATGCCTCTAGGGTCGAGGTAGATTTTCCATCCCCCTTCCTCATGTCCTCTCTGTGGTCACACAGGTAAAACCACAGGTAAAGCCCCGTGGTGTGTATCCACTATATCCTCTCTCTTGAGCAGAGGGACACTTACTCCCAATGGCTGAGATACTTGTCCATACAAGTGGAAAGTAGGACACATCCTCCTTGAGTTGCTGGAGCTCTCGGGACAGTTTTTCCACAGCCGAGACGCAGGCCCATAGGGAGTAAGAGAGACTTTCTTTGTATTGCCGGAGTTAGCCAGCCAGTTCATCCCCCGTTGGTTCCCTCTGTCTTCCCAGGTCAGTATTGCCAACGACTTGGCATATGACAATGGTGTGCTCTGTACAAGCTTCTGCCACATGGGTCATGTGCACCTGACTTCATCTGGATCTTTGGATAACTGCTCGTTGTCCAGGTCACCATAAATCGCCTCCAGCACACCTAATTCCCTCAGGTACTGGATACCTCTCTCCATGGTGGTCCACTTGCCTGGGTGACATATCTTCCTTGAAGGGATACCTTTCCTTCACGCTTGACAGAAGTCACATCCAGAGGCTGAGGGTTTGTGCCCCTTGTCCAATTGCTTTGTCAATGCCCCCTTCCCTGGAAAGAGATCCCAGCTGCTTGGCTTCCCTACCTTCTAATCCCAGGCTACTGGCCCCATTATCCCAGTGTATTGGGCCTGGCTGGGATGGAGTTAACTCTCCCCATAGCAGCCCTCATAGCGCTGTGCTTTGCATTGGTAGCTGGAAAGGTGTTGATAACGCACCAGTGTTTGGGCTGCTGCTGAGCAGTGCTCCCACAGCATCAAGGCTGTCTTGCCAACATTCCCCCCCCTCACCCCCAAATGCCAGTAGGCTGGGGGTGGGCAAGAGGTTGGGAGGGGACAGAGCCAGGACTGCTGACCGAAAGCAACCAAAGGGATATTCCATACCATATGATGTCGGCTCAGAAATAAAAACTAAAAGAAAGGAGGAGGAAGGGGGGACATTCGTTATTTACAGTTGTCTTCCAGAGCAACTGCTATGCGTACTGAAGCCCTGCTTCCCAGGAAGTGGCTGGACATCACCTGCTGATGGGAAGTAGAGAATAAAAATCTTTCTTTCCTTTTTTTTTGCTTCCACACACAGCCTTTGCTTTTTTTTTTTTTTTTTTTAATTAAACTGCCTTTATCTTGACCCACAAGGGTTTTTTTGGTTTTGTTTTATTTTTTTTCCCCCATCTCATTTTCTCCCCACCTGTCCTGCTGAGGAGGGGAGTGATAGAGCAGCTTGGTGGCACCTGGCATCCAGTCAAGATCAAACCCACCACACCCAGCATCAGAGCAACCAGGTGACAATGTGCTCACCTGGACAATGACTGAAATCTTTTCCCATATCTCGCAGCTCACTCGGGGATAAAATCAGGTGGTTACCATCTCATTTATGAGTTCTGCCTCTTCCTGTTCTCATGATGGCCCTGGTTCATCTACATCCCTTACTAAACAAGCCCATCTTCTTGTGTATTTCTTCTTGTGTATAGCGGCAACTGATACGGGCACAAGTTAGTTCACTAGTTCAGCCACAGTGCCCATCGTGGGGGTAGATCTCTGGATGATATTCTTAAATAGTTGTTTAACCGTAAACAAGACCTGAACTGCATTCAGGAGACATAGCAGTAGGAGGATGCTGGTTTGAACATCCCAAGGATATTCAAAATTCTCAAGAGCTGGTGTAACTAGCCTGAAGGAAAAAGGGAAAGTGTCCCCTTCTACCTCCCCCATAGACTGGTTCTCCGAGCAGAAGAGGTAAAAAGTGTAATTATTAATAGCTTCCAAGAACTGACTCCCAAAGCTCCTGAAGTACGGGAATGATGGCAGTGCTGAGCCGATAATTTTATCATACCATAAGCCAGTGTTACACAATACAGCAAAGCGATAACTTTATCACCTCTGGGAGCTGGATTAAACAGCACGACAGGGAGCGCATATGGCAAGTAAGGTGTTACATAGCACAACTCTGAGGACAAACACAACAACTCTGAGAGCAAATGAATCAGCATTGTGACCAGTGACTATTAAACTAGTATAATGAATGCTTAACAGAAATTTGTTTTAACATGCTCTGGTCAGATCTGTTGTTATCTCAAACCCTTCGTGCCCCACCTTGAGTGGCAAAAAGGACTGTTGTAGTTTAACCCAGGAGGCAGCTAAACACCACACAGCCATTCGCTCACTCTCCCCCTCCCCAGTGGGATTGGGGAGACAATCAGGGAAAAAAAAAAACCAAACCGTAAAATTTGTGGGTTGAGATAAAGACAGTTTAATAGGACTGAAAAGGAAGGGAAAATAATAATAATGATGATAAAAGAATATACAAAGCAAGTGATGCACAATGCAACTGCTCACCACCCGCCGACCGATACCCAGCCAGTTCCCAAGCAGCGATCGCTGCTCCCCGGCCAACCCCCCCCAGTTTCTATACTGCCCATGACATCATATGGTATGGAATAGCCCTTGGGGCAGTTTGGATCAACTATTCTGGCTGTGCCCCCTCCCAGTTTCTTGTGCCCCTGGCAGAGCATGGGAAGCTGAAAAGTCCTTGACTGGCATAAGCAGTACTCAGCAACAACTAAACCATCAGGGTGTTATCAACATTCTTCTCATCCTAAATCCAAACCACAGCACTGTGCCTGCTACTAGGGAGAAAATTAACTCTATCCCAGCTGAAACCAGGACAAAGGGAAAAAAAAAGTTTCACTGTTGTTTAAGTAGGACACTACATATGTTACGCAGTATTTTAAACTGTAAGAGTACATTAATCTGACCTGACTTCTGAATTGTAATCTGATCAGATTCACTCCTTGGCAGTTATTTTAGTGTATGTAAGAATGACATCATGTAGGATGATGGTACTGGGGGTGGTGGTAGTAGGGGGGTATTTGTTTTAGTTAAACAGTTAAAGCTCCTGAACCACTTCTCAGGATTAATCCTGCTTTTCAAAAATACCTTCCTTAAACTGGAAGCTGGTTAATCAACACCTGACCTCACACAATGATCTTTTTCTTGCTCAGCTTCAAAGATCGTTCAACACCAACACACCAAGAAAGTTCATAATGGAACAGATTAATGAAAACTGCTGTCCAGATCAAATTAAATTCCAACGCTCATCAGAAAACATTCACATCAAACCCAAAAGACTGCTTTGGATCCCAATAATAGTTTATAAAAAGCCATTTCAAATTCTGCTTTCTGAGCTATATGAATTGTTAGTGTCATTATTACCAGAAAATAATTTACCATCTGTGGTGACTTGTATTGAAACAAAAACTTCGAATCATAGAATCGTTTAGGTTGGAAAAGACCTTTAAGATCATCCAGTGATCCAGTGCAACCATTAACCTACACTACCAAGTCCACACTAAACCAATCAAGGGTAGACTACACTAAACCATGTCCCCAAGTGCCACCTCTGCCCGTTTTTTGAACGCTTCCAGGGATGGGGACTCCACCACCTCTCTGGGCAGCCTGTTCCAATGCTTGACCACCCTTTCCGTGAAGAAATTTTTCCTAATATCCAATCTAAACCTCTCCTGGCGCAGCTTGACCCCATTTCCCCTATACGACCTATAAAACCTATAAGGTCTCCCCTCAGCTTCCTCTTCTCCAGGCTGAACACCTCCAGGTCCCTCAGCCGCTCCCCATCAGCCCTGTGCTCCAGACCCTTCACCAGCTTCGTTGCCCTTCTCTGGACACGCTCCAGCACCTCAATGTCCTCCTTGTATTGAGGGGCCCAAAACTGGACACAGGATTCCAGGTGCAGCCTCACCAGTGCTGAGTACGGGGGAACAATCACCTCCCTGCTCCTGCTGGCCACGCCATTCCTGATACAAGCCAGGATGCTGTTGGCCTTCTTGGCCACCTGGGCACACTGCTGGCTCATGTTCAGCCGGCTGTCGACCAGCACCCCCAGGTCCTTTTCCGCCAGGCAGCTTTCCAGCCACTCTTCCCCAAGCCTGGAGCGTTGCATGGGGTTGTTGTGACCCAAGTGCAGGACCCGGCACTTGGCCTTGTTGAACCTCATACAGTTGGCCTCGGCCCATCGGTCCAGCCTCGCCAGGTCCCTCTGCAGGGCCATCCTACCCTCCAGCAGATCGACACTCCCACCCAGTTTGGTGTCATCTGCAAGCTTACTGAGGGTGCACTCAATCCCCTCATGTAGATCACTGATATAGACATTAAACAAGGCTGGCCCCAAATCAGAGCCCTGGGGAACACCGCTCGTGACCGGCTGCCAACTGGACTGAACTCCATTCACCACAAATCTCTGGGCTCGGCCACCCAACCAGTTTTTTACCCAGCAAAGACTACACCCATCCAAGCCATGAGCTGCCAGCTTCCCAAGGAGAATATTATGGGAGACTGTGTCAAAGGCTTTGCTAAAGTCCAGGTAGATGACATCCACAGCCTTTCCATCATCTACCAGGCGGGTCACCAGGTCATACAAGGAGATCAGGTTGGTCAAGCAGGACCTGCCTTTCATGAACCCATGCTGGCTGGGCCTGATCCCCTGGTTGAGCTGCACTTGCCTCTTGAGTTCACTCAATAGGAACCGCTCCATAATCTTTCCCGGCACCGAGGTCAGGCTGACAGGCCTGTAGTTTCCCGGGTCCTCCTTCCGGCCCTTCTTGTAGATGGGCGTCACGTTGGCAAGCCTCCAGTCATCAGGGACCTCCCCTGTTAACCAGGACTGCTGATAGATGATGGAGAGTGGCTTGGCAAGCTCCTCTGCCAGCTCCCTCAGTACTCTCGGGTGGATCCCATCCGGCCCCATAGACTTGTGAGCATCCAGGTGGCATAGCAGGTCATTAACTGCTTCCTCCTGGACTATGAGGGCTCCATTCTGGTCCCCATCCCTGTCTTCCAACTCAGGGGGCTGAATACCCTGGGGATGACTGGTCTGGCTGTTAAACACAGAGGCAAAGAAGGCATTAAGTACCTCAGCCTTTTCCTTGTCCTCGGTGACAATGTTCCCCCCCACATCCAGCAAGGGATGGATGGGGACAGGACCTCCCTCCATGGCAATATTCTATGTCAAAGTAAGGTACTCTGAATGACTAAGTCATCATATGAACAAGATCAAGAGTTTCAGAGACACTGCTCTATCTTCAATTGGTTTTAAAAATCCAAAGCATTTTAGAAATAAAATTAAAAGACCATCCTTAAAGCTAATGACAAAGGCAGTACTCAAGCAGTATTCTCAATCCCAGTTCATCTACCTTCAGACTAGTCTTGAGGATTCTGATCCTTGAGTATGATAGCCTCACACCAGGCCATGATCAATCTACTGAGATAACACTCTAGTAAAACCAAAGACTAGAGTTCGCACGTTAGGATTGGGTGAAGAATCAGTCACTAAAACATGATCCAAGATCGTGATCACAAGGACTTTGTATAGCTGCATCAAGATAGATAACTATGGCTATATGGGCCAGCAGAAAGTGATCAGGAACATCATGCATTTGTCTCAATATATGTTCCCTTTAGCCTAGGTCCTGCCAAGAGCCCAGCAACACTCCTAAAGGACAGGGTAAAAGAAGTCAAACTCAAAACTTTACAGGAACTGTGTGCAAACTAACTGTGTCCTCTGTCTCTTGTCTAACAGGGATAAAAGGTAGATCTGAAAAAGGACATATGTTTTGAAAGTAAGGATGGACAGTTGGAATCTTAACTAGAATAGATCCTCTCATCAGTAGTTCTGTTCTTTTTTCACCACATAGAGAGGCATTAGGTATAACATATCTTACCTAAGAAGTGGTAAGCTTTGACACCATTTCTGTTCTTGCAATTTTAATATAAAACATCCACCAACATGAAGGCCATATTAGGCTAAATAGAATGCCACGTTAATTCTGACACCATATAAAGACAGCTTCCTTTTCTGCTCTCTCAGAGTTGCGAAGACCTCATTCAAGGAAAGGATACAGGCATAAACATAGTAGGAATAGTCTGCAGAGATTACGAAGTCTCAATTTAGTTTATCCTTAGAGTTCAATAGAGAAATGTTACCAAGAGACAACACAGTAGTCTCTACTGATGCAAGTAGACAGCATGATCTCAGCATATGGTGATACAACCTCGCGTCAACAAAATATTATGGCAAGATTACGATAGTCATCACACCCAATGCTCCCTAACTCACAAGTTGAGTTTCTGAAGATTGAAGAGTATTCTTGGTGAATGACAATAGCCACCATCTTTTGATAAATTAGCATATGCCAGATCCACCTCTCATTCACAAAGTTCAGGATGCTGTGATGAGATAAAGCAAGGTGTAATTCCAGGTTAAAAGTAATAATAAAGTTCAAGGGAACTGACAGAATTATCCTCCTGAAGTAGGTTTTTGTGTCAAGATCTTTGGTAGCAGGCGAGCTACAGGGGTGGCTTCTGTGAGAAGATGCCAGAAGCTTCCCCCGTGTCCGACAGAGCCAGCGCCAGTGCCAGCCGGCTCCAAGACAGACCCACCGCTGGCCAAGGCCAAGCCCATCAGCGATGGTGGTAGTGCCTCTGGGATAACATATTTAAGAAGGGGGAAAAACTGCTGGGCAACAGCAGTCGGAAGAGAGAGGCGTGAGAATATGCGAGAGGAACGGCTCTGCAGACACCAAGGTCAGTGCAGAGGGAGGGGGGGAGGTGCTCCAGGCACCAAGAGCAGAGATTCCCCTGCAGCCCGTGGTGAAGACCATGGTGAGACAGGCTGTGCCCCTGCAGCCCATGGAGGACCCCACGCCAGAGGAGGTGTATGTGCCCGAAGGAGGCTGTGACCCCATGGGAAGCCCGCACTGGAGCAGGCTCCTGGCAGGACCTGTGACCCCATGGAGAAAGGAGCCTACGCTGGAGCAGGTTTGCCGGCAGGACCTGCAGCCCTGTGGGGGACCCATGCTGGAGCAGTTCATGAAGAACTGCAACCCGTGGGAAGGGACTCACGATGGAGAAGTTTGTGGAGGACTGCGTCCCATGGGAGGGACCCCACGCTGGAGCAGGGGAAGAGCATGATGAGGAAGGAGCAGCAGAGAAAGCGTTTAACCGCAACCCCCATTCCCCTGTGCCACTTGGGGGGAGGAGGTAGAGAAATCAGGACTGAAGTCAAGCCCAGGAAGAACAAAGGAGTGGGGGGAAGATGTTTTAAGATTTGTTCTTATTTCTTATTATCCTGCTCTGGTGTTAATTGGCAATAAATTAAATTAATTTTTCCCTGAGTTGAGTCTGTTGTGCCTATGATGGTAATTGGTGAGTGATCTTGCTGTCCTTATCTTGACCCATGAGCCTTTCCTCATATTTTCTCCCCCCATCCAGTTGAGGAAGGGAAGTGATAAGCAGCTTGGTGGGCACCTGGCAGCCAGCCAAGGTCAACCCACCACACACATATAAAATAAAGGAAGTGATCTTAGAAGCAGCGGCACCAACATGCACACACTCCAGAAAACAACTCATTAGCAGAAGAGAGGCCTTTAGGATTCTGAGCTCAGCTCAGGGGACACTAAAAAAACCAACCAAACAAAAAAAACCCCATCTTCCATTCAGATATTTTTCAGTTAATCTGGACTCCATCTCACCCAACTAGGGAAGATCTCCAAGCACCATGCCTCCTGGGAAGTACTTTCTAGAGACCTGTACCCCAATCTTTAATGGCTTGGGATCATATTTTATTCCATCAGTTTGCCTACTGTCCAACTTCTAGAACTGCATGCTCTTTCTTCAATATTTTCTATAGTCTGTGATATTTTTAAGATCAGGGTTTGTCTTTAGAAATACACAGCAGTTTAAAGAAAGGAAGTGCTTAAAGCTAGGGCATGCATATGTCATAGCTGCAAGCCAGGCCATATACTTCCACTGATGAAATTGTAGCAGGGTAACACCTGTTTCCAGGAAGACCCAAGCTTAACAAGTTTTGGCAGCTTAACAGTGCCCACAGAAGCTTAAAAACAGAAAAAACAACACATATACGTGTAGGAGTAACACAACAGACCTAAATCCAGCAAGTCATAAGCATTCAGACACAGGAACCCGACAAAGCTAACACTGGAGGAAAAAGGTTTATGCTGGTTTTGGCTGGGACAGAGTTAATTTTCTTCCCAGTAGCTAGTATGGGGCTATGTTTTGGATTTGTGCTGGAAACAGTGTTGGTAACACAGGGATGTTTTAGCTATTGCTGAGCAGGGCTTACACAGAGTCAAGGCCTTTTCTGCTCCTCACCCCACCCCACCAGCGAGCAGGCTGGGGGGCACAAGGAGTTGGGAGGGGACACAGCCGGGACAGCTGACCCCAACTGACCCAAGGGATGTCCCACACCATATGACGTCATGCTCAGCACATAGAGCTGGGGGAAGAAGGAGGAAGGGGGTACATTCAGAGTTATGGCGTTTGTCTTCCCAAGTCACCGTTATGCGTGATGGAGCCCGGCTTTCCTGGAGATGGCTGAACACCTGCCTGCCCATGGGAAGCAGCGAATGAATTCCTTGCTTTGCTTTGCTTGCATGCGTGGCTTTTGCTTTCCCTATTAAACTGTCTTTATCTCAACCCATGAGTTTTCTCACTTTTGCCCTTCTGATTCCCTCCCCCATCCCACCAGGAGGGACTGAGTGAGCCGCTGTGTGGTGCTTAGTTGCCAGCTGGGGTTAAACCATGACAAAGTTACACTTTTTGCAACTGAAAAGTAATACCTCTTGTGCTAAAACAAAGCAAATCCCTAACCTACCCATAAGATATCTTAGAGGCAGGCCTCAGTGAAACAGACAGCTTTGCAAGCAAAGTTATTTGCTCGCAAATAAAATTTTGCTTGCAAAGTTATTTGTCTTTGGCCAGTCTTATGCCTCTGCAGGCAACTTGGTATAACCTCCACTGCAGTAAAATAAGAGTATTTAACACACATTTTAATCAACCGTTACAGAATTTCCACGTTCAGGAGCTGTCACCTAAATGATTCTTTAAGTACAGTTTTCTCAGCAGCTGTTTCAACAGTGGCAAAAACTGAATCAAAGGTTAGTCACACCTACTATCAAATCAAGGTCTTTCTCATGCACTAGCTATCAAACCACCTTAAGTTCCATTGAATAAGCTGTCAGTGATATTGGAAGCTTATTTCCATGGCTCCTTCTGCTGGGACAGTATGGCCATAACAAAAGTGTGAACTTCCAACAGTACGAGTATCTCTACTTTGGTCTGCAGTGTAAACACACCAGCTCTTTCCCCTAGCCAACAACCTTGGGAAGGCTGCAGGACAGACTGCCAACAGAACCCTCTTCAGGAGGGGAGAGGAAAGAATACTTTCCCAGTCGTACTGAAGACGGTTATCCACCTGATGAGTCCATCACATTTTCCTCTACTGGTCCAAAAGGGGATGCAAGAATATTGTAACTACTGAATAGCAGTTCTAAAGGTCTCTTGACCTTGCTTAGGCAGGACTAATGAGGGACAACAGAGGGCTGTTGGTTGGATTCAAAGCAAATCCAACCAACAGTCTTCTCTCATCCCTCATTAGTCCTACCCAAGCAAGGTAACAGGATATTTGGAACTTGACAAGTACTATGAAAAGTACTATGAAATTATGGCACCTTCAGTAGTCTGCAAGTTTCCTGAACTAGAAATACAAAAGTTAAAAACAGCTGCCTTGGACAAAAGATTATGACTAAAAATGTCACTGAGGCAGGACAAGAGCTTCTCTGAAGCAACAACTGCTTCTCAGAAGTCTCACAAAAGACCTACCTGATGTACCTATGAGAGATATCAGTGCAGTCTGATCCCAAACACCTCTTCTTAGAGGTTAACTTGCTACTTCTCCCCAGCTTGCTTGCCCCCCTCAACCTGCTAGATCCCAATTTCCCCCCCAAGATTTACTACTTTAAAACAACCATTTTTACAACGGTTAGCATCTCCTACCCTTCATTCCATTCCAGACAGACTGATGCATGTAAACATTAAGAAGGGGAAAAAAAGACTATCGGATAATCTAAGGAGATCTGTTGCAAAGAGATTCTGATACATCACTAAACACACATCAGTATCTAGAACCTCAAGCTCAAGTGGTGAACAGAATGAAGAAAGGGAAATTGGCAAGTAAGGCAGTGTTAGAAAATATATTTGGGGGGGAGAGATATGGAACAATCCTCTCGCCATATCCTTTGTACAAACTCCAAATCCCACTACCAGACTTACTCCATTTTTCTATTAATGGTATAAAGCACATGAACAATTAAAGTATGATAGCATACAAGTAAGTATTGAATACTTTCTATCTACACTAGTACCTTGCTCAAAAATGTAATATCCTGGCCAATTCAGGTCTTAAAAGTGCACTCTCTCTCTCAAACTTGAGGTATTCCCCCAAGGCCTTAAAAATTATCAGGAGATTTCCTACACAGAACACACAAAAACTTTTGGATATACTCCTGCCTTCAAATATACTTTCTTCCTCCTCTCTTTTCTTCCTCCTGAAGTAAGTTGACAGCACAACCAAAACACTTGTTCAAACGTGGTATAAATGTTCTTGCTGATGCTTTGAACGTTACAGGGCCACATGTAAGTAAAATCTAAATCAAAGTGCAAAAAAGTAAACATTCAAAAACTCAGAGGTGAAGCACTAGAAGGCAGAAAAAGCACTGGTAGCAGGACACTAGGGGGGAAAAAAAACCCAAAACCTCCCAAAAACAAACACATTAAGTACAAACAAACAGAAGATGTGCCAAAAGAAATCCTGAAATAAGTCTCTCTCACTGGCAAAGGCCTCACAAATCAGTAGCTGTAGTACACTGGAAAGAAAGTCTTTCACGCCCCCTGATCATTAGTAAGGAACTGCCTGAATTTACCAACTGGATGAGGCTACACAGTATGCCATAAACAGTTTGTACTAGTGTCCATAAAAATAAGCCAGCAGTAAGTAATAACATTTTATTAGAATTAAGACTTCAGAATGAAGATTCTGACAGACATGGTCTTTTGACAACTCTAGTACGTGATCTTCAAAATATTTAACGGGTTGATTACTAGGGAGATCACAATCACAGATGGCATAGTGCTGTGGTTTGGATTTAGGATGAGAATAATGTTGATAACATGCTGATGTTTTAGTTGTTGCTCAGTACTGCTTATGCCAGTCAAGGACTTTTCAGCTTCCCATGCTCTGCCAGGGGCACAAGAAACTGGGAGGGGGCACAGCCAGAATAGTTGATCCAAACTGCCCCAAGGGCTATTCCATACCATGTGACGTCATGGGCAGTATGGAAACTGGGGGGGGGGGTTGGCCGGGAAGCAGCGATCGCTGCTCGGGAACTGGCTGGGTATCCGTCGGCGGGTGGTAATTGCACTGTGCATCACTTGCTTTGTATATTATTATTATTATATTGTTATTATTACTACTACTACTATTTTACTTTATTTCAATTATTAAACTGTTCTTATCTCAACCCAGGAGTGTTTTGCACTCTTACTCCTCCGATTCTCTCCCCCATCCCACCAGAGCAGGGGGAGTGAGTGAGCAGCTGCGTGGTGCTTAGTTGCTGGCTGGGGTTAAACCACAACAAATATGTATAGTCATGATTCACCACCATGAAGTGCAAAGTTATTTCACAATTTCGCTATAGTCTGATAGAAGTATCATGCTCCCACATTTCTGGGAAGATTTCATAGGACATTTAGAATGAAATCTATTCCTAGACTGAAACTACAAGCACCAACATGTTATCAGATCTTTTTCCACAAAGACCCCTGAGAGGATAGAGAGTTTTACATGACTATGGAAAGCAACCAACCAGCAAACCGACTACAGAAATCACCTTCCTATTTCTTTCAAGCTAAATAAAATAAATTAAAAAAAGAAAAAATAGAATAAAACAGTCAACATCTAAAGAACTTACCTTCAGACTTCAACTTTGTAAGAACAAAAATCAGGTAGTTGTTGAAATCTGGATACTGATTGAGTTGTTCTAGTTTCTGAAGAGAGAAACTTAAGGAAATTTGAATCTTCACACACAGCATTTATAGCTTTCTGGATACTATGATTATTGAGTGAGTTATGTACTACTGCATCATTTCAAACAGCTGTGACTATAAGCTCACAACATACAGAGTATGAACAATCTGAAAACAGTTTCTGTAATTTTCATACTGAAGCGGTAGCTTTTAGTTATGTTGAAATCTGAAAAAAAGAATCCAGGGAGAGACAGAAATTAATAGATCCTTAAAAATATTTTAAAGCAAAAAACCAAAAAAAACCCCCCAAAAAAACCACCCCACACCCAAAAACAACCCCCACAACAAAACCAACCCACACACCACAAAAACAAAAAACCACCAACCCCCCCACCTTCCTCTGTAGAGTTTTAGATTTCAATATTTACACTTAGAAGCCAGCCAAACCTAAGGAATCCAAGGACACAATCCCATAATACATCACTTTTTTCTCCACAATAAATAAAAGCATTTCAGCATTAAAATACAACAGCTATTATGGTTTTGATAAACTACTCACTTTAATTAGTCATATACTTTATGATGCTAACTAGCCACAGCCTGAGCTTTCAACAGTGAGTCTGTTTAACTGTAAATGCCCAGATATTTGTACCAAGAAGTTCATGATTATCCATGGTCTCTTAAAAAATAAAATATCCTTCTGTACACAAACCGATTTTCTAGAGTGACACCTCTCTGAATAAGTATCTTACTAGCAATACCAGCCTCTTCACTATGTCCTTTGGGAAACTGCAGGAAGAATGATTATGTTTCTGAACAGCTAGAAGTATGTAGTTGTTTTTCTAAAATTTGTCATTACTTCTGCCTCAAATTTCTAAGTATTCTGCCACTGCTTGGCTAGAACAGTAATCTGACATCCTCCTTGTATCCTGTTCTCACACCCTGGTATTAATTAGTATTATGCTCAACAGTATTTTAAGTCATAAGCATGCAGTGTCATCTTTAAGTTACTAAACCTACTGGATATCATCAGTATGGCAAACAATCAGGATATTCAACAAAAAAATATTTTTAGAAGATTATTTGCTTCATAGGCATTTACTTTACTTGCTGTATAGCTAAATCTCTAAATATTCAAAGTTGCTAAACCTTAGCCAAATGTATCTATGTTAGGACATTGATGGCCCTTCCAATGACCAATAGCCAGTGTCTCAATCGTAAACTTAAGAAACTTCATTTTTAGATATTTAGACTGCTTGCATCAAGTAGTAACTTTGCTAGAGAAACCTGCCCTCTTTCCACTTAATAAGAGAGTAAAGCGTACTTATCACAGCCACAAGCTCCTTTGCTGTGAAACACACAGGAGATGAAATGTAAACAGAAGGATGGTCACAGCAAGTGAAAATAATACAGAACATTCTACATGGCCCCTAGAAATGAAGAAATACACATCCAAAGATTGTTGTCAAAGGTGCCATGCCAAAGAGCTCTTTAAGGAACAGCCAAGTAGGGTAGCACATTTAGAAGTTTTTTTTCTTCTTCTACAAGCTTCAGAAACATAATCACCAAAATAGTCAGTCAAACATTACTAACAACTGTGAATTCCAATGGTTCAAATAAGAAACAGCAGCAGAAGCAAGCAGAAAGAAATGAAAGAGCAGTATTAAATAGAAAATTAATTAGAAAACACCTAGTTGGTCTAGGAATCAAATAATAGCTTATAGGCCATATTTTCTTATCAATTTCTTCACCCACTTTAACTTTTTCTTTTTTACTCCAAGAAATATCTATATCTTCATTTGTAAAATGTTTGAAAGCCTTACCAATTCATAACTTTTGTTAACAAAGGGTTTTGGCTAACCTATGCTACTCACTTTATTACATTTGAGTTCTAAACACCTAAATATGCCAAAACTGTGTCATAAAGAGCATGAGAGTCAACACACTGATAATCTTATTTAAAGAATTATGGACTGAAAGTACTTTAAAATTGAAGCCATTAATCACCATCCTACTTGGACATGCTACTAAGTAGCATTCCACAATACAACAGCCATCACAATTTTTTGTGGAAACAGTCTCAAAGAACACTTTTTTTTTTTTTTTTTTAATTATAGGACATGGCCTGTCAAGTTGTATTAGAACATTTTCCCAAACTGATAATACAATGGTAAAAATGTGCCACTTATCTAACCTTTACAGAACATATGAGGACCTCCTTGAAAACACAGGTATTTCAGCACAGCAGGGAGTTACCACTGCCATTTAAGAAGAATTTCAAGCATCAGTTAACAGCACTTTTGTTCAGTAAATTTCTACTCATCTTCAAGACAGACAGCATTTCTATTGCCCATCCTGCACATACACTGCTATTTTCAAAAAACAAACTGGATGCCATTATTTGGAGCAGAGCTTTAAAATGTAATTTTACATGAAAGCTACGCTATAAACACTTTTGTATTTGAAATACTAAAGAAGAGCACTTGTTTAAGTTTGGGGCATTATCAGGATGCTTTATTTAGCCACTTCTGTATCGTATTTGTTAAAGGAAGCAATAGCATCTTAAGAATCTGAAACATAGCTGCAAGAACAAGATGAAAATTACCTTCACCTTTCAGATAAGAACAGAAGCCTTCCAAAGTTTGACTGCATCTGTTAGGAAAGCCTAGAAGTCAAGCAAATTTGGCTTCAAGCTAAACTCCTAAAATAACATATATATATATATATATTCTTACCTATATAAATGAATTCTGTTGCTTTCTGTGAAGACCTTCAAGCAAATGTATTAAATAAAAAGGGATCAAGATGCTAAACTCATATTCTTCATAGGAGGATATCCTTTCAGGACTTCTAGATATTTTAAAGCACTTATATAGTTAGCTCAAGGAGTAGGAGACAGTAGATGAGAGCTTTATTTTTCCAAGACTTATGCTTCTATTAGTCTTAATGTAAAATTTTCCTCTCTCAATCTTTATTCCTTAAAACCTTGCTATTTCATCACTTATTACAATCAAGAGAGATTGGGGGGGGGGGGGGAACGACAGACACTACAACATGACACCCAAACAACAAACCAACAATCCACAACACTAACATAAAATGCACTGCAAAGCTGCACAAGAAGCCGCATACAGTAGATTTCCCCCTTCTCGTGAAATGTAAAGACTGTAACGAGAAGTATTTCAGGCTCAGGATTCTAGGCAAGCAGAAACATCCTCACAACGTAGCAAAATACAGTGTCAGAACCAGCAGGCCAACGAGAGCATGCAGGCAGCGGCTCCACCGGGGACACTCCTCCCACCAGCTACGGCTTTCGCCTTGAATCCCAGCGCCGGATTAGCTTAGGAAGCCCTTGCTCACCCCTGCTTTGCCTCAGGGGCGACAGGTACCCCGTGCCACACCGCCAACTCAGCCCGGCGGGCAGCGACCCCCCCCCCCGCTCCCCCTCCCCCGCCCTCTCGTAGGATCCGCCACGGCGAGGGCCGCGCTCCCGCCGCAGCTGAGAGCTAGGCGCTGGCAGCGGCCCAGCGTGGGGTAACCTGGGAAAGCAGCAGATACCGAAGCAGCCACGCCAGAGCCAGGACTTTAAAAAGAAAAAAAAACGAACCTTGGCTCCAGGCTCGCAACAGGTGCCTGGGCTCCCGGCAGGGGAAGGCGGCCCCGCGGCCCACAGGCCGCCTCAGCGGTTCAAACGCCGCGCCACGGCCACCCGCTCCGGCGGAGGCTCGGCCCACAGCGCTCGCTGTGACGGCTCCCCGGGCAGGCCCGGCCGCCACCGCCTGCCGCAGCGCCGGCCTGTGGCCGCGCTGCCCCCACTCGGCGCCCCCGGCCTCCCCAGCGTCTGCCCGGGCCGCCGCGGCCCTGCTCTGCCTGCCCGCCCGCGCGGCGTAGGCCTCGACCAAGGATACTTGTTGCACGGCTCTCTGCGTAGTGGTGTCCGGGGACTGGGACTCCTTGAGCAGCTGCAGGATCTGCTGAAGCCCCTGTTCGTCGGGCTTCCACTCATACTCCATCTTGACTTGCTGAAAAACTCCAAACAAGCAGCCGCGGTTAGCGGCGCAGCAGGCCCCGGGCGGAGGGAGGGAGGGAGGGAGGAAGGAAGGAAGCAAGCAAGCAAGCTAGCTAGCTAGCTGCGCGGCACCCGGTCCACTCTCACCCACGCACCCCGCCAAACCCGGCCCCACAGACGGACAGCACTAACCTGCTCCTGCCGCCACCCGCTGTACACCGCACCGACCAGACTGAGTCACGACGAATTTGCAATCTGGCCCTAAGAGCCGCCTCGCGTCCTCCTGGGTCCTAGCGCTGGCCACGCCTCCGCCCGCCCGAGCCGCCTCGGGCCCGCCAGCACTGTCGTCAGCCTTTCCCCAGTGCGTCCCACACCGTCAGGAGCCTGGGGGCGACAAAACACGAGCCCCTCAATCGCGGGCGGCGGAAAACGGGGCGCCTCCTCCACAGCCCCTCCCCCCCACCACCCGAAAACAGAGAGAAAGCTCCAGCAGCCCTGACAGGCGAGGGGCGAAGCGGAGCCCCAGTCCGGCCTCCTCGGGACAGCTGAGGCCGCGCACCCGCAGCTCCTGGCAGCGAGCTAGAAGGCTGCCACCCACGGAGGAGAAGCGGGGATGCGAATGCAGACCCAGGAGTTAGGAACGTGGTACCTGCTTTGCCGTCTGCTTTACTTCTATGTGATTTGGTTTAATTCTGGGTAGATTTCATAAGTTCTCAATTTCACATGTAAAGAGGGAATAGGACCAACTACACAAGAAGGGGGGAAAGAAACTGAAAAGAAACTACTTTGAATATCTTATGCTTAGCCGCAAAATATATCAGAGGAAATCTCGGGTCAAAATTAGCAATTTTTGTGTATATAGCATAGACTAGACTAGACTAGACTAGACTATTGTCCTGGTTTCAGTTGGGATAGAGTTAATTTTCTTCCTAGTAGCAGGCATAGTGCTGTGGTTTGGATTTAGGATGAGAAGAATGTTGATAACACCCTGATGGTTTAGTTGTTGCTGAGTACTGCTTATGCCAGTCAAGGACTTTTCAGCTTCCCATGCTCTGCCAGGTGCACAAGAAACTGGGAGGGGGAACAGCCAGGCCAGCTGACCCAAACTGCCCCAAGGGCTATTCCATACCATATGGCGTCATGGGCAGTATAGAAACTGGGGGGGTTGGCCAGGGAGCAGCGATCGCTGCTCGGGGACTGGCTGGGTATCGGTCAGCAGGTGGTGAGCAACTGCATTGTGCAGCACTTGCTTTGGCTATTATTATTGTTATTATCATTATTATATTGTTATTATTATCATTACTATTTTACTTTATTTCACTTATTAAACTGTTCTTATCTCAACCTAGGAGTGTTTCTCACTCTTACTCCTCCAATTCTCTCCCCCATCCCACCGGGGCAGGGGGAGTGAGCAAGTGGCTGTGTGGTGCTGAGTTGCTGGCTGGGGCTAAACCATGACACTCATCTTGCTGGATACTTTCTCTTCTTGATCATTACTTTGAAGTTATTCTTACCCATCTCTAATCCTTTAAATTCTTTGAGGAAGCAGGAGAGGGGAAAATAATTTAACTGAGTCAAGAAAAAAAATCAGATTGAAAGCAAAGAACATTATAGAAAAAAATGAGAAAATTGTTTCTTTCCATATCCTTTGTTTCTTAGTACCTGTTTCCCTCAAGCAAGAATCTTCTTGTGTAAAAAAGAATTAGGAATCAGTGTTAAACTAAGTACCAGGCAGAAGCAGGAAAGCTACTCATCAAAACATATGATGGCCTAGTTCATCCCACTCAATCAGTAGAATGCACCAGAAATAAATTTGAAACGCTGCACCTATATATGTTAAGAAGACAAATGTTCACTGAAGACAGGAGTCTTGCACAAAAGCTGAGGCTAATCTTTGATTTCTCTGTTATCCAAGCTTCAAATGTTACACACTATCCAGAATCCACTAGTATCACAACAGTACATAATATTAAAAGATTATCAAAAAACCCAGCTAACTAATCTATATCTTTATTTATCTCTCCACAAACCTTGCCTTGTTCTACTCAAGTATCCACAAAGAGCCCACAAGTAAATTTTTTATCTTTGGTTTTGTTGCCAATACTCTCTTCCCTTTCTCTCTCAGAATGTCCTGTTAGATCAGGCTGAAATGACACATTTCTGGCATTTTTCATACAAGGAAACAAAAGGAATGGCTAAAATATATAGCATTGCTATCATTCAAAATCCAATAGTTAGAGTAGTAGCTCTGAATGCATGAGGCAGACTTCAATTCTTGCTGCTTCTTAGGGTGATGAACCCAATTTTTTTCTGGAAGTATCCTTACCATCACATTACAGTGTACTTGGTGCTAGGTCTTTTAATCTCTCCTGTTAAGTTGTTTTCCATTATATTATAAACAGACATTAACGGGAACTTGTATTACAAACTGTTTCCTAATCAGCATCCTGTATAATAATTGACAGTTAATACTTAAAAGACAAATGTAGACAGCACAAATAGAAGACTTATAGCAACAGAATACCCTCCCCACCCCTCCAGTAGTCTCAGTGCACTGAAAAAAGAAATAGGAGACTCTGGTACAAATCCCTGCCAACACCCAGCCAGAAAAGAGATTTGAACTAGTAGGAAGATGTCCCATCCCTCAAATGCCATAGCCTCCAAGCTGTACCTTTGGGAAGTACAACTTCTCACTGCTAGCAGTTTTGAAACTAGTTTCAAATAATTATTCTCTAATCAAAATTAATTCTCAAATTTGTCCTAATTTCAGAATTGTTAGACAGTTTCAGACACTTTACCATCTAGAAACTTTTTCCTGTCTTTAGTTTTACTACATTGGTAATATTGGATTTTTTTTTCTTTTAGAGAGAATTCTAATGAGCTACCTTCCTTCTTGTCACAAAGTTCAGGCAATGTAATATTGGTATTTTATAATGGGAATCAATCATCTGATCCATTGCTAAGTTCCAGGCTTCCAAGTTTCCATGCAGACTGCTTATAGTGTCTCTCTGTACCTCTATGTATAGAAGGTTTGTATGCACAGAGGAAATAACTGATATTCCATAATAGCATTCTGCCTAAACACTCTTATTTCAGGCTGAGAAAGATGTGAATTAAGCTAATCAGAAAAAAAGCTGTTATAACACAGAATAACTGTGTCTATGCAAAGGAGCTCATGTAGAATAGCTATCACTGCATTATTTTGCAATACATTCTGCCTGGAGACATGCCCTAAGCTTTCACTTAAAAAAGTACTGGTAGTCCTCACACCCAGCATATCAAACAATAATCCATTCTAAAATATTTAGTGCAGTCTTCCTGAGTTCAGCCATATGATACAAGATTAATATTTATTACACAATGATTTATTTGAATAGTCTTTAGAAGAAGATAGTTTGACCCTGTGAAGCATGGGAGAGGTTACTGAGGCGGCAGATGGAAAGATGGTCTGAAAGGATTTTCTGTCCATGACTGAAACATCTATGAAGTTAATTTTCTACTTTTCCAGAACTGATTAGTTATTATGATAGAACACAAGTAAATTGATGGATTGTTTTAAACAGAAGTCTGAGGAAACTTTATAAAAATATTTTTAAGATGGGACTTCAACATTACTTTATATTTGTAGAGAATTATTTTAAAATATTACCCATAAGAGGCTGTAAGCTTACTACTTTCTGGCTAATGCAACAGTAACTAATTTTACTGTTGAAAGTGAGATTATGTAAAGAATATTCCCCAGAAGTTGAACACAGGACTTCATCATAAGATTTGCACAAATAGTATTAAGTTCCCATATGCAGGAGCGGGATCTCTTCTGGTAACTAAGGACACAAAAACATTTTTAAGAGTTCTTTGATGTTAGAGGATGACAAAAGGCTGACTACGACAGTACCAACAGGAAATCCACCTAATGGAATGTAAGACAAATACAACATAATCCAATGTACAATGGTAAGCCTTGGGCTCAAGTAAAACATTTTGTGGAATGTACCAAACTAAGAATCTGCTTCATTGGTATGGTTAAGATTATCTTAAAAAAGAACTTTGTTTTATAGAAGAATTTCTTCTGTCCGTAAGGAGCAATTTGTTAGCAACATTCAAAGCAGCAAATGTATGGGCTTTCAGATAATATAATTTCAGATTTGGGTACAGTTATCTGACCTTCATTTCCTATTCTCAATCATTCCCTACAGCTGGTAGGTCTACAAGTAGAATAAGAAGCTGAAGAAACTAAGAGAAATTATGTTAACTTTCTCTATAATTGGTTTTGACTTATGTTGCGTATCATACTTGAAATTGTGTACATGTCCAATTGATCCCATAGTACGACATCTTGTAATGAAGCTGAACTCAAATTTCCTGGAACACTGGACATTTCAATATTAGAGGCAAATCAATCTGTAATATTATTTGCTCTTAATGGAATATCAACTTGATGATGGACTTTTTCTGAGAGTACCTACAGTTATGATAATGCACTTGCTCAGGAAATCTAGACTGTTGCTTGTGAGAAACAGAGAGCTGTTCTGGCTCATCATTGTTGTGGGATCACTGTCCACAATTTCATGGTTTCTGTTCCCAAAGTGAAGAGCAGTATTTATTTTTTCAAATAATGTCCATAAAAACCTGCACTGTGGAATCCCATTGAGCAGATGAAATAGTACGCATAACCTGAAAGCTTGTAATTACACTCTTCAGACAGAAGTATGTTCCTTCTTTATTTAATGAATAGCTCTGCTCCTCATGTATCCAAACAGAATAGAGGAAAGAATCATCATAGAATGGTTTGGGTGGGAAGGGACCTTTAGAGCCCATCTAGCCCAACCCCCCTGCAGTGAGCAGGGACAGCTTTAACCAGATCAGGTTGCTCAGAGCCCCGACCAACCTGGCCTGGAATGTTGCCAGGGATGGGGCCTCCACTGCCTCTCTAGGCAACCCGTTCCAGTGCTTCACCACCCTCATTGTAAAAAATTTCTTCCTTATGTCTAGTCTGAACCTACCCTCTTTTACTTTAAAACCATTACCCCTTGTCCTATCGCTACAGGCCCTGCTAAAAAGTCTGTCCCCATCTTTCTTATAAGCCCCCTTTATGTATTGAAAGGCCCCAATAAGGTCTCCCCGCAGCCTTCTCTTCTCCAGGCTGAACAACCCCAACACTCTCAGCCTTTCCTCATATGAGAGGTGTCCAGCCCTCTGATCATTTTTGTGGCCCTCGTCTGGACCAGCTCCAACAGGTCCATGTCTCTCCTGTGCTAAGGGCTCCAGAGCTGGACGCAGGGCTCCAGGTGAGGTCTCACCAGAGCAGAGTAGAGGGGCAGAATCACCTCCCTCGACCTGCTGGCCACGCTTCTTTTGATGCAGCCCAGGATACGGTTGGCTTTCTGGGCTGCAAGCACACATTGCCGGCTCATGTCCAGCTTTTCATCCCCCAGTACCCCCAAGTCCTTCTCCGCAGGGCTGCTCTCCATCCCTTCATCCCCCAGCCTGTACTGATATTGGGGGTTGCCCCGATCCAAGTGCAGGACCTTGCACATGGCCTTGTTGAACTTCATGAGGTTCCCATGGGCCCACTTCTTGAGCTTGTCCAGGTCCCTCTGGATGGCATCCTGTCCGTCAGGTGTGTCAACTGCACCACTCAGCTTGGTGTCATCTGCAAACTTGCTGAGGGTGCACTTGATCCTACTGTCTATGTCACTGATGAACATATTAATCAGTACTGGTCCCAATACGGACCCCTGAGGGACACCACTCATCACCAATCTCCATTCAAGCATTGAGCCGTTGACCACTACCCTATGGATGCGGCCATCCAGTCAATTCCTTATCCACTGAACAGTCCACCCATCAAATCCATATCTCTCCAATTTACAGGGAAGGATGTTGTGGGGGACCGTGTCAAAGGCCTTACAGAAGTCCAGACAGACAACATCTGTGTCTCTTCCCTTGTCCACTGATGTAATCACTCCATCACAGAAGGCCACTAGGTTGGTCAGGCAGGACTTGCCCTTGGTGAAGCCATGCTGGCTGTCTCGAATCACCTCCCTGTCCTCCATGTGCCTTAGCATAGCTTCTAGGAGGATCTGTTCCATGAACTTCCCAGGCACAGAGGTGAGGCTGACAGGGCGGTAGTTCCCAGGGTCCTCCTTTCTTCCCTTTTCAAATATGGGCACAACATTCCCCTTCTTCCAGTCAGCAGGGATTTCACCTGACTGCCATGAATTTTCAAATATCATGGAGAGTGGCTTGGCAACTACATCAGCCAATTCCCTCAGGACTCTGGGATGCATCTCATCAGGTCCCATGGACTTGTGTATGTTCAGGTGGTCTCAAACCTGATCTTCCCTTACAGTGGGAGGGACTTTGCTCCCCCAGTCCCTGCCTTAAGGTCCATCCACTCGAGAGGTGTGGGAAGAGAGACTGCCAGTGAAGACTGAGGCAAAAAAGTTGTTGAGTACCTTAGCCTTCTCCTCGTCCGTTGTTACCAGTTTGCCGGTCATGTTCATCGTGGGGATACACTTTCTTTAACCTTCCTTTTCTGGCTGACATACCTGTAGAAGCCCTTCTTATTCTTTGCATCCCTCGCCAAGTTCAGCTCCATCCACACCTTGGCCTTCCTGACCCCATCCCTACACAACTGGGCAGCTTCCCTGTACTCTTCCCAGGATACCTGTCCCTGCTTCCACTGCCTATGCATTTCCTTCTTGCCCTTTAGTTTGACCAGCGGGTCTCCACTCATCCATGCCCATCTCTTGCCTTCCTTTCCTCATTTCTTACACCTGGGGATCAAGAGCTCTTGCACTCTATGGAAAGTGTCCTTAAAGCTCTGCCAGCTCTGTTCTGCTCCCTTGTCCCTGAGGGCAGTTTCCCAGTGGGTCCCATTGACTAACTCCTTGAACAGCTGGAAGTTTGCTTTCCTAAAATTCAGGGTCTTGACTTTACTCTTCGCCTGTCCCATATCCCTCAGGACTGCGAACTCCACCAATGTGTGATCACTGCAGCCCAGGCTGCCTCCAGTCTTGACATAGAGCAATATAGTTTCCATACATACGAAGGTGCAAAACCACCACACCATTGCAGATAAAATGGATGATGGGCCACAGCATGCACAAACACTTGATGTTTTGTAGAATGGTTAATTAAGACTTAATGCAAATTAGGTTTATAAGCATCAACACATAGCACAGGCTTACATACAAGTCAGAACTGAAAACCAAGTCTATTGCAGTTGTTGGGTTCAATTTAGACATATGTTACAGTCAGCTGCAGAGACAGAAACCTATTAAACTTTCACCAATTTGGAAATCATCAGCAAGGTGTCCTGGTTTTGGCTGGGATAGAGTTAATTTTCTTCCTAGGAGCAGGCATAGTGCTGTGGTTTGGATTTAGGATGAGAAGAATGTTGATAACACACTGATGGTTTAGTTGTTGCTCAGTACTGCTTATGCCAGTCAAGGACTTTTCAGCTTCCCATGCTCTGCCAGGGTGTCGTGGTTTAGTCCCAGCCAGCAACTCAGTACCACGCAGCCGCTCGCTCACTCCCCCTACCCTGATGGGATGGGGGAGAGAATCGGAGGAGTAAGAGTGAGAAACACTCCTGGGTTGAGATAAGAACAGTTTAATAAGTGAAATAAAATAAAGTAAAATAATAATAATAACAATATAATAATAATAGTAATAATAATATACAAAGCAAGTGATGCACAATGCAATTGCTCACCACCCGACGACCGATACCCAGACAGTTCCCGAGCAGCAGTCGCTGCTCCCCGGCCAACCCCCCCCAGTTTCTATACTGAGCATGACGTCATATGGTATGGAATAGCCCTTTGGTCAGTTTGGATCAACTATTCTGGCTGTGCCCCCTCCCAGTTTCTTGTGCGCCTGGCAGAGCATGGGAAGCTGAAAAAGTCCTTGACTAGCATAAGCAGTACTCAGCAACAACTAAAAACATCAGCGTGTTATCAACATTCTTCTCCTACTAAATCCAAAACACAGCACTATGCCTGCTGCTAGGAAGAAAATTAACTCTATCCCAGCCGAAACCAGGACACAGGGGCACAAGAAACTGGGAGGGGGCAAAGCCAGAATAGTTGATCCAAACTGCCCCAAGGGCTATTCCATACCATATGACGTCATGGGCAGTATAGAAACTCGGGGGGTTGGCCAGGGAGCAGCGATTGCTGCTCGGGAACTGTCTGGGTATCGGTCGGCGGGTGGTGAGCAATTGCATTGTGCATCATTTGCTTTGGATATTATTATTACTATTATATTGTTATTATTATCATTACTATTTTACTTTGTTTCAATTATTAAACTGTTCTTATCTCAACCCAGGAGTGTTTCTCACTCTTACTCCTCCGATTCTCTCCCCCATCCCACCGGGGCAGGGGGAGTGAGCGAGCGGATGCGTGGTGCTGAGTTGCTGGCTGGGGTTAAACCACGACAAACACTTTGAATTCTATTTTGATAGGATGAAACACTTTTCTTATAATTCATTAAAAAGTCCAGCTGACTGAACAAGTGGTAGGCATAATGCAAACCTGCAAAGATCTCTCGATGTAAAATGCCTTTGATCAACTAATCTTCTGGACAAGGATACATTTGGATGCATCATCTCTTCAAATGTGCTGTGATTTCATTTCTGCAGATAGAGATACCAAATGGAAAGTTCTTGTGTTGCTAATGCTTTGCCCCACTGTAATCACACATGCTAATTATGAAAATGGTAGTACATATTCTTAATGGTGACAGTCATAAAACATTCTGAAACTGAATGGAGGGATGTTTGAGAAAATCATCACCTCCTGAATTTGTGACAGAAGATATCAGATATATCAGCTGAAGTCTAACATAGCATAATCTTCCCATCACTCCCCACCAGGACATAAGCTTCTTTCTCCAAATTCTAGAGTACTTAGATCTCTTATATCATGTCTTTGTAAGACATGGAAAATAAAGGATAACTATGGATTGGGAGGTCAAAGTGGAATGCACTGCCCTGGGTAACAAGCCCCACTCATTATAACAGGCCAAATCTATTCCAAGGGGGTAAGTGGGTATTCAAAGGCAGGAGTTATTCTTGAGTCACTGTAATTCAGTGTGTGCTTTTTGCCAGCTTAAAACTCTTTCAAGCATACCAAGATTAGTGTCAGGTGCACATGAGCCATATTCAACTCGGTATTTGTTCCCCAGGGTGCAGTATTTGGGCCAGTTCTGTTTAATGACTTTATCAACGATCTGGATGAGGGGATTGAGTGCACCCTCAGTAAGTTTGCAGATGACACCAAACTGGGTAGGAGTGTCGATCTGCTGGAGGGTAGGATGGCCCTGCAGAGGGACCTGGACAGGCTGGACCGATGGGCCGAGGCCAACTGTATGAGGTTCAACAAGGCCAAGTGCCGGGTCCTGCACTTGGGTCACAACAACCCCATGCAACGCTACAGGCTTGGGGAAGAGTGGCTGGAAAGCTGCCTGGCTGAAAAGGACCTGGGGGTGTTGGTCGACAGCCGGCTGAACATGAGCCAGCAGTGTGCCCAGGTGGCCAAGAAGGCCAACAGCATCCTGGCTTGTGTCAGGAATAGTGTGGCCAGCAGGAGCAGGGAGGTGATTGTGCCCCTGTACTCAGCACTGGTGAGGCCGCACCTGGAATACTGTGTCCAGTTCTGGGCCCCTCAGTACAAGAAAGACATTGAGGTGCTGGAGGGTGTCCAGAGAAGGGCAACGGAGCTGGTGAAGGGTCTGGAGCACAGGGCTGATGGGGAGCGGCTGAGGGAACTGGGGTTGTTTAGTCTGGAGAAGAGGAGGCTGAGGGGAGACCTTATTGCTCTCTACAACTACCTGAAAAGAGGTTGTAGCAAAGTGGGTGTTGGTCTCTTCTCCCAAGTAGCAAGTGATAGGACAAGAGGAAACTGCCTCAAGTTACACCAGGGGAGCTTTAGATAGGATATTAGGAAAAATTAATTCACAGAAAGGGTAGTTAAGCATTGGAACAGGCTGCCCAGGGAGGTGGTTGAGTCCCCATCCCTGGAGGTATTTATAACTCATGTAGATGTGGCACTTAGGAACATGGTTTAGTGGTGTACTTGGCAGTATTAGGTTTACAGTTGAACTCGATGATCTTTGTTGTGGTTTAGCCCCAGCCAGCAACTAAACACCACGCAGCTGCTCGCTCACTCCCCCTACCCCAATGGGATGGGGGAGAGAATCGGAGGAGTAAGAGTGAGAAACACTCCTGGGTTGAGATAAGAACAGTTTAATAAGTGAAATACAGTAAAATAGTAATGCTAATAGTAACAGTATAATAATGATAATAATAATAATGATATACAAAGCAAGTGATGCACAATGCAATTGCTCACCACCCGCCGACCGATACCCAGACAGTTCCCGAGCAGCGATCGCTGCTTCCCGGCCAACCGCCCCCAGTTTCTATAGTGCCCATGACGCCGTATGGTATGGAATAGCCCTTGGGGCAGTTTGGATCAACTGTTCTGGCTGTGCCCCCTCCCAGCTTCTTGTGCGCCTGGCAGAGCATGGGAAGCTGAAAAAGTCCTTGACTGGCATAAGCAGTACTCAGCAACAACTAAAAACATCAGCGTCTTATCAACATTCTTCTCCTACTAAATCCAAAAGACAGCACTATGCCTGCTACTAGGAAGAAAATTAACTCTATCCCAGCCAAAACCAGGACAATCTTAAAGGTCTTTTCCTACCTAAATGATTCTATGAACGTTTCTCAGTATGAATAATACCAACACTAAGTTTAAGTATTTCTTCAGAATTTCAAAATTGAACTTCAAAGTCTAACTGAGGAAAGCAGAGTTCAGTCCCACACATGCTTATAACTAGCATATCTATACAATACTGTGACAAGAGTGTTATGAATTTTATTACCTTAAATTAACATCATCTTCTGGAGGTCCCAAGGATTAAATTGCAATGAAAATATTACACTGTATATGACCACTTTGCTGAATTTCCTGTGAATTTGAGATATCTCTTGTAATCTGCACAGAAGATGCTGAAAGGGATGTTCCAGAGCTCAAAAGCACATACTATAGCATCTTTTCTAGAATTTCTTCTGACAGATGTAATGTTTTATCACAGATATCAAATTTTTCTATATTGGGTAACTTCTGAAATGTACCCCTTACCTCCTTATTTATCACTTTATCATCAAATCTCTCAATTCTAACACTTCATTATTATCAAAGGTAATAGCAGAAATCAAACAAGAACATTGTCATGGGTTGCCGCTGGCTGGATGCCAAGTGCCCACCAAAGCTGCTCTATCACTCCCCTTCACCTGGACAGGGGAGAGAAAATATAAAGAAAAAGCTCATGGGTCGAGATAATGACAGGGAGAGATCACTCAGCAATTACTGTCATGGGCAAAACAGACTCGACTTGGGGAAAATCAGTTTAATTTATTGCCAATCAAAACTGAGTAGGGGAATGAGAAATAAAACCAAATCACAAAACACCTTCCCCCCACCCCTCCCTTCTTCCAGGGCTCAACTTCACTCCTGATTTTCTCTACCTCCTCCCTCTGAGTGGCGCAGGGGGACGGGGAATGGGGGTTGCGGTCAGTTCATCACATGTCGTCTCTGCCGCTCCTTCCTCCTCAGGGGGAGGACGACTCACACTCTTCTCCTGCTCCAGCGTGGGGTCACTCCCACAGGAGACAGTCCTCCATGAACTGCTCCAGCGTGGGTCCTTCCCATGGGCTGCAGTCCTTCAGGAGCAGACTGCTCCAGCATGGGTCCCCCACAGGGTCACAAGTCCTGCCAACAAACCGCTCCATCATGGGCTCCCCTCTCTCCACGGGGCCACAGGCCCTGCCAGGAGCCTGCTCCAGCGTGGGCTTCCCATGGGTCACAGCCTCCTTCGGGCCCATCCCCTGCTCTGGCGTGGGCTCCTCCCCGGGTGCAGGTGGATCTCTGCTCCCCCATGGGCCTCCATGGGTGCAGGGCACAGCTGCCTCACCATGGGCTGCACCAGGGGCTGCAGGGGAATCTCTGCTCCGGTGCCTGGAGCACCTCCTCCCCTCCTCTGCACTGACCTTGGGGGCTGCAGAGTTGTTCCCCTCATATATTCTCACTCATCACTCCAGCTGCAGTTTGTGTCCCCGTGGGTTTTTTTGTTTATTTGGTTGGGTTTTTTTGTTTGTTTGTTTCCCCTTCTTAAATACCTTATCCCAGAGGCGCTACCACCGTCGCTGTTTGGCTCGGCCTTGGCCAGCAGCAGGTCCGTCTTGGAGCCGGCTGGCACTGGCTCTATCAGACATAGGGGAAGCTTCTAGCAGCTTCTCACAGAAGCCTCCCCTGTAACCCCCCCGCTACCAAAACCTTGCCACACAAACCCAATACAAGCATCAAGAAAACTGGATGAAAAATATAAATTAATTCTTACTGCTGCCAAATTGCTAAATGTTATTTTCTATTATTTTTTTCCCTACATGTAGAAATATTTGGTTCTAATGTAAAAATCCAAGTATCATCTGTTATTTGTGGAAATAGCAACTCAGATTACAAATAACTCACAGACCAACTTTTAAAATTTCTATCATAGTATAAGCTCAACTTGTATGACCTCAGATAATTTAGGATAGTTATTTGTTTTCAAGGGTATACTCTTTCTCCAAAGCTTCAAGAAATGTGGTAAAGAAAGTTTTAAATCATCTTTATGTCCAATTAAATCTGCATTACTTCTGAATTTAGAAACATCCTGAAATACGCTTATCCAAAGCAAGACCTACAAGAAAATCCTCAAAAGGCAGCCTCTGCTATCTTATTTGCTTATTTTTTAAAAAGAAGGAGAGTTCCACCCCAGTGGAGCTGAGGTTATCAAAGCCTCACTATACTCCATTAGCCCTGTTACCTAGCATAAAAGAAACAAAGCAATAGCAATAATCTGAGAATCAGCAGACATTGAATCTCATGCACAGATATAAAAGTCCATATTCTAAAAAGGTTTAATATTTAAGCATGCAGCTTCATATATTATATTAATTTTTTTCTTATCTAAGAGAAACCTATATCTCATCTTTCAAACTCATTGTACAACTATTAATGAAAGAGAGACTGAACTCTGCGGTGGTTACATGTAAGATTCACCTCCGTCTCATAAAATTCTCTTATCAGTATCATCTTTTCCAATCCACATTTTAGAGGATTGCAAACATAAGTAGCAAACAAAACAAAGCACACCTTGAAATGTACACTCCAAATGAAGGAAGCTGTGAAAATACTGCCAGTTGTGCTTTATTTAATTTTTGTTTGCCATTTTGATTCTGTGCAATCACTGAGAAATTAAGAGAATCACTAAAATGGACAGTGCCTAACCTAAAATATGCTTCCTTGCTAAACTGAAAGATATATTATCATCATAAATTGTAAAATATATTACAAGTACTCATTGGCTCAGAGAACAACTGTAATAGAGTATTCTCCAGAAGCAAAACATTGTGTGAAATTACAGTGCATTACCCAGTTTTTAGTCAAGAAACAGAGAAAGTCTATAGAAAGTCTTCTACAGAGAGGAGAATTTTGGAAGGGAAGCTGTCTGAAGATGTTTGGTAATGTGAGCAAATGACCAACTCAATTTTTACATATCAAAGGCTAAAAGATTTTAAGATAAGCAGATATCTGAAGACATAACACACAAACACATACATATTTGCACTAGTGTATACACTCCTGTGTTAGAGAGAAACATGAAACAACCATAGATTTATTTTTTTTTAAAAACCAATCATTTCCTCTCATCAGTTTGTTTACTTTAATTCCTTTTCCATGGGGCTCCAAAAGCATCTCTGCTTCAGACTCCAGTGTTTTCAACCTAGCGCTGACTAGTTTCTCACACATGAGTGAAGAATGTAATTACATGATTCCAGTGTTCTTGTTAATGCAATTGGTTCTCATTTGTTCAAAAGGTCCATTCAAACCTGATTTTATTTTTAACTACTTATGGACCTGATTCAACAACTGAAGCTTTCACCTCTTATGCCAACTCCACTTACCTACATTACACCTAATAGAGTGCAGTGAAGTCCCTCCTGATTTCCAAACACATAGCTCAGGGCTTGACTGCACAAGAAAGTTATACCAGTTTAGCTTAAACTTGCCTATACATAAATTTGCAAAATCCTGTGTGAAACAATTTATTTAAATTTAAGGCTGGCTTATGTGTGTGAGTTTTTGTTTGTTTGGTTTTTTAGGAATGGACTCAAGCTCAACTGATGTAGAACAGACTGGAATACAGGCATCCATTTGGACACAGGAAGAAGACCAAGACATGGTGAAGTAGGAAGACCATGATTAGGGTGATGGCATGCACACATGGGAAGCTGAGGTTCCACTTCGTACTTGCTGGAAGTGAAGATTCATGATTTGGATGTGTGCAGGGGAAAGGATACGGCTGAAGTGCAAAATTCTGTGGGTGCATGAATAGATGGGGAAGGTGAGTGAGAGTATTGGACTGCAATCCTAGCTTGGAAGATGGGAACATGCAGTAGGAAAGCTAGGAGAAGAGCCATAGATAAGGGTCTGGTTTTGTGTGGTTAGAAAAACATGTGACCCTGGATGCCAGAAGTTACCAATGATGATCATATACCCACTAATAAGGTTTGGAAACCCCTGGTCTGTGCTACCTCACCATCATTTTCACAAGTATTTCCTTTTCGGGTTCTAATAGAGTAACAATTTTCTTGCATATTTGTACCTACTCACCTACTATTTTCTATTCTCTGCCAAAAACGTTTTGTCTTGCCTTTCCCTCTGCTTTTATATTTAGCATTGATCAATTACTTAAGTAAATGCCCTTAATGGCAGGTTCTTCATAATCAGCATATTTTGAATGTTTAAGGGATTTCACAATGGCTTGTACAAAATGCTATATAAAATTAAATTATTAAATAGGGGAATAATTTAACAGAAACTTTATATTCTATACTCAAGGCTTAAAAAGCATAAGTTTTATTTACACATGAATTTTGTTTGACCTTAGGCCTTATCTCAGATTTGACTCATTAAACAAACAAACAAAAAACCCCCCCCCCCCCCAAACTCAAAATTTCAAAAGCATTCAGTACACAGGAAATTAACAGTGAATTTTTTAATTGTTTAAGTTACAATCCAGAGTCTGGTTTGGAAAGGAAAACGTTCTGGAGGCTAAAAGTGATGTTTGGAAGTTTATTTCTATATCATTAAAAGATGCCACATTCTGTGGCATCCATATGTACATGCATAAACAGATAATTATGTACACTGATTTATCATGTATATGACAGATCACATACATAAACCCTAAACCACTGGGTCTACACAAGTGTATCTCTACTAATGAGATATTTTAAAAGTAAAATTGTTATGAATTGCAGCCCTGATTTTGGGCCCCTATAGCTTCTGCATATTACACATACATATATAAAAAAAAAATTTTTTTTAATAACTATCACATAGATATGAAATCTATCAAAAGATATAGAAAACTGTCCTGGTTTCGGCTGGGATAGAGTTAATTTTCTTCCTAGTAGCTGGCACAGTGCTGTGGTTTGGATTTAGGATGAGAAGAATGCTGATAACACACTGATGGTTTAGTTGTTGCTGAGTACTGCTTATGCCAGTCAAGGACTTTTCAGCTTCCCATGCTCTGCCAGGGGCACAAGGAGCTGGGAGGGGGCACAGCCAGAACAGTTGATCCAAACTGCCCCAAGGGCCATTCCATACCATACGGCGTCATGGGCAGTATAGAAACTGGGGGGGGTTGGCCAGGGAGCAGCGATCACTGCTCAGGAACTGTCTGGGTATCGGTTGGCGGGTGGTGAGCAACTGCATTGTGCATCACTTGCTTTGTATATTATTATTACTATTATTATTATATTGTTATTATTATTATTTTACTTTATTTTATTTCAATTATTAAACTGTTCTTATCTCAACCCAGGAGTGTTTCTCACTCTCACTCCTCCGATTCTCTCCCCCATCCCATTGGGGTAGGGGGAGTGAGCAAGCGGCTGCGTGGTGCTTAGTTGCTGGCTGGGGCTAAACCATGACAAAAACCTATCCAAGCTATCCAAATCAATACTATGAAACAGTTTAAAGAAGTGGAATAGGTGATCAAAACATACTACTGTTACATGTATTTAAATGTTCATAGAATCTGGAACTGAATTATCTGGTAAAATTCATTTCTGTGGTCAAAACTAATCAAAGTTGCAACATAATTAAGACATGAAAATAATGAAAAAAACCATTCCTAGCCCTTTCAAAAAACAAAGAAAAATCCTCCCCATTGCATATCACCAGCACAACTCCATTGACAATAGCGCATTGATCAGTGCGCAAGTTTCACAAACCTGTGGTCCAAATTTTTATATAAAAGTGACAAGAACACTACAAAAAGGAGATCTCTATCAATGAGACATTTCAAAAATAAAATCTCAGTATTGATTTCAGCCCTGATCTTTAAACTGTACAGATTCTGAATGTCAGCTTTGGTGAAGGACGATTATACTTGGCCTTCTGCTACCCTCCTTTGTGGCTTGGTGTGCCAGAAGCAGGAGTAGGAAGGAAACTTGATTGAATTAAACTCTACTCCTGCTCTGCCAGTCTGCTGGACAGCTCTGTGCGTACCTACCACCTGATTATAAGGTAGCTCAGTCCCTGGGGTTGCTCTGATTTACACCATGAACGTAAAATTCGGCACATATACCTGTTATCTTGAATATCTGCATACAAGCACTCCTAAACTGGAATCTAAATAAACATACTAGAAAAATGTATGTCAGATAATCCAATGAAAGCCTACATTCATAAACCCATCATTAATGTTATTTTCACCTTTCACAAGGCATGCTTAGCTCAATTTATCAGCTGTGCTTACATCTATATCAATTTTGGAAGTCACTGAAGTCTGTGTCACTGCCTATAACCAATGGTAAAAATGGTCCTTAGTCACGTGGCGGTGTGCTTCCCCCGCCCTGCGTAAGCAGTAACCACCAGTGGGGGTCGTGATGGCTGCATCCAGCTTACGCTGGACTTTGGGGACAGATGGCAACATAGTAGCCAAGGGCTGTCTGGAGCAGGGACCCAGATGTCTTGCTGGTATGCAAATATGACTATCAGTCAATCATCTTACTCTATAAATAGTGGACAGCCCAGGGCCCCTTGAGCTCTCCTGCACAGCAGCAGGCTGCACGCCAGGATCTCCCCTTGAGTAGGGACACCTCTCAAGGTTATTCCTCGAGGTCAAGAGATTCCTTGCCACAACAGATCCTCGGTAAGTGACTAATAGCATGCTAAACTTTGAAGTCTTAGCTAAGTGCTATAAAGGATTGATTGCTCATATATAATCCTTTAGACATAAACCGTTGACCGAGTCTGGGACTAGGATTGGATCCAGCTGCACCTAGACTCCTCTCTGAGGAAGGAGTTTAGAAAGCAAGGGGGTCCTTTCTGAACCTCATAACTCAACAGGAGGGTCTCCCTGACAGTTTTGTCTGACCCTGTCCTCTATGCAGTAAATAACCAAGTGTACCTTGCCATTGAATCTTGTTAAACCACTGTTGCATTTACCATTGAACTTAGTTAACTCACTGGTTTATATCAATATATTGTTGCTTCTCTCTTAGGAGTGAAGTACACTCTCACTCCATCTGTGACAAGTCAATATTAATTCTAACAAGCGCCTTCCTCCTTGTCGTGGTTTAGCCCCAGCCAGCAACTAAGCACCACGCAGCCGCTTGCTCACTCCCCCTACCCCGATGGGCTGGGGGAGAGAATCGGAGGAGTAAGAGTAAAAAAAACACTCCTGGGTTGAGATAAGAACAGTTTAATAACTGAAATAAAGTAAAATGATAATAATAAACAATATAATAATGATAATAATAATAACAATATAAAAAGCAAGTGATGCACAACGCAATTGCTCACCACCCACTGACCGATACCCAGACAGTTCCCGAGCAGCGATCATTGCTCCCTGGCCAACCCCCCCAGTTTCCATACTGCCCATGACGCTGTAAGGTATGGAATGGCCCTTGGGGCAGTTTGGATCAACTGTTCTGGCTGTGCCCCTTCCCAGCTCCTTGTGCCCCTGGCAGAGCATGGGAAGCTGAAAAGTCCTTGACTGGCATAAGCAGTACTGAGCAACAACTAAACCATCAGTGTGTTATCAGCGTTATTCTCATTCTAAATCCAAAAGACAGCACTATGCCTGCTACTAGGAAGAAAATGAACTCCATCCCAGCTAAAACCAGGACAGTATCACCCCTTATTCTATACCATCTACGTCATGCACAGGCCCTCCCCTCTACAATGTGTTCTAATTAATCACCACCGGTTTCCCTATCCTGTCTTGATATATACACACAGATATCATTCCCATCGTCTATGGCCCATTCCTGTAAAATGTCCATTGAGTTCATTTAGCCCATGACTTTGGGTTTCATCGGTCTTTCAGAGCTGGAGTGGTGGTGTGCAGTGTTGAGTTGTTGCATGCTGAAGCCAGTTCTCATTCCAACACGGTTTCATCAAAGTTCATTTTCCTTAAGCTGGGCAATTCTCACTATAATACCATTGATGTGGCATATAGCAACCAAAACATACAGTGCTATATACTTAACATTAACATACAGTTAAGAGATAACATACAGGATTATAGAGCAATTAATATCATACAATTCAGTTCATTGACTATTTTCACCCAAAATCAAATCCCCTTGAGGTACACATTGGACTTCCCCATCCTTCCGCATCACCCACCAAGTGCACCCAGGTCCTTGAGCAAAAGCAATCCCACGAATGGGTTTGCCTTTGCCAGAGGGGGAAATAACCCAGACTGTCTTCCCCAGCATATTTTTCATGTGCACTACAGGGACTTTATCTCCTTCTACAGTACGTAGAAGTGTTGATTGGGCAGGGCCAACTCGATTGGCAGATCCCCTGGTGTTGACTAACCAGGTGGCCTTTGCTAAATGTGTATCCCAATGTTTGAATGTCCCAGCACCCATTGCTCTCAGGGTAGTCTTTAACAGTCCATTGTATCGCTCGATTTTCCCGGAGGCTGGTGCATGGTAAGGGATGTGATATACCCACTCAATGCCGTGCTCTTTGGCCCAGGTGTCTATGAGGTTGTTTCAGAAATGAGTCCCGTTGTCTGACTCAATTCTTTCTGGGGTGCCATGTCACCACAGGACTTGCTTTTCAAGGCCCAGGATGGTGTTCTGGGCGGTGGCATGGGGCACAGGATATGTTTCCAGCTACGGTGGTTGCTTCCACCATGGTGAGCACATAGCGCTTGCCTTGGCGGGTTTCTGGGAGTGTGACAGAATCAATCTGCCAGGCCTCCCCATATTTATATTTCAGCCATCGTTCACCATACCCGAAGGGCTTGAACGGCTTGGCTTGCTTGATTGCAGCGCATGTTTCACACTCATGAATAACCTGTGCAATACTGTCCATAGTTAAGTCCACCTCTCGATCACGAGCCCATCTATATGTTGCATCCCTTCCTTGATGGCCTGAGGCATCATGGGCCCACCAAGCTATAAATAATTCACCCTTATGTTGCCAGTCCAGATCCACCTGAGCCACTTCAATCTTAGCAGCCTGATCCACCTGCTGGTTGTTTTGATGTTCTTCAGTGGCCCAACTCTTGGGTACATGAGCACCTACGTGACGTACTTTTACAACCAGGTTCTCTACCCGGGCAGCAATATCTTGCCACAATGCGGCAGCCCAGATGGGTTTGCCTCTGCGCTGCCAGTTGCTCTGCTTCCATTGCTGCAGCCACCCCCACAGGGCATTTGCCACCATCCATGAGTCAGTACAGAGATAAAGGACTGGCCACTTTTCTCATTCAGCAATATCTAAAGCCAGCTGGATGGCTTTCACCTCTGCACACTGACTCGACTCCCCTTCTCCTTCAGCAGTTTCTGCCACTTGTCGTATAGGACTCCGTACAGCAGCTTTCCACCTCCGATGCTTTCCCACAAGACGACAGGGCCCATCAGTGAACAGGGCACATTGCTTCTCATTTTCTGGCAATTTATTATACAGTGGGGCCTCTTCAGCACGTGTCACCCCCTCCTCTGGTGATATTCTGAAGTTTTTGCCTTCTGGCCAGTCCATGATCACTTCCAAGATTCCTGGGCGACTGGGGTTTCCTATTCGAGCCCATTGTGTGATCAGTGCAACCCACTTACTCCACGTAGCATCAGTTGCATGATGTGTAGAGGAGACCCTCCCTTTGAACATCCAGCCCAGCACCGGCAGTCGGGGTGCCAGCAGGAGCTGTGCTTCAGTACCAACCACTTCTGAAGCAGCTCGAACCCCTTCATATGCTGCCAATATCTCTTTCTCAGTTGGAGGATAGCGGGCTTCGGATCCTCTGTATCCCCGACTCCAAAACCCTCGGGGTCGACCTCGAGTCTCCCCTGGTGCTTTCTGCCAGAGGCTCCAGGTAGGGCCATTCTCCCCGGCTGCAGTGTAGGGCACATTTTTAATATCCTGCCCTGTCCGGACTGGCCCAAGGGCTACTGCATGAACTATCTCACGTTTAATTTGTTCAAAGGCTTGTTGTTGCTCAGGGCCCCATTTGAATTCATTCTTCTTCCGGGTCACTTGATAGAGAGGGCTTACGATCTGGCTGTAATTTGGAATATGCATTCTCCAAAAACCCACAATGCCTAAGAAAGCTTGCGTTTCCTTTTTGCTAGTTGGTGGGGACATAGCTGTTATTTTGTTGATCACATCCATTGGGATCTGACGACGTCCATCTTGCCATTTTATTCCTAAGAACTGGATCTCCTGTGCAGGTCCCTTGACCTTACTTTGTTTTATGGCAAAACCAGCCTTCAGAAGGATTTGGACTATTTTCTTTCCCTTCTCAAAAACTTCTTCTGCTGTATTGCCCCACACAATGATGTCATCAATGTACTGCAGATGTTCTGGAGCTTCACCCTGTTCCAGTGCTGTCTGGATCAGTCCATGGCAAATGGTGGGGCTGTGCTTCCACCCCTGGGGCAGTCGGTTCCAGGTGTACTGAACATCCCTCCAGGTAAAAGCAAACTGGGGTCTGCACTCTGCTGCCAAAGGGATGGAGGAAAATGCATTAGCAATATCAATTGTGGCACACCACTTGGCCGCCTTTGACTCCAGTTCGTATTGAAGTTCTAGCATGTCTGGCACGGCAGCACTCAGCGGCGGCGTAACTTCGTTCAGGCCGCGATAGTCCACTGTTAGTCTCCACTCCCCATTAGACTTTCGCACTGGCCATATGGGACTGTTAAAGGGTGAGCGAGTCTTGCTGATCACTCCCTGGCTCTCCAGTCGACAAATCAGGTTATGGATGGGAATCAGGGAGTCTCGGTTGCTGCGATATTGCCGCCTGTGCACAGTTGTGGTAGCAATGGGCACCTGTTGTTCCTCAACCTTCAGCAACCCCACAATAGAAGGGTCCTCCGAGAGACCGGGCAAGGTGGACAGCTGTTTCATTTCCTCCGTCTCCAAGGCAGCTATACCAAAAGCCCCCCGGTACCCTTTTGGGTCCTTGAAATACCCTCTCCTGAGGCAGTCTATGCCAAGGATGCACGGAGCGTCTGGGCCAGTCACAATGGGGTGCTTCTGCCACTCATTCCCAGTTAGGCTCACTTTGGCCTCCAGTACAGTGAGCTGTTGGGATCCCCCTGTCACTCCAGAAATACAGATGGGTTCTGCCCCTCTATAGCTTGATGGCATTAGGGTACACTGTGCACCAGTGTCCACTGGAGCCTTCTACTCCTGTGGGTCTGACGTTCCAGGCCATCGAATCCAACACAGTCCAGTAAACCCGGTTGTCCCTTTCCTCCACCTGGCTGGAGGCAGGGCCCCTCTAACATTGGTCATAGTATTCGTTGTTCACTCCTTGTAAATGTGAATCAAAAGTCCCTTGATTAAGATCGGGAGTAGAATTAGCCCTCCTTCTCTGTCCGGGGAACTGCTCACTGGAAACTGGAGCTGCAATTTTCCTGGGAGAACCGCCTTTTGTAAAAGTTTTTCCTTGCAACTCACGCCCCCGTGCCTCTAGGGTCGAGGTGGGTTTTCCATCCCACTTCCTCATGTCCTCTCCGTGGTCACGCAGGTAGAACCACAGGGTGCCCCGTGGTGTGTATCCTCTATATCCTCTCTCTTGAGCATAGGGACGTTGACTCCTAATGGCTGAGACACTGGTCCGTACAGGTGGGGAGTAGGACAGATCCTGAGTTGTTGGAACTCTCGGCACATTTTTTCAGACAGTTTTTCCACAGCCGAGACACAGGCCCGTAGGGAGGGAGAGAGACTTTCTTCATATTCCCGGAGTTGTCTAGCCACTTCATCCACCGTTGGTGCCTCGTCATCTTTCCAGGCCAGTATTGCCAACGAGTTGGCATACGATGCTGGTGCGCTCCGTACCACCTTCCGCCATGTGGGTCGTGTGCACCTGACTTCATCTGGATCTTTGGGTAACTGCTCATCATCCAGGTCACTATAAATCACCTCCAGCACGCCTAACTCCCTCAAGTACTGGATACCCTTCTCTACGGTGGTCCATTTGCCTGGGCGATATATAACATCCTCCTTGAAGGGATACCTTTCCTTCACGCTTGACAGGAGTCGCCTCCAGAGGCTGAGAGTTTTTGCCCCTTTTCCAATTGCTTTGTCAATGCCCCCTTCCCTGGAAAGGGATCCCAGCTGCTTGGCTTCCTTACCCTCTAAATCCAGGCTACTGGCCCCGTTATCCCAGCATCGGAGCAGCCAGGTGATGATGTGCTCACCTGGATGACGACTGAAATCTTTTCGCATATCTGGCAGCTCACTCAGGGATAGGGATCGGGTGGTCACCATCTCATTTATGGGTTCTTCCTCCTCTGGTTCTCGTGATGGCCCTGGTTCATCTTCATCCCTTACTAAACGAGCCGATTTTCTTGTGTATTTTTTCTTCTGTATAGGGGCAACTGACACCGGCGCGGGTTGATTCTCTGTTTTAGCCACGGTGCCTGTCACTGGGGTTGGAGTAGCTGCAGTACCTGTGGTGGGTGTTGGAGTAGCCACAGTGCCTGTAGCTGTGGTTGGAGTAGCCGCAGTGCCCATGGCTGTGGTTGGAGTAGCCACAGTGCCTGTTGTTTTGTCATCCGATCCAGAGACCCTCTCCTTCCCTTAAGGGTACTGATTAGTGTTGAACAGGGCTCTATAAGCATGGGCCAGTCCCCAGCATGTTGCAATGAGTTGTGTCTCTTTGGAGTTGCCAGGGTGACAACATACTTCTTCCAAATACTTTACTAGCTCTTCAGGATTCTGCACTTGTTCAGGGGTGAAGTTCCAAAACACTGGAGGTCCCCACTGCCCTAGGTACTTGCGCATACGATCCCACACACCCTGCCACTCATAACTATCCAGCCTTGGGGCAGATCTCTGGATGATATTCTTAAATTGCTTACTAACCTTTGTCAAAACCGAAACAATATTCCCAAGAAGTATCAATAGAAGTATCTTAACTGCCCAGGGGTGTTCAAAATACTGAAAACTTTCTGTAATGAGGGAGAAAGCATTATAGAAGAAGGCAGTGAAGGTGCCATTCTGTATTTCCTCCACAACAAACGTCTCCGAGGAAAAGGTATAATTGCTAACTCTCTCCATGAGGTGGTACCCGAAGTACAGTAATGACTTGTGTATAAAACCCAGATACAAAACAATGCTCAAGGTCAGGATTTTGATAAGGAACCTCCCAAGCAAAACATCCTTAATCACTGCAGAGCATAGCGCAACGCACAGACCAACACCAAGCTTTAACATGCACAGCCAAGAAAAGAACATGGTACAGATCAGATGAACTAATATCGTGACCAGCAACTGTTGACAGATTCCTTAATACACTCTGGTTAATCTGTTATTATCTCAAAGCCTTCGAGCCCCACGTTGGGCGCCAAAAAAGACTGTCGTGGTTTAGCCCCAGCCAGCAACTAAACACCACGCAGCCGCTCGCTCACTCCCCCTACCCCGATGGGATGGGGGAGAGAATCGGAGGAGTAAGAGTAAAAAAACCACTCCTGGGTTGAGATAAGAACAGTTTAAGAGTTGAAATAAAGTAAAATGATAATAATAATAATAATAATATAATGATAATAATAATAACAACAATATAAAAAGCAAGTGATGCACAATGCAATTGCTCACCACCCACTGACCGATACCCAGACAGTTCCCGAGCAGCAATCGCTGCTCCCCGGCCACCCCCCCCCAGTTTCTATACTGAGCATGACATCATATGGTATGGAATAGCCCTTTGGTCAGTTTGGATCAACTGTTCTGGCTGTGCCCCCTCCCAGCTTCTTGTGCCCCTGGCAGAGCATGGGAAGCTGAAAAGTCCTTGACTGGCATAAGCAGTACTCAGCAACAACTAAACCATCAGTGTGTTATCAACATTCTTCTCATCCTAAATCCAAACCACAGCACTGTGCCTGCTACTAGGAAGAAAATTAACTCTATCCCAGCCGAAACCAGGACACTCCTTTAAGACAGAGAGTAAACTGTTTTTTAACCCTGTTTTTGCAGGATGATAGTTATCCCTTTGTATTATATTGCTTTGAGTATAAGCTCTCTAGATAATTTGAAGAGATGCATTCTCAAGTAATTATGATCATATAGAAATTATTCTTCCCAATTGTGGGCAGCTTTCCTCCATCCTCCCACATATAACTCAAAAATAACTACAGTTCACACAGCAGATGTAAAGCAAGGACTTTTAGAAACAGACCATATACTGTCATTTTTAAACGTAGCTGAGACTCTGGATTAGAAATATGGGCTCAGTTTCCAATTCTACCAAAGGTTCCTTGTATGATTTTGGGCATGCGTTTTTTTTTTTTGTTTGTTTAATTACTCACATACTGAAGGGACACAAGTGAACTTTTTGTTCAACGAGTGTTGTAAGGATTGAACAGTATCTGTGAAGTATTCAAATACCACATTAAGGACTACTCGGACATGCAAGAAGGCAAGCAAACAAGTTATGAACCTGTGGCAGCCAGAGCGCATAGCAAACAAGCCTCACGGTAGGAGGATCTCTCAGGTCCTGAGCATAAATTCAAGTGAGAGGAATTGTTACCTTCATAGCAAGGAGATAAAGAGCTCAAAGACTAAGCAATCCATTTATACCAATCCAAAAAGCGTTTAGGCCCTTTGTACAGTCACCCCACAAAGGCTTTACAAGTTTCATCAGCTATTTCCATTGAGCGCCTAAATTAACAACCTCCCCAAGCAAACAAACAAAAGTACAAGACCAACACGGGATTTCACTCCTCTCGAATATTTCTTGGAAAAAAAAAATTAAAGAAATCCCACCTAGCCAGATCTGGACAGCAGGGACCCTACACACCCCAGAAAAAAGGCAGGAAGTATGGCCACTTTCTTATATCCCGAGGCGACTTTCACTTTCCGGCTCGATGCAAAGGCAGAGCTTGCGGCCCGGCTGCGGGGACGGCACTAGCTGTAGCACCGGGAGGAGCCGAGGGAGCTGGAGGGGTGGGTAGGTGCCCGGTCCTCCGACCGCGACCCCTCAGGCCCCGGACACCCCTCATGCTGCCCACCCATCTATTGATCCATCCATCCACCGGCACGAGGCGACAGAGCCCGCGGCAACAGCGGGAGGGGAAGGGGCCTGCACGACTCTCTTCCCAGCGGCGGCGCGACGTCCCGTCCCGTCCCGTCCCACCCATCGCAGCCCAAACACCTACCCACACCATCCCAAAACCCGGTAGCAGAGGAATGACGAGGGAGCAGCCTATCCTCTCCCTCCACGACTCCGTACCCGAACCCGCTCCAGCTCCTGAAATGGCTGAACAAAGGGAACCTCGCTCCGCTGCCACCACCCCTCCGATTGGCCGGCGGGGAGGGCGGGGGGCGGGGCTCGGCGAGCGGGGGAGGGCGGGGGCGCCACTGGCCGGTCACCCTGGCAACGGCGGCCTCGTCTGGGGTCCGTGGCCTCGGATGTGATAGAGACGGCAGTGAAATGGCCGCCTGGCCCCGCCCTCGGCCTCTCCCTGGCTCCCATGTACAGGGCCGTTTCTCCTTGCCGGCCCCCTGCTTCCGCGTGGCTCGCTGCTGGAGACACATGCACACAGGCTTCACGCCCAGGCACTGCCTCCTGCCTGGGGACGGGGGCGACATTTCCCCCCCCCTCAGGGGCACCCACACACAGTCCCCTTTCCCCCGACCTGCCACCACGTCCCTCAAAGAAGCACTAGTGTGAAGGGCCACCAACCCCTCGGGCAGCACATACCCACCCATGAGGAGCTCTCTTACCTCCTCAGTAGTACCTGTCCCTTAGACCCACCGGCACAAACAGGCCCCTCACAGGTTCCCTTCCCTCTGGGCACTGCCAGGCTCCCCAGGCCGGGCTTGTCTCCCCGCAATACTCGCACCAGGGGAGCAAGGGAAGCAATGGCAGCAGAGGCAGCAAGCTGCAGGGGCTCCAAAGGAGCTGGTTGACACACATGTCAAAATTCATAAAAATGAAAAATGAGGCTGTCACGAATGCAGGTTTGTGAATCCTGCTGATTATGTCAATTTGTTCTGAATGAGTGACTTTACACAGTTTGATTCAGTAGCAGTTTAGAATTTACTTGCAGCAAATCGCAGGATTTGACTGTAACATTTTAATAGCACTCAGGCATCAGGGATTAACAGAGTGATTAGACAAAATTGATCAAAACAGTGACTTAGTTACAGTTTCCAAGATGGCAAGGTTCACTCTATTACTACATGGAAGCGCATAAAGGAAAATTCAGTTACACTGAGTTGGAATGATTCACAGAGAGATAGTGTATGCAGGGGATAAGGAGGACCCTCCCGTTGAGTCACGAGGTTCAGAACAGACCCCCTTGCTTTCTAAACTCCTTCTCAGGGAGGAGTCTGGGTGCGGCTGGGTCCAATCTTAGTCTCAGACTTGGTCAACAGTTTATAGGAATAAGGATAATGCAGCAGTATAAGACTCGGTTTGAAATTAAATCTGTCGTGGTTTAGCCCCAGCCAGCAACTCAGCACCACGCAGCCGCTCGCTCACTGCCCCTGCCCTGGTGGGATGGGGGAGAGAAGTGGAGGAGTAAGAGTGAGAAACACTCCTGGGTTGAGATAAGAACAGTTTAATAATTGAAATAAAGTAAAATAGTAATGCTAATAGTAACAGTATAATAATGGTAATAATAATAATGATACACGAAGCAAGTGATGCACAATGCAATTGCTCACCACCCGCCGACTGATACCCAGACAGTTCCCGAGCAGCAATCGCTGCTCCCTGGCCACCCCCCCCCAGTTTATATACTGAGCATGACGCCGTATGGTATGGAATAGCCCTTGGGGCAGTTGGGATCAACTGTTCTGGCTGTGCCCCCTCCCCGTTTCTTGTGCGCCTGGCAGAGCATGGGAAGCTGAAAAAGTCCTTGACTAGCATAAGCAGTACTGAGCAACAACTAAAAACATCAGCATGTTATCAACATTCTTCTCCTACTAAATCCAAAACACAGCACTGTGCCTGCTGCTAGGAAGAAAATTAACTCTATCCCAGCCAAAACCAGGACAATCATACATCTGCAGACTACTTAAACTGATTCACACCTGCATACACACAGACATGAATACATATATATCTGGTATACCTGTTAAAAATTCCCCTCGAGTTCAGTGAAATACTCACATCAAATGTCTTGGCATTTCTCAGCAGGCGAGGGTTGAGCCTCGAGGAGTGAAGGGTTTCAGCCCAGGCTCCACTGTCGGTCTTCAGCAATGGATCTCTGGTTGTAGCAAACTTTCAGAGTTTGCTGGCTCTGAGAGGCGCCCTGCTCAGAGGGAGGTGCTGGTGCAGCCCACACCAGTCCAGGAGAGCTCCAAGGGCCTCACTTAGGACTGCTGTTTATAGGATTGTGAGGTGATTGGCTTTAATCACCAGTAAATTTCCATCCATATGCAGCCACAGTTTGGGTCGGTAGTTGCTGGGATTCCAGTAACGATGATACTGCTCTGTTTCAAGGCTGTCAGGGGTAGCAGTTTGTTCTCGCTCCCCTTGTTAGCCATAATATGAATATTTTGATAAAGGACAGGACCGCTCCCTGCTTCAGTCATGTAGGAGTTTCTGGTACAATTAAGGGGTGCTTAACTGACCAACTCGCTACACAAAGGCTGCGGCCTGGAATTCCTGAGGTCGTAAAGTGGTTGATGAGAAAGAGGAATAAGGGGGGGATGCACCACCACACCTGTTAACCAGGACTGCTGATAGATGATGGGAAGTGGCTTGGCAAGCTCCTCCACCAGATCCCTCAGTACTCTCGGGTGGATCCCATCTGGCCCCACAGACTTGTGAGCATCCAGGTGGCGTAGGAGGTCATTAACTGCTTCCTACTGGATTATGGGGGCTCCATTCTGCTCCCCGTCCCTGTCTTCCAGCTCAGGGGGCTGAGTACCCTGGGGATGACTGGTCTGGCTATTAAAGGCAGAGGCAAAGAAGGCATTAAGTACCTCAGCCTTTTCCTCATCCTTGGTGGCAATGTTCCCCCTGGCATCCATTAAAGGATGGAGATTCTCCTTGGCTCTTTTTTTGTTGTTAATGTATTTATAGAAACATTTTTTATTATCTCTTACAACATTGGCCAAATTGAGTTCTAGCTGGGCTTTTGCCTTTCTAATTTTCTCCCTGCATGACCTAATGAGATCCCTGGACTCTTCTTGACTTGCCTGCTCCTTCTTCCAAAGGTGGTAAACTCTCCTTTTTTCCCTGAGTCCCAGCAAAAGCTCCCTGTTCAGCCAGGCTGGTCTTCTTCCCTGCCGGTTTGTCTTACGGCACATGGGGACAGCCTGCTCCTGCGACTTTAAGACAGTGAAGTGAATTAATACAGTGAAGCGTGAAAAGACTAGTAAAACTCAAATTCTTAAACTCCTTTAAAAATATCTTGCACTGAATCCACCAGGTAGTCTTGGCAAGTTAGAGTCTTGTTCTTCCTGGGATATAGTGCAGAAAAAGGCCCATGTGTTTCCCCAGATATACCAAATTCAGTACAAAGGGTCAAAACTGTAGCAAAGGGAAAAGACTCCTCTGAATTTCCTCTCACAAACCAAAATGCCCCTTCCACAAGATCTCATGCTCCGACCAGAGGAAGCAAGTGCATTCCACAGGATTCTCAGAGAAAGTCTGGCACATAAAATAGCCCTACTCACCAGCAGGCAACTGCAAAACCCACTGATCCCTCTGCTTTTCTTGGGAAGAAATAACTTTATGAAATTGTAGGGAAGAGATAGTCCCACGATGTGCAGATATCTTAAAATCTATATGCACAGACATTGAAATCCTTCCTGTATCTGTCACACAACAGAAGCTACCCTTTGACTGGGGGACTGGAGAATAAATCAGACCACGCATTCAAAATTAAGTCTGAAATTTGCTTGCACTCTTCACCAGGAACATGCTCCACATTATGATGGTATTGCTAGTATCACTTCTTATAAAAGCATATGTTCAGGAAAATGTAAGCACACAGATGGCCAGCAGCATAGAAACAAAATTCTGAATTATTCGTCCATTATTATGCCCAGCCCTGAAAAGCATGTCCTCAACTCTTTATGACTCATGGCCTTGCAAAAAGCAGGCTGCAACTTTTTAGTTATTTAAGCTTGGAAGTCTTCTGTAGATTTTAATGAGATAGAAACCTTCAATCTGCAGTGCCATAAGCTGCCTTCAGATGTTCAGGTATATACAGCCAGCTCTTAGATACTCCTATGGAATTTATGAATGCCAGTACATTAGTGGATATATGCAGAATCTTTCAGGCTTGCCTCTTTGTATATAAAATCTCTAAGGGTATCCTGGTGTTGGCTGGGATAGAGTTAATTTTCTTCCTAGTAGCAGGCACAGTGCTGTGGTTTGGATTTAGGATGAGAAGAATGCTGATAACACACTGATGGTTTAGTTGTTGCTGAGTACTGCTTATGCCAGTCAAGGACTTTTCAGCTTCCCATGCTCTGCCAGGGGCACAAGGAGCTGGGAGGGGGCACAGCCAGAACAGTTGATCCCAACTGCCCCAAGGGCCATTCCATCCCATATGGCGTCGTGGGCAGTATAGAAACTGGGGGGGTTGGCCGGGGGGCAGCGATCGCTGCTTGGGAACTGGCTGGGTATCAGTTGGCGGGTGGTGAGCAACTGCATTGTGCATCACTTGCTTTGGATATTATTATTACTAGTGAAAGGGGCTAAACCCCTGACAATCCCTGACTCAGACAGTTTTAGTTATTTGCTGAGCAGAGTCGATAAACAGGACAGATATTTCGAAGAAGGTGACTCCTTGTCTGGCACAATTAAAACAGACCTTGAGCAAGCTCCTTAGGCTTCCTGTGTAAAGCACTGATAACATGGACTCAGGACACCTGCGCCAAGATGAGCACTCAAGGAACTGGTTTTGTAACATTCCAAGGCCAAAGGACTGATGAGCTAACTCAGTGACCATATATGGACAAAGGAGGCCCAAAGTTCAACTAGTGGACAAGTGAGGAAGACTATCGGAGACCACCGGAGGACCCCTAAAGACCACCAAAGAGGATGACTACGCATGCAGCTTGGACATTTGCATATGTTAATGAGTTCCAGGAAATCTCATGTTTATGTATATGAATTCTTGGCAATCCTATGACTGTGTATGACTTTATAGTATATAATCTTTGGAAGTTTGCCAAATCGTTGGAGCACTCATGGTGGAATGATCCCCAGTGCTGCCCAGCGCTGTAATAAAGGATGCCTGCTTCATAGTAACTTTGTTGCTATTGAGTTTTATTTCGGGAACTTTCTGAATACTCCGTTTCCTGCTATGGAGAGGTTCGGACTTTGAAGAATAGTATCCGCTAATTTTTGTTTCACTGGTATTATTATATTGTTATTATTACTGCTACTATTTTACTTTATTTTATTTCAATTATTAAACTGTTCTTATCTCAACCCAGGAGTGTTTCTCACTCTTACTCCTCCGATTCTCTCCCCCATCCCACTGCGGTAGGGAGAGTGAGCGAGCGGCTGCGTGGTGCTGAGTTGCTGGCTGGGGCTAAACCACGACAAAGGGCCTGGCCTTTATTGGCATATTTTTTATGTTTCAGCTTTTATGGGGAGAAAGGAAGTCATATATTTCACCATTATGAAATATTAATAACTGGAAATAAAACATCATCATTATAAAAAATTTCTGTCTTCTCTTACTTTGTTGCTTTTGTGATTAGTTTTTTTATTAAAAGGAAAAACATTAGTAGACTTCCTCTGTGATAGTTTAATTGTGACTGTGGATAGGATTTCATGGCACCAGCATATATGTCTCCAGGATTTATTACTCCGTTCATCTCTGCTCTTTTATGGATTTCATCCAAGAGATGCTTGAACACTGAGCTCTTGAAATGTCTCTTTTGTGGTGGTTTAACTGCACTGAGCTGCATCAGCAAATAGCACTGAGGCTCACGAAGGCAGCAACTGTTACATTCCAGCATAGTTTGATTTAGTGTAGAATTTTTATAGATGTAGTCTGCTTTAACCCTTTTATATCCATTACTTAATGCAAGCCAGGTCTAAAAATCAGTTTCATGGAGTTTAAAAGACTCTGGTATTCCTCTGGAATTTTATCTTGCAAATATGAGAAATACCAGCACAGGTATGGTCCAACATGTGAAGAAATATCCAAACATGTAGTATGTTTTTTAAAGTCATGTTTAACCACTTATAGAAAAATAGTAAACAAATTAATCTTAACTATTGAAATATTTTTAAAGATACTTCAAAATATGTAAAATCAAAGATCATTTCTAGAAGGTGAGGCATAGGACCTGTACACAGCTGTGCATCTATGTCTGCATATTCAGTTTCCGTGATGAACTTTGGAAATCAAATAACATTTAGTAAGCCTGCTGTATGCATAAAGATACTTGTGAGTGAAAATTTGGGTGTGGAATCATGGAAACATCATTAAATATTTAGCTCTAAGCTTTACACATGTCAACATGCAATGAATGAAAAGGAGGTTAAAGGAAGAGGTCAGTATACTGCTAGTTCACTGGCCTCTTACCAAAACCAGCACTCAAATCTCATTAAACTGCTCTTTATGTGGGAGAAGAATGTACATCAACCACCTTCATTGAAGGACAAATGGCATGCAAGTGTTATGGCTCTTACTGCTCTCAGTGATGAAAGGGAAGAACAAAAATGTAAATACAAACAGTGCCTACAAGGTGATTGTTAAATAACGGACAACGCTGGAAACAAGAAAAGACAATGGCTGAACACTGATGACAGATAAGAATGAGAAGTCCTCAATTTTGTGGTTATAAATCGCAGGTCTCAGAACTGATAGACTTAAGTGAGGTTGTGTAGTGGGTTGACCCTGGCTAGATGCCAAGTGCCCACCCTGCCACTCTATCAGTCCCCCTCCTCAGCTGGACAGGGGAGAGAAAATATAACAAAAGGCTCCTGGGTCGAGATAAGGACAGGGAGAGATCACTCAGCAATTACCCTTATGGGGAAAACAGACTCGACTTGGGGAAATTAGTTTAATTTATTACTAATCAAATCACAGTAGGATAATGAGAAATAAAACCAAATCACAAAACACCTTCCCCCCACCCCTCCCTTCTTCCAGGGCTCAACTTCACTCCTGATTTTCTCTACCTCCTCCCCTGAAGCGGCACAGGGGGACGGGGAATGGGGGTTGCGGTCAGTTCATCACACATCGTCTCTGCCGCTCCTTCCTCCTCAGGGGAGGACTCCTCACACTCCTCCCCTGCTCCAGCGTGGGGTCCCTCCCACAGGAGACAGTCCTCCATGAACTGCTCCAGCATGGGTCCTTCCCATGGGCTGCAGTTCTTCATGAACTCCTCCAGTGTGGGTCCCCCGTGGGGTCACAAGTCCTGCCAGCAAACCTGCTCCAGCATGGGCTCCTCTCCCCACGGGGCCACAGGCCCTGCCAGGAGCCTGCTCCAGCGCGGGCTTCCCATGGGTCACAGTCTCCTTCGGGCCCATCCCCTGCTCTGGCGTGGGCTCCTCCCCGGGTGCAGGTGGATCTCTGCTCCCCCATGGGCCTCCATGGGTGCAGGGCACAGCTGCCTCACCATGGGCTGCACCAGGGGCTGCAGGGGAATCTCTGCTCCAGCACCTGGAGCACCTCCTCCCCTCCTTCCTCGATGCCCTTGGTGTCTGCAGAGCTGTTCCCCTCATATATTCTCACTCCTCTCTCCCAGCTGCTGCAGCCACCCCCCACCCCCCCAAACCTTGTCATGTAAACCCAATACAGTTGGGAAAAATATGTTCACTAGTAAGCAACATGTCTTATGGAATAGGCGTGTTGGCTGTCAAGCTCTGCTATTAGCTCAGGGAAATGATTTCCAAACTGAAACCACTGATGATCCATGTGGTCATGATAATTGGTCATAGACATATAGGGAGCAATATAAAACAGCAAAAAACAAAATGTTGTGTTTAAAAATTTAATATTGAACTGTACAAAACAGGCTGCAAGAAAATTTGAGGGTTGGCAGAAATCTGTCAATTCAGAAGCTTGTGGGAAAAAGTTTTTGCAGTAATGCCAGGAAACTGATACGGACTCTAAGGTCTGCAAGATTAGTAATAAGCTCCAAAGTAATTTGATATTCCTTTATGACAAAAGGAGATAAATATAAACTAATACACAATCTGAATATGACAGAGCATGGGGGGCACTTGAAGAATTTCTCCATGTAGAACCTCTTGGGACTGGAGACAATCTGTTAAGAACTTGGAGAAGAGAAATAGGGTTTCACAGCCTTGAACAAACTGAAACTAGAAATTTCTGTGTCTAAGATTTTCTTGCTTATATTAATTTTTTATTAAAAAAAATTCCAGAATTATAAAATTCTGCCCGCTGTGGCTGGTTTTTTTCCTTTCAACAACCAACACTAGAAAATAGCACTGGATGAAGATCATGGGAGCCTTTTATTGTAGGCCAATGAAAGAGAACCACAGGCTTTGTACAAAAATAGATTAAGAGTATAGACTTTCTCTTTGTGAATGAAAACATTATCTAATAAGACAGTGCTGCTAAAATTGAAAGATATAAACTGACTTCCATCCCTTATGGGGCACATTTCTCAGCTTCCACATCTCCAAAGGAAGTGTGCCTGGTGCAGTACAAAGTACCTCTCCAAGACCCACTGTGTTCCTTTCTGGAAGTATCCTTCCCAATGCTCAGGCTTGCAGAGATAGAAGGGAGAGAACCACAACTACCATGTCCTCCTGTCCTGGTTTCAGCTGGGATAGAGTTAATTTTCTTCCTAGTAGCAGGCACAGTGCTGTGGTTTGGATTTAGGATGAGAAGAATGTTGATAACACACTGATGGTTTAGTTGTTGCTCAGTACTGCTTATGCCAGTCAAGGACTTTTCAGCTTCCCATGCTCTGCCAGGGGCACAAGAAACTGGGAGGAGGCACAGCCAGAATAGTTGATCCAAACTGCCCCAAGGGCTATTCCATCCCATGTGACGTCATGGGCAGTATAGAAACTGGGGGGGTTGGCCAGGGAGCAGCGATCGCTGCTCGGGAACTGGCTGGGTATTGGTCGGCGGGTGGTGAGCAATTGCATTGGGCATCACTTGCTTCGTGTATCATTATTATTATTATTTTATTGTTATTATTATCATTACTATTTTCCTTTATTTCAATTATGAAACTGTTCTTATCTCAACCCAGGAGTGTTTCTCACTCTTACTCCTCCAATTCTCTCCCCCATCCCACCGGGGCAGGGGGGGTGAGCGAGCGGCTGCGTGGTGCTTAGTCGCCGGCTGGGGCTAAACCACGACACCTCCCCACTCCTCCACCTTTGAGATGGAGGTGAGAACTAACAATCTTCCATGCCCAAAGATACACAAAAGGAATAAGAGGACATTGCATAGTCTCCACTCCACAATTTGGTCCCAAGCAGTGAAATTATTATTGCTTTCAAACTGCAACAGAGAGCATAAGAAAGGTTGTGCAATAAATGCCTTTAGTAATCTCCAGGATGATTCTGGCCAGCAGTCAGAATGCCTCTGGGGATCTTGAAGAAATATGTGCCAAAGCAAGAGCTCTGCTGCCATTCAGCCAAACTCAGTGCCTCAAATGCTGTAAATTAACTTAGCTCAGTTAATGACTGTTTTGAACTGTGAGGATTTTTTTCAGGTTTATCTCTACTTACACTTCTTAAAGAAGTTCAGCGGGATATTTTGTCCAGGAAAGGTCAGTTAATGTCTTTCTAAACATGTCTCCTTACCAAGAATGTTTACAGTTTGTACTGGAACACTTTCCAGGGATGTTTGTCCTTTGATAAATTTCCAATATCTAAGTAAACACAAGTCCAATTACTTATTCTTTCTTTTTTGGGGAGAGAGAGAATCATTTTTTCTCTCATGCCTAACATGTTCATCATTCTATCTTCTGTTTTGAAATCAGCTTTGAATTCACTGTGTTCAACAGCCATTTTTATTGGGGAGAAGAGTGATGATTTTTAAATTATACTGATGATGCCTTGCTCAAGAGAAGCTATTAGATTTTTCAAAGGTGGCTGTCACAGCAGTACTGTAATCACCCAGAGTTCCTTTGGAATAATTTGTTGAAGTTAAACATAAGCATTTTACTAAATATTTGAGCTCATGATTATATCTAAGTGGATATTCCCATATTAAATAAGTTGGTGCCTTTTGGTCTCCATTGGGCAATGAGTGAAATCCTAGCACCATATAAAATGTGGGAATGTTGCCAATGCTTCTGATGAAGCCAGAGTTAGTTAGGGATGATGTCATAATTTTATACTTACTATACATCTTTCCCGGCTATCTAGACCTGGATATAACTTGGATATTGTAACACATTTTAAGCTGTAATTGTAAAACACATACAACTTCTTCTTTAAATCTGTAAGCATAACAAAAAGATTAAAAACAGAGGAGAAACGCGACCTAATCCCATTTGTAACACTGAGATGTTTCATAATATAGTTATACTTTGTGCAATTTACATTTGTCATGTCATCATTTTGGCTTTTAGTATTAAGCTATTTACAAATATGACTTTCTGGAATGTAAGTAAGCAATTTCTCTATTTTTATGTCATCGTGGCTGAGCACTTTGGGACCGTGTATGCTAATGGATCAGTAATTGTATTTCTTCTTAACAATAGAGTATGAGGGCACACAGAAATCAAAGCTGTGTCAAAATTAGAACAAATCTATCTGACCTGATTACAAAAGGAATTTGGTGTTTTTCATTTCCTAGATGAGGATTCGTTGTCATCTCTTTGAGCAGAGTTGTGAGAAAGAAAAATAATTCTATAATTTAGGCAGAATACTACAATATGAATTTTTATCAGAACATTCTGGGGCGCATACAGATGTGTTCTTGGGTGTCCCTTGTATCCAGACTATCCAGAAGCTATTCCTGATCCCTTTTTAAAGGATTTGGTAATCACTCTAGACCCCACAGACAGTGCATTCTTTCTGTGCAGGACCTCCAGCTATCACACAAACCAATAATAACCTCTGAAATTTCTAGGCAGCCTTTCCCAAAGTCTTTTTAGCCAAAGACACTCTTTGAAAAATCAGTAGCATTCCACAGATCACTGTGTTCAGCCTCCCAGACCTGTCACCACCTCTCCTTTGCCCTGCCAGCTGTGCTGCTGGTGATGGCAGGACTCTCACCCAACCAGGCTCACCAGGCAGGCAGGACCCTGCATCAGCATCGCAGCCAGCTCTGCCCTGGCTCCTCAGCACGCCAGACCCAGGAGCACCACGCAGTGACACCCTGGCTGCTTCTTCAGGGCCAAGACAGCTTCACCAGGTATGCTCTGCACCTCAACTAGGTTTACACATCACCATTAGCAAGCCAGTGCTTTAGGATATAGCAGTGTATTGGGCCTGGCTGGGATGGAGTTAACTCTCCCCATAGCAGCCCTCATAGCGCTGTGCTGTGTATTGGTAGCTGGAAAGGTGTTGATAACGCACCAGTGTTTGGGCTGCTGCTGAGCAGTGCTCCCACAGCATCAAGGCTGTCTTGCCAACATTGCCCCCCTCACCCCCAAATGCCAGTAGGCTGGGGGTGGGCAAGAGGTTGGGAGGGGACAGAGCCAGGACAGCTGACCCAAAGTGAGGAAAAGGATATTCCATACCATATGACATCGTGCTCAGCAATAAAAGCTAAGAGAAGGGCGGGGGGGGCATTTGTTATTAAGGCGTTTCTCTTCTGGAGCAACTGCTACGTGTACTGAGGCCCTGCTTCCCAGGAAGTGGCTGGATATCGCCTGCTGATGGAAAGCAGAGAATAAACCTTTTTGTTTCCTTTGCTTCTGTGCACGGTCTTTGCTTTTCTTTAGTAAAGTGCCTTTATCTTGATCCATGAGTTTTTTAATCTTATTTTGTCCCCCCGTCCTGCTGAGGAGGGGGAGTGATAGAGAGGTTTGGTGGGCACCTAGCAGCCAGCCAAGATCAACCCACCACAAACTCCAACTCTCTCAGCCTGGCCTCGTAGGAGAGGTGCTCCAGCCCTCGGATCATTTTTGTGACCTCCTCTGGACCCGCTCCAGCAGGTCCATGTCCTTCTTGTGCTGAGGGCTCCAGAGCTGGACGCAGTACTCCAGATGAGGTCTCACCAGAGCAGAGTAGAGGGGCAGAATCACCTCCCTCAACCTGCTGGCCACGCTGCTTTTCATGCAGCCCAGGATTCGGTTGGCTTTCTGGGCTGCAAGCGCACATTGTTGGCTCATGTCCAGCTTTTTATCTACCAGTACCCCCAAGTCCTCCACAGGGCTGCTCTCAATCCATTCATCCACAGAGAAATCCAGGAAGACCCTGGCTATTTGTGTTGCCAACTCAAGATGAAATCCAGGGTGATGCATCTTTGCTGCCTAGCCCTTATCCTCTGTGGTGGTGCATCCCCCCCTTATTCCTCTTTCTCATCAACCACTTTACGACCTCAGGAATTCCAGGCCGCAGCCTTTGTGTAGCGAGTTGGTCAGTTAAGCACCCCTTAATTGTACCAGAAACTCCTACATGACTGAAGCAGGGAGCGGTCCTGTCCTTTATCAAAATATTCATATTATGGCTAACAAGGGGAGCGAGAACAAACTGCTACCCCTGACAGCCTTGAAACAGAGCGGTATCATCGTTACTGGAATCCCAGCAACTACCGACCCAAACTGTGGCTGCATATGGATGGAAATTTACTGGTGATTAAAGCCAATTGTCTCACAATCCTATAAACAGCAGTCCTAAGTGAGGCCCTTGGAGCTCTCCTGGACTGGTGCGGGCTGCACCAGCACCTCCCTCTGAGCAGGGCGCCTCTCAGAGCCAGCAAACTCTGAAAGTTTGCTACAACCAGAGATCCATTGCCGAAGACCGACAGTGGAGCCTGGGCTGAAACCCTTCACTCCTCGAGGCTCAACCCTCGCCCGCTGAGAAATGCCAAGACATTTGATGTGAGTATTTCACTGAACTCGAGGGGAATTTTTAACAGGTATACCAGATATATATGTATTCATGTCTGTGTGTATGCAGGTGTGAATCAGTTTAAGTAGTCTGCAGATGTACCATTTAATTTCAAACCGAGTCTTATACTGCTGCATTATCCTTATTCCTATAAACTGTTGACCAAGTCTGAGACTAAGATTGGACCCAGCCGTACCCAGACTCCTCCCTGAGAAGGAGTTTAGAAAGCAAGGGGGTCTGTTCTGAACCTCGTGACTCAACGGGAGGGTCCTCCTTATCCCCTGCATACACTATCTCTCTGTGAATCATTCCAACTCAGTGTAACTGAATTTTCCTTTATGCGCTTCCACGTAGTAATAGAGTGAACCTTGCCATCTTGGAAACTGTAACTAAGTCACTGTTTTGATCAATTTTGTCTAATCACTCTGTTAATCCCTGATGCCTGAGTGCTATTAAAATGTTACGGTCAAATCCTGCGATTTGCTGCAAGTAAATTCTAAACTGCTACTGAATCAAACTGTGTAAAGTCACTCATTCACGATAAATTAACATAATCTGCAGGATTCACAAACCTGCATTCGTGACAACAGGAGAGGGCCCAGAGGACTGGAGGCTTGCCAGTGTGATTCCCATCTACAAGAAGAGCTGGAAGGAGGATCTGGGGAACTACAGGCCTGTCAGCCTGACCTCAGTGCCGGGAAAGATTATGGAGCGGTTCATATTGAGTGCTCTCAACAGGCAAGTGCAGGTCAACCAGGGGATCAGGCCCAGCCAGCATGGGTTCATGAAAGGCAGGTCCTGCTTGACCAACCTGATCTCCTTGTATGACCTGGTGACCTGCCTGGTGGATGAAGGAAAGGCTGTGGATGTCATCTACCTGGACTTCAGTAAAGCCTTTGACACTGTCTCCGGGTCCTGCACTTCAGGCACAACAACGCCATGCAGCGCTACAGGCTTGGGGAAGAGTGGCTGCAAAGCTGCCTGACAGAAAAGGACCTGGGGGTGTTGGTCGACAGCTGGCTGAACATGAGTCAGCAGTGTGCCCAGGTGGCCAAGAAGGCCAACAGCATCCTGGCTTGTGTCAGGAATAGTGTGGCCAGCAGGAGCAGGGCAGTGATTGTCCCCCTATAATTGGCCCTGGTGAGGCCGCACCTCAAATACTGTGTCCAGTTTTGGGCCCCTCAATACAAGAAGGACATTGAGGTGCTGGAGCGTGTTCAGAGAAGGACAATGAAGCTGGTGAAGGGTCTGGAGCACAGGCCTTATGAGGAGCGGCTGAGGGAACTGGGGTTGTTTAGTCTGGAGAAGAGGAGGCTGAGGGGAGACCTTATTGCTCTCTACAACTCCCTGAAAGGAATTTGTAGTGAGGTGGGTGTTGGTCTCTTCTCCCAAGTAGCTAGCAATAGGACGAGAGGAAATGGGCTCAAGCTGCGCCAGGGGAGGTTTGGGTTGGATATTAGGAAAAATTTCTTCATGGAAAGGGTAGTCAAGCATTGGAATAGGCTGCCCAGAGAGGTGGTGGAGTCACCATCCCTGGAGGGGTTCAAAAAATGGGCAGACGTGGCACTTGGGGACATGGTTTAGTGGGCATGGGGGTGTTGGGTTGATGGTTGGACTGATGGTCTTAGAGGTCCTTTCCAACCTTAATGATTCCTAGTTTTTACTTTCATTAAAAATAATCCAGCTACCAAGCCAGGAAACATGAAATTTCTACTCTCCCCTTAATTGGTTTAGTGATGGACTTGGTAATGGTAGGTTAATGGTTGGACTGGATGATCTTAAAGGTCTTTTCCAACCTAAACGATTGTATGATTCTATGAAATATGAAATCCACACTAAAATGCATCATGACTTAAATACATGTAGGCCAACAGTTGTTATCTTGACTGAATAATATTTTTTTGTAAAATCTGATTAATTTTTAATTTTTAACACATCTACATTTCACAGGGGTAATTGCATAATCCTGCTATAACCTGGAGATAATCTGTTGATGACCCTAACCCAGATTGCACTGTGTTGTATCCTGTACTCCTGTGCATTCATGAAACTATTTTTAATGCCATGATTAAGAAAACATTCTGTACTATAAACAAAAAGGCACAGCTCCCCTTCCTTCATAACTGTAAAAAATGGATTTATACTGGTAACAAATTAATGAAATAAATGCTGAAAGTAGCCCATCAGGAAGGACAGATGACAGCAACATAACAATATTGAGGCCTTTTATTTATAATGGGGCTCCTTGTCCCATTTCATCAGTTGAAGAATTGCATACTTATACAGCATTTTTTTTTCCTACTTACTGGTTCTTTTACTTTTTGAGTGGGTGAAGAGAATGTTTGGCCACAGGATAAGAAATATCTTCAGTTTTTTAAAGATTAACCCGTTTTAGTCCAATACATGCAAACATATTGGCCTAATTGCTTGGATACCTTCTAACTCCTAATAATAGAATGGCTGACATTTACTTTTAAAAACTAACTTTTTAGTGTTTAGAGACATGATAACATATTCAACAAAAAAATGTAAAGAAAGAGAAGAACCACCATTTTGTTAATATAAGAGATATGCATTATTTTATTGATAAAATATAAAGATATTACAATAAAAAGACTAATTTATCTTTTTAAGTGGTTTGCTATTTTCCTGCTAGGTATGATAATATCTGAGTTATCAAATCTGACTGATTGCTTTGGTGGTTTGTTTCTTGGATAAACAGTTCAACTAGTTTTTCAAAAACAGTCTTCCAACAGGTACCCGAGACACTTAAAACAATGTTTATTTAGCCTGTAAACATCTAGATATATTTGGGAAATTAATATTATGGAAAATATAATAAAAGAGCAGGATTCAGTTTACCTGAATTCCAGGATAGTTTTGTGACATAAGATGATATATAATTCCAGTTATTAATTTTGGGGTAGAAAATTGCAGTGCTGATAACATCAGGAAGTGCTTGCTGAAATTCCAAATGCTGATAAGAGCATTTTTTTCTAGTTTATAGCTATCTGTTAATTAACATGGCAACCAAAGCAAGTCTGTATACTGACTGGTTAATTATTTAAAATGATAATGTAGCATTGTTTGTGGAAGTTTCTCTGGAGCATAAGAATGTAAAAACAGTTTTAGACAAATTGCTTTTACTTTTTTTCCAGCTACTTTGCTTAAAAAGTTTGCACTGGCCCTGTGCTAAAGGATTAATGTGAGGCTTTGGAGCAATCAAAGATAAGCTGATGATAGATAAGATTAAAAAAAAGATAAGCCCTCAGCACAAGAAGGACATGGACTTGTTGGAGCGGGTCCAGAAGAGGGCCACCAAAATGATCTGAGGGCTGGAGCACCTCTCCTACGAGGACAGGCTGAGAGAGTTGGGATTGTTCAGTCTGGAGAAGAGAAGGCTGCGAGGAGACCTTCTTGCGGCCTTCCAGTACTTAAAGGGGGCCTACAGGAAGGATGGGGGCAATCTTTTTAGCAAGGCCCGTTGTGACAGGACAAGGAATAACGGATTTAAACTAAAGAAGAATAGATTTAGACTAGACATAAGAAAGAAATTGTTTACAGTGAGGGTGGTGAAGCACTGGCACAGGTTGCCCAGAGAGGTGGTGGAGGCCCCATCCCTGGCAACATCCCAGGCCAGGTTGGACGGGGTTCTGAGCACCCTGGTCTGGTTAAAGCTGTCCCTGCTCCCTGCAGGGGGGTTGGGCTGGATGGGCTCTGAAGGTCCCTTCCAACCCAAAGCATTCTATGATTCTATGATTAGGTTTTGAATAGAATCAGAGTGAAAATTTTAAAGTTATAAACCATTCAACTATGGAAAGTCCCATCTGAAAAGAAGTGGTTGGAAATAAATTAGATAGATAGACCATGAAGCAGGAGTACATAATTACATAGACTTAATAGAACAAAAGGACACATATTTGCTTCACCAGGACAATGAGCCACCAGAGGCTGATTAATGCTACAGGTATAGTTAATTACCTAAAAATTTATTTGTTTAATTTCATTTTTCCCATACCTATCCCCTTTCTACCTCCTCTACATATACCTAGCTTCTTCTCCATGTCTTTTGAAACTTCAAGATGCCAATTCTGAACCAGCCCACAAGCAACAAAATGCCAGGGAAACCATCTTCCTAAAGAGTTCCCAAAATTTCTGCCCCCTGTGATGTCCAAAGACATCACAAACAAGAGCGCTGAAGAACAGAAAGAGGTCTGGTTTGTGAGAGAAAAGGAGGCACCAGTTCAGGAGTTGGGTATTTGGGAAGCTGGCTTCTGATAGTAAAGATATCTCTGTAATAACCAGAATAGTAAATCCAAATTTTATTTCCTTATCACTGAAACACCCAGGCTATAGCGAAATTCTTTCTCTGGGGATATCAACAAACGATGACACATCGATGATATATTAGATTGCCAGACAGTTTGAATTTTTTCTTCCTCTTCATGTATATATGCTTGCATTACACAAGATGAACAGAAAAGGAAGACTTTTACTTTTCATCCTTCACTCCATTCTCATCACTAAATTGCCTTGGTAAGACTCTGTTAATAAATCATAGGACCTTTTTGGGTTTATGAGCCTTTTGTCTGTCAATGTGCCTTGAACATTTATAAGACACATTTATTCCAAAATAAATATAATAACTCTTATTTATTCCAAAGAAGAAAGAAAAATTCAGCCTAACCCTTACTCTAGCTGCTTATCTCATTAGTCAAGCAAATCAGGTTCATGATGGGTAAATGTGATTCTGAGCCCAGAAATTGTTCTGGCATGGACTTGCTGTGCTCTTCCGAGGAGAGATTTGGGCACTCAGTGAAGACCAAATTCATAAGGGCTCCAGTCTGTTACACCCACTGTAATGAAATGCTGCAATAGATTATCTTCATTGTACTTTATTGCGCCAGCCAGCCCTCTGTTTTAAGAATCCATTGCTTAATGGACAAGGATCTGTGCAACTGAGTGAGGGAGAGCTGGAAGGAGGTAAAATGAGAGGATCAATCACTTGAGATGCAAGGTTGCCTTCAGAAACCTCTTGGAAATTAATTCTGTTCTAGAGACCACATGAAAGATTTCTGTGCTCATAGCACAGTAAAAGCCTTTGTTCAGTTGGTGCCAGAATTACCATCCTCTGTTAATTTATTTTCTCTCTCTGTTAGTCTCTTTAACACCAAAAATGTCTGAAAGAGCAGAAGAGCCAGTGAAGGGTAATAAAGCTGCTGCAGCAAAAAGGGGTCTGTTTCTACTGCCCATTTTAGGACTTTCACAGTGATGAAAGGCATCTCAACTCCCACTCTGCCTTGAAGAGTATGGAGGTGTGTTAGAAAACCTGTTTGTTCAGACAATTCCCTGGCCTGTCAACACTCACATTTCACTTCACATTGTATCAGGTACCCTAGTAGCTGACTCCTTTAGCTACCTTGAGCTACCTTGAGCTGGAAGTTTACATAAGAAAAAGGAACAAGTGAAAACCCTCACTACAGCATTTTCAGCATGGCAGATGTAACACCATAACCCACTTCCTGTTGCGGGACAATATTTATTTAGATATGGGCAGACATGGCCAATGACTGGGGCCATGCTAGGACAAGACAGATCTCCAGAAGCCACAAGATAAGTGAGGGTGAGTCCTAGTAAGGAAGCAGAGAAACTTGCACCTTTCCAAGAACTTGTGCAGGAGCTGTGGTTAGAGGCAAGGCTGAAGGTCAAGCAACTACAAAGCTCACCTGCAAAACAGGCTCCAGGATGAAGGGCAAGACAGCAATGAAGTCAGACAGAAGGCTAATGAAATAGAAAAAGAAAGCAAAAGATCAGCAATACCCAAATGACATACAGTGATGGGGGAGAAGAGCATTTGGCTCATGGCCAGCGCTTTGTTTCTCTTGTCTGGAGGCTAAGGTCTTATTCACCATAGATAGTAGTTGTAGCCAGGCTGCCAGTTGCCCAGGCAGATTTATTAATATGCAGTTAATAAAAAAAAAAAATCAATATGGTACATCTTGACACAACTTTGAAATGGTAGTTGGAGTCTGAAAAACACAATTAATTTGTTTTGTAATTAAAGTTGGCTTTTTCTACAGACATGGAAAGTGTAGTTGTGAGGATGGTGGCAATGAGGAAATATACTCACTCAAGATTCATACAGAAATGTGAATCTGTGTTTAAATCATAAACAGTATGGCTGAATTTTTGGGAAGGGGACACTGAAGAAATCTTCCCTGCCATATCAGAAAAAACAGTTTCAAAAGAGTCTGTCAGTCCCTTTGCGGTGGCTTGCCTGTGGTGAGCAGAGAGGCTTCCCTGAAGCACCTGTGCTCTGGTCACCTGGAATCACCAGCTGGAAGACAGGCAACTCCACAAGGATGCCACAGCAACTGACCCCACACAGGTGTTTCCTCTGCTGAGACAGAAAAGCTTACCTGTACATTGTTGTGAGAATTACTTCTGACATACCCATGTTTATTTTACTCACTTTTCACAAAGAAGCAATGACCTATGTGCACCTTAGAGTAAGACCTGCCACTGTGTGTGTTGGAACATAAAAGACTGTAAGATTCTATGTTTTCACTGTACCCTTTTTCATTGCTTGCTTAATATATAAATTGACTTATTTCCACTCAATGCATTGAAAAATGTGTGTGCTGCAGGAATAATAGAAAAAAAATACCATTTTTAGCATCTCATTACAAAGTATTAAATATCAAATGCCAACTTGAGGGAAATATCTATATTTAGTTTTTAGGGTGTGGGTGTAACTCCTGGATTTATGAAATTAGGCTGAGTTTTGGTTTTTTTAAGCTGTATTGGGTTTGTGTGGCAAGGTTTTGGTAGCGGGGGGGCTACAGGGGTGGCTTCTGTGAGAAGCTGCTGGAAGCTTCCCCTATGTCCGATAGAGCCAATGCCAGCCGGCTCCAAGATGGACCCGCCACTGGCCAAGGCCGAGCCAATCAGTGACGGTGGTAGCGCCTCTGGGATAACATATTTAAGAAGGAAAAAAAAAAAAAAACCCAACAACCCAAACAATCCAAAACCCAAAACACCAGGACACAAACTGCAGCTAGAGAAAGGAGTGAGAATCTGTGACAGAAACAACCCTGCAGACACCAAGGTCAGTGCAGAGGAGGGGAGGAGGTGCTCCAGGCACCGGAGCAGAGATTCCCCTGCATCCTGTGGTGACGACCATGGTGAGGCAGCTGTGCCCCTGCACCCATGGAGGCCCATGGGGGAGCAGGTGGATGTGCCCGAAGGAGGCTGTGACCCTGTGGAGAACCCGTGCTGGAGCAGGCTCCTGGCAGGACCTGTGACCCCGTGGGGGACCCACGCTGGAGCAGTCTGTTCCTGAAGGACTGTCTCCCGTGGAAGGGACCCGCGCTGGAGGAGGGGAGGAGTGTGAGGAGGAAGGAGCGGCAGAGACAATGTGTGATGAACTGACCACAACCCCCATTCCCCGTCCCCCTGCACCGCTCAGGGGGAGGAGGTAGAGAAAATTGGGAGTGAAGTTGAGCCCAGGAAGAAGGGAGGGGTGGGGGGAAGGTGTTTTGTGATTTGGTTTTATTTCTCATTACCCTACTCAGTTTTGATTGGCAATAAATTAAACAAATTTCCCCAAGTCTGTTTTGCCCATGACAGTAATTGCTGAGTGATCTCCCTGTCCTTATCTTGACCCATGAGCCTTTCATGGTATTTTTCTCCCCCTGTCCAGCTGAGGAGGGGGAGTGATAGAGCGGCAGGGTGGGCACCTGGTGTCCAGCCAAGGTCAACCCACCACATAAGCCATTGCTTAAATTGGTCATAGTCTGCAGAATTTCTATGAATGCATCACATATTTTGCCATTTCTCTTAAAAGATTTCCCAGATTTTCCAAAGAAATAACATGTAGTCATCTCTCATCATAGAATCATAGAATGCTTTGGGTTGGAAGGGACCTTCAGAGCCCATCCAGCCCAACCCCCTGCAGTGAGCAGGGACAGCTTTAACCAGATCAGGGTGCTCAGAGCCCCATCCAACCTGGCCTGGGATGTTGCCAGGGATGGGGCCTCCACTATGTCTCTGGGCAACCTGTGCCAGTGCCTCACCACCCTCACTGTAAAGAATTTCTTCCTTATATCTAATCTAAATATACACTCTTTCAGTTTAAAATTGTTACCCCTTGTCCTATCACTACATTCCCTGATAAAGAGTCCCTTCCCATTTTTCCTGTAGGCCCCCTTTAAGTACTGGAAGGCCGCACTAAGGTCTCCTCGCAGCCTTCTCTTCTCCAGGCTGAAAAATCCCAACTCTCTCAGCCTGGCCTCGTAGGAGAGGTGCTCCAGCCCTCGGATCATTTTGGTGGCCTCCTCTGGACCCGCTCCAGCAGGTCCATGTCCTTCTTGTGCTGAGGGCCCCAGAGCTGGACGCAGGGCTCCAGGTGAGGTCTCACCAGAGCAGAGTAGTGGGGCAGAATCACCTCCCTCGACCTGCTGGCCACGCTGCTTTTGATGCAGCCCAGGATACGGTTGGCTTTCTGGGCTCCTAGCACACACTGACAGCTCATATTCAGTTTTTCATCCACCACTATATCCCCAAGTCCTTCTCTGTGGGGCTGCTCTCAATCCCTTCATCCCCCAGCCTGTATTGATATTGGGGGTTGCCCCATCCTAGGTGCAGGACCTTGCACTTGGCCTTGTTGAACTTTATGAGGTTCACACGGGCCCACCTCTCTAGCCTGTCAAGTTCCCTCTGTATGGCATCCCTTCCCTCTAGAGTATCAACCACAGCATTCAGCTTGGTGTCATCCGCAAACTTGCTGAGGGTGCACTCAATCCCACTGTCTATGTCATTGATGAAGATATTGAATAGTATTGGTCCCAGTATGGACCCTTGAGGGACACCGCTTGTCACTGGTTTCCACGTGGACATTGAGCCCTTGACTGTAACTGTTTGGACACAGCCATGCAGCCAATTCCTTATCCATCTAACAGTCCATCCATCAAACCCATATCTCTCCAATTTAGTGGCCAGAATGTTGTCTGGGACCATGTCAATGGCCTTACAGAAGTCCAGGTAGATGACATCCTTAGCTCTTCCCTTGTCCACTGATGCAGTCACTCCATTGTAGAAGGCCACTAGATCAGTCAGGCACAATTTGCCCTTGGTGAAGCCATGTTGGCTGTCTCTAATTGCCTCTCTGCCTTCTATATGTTTCAGCATGTCTTCCAGGAGGATCTGCTCCATGATCTTCCCAGGCACACAGGTGAGGCAGAATGGTTGGTCGTTCTCAGGGTCCTCCTTTTTACCCATTTTAAACATGGGCACAACATTCCCCTTCTTTCAGTCACCAGGGTCTTCACCTGACTGACATGACTTTTCAAATATGGTGGAGAGTGGCTTGGCAACTACATCAGGCAATTCCCTCAGGACTCTGGGATGCATCTCATCAGGTCCCATGGACTTGTGTATGTTCAGGTTCCTCAGGCGGTCTCGACCTGATCTTCTCCTATGATGGGAGGGACTTTGTTCCCCCAGTCTGTGTCTTGAGGGACTCGAGACATGTGGGAATAGAAATTACCCTTGAAAACTGAAGCAAAGAAGTTGTTGAGTACCTCAGCCTTCTCCGTATCGGTTGTCACCAGCTCTCCTGTCTTATTTATTGGGGGGGTACATTTTCTTTAATCTTCCTTTTTTGGACAACATACCTGTAAAAGCCCTTATTATTATTGTTCACATCACTTGCCAAATTCAGCTCCAGCTGTGCCTTAGCTTTCTTAATCCCATCCCTACACATCTGGGCAGCATCCCTGTGTTCTTCCCAGGATACACATCCATGGTTCCACTGCCTGTGCATTTCCCTCTTGCCCTTTAGTTTGACCAGCAGGTCTCAACTCAGCCATGCTGGTCTCCTGTCTTCCTTGCCTGATTTCTTACACATGGGAATCGAGAGCTCTTGCGCTCCAAGAAAAACATCCTTAAAGAACTGCCAGCTCTGTTCAGCTCCTTTGTCCCTGAGGGCAATTTCCCATGGGGTCCCATCCCCTAATTCCTTAAACAACTGAAAGTGCTCTCCTAACATTCAGCATCCTGACTCTATTGGTCCATATCCCTCAAGATTCTGAATTCCACCAGAGCATGATCACTGCAGCCCAAGCTGCCACCAATCTTGACATCCCTAATTAGTTCTTCCCTGTTGGTGAGCAACAGGCCCAGTAGCACTTCTCCTCTGGTTGAGGCTGTGTCATGGTTTAACCCCAGCCAGCAACTCAGCACCACGCAGCCACTCGCTCACTCCCCCTGCCCCGGTGGGATGGGGGAGAGAATCGGAGGAGTAAGAGTGAGAAACACTCCTGGGTTGAGATAAGAACAGTTTAATAAGTGGAATACAGTAAAATAGTAATGATAATAATAACAATATAATAATAATAGTAATAATAATATCCAAAGCAAGTGATGCACAATGCAATTGCTCACCACCCGCCGACGGATACCCAGCCAGTTCCCGAGCAGTGATCGCTGCTCCCCAGCCAACCCCCCCAGTTTGTATACTGCCCATGACGCCATATGGTATGGAATAGCCCTTTGGGCAGTTTGGATCAACTATTCTGGCTGTACCCCCTCCCAGCTTCTTGTGCCCCTGGCAGAGCATGGGAAGCTGAAAAGTCCTTGACTGGCATAAGCAGTACTGAGCAACAACTAAACCATCAGTGTGTTACCAGCATTCTTCTCATCCTAAATCCAAACCACAGCACTGTGCCTGCTACTAGGAAGAAAATTAACTCTGTCCCAGCCAAGACCAGGACAGGCTGTCTATCCCCTGGATTAAAAAGTTATCCTCAACTCACTGCAAGAGTCTCCCGCACTGCTTACAGCTTGCTGTGCTGCTTTTCCAGCGGATGTTAGGGTGATAAGTCCCCCCAGCAGGATCAGAGACTGCAAACATGATGCTTTCTGTAGTTGAAGTAATAACGCTTCATCTACAGGCTCCCCTTAGTCAGGGGGCCCATAGCAAACACCAACCACAATGTTTCCTTTGTTGGTGTGGCCCCTAATTTTTACCCATAAGCTCTCAACCTGTTCATCACTGGTTTTCAAAGACAGCTCTGTGCAGTCAATCCAGTCTTTTACATAGAGGGTAACCCCCCCACCTCTCCTTCTTTGCCTATCCCTCCTGAACAGTTTATAGTCATCAATTGCAGCTCTCCAGTCATGCGATTTATCCCACCACATTTCAGCAATAGTAATTAGCTCATAACTTTCCAGCTGCACAGTAGCTAGCAGCTCCTCCTGCTTGTTACCCATGCTGCATGCACTGGTATAGAGACACTTCAGCTGGGCTATTAGCCATGTCACCTTTTTAGAGGAATAAGCCCTAATTCCTTTGAGGCATTTCACAGGTGTTTCCCTATTGGTTCCTAACACATCAGCAGCCCCTGGCTCTTCTCTGTTGCTCAAGACTTCATCCACTTTTACAGAATTTTTTTTCAATGCTACAGAAGGGAAACTGGAGGAGAGAGATTTAGGCTAGAGTTTGATGAACTCTCCAAAGCAGCACAAATCAGTGTCACCACTGATAGAAATAGTCCTGTTCTTCCTACACTTCAAGAAGTTTGTGCTACAGATGTGACTGGTGCAGCTGTGCTGGGGAAGTTGCACTACATGAATGGGTACAAGTGAAGGGACAAAACCCCTGCTAGTCTCTCTTGACTGCCAGCAAAGCTACAGTTAAAAAATGTTGGAGAAGAGTTGCATTTTGTGTTTTGGAAGGTTTCTTCCCATATCCTTAAGCTCTAACTCTGAATTAATTAGGTAAAGGAGAATAGTAAAATGGTGTTAAAATATAGCACACCAAAAAGAAAAACATCTAATCTCTATGCAGTTAGTTTCTGTGGTAGGCTGAGAGATATCACTGATTTCTGTTTCTGCAAAATGTGGAAATAATACTTTGCATGTTAAGCCCGTCAGGGCCAAATTTCACAGTCCTTTAAGATCTATTGAACTTTTGGGGAACCAGCTGCTGCTAGATTCCAACATTAGGGGGGTGTAACAATGAATAATTGAGAGCCCATTCTGCAATTCATTGCCTGGCTCTGTTCCTGTGGTGACTTGATCCTGGCCTTCTCCTGTCTGCCTTTCATGCCCTGCTCTTTTGACAAAGGGTATTTTCCAAAAGTAGAGATTTAGTGCCCTAAACTGCCAGAACTCTGTTTTCCTCCTTCATTTCCTCTTTTTTTTTCCACTTGCCTTTCTGCAGATGAAAATGTATTGTAACGAATTTGCCCCTCTGTAAAACTAGCTGTATATTTTTGTCCTGGTTTTGGCTAGGATAGAGTTAATTTTCTTCCTAGTAGCAGGCACAGTGCTGTGGTTTGGATTTAGTAGGAGAAGAATGCTGATAACACGCTGATGGTTTAGTTGTTGCTCAGTACTGCTTATGCCAGTCAAGGACTTTTCAGCTTCCCATGCTCTGCCAGGGGCACAAGAAACTGGGAGGGGGCCCAGCCAGAACAGTTGATCCAAACTGCCCCAAGGGCTATTCCATACCATACGGCGTCATGGGCAGTATAGAAACTGGGGGGGGTTGGCCGGGGAGCAGCGATCGCTGCTCGGGAACTGTCTGGGTATCCGTCGGCGGGTGGTGAGCAATTGCATTGTGCATCACTTGCTTTGTATGTTATTATTACTATTATTATTAAATTGTTATTATTACTACTATTATTTTACTTCATTTTATTTCATTTATTAAACTGTTCTTATCTCAACCCAGGAGTGTTTCTCACTCTTACTCCTCTGATTCTCTCCCCCATCCCACCGGGGCAGGGGCAGTGAGTGAGCGGCTGCGTGGTGCTGAGTTGCTGGCTGGGGCTAAACCACGACAGTCCCAGCTGAAACCAGGACAACCTAATAAATTACATATATTCTTTTTCTTCCCTGTCCCATAGTTTAAAAACAGCAAGTGGAAACTCAATTTTATTTTTCTTTTTATCCAAAATGTCACGCAACTTTACAGACAATTGTTAAACCTCATAACCTTCAAACAAAAAAAATGTGTCTGTGCCCTTTGTCAAGAAGGAAACAGAAGAACAGAGATATTAAATGACCTGTTGACAAGCATACCAGAAAATTAGTGGCAGCATCAGGAATGAAACAAAAATAAAAAGTCCTATCTCACCATTTCTTGTATCAACCATAGAGTCTTCATCACTGTCCTTGTAATGTAATGCATAGCAGTGTATGACAACTTCCACTGATGCTCCACCATTAGCAACTTCATTACTTAATATTTCCTTTTTCTGGAGATGGGATAATGTTGCAATAAAATTTTTCAATGTAGATTATTCCCTGCCTGTAACAATTATCTCTAAAACCTGGATGTGATTGTTCAGTGTTTTATGCCTTGAAAACAGTGTATCTTCAACAATTTGTACTCCACAAGCAAGAATAATTTAGTGGTTTTTTTTTTTTTTTTATAGGATATTGGGATAACTAGAAAAGATGGCCCTCTTCTTAAGGGAAGCCTAGTAAGGGCTTTAATTTTCTTAGATTATTGCCATCCAAGTTGAACACTAGGGGTCATATTTAGATAACCAGAGCACATTAGGGAGAAAAAATAACCACAGGCTCTCACCAACAACCCATGAATGTTTAACAGTTCACAGAGGAACAGCAGTGACTTTCATAGTATATAGCGCAAATGCTGGTTTGCTTTGAAGTGCTGGGTCAACTCCTGTATTTCTGTGCTTTCACTAGGAGTTTGGAAACAAAATGGGAAGGCTCACAACATGCTTACAGCATCAGACCAGTTCTATCTTTTCCCCTAAAAAGGAACGTTCCTGCACAGATGTCTGAGTCTGTGCTCTGTCCCTCTTGTATTTTCAGTAGCACACCTATTCCAGTTGAGGAAAAGTGGGGCACAACATTTTTGTTGTTGAGCCAAAGTGCTCTTGGGAAACCCAGAAAGTTCATTTAGGAGCCAGATTCAGAGGGAGTGACACTGGTTGTTTCATCAGTTTTACTAAGCTTTTGTATACTTACACATTTCTTGAAGTTAACTTTCACCACCTATAATCCCCATAGAAGAGAGCTGACTTCAGGCAAAGTACCTTGACATTACATAGATTCCTGGAAGCCCAAATAATGCCCTTGTGAGGAACAGATGTAGTATAACATTAATTTTTCATCATTTTACAATAGTGGAAAGAGACTGCAGGAGATACGTGCTTTTATGGAAGTGCAGCTCTACCAGTGTTGAGAGAGATGTGTCCAGTTATGGCGAACAAGAAATGCTAAAAGTGGCCTGATGGACATCTTTGCAATCCCACTAACCCCAGCTGTGCAGTGGTTCCCCAGCAGCTGTGGAGAGCTCGCATACTCATGCTGTTATGGATTGTCATAATTCTCAGTTGATGTCAACTTGCAGCATTGTGCTACTGCAGGTCCATACAATGAAATGTAAATGTAGAAAATAAGCATTAGCTCATGCCTAATGCCTTTCTGTCCACATGGCTTGCTTGTTTCCTACATTATAGTTTCCACTGCTTTGTCCAGTCACCTTTAAATGTCCTAAGTATTGGAGTTTCCACCATTGCCTTTAGGAGACTATTTCACAGTTTAAAATGTCTTATTATTCCTAATTAAACTCCCATGTAAAGAATTCCTTCCCACAACTAGAGCCAGATTGTAACCGTTCTTTCATGTATATGCAAGCTGAAGAAGGAAAAGGGAGCTTGAATTTATCCCTGCCCTGTGAGGTAAATGCAGAACCAGCATCAAACAACTCTCTAAAGAATCTTCTTTCAAATTAAAAATGATGAACATATGTAATATATACAGTTAGTTTGAACTTGGATGCTGTAGAAAATGTGAATCAGAACTGAAAATAAATAAGAAGTTCAAGACAAATAGAAGGTGTAGTGGATTTTTACTACCTTAAAGCTTTTTTAAGAACATTTGCTGCTATTCCTTACTAAAGATACGGTGTCACATATATATCTTTGAATCTTTCTCTGAAAATGTACTGCCACAATTAAGTATCCCCACTGTTTTGTGGAGCTTCTTGTGAAACTCTTTGACCACTACAACAGCTCTTTCTTAAATGGTTAACAATTTACTCCAAAGCCTTAGTAGTAACAGGTTATCCCTCGAAGCAGGGATTCGTGATCAGGCATGATGATAAGAGACCCTGGATTTGTAGATTTGACTAAAACTCATTAGCATTTTGGGCAATAATAACAGATTAAGTCCTTATTGTCCCGGTTAAATTCCAATTTACCTCTCTTGTGCTGACATTTAGTTCTCCTGTAGTTTCAAATTGAATGTGCTGTTTTTCATTTCCCTTCTCAAAAACGGTTGCACAACATTGCTAATACATAGTGGCTGCTTTGGTTACATCTCAGACACTGAGCCTTAACGCTGAGTGGAATAACTGGGGAAATACTTCAACCCCTAAATATTCTGCATGAAAACAAAAAGCTCTAGCAATGTAGAAATTTAGCAGTATAGACATTTTTTGTTAAAATGCATCACATAATTTGCCCTTCAGAAACCCATGCTTTCCTCACATATATCAAGTTTATCTCTGGTTTGATTTCAGAAAAATCAGAACAATATCAGCTGAGACCTAAAAGGACTAAAACAACTTTTAGCAGAGACAAAAACCTGCAGGAATAAAAAAGAAACTTTTAAAAATGCTCCAATTCAAATGAAAAGAACTGTATTTAAAATATACTTGCTTTCTTTAAGTTATCTGGGAAAAGATCAGCTTGTCTAAAGAAATGACTTGGCTTTAGACAGCAGTATACAAAGCACACCAAATACCAACTGTTGAGACTTAGGTCTGTAACCGGGATACCAAAAAATTATATTACTTACATGCTTTTTCCGGCTTGAGCAAAGAAAAGCACCATACAACTGAGAGCCTGAGCAAACATGGCTTTTCCTACTGTATACGGCTGGATTTGTGGGATCATTCCAAGCACTCTGGCATGCCAAGGAGCATTGGGTAACTACCTCCCCCCACTCAGCAGGACAGATTTTGATCTGGGGGTGGGCGGTAGCACGATGCTGACCCTGTCTTGAGGGTGGGCGAGAAGAGTACAGGTCTAGCTCATGGTCCTTGGGGATGGGCTTGTGGGACCCTTCCTGCCCTGAGGGGTGTGTTAGGGCCTCGTGACAGGCTGTAACCAATATCCTTCAGGTAAGTGGTGAAAGGCACATGAAAGCAACCCAGCTGCCCTAAACAATGCACCTCTGTCTTGGCTTTTCATTCCGTCTGCCACTGGAAGCTCGTTCTTGCCCCTCCTGCTTTATTCTCTAATAGGATGTGATCTATCTTGCAACTGCAAAGTGCTTCAAATCTTATCCTTTAGTGACATTGCGTTTTATGAAGCTTGTGAAAATGATGAGAGACACCAGAGACTAAGAGGACTGTTTGCTTAGTGGATTATGGGAGCAAATTATTAGTGGTAACACACAGAGGATCTCTGTGTGTTTGATCTCTCCATGTATCTGGTTTAGTGTCAGCTGTTGGCAAAGAAGATGAAAAGAGAATCTATGTTACAGGCAGCCATGGGGTAATGAAAAGAAAAATGTCTTCTTCATAGTCTGTGAATTGATTTTTTATTAGTGCATTAATGTCACGGATGGAGTGAGAGAGAAGCAACAATATATTGATATAAACCAGTGAGTTAACTAAGTTCAATGGTAAATGCAACAGTGGTTTAACAAGATTCAATGGCAAGGTACACTTGGTTATTTACTGCATAGAGGACAGGGTCAGACAAAACTGTCAGGGAGACCCTCCTGTTGAGTTATGAGGTTCAGAAAGGACCCCCTTGCTTTCTAAACTCCTTCCTCAGAGAGGAGTCTAGGTGCAGCTGGATCCAATCCTAGTCCCAGACTCGGTCAACGGTTTATGTCTAAAGGATTATATATGAGCAATCAATCCTTTATAGCACTTAGCTAAGACTTCAAAGTTTAGCATGCTATTAGTCACTTACCGAGGATCTGTTGTGGCAAGGAATCTCTTGACCTCGAGGAATAACCTTGAGAGGTGTCCCTACTCAAGGGGAGATCCTGGCGTGCAGCCTGCTGCTGTGCAGGAGAGCTCAAGGGGCCCTGGGCTGTCCACTATTTATAGAGTAAGATGATTGACTGATAGTCATATTTGCATACTGATTGCAGATGTTAGTTTCTTCCAAATTTGGCTTGAGTTGGACATTGACCAGCACTGTGGTCAGGTGGACATATTGCCAGAAATTAGCCCTTGGCTATTGTGTTGTTATCTGTCTCTCCCAAATCCACTTTGAGCTGACCAGACACATCCATCACGACCGCCACTGGTGGTTATCGCTTGAGCAGGGTTATGGGAAAAGGTCAGGTGGGGGAGCACACCACCACAATTAAAGAAGTTTTAAGAGTGTGCTATTTGCTAGTCACAATAAAAATGTTGAAAGTAACTGATAGGTAGTTCAAATCCAAATTTTACTTCTCCCAAAACCAATAAAATAAAGGTTTATAAACCTAAAGATTATAGAAATATCTTTCAGATGAATGTGTTACTGAAAGACAATTATTGTTTTGGATTTTGTAAGAACTAATACATGATACCAAACCTGATTTATAAGAATGGTATATCTGATTAATCTAATTTTTCTGAACTGAATGAAGACTAACACTAATCAAACATGATAAATAATGAAAAATATATGGACTTGAAAAAATAGTACTGAAATTCAAGTATCAAATACTCTTAGATCTGCCAGTGCAAAAATGGTTAACTGAATTTGTTATGAAAATGTCTGACTGTCCCTTGCTAGGGAGTGGGGGACCCTCATTTTACACAGACACACGGTGGCATTCCCATGATGCCTGAGCATGTGCCACTTTCCACCCCTGGCTATGCATGCTAAAGGAGCGGTTTAGCCTTTCTATGATGTAGATGCAAAGAACTGGCACAGCGTGGGCAGCTGTCAGTCAAAGACTATGACCGTTCATCCCCCACCCATCCTGCTCAGCATGGCACAGAGCTCGTCAGTGATTCTAGCTGTTGAGAAAAAGAAAAAAAAATCACCTTTTTTGAGTGTTTTTTTAATTCTGTGCTGAATCACATTCCTGAAAAATGCCATCCTGTGGAAAGAGATCCAAATCATGTGCTCTTACAAGGAGAGTCCCTCTTTTTTCCTGAGCTTAGCTAATCCCTCCCTTGCAGAATGACTTGATTTGTATCTGGTTTAAAGATAAAATTCTGGTATTTTTCTTTAGCTACATCAATCCTGCAGATATTCAGACAGTACTGTGGAAATTGAATTTTGATCTGGTTCTCCTTCGCTCAGATTTAGGGCATATTCCCTGCTGTTGTAAGTTGCTACATGACAATTTTCACCCATGGAGAATCTGTTTCCTAGGTTCTGAATCAGAATCAGACCCACCCCAAACAATCCTGCCATTTATTTCTGTTGTTAGCAAAAACCTCTCACTCCCCTCCTGGGACCTTCCCTCTCCCTCATCTGGGACATTTAAGGCTCCAGGTTTTTCCAGCATGACTCCAGAATCATTCTGTTTACTTAGAATGAAGAAAATCAAGACATAGCCAGTATCCAGCATTCAGTTTCTGATTCAGTTACATCCTGAAAGTAGACTTTACATGAAAAACAGCCATTTCAATAAATCCAGCTAGCTTTTTCAACATAGGCTCTGCCTAGGCTAGCAGTTGGAAAGGCCAGGTGTACCTGTTAGTCTAACCTCAGTGCCTGGAAACATTATGGAGAGGATCATACTGGGTGCTATTGAAAGGCATTTAAAGAACAATGCAATCATCAGGCACAGTCAGCATGGGTTCACAAAGGGAAAGTCCTGTCTAACTAATTTGATCTCCTTCTATGATCAGGTCACGAGCCTAGTGGATGAAGGGAAGGTGGTGGATGTAGTTTTTCTGGATTTTCGTAAGGCTTTTGATGCTGTTCCTCACAGCATCCTTCTGGACAAGTTGTCCAGCTGTGGGAAGAGCAGGTTCACGTGGCTCTGAGTGAAGAACTGGCTGAAGGGCAGGGCTCAGAGGGTTGTAGTGAATGGGGCTGCATCTGGCTGGTGACCGGTCACCAGCGATGTTCCTCAGGGCTCAGTTCTAGGGCCAGTCCTGTTCAATATTTTTATCAGTGATCTGGATGCAGGAGTTGAATGCACCATTAGCAAGTTTGCTGATGATACCAAACTGGGAGTAATGGTTTTAAACTAAAGAAGAATAGATTTAGACTAGACATAAAGAAGAAATTTTTTACAGTGAGGGTGGTAAAGCACTGGAACAGGTTGCCCAGAGACATAGTGGAGGCCCCATCCCTGGAAACATTCCAGGTCAGGTTGGATGGGGCTCTGAGTGACCTGATCTGGTTAAAGCTGTCCCTGCTCACTGCAGGGGGGTTGGGCTGGATGACCTCTAAAGGTCCCTTCTAACCCAAAGCATTCTGTGATTCTATGATTCTGTAGGAGGTGCTGTTGACTCTCTTGAGGGACAGGAGGCTTTGCAGAGGGATCTGGATAGACTGGAGCATTGGGCAATGATTAATGGGATGAAATTTAACAAGTCCAAATGCCGGATTCTGCACCTAGGACAGAGTAACTCTGGGCACAAGTATGGATTGGGAGAGCAGTGGCTGGAGAGCAGCCCTGCAGAAAGGGGTCTGGGGGTGCTGGGTGACAGCAGGCTCAACAGGAGTCAGCAGTGTGCCCTGGCAGCCAGGAGGGCAAACTGCATCCTGGGGTGCATCAAACACAGCATAACCAGCCGGTTAAAAGAGGTGATGATCCTGCTGTATTCAGCACTGGTGCAGCCTCACCTTGAGTACTGCGTGCAGTTCTGGGCCCCACAATTTAAGAAGGATGTGAAGGTCCTTGAATGCATCCAGAGGAGGGCAACAGAGCTGGTGACAGGGCTGGAAGGCATGTCCTATGAGGAGTGGCTGAGGACTCTGGGCTTGTCTAGAGTGGAGAAAAGGAGGCTGAGGGGCGACCTCATTGCTCTCTCCAGCTTCCTGAGGAGGGGAAGTGGAGAGGGAGGTGCTGAGCTCTTCTCCCTGGGATCCAGTGCCAGGACGCGGGGGAATGGTTCAAGGCTGCACCAGGGGAGGTTCAGACTGGACGTTAGGAAGCTTTTCTTTACGGAGAGGGTGGTCAAACACTGGAACAGGCTTCCTAGAGAGGTGGTGGATGCCCCAAGCCTGTCAGTGTTTGAGGCCTTTGGACAATGCCCTTAACAACATGCTTTAGCTTTTGGTCAGCCCTGAAGTGGTCAGGCAGTTGGACTAGATGCTCATTGTAGGTGCCTTCCAACTGAAATAGTCTATTCTATTGGTCTGAGTTCCTACTGCACACACAAACTGTAATATCCTCAGAATACCACAGTTTTTCAGTGAGCTCAAGCACCGTGAAAAATAGACATCCAGACTGGCTAAGCAGAGATGTGTCATAAACCTGAATATATATTCCTCTTGCACACAAAATCAAAATTCAAGCTTGAGTTGGGAATGCACATGATTTAGGAGATGAAGCCTGTATAAGAACCCTGAAGTTTTAACATGTTAAGTTTTAAAATAATAAAAAGGAACTATTTCATAAGTGATCTAACAACTTTCTATTAAAAAGCAATTTTATTGGGTTCACATGGCAAGGTTTTGGTAGCAGGGGGGCTGAAGGGGTGGCTTCTGTGAGAAGACACCAGAAACTGCCCCCATGTCCAATAGAGCCAGTGCCAGCTGACTCCAAGACGGACTCGCCGCTGGCCAAAGCTGAGCCCATCAGTGACAGTGGTAGCGCATCTGTGATGACATAGTTAAGAAGGGGGAGAAACTGCTGCACAATTGCGGCTGGAGAGAGGAGTGAGAATATGTGAGAGGAACAACCCTGCAGACACCAAGGTCAGTGAAGAAGGAGGGGAGGAGGTGCTCCGGGCACCAGAGCAGAGATTCCCCTGCATCCTGTGGTGACGACCATGGTGAGGCAGCTGTGCCCCTGCACCCATGGAGGCCCATGCTGGAGCAGGTGGATGTGCCCGAAGGAGGCTGTGACCCCGTGGGAAGCCCACGCTGGAGCAGGCTCCTGGCAGGACCTGTGACCCCGTGGGGGACCCACGCTGGAGCAGTCTGTTCCTGCAGGACTGCAGCCTGTGGAAAGGACCCATGCTGGTACAGTTCATGAAGGACTGTGTCCTGTGGGAGGGACCCCACGCTGGAGCAGGGGAAGAGTGTGAGGAGGAAGGAGCAGGAGAGACAACATGTGATGAACTGACCACAACCCCCATTCCCTGCCCCCCTGCACCACTTGGGAAGAGGAGGTTAGAAGAGTAGGGAGTGAAGTTGAGCCCAGGAAGAAGGGAGGGGTGGGGGAAAGGCGTTTTTAGATTTGTCCTTATTTCTCATTACCCTACTCTGATTTGATTGTCAATAAATTAATTTCCCCAAGTCGAGTCTGTTTTGCCCATGATGGTAACTGCTGAGTGATCTCCCTGTCTTTATCTTGAACCATGAGCTTTTCATCATGTTTTGTCCCCTTGTCCTGTTGAGGAGGGGGTGTCATAGAGCAGCTTGGTGGGCACCTTGGCGGCTAGCCTAGGTCAACCCACGACAGCAGTTGATTCAGGAGACAAAGAAAACCTGGATTTATTGTTATGTTATTTTGCAGTATAAAATAGGTTTCTAATATCCATAATTTTATTTTCTGTAAATGTGGAGAAAAACAGTGATTACAAGAAAAATAGTTGGTGATGTTTTTCATGTAAGCTAACAATATTTGCATTGTAGGTGGTTTCAGACAAATAGAAGAAAAACAAACAGCATGTATGCAAAGGGTTCAACAGGCTTGGGTGATGGCATCCCCATGCTAATGGATGATTCAGGAGCTCATTTGGGTTTCTTTTCTCCCAGTTTATTAACCTACTCATTGTCAGATGCCTTATGACAGACTGAAAAGGACACTGCTGTATGTAGACTGACTGTTCAGCTTCTAGGGAACTTTCCCCAAGATGGCACGTACTGGAGCTCACTGCAATTTCTGTCCAGGGCATATGTCTGGATTCACTTTACCACTGTGTTGTTGGGTCTTGCCTCTATATAGAAAAGCAATACAGGAAGAGTGTGCCAGGGCCTGGGGAGCAGCCTATGCAGCTGAGGGTGGAGACTAGAGAACTTCTATAGCCAAAGGATTTGATTTTCTCTTGATCTGAAACTTCCACAAGAATGGGAACTATGATCAGATGTTTTTATCTAGGCCCAATAGTGTGACTGAGTTTGCACTGCTGAGAAAGTTTCTCAAAGGGACAGCCCAGTGAGGAGGAAACCATACAGCACCACTAATGATGCTTTAGTGGGCTAATCTGTCCCTGTGAAAAGGGACCAACTGTGATATACATTAGTGAGAAAGAATGAACCAGTCCAATTAAGTTAGAAGACTTGGAACAGCATAAAGTAATTGGATCTATGTCCTGGTTTCAGCTGGCATAGGGTTCATTTTCTTCCTAGTAGCTGGCACAGTGCTGTGTTTTGGATTTAGGATGAGAAGAATGTTGATAACACCCTGATGGTTTAGTTGTTGCTCAGTACTGCTTATGCCAGTCAAGGACTTTTCAGCTTCCCATGCTCTGCCAGGGGCACAAGAAACTGGGAGGGGGCACAGCCAGGAGAGCTGACCCCAACTGCCCCAAGGGCCATTCCATACCATACGGCATCATGGGCAGTATAGAAACTGGGGGGGGTTGGCTGGGGGGCAGCGATCGCTGCTCGGGAACTGGCTGGGTATCCGTCGGCGGGTGGTGAGCAATTGCATTGTGCATCACTTGCTTTGTATGTTATTATTACTATTATTATTAAATTGTTATTATTACTACTATTATTTTACTTCATTTTATTTCATTTATTAAACTGTTCTTATCTCAACCCAGGAGTGTTTCTCACTCTTACTCCTCCGATTCTCTCCCCCATCCCACCGGGGCAGGGGCAGTGAGCGAGCGGCTGTGTGGTGCTTAGTTGCTGGCTGGGGTTAAACCACAACAACCTAACAGCAACTTTCATGAAAGATTTCTTCTTGGAAGGAGACAGCAAAAGGCAGCAAACAGTATACAGAGGGTCACTCTGAATGGTGCTTCCAGCTGCGGTCCATTTCCAACGCTCTACCTTAAGCAGGAGGAGAAAATGTCCAGCATTTCATCTATGTAGCTGACAGGAGACAAAAAAATTGCAGAAAAATTCAACACACAATCATGCAAGCCTAACAGTCCAGAGATAATACTTATGCTGTAACTGCAGTCTTCAGTTCAGCCCCATTTTGTTCTTCCATCCTCCTTTTTAATGACTGTTGCCTAAGACCAAGTGTTGCCAGTCAAAACTCTCAACTGACTTTAAAAAATAATTAAAACTCCCCCCCCAAAATAGACCTGTTATCAATCACTACAAAAACACACACACACATAATTACTCCAGAAATATTCAGGAACCTTGAAACACTGTTTACTGAGTAATAACATCTTAGAAGGGATATTCTGGTGTTACGCATATACAGGATGACCACCAGCAGTGTGTTGTATCAGGGTATATTTTTGGTGTATGAACCAAAGCGAGCAGCCCTGATGAGCAAAAGGGAAATGTACAGCTAAAGAAATCCCAGTGTCAAGACTTCTAGTGTAGTCTGAGGTTTTTCCTGTAAATGGGTACTTTTCCTGTGCTTTAAGTTATAACCAAATGCTTTTCTACAAAACAATAGCAGTCTCAGCAAAACTGTTTTGTTAAAATAAAAAACCCCAAGGATCAAAACGAAAAGCCTTTTAAACTGTTTGAAGAATACAGGAAATCTAACAGACCTAAGAGCTCTGCTTTTCTTTTCCCCTAATTATTCTTGGCTAGATGTCTTAATGCTCACTTTTTATTTATTGATAACTGCTTTGAACTCCTGTGAGCTCATGTGTCAATCCATATGCTCTGTCACATGCAATCAATTAGTTTACATTGGCTACTGGCTGTAGCCTTTAATACATGTGGGACCTAACACAATTATCTCCAGTTATGGGGAAGTCTTACAGCAGTCAGTGGGAGCATCGAATGAATGAGCACTGCAGGAGTACAGTGTTTGCTCTGCCTGGTATTTCCCAAGTGTCAAGGCACAAAACAAACCCCAAAATACAAGAAAATCCAAACCCAAACCAAAGATACAAACACCCCCAAACACCAACCTAAACACCTGTGGAGAAAGACTTAAGGGTATTGGTGGATGAAAAACTGAATATGAGCCAGCAATATGCACTTGCAGCACAGAAAGCCAACCATATCCTGGGCTGCATCAAGTGTGGCCAGCAGGAAGAGGGAGGTGATTCTCCACCTCTACTCCGCTCTCGTGAGACCCCACCTGGAGCCCTGTATCCAGTTCTGGGGTCCCCAGTACAAGGAAGACATGGAGCAGGTCCAGAGGAGGGCCACAAAGGTGATCAGGGGGCTGGAGCACCTCCGGTATGAGGCCAGGCTGAGAGAGTTGGGGTTGTTCAGCCTGGAGAAGAGAAGGCTGCGAGGAGACCTTATTGCGGCCTTCCAGTACTGAAAGGGGGCCTACAGGAAAGGTGGGAAGGGACTCTTTATCAGGGAATGTAGTGATAGGACGAGGGGTAACAATTTTAAACTGAGTGTAGATTTAGATTAGACATAAGGAAGAAATTCTTTATTGTGAGGGTGGTGAGAGACTGGAACAGGTTGCCCAGAGAAGCTGTGGATGCCCCCTCCCTGGAAGTGTTCAAGGCCAGGTTGGATGGGGCTTTGAGCAACCTGATCTAGTAGGAGGTGTCCCTGCCCATGGCAGAGGGATGGAACAAGATGATATTTAAGGTCCCTTCCAACCCAAACCATTCTATGATTCTATGATTCTATGTGTGATGGGTTGACCCTGGCTGGATGCCAGGTGCCCACCAAGACACTCCATAACTCCCCCTCCTCAGCTGGACAGGGGGACAAAATGTGATGAAAAGCTCATGGGTCAAGATAAAGACAGGGAGAGATCACTCAGCAATTACCAAACCAGACTCAGCTCGGGGAAATTAATTTAATTTATTGCCAGTCAAAGGTCAGAGTAGGATAATGAGAAATAAAACCAAATCACAAAACACCTTCCCCCCACCCCTCCCTTCTTCTTGGGCTCAACTTCACTCCCGATTTTCTCTACCTCCTCCCCCTGAGTGGCGCAGGGGGATGGGGAATGGGGGTTGGGGTCAGTTCATCACACGTCGTCTCTGCCGCTCCTTCCTCCTCAGGGGAGGACTCCTCACACTCTTCCCCTGCTCCAGTGTGAGGTTCCTTCATGAACTTCTCCAACATGGGTCCCTCCCACAGGCTTCAGTCCTTCACAAACTGCTCCAGCATGAGTCCTTTCAATGTGTCCTTTCCATGGGTTGCAGTCTTTCAGGAACAGACTGCTCCAGCATTGGGTCCTCTGCACGGGGTCACAGGTCCTGCCAGGAGCCTGCTCCAGCATGGGCTCTCCACGGGGTCACAGCTTCCTTCAGGGCACATCCACCTGTTCCGGCATGGGGTCCTCCCTGGGCTGCAGGTGGATATCTGCTCCACTGTGGACCTCCATGGGCTGCAGGGGGACAATCTGCTTCACTATAGTCTTCACCATGGGCTGCAGGGGAATCTCTGCTCTGGTGCCTGGAGCACCTCCTGCCCTCCTTCTTCACTGACCTTGGTGTCTGCAGGGTTGTTCCCCTCATATATTCTCACTCCTCACTCCTGCTGCTGTTGCACAGCAATTTCTACCCCTTCTTAACTATGTTATCACAGAGGCGCTACCACTGTCACTGATGGGCTCAGCTTTGGCCAGTGGCGAGTCCGTCTTGGAGTCAGCTGGAACTGGCTTCTTCTCACAGAAACCACCCCTGCAGCCCCCCTGCTACCAAAACCTTGCCACACAAACCCAATACACTATGATTCTTTCTTTCTGTCACAGATGAGTGGAATGCACGTCGCTCAAAAGAGAGAAGCAGCAATATATCTTACTGAGATAAAATAATAATTTGTCAGAGTTCAATGAATTTGATGGAATTTAACAAAGTGTAACAGGGGTTTGCCAATTCAATAAGTTGAATAAGTTTGATGGCGAGGTTCACCTTATTAATTACTGCATGGAAGAAAGGTACAAAGGAAAATTGAGTTAGTAAAACTTACAAAGTTTAACCAAGGTATTAGTCACTTACCAAGGGTCTGTTGCAGCAAGGAATCTCTCAACATCGAGGAATAAGGGATCTCAACATCAAGGAGTAAGGGATCTCTCTGCCTCGGGCAAGGAAGGATCTCTGAGTCTCAGGTGAGGAATCTCAAAACTTGAGAGGCATCCCTGCTCAAGGGGAGAGTTACCTGGCAGCAGTCTAGCTGCATTTCAGGGGGGGGGCTCAAATCGGGCTCATCCAAGGTTCTGCCATTGGTAAAAGGTGTCTCTGCCTTGAGGAGGAACCTTGAGAGGCACCCAGCTCAAGGGGAGATCACTGCCATGCAGCCACGCTGCCTAGCAGAGAGAGCTCAAAGAAGGCTCACTTAGGCTGTCGTATTTATGGAATAAAGTGGGTGGCTCATAGTCAAATCACATGCGATGAAAAGGTAGGCATGAGACTCCTCGTACCCACAACTAACTTTGTTTTTTGATAAATGAGTTTTGGAAAATCCACCTGTTATTTATGCATTAATTGCATGATTGGTGTTCCAAACTCATATGTATTGATGTTTACTGTGTCACACTGTTTCTTTGTGGGTTTTCAGAGAAGAGATTGAAACTAGAGGAGTTCTTGGCCTGGCTACAGCTCAGGCCTTTGCCTCCTTTGGAGCCTGTACCAAACTACTGTTAGTTTGGTTAAGGGGTCAAGCGCATCCGTCACTCACTCTCTCTCTCTCTCTCTCTCTCTCTCTCTCTCTCTCTTTCTTTCTTTCTTTCTCTGAAGCACAGAGAGTTTAAAAAAGCCTTAGAGACACAATTTATCATCATTCACACAGATGTGAAGTACTGATTTCCCAAGAGTTTTCCTGGCTTTACAGCCTAGCAGCTATAAATCAAAGGTGCAATATTTGGTAGCAGCAGTGGTGGGTGTTCAATATCTTTATTTTGCTCTCAGAAAGGGCCCTTTTGAAGTGCCCATAGCACTTCAACTGTAGCAAAATCTGGCCAACACTGAATGCTTTCGAAAAATATCACAAACTAAAGGACAAAAGTATATCTCGAAAATCATTACTACTATTTTACTTCATATAAGATAGACTCTATGTTAGCCAGGTTTGGTGACTAAAATAACTAAAATGAAAATGATTGCAACTGCAGACTGATTACAAAAATGTCATGGTTTAGCCCCAGCCAGCAACTAAGCACCACACAGCCGCTCGCTCACTCCCCCTACCCCGATGGGATGGGGGAGAGAATCGGAGGAGTAAGAGTGAGAAACACTCCTGGGTTGAGATAAGAACAGTTTAATAATTGAAATAAAGTAAAATAATAATGATAATAGTAACAATATAATAATAATAATAATATCCAAAGCAAGTGATGCACAATGCAATTGCTCACCACCCGTCAACCGATACCCAGACAGTTCCCGAGCAGCGATCGCTGCTCCCCGGCCAACCCCCCCCCCAGTTTATATACTGAGCATGACGTCATATGGTATGGAATAGCCCTTGGGGCAGTTTGGATCAACTATTCTGGCTGTGCCCCCTCCCAGCTTCTTGTGTGCTTGGCAGAGCATGGGAAGCTGAAAAGTCCTTGACTAGCATAAGCAGTACTGAGCAACAACTAAACCATCAGTGTGTTATCAACATTCTTCTCCTACTAAATCCAAAACACAGCACTGTGCCTGCTGCTAGGAAGAAAATTAACTCTATCCCAGCCGAAACCAGGACAAAAAATTAGATAAATTCATATTAATTTCAAATTCATCTTGAACTGTTCTGTCAGGCTTCTAGAAGAAATACTGTCATATTATGAGATCTAACAAGGTAATAAGCATCACTACACAGGGAAAAATATACAAAAATTGCTTTTTCCTGATATTTTTCTGAAGTTTCTGAAAAGCAACATATTTTAGAACACTACATGCCCAAACTAAGCTTGTAAACATGTTAAGTAATTTCAGGTGTTAGAGTACATTAAATGGACATTACAGTACATGGGCCAGTCTTGTTTAACATCTTTATCAACGATCTGGATGAGGGGATTGAGTGCACCCTCAGTAAGTTTGCAGATGACACCAAACTGGGTGGGAGTGTCGATCTGCTGGAGGGTAGGATGGCCCTGCAGAGGGACCTGGACAGGCTGGACCGATGGGCCGAGGCCAACTGTATGAGGTTCAACAAGGCCAAGTGCCGGGTCCTGCACTTGGGTCACAACAACCCCATGCAACGCTACAGGCTTGGGGAAGGGTGGCTGGAAAGCTGCCTGGCAGAAAAGGATCTGGGGGTGTTGGTTGACAGCCGGCTGACCATGAGCCAGCAGTGTGCCCAGGTGGCCAAGAAGGCCAACAGCATCCTGGCTTGTATCAGGAATAGTGTGGCCAGCAGGAGCAGGGAGGTGATTGTCCCCCTGTACTCGGTGCTGGTGAGGCCGCACCTGGAATCCTGTGTCCAGTTTTGGGCCCCTCAGTACAAGAAGGACATTGGGGTGCTGGAGCGTGTCCAGAGAAGGGCAAGGAAGCTGGTGAAGGGTCTGGAGCACAGGTCTTATGAGGAGCGGCTGAGGGAACTGGGGTTGTTTAGCCTAGAGAAGAGGAGGCTGAGGGGAGACCTTATCACTCTCTACAACTGCCTGAAAGGAGGGTGTAGTGAGGTGGGTGTTGGTCTCTTCTCCCAAGTAGTTAGTGATAGGACGAGAGGAAATGGGCTCAAGCTGTGCCAGGGGAGGTTTAGATTGGATATTAGGAAAAATTTCTTCACGGAAAGGGTGGTCAAGAATTGGAACAGGCTGCCCAGAGAGGTGGTGGAGTCCCCATCCCTGGAAGCGTTCAAAAAATGGGTAGACGTGGCACTTTGGTACATGGTTTAGTCTAGTGTACCCTTAATTGGTTTTGTGGTGGACTTGGCAATGATAGGTTAATGGTTGGACTGGATGATCTTAAAGGTCTTTTCCAGCCTAAACAATTCTATGATTCTATTCTATGATTCCACTTTTCTCTCCCCCAAACAGTTGACATATGTGGTTGGTCCAAATGTTATAGTCTGCAAATGCTAATAGCTCATTAAAGTGTTGATTAGATATTACCTGACTCAAAAATCAAAATATTCAGATGACAGAGTGGTAAATTAGCTGTACAAGAACATAGTCATGAGAATACTCTTATTATATTATGATCATAAAAGACAGGTAGTAGTGTAAAATCTTCAGAATATTTTCTAATATTCTAATAATTTCTAATCTGAGAAACTAAATGAAATACATACAGTATGACTGCAATAATTAAAAAAACCCCTGGAAATATATTATTGTGTAACAATGTATGCAGGCTTAATGCCTAGCAATACAACAAATTGCAACACATTCCTGAATACTGGTAATTAGAGCCATGTTCTTCACATGCTGCAGTACAGAAGGGAGTCCTTTAGATTTAGCTCTTCATGTCTCTCATCGCATTATTATTCTGCCAGCTTGTTCCTGAACAGTCTACAGTAAACATTCAATGCAGAAAAGAAGCCAGGAAAGCACAGCAGAGTGTGACTTATGGAAAACAACTTGGTGTCCTTCAGTTTTTTTGTCTCTAAGTGTATTATTTTTACTCAGTTAAAATGCCACAGGCATACTGTAGACCGGAAGGAAGATATTAATCTTATATTTTTCACAGACAGTTCAGATGTATATGGTTATTGCCCTGAAGCAATCAAGCAAACCAGTAAATGTCTCCGTTTTTTGCCTCTGGTCTCATTTTCTCAGGATGTAGTTGAATACTGTTGCTGCTGCAGTTACCTATGTGTTCTTTCCTATCTACACTGGATAGTGGCACAAAGACTACTGTTTGAAACCCTCCCCTCAATTTTTTTAGCATGCTGACCATGGAGTGCCATGATTGGAAAGAGCCTATGAAGCACAATGTATTCCCTATTGCAATAAAAAGGAAAAAAAACCAAAAGAAAAAGAAAAAAGAAAAAAAAAGAAATCAAGTCCTTAACATCATAGATGTTAGTCTAGTTGAAGACCTAGTCTGATCGTATAGACTGGCACTAGTGGAATCTTCCTGCTCCTCAGTGCTTACCCTGACCATGACCACAAATATGCTTTTTTTTCGTGGCCACTCTTCTGCCTTACAGAGACTATCTACTGGACCGGGGAAGCATTTACACTTGAAGTTGCTCACTTATCTACATTGAGGCTGGGACTGTACCTTTCTGAATTTGTGTTTGTAGATTCATTTTGGTAACAGCACAGCAAGAAAAGGTGAAAAAAAACAGGATAAAACTTCTTCCAGAAATATGTTCTGAAAAAACAGATGAATTTGTCCCTTAAAAACTTGGTTAAATATCATAAATAGTGTCATCTGTTGTGACTTGGTTTGCATGACTCTAGATATTAATGATTTTGGCTATGCTTTTATTTCTCCACAGTCAGAAATTGCATAGGCAATGATCTTGCAAAGTATTTTCTGGCATGAAAATTACAGTTTCAGTGCCTCTTCCTCCTTGGGTTGTGATTTTCTGGCAGCAGTTGGGAGAAATGGGCAGAAGTAAGAGCAAGTCAAGTATTACAGTGGCTGCACCCTGGGAAGCAAGATTACTCTACCTGGCCTTGGATGGGGCAACTAAGTACCTCCTGAGCACTTGGGTGGTGGAAAGGCTACTGACAATGGGACCTGAGGCGGGATTAGCAAAGACCTTACATCTCCTGCTCTCCTTGCTGAAGTAGGGGGCTCTCACAGCCTCCTTCAATCAGAATATCAGTCTTATAACCTGGTGAAGCTGCCACATGGATGTATGTGGCCAGCTGCTTAGCTTTGCAATCCCCAAAAAAGTGAAATCTGCTATTTGAAGAAGTAAGGGGCATCCATGACAATGAAGTCCTTCATAGAGGACTACACAGACTATCACATACTCTCACTGACTTATATAAGAATGATCCAGTATAGGTTTTCGACTAAACTTCTGCAATGTGTTCCCGATGGAGAGAAACAAAATTATATCTAATAGCAGTCTGCAAGGTCTCATTAACCTGGCACGCCTGGCAAATAAATAAATAAAACAAACTTAAAAAGCCTGGAAGCTTCTATCATCTTTAAGAACTTGTGGTGACACTAGAAAAACTATTTCAAAACCAAATCAAGCTTTTTCAGCTATTAGACTGACCCCACAGCACAATACATTAATTTGGTGGATTCCCATGCCTCTTTACTTTCTTTGTGCTTGGTATGCACTAGAACTCTGTTTTATTGAGGCCTCCATTCCCAAGGGAGTATCAAGTACTTCATTTACAGTACATACCCTAAGTGCATTGAATTCTTTTGCTTTTAAAATTCACCCTCCTGTTAAGCTTTCACCCATTCCAGGAAACACCACTGATGTTATAAGTCCAGAGATCACTTGTAGCACCTGCGCTGCTCTGTCAACTACTGATGTCCATAATCAAGCTTTTAGTTGCTGAATATTAAAATGAAAGCCTCTCCAGTCAAATAATTGCTAGATATCTCCTGGAAATAGCATCAGGAACCGCATGAAGGAACACAGGTGCCAAAGAGCTACTTCCTATGTTTGGTTTGCAGCTTATTAATTCTCATTATTGTACAATAAAAGAAATTATGGGATAGCGTACCAACTTGTCCTCCCATTAACACTGGATTTAAAGAAATAAATCCGTTTACTTCAGCAACATTCATCTAGCTATTGCTCCTACAGCAAAGTCTGGATGCACAATTTATAGGAGAGGGCCAACTGAAACGCCTTTTGATTTACTGTCTTTCACAGAACACAACACTGAATTGCTCCTCGAGCAGCACTGTTTTAGGTACCACATTACAAGGCTAACTGAAAACACAACCCAAGCTACAGCGTGAAGGTGTTTACTGGCAAGAATATTAGAAAGAAAAAAAATTAGTGGGGATAAAAGAGAGCATCTACTCACTATAAGTGAACTTCAAATGACAGATAAAGTTAGGGGAACACATACAAGTAAACAAAACAACAGTGGAGCACAATGGGCTAAAGTTATCTCAAGAATAATTCCAGCCAGCCAGCCAGTTCTCAAAATATGTTGTTGGTTGTCAAAATATAGAATAATAGAATCACAGAATCATTTAGGTTGGAAAAGACCTTAAGATCACTGAGTCCAACCGTTAACCTAACACTGCCAAGGCCACCACTAAACCATGTTGCTAAGCACCACGTCTACACATCTTTTAAATACCACCAGGGATGAGGACTAAACCACTTCCCTGGGCAGCCTGTTCCAGTGCCTGACAACCCTTTCCATGAAGAAATTCTCCCTAATATCCAATCTAAATGTCCCCTGGTGCAACTTGAGGCTGTTTCCTCTCATCCTATCACTTGTTACTTGGGAAAAGACCAACACTCACCTCACTACAACCTCCTTTCAGGTAGCTGTAGAGAGCGATAAGGTCTCCCCTCAGCCTCCTCTTCTCCAGGCTAAACAACCCCAGTTCCCTCAGCCGCTCCCCATCAGCCCTGTGCTCCAGACCCTTCACCAGCTTCCTTGCCCTTCTCTGGACACGCTCCAGCACCTCAATGTCCTTCTTGTACTGAGGGGCCCAAAACTCAACATGGCATTCGTCTCACCAGCGCCGAGTACAGGGGCACAATCACCTCCCTGCTCCTGCTGGCCACACTATCCCTGATACAAGCCAGGATGCTGTTGGCCTTCTTGGCCACCTGGGCACACTGCTGGCTCATGTTCAGCCGGCTGTCGACCAACACCCCCAGGTCCTTTTCTGCCAGGCAGCTTTCCAGCCACCCTTCCCCAAGCCTGTAGCGTTGCATGGGGTTGTTGTGACCCAAGTGCAGGACCCGGCACTTGGCCTTGTTGAACCTCATACAGTTGGCCTCGGCCCATTGGTCCAGCCTGTCCAGGTCCCTCTGCAGGGCCATCCCACCCTCCAGCAGATCGACACTCCCACCCAGTTTGGTGTCATCTGCAAACTTACTGAGGGTGCATTCAATCCCCTCATCCAGATCGTTGATAAAGATATTAAAGACTGGCCCCAAAACGGAGCCCTGGGGAACACCACTTGTGACCGGTTGCCAACTGCACTTAACTCCATTCACCACAACTCTCTGGGCTCGGCCATCCAGACAGTTTTTTACCCAATGAAGAGTACACCCGTCCAAGCCATGAGCAGCCATTTTCTCCAGGAGAATGCTGTGGGAGATGGTGTTAAAGGCTTTGCTAAAGTCCAGGTAGATGACATCCACAGCCTGTCCCTCATCCACTAGGGGGTGTGTCACCAGGTCATAGAAGGAGATCAGGTTGGTCAAGCAGGACCTGCCTTTCATGAACCCATGCTGACTGGGCCTGATCACCTGGGTGGCCTGTACGTGCCATGTGATGGCACTCAAGATGAACCACTCCATAACCCTTCCTGGCACCGAGGTCAGGCTGACAGGCCTGTAGTTCCCCGCATCCTCCTTCTGGCCCTTCTTGTAGATGGGCGTCACATTAGCTAACCTCCAGTCAACTGGGACCTCCCCGCTTAGCCAGAACTGCTGATAAAGGATTGAAAGTGGCTTGGTGAGCGCTTCTGCCAGCTCCATCGGTACCTTTGGGTGGATCCCATCCGGCCCCATAGACTTGTGTGTGTCCAAGTGGTGTAGCAGGTCGCTAACCATTTCCCCTTGGATTATGGGGGCTTCATTCTGCTCTCTGTCCCTGTCTTCCAGCTCAGGGGACTGGTGTGTGGTGCAGCCCCCCAGGCCACCCTGAGATCTCAGGATAAGCCCTATTGTGCTGTTATCTTGGTCACCAGTGCAGTGACTTGGGTGTCAGGCACTCCCTGGTCACACCTGGGCCATCTGCTCCCTGAATTGTGGCCAGAATGTAAAATACTGACCAAAGCCAATCATCTCCAGATCCTATAAATAACGATCCAAAAGGGAGACCTTTTGAGCTCTCAAGGACCTCAGCGGGCTGTGTGACCCAGTATCTCCCCCTGAGCTGGGACGCCTCTCAGGGTAGATTTCACGAGGATTGAAGGATTGTCCATCGATGATTTCGTGAGGGCTCAAAGGCCTGACTTCGTGAGGTTCACCGACCGTCCGTTGATGAATGCTGGCACATAAAAATGAGTAATTCATGCAACTCATGAAAAGGGAAATTTTAATCACAGGTTAACCTCGGGGTGTGTGCGATTTTATTTAGAGCTGTTTGTTGGTCGGTCTGTCTGTCTGTGTGTGTGTGTGTGTGTGTGATTTGATTTAAACCCCATCTGTGTGTGCAACCCTGCTGTAAGTTTCGGGTCACCCTTGCCATTCTCGAACCTTTAACTAAGTCACTATTTTGATTGTAACAAATGCCACTGAATCACTCTGTTAAATTGGCTGATGCCTAAGTGCTGTGAAGAATTATACAACCTAATTTTGTGATCTATCTCAAAAATACTAATAAATCCTAAATTGCTGTGTCATGGTTTAGCCCCAGCCAGCAGCTCAGCACCACGCAGCCGCTCGCTCACTCCCCCTACCCCGATGGGATGGGGGAGAGAATCAGAGGAGTAAGAGTGAGAAACACTCCTGGGGTGAGATAAGAACAGTTTAATAATTGAAATAAAGGAAAATAGTAATGATAATAATAACAATATAAAAATGATAGTAATAATAATATACAAAGCAAGTGATGCACAATGCAATTGCTCACCACCCGACGACTGATACCCAGCCAGTTCCCGAGCAGCGATCATACTGCCCATGACGCCATATGGTATGGAATAGCCCTTTGGGCAGTTTGGATCAACTATTCTGGCTGTGCCCCCTCCCAGTTTCTTGTGCCCCTGGCAGAGCATGGGAAGCTGAAAAGTCCTTGACTGGCATAAGCAGTACTGAGCAACAACTAAAACATCAGTGTGTGATCAGCGTTATTCTCATCCTAAATCCAAACCACAGCACTGTGCCAGCTACTAGGAAGAAAATTAACTCTATCCCAGCTGAAACCAGGACATGCTGATAAATCAAAGCCTTGTAAAAAAAAAATATTCACAACAGCTGGGTACCTGGAGAACAATTGCTCTTACTATTAAAGGCTGAGGCAAAGAAGGCATTAAGCACCTCAGCCTTTTCCTCATCCTTTGTCACTGTGTTTCCCCCCGCATTCAACAAAGGATGGAGATTCTCCTTGGCTCTCTTTTTGTTGTTACTGTATTTGTAGAAACATGTTTTATTATCTTTTACTGCAGTAGCCAGATTAAGTTCTAGTTGGGCTTTGGCCCTTCTAATTTTCTCCCTGCACAGCCTCACAACATCCTTGTAGTCCTCCTGATCTGCCTGCCCCTTCTTCCAAAGGTCATAAACTCTCCTTTTTCTCCTGAGTTCCAGCCAAAGCTCCCTGTTCAGCCAGGCCAGTCTTCTTCCCCGCCGGCTCGTCTTTTGGCACATAGGGACGGCCTTCTCTTGTGCTTTTAAGATTTCCTTCTTGAAGAACGTCCAGCCTTCCTGGGCTCCTTTGCCCTTCAGGACTGCCTCCCAAGGGACTCTGTCAACCAGGCTCCTAAACAGGCCAAAGTCTGCCCTCCGGAAGTCCCAGGTAGCAGTTCTGCTAACCACCCTCCTTACTTCTCCAGGGATCGAAAACTATCATGTCATGATTGCTGTGCCCAAGACAGCCTCCAACCATCACATCTCCCACCAGTCCTTCTCTGTTCACAAACAACAGGTCCAGCGGGGTGCCTTCCCTAGTTGGCTCCCTCACCAGCTGTGTCAGGCAGTTATCTTCCACACACTCCAGGAGCCTCCTAGACTGTGTCCTCTCTGCTGTATTGTATTTCCAGCAGACATCTGGTAGGTTCAAGTCCGCACGTGAACAAGGGCTAGCGATCATGAGACTTCTCCCAGCTGCTTATAGAGTATTTCATCTGCATATGTTCATAGAATCATAGAATCATAGAATCGTTTAGGTTGGAAAAGACCTTTAAGATCATCCAGTCCAACCATTAACCTACACTACCAAGTCCACACTAAACCAATCAAGGGTAGACTAGACTAAACCATGTCCCAGAGTGCCACATCGACCCGTTTTTTGAACACTTCCAGGGATGAGGACTCCACCACCTCTCTGGGCAGCCTGTTCCAATTCTTGACCACCCTTTCTGTGAAGAAATTTTTCCTAATATCCAACTTATACCTCCCCTGGCGCAGCTTAAGCCCATTTCCTCTCGTCCTATCACTAACTACATGGGAGAAGAGACCAACACCCACCTCACTACAAATTCCTTTCAGGGAGTTGCAGAGAGCTATAAGGTCTCCCCTCAGCCTCCTCTTCTCCAGGCTAAACAACCCCAGTTCCCTCAGCCGCTCCCCATCAGCCCTGTGCTCCAGACCCTTCACCAGCTTCCTTGCCCTTCTCTGGACACGCTCCAGCACCTCAATGTCTTTCTTGTATTGAGGGGCCCAAAACTGGACACAGGATTCCAGGTGCGGCCTCACCAGCGCCGAGTACAGGGGAACAATCACCTCCCTGCTCCTGCTGGCCACACTATTCCTGATACAAGCCAGGATGCTGTTGGCTGCCTTGGCCACCTGGGCACACTGCTGGCTCATGTTCAGCCGGCTGTCGACCAGCACCCCCAGGTCCTTTTCGGCCAGGCAGCTTTCCAGCCACCCTTCCCCAAGCCTGTAGCGTTGCATGGGGTTGTTGTGACCCAAGTGCAGGACCCGGCACTTGGCCTTGTTGAACCTCATACAGTTGGCCTCGGCCCATTGGTCCAGCCTGTCCAGGTCCCTCTGCAGGGCCATCCCACCCTCCAGCAGATCGACACTCCCACCCAGTTTGGTGTCATCTGCAAACTTACTCAGGGTGCACTCAATGCCCTCATCTAGATCATCGATAAAGATATTAAACAAGGCTGGCCCCAAAACTGAGCCCTGGGGAACACCACTCGTGACCGGCTGCCAATTGGACTTAACACCATTCACCACTACTCTCTGGGCTCGGCCACCCAACCAGTTTTTTACCCAGCGAAGACTACGCCCGTCCAAGCCATGAGCTGCCAGCTTCCCAAGCAGAATATTATGGGAGACGGTGTCAAAGGCTTTACTAAAGTCCAGGTAGATGACATCCACAGCCTTTCCATCATCTACCAGGCGGGTCACCAGGTCATAGAAGGAGATGAGGTTGGTCAAGCAGGACCTGCCTTTCATGAACCCATGCTGGCTGGGCCTGATCCCCTGGTTGACCTGCACTTGCCCGTTGAGATCACTCAAGATGAACCTCTCCATAATCTTCCCTGGCACCGAGGTCAGGCTGACAGGCCTGTAGTTCCCCGGGTCCTCCTTCCAGCCCTTCTTGTAGATGGGCGTCACGTTGGCAAGCCTCCAGTCATCAGGGACCTCCCCTGTTATCCAGGACTTTTGATAGATGATGGAAAGTGGCTTGGCAAGCTCCTCTGCCAGCTCCCTCAGTACTCTCGGGTGGATCCCCTCTGACCCCATAGATTTGTGAGTGTCCAGGTGGCATAGCAGGTCATTAACTGCTTCCTCCTGGACTATGAGGGCTCCATTCTGGTCCCTGTCCCTGTCTTCCAACTCAGGGGGCTGAATACCCTGGGGATGACCGGTCTGGCTGTTAAACACAGAGGCAAAGAAGGCATTAAGTACCTCAGCCTTTTCCTCATCCTTGGTGACAATGTTCCCCCCCACATCCAGCAAAGGATGGAGATCCTCCTTGGCTCTCCTTTTATTGCCAATGTACTTGTAAAAGCATTTTTTATTATCTTTTACAGCATTGGCCAGATTGAGTTCTAGCTGGGCTTTTGCCTTTCTAATTTCCTCCCTGCATGACCTAACAAGATCCCTGTACTCCTCCTGAGTTGCCCGCTCCTTCTTCCAAAGGCGGTAGACTCTCCTTTTTTCCCTGAGTCCCCGCAAAAGCTCCCTGTTCAGCCAGGCCGGTCGTTTTGCCCGCCGGTTGGTCTTACGGCACACAGGGACAGCCCGCTCCTGCGCCCTTAAGACTTCCTTCTTGAAGAAGGCCCAGCCTTCCTGGACCCCTTCGCCCATTAGGACTGCCTCCCAACCAGTGTCCTGAACAGGCCAAAGTCTGCCCTCCGGAAGTCCATGGTAACAGTTTTGCTGCCCCTCCTCTTTACATCGCCCAGAATCGAGAACTCTATCATATTGTGGTCGCTAAGCCCAAGACGGCCTCCGACCTCGACATTTCTCACAAGCCCTTCTCTGTTTGTAAACAGCAGGTCAAGCGAGGCACCTCCCCTCATAGGCTCTTACCAGCTGTGTCAGAAAGTTATCCCCCACATGCTCTAGGAACTTTTGAGACTGCTGCCTCTCTGCTGTATGGTATTTCCAGCAGGTGTCCGGCAAGTTGAAGTCGCCCACGAGAACAAGGGCTAGCGATTGCGAGACTTGAACAGGGAAAGAAAGAAACAAAGTATAAAATCTGTCCTAGAACATAGCACATAGTTTTTGTTTGGCTAAATCATGATGCCTTCTATATTGCTAGTCTTTGAGATAAATTACTTGTTACTGCAACTCCAGTATCAAGCTATGATCCTTACCATATTTGTGATCTTCTCTATCCCCCTTTTCATTTGACAGCGGTCTGTAAATGTCCAATCTGATGTTTTCTTGTGATCATAGTAAAGAGGGGGTTTAGGAATCTTTTTACTTATATCACTGTGGAAACAAGAGATGTGTATACATATATGATCGCTCCTTGTTTAAAGTAAAAGCCTGCATTATCCGTACAAGCTTATGGCTAACTGTTCTGCATAAGATATGGGTGTCTTATTCCTAGTCACTACATGGGAAATTGAATTGCATTAATGTAGTTGCACATAACAAGCTGTAAAGTAGGTTTTATGAAGCCAATAATGCACATATAATACTTGAGGAATTCCTTTTGGTTTGGTTATATTTATTTTTCCAAACATTTTGTTTGGGAGAAAATGAGATTGCTATCTGCTGTTTCCTTATTTTTTGCAGGAAAGCAAAGGGTTGTTAACTTCCTCTCCCCTCCCTTCCTTCCTTCTTTCTGAAGGTACTGTACTCATCTGAAAAAAAGAGAACGAAATGATTGTTCCTGTTCTCTTTCTTAAGTAATTTGAAACACTGTCCCTGCTAGTTTTCTAAGTTTACTGCAACCTCTGCACAGGGGGGAGGGGAGAGAGAGATAGAGAAAGATCGATTAGCAACATGAGAGCAGGTAGAGAGTTTAGGGCAAGACTCGTTCCAGCTTCAATAACTGGTAAGTTAAGAAAAAATGATTTTATGATTAACTCTTTAGAAGTGCAATATATATGTTTTTTAATTAAGAAAAGGCATTTATCAGATACTCATTTAACTGATAAAAAGATAATAACCATATGTATTGACAAGCAGTATATTTATGCTATAGATATCTATAGCCTGGTTTTTAGATACTGGTGCTAATAGCATGTGGTTTAACCAATGCAGACAAGAAAATGTTTTCCAGTGAGGCTGATAATATTCATAACATAATCTGCTGTGAATTTTGCTATAGGGCTTCTCCTAACAGAATCTCGTTACAGGCTTCACAAACTTTATCCTGAATGTTTCAGCAAGCTTCACTGGGCCATTGCTCAAATAAAGAGAGAAGCTGTCATATGCAAATTGATATATTTCATATATCATCTGCCACTACTGAAGTCTGCACCAACCTGTGCTATAGTGGGAGAAAAATTACTAGTGGGGTTCTTTTCCTTCAAATGGTATTGTGTTTATGAGTACATGTGTTTATCTCTACTCATCCGTGTATACAATTAGTCTAGGAAAAGTGACATTTAAGACATGCTAAGACAGTTCCAGGTTCTCACTTGAAAAAAAAAAGAAAAAGAAGTTCATGTTACATAGTATGTAACAATACCAAGGTTGATCACCAGCATCAGTAATAGGATGGACTCAAATATCTGTTTATTTGTCATTTACATCATTGTAGATACCAATAATATTTTTCATGTTGGGCATAAATGTATCAGAATGATCAGAAGTGGTGCATAAATTGAGTGATTGAATGTAAGAGTATTTTTCAAATACTGGAAGAGAAAATCCCCCCCTGCCATGCTTTTATAAAAGCAGAACGTAGAGGTGGGGAGAAGAATTAGGACAGGTGATCATTTCTTTGCAGAAGGAAAGCTAGCTTGGTCATCTTTTGACCCAGTATTTCTTCAAGCCGTGGCTCTCTGAAGTGCAAGGTCCTCTACAGGATGCCTGGAGCCCAGACAGAGCAGCTCCAAATAGCAGGCAGGCATTGCAGAGAGCCAGCAGGCAGCTCGAGCTGCCCCTCTCCCACTCCCACCCCCACCAGGGCACCTGAACCTTGCTGAACCAACTAGTAGAATGGATTATCTTCCCCCTCTATTTGGTGCCTTTCTGCAAGTTTTTCTATAGGAAGGAGTGATCTACCCCAAATTCAGCCTGATTTCTGGGTAAGTTGTAAATTCCCTTTGCTTTAAGAGCAGCACATGGGTTCTGCCAAAGGAGGTGGAAATAACTTGTTTCTCAAACTCCATAGCTTAATGTTGCAGCTCGGTCTAGTTTGGTACCAATTATTAGATTCACTTGGTGATACTTAACCCACAAAGAATTCTCTGCTAATAGCAAGAAAATTCCAGGTGTTGCCATGAAAACCACTTGCCACATCTTTCGCTTGGGATACCTGGGTTTATGTTTTACATTACTAAATACTGATTCAAATTAAGTAGATGATTTATACAGCTATTTTGACAGTTATGTGTCAAACATCTGGAAAAACACTTTTTACTTCAAGTGAGAAGTAGAGGAGTCTCCTAAATGTTAAAAAATATTTAAGCTCTGTATTTGTTGTGGTATTTTCCTCAAATTGCAGAGTGTTAGTCTGGATTGAAGTCACCTGGAAGTTTTGATCTGGTTAGTTCAGAAGTTCGGTTTACCATGTAGGTAAGAGCCAGTTGCAGCATTTAGGTACAAATTTTGTTTTTGAAGATACTAAACATTAATGTATTATTGATTTAGACCATGTATATGATAAATTCTTTTTCTGAGACAGTCTGAAATACATAAATAAGAATATATGTGTTCATATTCATAGTAGGTATTCAAAAGTAGTAAATGCTATTTTTAAACCCATTCCCCAATAATGAGCACACAGAAAGAGCATTTTTAAAGGAATGCTTAATAATTTGCCCATAAAAAATAGACTTTGAGTTTTGAACTTCATTCTTAGATTTCACCTTTCAGGTTTATTTTTCCTTCAAATAATACATTTTTGTAATCATTTGGAGTTTATTTGTTTTCACATTATATATTTTATTGCTAGGATAACTGTAACATGATTTAGTATAATGGTAATTTGTAACACAGCTAATATCTTTCTCCAGGAGTCAGGAAGAGGAGATTTTTGGCTGGTGTGTTATCCTTATCCCACATTGCTGATATATTTATAAGCAGAGAATGGTATAGTCTGAGGTCAGATTGAGTACAGATCCACTACCAGCTTATGGAACAAATTAAATGTTTGCAAAATCAGTTTTCAGTTATTCACCTCAATGTTATTAAAAAAATAAATTCATTGAAGCAATAAACCAAGAATAAAAAACAAGAATGAAAAGAGAGATGCTCTGTTTATTTTGCTTAAAGTCTTATTGCTGCTATTGCTAAGAGCCATATTTATGTATATAGCATACATATATAAAAGGTCAGTCAATTCCACAGAATCATTCAAAGCTATTATTTCCATTTGATTTGTTCTCAATTATAATGAAAATGTAGGCAAATTTTGCTTTTGTTCTGAAAAATAAAAACAAAACTACACCAATGATGGCAAAGAGAATATGGAAACAAGTATGGAAATCACAAGTTAACAGGTCTGATTCAAAAAGCACAGAAACTGGTAGAAGTCTTTCTGTAAATGTCAGTTGGCTTTTTATACTTAGGACCAGGTTCTTTAATGGTGAAAACTGTTGAAAATCTGAGTTTTGGGTGCAGAATACTAGCACTGAGTTACGTTCCCAGTAACATTTTGGAGTCTATAATATAGATTTTTGACCAGGAGAGAATTTGAATCTTTGAATTTTAAGGAGTTTTTATTGTTTTCTCATTCTTTCAAACAAGCACATCGATAAGAGCCTTGCCTTAGGACTGTCTGGATGTAGAGCAGATACTGGTGGACTGAGAGGCACCATGTGCGTCTCGCAGATGCACATATTGGCATGTCTTTTAGGTGCCATTTCTAGTTGTGCCAGATAGATATGCAGTATTTAGAATGGATGAAGCACAGAGGGATGAATCATGGTAGAATACGGTTTACCCCAGATAGCACTTATATTGTTTCCAATCTTTGATAAGCAAAGCTTCCAATGATGTAGAAAGACATCTGTCTGAATGGACCATGCCACTCACCCAGATATGTCAACAGAATATTACCCTGAGAAACAAATCAGTAAATGCTGCATAAGATAATGGGGTTTTTGTGCACTGATGGTTTAAGGATACAAGTGAGGCAAAGGTGTGTAAGGATAGGTAGCCTCTTATTAGTTGAAGAGAAATAATCCATAGCTTCTGAGCACTAATGGATGTTCCCCAGTAGTAACTGATCTAATGAAACAAACTGCTCCTTCAAACAGACCTTGCAAGTGCTGTGTAGACTGCTACAGATAGTTGTAAAATTATTCATTTGTTTGATGGACTAATTTTATACCCCAAAAAATTTTTTAAAATTGACCAACTGTTAAAACCAAATGAACATTTTCTTCTTAAATGCAGTAGTTTTCCCCATTCTAGTTTACCATCCCAGAGGACCAATGAAAAGGTAGGAATGTCAGCTTGGAGAAGAAAGAATTATAGAGACAAATAATGTGAAGCCTTTAAAAAGAAAGAAACAAGTCTGAAAAAAGATGTCTTACAGCTATCCTCTTTCTTGCTGAAAAGCTAACATTCTGAAACTGAGACTGCAGCTCTCCACTGCTGTAAAAAATTCAATGGAATTTTATGGATGATATTCGGATTTTCATCCAGTAAAGAGGTCTAAGTTAATACTTATTGGTTATTTAAAACACGCACTGAACTGCATGTCTGATTTTTCTTTATATCTAGCTGGCAGGGACCAGTCCTTCTTGCCTGGTTTCTAAAATACTAATGATCCAATGAAAAATATTATTTAATCTTTGTTTTAGTTCCTTCCAAACTTAAAACCTTTGTGACTTGTTTTTGTAAAACAAATGGTTTTATACTAGTGTTATCCTGATCTTGATAAGCAAAACACAGCATTTTCTTTCTAAACCAACAATGCTTAATGTATTGTAAAGACTTCCACTGACACTGGAAGCAATTAAGCTAAGTAATCAAATGTTAAAAGAAAATATTTTCATGCTCTGCAGGTTACAGGAAGAAATTATGTGAATATTTGCTTTTGTTTTTTACTTTCACTCCTTATTTCCTGTTTCATATGTTAGAAAGACATATTATTAATTATTTGAATGAAGGATGAAAAAGTTATTATTATTACTTTCTCTCCCCTCCCTCTTCTACTGTGAAAGCTAAAACACTGACATATTTTCCTTCTTTCTGGATGTGCATGAATTCATGTTTATGAATTTAGGTTTGATTTAAAAGAAAAAACTTAGGATAAAAAGTGTGTTTCCTGAAAACCTATTTTCCCCTTGCCAATATTCATAAAAAGTAAACCTGAAAATATCCAACTTTCCAGCTGCTTATGCTTATTAGAAACACCAGAATTCTGGGAACACCGAAAACCACAAATGGTCATTGATTCTGAAGGTTCATTTAATTACAAAAAGCTGCAAGGTAAACCGAGTCTCATACATTGATAACATCACTTTTCTCTAACAAATTAGAGAAAGGTGCAACTGATTTGAAATTGAAAGCAAGGCTATGAGAAGGGTCATACATTTTTAGTTGTTATTCTTAGACGATGCTGTACTACAAGGAATACTAATGCATGGTAAGCAGGCATTAACCATGCAGTCCTCTGTTTGGAGGCCTGAAGAAGAATAGAAACCACCTAATTTCTCTGCATAGAAAGAATTTCACAGGGTGGTGTTCCCAGGGTGGAGGAGCAGGTGTGATGGCTCTGGGATGGGAGCACATGTCTTTACCCCTTATCAGGGAGCAGCTTATTCTGACACCAGGTGCTCTGATAAGCCACAAGTGTGTCAGCTGGGAGTGACAAGATGACTTCCAGTATTCCTCTTTCTCTTCCTCAACTGTGCAAAAGCCAGTTATGCTTTAGCCTTCTCTGATCAGGGTTGCACTGTAACTGTTAGACTCTTTTTGCAGTGATGAAAGACCTTTTGTTTTGTGGAGGGCTCTATGCTGGATCTGCTACTACTCCTCTGGTAATTGTTAAAATCCAAAGGTTTCCCAAGGTCTTTGTAAACTGGAATGAGTCTTTCTCTTACTAACATCCAATACACTAGATTTAAACCAAATGTAAATATAGCCATTCTAAAGATATCAGGGAAGAACACATTGTGGAATATAGTCACTATTTCAGGTTTAGTCCTCTCTCTGAGGTGCTTTCTAAAGCAAGTAGCTCCTTGGTGTTTCAGCTCCAGATAAAATTATTGGAAAGCATTATTTGAAAAGGGGGCGTCTTTCATATAGTACTTCCAGGTAGCAGGATATTTTTCTATCTGTCTAATTTTTCTTAAAAGTATTTAGAATATATGTGTAATGAAAAGAATATCAGGAGGTGAAAAGGAAAGGGATGACCTGTTTTTAGAGCATCAGTCAGCTTCCAAGGAACAGCAGAACTTGTTTGAACCATCTGGTAGGCACCAGCCCACGCTGGGTTGGTTCTCTAGTGCAGGTTTCTGAAGTCATGAAGAGCATCCTGTATTAGTCCAAAACTATTGTCCTGTGATAGGAATGACAGAAAACTGTAGAGAACCTTCTGGAAGAGCAAGCTGACACAGGGTGCTCGTAGGTTTACCAGAAACTAAACCCATCCTTTTATAAAGGTGCAGGAAAATAATTTTTTTTTCTGCAGTACCACAGCAAGGAATCTCACCAGCATGAATATCAAACAGTTTTTCTGCATAATGCTCAACTCACAATATGAAGTCACCAAGGTTTCCAAAACCATTTTATATGTCTGTAGGTAAAATTTTGTCAAGATGGTATGGAAGCAGTCACATGCATCAGAGAAATGGTGCTGACTGACTCCTCCTCCATATCTCCTCTTCTCTCTGCCAGAGAAATCAAAATACTAATTAAAGACTTTTAACCCCAAATACATTAATTTATTTTTTCCTATCCCTCAAAAAGGACACCCCCCCCCCCCCTCGCTTAAGCCATGGGTAAAGAAATGCGACTGAACGGATGTCACTGGACTCTGCAGGCAAATTGTTGGGACTCGGGATTCCCTCTAATGACTGCAGCGAAGATTTTCACTAGCTTGTTCACTACTAAACATAGAAAAAAAATCCATGAACAAGCACCCAGTGGAAGGCACTGAACGTGGTTAGGCCAGTAAGTCAGAACAGAATTCACACGACAGTTTATCCTTGGGTATTGTCCCCCTGCCCATAGCACAGCCTTGCCTGCCATTCCTCCCAAAACACAGAAGTAATTTCTACCAAATCTTCTAGGTTTTTGTACATGGCACTTGACATTTTTCCAGGGAAAAAGCTCTGAACAGAATGATTTATTTATTTAGTTATTCATTGGGGGGGGGGGATTGAGAGAGAGAGTTATATTAATATATGACGTGTTTTTTACAAAACTTCATTTTATATTGCTGGTTGGCCATTCTTAGATGTGGGGTAGAGTCACACTGGCTTGATGGTTTTTTTGGTTTCCTTTTTCTTGCGATGAAAATCTGAATTGAGTTAGTATCCAGAACAAGCCTTTGCCATCACTAACGGTGAAGGATTAGTACTAGAGTGGTTTGGGAAACATTTAGAATTTCAGATTTCAAACTATGTTCAGTTTCTTCTCCCTTTTTTTTTGGGGGGGGGGGGTGGGGGAAGTAATTTCTTATTTGTTTGTAGCTCTAGTCTCTATTCCAGTATCTGCTGATAACATTTGGCTAAGTCTGATCTGCCATTCCCACTCTGTATGCTAGTTTATTGAATTCCATAAAACTGGCATTTTTAAATCTGTTTCAGCTTAAAGTAATTAATCTCAGGAATTTCTCCCTGTTAGTTGTTTTACATAGAGGTTTGTTTTCCAAGTGATCAAAATCACAGAAGCAATATAAAATTTGTTTTAAATTTCAGATTTCCTTTAGTTGTTGCAACAAACTAATGCTTAGTTTTAAAACTTTTTAGAAGTTAACAGAATAATTAAGTGCATAATACAGGATGCATTTTGGGGATCAGAGAGGGAAAGCATTTGCTTCTTGCTGTTCAGTGAATGAGAAGATCCAAGTTTGGCATCACAGGTGAAGGGCAAAGCTAGAGAGGAAGTTACCTTAAATTACTTCCTTGCAGTCAAAAAATACCTTTTTATGCTGGAACTGAAGAACTAAGCACATTGCTCTTTAAACAAAATACATTTATTTTAAAAAAATGAACCCTCGTTTGAATGTGAGATATATGTGAAGGTGATCTTTTTTCTGAACAGTAAACACATATTTTAGTTCAGCATGGTTTGAATGCTTTAAGACATATTTTATGCTGTGGCGGTCTGGAAAGCAGAGCTCCCTAATCACAGTGCAGACATATCAAAAGTAGTTTCCTCCCAATGCCCCAGTAATTTGCCTTAAGAACCGTTTTTAACTCTGTCTCATTGCCCATGCTTCTTAGCTTTTTCTACTCTTGTTTGGGTATCAACAGGATAAACACAGTGGTGTCCTAGGAATGGCACTGACATCTCTAATTCTTTTGCTGTGTTTCCTATTGAACTTCTAATCAGAGGGAAATGACTAAGTCACTACTGAGAAAACTTAATTGCAAATGAGTAATAGAGGTTAATAGGGACTAATTAGTCTTTTCAGCCAAGCAGCTTTTTCAGTAAGAAGTCTGCTCAAACTTCGGCTGAAACCAAATTATTCATCTTTCCGAAATGACTAGGAAAGCATCATCTGGTAATTCGTTTTAAGGAACTGGACACCAAAAGAAGTGTTCAGTAGCAGATACATTTTTCCTAATTCTGTCAATTTCTGGATGAAATCCTCTTCTTTCAGTTCTTGTAGGATATAGCATGTCTTACTGGAACACATGATACCTACCACTTCAGCAACCTTCAGTTTCACTATGAGTTTTGAACTAGGTGAAACAAAGAATTGAAAGCAAAATAAACACAAAAAGCAAAATCTTGGTCATGCTGAAGACTAGCAATACTCCCCATGTTTAAATAAAACTAGACTTTCATTAAAAAATTAATCTGTTTTGGAGACTTTATATGAAAACTCTCCCATACCAATCCTCTTCTCCACCCTTCTCCAAGCATATGCACACATTTTACCTGGTACTTACCTGTTGCTTTACACGTACAATGCTCAGAAGGTGCAATTGCTTTCCCATACATTAACTGCTAATGGTGTGGGAGTGTGTCAGTGGGCTGGCTTGAAGAACCAAGGCTGAAGGTGGCCCTCAGCTACCTTTTAAGATAACAAAGAGGTTGGAGGAGACCAGACCATCTCTCTGGCCTCCATAGAGGTGATAATGACACTGGGACTACGGTAGGAAGGAAAACTAATCTATTTCCTTTTTAAAGGTCATGAATGCCAGTGAAAGGTTTACTTTCAAAACAACACCCCAAGCAGGACAGCATGAGGGTCATGGAAGGGCATGCTTTTTTTGATTATTCTAATTCTGTGTGTTCTGCATAGCTTCATTATTTGTTTTAAAATAATACTACTGCACAGCTCAAAAACCCTCTCTCTCCACTTCACTCTATAGTGTTTAATGATTGTGCTTTGTGGGTAGAAAGATTCTGTCCAAAGTGTTCTTTCAAGGACTTCAATATTACTATTTTACCACCAGATCCCTCCTTATATTTATATTATTTATTTGTTCTTCAGTTCACCCTGTCTCTTATAATATCTGAATGGTGAGGAAAAAAAAAAAATCCTAAAACTGCGTTAGTGTAATTTTTTAATATTCCAGAGGAAAAATTATTTAATACATTGGATTGCCAAAAATGCACTATTTTAATTTGCAGTGGCAGATATGGAAGTAGACAGGAAACAGGGATGGAGTGATAGGACTTCTATCAACAGTGATTAAAGTGACTCCACATACTTTATAAAGGCAGGGGCAGATCCATGGTTCCAGCCTCTGACATAAGAGCTCTTTATCCACTTAAGAAAAGGAAGAAATTTGTCTTATTGGCATCATCTCATAACAGCCAAATCCTAAATCTTGTTCTCAACTACACCCCAGATTTTCCATAATGATTTCAGTACAATGTGGATGATGCCAGGGAGAGAAGAACCTAGTTGCCATTACTAAAACTTGGTGGGATGAATCCAGTGACTGGAGTGCAGCTATCGATGGCTACAGGCTGTTCAGAAGGGACAGGTAAGGAGGGAGGGGCAGAGGGGTTGCCCTCTACGTAAAGAAATGGATAGAGTGTGAAGAGCTGTCCCTGAAGAATAGCCATGAGCAGGTTGAAAGCTTATGGGTAAGAATTAGAGGCCAAGGCAACAAAGGGAACCTTGTGGTTGGTGTCTACTACAGGCCGCCTGATCAAGGGGAGCCTGCTGGCGAAGCCTTCTTCCTCCAGCTACAGGAGGCATCACGCTTGCAGGCTCTCATCCTGCTGGGGGACTTCAACCACCCCAACATCTGCTGGAAAAGTAGCACGGCGAGCTGTAGGCAATCCAGGAGACTCCTGGAGCGCATTGAGGCTAACTTCTTAGGCCAGATAATAGACAGCCCTACCAGAGGGGATGCGATACGGGACCTGATGGTCACCAATGCAACTGAGCTAAATGGTGACATCAAGACTGGAGGCAGCCTGGGCTGCAGTGATCACACATTGGTGGAGTTCGCAGTCCTGAGGGATATGGGACAGGCGAAGAGTAAAGTCAGGACCCTGAATTTTAGGAAAGCAAACTTCCAGCTGTTCAAGGAGTTAGTCAATGGGACCCACTGGGAAACTGCCCTCAGGGACAAGGGAGCAGAACAGAGCTGGCAGAGCTTTAAGGACACTTTCCATAGAGTGCAAGAGCTCTCGATCCCCAGGTGTAAGAAATGAGGAAAGGAAGGCAAGAGATCGGCATGGATGAGTGGAGACCCGCTGGTCAAACTAAAGGGCAAGAAGGAAATGCATAGGCAGTGGAAGCAGGGACAGGTATCCTGGGAAGAGTACAGGGAAGCTGCCCAGTTGTGTAGGGATGGGGTCAGGAAGGCCAAGGTGTGGATGGAGCTGAACTTGGCGAGGGATGCAAAGAATAAGAAGGGCTTCTACAGGTATGTCAGCCAGAAAAGGAAGGTTAAAGAAAGTGTATCCCCACGATGAACATGACCGGCAAACTGGTAACAACGGACGAGGAGAAGGCTAAGGTACTCAACAACTTTTTTGCCTCAGTCTTCACTGGCAGTCTCTCTTCCCACACCTCTCGAGTGGATGGACCTTAAGGCAGGGACTGGGGGAGCAAAGTCCCTCCCACTGTAAGGGAAGATCAGGTTTGAGACCACCTGAACATACACAAGTCCATGGGACCTGATGAGATGCATCCCAGAGTCCTGAGGGAATTGGCTGATGTAGTTGCCAAGCCACTCTCCATGATATTTGAAAATTCATGGCAGTCAGGTGAAATCCCTGCTGACTGGAAGAAGGGGAATGTTGTGCCCATATTTGAAAAGGGAAGAAAGGAGGACCCTGGGAACTACCGCCCTGTCAGCCTCACCTCTGTGCCTGGGAAGTTCATGGAACAGATCCTCCTAGAAGCTATGCTAAGGCACATGGAGGACAGGGAGGTGATTCGAGACAGCCAGCATGGCTTCACCAAGGGCAAGTCCTGCCTGACCAACCTAGTGGCCTTCTGTGATGGAGTGATTACATCAGTGGACAAGGGAAGAGACACAGATGTTGTCTGTCTGGACTTCTGTAAGGCCTTTGACACGGTCCCCCACAACATCCTTCCCTGTAAATTGGAGAGATATGGATTTGATGGGTGGACTGTTCAGTGGATAAGGAATTGACTGGATGGCCGCATCCATAGGGTAGTGGTCAACGGCTCAATGCTTGAATGGAGATTGGTGATGAGTGGTGTCCCTCAGGGGTCCGTATTGGGACCAGTACTGATTAATATGTTCATCAGTGACATAGACAGTAGGATCAAGTGCACCCTCAGCAAGTTTGCAGATGACACCAAGCTGAGTGGTGCAGTTGACACACCTGACGGACAGGATGCCATCCAGAGGGACCTGGACAAGCTCAAGAAGTGGGCCCATGGGAACCTCATGAAGTTCAACAAGGCCATGTGCAAGGTCCTGCACTTGGATCGGGGCAACCCCCAATATCAGTACAGGCTGGGGGATGAAGGGATGGAGAGCAGCCCTGCGGAGAAGGACTTGGGGGTACTGGGGGATGAAAAGCTGGACATGAGCCGGCAATGTGTGCTTGCAGCCCAGAAAGCCAACCGTATCCTGGGCTGCATCAAAATAAGCATGGCCAGCAGGTTGAGGGAGGTGATTCTGCCCCTCTACTCTGCTCTGGTGAGACCTCACCTGGAGTACTGTGTCCAGCTCTGGGGCCCTCAGCACAAGGAGGACATGGACCTGTTGGAGCGGGTCCAGAAGAGGCCACAAAAATGATCCGAGGGCTGGAGCACCTATCCTACGAGGCCAGGCTGAGAGTGTTGGGGTTGTTCAGCCTGGAGAAGAGAAGGCTGCGGGGAGACCTTATTGGGGCCTTTCAATACATAAAGGGGGCTTATAAGAAAGATGGGGACAGACTTTTTAGCAGGGCCTGTAGCGATAGGACAAGGGGTAATGGTTTTAAAGTAAAAGAGGGTAGGTTCAGACTAGACATAAGGAAGAAATTTTTTACAATGAGGGTGGTGAAGCACTGGAACGGGTTGCCCAGAGAAGCAGTGGAGGCCCCATCCCTGGCAACATTCCAGGCCAGGTTGGACGGGGCTCTGAGCAACCTGATCTGGTTAAAGCTGTCCCTGTCACTGCAGGGGTTGGGCTAGATGACCTCTAAAGGTCCCTTCCCACCCAAAGCATTCTATGATTCTATGAATTAGGACAGTTACTTAGCATGAATTACTGCCATTGTTTAATTGAGTAATTAACTGAGCTTGCCAACCCATCGTTGATTCTAATAAGTAGTGAGGGCAGGATTAAATTGCATTTCCACCTGGTCTGCTAGTACCAGTTAAACTTTGTACATTTGAAGTTCTGTTACTGTATGTGCTCCTGATGTCGCCATCCTGGCCAATCTGGTTTGTCAGCCCTGAAGTCTGGGCAGGGTCTGGAAACTCAGTATACCCATGCACAAATGGGGACCCAGTCCTGTAAGAATATTTATATGAAATGGAATATACACTAATGGCATCAAATTAAATGTAAAATATAACAGCCATGAAGTGGGAGACTGTCCTGGTTTCGGCTGGGATAGAGTTAATTTTCTTCCTAGTAGCAGGCACAGTGCTGTGGTTTGGATTTAGGATGAGAAGAATGTTGATAACACACTGATGGTTTAGTTGTTGCTCAGTACTGCTTATGCCAGTCAAGGACTTTTCAGCTTCCCATGCTCTGCCAGGGGCACAAGAAACTGGGAGGGGGCACAGCCAGAATAGTTGATCCAAACTGCCCCAAGGGCTATTCCATACCATATGGCGTCATGGGCAGTATAGAAACTGGGGGGAGTTGGCTGGGGGTAGCGATCGGTGCTTGGGAACTGGCTGGGTATTGGTCGGCAGGTGGTGAGCGGTTGCATCACTTCTTTTTTTTTCCCTGGGTTTTGTTCCTCTTCTTTTCCTTTTCACCATTTTTTATTATTATTGTTGTTGTTATTATTATTTTATTTCAATTATTAAACTGTTCTTATCTCAACCCACAAGTTTTCTTACTTTTACCCTTCTGATTCTCTCCCCCATTCCACCGGGGGAGGACAGTGAGCAAGCAGCTGTGTGGTGCTTAGTTGTCATCTGGGGTTAAACCAGGACAGAGACTGATTCATTTCCCTCCTTCCCTCTGAGGGATTTGGACCTCCATCTCTCGCCTCTTAAGGGAGTGCCCTAACTAGAGCCCTGGTCTGTAAGGGTAACCCTGCTCTCCTTTGGCTGGAGCTGGGCCATTATGCAGCCAAAAATACAAGTGCCAAGGGGCAGGGAGCAGAGAGAAGTCAGATGGGGTAGTTAGGGGCCGCAGACTCCATCCTCTCTAGAGATAGGTCTGGGCCCCCCTCCAGGTGTCACTTGTGCAGGTTTATTGAATGGTCACAAGTTAAAGGTACTTCACCCTCCTGTGTGATTGCACTTATGGCTTGGCTATGAAGTTAGACTCCTTTCAGTTCATTCTTCCTGGTAACCCTTTCTCTGCAGTGCCAAAGCTCCAGAAGAAGGGACTCAGGGTCCAGGATGGGTGAGTGCAATTTGTTAAGGTACTTTTCTAGGCCTGGGACATCCTCAGCCTAAACTCAGATCTATACTCACTTCCTAGACATAAGCTCTCAGCACTCAGCCTTGCTTTTTTGTTTTCTTTTCAAAACAGATGAAACTACTCTGGGGTACCTAAGACAATTTCTTTAATGTCCATTAAAAAAAGGTAGCCAATTAAGACTATGCAGTTCAAGGGTTATCAGCAAAAATGATCCAGCTTTGCACTGGCAAAAGATCAGTTTCAAAAGCTGGGAGAAATTGAAGCAGGAAGGCATCAGCTGTTTGGGGAGTGGTGGGGAGATGGAAAGTGGGGCATAAGTGAAATGACTTACAGTACACATGGGTTTCAGGGTACTTTAAGAAGAAACACCCAACTGTCTTGTTAGGCAACAAAAAAGTAATGAGAATGATAGCAAAGCTTTTGCTAAACTAAGGATAGAGCATACATAAAAGCAATGAGAGGGATAGCAAACCATTATGCTAAACTGAGAAAAGAGCACTCATACTGGAGAGAAGAAAAATATGTATAGCTACCTCACTACAGCACCAGGCAATTCTTTTAAAAATCTAATAAATGCCACCATTGAAAAGCAAATTATGCCATAACCCACTCTATAAGCACATCTGATGACACCAACAGTGCCCCAGCTTTGGCGACATAGGTGGTGGGACTGCTCTAGATTTTCTCAGAATCTAGTTTAACGTTTTCAATAACTATCAAAACAAAAATTATCTGTAAGTTATGGAAAAGTGAATGTACATTCATTATGATATTATTTTAAGCATTTTCTCTATTACAAGAAATACCAAAGTAACTATACTCATGTAAAAATGCTTACAGCATCTTGCTCCCTGAAAACAGAGTAGAAAAAGATGTTACACATCTATCCAAGATGATTCCAAAAGCCATTCTATAAGCAGTGCAGGCAAGTGGATGTGCTTCCTAAACATCTGTATTTCCCAGCTAAAAAAACCAAAAAATGATGTAAGTTAAAATGTTAAAATTTGGGAATAACAAAGACAATGCAGGGAAGGTATTTCTCTTGCACAGCTTTTTGAGAGAAGACCCATTTCTTCTTACTGGTATCATCTCCTAGACAATATAAATGCAGCTACACTGCATAGGAAGACTTTAAAGCAGACGGAATATCTAAAATGATTAAACCTCAAACATGAAGCAAGGGAAAAAAATAAGGATTATTTAATATATGAGATATCTTTGAAAGTTCATTGCTTGTTGCATCTGTCTGCTGTGTCATGTTAAGCTGTTTAAACATTTCAGATTTTTTAATCAATTAAGCTTCTTAGGTATGTAACTATGATTTCCATTAAGTTTGTCTGCAAAGGTTACCATCTGTTAACATATTGTCTCAGGATATAAGGTATTTTTTTCCATATTTATACAACAAATTTGTCAAAAGTAACAAATTTTGGTCATGGCATAGATGGGATCATATCTCATTGGACAACAGAACCCATAACAAATTACAAGGAAATTAGATGCCAATATTTCAGGCCTCAAGAGGAGAGCAGAAATGTATGCTTAGAATGCACAGTTTCTACAGTCATATATGTTCATGTAAATACAGAATTTCTTTTCCAGCTAAGACCAGCTGTTCAGCCTATTCAGCCACCTTTAGCCTTCCTACACTTTCCTGTGTTTCATCTTCTTTTGAAATAGAAAACACAAGTGCAAACCTCATAATAAAGTAGCCTGTTTGCCAGAGGGTACATATCACTTTCACTCATCTTGGTCTCATTTCAGTTTTTACCACTGTGTTGCCCAAGAGCAAAATCAGAACAGTAGTAGTCAGTGTTTAAGCTGGAGCAACTTCATAACCTCCCATTTTTATTGCTGAGCTTATATTTATTCTATAGATAGAAGATACTTTCATACTGGAAGCATAACCTTGGTTCTATTGAAGTCTAAAGAAATTGTGCTGTTGACATCAGTATGGAATATTAACTGGGGACTATAACAATGTGTATGCTTGTAGAGCGAATAGCATGATTTACATGCTTTTTTTTTTTAATCCTTTGTCTGTAGAAATATGATGAATGGAAATGAGAAAGTAAATGGTGATTCATATTCTGTGCTAAACTCCCTTCCCCTTTCATGGAAGTTAACTCAGCAACATTATTAGCTGCTGCATAGATATTCTATTTTGGAAATACTTCAACAACTGTCTGAACTCACTGTAGCCTTTCTTTTCTTTTTTAAAAGGGCAGGGAGAGACATTATTTGTGGTTCTATTTTTCAAAATAGTGTCTTTCCAAATATACTTTACATAAAGAAAGAAACTGTGAGGATGCTTGTCTGTTCTAAAGAAGTTAACTTTTTTATAAGCTCTGGAGTGCTAGGTTTAGGCTTTTTTTTATGTTTAAGTGCCAACATAGCATGGAAACATATGTCTCAGTGAGGTTTCCAGACCAAGTTTTCAAAACTGAAAAGCTGAAATACTGCTGATAAAAGCTAGAATTTTTAATGTCTATCCAGGTTTAAACTAAATGTTTAGAATCACACACTGCTGCACTAGATAGCATTCCATCTTAAATAACTAGGTGCTGGAGAAAGAAAGAAGTTTTAAAGTGCTTATATAGGAAAGACAAAAGGTCCCTAGGAGATATTTAATACAAAAATCCTTCACTTCATCCCCCTTTATTTATTGTTGAGTACTAAAATGAGATCAGCTACTCCAGTCAGATAGAACAAAATTAATGGGGAACTGTGCTATTAAAAGCTTTAAAGTTATCTGCTGAATTTATTTAAAGAAGGGACTGCTCCTTAACTATTTCTCGCATGGTGGTCAAATCTGCAGTCTCTTCTATGGTTTCCTCAGGACTCACATTTTTATGGAATTAAGTTCTGATTAATGTGAAGATCATGCCTCCATTCAAATCAGCAAGGGTTTGCTACCAACATGAAAGGAGATGAGAAGAGAGGCTAGATTTAATCTTTCCTCAATTTCTACATCATGGGGCTTGGCAGTTTGAAGGGAAAAATAAGCAGCAAGGTGATCCATATTTAGACTGTAAATCTGCACTTTCCCTCCTCTTTTAGGTGCTCTTTTGTCAGATTATACAGCACCTCTCTGACTGAGCTGGTCACTGACTGTTTAAACACTTTCCCTTGTAGGCTTGGTCCCATGATGTGTGTAACCGTGGACCGTGGAATAAAACCATACACACAGTGAAAGCAACCAAAGGTTAGTAGTGCAAGGAAATTATTTATTTCTAGTAATGTCGTGGTTTCGGCTGGGATAGAGTTCATTTTCTTCCTAGTAGCAGGCACAGTGCTGTGGTTTGGATTTAGTAGGAGAAGAATGCTGATAACACACTGATGGTTTAGTTGTTGCTGAGTACTGCTTATGCCAGTCAAGGACTTTTCAGCTTCCCATGCTCTGCCAGGGGCACAAGAAACTGGGAGGGGGCACAGCCAGAATAGTTGATCCAAACTGCCCCAAGGGCTATTCCATACCATACGGCGTCATGGGCAGTATAGAAACTGGGGGGGGTTGGCCGGGGAGCAGCGATCGCTGCTCGGGAACTGGCTGGGTATCGGTCGGTGGGTGGTGAGCAATTGCATTGGATATTGTTATTATTATTATCATTGTTGTATTGTTATTATTATCATTACTATTTTCCTTTATTTCAATTATTAAACTGTTCTTATCTCACCCCAGGAGTGTTTCTCACTCTTACTCCTCCGATTCTCTCCCCCATCCCATCGGGGTAGGGGGAGTGAGCAAGCGGCTGCGTGGTGCTGAGTTGGTGGCTGGGGCTAAACCACGACAAGTAATTTCAAGCAGTTCTACAGCCTCTGCCATAACTCCGTGTTCCAGATAGACTGAAATTTTGCATTAAACAGGCTGTGGAAGAAGGGAGGAACTGGCAGCCAAAAGACAAGACAGCAATTAGACACAACTCACTGTCACTTCTGTGTATTTTTGGCAGCATTTCAGTAATCTAACAAAGCCAGTGAATAACATAGCTGGGTTCTCAATTGCTATGGGCTTTCTGAAGCATTTCATACTCATTTTGCTGGTAAAGAATCAGATACACAAGATGAAAGACATTTGAAGGACGGGTCCATACTTTGAAGGGGAGATTTTGGTCTACAGGTATATTTTATGTTCAAATTGTGTGAGTTTAACATTGCTCAAGATGAATTTTGAAAAACTTTTTTTCCCTTTTGGAAAGAAGTGGAGTCTTTTTTGGTATTCAGAGGATTCCCTTCCCCTTCTCCCTTTTTAATAAGTCAATCATTTGTACCCAAAGAGTCTTCAAGATCTAACTGTTCCTTATTTTGCCCAGGGAGTTAGGGTGACAAGGCAACATAACAAAATGTATGCTCCCTAACAATCCTCTCTGATGGAACACACACACACATGCTTATATATATTTTTATACATTTTTTTAATATATATACATACACACATATATATTTGTATATATATAGTGTGTGTGTGTGTATACACACACACTACTGCCAATCAATGAGCTAGGGACTGAAAGTCACATCCTGGTATAATTATTAGATACTTATTCCAGTTTTAAGCATTTTTTTTTTAGGCTTTTGCCCTATCACAGGTATTTTTAGAATCATCATTTTAGAGATCCTACAATTTTCACTTCAATTACTATTCCTTCTTTATGCATTGATTGATCCCTTTGTCTAAAATTTCCATCTTAAAGTTTTGTCACTGAGCCTTTGGCTTCACACAGTATCTCAAAGATAATTCCACAACCTACCCTTTTAGAAGGAAGTAATCTGTTTGCAAGCAGGTTTTTAAGATGCCTTCTCTTGTCCACAGCCTAACTAGGTCAGAGAGATATGCTTTTATCTATCTTTAGAAGCAGATTTGTCCATCACGGAGCTTCCTGAAATGAAACAGGAGTGTCTTCAGTACTCTAACCACCTTCATGCTCTCCACCTAATATTTCCAAGAATGGTTTTACAAATAGCATCAACATGTCACAGGTAACAGAGGAAAAATATGTCTAGTTTTCCAACCTAACCTCCGCACAGACATACACACACACACACACTTTCAGATAAGTGCATCCCTAGAGAGCCAAGGCAAAAGGTAGAAGCCTTATTTAAGATGAACCAAAATTCATAATCAATATTTTAGATGAACCCCAAATTCAGGAGAAGCTTCCTGTACAATCAGTGGAATATAAAATTTTGCCATAGGACGATTATTAATCTGCATTGTCACACTGTACCATAGAAAGGATTGGAGCATTTTTAGGTGCCAATTACTCTGGAGACCTGAGGGGTTGTTGACATTAATTCTATATTTAGTTTTAAAGTGGGGGTTTTGTCCACTTGTTTAGAAACAAACAAAACCCCCCCTAGATTATGTCTATAAAACTGAAAGTAATTTCAGAGAGTGGTCAAAGGCCACTCCTCCAAATCTGCCAGGTAAATATCTCTGGGATTAAAACAAAGAAAATTAATTAATCTCTGCCGCCTTATTACAATACAAAGTGAGGGAAGCCAGGAAACACAGTGCAAAACCTGATGGTACACAGTGTCCTTTGATCACTTAGCCATTGTTTTCTCTCACAGCAACACATGTTAATGATACAAAGAAGTTTAAAATTTTTTGGCTTTGACTTTTCATGTCACAGCCATAATAAATGTGCACATTATTGTTTGTATTGCCATATCCTTTAGATGCACCGCCAATATCCAGAGTCTGTCAGCCAAGGACAGGATTTTGCCCACAAATAGCCTGGCTGAATTAAATTAAGCAGAAACATTGCCATACAGATTCATCTGCTAAGTAGTGTGTCATGGTACAGCATGCTTATGTTGCAAAGATGTTATATGGGTCAAACTTGATTTAAACCACCAATTCTACCACAGGGAGACCAAAGCTTCTTTGTTCTCCACTAGTCAGATGAATTCTGCTTTAAAAGGCATTTGTCTTATATGGACCTAAGACATCTTTAGTTGCATTTAATTAAAAAACCAGTAACCTCCAAACCAATAAACTAGACAATACAATGTTAACCCCAGGAGAACAGGAAGAAAAAAAGAGATTTGGGGTTTTTTTTTGTTTGTTTTAAGGAATTTGGGCAACACAGAAAAAATTAAACATGATGAAGAATGAAGAAACAAGTTTTGATGTGGACAGTACACGAGCCTCTCCCTTTTCCTGCTGCCTGCAGCCACTGAGCCCTGTTACAAAGCCACACAGAACAACTCTATTTGGTGAAGAATTCAGACCACACCTCTCACATTTCCACTATGGCCCTCCTACTCTTGGAGACATGGAAACTTTCCAGGGGTCCTTGGAAGGAGGGTCCCGGAAACGCAAGAGCATGCCAACAAAAATGCCTCCTTCTATCACTCTTGAGGGTTCCTCATCACCACCAGAAAGACCTGAAGAACACAATGATATAGGCTCTTCCAGTCTCCCCTTGGTGTTTCAACAGCCAGCACAGCCCAAATACAGTTCCCAGATGATCGACCTCCGCAACTTTGGTTTTCAGTTCTACAGAAATCTGGAGCACTTTGGAGCCAAGCCCATTAAGCAAGAACCAGTGAAGCCTAAGATGGCATGGCCCAGTAGCCCAGCATTCATGCAGGCTCCTTACCCTTATTATCCTAAAGTCCATCCTGGCTTAATGTTTCCTTTTATTGTGCCCCCAAACTTTCATTTCAGGAACCCCTTTCAAATGAAAAGGACTCCAGAGCCACCCTTCAGGAGGGCTGAAGTAAGAGGAAGTAGTGAAAATAAACAGAAAGTGGAAAGAGTAGATGTCAACCTTCAGATAGACGACAGCTACTACATTGATGTAGGGGGTGAACAGAAACGCTGGCAGTGTCCCATGTGTGAGAAGTCCTATACATCCAAGTACAATTTGGTCACCCATATCTTGGGGCACAGTGGCATTAAGCCACATGCTTGCACCCGATGTGGCAAACTTTTCAAGCAGCTGAGCCACTTGCACACGCATATGTTGACACACCAGGGCACTAGGCCACATAAGTGCCAGGTGTGCCACAAGGCTTTCACTCAAACCAGTCACCTTAAGAGACACATGATGCAACACAGTGACATCAAGCCTTACAACTGCAGGATCTGTGGCAGAGGTTTTGCCTATCCCAGCGAGCTGAAAGCACATGAGTCTAAGCATGAGAGTGGCCGAGAGAACATTTGTGTGGAGTGTGGTCTGGACTTCCCAACCTTGGCCCAGCTGAAGAGACACTTAACAGCCCACCGTGGCCCTATACAGTACAATTGCACTGAATGTGATAAGACCTTCCAGTACCCAAGTCAGCTGCAAAATCACATGATGAAGCACAAAGACATCCGTCCATATATCTGCACTGAATGCGGCATGGAGTTTGTGCAGCCTCACCATCTCAAACAACACTCCCTAACTCACAAGGTAAGCCATCACGAGTTGCACTGTTACCTTGCATCGGAAGGTAGCACAAGGATTACAGACTACTAAAGATACATGTACCTCCTTGGAAAGAAGGTAATCAGTCTATAGAGCTTCATGCTGGCCCTTTGCCAGTGGGAGAGTTTTATGCAGAGCAAAAGCCCCAGCAGCACTGGCAATACTAGAAGCTAGATGTCTCTTTCAGTCTTAAGAAAGTACATGCAAAAAGGTTTTGTTATAAACAGGAGTTAAATTAAAACACCTGTATTACTTCCCAAATTGTATTCCCATATCTCTGTTTCTGGGATTTATCTTCAGAATGACCTTCTGTAAAATAATATAATTTTGTAGAGCTGTCTAACTGCCCTGAAATTTTAACAGAAATTTTCTACTGAAAAACAGATCTATTGCTTTGCTTCCCTTAACTGGGAAGTAGGTGGATATGCAGTAAGCTGTATGTATGCAGCAAAAGAAAGTATATTATTACTCATCAGAATCTGAAGAATCATTATAATGAGGCATTTAGGGGAAAAACCAACGTAAGAAAAATTCCCCTTTGTGCATAAGTTATCCAGAATGCCAGTTAATAAAAGTGGACAAGCAGGACCATAATCCCAGCCAATTTGTATCAAGTGGCAGTCTTGCCACCACTGTCAGTAAAGACAGCAGTGTCAGTTTTGACTAGGAGCAGGCTTTGGAACACATCCAAAAGGATCACTTCAAAAAAAAGGAAAAATATAAGTGTTCCATTCAACAGTGTCTGAAATTAATTTATCCACCTTTACAACACTGTTATTAAGACAAGTCAAAAAACCCACGTTTTATAAAAATTTGCTTCCAGTCTTGCATATTTTTTCCTTTAACACTTGAATTTTGGCTTTTATATGAAAATCATAGAATCATAGAATCCTTTAGGTTGGAAAAGACCTTTAAGATCATCCAGTCCAACCATTAACCTAACACTACCAAGTCCACCACTAAACCAATTAAGGGTAGAGTAATAATTTCATGTTTCCTGGCTTGGTGTTGGGATTATTTATAATGAAAGTAAAAACTAGGAATCATTAAGATTGGAAAGGACCTCTAAGATCATCAGTCCAACCGTAAAACCAACACCACCACGCCTACTAAACCACGTCCCAAAGTGCCATGTCCGCCCATTTTTTGAACACTTCCAGGGATGGGGACTCCACCACCTCTCTGGGCAGACTGTTCCAATGCTTGACCAGTAAAGAAATTTCTCCTAATATCCAACCTAAACCTCTAAACACTTAACAACCCCAGTTCCCTCAGCCGCTCCCCATCAGCCCTGTGCTCCAGACCCTTCACCAGCTCCGTTGCCCTTCTCTGGACACGCTCCAGCACCTCAATGTCCTTCTTGTACTGAGGGGCCCAAAACTGGACACAGTATTCCAGGTGCGGCCTCACCAGCGCCGAGTACAGGGGGACAATCACCTCCGTGCTCCTGCTGGCCACACTATTCCTGAGACAAGCCAGGATGCTGTTGGCCTTCTTGGCCACCTGGGCACACTGCTGGCTCATGTTCAGCTGGCTGTCGACCAACACCCCCAGGTCCTTTTCAGCCAGGCAGCTTTCCAGCCACTCTTCCCCAAGCCTGGAGCGTTGCATGGGGTTGTTGTGACCCAAGTGCAGGACCTGGCACTTGGCCTTGTTGAACCTCATACAGTTGGCCTCGGCCCATCGGTCCAGCCTGTCCAGGTCCCTCTGCAGGGCCAAGTCATCTTTGTAATGGCAGTCTGTGGATGGAGTAATTGCTCTTGGCCCTTCACTAGTAAATCCTCATTACCTTCAGCAAGTTATACTCAAACTCTTAAAGTGTTTAGTGCTAAATTAATTAATTTTCATGGCATCTAAATGTCTTTTTGAGGAGCTGGCAGTTAGACAACATGGGTTTGACCAAGAATATTGAATTAAGCATTAATAAATTGACCAGATGGGATACAGGATGCTAGAAATGCTCTGTAAACACCAGATAAAATGGGGTCACTCCATTAGAGTTAGTGCAAGTACCACTAAGAGTAAATAGTTTTTTCTCTTCCTTGAATGTAACATGTACGTCCTTTTTTGGTGGCATTGCTTGAATACTCCTCGGTTATTTCAGATTATTTTCTATAGCTTCCTTCAAAACAGGGACAGGTCTTTTTTTAGAAGCCAATGACGCTCAATTACCATAGGCAGGCACTACTTTAGTCTCTTAACTGGTTAGCTTTTATTCTTGGTCAATAAGTGTACACATTTGACCAATATTTTACATAAGCAGCAGAGTAGGACAGAGAAGCTCTGCTACTATGTCTCACTGATTTGTAAACTTATGGATGGAAACAAAACTCATCATTACATTAAGCTTACATTTTGTTTTCCCTCTCTGCTTCTCAGATTCTTGTAAGAATTTGCCAAGAAAAAATACATAAGTATCTATTACTTCAGCAAATGATGTTAAAAGCAAAATAATTTATTATCTGCTTTGCTATTGCAGAATGAATAATTCATATATTGCTGTACTGAAGATGAAATTATCTAGAAAATATTCCATCTACAGAATTTTCTGGTTTTTTTCTTTTCTTCCAGGGTGTGAAAGAGCACAAATGTGGAATTTGTGGCCGGGAATTTACTCTGCTGGCCAATATGAAGCGACATGTCCTGATCCACACCAATATCAGAGCCTATCAATGCCATTTGTGCTTCAAGAGCTTTGTACAAAAGCAGACTCTCAAGGCCCACATGATTGTTCACTCTGATGTTAAACCCTTTAAATGCAAGGTAAGTGTATCTCCTTTGGTGGCAGAGGCATAAAACCACTGGATATTTCTGTGATGCTATCACCTGGTGATATGGTAGAATTAGAAAAGCAAGACTTGGTAACACATTCTACAGTTGTATTTAAATTAGCATAAAACAGTCTAGTTTCCTTTCTTGATCCAGGTTCTGCTTAGGTAGCACAAGATAATGGAGGTAAATATCTGTGATTTACTCCCTTCCCCTTCAATATCAGTAACTTTCACCCTCAAATATTTTTTTCCACTTAGTGAGCATTTAAATTCCACTGCGGTTTGAGGACAATAAACATACCTGACATTTGCTTAGTACAGCCATCCAAACAGAAGTCTAAGTGCTTAATAACTTGAAACACTGACTAAACACATAGATCAATTCATGCACCCTGCAGAGGACCATGGAAAAGCAGCAGCAACAATTTCAAACAGTGATGCTATGCAACAGATCAGGGAAGCACTCAAAGAAAGCCACAGCAATACTGAACTGCAGAAGGGATTTGAATGGGCCAAATGTAATTATCAGACTGAAATTCAGGGCAGGACATCAGTATCCTAATGAAATGGCCTCTGAGACCATCTGGCCTTTTTAGGATCCTCTGGGAATTCCAGTTTGCTACCTCCCTCCAGCACACTGGAGGCTGAACATTCCCTTTCCATCCCCTCTTCTCCCCCCTCCCCATAAACTTCTGAGGCTTTGGCTTTCTTGACTGTGGTCATCTCTAATTTCTTCCTTATGAATATTTATATTCTTATTCAGTCCTGGACACTACATCTGTTCCTTTTGCTGCCTATCTGGTTAAGTAGTATAGTCATACCTTGTGAAGTTAAAGGCTGTAGGTTTTATTCCCACTTTGATCTGCTCTGAGGGCTATAAATATAGAATCATAGAATCATAGAATCGTTTAGGTTGGAAAAGACCTTTAAAATCATCCAGTCCAACCATTAACCTACACTACCAAGTGTACTCTAAGCCAATCAAGGGTAGACTAGACTAAACCATGTCCCAGAGTGCCACGTCTACCCAATTTTGAACGCTTTCAGGGATGGGGACTCCACCACCTCTCTGGGCAGCCTGTTCCAATGCTTGACCACCCTTTCCGTGAAGAAATTTTTCCTAATATCCAATCTAAACCTCCCCTGGCACAGCTTGAGCCCATTTCCTCTTGTCCTATCGCTAACTACTTGGGAGAAGAGACCAACACCCACCTCACTACAACCTCCTTTCAGGTAGTTGTAGAGAGCAATAAGGTCTCCCCTCAGCCTCCTCTTCTCCAGGCTAAACAACCCCAGTTGCCTCAGCTGCTCCTCAGAAGGCCTGTGCTCCAGACCCTTCACCAGCTTCTCCCTGCTCCTGCTGGCCACACTATTCCTGATACAAGCCAGGATGCTGTTGGCCTTCTTGGACACCTGGGCACACTGCTGGCTCATGGTCAGCCGGCTGTCGACCAACACCCCCAGGTCCTTTTCAGCCAGGCAGCTTTCCAGCCACTCCTCCCCAAGCCTGGAGTGCTGCATGGGGTTGTTGTGACCCAAGTGCAGGACCCAGCACTTGGCCTTGTTGAACCTCATACAGTTGGCCTCGGCCCATCGGTCCAGCCTGTCCAGGTCCCTCTGCAGGGCCATCCTACCCTCCAGCAGATCGACACTCCCACCCAGTTTGGTGTCATCTGCAAACTTACTGAGGGTGCACTCAATCCCCTCATCTAGATTGTTGATAAAGATATTAAACAAGACTGGCCCCAAAATGGAGCCCTGGGGAACACTGCTCGTGACCGGCTGCCAACTGGACTTAACTCCATTCACCACTACTCTCTGGGCTCGGCCACCCAACCAGTTTTTTACCCAGCAAAGACTAAGCCCGTCCAAGCCATGAGCTGCCAGCTTCCCAAGGAGAATATTATGGGACACTGTGTGAAAGGCTTTGCTAAAGTCCAGGTAGATGACATCCACAGCCTTTCCTACATCCACAGCCTTTCCTTCATCCACCAGGTGGGTCACCAGGTCATAGAAGGAGATGAGGTTGGTCAAGCAGGACCTGCCCTTCATGAACCCATGCTGGCTGGGCCTGATCCCCTGGTCGACTTGGTCAACCTGTTGAGTTCACTCAAGATGAACTGCTCCATAATCTTTCCCGGCACCGAGGTCAGGCTGACAGGCCTGTAGTTCCCCAGGTCCTCCTTCCGGCCCTTTTTGTAGATGGGCGTCACATTGGCAAGCCATGTGAAATTGGCAAGCCATATGGAGTGGAGCATTGCATTGGGTTTACATGGCAAGGCTTTGGTAGCAGGGGGGCTACAGGGGTGGCTTCTATTAGAAGCTGCTGGAATCTTCCCCTATGTCTGACAGAGCCAATGTCAGCCGGCTCCAAGACGGACCCGCTGCTGGGCAAGGCGGAGCCAATCAGCGACAGTGGTAGCGCCTCTGGGATAACATATTTATGAAGGGGAAACAAACAAAGAAACCCTCAATGGTACACAAACTGCAGCTGGAGTGAGGAGTGAGAATATGTGAGAGGAATGACTCTGCAGACACCAAGGTCAGTGAAAGGGGAGGAGGTGCTCCAGGCACCAGAGCAGAGATTCCCCTGCAGCCCGTGGTGAAGACCCTGCTGAGACAGCTGTCCCCCTGCACCCATGGAGGCCCACAGGGGAGCAGATAGCCACCTGCACCCGGGGAGGACCCCATGCTGGAGCAGGTGGATGTGCCCGGAGGAGGCTGTGACCCCGTGGGAAGCCCATGCTGGAGCAGGCTCCTGGCAGGACCTGTGGACCCATGGGGAGGAGCCCATGCTGGAGCAGGTTTGCTGGCAGGACTTGTGACCCTACGGGGGACCCACACTGGAGGAGTCTGCTCCTGAAGGACTGCACCCCGTGGAAGGGACCCACGTTGGAGCAGGGGAAGAGTGTGAGGAGTTCTTCCCTTGAGGAGGAAGGAGCGGCAGAGACGTGTGATGAACTGACCGCAACCCCCATTCCCGTCCCCCTGCGCCACTCAGAGGGAGGAGGTAGAGAAAATCAGGAGTGAAGTTGAGCCCTGGAAGAAGGGAGGGGTGGGGGGAAGGTGTTTTGTGATTTGGTTTTATTTCTCATTACCCTACTCAGTTTTGATTGGCAATAAATTAAACTGATTTTCCCCAAGTCAAGTCTGTTTTGCCCGTGACAGTAATTGCTGAGTGATCTCTCCCTGTCATTATCTCAACCCACAACTTTTTTCCTTATCTTTTCTCTCCCCTGTCCAGTTGAGAAGGGGAGTGATAGAGCGGCTTTGGTAGGCACTTGGCATCCAGCCAGGGTCAAACCACCACAGTTTATGCCCAGGTAACTAAGGATTGATCTGGAAGCAATTTCTAGAACTCTTTTATCTAACATCTTTATGGAATTAAATGTTTTCTTAAAAGGAGTCTTTCATCGAGAAGCAAAAATGGATGAAAAATTTTAAATGGAATTATTTTCTCTTGAAAAATGTAGAACTTAAATTTCATAGGAAAATATGGCTTTTAGTGATAATTTTAATAGGAAAATGTCAAAATGAATCTTTTTTACTTCCTCATTTTGCTTTGATAACTTTGAAACATTTCACTTTGAAAAAATAAAAGCAAAGCCAGACAGGAACTGGAGTACCAACAGTATGTTTTCCAGCCAGTAACAAAAGCTCTACAGGAACACCTGTTTTTCTTCTTTTTTACTTCTCTGTCCCCACCCAATGTTCCTAGGAGGAAAGAAACAAGTAACCACAGTGAACCAGTTTCTCCTATGGCTGAAGGGGTATGAATCAACATCAGTGCCCCTGAGCCGAGTGGAGATCCTAACTATAAGCAAAGAGAGGATCAAGAATTGCTCTTTGGCATTAGGAACATCCCCTCCCTCTCTAGCAAAGCCCTTGAAAGACTTGAGCAAGTATTTCTGCCTGGTATTCAGAGGGTTAAGGCAATGACCAGATAGCAGCCTTTTGGCTTCAAGCTCCTCCTCAGCAGAAGGAAGGATATAGCTGTATGAACAGCCTGCTTAACAATGGCTCACATGTCCCCGGGGAACCGCCTGCAAATAGATTTCATCTTGCTTTCTCTTGTACTTTTCAAAGCTTCCTGTTTTCTCACGGTCCTTTTGGACAGTTTACAGTCTTTCCCCCTCTCCTTCTCTCTTTGAGGAAAGGAACACCCTTCTTATAAAGAAAAAAAAAAAAAAAAGAAAAAAGAAGAATGCAAGGGAAAGAGAACACAGCAGTAGCCTTTCTACTTCACCACATGCAATGGTTTTCTTTACTTTTTTCTCACAGCAAAAAAAACCCATGAGGCTTTCCTATGTGTCTAATCACAGCTAAGCACAGACTATCTGAAGTGAGGGAGTAGCAGTTGTCCCTTCTGTTTCCTCATCCAGCTGTAGCCTGGATCTGTGTTTGATTTTTCTCTGGAGTGAACTTCTCTATAGCTTTTAAAGGCCTGAGCCCATGCTTCCTTGTTTATTTCTGTTTTAAACAAAAACACTGAAGAGTTCTGAAGGAGTTGCACCAACTGGTGCAATAGTGCTAATTCTGATTTGCAGAGTAAGCTCCTATGAAATTTACAGTTGCTTTTAGTGCTGAAGTCAATAATGTTTTAGACCTGTAATAAAGAATGCAATGAAGTTTTCTCCAGCCTAGTGAAATGCACTTTGCAGCAGATGTTTTGAACTCCACTTTTTCCCATCTAAAATCATGGGTTTAGATCAGGATTGAAAACCAAAGAAAATGTGATATATAAATACTTTGGGAAGAAACAAAACAGACTGACAAAACTAGAAGGGTGATACTTCATGCAGTGGCTTAGGAAGACAAAATCTAGTGTTGAACTAATTCAGCTTTTCTAGCAAACTGTACTGAAGTCCATTTCATCAGCCAGTGCATCAAAGTGTGTTCAGCAGACTTGCAGCTGAGGTCTTTCTCTTCAGGGCTTGAATTTTATTTTGTCTAAACTAGAGAGCCTAACAAAAGGTCCACAAGTAAACCATGTTGTTCCTGCTGTCCCAAGATCTCTTGCATGAGCTTTGCATCTCCCTGAGTGCTAAGGTGCTCTGTGGTGACTTCTGCTGGAGCTCCCTCCCATGCAACTGGCTCTGGGTCATCTTTCATACTCTGCTCATCAGTGCCCTGTCCTGTCACAGAGAAAGAAAATCTTGTATACCTTTCTAGTTTGGTCTGCAGACTCAGGCTGTTGTTTAAGCACTAGCTGTGAACCCCAGCTAGCTCTGATTTGCTGTCTTTCAGCATGTGAGCCTGAAACCTGCTCCCTTTGCCCTCTGAATCACGGACATTCATCTGAAACTTGTCTTGTGCCTTTTGAAAGGGACATCTTACCCAGATACCATGCCACACAGAGCCATGGTTCTGAAAAAACAATTTTCATATCTGCATTTCTTTCATTTTCCTGCCACACCTCTCCACTCTGGTACTTTTTCCTCATGTCCCCAGAGGAGATTTCAGGACAGGAACACATTACACATTCCTAAGACTCTGCATGACTTTGGGAAATGGAAAACCTACCACCTTTATTCAGAAACACAAAACTTTTATGCTGTAAGGAACTATCCTTTAGGAAGTCCCCTCTCCTCATTATGAAGAGAAATAAATGTTGCCTTGACAGAAAAAAAAAGCTCCTACCAGACTCATTTTACTACTCAATACCTTATAAAGATATAGATTTGCATGAAGTACTCTAGCCATGTTCAACCTGATTTTCCTTGATTACCAATTTAGATAGAGGAATAAAGACCTAGCTAACAGAAAGCAAAAGCTGGTGAGAACACAGGTCAGCCAAGCAGATAACCAGAAGCCTTCTGCTAAGAGGTATGAGAGAGGTATTATTATTGGCATTCTTATAGCCAGAGAAATATTGACACATCATAGATCGTTCCAGCAGCTGTCAAGGTATATTCAGCTGGTGTTCTTCCTTGTGAATTTTCTGTGCTCATCAGTGCTTCTTCTCCTCTTTGCTTCCTCCCAGCACTTTCAGAACGTTTTTTGGTGCATTCATTTCACTGAATAGAAGTCATCTGGCAGATTAGCTTTCTTTGAATGCAAAAGAGAGACAGTCCTCTTCCTAAGTGGATGGATGACCCTTGGAATCTGATATCTTACTTTTACAAATTAATAACTCATTTTTAGTGGCTATTATTTTTTCCTTTTTTTTCACTTTGCTGATAAATTTATTTGCTAGAATGTTCATTTTAGCAAAATCACAGAGAGAAAATCACAGAAGAGCACTAATGCAGCTGAAGTAAATATTTTTTTAAAAGCAAGTGAATATTTCTGGACTTTTCCTTTTTGCAACATTGACTCAGCTCTAGTTTTTATTTAAAAACAATACCACTGCAAATTTTTATATTGGTGGACTGCATCCATTTTCTCTCAAGAGATGGTTTAAAAAGCAAAGGATACAGTACTACTTCACCAAGGATCATTCCACTACCTACATTTCATCCATATATTCCAGGTGATGGCTTTGTGAATTTTAATCAAAAAGTAATGTAGCAGGCCTTCTGTACTACCAAAATAAATTAAATCAGAAGTCAGATAGGACCAAAAATTTGGTGGAATCTCAGTAATTGCTATTTAATAATTTTCTTCCAGATGAGTACATTGCTTGATATAAGTTTCAGTTACTCAGCAATGGTGATTCTGGATCAATAAAGACTGTAAAAAAAAATTCTGATGGTAAAAGGATTTGTCTAAAAACATTCCAAAAATAGAGCTTAAGTAGAGAGCAAACACAGAAGTTTGCAGAGGATGGAAATACCTACTTGAATGTGAATAAAATTATAAATCCTGATAGGGTAAGACCAGAAGACAAGTAAGACTAGAAGCTTGTAATAGTGATGTCAAACTCTCATGTCTTGAATCATAGAATCATAGAATCATTTAGGTTGGAAAAGACCCTTAAGATCATCGCGTCAAACAGTAAACCTAACACTGCCAAGTCCACCACTAAACCATGTCCCTAAGCACCACATCTACACGTCTTTTAAATACCTCCAGGGATGGGGACTCAACCACTTCCCTGGGCAGCCTGTTCCAGTGCTTGACAACCCTTTCCGTGAAGAAATTTTTCCTAATATCCGATCTAAACCTCTCCTGGCGCATCTTGAGCCCATTTCCTCTTGTCCTATCGCTAACTACATGGGAGAAGAGACCAACACCCACCTCACTACAACCTCCTTTCAGGCACTTGTAGAGAGCGATAAGGTCTCCCCTCAGCCTCCTCTTCTCCAGGCTAAACAACCCCAGTTCCCTCAGCCGCTCCTCAGAAGGCCTGTGCTCCAGACCCTTCACCAGCTTCATTGCTCTTTGGATGCAAGATTATATTTGATTTATAAGGGACCAGACTACAAAAGGACCCATCTAGATAAACAACAACAATTAAAAAAGCCCCTTATTGTTTCATCAAATTGAAACATCAATGGCTCCAGCTGTCAGGAACATGCTTCAGGGAAAGCTGAGTTATTCTTGCAGCCCCATGACTGTTTAAATTCCAGCTTACTGACCAGAGACACTGAAACACAGAAGCTGGTAAACAAAAGATAAGAGGATCAGAGAAAAATGGAGGAGTGAGAAACAAAGAAAAAAGGAATTTCTTTTTCTAGCTTTAAGCAAAATGTGCAGCCATTTCATTTCCACTTAAGGAGAAGTAATATTCTGCTTGACTGTTTCACAGAAATCCTTCATTGGTTTTATTTTGTATCTCCATCTCTGCCTGGCATTGTACTTGATTAAAGGCTAGATTTATAAACTACAAATGAAATAGTTCACCAGGGCAGAAAGTTATACTTTGAATTTCATTCAAGTAAAGACCTTTTCAGGTTACGTACTTAAGCCTCTCCCCTCCTGTCCTGGTTTCGGCTGGGATAGAGTTAATTTTCTTCCTAGTAGCAGGCACAGTGCTGTGGTTTGGATTTAGTAGGAGAAGAATGCTGATAACACACTGATGGTTTAGTTGTTGCTCAGTACTGCTTATGCCAGTCAAGGACTTTTCAGCTTCCCATGCTCTGCCAGGGGCACAAGGAGCTGGGAGGGGGCACAGCCAGAACAGTTGATCCAAACTGCCCCAAGGGCTATTCCATACCATAAGGCGTCATGGGCAGTATGGAAACTGCGGGGGTTGGCCGGGGAGCAGCGATTGCTGCTCGGGGACTGGCTGGGTATCGGTCGGCGGGTGGTGAGCAATTGCACTGTGCATCACTTGCTTTGGATATTATTATCATTATTATATTGTTACTATTATCATTACTATTTTCCTTTATTTCAATTATTAAACTGTTCTTATCTCAATGCAGGAGTGTTTCTCACTCTTACTCCTCCAATTCTCTCCCCCATCCCACCAGGGCAGGGGGAGTGAGCGAGCGGCTGCGTGGTGCTGAGTTGCTGGCTGGGGCTAAACCATGACACCTCCTTACAACAACATTCCCTGATTTTGGGGAATCCTTGACTGTGTGTCTCTCCTAGTCACCAAATTAAAAAAAAATGGCAGCAGTGCAGAAGGCCCTAGATACATCAAACTCAACCACATATTCTTGTCTGTAGGTTTTTTGCCTGTATCTTTGAAAAACAAATTGCAGCCAGAAGGTGCCAGGGTTCAAGTTGAGAAGGGTAGGTTCTATTTCTTTTTAAAATGTTCTCCTTGGAAGTACCCTTATGAACAAATAATTTTCATTTTTACTGTTTTTAACAGCTATGTGGAAAGGAATTTAACAGAATGCACAATTTAATGGGACACATGCACTTGCACTCAGACAGTAAGCCTTTCAAGTGCCTCTACTGTCCCAGCAAATTCACCTTGAAGGGGAACCTAACCAGGCACATGAAAGTCAAACACAGAGTCGTGGAAAGAGGATTTAATTCTCAAGGTAATGTTTTCCATTTATTCTCTGAGAGGTTTGAAGGCGCATATCAGTAAACCCAAATGGGCTTTGTACCGCAGATCTACAATCTCGTACCATAGATCCAATGTGATTGGAAGATATTGAATCCCATAAGCCTGGGAGGCTGTTATCTGCAAGGTAGTGACCCTTGTCTCAGAGACCTTTCAGACTAGATATCTGATGACACAGAGGTACAGACCAAGATGGAGTAGTAGATGGAGACAAAATGAGACAGTACTTGTGAGCACAAAGGAAATAATTTTAGCGTGCTGAGTTGCTGTTGTCAAGTGTTAGGGAAAATATAGTCAGTAGTGTTAGAGCAGGGGATTTATCAAGCCATACCAAATGTTCTTGTACTTAAACTCAGGGCTGCCAATTACTGTGGGGAAGGTGCAATATCCACAGCACTGCAGAGCTTCTCCCAGCATGTGAGTACCCCTGAGACACAAACAGGAGTGAGCTGGTGGAGACTCAGCCTTAGTGAGACTGTGGCACATGTAGTTGGCCAGGGGAATGACTGGAGGACATGGCTGAAATTCCATTGATCTTCCTGACTGAGGGTGTAGTTCCATTATTTTTTAATAAATTTTACAGTTTGGGGGGAGGGGGGGGGGGGTGTTGATTCCCAGATGTTGACAGACCACAGCCTAGCAGCCATGAACAAGCAGACATTTTTCCCAGACACATCTGGTTAGGAGTTTATAGTTTTTCTCTCATATTTGAGGTACATCCCCATGGTTTTAAACATGGGGATAAATCGTAAATACATTCAAAGCTGACAGAAGCAAAAAATCTAGAAGATTTCACGGGTCTTGTTCACTGCTTATTGGATTCTAGTCTAGAATGGGAATGGAAGCCCAAATGGCTCTACATCCAAGAGCCTTTCTGATTAAGATATGTTTATTCTGTGATGTATTGACATAGCTGATGTTAGATAAAGGCCATAAACTCAGACCCAGTTTACAAAGAAGCATGTGGACAGGAGGAGACACTCCTCCCTCATCTCAAACTATATGGATTTTTGACCATTCAGGGTATCCTGCAAAGCATTTCCTACCTCCTGCCCACCACATACACTTCCTAAAATCAGCCTCATGTGTGCACACATGCCAATGCTATCTAAAGAAGTGGGGGAATTAGGGGGGATTGTTTTGAGAGTTTGAGTATCCAAGATATTTTGTTTGTTAAGACTTTCTGGATAAATAACTCCTTCATGGGTAAGATTTCTTGGCATCCCTCAAATTCAGGCTTTAGGGCAGCCTAGCACATATGGAAGACACATGGTCTAAAGACATTTGGGATAAAATTTACAAAGATCCTAACAGATAATAATATAAATGGCTCTTTTTTCCTGTAAGTCTACAGCATCATGCTAGTTACACAATTACTTGTAATTGAAGACAGCCTAAGTGCTTATCAGACATAAGACAATTTGTGAGGGCTGCCACCTGCTCATGAACCATTTTAACAAATATAACCTGTTGCAAAATAGCAGCTGTATCTAGTGAGGCTGGATAAATCCTGCAGAAACTGGATTCAATTACTGAGGAAAAAAACCACTAAAACTAAGTAAGTAAAATAGTGGCTCTCATAGATTTTTGCTATTGGGTGAAATCCTCACCACAGTACTGTCATCTTTCTTTTAATTAAGATGGACTATGCCTGCAGTGTCTGAATCTTCTTCTGTGCATCCTGATGGTCAGAGCACATTTAAGTCCACAGATGTCTCCTGGGTAACATCTGGGTTTCCAGCAAGAGGAACAGAAAGGAGACGCTCGGACAAATATCAAGACAAACTAGATCCAGGACCACACTCAGATTTATACTGCACAACTCAAAATCATCATTTGAGTATAATGATTTCTTCAAGCTGAAGCACTGTCTAGTGAATATAGCTTTTCAGTGGCACTAGATGAGAGAGGAAAAATCAAGGACAGTGGAGGTCGTAGACTGACGAGACATGATTGTGTTTTCATTTTTAAAGTAGTAACTTTGAACCAGGGGGTCCATAGAACAAATTTGTTAGCATGTTTTTAATCTCTTCCACTCCTCTGGAAAAAAATGTACAAAACCTGGGACTTTGATTATGGCATGTGATGGTTTAGATCAAAGTGTTCATTTAAAAAAAAAATAGGAAGGAGGAAGTGGGTAGGTTCACTGGCAAAAATAGTTTACAAGAGGCCAGGACACTTCACTTTTATTCCTAGCTCTCTCATCAAGTGTCTGGCATGTACAGCACAATGTTTTGTGTGTCCTGACCTGGCTGTGAAGTGGATACAATAGTACTTTTAACAGCATCTCAAAGGAGATGCCATGAGATGTAAACAGAAAAGTAGTTGGAGATAGCTGGATGGAAGACAAAGGTAAAATATTAAATAGAAAGCCATCTCACATTTTTTAACCATGTGTCACATAGTGAAATTTGCTATATATAAATTGTTCCTTTTCTCCCCCCTCAAACCACTACAAGGTTTTGGAAGAAGAATTTCTCTGTCCCAGACAAATGTTTTGAGAAGCTTGGAACAGGAAGAACCATTTGATCTTTCCCAGAAAAGTCAAGGGAAGGGAATCTCATTTCATTCGGATGGCAAGAGTGCCAAGGGAAGCTCATGCCAGGAAGAAGAGGAAGACAACCGCTATGAAACAGAGCATTACAGCCCTGGCATGTACCATCATGACAACAACAAGCTGTACGTGGCTCAAGATCTGTCTGGCAAACCTGAGTGCATGAGGAAGGACTGCAATGAAAAGGAAGAAATGCTAAGTGAGGGAGGACTAGAAAAGAGAATAGGAAATTCAAACAGGAGAGCCAAGGAGAGAGAGACCTTGCAAACAGCAAAGAACACCTCAGCTTTAGATCATTTGAAAAGGCCAGACTTGGCCATTCTCTCTCTGATTACTTGTATTTCAAACACAGGAACAAAAGTTTGAAAAAATTACTGGAAAGAAAAATGGAAAACCAAACAATGCTTATAGGCATTTAAATGGACATTTTAAAACAGATGGAAAATTGGAACCAGATAGCTTTTAGCATGAACTGTAATTTACCAAAGCCTGGAAGTTTGTAGTAGTCTTTAGAAATAAACAAGCCAAATGAATAAAAATATTTTAAGGTAAAACACGTACATTAAAAGAATAAAGCAGTCCAAGGTCACCAAGAAATGCAATAGATATTGAACACTAACATTTTTATACTTATCCAATTGATGTAAAAGCAGACAATGGGGTGGGTACAGAAGTTTATTTTCCTTTATCTGGGGTGGTAGAGACTTATACACAATTTTCTAGTTATCAAAAAGCAACATACTTTAGTGTTTGATTTATTATCTGACTAAATATATATGAACATTTCTAACCATAGGTCTCAAAAAAATCTGAAAATGCTAAGTATTTCACAGTATAAGCAAGAGTACTGTTAAATATGGTGTGCATGAAAGTGCTGTCACTCTCAGAACTAACACAATCCAAATACTTTCATTTACTGAAGTTACTGTTTTAGTTCAACCACTTACAATGAGAAATGGGAAATAAATTAAGAAGAAATGCTAACGTCTTGTGAGATAGTGAAGTGCAGCTCTGCAAGGCTTTGAAAGGACTGGAATTTGTTATGGTCACAGAAGCTTTTCCTCTGGCACAAGGAATGTTCATGTTTTGCTATGTTTCAGTCAGTATGGGAGTATTCAGCAAGTCTTCAAGTGAAATAGCATGGACTGCATTGACATTTTTTTTCTACTGTCTGCTCAGACCAATACATTTAATCATCATCAGTGTGTAGCATTTGCAAGTCTTGCTGTAATTACACATAAAGCAATAAGAGTCATTTCATTGAGAAAATGATGTAATTTTGCCATTTATCTCTTCAGTTTATCTTGGCTAGCAAGGATGATTTTGAAATTCCCAGATCTGATCAGATTTTATTTTAGAAGGGATGTCAAAAAAGAGCCCTTACAGGGCAAGTAGTGCCTCACAGAGGAAAACTGTTTTTCGATTTCCTCTTATCTGAGTCAGAATTTTTCCCTTATTAAAATGGCTTGACCAGTAAGCTCCAGGCCTTTCAGAAGAATTCTATTAATGCAGTTTTTAATGAGTCATTCCCAACTTTTCATCCTCTGATTCCCATACAATTATATGTTCATAAAAATATATATATATACAATTATATGTTCATAAAAGCACATTCCATTAAGCACATTCCATTAATTGCATGAATAGTTTGACCAGCACCTTAATTCCTGCATCTTCAAGATATATGACAAACAGCCCCAAGCCATCCTGTTGCTTTTAAGGAAATAAAGTTTTAATAAGTAGTTTAATTATTCCTATGTCATTTTGACATCCCAGCTCAAAAGGTTAAAACTTATATATATGGTACATCATTTCCAAATAATACTTCATTCTTCACTTACCTGCCAAGATCTTGATTTGAAATACCTTGTTATCATCATGCTCAATATATAGCAACTTATAATTAAATACTGTCATATACTTATGGCTTGCTAAGGCTAGAGGCCTGTAGCTGCAGCTCTCTGCCATTATAAGAAACCTCTCACGTTACAGAAGTAATTCTCACACCTACCAGTTAATCAGCATTCGCAGGGCAATAGTTCTTATTCATTATGTAAAACTGGATTTGTGTAGTCCAAGGTTGCAGAAGATGGTTTCATTTTTCACAGTTCAAACACAGCATAATAAAGATTCTGAATGAAGAGCAGAGAAAGCTATTGATATAAGAAGCTTTAATGTACAGATCACTCTTCTAAACGTAATTAACTCTACAGCTGATGTACATACTTTTTTAAAATAAAAAGGGTATACCAAGTTGATGTGGAATGTAGGCCACTTTAGGACTAGAATAAATGATGTCTTTCAAAATGAGGTGTATTTCAGAGATACATAGCTATGTTTTTTTCAGTGATGAACGGTTTTATCATATACATTCAACTTCCTTGCTTCCACTGCAAGATAACTCCTCTTGAAAAAGGAGCCATCTTTCAAGGAAAGCATTATGGTCAAGCAGAAGAATCAGAAATCTTTCAGGAATAATGTAAACAACTGCATTCTTTCTCAGTCTAGAAGGGAAATGATCAGGTAGAAATTCTATTTTAGAACATATACAACCAAGAGCTAGGAGCCACTGACTCAGAAATGTCTCTCTCAAGGTGATGTAGTTCCCAGCTGTGCACCATTCAAGATCAGTCCATTCCACCTTTGCAGCCATGTAAGTTCTATAATAAAAGTTGAACCTGGTTGCAATTTCTATAATGGTGGTCATGCAGATGAGTTGAACTTAGCAAGTCACTTCAGTTCTGCAGTGGGTAGAGCAGAAAGGCATGCGGCCCTTGTATAGCCCTGTTGTCTATAAATTGGAAAGTGTTACAGGACAGCTAGATAATCCTTATCAAGAAAGAAACAAATGGTTACATATCAAGAGCATTCCAGGTAAATGGAACAAAGGAGACATTTTCAGCAGAGCTCAACTTCCAGCAGATAACATCATAACCACAAAAATGATGTCTACTGGAAGTATGCAGTCCAGAATTCCCTTACAGGCCTCATAAGGGAAAATGTCAGAGGTTTCCTCAGGAAAGGAACTCACTGCAAACAATTATGGGTTGTCTGAATGGTTAACCCAAACACTTTCAACCACACCTTCACTGCAGCTAATTTATCCACTTCTACATTCCCACTTCTCATTGGAGCAAAAGCAACTGTCAACAACATACAGCCAAGTAGAAAGGAGTAGAGGTCCCCAGAATGGCTATTTGGGAATAATTTGTAATGTAAATCCCTTTTCTTGCATTCTTCCTAGAAAGTGGAGAATATTTCATTACAATGAGGCCTTGAGGCTCTGCCTGGTCACATAATCACACTAAGCTAATTCACAAGCACCCACAGGTAATTCATGTTAGAGAAGTAAAGAACTCATAGAATCATAGAATCATTTAGGTTGGAAAAGACCTTTAAGATCATCCAGTCCAACCATTAACCCAACATTACCAAGTCCACCACTAAACCAATTAAGGGGAGAGTAGCAATTTCATGTTTCCTGGCTTTTGGTGGCTGGATTATTTTTAATGAAAGTAAAAACTAGGAATCATTAAGGTTGGAAAGGATCTCTAAGATCAGCAGTCCAATCATCATCTAAAACTGTAAGTGACCAGTCAGAGGAATTGCAAACAAAACTATTACTGAGATAAGGAGGCAGTGCCAAGTGACCCAAGCAAAAGGATTAGATGATAGTCCTCCCTACTGCAGAACATAATGCAGCTGGGTCTAAGACACTTATAAAGAACCCCAAGGGACAAATTAAAAGTGAAATAACAGCCTTCATTGTGAAGCACCTTGCTTTTCAAACATAAGTTATTTTCACACTATTTACATTGGCACCATTTTGGGAACAGACAGTAACAGCCTTTGTTTTTTAATAGCTTTGAAAATGCTTTATAGAAATTTGCTCTCATAACCAAGTTATTTCCCATTTTCAAAGGATTAGCTGCCTTATTTTGCTTTGAATAGAGTCCCAGAAGTCCTGTAGAGACATTGCCTGTGTCCTGGATGTTGGGACACTCATTTTCTTTTTTCCTCCTTCCTAATCTGAGTCCATCTACCTTTTTTTTGCAATGTCATGGGGAAAAAAGTATCTTTCTGGCTCTTCTCTGCTATTTGGGTTTTCAGCTTGTAATAACACATTAAATTAAAGACCAATCTCCACCACGTCTATATTAAATCACATCCATACAATTTCCCTGCATTATTATATGAAGCCTAACTTCATCCTCTTGGAGAGCATCAGAGCAAATTAGAGTGACCACAAACTCATACAACTGAGATGTTTTCCAAAACAGATGCTCAAGAAGCCTTTCTGAGGAATGGTAAATTGGCAACACTATAGTGAGTCTGGGCAAGTGAAGGCACATGGTTTGTTAAATTAGAGGCTTTTCTGCTGTAAAGGGCAGGAGGGAGAATTCTTCAAGACAATGAACAGAACAGAGTAGGTGGATGAAAAGTCAAAAGCTGGGTTAATAAAATTTGAGGGTAAAGAAATACGATGTATTTACTGAGAAAGTGAAGTTGTAGGTAATCTTGGACTGAGCTGGTTTGAGTCTGGCCACCAGGACTCAGACATCTCCTTGTGAACCTGAGTTCTCCTGGCTGCTGGACAGCCTCCAGTCTGTGAAGGCAAAGACAGGTGCTATGTGCTCAGCAGCTCAAAGGATAAAACACTTTATGATAATATTAGAATAGAAGTTTATCCTGTGCTGTGTCCTATAAAATATGTTCTTGGAAAGTTACCGGAAAGCTACCACACCCACATTTTTACAACTCTGTATTGGTTTAGTGGCTATTCTCTGATTTCTCTCTTCATACAGTGCTGCTGTACTCTGCTGTTATGAGTGTACAGTTAAGAAGTAATATAAGTACTATATTTATTATTCCAAGAAATTTTTTTACAATTATTAACAGTTTTGAAAATAAGTCATGTCTGTTTAGCTGGACAAGATGTAACAGAGTTAACATTTTGTACACCTAACAGATTTTGCAAATGATGTGGTGTATATTCATTTCACACAGAACACTGGGTTCCTATTTAAGGCCCCAACTCAAAAAATGGACCAACTGTCTGTGAATATTTAGTTTCTGGCTTTCTATCTCAACAGTAAAAGCATGTATGCTGTACTGTATTAAATTAAGCAAATAAATACATACTGGAGATGCTGCTGTCCTATGTATTGAAATAGATCTGGAGTTCTTGGGACCCTAGCTACTTTATACGGTAAATCCATTCACCACAATTCTCTGGGCTCGGCCACCCAACCAGTTTTTTACCCAGCGAAGAGTACACCTGCCTAGGCCATGAGCCGCCAGCTTCCTTAGGAGAATGCTATGGGAGAGTGTGTCAAAGGCTTTACTAAAGTCCAGGTAGATGACGTCCACGGCCTGTCCCTCGTCCACTAGGCAGGTCACCAGGTCATAGAAGGAGATCAGGTTGGTCAAGCAGGACCTGCCTTTCATGAACCCATGCTGGCTGGGCCTGATCCCCTGGTTGACCTGCACATGCCTGTTGAGCGCACTCAAGATGAACCGCTCCATAATCTTCCCTGGCACCGAGGTCAGGCTGACAGGCCTGTAGTTCCCTGGGTCCTCCTTCCAGCCCTTCTTGTAGATGGGCATCACGTTGGCAAGCCTCCAGTCATCAGGGACCTCCCCTGTTAACCAGGACTGCTGATAGATGATGGAGAGTGGCTTGGCAAGCTCCTCTGCCAGCTCCCTCAGTACTCTCGGGTGGATCCCATCCGGCCCCATAGACTTGTGAGCGTCCAGGTGGCGTAGCAGGTCATTAACTGCTTCCTCCTGGATTATGGGGGCTCCATTCTGCTCCCCGTCCCTGTCTTCCAACTCAGGGGGCTGAATACCCTGGGGATGACCGGTCTGGCTGTTAAACACAGAGGCAAAGAAGGCATTAAGTACCTCAGCCTTTTCCTCATCCTTGGTGGCAATGTTCCACCCCCGCATCCAACAAAGGATGGAGATTCTCCTTGGCTCTTTTTTTGTTGTTAATGTATTTGTAGAAACATTTTTTATTATCTCTTACAACAGTGGCCACATTGAGTTCTTGCTGGGGTTTTGCCTTTCTAATTTCCTCTCTGCATGACCTAACAAGATCCCTGGACTCTTCCTGATTTGCCTGCCCCTTCTTCCAAAGGTGGTAAACTCTCCTTTTTTCCCTGAGTCCCAGCAAAAGCTCCCTGTTCAGCCAGGCCGGTCGTCTTCCCCGCCAGTTCGCCTTACGGCACACGGGGACGTCCTTCTCCCCGACCTTTAAGACTTCCTTCTTGAAGAAGGCCCAGCCCTCCTGGACCCCTTCGCACTTCAGGACTGCCTCCCAAGGGAATCCCCCAACCACTGTCCTGAACAGGCCAAAGTCTGCCCTCCGGAAGTCCGTGGTAGTGGTTTTGCTGGCCCCCACTTTACTTCGCTAAGCGTCAAGAACTCTATCATATCGTGGTCACTAAGCCCAAGATGGCCTCCAACCACCACATCTCCCACCAGTCCTTCTCTGTTTGTGAACAGCAGGTCAAGTAAGGCACCTCCCCTGGTAGGCTCGCTTACCAGCTGCGTCAGGAAGTTATCCTCCAGACGCTACAGGAACCTCCAAGACTGTTGCCTCTCTGCTGTGTTGTATTTCCAGCAGATGTCTGGCAAGTCGAAGTCCCCCACGAGAACAAGGGCTGGCGATTGTGAGACTTCTGCCAGCTGCTTACAGAATGCTTCATCTACCTCTTCATCCTGGTTGGGTGGTCTGTAACAGGCTCCCAACAGGACATCTGCCTTGCTGGCCTTTCCCCTCATCCTTACCCAGAAGCACTCGACCTTATCATCACCACTGTCGAGCTCTATACAGTCAAAACACTCCCTAACATACAGAGCCACCCCACCGCCTCTCCTTCCTTGCCTAGCCCTTCTGAAGACCCTATAGCCATCCAGTGCAGCACTCCAGTCATGAGAGTCGTCCCACCACGTTTCTGTGATGGACACCAAGTCGTAGCTATCTTGCTGCACAAGGGCTTCCAGCTTCTCCTGTTTGTTGCCCATGCTACGTGCATTGCTGTAGACGCACTTGAGCTGGGCTATTGATTTCACCCCCAACGTTGCCATGCCACCCTTGGATTCCTCTCTAGTGAGCCTGGTTATGTCCCCTTCAAACCTAGTTTAAAGCCCTCTCAACGAGCCCCACCAACTCATGAGCGAGAATCCTTTTGCCCCTTGGAGATAGCTGAACTCCATGTGTCGCCAGCAGGCCCGGTGCCGTGTAAACCTCCCCACGAGCAAAAAAACCAAAATTCCACTGAGGCACCAGCCTCTGAGCCACTTGTTAGTCAGCTGAGCTTTCCTGTTCCTGTCGGTGTTCTTCCATGCCACTGACGGGATTGAGGAAAACACTACCTGTGCTCCCGATCCTGCAACCAATCGTCCCAGTCCCCTGAAGTCTCTTTTGATTGCTTTTGGGCTTCTCTCCACAACCTCATCACTGCCAACCTGCATAACCAGCAGTGGGCAATCATCAGAGGGCTGTACCAGAAAAGGGAGTTTCTTAGTAACGTCCCTAACCCGGGCCCCAGGGATGCAGCAGACTTCCCTGTGGGATGGGTCTGGTCGGCAGATTGGGCCCTCTGTTCCACACAGAAGGGATTCGCCTACGACAATTACCCTCCTTTTTTTCTTAATTACCCTCAATACATGGGGCTGACTGACTCGCCCTCGGCACCCCCCTGGATGGACCTTCACCTGCCTCCTCATTTGCCTGGCCCTCAACTTCCAGAGCCCCATATCTGTTGTGTAGGGGCAGCTGGGAAGGTGAGGGAGGCCGGGAGGGGATTCGCCTGCCTCCCCGGGCACGGATCTGTTTCCATTCCCTGCCGTCTCTTAGGTCCCCTCCTTCAGCTTGGTGGCAAGAGGGCAGGGGATCCTGCGCTCCTTGTGGGGCCTCCGCCTGCTGCCCTGGCCCCAGGGACGGTCGGGTGCGGCTCCACCAGTCTATTTCCCTCTCACACTCCCTGATACTCCTCAGCCTTTCCACCTCCTCCTTCAGCTCTGCCACCAGGCTGAGGAGATCATCTCCCTGGTCACAGCCAAGACATTTGCCGTCTCCGCTGCGCTCCGGTATGAGTGACAGGCTCAGGCACTCCCCGCAGCCGGCGACCTGGACGGCTGCATGTTTGTGCGGGAGCTCCGGCTGGGTCGCTGCACTCCTTCTAGTGATGGCTTTCAGGCAAGTGGAAACCATAGTTGCTAGGTCCCTTCCTGGGAGGGCGATGATCACTAGCTGAGTTTCCCTTTAGAGCCAGGAGGGGGACTGCGCCCTGCCTGCACGAACTGCCACGCCACACCCTTCTGACGCGCCACGCCCTGTTTGCCCGCCGTGTTCGTTGCACTCCCTGGGGGCTGCTCTTGTATGTGAGGGGGTTTGGCCGCCGTCACTCTTGTCCCTGCCCACGCTGAGTCAGAGCTGCCGCTCGTCAGGAGCTCACCCTTTCCCACTCTGGGGGTAGGGCTGGGGTACCCTCTCTCTCCCTGACCTTTTGCCTTCACTGTTTTGCCACGGTTTTGCTGCTTTAGGAAGGGTCCCCCAGGGCAATCCTCCGCTCCAGAGACCTTTGCCTCAGTGGCTTGACCAAACTTTACTCTTTTTTTGGCAGTAAAGGTCTCTAACATCAAATGTCCAAAATTCTTTGAGGGATTTGGAACGAGTTCAAGAACACTGTCAGATACTTTCTTCTATGGTGGAACTGGAGCACATTTTGTTCCTTTTACACAGTACCTACTTCAAAAGAGAAAATGTCTTCTTAGTTCACATTAAAGGTGTTTTCTTCAAGGCTTTGTACTCAAGGTAGATATTACAATATGTGCCCTTCATGTCCAATTTCCTAAGTCCTGAGCTAGTCTTTGTTTTCAGTTTCTGTGCAGTTAAGGGAAGTTTGTGAGATGCTTGAAGAGAGGTTAGGATCTCAGCCATATCCAGCAGAAACTGCAACACCAAAATATAAAAAAAAAGCATTGAATGCCACTGCTTTTTCTTCATCCCTAGTAATCAGGTGACCATCTTCAACAAGTATCCGTCCAATGTTTACCTTGGACCTCCTCTTGCTATTAATGTACTTAAAAAAGCCTTTTTTGTTGTCTGACACAACACTGGCCAGTTTCAACTCTAGTTGAGCTTTGGCCTTTCATGTCTTCTCCCTGCATATGCAGACTACAGCTCCGTAATCTTCCTGCGAAGCATGACCTTGCTTCCAGAGATGATACAATTTCTTTTTACTCCTGAGTTCCAAGAGGAGTTCCCTGTTCAGCCAAGCTGGTCTTCTGCCCCGCTTGCTTGACTTTCAACACAATGGGATTGCCTGCTCCTGTGCTTCTAAAAGGTGCTTCTTAAAACCCGACCAGCTCTCATGAGTTGTTGCTCACCACCCGCCGACCAACGCCCAGCCAGTTCCCGAGCAGCGATCGCTGCTCCCCGGCCAACCCCCCCAGTTTCTATACTGCCCATGACGTCATATGGTATGGAATAGCACTTGGGGCAGTTTGGATCAACTGTTCTGGCTGTGCCCCCTCCCAGCTTCTTGTGCCCCTGGCAGAGCATGGGAAGCTGAAAAGTCCTTGACTGGCATAAGCAGTACTAAGCAACAACTAAACCATCAGGGTGTTATCAGCATTCTTCTCATCCTAAATCCAAACCACAGCACTGTGCCAGCTACTAGGAAGAAAATTATGCTCGGGAACTGTCTGGGTATCGGTCGGCGGGTGGTGAGCAATTGCATTGTGCATCACTTGCTTTGTATATTGTTATTATTATTATTATATTATTATCATTTTACCTTATTTCAATTATTAAACTGTTCTTATCTCAACCCAGGAGTGTTTTTTTTTTCACTCTTACTCCTCCGATTCTCTCCCCCATCCCACCGGGGCAGGGGGAGTGAGCGAGCGGCTGCGTGGTGCTTAGTTGCTGGCTGGGGCTAAACCACAACAGTCTTTTTTGGCGCCCAACGTGGGGCTCGAAGGCTTTGAGATAATAACAGATTAACCAGAGTGTGTTAAGGAATCTGTCAACAGTTGCTGGTCATGATATTAGTTCATCTGATCTGTACCATGTTCTTTTCTTGGCTGTGCATGTTAAAGCTTGGTGTTGGTCTGTGCGTTGCGCTATGCTCTGCAGTGATTAAGGATGTTTTGCTTGGGAGGTTCCTTATCAAAATCCTGACCTTGAGCATTGTTTTGTATCTGGGTTTTATACACAAGTCATTACTGTACTTCGGGTACCACCTCATGGAGAGAGTTAGCAATTATACCTTTTCCTCGCAGACGTTTGTTGTGGAGGAAATACAGAATGGCACCTTCACTACCTTCTTCTATAATGCTTTCTCCCTCATTACAGAAAGTTTTCAGTATTTTGAACACCCCTGGGCAGTTAAGATACTTCTATTGATACTTCTTGGGAATATTGTTTCGGTTTTGACAAAGGTTAGTAAGCAATTTAAGAATATCATCCAGAGATCTGCCCCAAGGCTGGAGAGTTAGGAGTGGCAGGGTGTGTGGGATCGTATGGGCAAGTACCTAGGGCAGTGGGGACCTCCAGTGTTTTGGAACTTCACCCCTGAACAAGTGCAGAATCCTGAAGAACTAGTAAAGTATTTGGAAGAAGTATGTTCTCATCCTGGCAACTCCAAAGAGACACAACTCATTGCAACATGCTGGGGGCTGGCCCATGCTTATAGAGCCCTGTTCAACACTAATCAGTACCCTTAAGGGAAAGAGAGGGTCTCTGGATCGGATGACAAAACAACAGGCACTGTGGCTACTCCAACCACAGCTACAGGCACTGTGGCTACTCCAACACCCACCACAGGTACTGCAGCCACTCCAACCCCAGTGACAGGCACCGTGGCTAAAACAGAGGATCAACCCACGCCGGTATCAGTTGCCCCTATACAGAAGAAAAAATACACAAGAAAATCAGCTCGTTTAGTAAGGGATGAAGATGAACCAGGGCCATCACGAGAACCAGAGGAGGAAGAACCCATAAATGAGATGGTGACCACCCGATCCCTATCCCTGAGTGAGCTGCCAGATATGCGAAAAGATTTCAGTCGACATCCAGGCGAGCACATCATCACCTGGCTGCTCCGATGCTGGGATAACGGGGCCAGTAGCCTGGATTTAGAGGGTAAGGAAGCCAAGCAGCTGGGATCCCTTTCCAGGGAAGGGGGCATTGACAAAGCAATTGGAAAAGGGGCAAAAACGCTCAGCCTCTGGAGGCGACTTCTGTCAAGCGTGCAGGAAAGGTATCCCTTCAAGGAGGATGTTTTATACCGCCCAGGCAAATGGACCACCGTAGAGAAGGGTATCCAGTACTTGAGGGAGTTAGGTGTGCTGGAGGTGATTTATAGTGACCTGGATGATGAGCAGTTACCCAAAGATCCAGATGAAGTCAGGTGCACACAACCCACGTGGCGGAAGGTGGTACGGAGCGCACCAGCATCGTATGCCAACTCGTTGGCAATACTGGCCTGGAAAGATGACGAGGCACCAACGGTGGATGAAGTGGCTAGACGACTCCGGGAATATGAAGAAAGTATCTCCTTCTCCCTATGGGCCTGTGTCCCAGCTGTGGAAAAACTGTCTGAAAAAATATGCCAAGAGTTCCAACAACTCAGAGAGGATCTGTCCTACTCCCCACCTGCACGGACCAGTGTCTCAGCCATTAGGAGTTAACGTCCTTATGCTCAAGAGAGAGGATGGAGAGGATACACACCACGGGGCACCCTGTGGTTCTACCTGCGTGACCACGGAGAGGACATGAGGAAGTGGGATGGAAAACCCACCTCAACCTTAGAGGCATGGGTGCGTGAGTTGCAAGGAAAAACAGTCACACAAGGGGGTTCTTCCAAGAAAACTGAAGCTCCAGTTTCCAGTGGGCAGTTCCCCAGACAGAGCAGAAGGGCTGATCTTGCTTCCGATCTTAATCAAGGGACTCTTGATTCACATTTACAAGGAGTGAGTAACAAATACTATGACCAGTGTTAGAGGGGCCCTGCCTCCAGCCAGGTGGAGGAAAGGGACAACCGGGTTTACTGGACTGTGTGGATTCCATGGCCTGGAATGTCAGACCCACAGGAGTAGAAGTCTCCAGTGGACACTGGTGCACAGTGTACCCTAATGCCATCAAGCTATAGAGGGGCAGAACCCATCTGTATTTCTGGAGTGGCAGGGGGATCCCAACAGCTCACTGTATTGGAGGCTGAAGTGAGCCTAACTGGGAATGAGTGGCAGAAGCACCCCATTGTGACTGGCCCAGATGCTCCGTGCATCCTTGGCATAGACTACCTCAGGAGAGGGTATTTCAAGGACCCAAAAGGGTACCGGTGGGCTTTTGGTATAGCTGCCTTGGAGACGGAGGAAATGAAACAGCTGTCCACCTTGCCCGGTCTCTCGGAGGACCCTTCAATTGTGGGGTTGCTGAAGGTTGAGGAACAACAGGTGCCCATTGCTACCACAACTGTGCACAGGCGGCAATATCGCACCAACCGAGACTCCCTGATTCCCATCCATAACCTGATTTGTCGCCTGGAGAGCCAGGGAGTGATCAGCAAGACTCGCTCACCCTTTAACAGTCCCATATGGCCAGTGCGAAAGTCTAATGGGGAGTGGAGACTAACAGTGGACTATCGCGGCCTGAACGAAGTTACGCCGCCGCTGAGTGCTGCCGTGCCAGACATGCTAGAACTTCAATACGAACTGGAGTCAAAGGCAGCCAAGTGGTGTGCCACAATTGACATTGCTAATGCATTTTTCTCCATCCCTTTGGCAGCAGAGTGCAGGCCCCAGTTTGCTTTTACCTGGAGGGGTGTTCAGTACACCTGGAACTGACTGCCCCAGGGGTGGAAGCACAGCCCCACCATTTGCCATGGACTGATCCAGACGGCACTGGAACAGGGTGAAGCTCCAGAACATCTGCAGTACATTGATGACATCATTGTGTGGGGCAATACAGCAGAAGAAGTTTTTGAGAAGGGAAAGAAAATAGTCCAAATCCTTCTGAAGGCTGGTTTTGCCATAAAACAAAGTAAGGTCAAGGGACCTGCACAGGAGATCCAGTTCTTAGGAATAAAATGGCAAGATGGACGTCGTCAGATCCCAATGGATGTGATCAACAAAATAACAGCTATGTCCCCACCAACTAGCAAAAAGGAAACACAAGCTTTCTTAGGCATTGTGGGTTTTTGGAGAATGCATATTCCAAATTACAGCCAGATCGTAAGCCCTCTCTATCAAGTGACCCGGAAGAAGAACGATTTCAAATGGGGCCCTGAGCAACAACAAGCCTTTGAACAAATTAAATGGGAGATAGTTCATGCAGTAGCCCTTGGGCCAGTCCGGGCAGGGCAGGATATTAAAAATGTGCCCTACACCGCAGCCGAGGAGAATGGCCCTACCTGGAGCCTCTGGCAGAAAGCACCAGGGGAGACTCGAGGTCGACCCCGAGGGTTTTGGAGTCGGGGATACAGAGGATCCGAAGCCTGCTATCCTCCAACTGAGAAAGAGATATTGGCAGCGTATGAAGGGGTTCGAGCTGCTTCAGAAGTGGTTGGTACTGAAGCACAGCTCCTGCTGGCACCCCGACTGCCGGTGCTGGGCTGGATGTTCAAAGGGAGGGTCCCCTCTGCACATCATGCAACTGATGCTACATGGAGTAAGTGGGTTGCACTGATCACACAACGGGCTCGAATAGGAAACCCCAGTCGCCCAGGAATCTTGGAAGTGATCATGGACTGGCCAGAAGGCAAAAACTTCACAATATCACCAGAGGGGGAGGTGACACGTGCTGAAGAGGCCCCACTGTATAATAAATTGCCAGAAAATGAGAAGCAATATGCCCTGTTCACTGATGGGCCCTGTCGTCTTGTGGGAAAGCATCGGAGGTGGAAAGCTGCTGTATGGAGTCCTATACGACAAGTGGCAGAAACTGCTGAAGGAGAAGGGGAGTCGAGTCAGTGTGCAGAGGTGAAAGCCATCCAGCTGGCTTTAGATATTGCTGAATGAGAAAAGTGGCCAGTCCTTTATCTCTGTACTGACTCATGGATGGTGGCAAATGCCCTGTGGGGGTGGCTGCAGCAATGGAAGCAGAGCAACTGGCAGCGCAGAGGCAAACCCATCTGTGCTGCCGCATTGTGGCAAGATATTGCTGCCCGGGTAGAGAACCTGGTTGTAAAAGTTCGTCACGTAGGTGCTCATGTACCCAAGAGTCGGGCCACTGAAGAACATCAAAACAACCAGCAGGTGGATCAGGCTGCTAAGATGGAAGTGGCTCAGGTGGATCTGGACTGGCAACATAAGGGTGAATTATTTATAGCTCGGTGGGCCCATGATGCCTCAGGCCATCAAGGAAGGGATGCAACATATAGATGGGCTCGTGATCGAGAGGTGGACTTAACTATGGACAGTATTGCACAGGTTATTCATGAGTGTGAAACATGCGCTGCAATCAAGCAAGCCAAGCGGTTCAAGCCCCTCGGGTATAGTGAACGATGGCTCAAATATAAATATGGGGAAGTCCAATGTGTACCTCAAGGGGATTTGATTTTGGGTGAAAATAGTCAATGAACTGAATTGTATGATATTAATTGCTATATAATACTGTATGTTATCTCTTAACTGTATGTTAATGTTAAGTATATAGTACTGTATGTTATGCTTGCTATATGCCGCATCAATGGTATTACAGTGAGAATTGCCCATCTTAAGGAAAATGAACTTTGATGAAACCGTGTTGGAATGAGAACTGGCTTCAGCATGCAACAATCCAACACTGCACACCACCTCTCCTGCTCTGAAAGACCGATGAAACCCAAAGTCATGGGCTAAATGAACTCAATGGACATTTTACAGGAATGGGCCATAGACGAAGGGAATGATATCTGTGTGTATATATCAAGACAGGATAGGGAAACCGGTGGTGATTAATTAGAATTGGAGAGGGAAGGGCCTGTGCATGACGTAGATGGTATAGAATAAGGGGTGATACTGTCCTGGTTTCGGCTGGGATAGAGTTAATTTTCTTCCTAGTAGCAGGCACAGTGCTGTGTTTTGGATTTAGGATGAGAAGAATGCTGATAACACACTGATGGTTTAGTTGTTGCTCAGTACTGCTTATGCCAGTCAAGGACTTTTCAGCTTCCCATGCTCTGCCAGGGGCACAAGAAACTGGGAGGGGGCACAGCCAGAAGAGTTGATCCAAACTGACCAAAGGGCTATTCCATACCATATGGCGTCATGGGCAGTATAGAAACTGGGGGGGGGGTTGGCCGGGGAGCAGCGATCGCTGCTCGGGAACTGGCTGGGCATCGGTCAGCGGGTGGTGAGCAACTGCATTGTGCATCACTTGCTTTGTGTATTGTTATTATTATATTGTTATTATTATCATTACTATTTTACTTTATTTCAATTATTAACCTGTTCTTATCTCAACTCAGGAGCGTTTCTCACTCTTACTCCTCCAATTCTCTCCCCCATCCTATCGGGGTAGGGGGAGTGAGCGAGCGGCTGCGTGGTGCTTAGTTGCTGGCTGGGGCTAAACCACGACATACACCAACGCACACATTATGAGAAACAAACAGGATGAACTGGAAGTGTTGGTCAGCTCCCAGAGCTGTGATGTCATTGGTATGAGTGAGACTTGGTGGAATGAGCCCCACAACTGGAGTGCTGGGATGGAGGGCTACAGGCTGTTCAGGAGGGATAGGCAGGGCAGGTGAGATGGAGGAGTTGCACTGTACTAAGCCAGCTACATGGTAGCATGCTGGGAGTTTGAAATCTTCATGTGCCTTTGCTTCTCACAGGACAGTAGGGGAATGTAAGCCAAGATAGTCTGTAGCTCACCCTGGTGTATAACAGTAACTCAGTTTGGAATGAACCTCCAGAGGTCATCTAGTCCAAACCCCAGCTCAGAGCAGGTCTAATCAGGTCAGGTTGCTTAGGGCGATATCCAGTCGAGTCTTGAAGACCTCCAAGAACGGAGATTTTGCATCCTCTCTGGACAACCTGTTCCAGGGTTTGATCACCCTTGTGATATTTTTTTCCTAATACCTGATCTGAATTTCCCATATTTCAACTTGTGCCCATTGCTTCCTGTCCTATCATCATGCACCTCTGAGAAGAGTCTAGCTCCACCTCTTTGTCCTCTGATCAGGTTACTGTAGTCAGGAATAAGGTCTTCCTTGAGCCTTCTCTTCTTAAGGCTGAACAAACCCATTTCTCTCAGCCTCTCTTTGTATATCATGTCCTCCAATCCCCTGACCAGCTTGGTGGCAAAAAGGCAGAGTACCTCAGTCTTTTCCCTGTCACTTGTCACTAGTTCCCCTGCCTCATTGACCAGTAGGACCACATTCTCCTTAACCTTTCTTTTGCTACCAATGTACTTAGAAAAAACTTTCTCATCACTCTTCACCTCCCTTGCTAGTTTCAACTCCAGATAAGCTTTGGCTTTTCTGACTCCATTTCTACATGAATGGGCAATGTCTTTGCATTCCTCCCAGGTAGCCTATCCTTGCTTCCGCCTTCTGTGTTCATCTTTTTTATGTTTGAGCTCAGTCAGGAGCTCTGTGTTCATCCATGCTGGCCTTTTGCCAGCTTGCTTGATTTTCTGCACATTGACATGGATCATTCCTGTGCTCTGAGAAGGCTATCCTTGAAGATCAACCAGCTCTCCCAGGCCCCTTTCTTTCCAGGAAAGTTTCCTACATGATCCTGCAAGCAGGTCCCTGAACAAATCAAAACCTGCTCTTCTGAAGTACTAGGTCTAGCTCACTCTTTCAGGATCTTAAACTCCACAAGTCTCATTGTTGCTGCAGCAAAGGCTGCCCTTTCCCTTTACATCATCCACCAATTGTTCCTCATTTGCAAGTAGCAGGTCCAACAGAGCACCTTCCCTCACCAGTTCATCAGTCACCTGCATCAAGAAATTGTCTTCAATACATTCCAGAAAACTGGATTGCTTGTGCCCAGCCATGGTGCCCTTCCAGCAGATATCAGGGTGGTTAAAGTCATCGATGAGTAGCAGGATCTGTGACTAAGACTTTCTACAGCCGCCTAAAGAAGGCTTCACCTGCCCCCTCTTCTTGATCAGATAGGATGTAGCAGATACCCACTAGAGTATCACCTGTGCTGGTCTATCCTCTGATCCTTACCCACAAGCTCCCCACTGGCTCATCACCTGTCCCAAGGCAAAGCTCCATGCATAGAACTCCTTTACACAGAGCTCAACGTCTCTGCCATCCCTGCCCACTCTGTTTTTCCTGAATCCCTCCATTGCAGCACTCTAGTCATGAGAGCTATCCCACCACATTGCCACAATCCTAATGAGGTCTTAGCTCTGCAGCTGTGCATAGACTGGCCTCCTGCTTGTTCCTCATGCTACACTCATTTGTATACAAGCATTTGAAATGGGTCCCAAGTTGTGCTGCTTTTACAGGGGAAGTGTGAGAGCCTCCCTTGTCATGCTGTCTCCCAGACATATCTGCTCTGCCTCTTGTGACCTCAGTTCTCTCCAGGTTATGGTAACCCTCCCTGGTATACCTCATATAAAGCCCTCCTCATTAGGTTAGCAAGCCTGTTTGCAAAGACACTCTTGCCTTGCTTTGTCAAGCATATCCCATCTCAGCTCAGCAGCCCTCGCTGTGACTGTAGTCACAGAAGCCAAAGCCCTGCCTGTGACACCAGCCATGCAGCCAAGCCTTGACACCCTGGATGAGTCCACTTCTGCTTAGGCCTTTCCCTCCCTCACTGACAGGATTGAGGAGAGGCCACCTGGCCTTCCTGCCCTTCAGTCTCATCCCCAGTGCTCTGTAGCCACCCTTAAGGCACTCCAGGTTACTCCTGGCAGCATCACTGGTGCTCACATGGAAAAGCAGCAAGAGGTAATAGTCCAAAGGCTGAACAAGCCAGGGCAGCCCCTCCACAACCCCTGAAGACATCAGGTCAGGTTGTCAGATTGGTGCCTTCATCCTCCATTAGGAGGGAGTCTCCTATAACTATCACACCGCTTTTACCCTTCATGCAGACACCAGGTTCAGACTCAGCTGGCTCTGATGCATTCCATCAACTTGTACATGTCTGATTTGTGCAGATGGTCCGTAACTCAACTTCCTTCTGTTATCAGTGGTTCTGGATTTATTTTGAGTTGCTGCTTGGCATAGGGACTTACCTGACCTTGAGAGTGTATGAAAAGTTTTGTAGTTAGTTAGAGCATCAGTACTTGCAATAACCAGCATCTGTGCTTGGGTAGGTGAAAGCAGCCTAGCTCAGTTTTCACTGCATGTGCTGCTGGAATTATTAGGAGGTCCAGACAGAAAAAAGTAACAGAGGAGGAAGGGGGTGTACGAGCAACATTTACTTTTAATAACCTTGCTAAGGAGTATGTGTCAGCACAAGGGCATCGTCCTGGTTTCATTTTCTTCCTAGTAGCAGGCACAGTGCTGTGGTTTGGATTTAGGATGAGAAGAATGTTGATAACACACTGATGGTTTAGTTGTTGCTAAGTACTGCTCATGCCAGTCAAGGACTTTTCAGCTTCCCATGCTCTGCCAGGGGCACAAGAAGCTGGGAGGGGGCACAGCCAGAAGAGTTGATCCAAACTGACCAAAGGGCTATTCCATACCATATGACGTCATGGGCAGTATGGAAACTGGGGGGGTTGGCCGGGGAGCAGCGATCGCTGCTCGGGAACTGGCTGGGCATCGGTCAGCGGGTGGTGAGGAATTGCATTGTGCATCACTTGCTTTGTGTATTGTTATTATTATATTGTTATTATTATCATTACTATTTTACTTTATTTCAATTATTAACCTGTTCTTATCTCAACTCAGGAGCGTTTCTCACTCTTACTCCTCCAATTCTCTCCCCCATCCCACCGGGGCAGGGGCAGTGAGCGAGCAGCTGCATGGTGCTTAGTTGCTGACTGGGGCTAAACCATGACAGCATTTAAGCAGCCATAACAGACATAGCTTTAAAATAAACAAAGAAGTCTTTGCTTATTTTGCAGTAAAACATTTTTAGAAGGATCAAACCTGAAACAAGTTTGAGGAAAAAAAAAAAAAATCAACTTGAATAGCTGTAGACCTATACACTATAGGTGTAGGTCTCCATACTTTCTAGTGCTGCAAAGTTCTAACAAGTCCTTGTTTCAGAAGTTATTTAAACTTGCGTACAAGATTCATTAAATAGGTCAAAACTCCTCTTGAAGCCTAGAAGCATTCCTGAGCTCCCCTGCAATGACTAAGCCTTTCACCTACATTTTTATTGTTTTGAATCAGAAAATTAACTTGGGAGAAGCACAGAGGAAGTGATCCTTCATTACGAAGACTCAAGATGCTTGTGGAAAGGAATACAAAAAAGAAAGAGGTATTAACCCGTGAAGAAAAGCAGAAGCATGAAGAGCAGAATGGAGCCCCCATAATCCAGGAGGAAGCAGTTAATGACCTGCTACACCACCTGGACGCTCACAAGTCTATGGGGCCAGATGGGATCCACCCAAGAGTACTGAGGGAGCTGGCGGAGGAGCTTTCCAAGCCACTTTCCATCATCTATCAGCAGTCCTGGTTAACAGGGGAGGTCCCTGATGACTGGAGGCTTGCCAACGTGATGCCCATCTACAAGAAGGGCTGGAAGGAGGATCCGGGGAACTACAGGCCTGTCAGCCTGACCTCGGTGCCAGGGAAGATTATGGAGCGGTTCATCTTGAGTGAACTCAACAGGCAAGTGCAGGTCAACCAGGGGATCAGGCCCAGCCAGCACGGGTTCATGAAAGGCAGGTCCTGCTTGACCAACCTCATCTCCTTCTATGACCTGGTGACCTGCCTGGTGGATGATGGAAAGGCTGTGGATGTCATTTACCTGGACTTTAGCAAAGCTTTTGACACCGTCTCCCACAATATTCTCCTTGGGAAGCTGGCAGCTCATGGCTTGGACGGGCGTAGTCTTCACTGGGTAAAAAACTGGTTGGGTGGCCGAGCCCAGAGAGTAGTGGTGAATGGAGTTCAGTCCAGTTGGCAGCCGGTCACGAGTGGTGTTCCCCAGGGCTCAGTTTTGGGGCCAGCCTTGTTTAATATCTTTATCAACGATCTGGATGAGGGGATTGAGTGCGCCCTCAGTAAGTTTGCAGATGACACCAAGCTGGGTGGGAGTGTCGATCTGCTGGAGGGTAGGATGGCCCTGCAGAGGGACCTGGACAGGCTGGACCGATGGGCCGAGGCCAACTGTATGAGGTTCAACAAGGCCAAGTGCCAGGTCCTGCACTTGGGTCACAACAACCCCATGCAGCGCTCCAGGCTTGGGGAAGAGTGGCTGGAAAGCTGCCTGGCCGAAAAGGACCTGGGGGTGCTGGTTGACAGCCAGCTGAACATGAGCCAGCAGTGTGCCCAGGTGGCCAAGAAGGCCAACAGCATCCTGGCTTGTCTCAGGAATAGTGTGGCCAGCAGGAGCAGGGCAGTTATTGTCCCCCTGTACTCGGCACTGCTGAGGCCGCACCTGGAATATTGTGTCCAGTTTTGGGCCCCTCAGTACAAGGACATTGAGGTGCTGGAGCATGTTCAGAGAAGGGCAACAAAGCTGGTGAAGTGTCTGGAGCACAGGCCTTCTGAGGAGCGGCTGAGGGAATTGGGATTGTTTACCCTGGAGAAGAGGAGGCTGAGGGGTGACCTTATCGCTCTCTACAACTCCCTGACAGGAGGCTGTAGTGAGGTGGGTGTTGGTCTCTTCTCCCAAGTAGTTAGCGATAGGCCGAGAGGAAATGGGGTTAAGCTGCGCCAGGGGAGGTTTAGATTGGATATTAGGAAAAATTTCTTCACGGAAAGAGTAGTCAAGCATTGGAACAGGCTGCCCAGAGAGGTGGTGGAGTCCCCATCCCTGGAAGCATTCAAAAAAACGGGTAGACGTGGCCCTTTGGGACATGGTTCAGTCTACTCTACCCTTAATTGGTTAAATTGGTTTAGTGTGGGCTTGGTAATGTTAGGTTAATGGTTGGACTGGATGATCTTAACGGTCTTTTCCAACCTAAACAATTCTATGATTCTATGATTTGATAAATTCTAGTCTAAAAAGTGATACTTGCTCTAAGCAACTTGTGAGGACTTAATTGCAAATTTGTATCAAGATCTGCTCATCGAGGGAGGCTTAATATCAGAAAATTTGAAGGAAGCAATATGTGGGGCTACTCACTCTGAGAGGACTTTTGTTCAGGAATCTCCTTCAAGTGAGAAAATAACCATTTGGTTACCATGCTACCTACCATAGCATTTCCATGATCCCATTTGATAAGAAAAACATAATAATTATATTGCTTCTGAAGAAAATGATATTAAAGGGCACCAAAGATACTTGCTTTCCCTCTATGATTCTCTTGATATATACAGAACAGTTAACGCACTTGGATACTCTTTTGTCTAGGCTCTGGACTGCATCTATCCTTTTAGTCAGAACATCACATATGATAAACACTGAATTTTCTTCTCATGAACCACAGAAGTCAGGTCAAATACACATACTATTTTGTTCACTTCCATCAGGACATTTAGTATAGTAAAATCCTGATTTAAGTGCTTGAGGAAAAACTTCAATCCATTCTGATCACTCCATTTCTGAACAAAACACAAATACCCACCATTATGGCTTATTTTTAGCATCAAAATTCAAACACGGAAGCTACATGATCTATATTTAAAATGCAGTTTCACACAAACAACTTAAACAATTGTCCATCATGGAGGAGGGGAGAAGAAATTTCATTCAAACCTGCTTCTAAGAGATGCTAACAGCAGTTCAGTTTACCATCAAAAATTGAACTATTCCAACAACAGATTTGACTGAAGCAGTTTAGCAGCCTGATAGCTGAATTGCTTTTGATTTAAAAGCTTTGCAGGTGTCATCTTTGAACTAGGAATCTGGAAAAGCATGTCTTTGAGCATGCATGTGGTTATCCGTCCTGATGCTTGTAGTTTGGTATAAATATCTTCTAATTTGGCAGAAAGGTCAGGGCTTTCTTCCATCTTTTCTCTGACTGTAGCTAGCTAAGGAGGGGAAAATGACATGCTGTTACAGTTCAGCAAGTGAAGGTCTCAATCAATCACCATATTGAAGACAAGCAATCACTCAGAAGAAAAAGTACACAACATATGAGTCATTGCATTAGCCATGTATCTTAAGAAGAGGATTTTAAGCAGCACATATTGTACATCACCAGGCAATGGTGGAAATGCACTGAATACCTATTAGAGATAGTTTTTTAGATTAAAAACTTCCTCAAAGCTGTACAGTCCTAGTACACACTAACACAATTATTTTCTATTTAAACACAGGCAACATAATTGCTTCCTGGAATCTATATTCCAGATCTGCACGATTCTAATTATTATTATTATGTATCACACTAAATGTACAGTACAAATCAGTAAAAGTCAGACTAAAGAACACTGAAAAGTTCAGTAAACTATGCCATACACAGAGTATGAACTCAAGTATAAGTAAATCTGTTAAAAAAAATGTTATTGATCAATAATCTATTGTGGAAGGAATGGGTTAGGACTAATGTTTGGTCTTAGGCACTGTTACAAATTTGCCAAACAAAATCAAAATACAACATTGACACATGCAACATTTATTGTAATGAATTTACAAAACCAAATGCTGCTTTAAAAAAATTATTTTCAACATAGCAACTAATATACATGGGCTGTGTTTTGAAAGGCATGCCCCACTTCTACCTAGTATTTGTTATTTTATGTATCAGTTATTCATTTTGTTTAATAGGCAGCAGTGAAAGGGTAAGTATTTAATTATTAACAGTCTTAAAATATCTTGTTCCATGGACATGTCCAAAATGAATATATTAATAAGTTTCAGGAAAAGAAGCAGCAATTCTGCCAAGCTGATAGGAATATGTATGTACTCTGAAGGAAGCCTTCTTGGTGATCATACTGTAACAGTAAAAGTTATTAATTTCCATGTGATACTGCCCTGTATAGCATCATAAGTCTTGCAAATATTATCAAGCTAACAATATAACTTTGTGTAGTGGGTGGACCCTGGCTGGCCACCAGGTGCCCACCCTGCCACTCTATCACACCCCTTCCTCATCTGGACAGGGGAGAGAAAATATAACCAAATGCTCATGGGTTGAGATAAGGACAGAGAGCGATCACTCAGCAGTTACCGTCATGGGCAAAACAGACTCGACTTGGGGAAAATCAGTTTAATTTATTGCCAATCAAATCAAAGTAAGATAATGAGAAATAAGAACAACAGTCTCCGAGGCGAAGGGCTCTGGAGCGGCCGCTCGTGCTGGGGCACCCTTGCTGAGGCAGCAAAAAGCGCAGGGCGAGAGCCGGCAGCCCAGCCCCCCGCCTCGAGCGGGAAAGAGCGGGAAAGGGCGAGCTGCTGACGTGGGGCAGCTCTGACGCAGCGTGGGCGGGGCCAGGAGTGACGGCGGCCAAACCCTCACCTATAAAAGCAGCCCCCAGGGAGCGCAGCGACCAGGGCGGGCAAACAGGGCGTGGCGCGGCAGTTCACGCGGCCAGGGCGTGCGGGGAAGGCCGAGTGCCCCCCCTCCTAGCTCAAGAGGTAGGTTCGGTAAGTTCAGCTGGTGAGAGGGAGCCTAGGCACGGCCATGGTACCCACCCGGTGGGAGGCTGTACCCTCTGCATTACCCAGAAAGGCTGTATCCACCCAGACTGAGCTCCCAGGGAAACACACAGCCATCCAGGTCTCCGGCTGCAGGGAGTGCCACCAGCTTGCTCTGGGAACAGATGGCAGCGGAGCAAACAGCTGTGTGCGCTGTGACCAAGTACACTATCTACTCGGCCTGGTGGCAGAGCTAAGGGAGGAGGTAGACAGGCTGTGGAGCATCAGGGAGTCTGAGCAAGAGAGAGACTGGTGGAATCATGCTCTGAGCTCCTGGAAACCTGACCAGGGACAGCCTCCAGAGAAAGCCTGTGACCAAAGGGAGCCAGTATCCTCCCCCACCAGGATGTAGGCAGGGTCTTAGAGGGAAGCAGCGAGTGGAAACAAGTCCACAATCGGGGCGGCAAGCGAACCCTTTCCTTGCCCACCGTGACCCCCCCCAGGTGCCTCTGCACAATAGGTATGAGGCTCTAGATCTGGAGGACCAGTCAGTGGACAATGTGGGCGTCGATCCATCTACACCAGAAGAGTTGCCAAGACCACAAAGACCTACCCCCCATATTACTACCACCTCAACAAGGAAGAAAAGACGGGTCCTAGTCGTAGGAGACTCCCTCCTGAGGGGAACGGAGGGTCCAATATGCCGGGTGGACCCTCCTCATAGGGAAGTCTGCTCCCTGCCAGGAGCCCGGGTCAGAGATATCACCAGGAGACTTCCCAGCCTGGTACGGCCCTCGGACTACTACCCCTTACTGCTCTTCCACGTGGGTGGTGACGAAGTTGCAGTGCACAGCCCAAGGGTGATTAAAAGAGACTTCAGGGCCTTGGGACGCTTAGTGAGGGAATCGGGGGCACAGGTCATCTTTTCCTCCCTCCTTCCAGTTGTGGGAGGTGACATTGGTAGGAACAAGCACATCCAATCTCTTAACACATGGCTCCGAGGCTGGTGCCACCGTCACAACTTTGGGTTCTTCAACAATGGGACGACCTACATGGCACCAGGCTTGCTGGCAACAAATGGGAGCCACCTTTCTCAAAGGGGAAAGAGGGTCTTTGCACAGGAGCTTGCGGGGCTCCTTGACAGGGCTTTAAACTAGATGTGAAGGGGGAGGGGGAACATATCAGGCTTGCCTGTGACAAGCTGTGGGATGGTACGCAATGGTTAGAGGGACGGGGTGCTACTGTGAGCCCTCAATGTGTTGCCAAGAGGCATGATGGGGACGCTGCAACACAGTTGAAGTCTTGCAGAGATGAGCCGGGGGCTCCTGAGATAGTTAGAGCTCACGAGGAAACCTTCGTGGAACACCCCAAGGGAAACAAGGGATGTTCCACTAAGAAGGTGACAGGGCCAACAGCCCAGATGAAATGCCTCTACATGAACGCACGCAGCATGGGGAACAAACAGGAGGAGCTGGAAGCTGCTGTGCTACTAGACAGCTATGACCTGATTGCCATAACCGAAACCTGGTGGGACGAATCCCACGACTGGAATGCGGCTATTGATGGCTACAGGCTGTTCAGAAGGGACAGGCAAGGAAGGAGGGGTGGAGGCGTTGCCCTCTACATAAAGAAATCAATACAGTGTGAAGAGCTGTCCCTGAAGAATAGCCACGAACAGGTTGAAAGCTTATGGGTAAGAAGCAGAGACAGAGGCAACAAAGGGAACCTGGTGGTTGGTGTCTACTACAGGCCGCCTGATCAAGGGGAGCCTGCTGACGAAGCCTTCTTCCTCCAGCTCCGGGAGGCTTCGCGCTTGCAGACTCTTGTCCTGCTGGGGGACTTCAACCGCCCCAACATTTGCTGGAAAAGCAACACGGCGAGCTGTACGCAATCCAGGAGATTCCTGGAATACATAGACGACAACTTCCTAAGCCGGGTAATAGACACCCCTACCCAAGGGGACGCGATACTGGATCTGATGGTCACCAATGCAAGTGAGCTCATCGGTGATGTCAAGACTGGAGGCAGCTTGGGCTGCAGTGATCACGCATTGGTAGAGTTCACGCTCCTGAGGGACATGGGAAAAGCGAGGAGTGCAGTCAGGACTGCAAACTTCCAGCTCTTCAAGGAGTTAGTCAGAAGTACCCCCTGGGAGACGGTCCTCAGGGACAGGGGAACGGAACAGAGCTGGCAGATCTTTAAGGACACCTTCCACAGAGCACAAGAGTTATCAGTCCCCAAGTGTAAAAAATCAGGCAAGGAAGGGAAGAGACCAGCATGGCTGAGTCGAGACCTGCTGGTCAAACTAAAGAGTAAGAGGGAACTGCACAGGCAGTGGAAGCAGGGACAGGTGTCCTGGGGGGAATACAGGGAAATGGCCCGGTTGTGTAGGGAGGAGGTCACGAAGGCCAAGGCGAGGATGGAGCTGAATTTGGCAAGGGACGTAAAGAATAACAAGAAGGGCTTCTACAGGTATATCAACCAGAAAAGGAAGGTTAAAGAAAGCGTACCCCCCCAATGAACAAGAAAGGCGAACTTGTATCAACGGACGAGGAGAAGGCTGAGGTACTCAACAACTTCTTTGCCTCAGTCTTCACCGGCAACCTCTCTCCTCACCCCTCCCGAATCGATGGACTACAGGATAGGGACCAGGGCGGTAAAGCCCCTCCCACTGTAAGGGAAGATCAGGTTCGAGACCACCTGAAGAACCTCAATGTACACAAGTCTATGGGACCTGATGAGATGCATCCCAGAGTCCTGAGGGAATTGGCTGATGTAGTTGCCAAGCCACTCTCCATGATATTTGAAAAGTCATGGCAGTCAGGTGAAGTCCCTGCTGACTGGAAGAAGGGGAATGTTGTGCCCATTTTTAAAAAGAGAAGAAAGGAGGATCCTGGGAACAACCGACCTGTCAGCCTCACCTCTGTGCCTGGGAAGATCATGGAACAGATCCTCCTAGAAGATATGCTCAAGCTCATGGAGGACAGGGAGGTGATTCGAGACAGCCAGCATGGCTTCACCAAGGGCAAGTCCTGCCTGACCAACCCAGTGGCTTTCTATGAAGGAGTGACTGCATCCGTGGACAAGGGAAAAGCAATGGATGTCATCTACTTGGATTTCTGTAAAGCCTTCAACACAGTCCCCCACAACATCCTTCTCTCTAAATTGGGGAGATATGGGTTTGATGGGTGGACTGTTCGGTGGATAAGGAATTGGCTGGATGGTCGCATCCAGAGGGTCATGGTCAATGGCTTGATGTCCACATGGAGACCGGTGAGAAGTGGGGTCCCTCAGGGGTCCGTACTGGGACTGGTGCTGTTTAACATCTTCATCAGTGACATAGGCAGTGGGATCGAGTGCACCCTCAGCAAGTTTGCAGACGACACCAAGCTGAGTGGTGCGGTTGACACACCAGGAGGAGGAGATGTCATCCAGAGGGACCTGGACAAGCTGGAGATGTGGGCCTGTGTGAACCTCATGAGGTTCAAGAAGGCCAAGTGCAAGGTCCTGCACCTGGGATGGGGCAACCCCCGATATCAACACAGGCTGGGGGATGAAGGGATTGAGAGCAGCCCTGCGGAGAAGGACTTGGGGGTACTAGTAGATGAAAAGCTGTACATGAGCCGGCAATGTGCACTTGCAGCCCAGAAAGCCAACCATATCCTGGGCTGCATCAAAAGAAGCGTGGCCAGCAGGTCGAGGGAGGTGATTCTGCCCCTCTACTCTGCTCTGGTGAGACCCCACCTGGAGTACTGCGTCCAGCTCTGGGGCCCTCAGCACAAGAAGGACATGGACCTGCTGGAGCGGGTCCAGAAGAGGGCCACCAAAATGATCCGAGGGCTGGAGCACCTCTCTTATGAGGCCAGGCTGAGAGAGTTGGGGTTGTTCAGCCTGGAGAAGAGAAGGCTGCGAGGAGACCTTAGTGCGACCTTCCAGTACTTAAAGGGGGCCTACAGGAAAGATGGGGAGAATCTTTTTAACAAGGCCTGTTGTGACAGGACAAGGAATAATGGATATAAACTAAAGAAGAATAGATTTAGACTGGATACAAGGAAGAAATTTTTTACACTGAGGGTGGTGAAGCACTGGAACAGGTTGCCCAGAGAGGTGGTGGAGGCCCCATCCCTGGAAACATTCCAGGTTAGGTTGGACGGGGCTCTGAGCACCCTGCTCTGGTTAAAGCTGTCCCTGCTCACTGCAGGGGGGTTGGGCTAGATGACCTCTAAAGGTCCCTTCCAACCCAAAGCATTCTGTGATTCTCTGATTCTATGAAATTTCAAAACACCTTCCTCTCACCCCTCCCTTCTTCCTGGGCTCAACTTCACTCCTGATTTCTCTTCCTCCTCACCCCCGATTGGTGCAGGGGGATGGGGAATGGGGGTTGCGGTCAGTTCATCACATGTTGTCTCTGCTGCTCCTTCCTCCTCACGCTCTTCCCCTGCTCCAGCGTGGGGTCCCTCCCACGGGAGACAGTCCTTCACGAACTTCTGCAGTGTGGGTCTTTCCCATGGGCTGCAGTTCTTCATGAACTGCTCCAGCGTGGGTCCCCCGTGGGGTCACAAGTCCTGCCAGCAAACCCGCTCCAGCGTAGGCTCCTCTCCCCACGGGGCCACAGGTCCTGCCAGGAGCCTGCTCCAGCGTGGGCTTTCCACAGGGTCACAGCCTCCTTCGGGCACATCCATCTGCTCCGTGGACCTCCATGGGCTGCAGGGGGACAGCTGCCTCACCATGGTCATCACCACGGGCTGCAGAGGAATCTCTGCTCTCGCGCCTGGAGCACCTCCTCCCCTCCTCTGCACTGACCTTGGTGTCTGCAGAGTTGTTCCTCTCACATATTCTCACTCCTTTCCCCAGCTGCTGTTGCCCAGCAGGTTTTCCCCCTTCTTAAATATGTTATCACAGAGGTGCTACCACCATCACTGATTGGCTCAGCTTTGGCCAGCGGTGGGTCCATCTTGGAGCTGGCTGGCATTGGCTCTGTCAGACATAGGGGAAGCTTCTAGCAGCTTCTCACAGAAGCCCCCCCCACTACCAAAACCTTGCCACAGAAACCCAATACAGTGTGATCAGAATTTTATTGTCATTTTTGCATCAAATGAAACTACCATAGAAGGCAAGGAATTAAATTATTTAATGCCACTAGGGATCTCTTCATCATTCATATGAAATTTGACCTTCTAAGAGCAAGATCCACACTAAAAAAGGGAAGCAGACAGCTAAGTGCTTTGTCCAACAGTACAGTAAGACAGCCAGCTGCTTTGGCATCTGAATGCATCAGAACCCAAACAACTTCAGTAGGATGAACTCAGGCACCTGAAGTTCTGTAGCTGAACCACTGCCATCATGGCTTAGCAAAGCACAAATAGTACTTATCATCAGAATGCAAACTTTAAAAAAAATGATTGAGGAAGACATGAAGCAAAGCAGGACAAAATACATTTCTAGATACTGCACTGATAAAATCCATTAATCATGAAGAAAGCAGAGGGAATAATCAATTTCCACAGAGTTTTGTTGTGGGTTTTTTTGTAGCTGGGACCTGGAAAGGAAGGGTGAGCCTGGAGGCAGAGCTCCTCTGATAGAGTTGCATTATCTGTTCTGGAATAAAGTGGGTTTTTCCATAGCTTAGAGAGGTCACTTGGCACACGCAGCAGACTTTCTCTCAAGTTGTAGACCATGCAACTAAAGAAAAAATTGTTGTATGTACAGATGTGGTTAAGGTTCATAGGGTTGAAGGAGGCCTGAAGTAGGCAGAGAAGAGCTAAGGCAGTCATTTACTTGGAACTGTGTTTTCTTAAATCTCTTGCAGCAAGAAAGCAAAAAGTCACAATGTCATAATTAGAAATTGTTCCCAGCTCTTTACTCACAGATGTAGGACTGGTCTACTTCCCATTCCCATCTATGGTAAGAAGTGGTTTTAAAAAACTGGGGGGAGGGTGTTAACAATTCAGAATGTAACTCATCCAACTGACAGAAATTGTCTGTTGGCTCAAAAACAAGCTCAGCAACATTACTGATATACACCTGTGCTAGTAAGAATCTGGCCTTCTGTTACTTTGCATGTGGGAGTTGTTTGTCCAGTATAGCATACTTCCCTGTAAGATTCTGTCCTGGTTTCGGGTGGGATAGAGTTAATTTTTTTCCTCGATAAAACAGAGTAAGGTCAAGGGACCTGCACAGGAGATCCAATTTTTAGGAATAAAATGGCAAGATGGATGACGTCAGATCCCAATGGATGTGATCAACAAAATAACAGCAAGCATACTTACTTTAAGATTATTGTATAGTTTGTTCTCTGTTTTCATTATCTGGGAACAATAAAATTGGACTTGTGCTACATCATTCTAGGAAGGAATTAGAAATAATATTTAAAAAAAAAAGACCAAGCCCAAACAGTTAAACGTGTGAAATACTTTCACAATAGAAGTTCAAGAAAAACAACAGTCTCTTACAACTTTTCAGTGAATCAAAAACCAGCATCTAGAACCCCTTCATCAAGACCCACAGACTCCAAACAGCATCCAGCCTGTAAAAGGAACACCCCATGCTGGAGTTCCCATGTAGTCTGGCTCTCTAGCACATCAATTTTCAGATCTCGGGCCTCAGATCAGCAGGGAAATGGAGCATGTAACCAACACTGAGCATGAGAGCACCTAAAAGCTAAAAGAACTATACACATGCTCAGTTTGGCACATGTCAGAGTACTTAAATGAAGTACAGCATATGTTAATGTGGGTATTTATCCTGTCCAGCACTTTTAACCTTTTGGACATACACATTTACAGTACAGTATCTATGACATCAACTTATTTGTATAGACAGTAAATGTTACACTGACATTTGCTAGACCAACCGCAGTTACTTTGGATCAAGATATATCTTACTCACAGCAAGATGTACTGCCAAAGATCATGCAGCTTTAGGAATAGTTATGTGTAATGTGGAACATTATTCTGTTATGTAAAACAAGATTTTTAACTAACTTATATAAAAAACAGCATCAAGGATATTTCATGTTGTTTCAGAGAGAGAGATTTTGTTTTTAACCTCAATGCCAATGAGAAGCCCCATCATGCCACCATGCACATGAATAAATTAATTTCAATGACGCTATTGTTCAGTGTCTGCTGTTCACAGAGACAGTGCAAAAAGATCACAGAACGCATAACAAAGTTTTAACAATTCTACTTCATGCATTGAAATCTGAACAACATCAAATTGCTAGCTCTTATAGTGCCTCTGGAGATACTGAAAACAATCTGACCTCTGTTTAGACATGAAACACAGCAGATTCAGAATTTCTTCAAGCTGTATACACAAACTAACAGCAGAGGAAATATTAAGACTACAGAAATTCCTAATTATTATTTTCCTGTTCAATATTTCACCCTGTACTGCTTCAGAGCCTCTTCATGGCAGTGCTTAGGCACAAGGTATATGAAAAAACCCTGAAGAAACATGTTATGGAGAAAGAGAGGCCATCTCCCAAGCAGTAGGGCAATAAACATTGTAGCCTTTGAGTTTGCCTCCCCAGATAAACATTCTGAAGAGCTGATTTTGCAAATATTTTAAGTTATCATTTTTATTCTATTTAAAGGAAACCATCACTAAATAGCAGCATCTGCAGGACTGGGTCCATGGGTACATCTAACCTGCTGTCCCAACTCTCTTTCATTTTGTAAAAATATTCTGTGTGGCATTGTCAGTGTCACAAAACATCTGTGCATTAGAATCAAGACATAGGTTTAGTTTTCAGAATTTCCACATTCACTTTGCGTGGGAGTTGTCTATAATGTACTCTTTCCAGGGCCTAAAAGTTCTAGTACTTGAAGTTACTGCATAAATCAGTTATGCTTCCTCTTGCTGACTATCATATTACAAGAAAACTATAGAGATTCAGCCACAAATCAAAACAAAAGGTACCATACCCACTTCAGAGCAGATGACACAGCAAAGTAGAACGCTCGCAGTAGTAATGTGTCGCCTTTTAGCTGTGCTTCTTCAAGCAGTTTTGCAGACATTTTGCAAGACTCCACGCTTTCCTGTGCAGAAATTTCAAACCTAAGTTGCTCTTGTTAATCTTGTGATCTGAAAAAACTGTAGGCAACTGCAGTGTCCTGGTTTTGGCTGGGACAGAGTTAATTTTCTTCCTAGGAGCAGGCACAGTGCTGTGGTTTGGATTTAGTAGGAGAAGAATGTTGATAACACACTGATGGTTTAGTTGTTGCTAAGCACTGCTTATGCCAGTCAAGGACTTTTCAGCTTCCCCTGCTCTGCCAGGTGCACAAGAAACTGGGAGGGGGCACAGCCAGAACAGTTGATCCCAACTGCCCCAAGGGCTATTCCATACCATATGACGTCATGGGCAGTATAGAAACTGGGGGCAGTTGGCTGGGGGAAGTGATCGCTGCTCGGGAACTGGCTGGGTATCGGTCAGTGGGTGGTGAGCAATTGCATTGGGCATCACTTGCTTTGTGTATTGTTATTATTATATTGTTATTATTATAATTAGTATTTTCCTTTATTTCAATTATTAAACTGTTTTTATCTCACCCCAGGAGTGTTTCTCACTCTTACTCCTCCGATTCTCTCCCCCATCCCATCGGGGCAGGGGGAGCGAGCGAGCAGCTGTGTGGTGCTTAGTTGCTGGCTGGGGCTAAACCATGACATGCAGTCACATTCAGAAGTCAACATACTGTAGGACCAGCAAGGCAATCTATATCTGGACCCAACCAAGCAGATTCTGTCCAGCACTTCTTGAGAAACACAACACCAAAATATGATATTCAGAGCTACAGAGTTCAGAAGAGGGTAAAAATAACTTCCTTTATTATTATTAACAACTATGCCTTGCCCTGAGTGTTTTGGCTTCTACAAGAGATAAAACAACCCCTGGCAGTCTGCTAAAACCATCAGACACTTTCCTTTCCACTTTCCTATCATTCCCAACTCAGGAAGAAAGCTGACTTTTTGTCCTTACTTTATTCTAAAAGCTACATTAGGTAGTTAATGAAAATCAATGTTTTCTAAGCATTGAACTATTCAGCACCATTATATTAAAGAAATCCATGTATGTGCAAATTTGAATATTCAGCAATTTTGACCTCTCTCTTAGGGATTAAATTTTGCAAGATGTTTCCAAAGTAGATATTCTAATATGATAGCTTAGATATTTGCCTGTTTTCCAACACAGAAAGCTTGCATTATTGCTGGGATGAAAAATTTTACATCAGTGTTCCACCTTCACATTCAGTTAGCAATTAAGACCTTTTAACACTTGAGAAACACCTTTTAAACCACATGGAAACCTCACACTTCCTTTGAAAATTTAGAAACATTCTGACCACCAGAAGATTGCTTACTTACATAAACATTTTGTTGACATCAAAAACACTTCTGTACAAAGATTAAACATTAATTCCTTTGTTTATCCACTAGCAATAATCTGAGCTTTAAGCCTTTTACATTTTTCTGTACTGGTCTCTGGCATGGTTATTCAAAAGAAACAAAGAATTAAGCTGGCAAAAGTTCAGCCCTACTGTTAATAATACCAGCACCATTATTTCCAGTATTCAAGTAGTGCATCTTGAAGATATTTCCCTTCAAGATTTTTTCTGAAGTTTCTTTTGTTGCATCACAAGCAAAACCACTTTTGAGCTTCATGGTTTCTCCTCCTACCACTAACAGCTGAATCAACAGATTAAGTTTTTGAAAGAGCTCCACCTAATCCTCTTTAGTGCATAAATGGTTACTACAGCTTATTCCCTTATTGACAGTATTTTATCTTAATGAAAAAAATCCACAAATTTATTGTGACTGTTAAAACAACTGGGTGACAGTTTAGAATCATTTTCCTTCTCTTCTTATCAATTCGCTAAACAAGTAATGATGGGCCAGATTCTCTATTGAAAACACAGGTAGAGCCAGAAGTAGTAGAAAACAAAAGTCTCAGGAACCTCTTCCTCTTCCATATGCCATGGATCCAAGCCCTCTGACAGCAGGCCATGGAAAGAAACATGTAAAGATTTTAGGGATGATGAGAAGCTACAGCAGAGGGAGTAAAGGATACCTCAGAGAAACACAGTGGGTTTCTGTGAAAGCCTTTACCTGAACCGGCAGAGTGTAGATCAAGGAGTAACCTTGAAGTGATAAATATTGCCTCAGTGGATGCTAGTAGCAAACACCAGCTTATAAAACTTGGGTTGTAGCATAGTGTCAGAGTCTTAGTACATTCATAACTACCTAAAAAAAAAGGTGCCTTCTAGGTAGAACTGGTAACATCCCTAAACAGACTGTAACCATCAATCTCCAGCTGTTTTTAACAACAGACAGTTTCCACAGCTCTTTTTGAGCTCTGTCTACTGCCCCACTCTCCAAAGATATGTGATTTCTATTTCCCCTGACCTAAAGGCAGCCCTGATTCATTAGAACTGAGAATTTCAGAAGCACCACATAAATTACTGCCGAGCTACCATTTTAGGCCAACTCTTTTTTTTATCATATATGCAGTCAGTTTCATTATATGGTTAACTGAGAAATCTGAGGAAGTTTAGTCTAGTGGTATAATTTTTCTTCAGCCATTGTCTTTCTTCCTAAAAACATGGGGAAATTGAAGAAGAGTTTCCTACTGAGTTTGGGAAGGACCTATGTTAATATTTCAAATTGCAGAACTGATTCAAATCTAGAGAGGAAGAACAAAAGAAAAACATTTGGGGGGTCTCACTGTTACAAAAGGGAAACTGTTCTAGGGAAACAGTTGTAGAACCTATGTAGCCTAGTTTCTTACTGTGTTCATGCTCTTTTTCTCTGAGCTAAAAATACAGTTAAGCTCAAGGGGCAGCCTGTCTCTCACTGAAGGCATTCATTTAGGTTTCTTTTCTCCACTCAGCTGCCCATTTTCATCAGGCATGTAGGAATAGATTACCTTTGAGAACTCTACCCCTTGTCAAATTTGGGTGCAATTATTTGGGTTCAGAAGTTACTTGGAGGGGGAGGGGAGAAATGGATGGGAGATGTCTGACAAACAGAAAATATCATATATGCCCTGTCTCTTAAGGAAGCCAGACCATAAAACAAATATTGTGGCTCAAGCACAGAGTATACTCTGAAGAGATGCACAGATCCCAGAGAAAGAATGCTATCAGCTAAACAAAGGCTGTATCAAATTTGTTCCTTAGTGCTTATGTCCATGTAAGTTTTTTAGAGATTTGCTTTATGACATTAGTTTGTATGGGAAGCTATATATGTGCACTATATCATGTACAATGAAACAATTTATGACTTAAATATGTCTAAAGTATTTGCATTAGATAAGAAATCGTGACTGGGAATATATGGGAATTTTAAAATCCCAAAAAGGGAAGACATAGAAAAGGCATTTCAAGTACTACTTCATCATGTAAATTGAAAACACTTACCAGCTTGTAGCATATTGCAAATGCAAGTAGATAGATTTCTTTGTTAAAAGGTATACCTTGTTCTTTCATTTCTACCAGAACTTCCAAAGCACCTACCAAAAATACAGTAGTGGTATTCACTTCAAAAATTTAAGGCTGTACATTCAGTGACTGAAAAAAAAAATATTAAAATTCAATATGGTATGAGCTCAGTAAGTCTGTTGTCCCAAAGATGAGTTCTTTACGTGGTGTGCAAGAACCAATTCACACACTGAATTGAGATATTTGCTTTATTCTATTTCTGTGCAGAGATGGGCACTAGATGGTAATTCCACAAAGCTAGCACACCCCATTAGCCTTGCTTCACATATTTATACAATTAAACAAAGTCACTACACCTACTGTTAACACCTACTTGCTAGTCATTGGTTAGTTCTACTTTTGCTTTGATTTAAAGACAGAGCTCCCTTTAAAATCACTACGTATGCTCAGTGGGTAGGGGGTCTCCCTTTGGAGGTGGGTAGCTCTTCCAATAGAGGTGTGGTTTTCATATTATAATTAGCTGGGTCACTTAGGGGACACCAATTAGTGGTTCTAGTGTTGACTAGTAAAAGAGGAGTAGAGGGGATTTTTGACACTCAAGGATATATGTTTGTGGTTTTAGAGATCTCTTTACCTTCTGCTCCTCATTATAGATATCCTGGTGCCTATTATCATTAGTACAGTCCTTCAACAATCAGTCATCAAGTCTATTTCAAAATAAGAAACTGAAACCTGTTAATTTAAAAAAAAATTAATACATTTCAAAAACTTTAACTTAGGGTCAGTTGGATGTAAATATTTCTTCCCAGCAAGAAGGCTTTCAATCTACATTAGCATCTGGTCTTACTGTTCTATTATTTTCATACAAATCTAAAACTAAATTCTGGATACTTGACAAAACCACTCTCATTCTTTCTAACTGCCCAGAAAGAAAGCAAGTCTTTTAAACACATGACCAAACCTTCCACCATTTTAGGCAAGCTATCTAAAAGCTCCTCACTAACACACATGCTCCACTATACCACAACACTGCATCCAGGCTCTGATCTAGTTATTTTTACAATGTCTCAGTCTCAACTTTTAGGACATCCACTGGACTTAGATTTGTCAAACGTCAAGAGACCAAGCGCTGCACGTTCAACGAATTTCAAATAAAGGGATTTGTTTGAAAAGCTTACTCCATACTAAATTGTATATTTTCTCATAGAAAGTCTTTTCAGTCAGGTCAGATGATTCTCCCTTATCCTCACAAAGGGCCAAACTGATTTGAATCATTTGACTTAATATTGCAGTAGCCACTCTGTGTGTGTACACTAGTAAGACAAACCAAAAGAAGACTCCAGCCTGCTTTCTTATCAGAGGAAAAAGGGTACTCTTCCCTGTTCTGACACAAATGCAGAACTGCCAAACAAATTCATTGAAGAACTTCCTGTTCCAAAAAACAAAACATGTAAAACAAGCTTTGAATATGGAAAACAAAGCACTCCCTCTGTCAAGTAACCTCTAAAATACCAGTGACTCAGTATGGTCAACAGCTCACTTAAAAATTAAACAGAAATTTCCCAGAGATTCCACTATTTTTAATTTTTTTTTTAATGACAGATTGTGACCTCTGAGTTAATGCAAGCAGAAGTCACTGACTAATGGCAACTCCAAAAGCTTAGCAGAAATACAGCTTGCAGCTTTTATTAACAATAAAAGATATTAAAAATATCTTTGGGGTAAAGTACCACCACCATGAAACTGAAAGAATTTTCTGCTTTCAGACAATGAACAGATCAGCAGAAGGGCTTGAGTTATGACAAACAGAGTAGCAGAACAAAGAACAAGCATGTTTTACATTCCACTGCAATCACACTGTGTGTTGGGAATAGCCAAATAAAATGGCAGAGGTATTGAGTCTGAATTTCTGCAGCAGAGTCTGAAGTGGTACTGTACATTACTATCCATCAGTTACTAAGTCCTGCAAGTACTATAGGTCCTGTCTCAATGACACAGATCTCAATCAAAAAAACAAAACAAAACTCACACACACTCTTACACATGCCTAATTTAAGAATAGTAGCCCAAGCGATAATTCTCCCATTTTTGGCTAGGCATATCCCATGCCTTAATGAATTAACATCATAGAGATGACTTTCCACTGGCCCACAGAAAGTTTTGAAGACACAACATTATTGCACAGAATCTTTTTTACTTATTATACACTAGGCATGATTAATATCTTGAGATAATAGCACACACAACATTTTACAGATGTTCAAAAATGAGTCCTTAAGTTTCTTCAACACTAAACCAGCCAAGTTCCAGAGCTGATGAATATCACACCACCTCTGCAGGTGTTTCAAGGTCCAACTCATAACATAGCCTCATACAGAGGGGCCAAAATTTAAAATTATGTAAGGCTGTGATTCCATTCTGCCCATTCAAAAAAGTTAATCACAAGGCATGGAATTCATCAAGGGAAAACAGCTTTAAATACACAGCAAGATCTGTATGTGCGATGACAGAGGCATGCTTCTCTATCTGCACCAGTCAATGACATTTAGATAACAGCAGTTTAATTTTATGGGAAAATATTGTTTTGATTGAACTAATAAAAAAAATTAACTAGCAATATGTAATCTCTTCTATTTCCAGTAAAGTAACCTGCATTGGATTAGTAACAGAATGGGTCTCTATAACCAAAATTCCCAGCTACTTTATCTTCTATTCATAGAGCAATAGTACCAGAAATTGCAGTGGTCCAATTTAGGAGTGGTACCTGCTAAAATTCATCAACGTTTTCTCTAATAAACTAAAAAAGCCCTGTATAGGATTTGTGTGGCAAGGTTTTGGTAGCGGGGGGTGGCTTCTGTGAGAAGCTGCTAGAAGCTTCCCCTATGTACGATACAGCCAATGCCAGCCAGCTGCAAGATGGGCCCGCTGCTGGCCAAAGCTGAGACAATCAGCGATGGTGATAGCACATCTGTGATAATGTATTTAAGAACGGAAAAATAAAAAATGGGTCACAAAACTGGAGCTGGAGAGAGGAATGAGAATATGTGAGAGGAACAACTCTGCAGACACCAAGGTCAGTGCAGAAGGAGGGGGAGGAGGTGCTCCAGGCACCGGAGCAGAGATTCCTCTGCAGCCCGTGGTGAAGGCCATGGTGAGGCAGCTGTGCCCCTGCACCCATGGAGGCCCATGCTGGAGCAGGGGCATGTGCCCGAAGGAGCCTGTGACCCTGTGGAGAGCCCGTGCTGGAGCAGGCTCCTGGCAGGACCTGTGACCCCGTGGGGGACCCACGCTGGAGCAGTTCGTGAAGAACTGCAGCCCATGGGAAGGACCCAAGTTGGAGAAGTTCATGGAGGACTGTCTCCTGTGGGAGGGACCCCACGCTGGAGCAGGGGAAGAGTGTGAGTCGTCCTCCCCCTGAGGAGGAAGGAGCGGCAGAGACGACGTGTGATGAACTGACCGCAACCCCCATTCCCCGTCCCCCTGCACCACTCAGGGGGAGGAGGTAGAGAAAATCAGGAGTGAAGTTGAGCCCGGGAAGAAGGGAGGGGTGGGGGGAAGGTGTTTTGTGATTTGGTTTTATTTCTCATTATCCTACTCTGACCTTTGACTGGCAATAAATTAAACTGATTTTCCCCAAGTCGAGTCTGTTTTGCCCATGACGGTAATTGCTGAGTGATCTCCCTGTCCTTATCTTGACCCACGAGCTTTTCGTTATATTTTCTCTCCCCTGTCCAGCTGAGAAGGGGAGTGACAGAGTGGCTTTGGTGGTGTCCTGGTTTTGGCTGGGATACAGTTAATTTTCTTCCTAGTAGCTGGCACAGTGCTGTGGCTTGGATTTAGGATGAGAATAACGCTGATAACACACTGATGGTTTAGTTGTTGCTGAGTACTGCTTATGCCAGTCAAGGACTTTTCAGCTTCCCATGCTCTGCCAGGGGCACAAGAAGCTGGGAGGGGGCACAGCCAGAACAGTTGATCCAAACTGCCCCAAGGGCTATTCCATCCCATGTGATGTCATGGGCAGTATAGAAACTGCGGGGGTTGGCCGGGGAGCAGCGATCGCTGCTCGGGGACTGGCTGGATATCGGTCGGTGGGTGGTGAGCTGCTGCATCACTTGTTTTTTTTTCCTGGGTGTCGTGGTTTAGCCCCAGCCAGCAACTCAGCACCACGCAGCCGCTCGCTCACTCCCCGCTACCCCGATGGGATGGGGGAGAGAATCGGAGGAGTAAGAGTGAGAAACACTCCTGGGTTGAGATAAAAACAGTTTAATAATTGAAATAAAATAAAGTAAAATAATAATAATAACAATATAATAATAATAGTAATAATAATATACAAAGCAAGTGATGCACAATGCAATTGCTCCCCACCCACCGACCAATACCCAGCCAGTTCCCGAGCAGCGATCGCTGCCCCCCAGCCAACCCCCCCCAGATTCTATCCTGCCCATGATGCCGTATGGTATGGAATAGCCCTTGGGGCAGTTTGGATCAACTATTCTGGCTGTGCCCCCTCCCAGTTTCTTGTGTGCCTGGCAGAGCATGGGAAGCTGAAAAGTCCTTGACTGGCATAAGCAGTACTGAGCAACAACTAAACCATCAGTGTGTTATCAACATTCTTCTCATCCTAAATCCAAACCACAGCACTATGCCTGCTACTAGGAAGAAAATTAACTCTATCCCAGCTGAAACCAGGACACTGGGTTTTGTTTCTCTCTCTCTCTCATTGTTCTCCTTTCAATTACATTTTTTATTACTATTATTATTATTTTATTTCAATTATTAAACTGTTCTTATCTCAACCCACGGTTTTTTTTGCTTTTGCTCTTCCAATTCTCTCCCCATCCCACTGGGGGGGAGGGTGAGCGAGTGGCTGTGTGGTGCTTGGTTGCTGACAGGGGCTAAACTACAACACTGCCTTATTGTGGTGGTGCATCCCCCCCACCTTTTCTCTCTTCAACTGCTTTCCAACCTCAGGGATTCCTGCCAGACCGTGACCTTGTGTAGCGAGTTGGTCAGTTAGGTGCGCCTTAATTGTACCAGAAACTCTTACATGGTTGAAGCAGGGAGTGAGAACAATCACGTTACCCCTGACAGCTTTGAAACAGAGCAGTAATTATTGACCCGGATTGTGGCTCGGATGGAGATTTACAATGACTAAAGCCAATCACCTCACAATCCTATAAACAGCAGTCCTAAGTGAGGCCCTTGGAGCTCTCCTGGACTGGTGCGGGCTGCACCAGCACCTCCCTCTGAGCAGGGCGCCTCTCAGAGCCAGCAAACTCTGAAAGTTTGCTACAACCAGAGATCCATTGCCGAAGACCGACAGTGGAGCCTGGGCTGAAACCCTTCACTCCTCGAGGCTCAACCCTCGCCCGCTGAGAAATGCCAAGACATTTGATGTATTTCACTGAACTCGAGGGGAATTTTTAACAGGTATACCAGATATATATGTATTCATGTCTGTGTGTATGCAGGTGTGAATCAGTTTAAGTAGTCTGCAGATGTACCATTTAATTTCAAACCGAGTCTTATACTGCTGCATTATCCTTATTCCTATAAACTGTTGACCAAGTCTGAGACTAAGATTGGACCCAGCCGCACCCAGACTCCTCCCTGAGAAGGAGTTTAGAAAGCAAGGGGGTCTGTTCTGAACCTCGTGACTCAACGGGAGGGTCCTCCTTATCCCCTGCATACACTATCTCTCTGTGAATCATTCCAACTCAGTGTAACTGAATTTTCCTTTATGCGCTTCCACGTAGTAATAGAGTGAACCTTGCCATCTTGGAAACTGTAACTAAGTCACTGTTTTGATCAATTTTGTCTAATCACTCTGTTAATCCCTGATGCCTGAGTGCTATTAAAATGTTACAGTCAAATCCTGCGATTTGCTGCAAGTAAATTCTAAACTGCTACTGAATCAAACTGTGTAAAGTCACTCATTCACGATAAATTAACATAATCTGCAGGATTCACAAACCTGCATTTGTGACACTTATGCTCTTTTTTTTTTGAAAAATAAACACACACAATCCCACTCGGCATGCAAACTAGCATAAGAACTTCTATTCAACACTGTTATTACAAAAGATTTAAATTACTTCATAATTGATGTAAACACAAAGAGTCTTGTACATAACCTATGTATTTCTATACATAGCCATAAATTTAGAGTTGCTCCCCTTTCCCCCCAAAAAAGAGGTTTCTCTATCAGAAACACGGAAAAGAGCTGGTAGATCTTTAAGGACACCTTCCACAGAGCAGAAGAGCTCTCAGTCCCCAAGTGTAAGAAATCAGGCAAGGAAGGGAAGAGACCAGCATGGCTGAGTCGAGACCTGCTGGTCAAACTAAAGAGTAAGAGGGAACTGCACAGGCAGTGGAAGCAGGGACAGGTGTCCTGGGGGGAATACAGGGAAACGGCCCGGTTGTGTAGGGAGGAGGTCAGGAAGGCCAAGGCATGCCTGGATCTGAACTTGGCAAGGGACGTAAAGAATAACAAGAAGGGCTTCTACAGGTATATCAACCAGAAAAGGAAGGTTAAAGAAAGCGTACCCCCCCAATGAACAAGAAAGGCGAACTTGTATCAACAGATGAGGAGAAGGCTGAGCTACTCAACAACTTCTTTGCCTCAGTCTTCACCGGCAACCTCTCTCCTCACCCCTCCCGAATCGATGGACTACAGGATAGGGACCAGGGCGGTAAAGCCCCTCCCACTGTAAGGGAAGATCAGGTTCGAGACCACCTGAAGAACCTCAATGTACACAAGTCTATGGGACCTGATGAGATGCATCCCAGAGTCCTGAGGGAATTGGCTGATGTAGCTGCCAAGCCACTCTCCATGATATTTGAAGGCATGGCAGTCAGGTGAAGTCCCTGCTGACTGGAAAAAGGGGAATGTTGTGCCCATTTTTAAAAAGAGAAGAAAGGAGGATCCTGGGAACAACCGACCTGTCAGCCTCACCTCTGTGCCTGGGAAGATCATGGAACAGATCCTCCTAGAAGCTATGCTCAAGCTCATGGAGGACAGGGAGGTGATTTGAGACAGCCAGCATGGCTTCACCAAGGGCAAGTCCTGCCTGACCAACCCAGTGGCTTTCTATGAAGGAGTGACTGCATCCGTGGACAAGGGAAAAGCAATGGATGTCATCTACTTGGATTTCTGTAAAGCCTTCAACACAGTCCCCCACAACATCCTTCTCTCTAAATTGGGGAGATATGGGTTTGATGGGTGGACTGTTCGGTGGATAAGGAATTGGCTGGATGGTCGCATCCAGAGGGTCGTGGTCAATGGCTCGATGTCCACATGGAGACCGGTGAGAAGTGGAGTCCCTCAGGGGTCCGTACTGGGACCGGTGCTATTTAACATTTTCATCAATGACATACTGGAACTGAGAGCACCCTCAGCAAGTTTGCAGACGACACCAAGCTGAGTGGTGCGGTTGACACACCAGGAGGAGGAGATGTCATCCAGAGGGACCTGGACAAGCTGGAGAGGTGGGCCTGTGTGAACCTCATGAGGTTCAGCAAGGCCAAGGGCAAGGTCTTGCACCTGGGACGGGGCAACCCCCGATATCAACACAGGCTGGGGGATGAAGGCATTGAGAGCAGCCCTGCGGAGAAGGACTTGGGGGTACTGGTGGATGAAAAGCTGGACATGAGCCGGCAATGTGCGCTTGCAGCCCAGAAAGCCAACCCCATCCTGGGCTGCATCAAAAGAAGCGTGGCCAGCAGGTCGAGGGAGGTGATTCTGCCCCTCTACTCTGCTCTGGTGAGACCTCACCTGGAGTACTGTGTCCAGCTCTGGGGCCCTCAGCACAAGGAGGACATGGACCTGTTGGAGCGGGTCCAGAAGAGGCCACAAAAATGATCCGAGGGCTGGAGCACCTCTCCTACGGGGACAGGCTGAGAGAGTTGGGGTTGTTCAGCCTGGAGAAGAGAAGGCTGCGAGGAGACCTTCTTGCGACCTTCCAGTACTTAAAGGGGGCCTACAGGAAAGATGGGGAGAATCTTTTTAACAAGGCCTGTTGTGACAGGACAAGGAATAATGGATTTAAACTAAAGAAGAATAGATTTAGACTGGATACAAGGAAGAAATTTTTTACAATGAGGGTGGTGAAGCACTGGCACAGGTTGCCCAGAGAGGCAGTGGAGGCCCCATCCCTGGCAACATTCCAGGCCAGGTTGGACGGGGCTCTAAGCACCCTGATCTGGTTAAAGCTGTCCCTGCTCACTGCAGGGGGGTTGGGCTGGGTGGGCTCTGAAGGTCCCTTCCAACCCAAAGCATTCTATGATTCTATGAGTCTATGAAATACCATGAAGTCTTGCCCTTTTAAGACTGAGCATTTCCAGCTTATTTGCTTTGATTTCTCTTTTGCAAAATATGTGCATCTACTTGTCTTACAACTCACAGCTAAGGGACTTTTTGATAACTTCTACTTTGTTATGGCTACCCTCCTTCGGAACCTCTGGCATTTTGTGACAGGTGTGCTTGACCCCTTGACCAGACTGGTAGTGGTTTGGTGCAGGCTCCGGAAGAGGTAAAGACCTGAGCCGTAGGAAGGCCGTGAACTCCTCTAGTTTCAATCTCTTCTCTGAAAACCCACAAAGGAGCAGAGTGACACAGTGAGCATCGATGTATGTGAGCTTGGAACATCGATCACGCGATTAACACATGAATAGTGGTTGACTTTTCCAAGACTCATTTATCAAGGAACAAAGCAAGTTGTGGGTATAAGGAGTCTCCTGCATACCTTTTACGCCACATGGAATTTGACTACAAGCCACCCATTTTATTCCATAAATACAACAGCCTAAGTGAGCCTTCTTTGAGCTCTCCCTGCTAGGCAGCGTGGCTGCATGGCAGTGATCTCCCCTTGAGCTGGGTGCCTCTCAAGGTTGCTCCTCGAGGCAGAGACCTTTTACCAACAGCAGATCTTTGGTAAGCGACCAATATCGTGCATAACCTTGTATTATGGTAACTTTGATTTTGTCTTGGTAACTTTGAATCCATGCTGAATTGATGCTAATGAAACATTACATAAACTTTGTATGTACAACCCTTTAGACATAAACCGTTGACCAAGTCTGAGACTAGGTTTGGACCTAGCCGCACCCAGACTCCTCCCTGAGAAGGAGTTTAGAAAGCAAGGGTTCCTTTCTGAACCTCGTGACTCAACGGGAGGGTCCTCTGTACCCTTTTGTGTCCCCGGTCTCTCTGTGAATCATTCTAACTTGAGTGCAACTCAATTTTCCTTTGTATGTTTCTTCCATGCAGTAATTAAGAGTGAACCTTGCCATCGAACTTTGTAAAGCTGCACTTTTACAACATCATATTAAAACCACTTTTGCCAATACCTTTGTTGGTGATTCCTTAAGCGATCTAAATCACCCATTCGTGACAAATTGACATAGTCGGCAGGATCCTAAATCAGGATTCACGACAAATTGACTCCTGTCAAGCATGTTAGTCTGAGCCACTGAACAGCTAATACAACCTCCAGCTATGATTTAAATTAGGGATGCTGAATTTATAAGGAATTATGTTTGTTTACAGTTTTTCCTTCTGATGCTTTTTTGTCCTCTAAGTCATAATTTAACTAAATTGGCTATATGCGTATTTGCATGTGTAAGTGTAGGACTCAGGGAAGCTTGTTTCCTCAGAATGAACATAAATGAGAACAGGGTTGCTGTGGTAATGATCAAGTCAGCAAGGCTAAATGAAGTATAGGGGCTTTTTTATCCCCTTTGTAGTTTGTGTCCCGGATAAGCTATGTAGTTCACCTTATGCATGGGTTGTTAGGATTTTCTACGACTATTTTTGTGTTGAGTGAAGTGTATTGGGTAGCTTTTCTGCTACTGTCAGGTTGAATGCTTGCTTCAGGTCAATACATCTCAATATTGACTTTGAGAGGGCAATAAATCTTGCTGATCACTAAAATAAATTAGTACTTTTATGGATGGTTACACACACATTTTGAGAGCTAGGTTTCCTGATGGAGAAAGTAACTCATTCTGTCAAAGTGCATGAGGAAGCATCTTGTTTACAAATAATGTCAGGTTGTTATTTGTAAATAATAATGATTGTTATTTTAATGAAAAAATGTACTGGATGGCTGCTTTAAGTATGTGTGTAGTTGTAAGTGCATGACTGCATTAGACTTCAGATCTCTGTGATCTTCTGGTACTACTGGGGCAGTATCCGAACCTCTGAGCTTCAAGATGGAAACAAAACAAACCCAGTTTGCTAATATTAGCAATATCCTATAATGAAAAAAGAAAAGGAGGAAGAATATCTCACAGAGTGCAAATTAGTGGAGCTTTCATTCCTTCTGATCAAGATTTCATTAGTCCTGTCAGAATCTGTGGTCAGAAATCAGTTTTCCATTCTGCAAGAGGTTCTGATAAGACGAAAACAGGTGAAAGTAAAGCCTGTTTAAGGCAGGTGTGCTGTTAGTACCTTTTGCTAACATTCTTGAAGATTGTAATGTACATTGTGCCACACAGATTCCAGTTCTTGCTGATCGAGTTGGGCCCTGTAGGGTAAGGGATGTTAAGAGAACTTTGAATGCCCTGACACCAAAAGGAAAGTGTGGAAGTTTAATTGCTGAGTCTCAAAATGGTACAGACAAAATCCAGATAGTCGGAGTGAGCTGTTCATATGTAATGTATCCTACAGGCTTTCTTCCTTCTTGAAAACAAGAGGTTCAGAAAGAGTGAAAAAAATTAGAAGCATAGATAAGCTTTCACAGTAAGAGGGAGAGAATACAATGGGAATCTCTAACATGTAAATATCCTCCCCACTCTTCATCTGTGCCTGGTTAGTGCATTGGTTTAAAATACAGGGCCTTTATCCTTAAAAACACATTCTAAAGGAGAGATTTGCAGTTCAAAAATAATTACAGTTATTTACCACTTCTCTAAGAAATAATTCTCCTGTGGCTGGTGAGAGTATAGTTATGTGCATATCAAATATGATCAGCTGTAATTGATACAGATTTTAGTAGCCTGTGTGGAGAGAATAGAGAGGTACTGATGCGTCACGTGGTTTGTCAGACATGCTTTGGTTGGAATTTGTCTTGTGTGTGTCCCTGTAATGCTGCTTGGTTTTGGTATTCCAAAATGCTTAGTCTTTTGGTGGTTAGCATCAGTTTTCCAGGAGACTTCATTCCATTATGATCCATGAAACTATTGTCAAAATGCATTAATATGCAGATAGTGAAACAGTGTAGAGAGGTCTGTAATTCATTTGCAAATGTAAAAATCCCAATTATATCAGCTTCCCTTTCAAATGAAAATAAGTGTACTAGCTTCAGGAAATAGGAGATGAGGTTGGTATCCACAAGGCCCCTTTTATTGTTTTGTACATTTTGCTCTTAGGCTGGAGTTCAAATGAAGGACGTGCTTATAAAGATATCTCTTTGCAGCTGGGAGGATGTTTGACACAAAGAGTCCTGAAAAAGTGGCTGCACCGTGAGATGTAAAGGAATTGGTAGAGAGGGAGAGTTATGAAATAGAGAAGCTTTGACAAGAAACCTCTTTTTCTGGCTTAATGAGAAACTGTTCAAAGCACAATTTTTGTACTTTATGTAAGGAGAGTAAGCTTTTAAAAAAGATAAAGGTAGTATCAGTGAAAAGCTTTTTTATATCTTCTAAGGTATCCATTGTGAACAAATGGCATGTGCATTGCCTGGTAAGATGTCTGTATGTTCATTTGCCGGAACATAAATAAGCAGAATGCTCCCAAAGTCCTGTGTTTTTCTCCTTAACTGCCTGTAGAATATAAGGGGGAGATGATATCTGTCCCCAGTGTTGGGTGCCTCTGGACATCTGAAGTGAAGGGTAGTCAGTTCCAAGGCCCCTACAAGGTTGGAAGATGTTCCTGATACAAAAGGGCAAACTGTGCCTGTGGGAAGAATTGGAGGGAAATAAATGGTATTTCCATGCTTGTTGTGTGGGTTTTTCCTGAAGATGGGAGTGCCAGAACTTGAAATTGTAAGCTTTGTAGACTGAAGACTTTCCTTGTATTGAGTCAGGCAGAACACAGTTTTGAAAAGCATATTCTGGAGCATTACCATAATGTATTTAGGGCCCTGAAATACAGTATACATATTATATTTAGACCTGTTTCAACTTTCCATTCTTTTAAAGCAGTGGATCTCCAGCCATACCATCTCCACAGGGGATCTTGAGCTCTCAAGAACAGCTGTGTGGAAACTGCTACGCTACATTGTAGAACGTCAGTAAGATGGTAAAGGCCATTTTTGAGGCATGATGTCATCTGCTTTCAGTGCTCCTCTTTTTGTTCTCTTCTGAATACCTCCCCTCCACCCCCATTAACTGTCAGACTTAAAAATCCTTTCATGTCCTAGGAGCCCAGCAGAAATTCTAATCAGAATGCAGAGCACTTTCAACCAGATCAAAGACCTGTAGTTTGCCTTACTTTGTCCTGTCTCACTCAGATGTCGCTATTTCTCACATCAGGGTGGTTTTTGGATGACAGAAACATTAGCATAATGGAGAGAGGCTTTGTGGTGAGGTAACTCTGCTGATTCTATGCATAGATTTTATGCCAACATTAGATTTTCAATGTGTTTGAATGCTGTTGTGGAAGTTTTATGTTGAGATTCCTTGGGAGGTCTTTTTTAATTGCATTAAATCCATGACCACAGTGTAATAAAAAGTATACACACTGTCTGTAAAATGTAAATGTTTGTGTGTGGATGTGCTCTCCCAAATTCTTGCACAATCTACCTGGAATTTTTCATTGCCTTTCCTTCACTGATAATTGTTTGTTGGAAATGGAGTTATTTCTGCAGATTTCAGTATTTATTACCTGGGGTCAGTACTTGATTGTAATCACAAAATGGTACAATATCAAACTATTAGTAGTTCTTCTTAGATATGCTCTTATATCTTTCATGGTAGCAAGTTACATTTTTGAAGCCTGATTTCAGACATTAAATCATTTTGGGACTATAGTGGTCTCCATATATATGAAATAATGCTTATTCCTTGCAATACCAGTGCATCAGTAGTTAGTCCAACATCACAAACAAAATAAGTTTCACCTGCACTGTATATCTGCATGTCTGTTTTTCCGGTGCAGAAGTTGCAGGTTTTGATATTTTCATGCCAATCAAGCAGTTTAACATTGTCTGAAAATGTTCAGATACTTTAAAGTATTGCTTATAATAAATGATCACAATGGACCAAAAAAATTTTTGACTCCTGAAATATACTATGCATGTCTGTCGTGGTTTAGCCCCAGCCAGCAGCTCAGCACCACGCAGCCGCTCGCTCACTCCCCCTGCCCCGATGGGATGGGGGAGAGAATTGGAGGAGTGAGAGTGAGAAACGCTCCTGGGGTGAGATAAGAACAGTTTAATCATTGAAATAAAGGAAAATAGTAATGATAATAGTAACAATATAATAATGATAACAACAACAATAATACACAAAGCAAGTGATGCACAATGCAATTGCTCACCACCCACCGACCGATATCCAGCCAGTTCCCGAGCAGTGATTGCTCCCCCCGGCCAACCCCCCCAGTTTCTATACTGCCCATGACGCCGTATGGTATGGAATGGGCCTTTGGCCAGTTTGGATCAACTGTTCTGGCTGTGCCCCCTCCCAGCTTCTTGTGCCCCTGGCAGAGCATGGGAAGCTGAAAAGTCCTTGACTGGCATAAGCAGTACTCAGCAACAACTAAACCATCAGGGTGTTATCAACATTCTTCTCATTTTAAATCCAAAACACAGCACTATGCCTGCTACTAGGAAAAAAATTAACTCTATCCCAGCCGAAACCAGGACAATGTCATTCATTCCCACTAATATGATACCTTGTTTCTGTATATACATCTACAGGATGTAATGAATGCCATTAACCTGTTCCAGCACAAATAGAAAAAGGAGAAGAGACATAGACACAATCTTACAAGATATTTAATTCTTCCTTTGAGGTGTTTTCATTGTCCTAAGGCTGTAGCTGACATAGACTTCATTAGTTCATCAGGTCTTGGCTTTTGCTCCCTCCACAGAAATATGTCGGTAAAAAAATAGATATATAAAAATAAATGAGTCGGAAATATCTGCCTATTATTCAAGTTATGCAGCAGTTATGTTTTGAACTGATATTGAGAAGTGGTGGAAGCGTCTGAGGGAAAAATACTTTGTAGCCAGAATGATATGTTTTACCAGTCTGGACACCAGCCTCAGCTGAGCAATCAAAAATAACTTCATTTGCAAAAGATCTGAGCTGCTCTTTGTCAGGTTGGGAGACACAAGGAAGGGAAGCACCAGAGAGGTTTACCTCATTAGAATGTTCAAGTGATTTACAAGTGAATGACAGAAATACCTGTTTTTAATGCCACTGCATTATGGTGGCCAGTGTGTGATGCTGCTTCATGGGAAGAACTGTTGGTCACTATCCAAGCCAGTGCTGCCAGATGTAAGGGTTCTGATCTTACAGACTCCACTGCCCTTCTGGCTCCAGCATTCACTCATTTCTGCACAGAGGGGCACACATGCTTACTCTCCCCATCATCTTTCACGGTTTGTCTGCTGTCATTGTCTGTCCACGGTTTGTCAGAGTCTGAGCTATAGGAATCTTTGGAGAAAATAACTAGCAACTACACTTCAGAACCCAGAGCCAAATTTCAGCAAGTCTAATCCTGTAACCATCTCTCATTCAAGCAGATGTATTCAGTCAGTGGAACTGCTTTGTAAAGTGGGGGAGAACCATCAATAAAAATATAACACTGAAAAGCATTCAGAAAGATCTCTTCCTGCAACACAGATCTTTTCAGTCATCTGCTTTTCATAGTTCATCTGTCCTTTTGTATAAGCTTTCCTTTAAGCTTGGAAGAAACTGGACAAGAATTTTCTAGGCACTGCATATAAAAGCAGAAAAAGTTGGAAGACTTTCCTTCAACACTAATCTTTTTTTCATGTTGGCAACACTAAAGGGATAAGCATTTGGATTTTTAAAACCTTTCATGTTTAAAACAAGGGAAAAAGAAAGATTCTTCTACAAACAGAACACATATATCAACCTTAGAGGGGAAAAACCCACAATATTTATGGAGTAGATAGAAGGATAAAGCCAGACAGATTGAGAAATGGAAAGAACTGACTCAGTCCACACCCCGTGTAGATGCATTTTTCATTTAGTATTGGGAGAAAGGCTTTCATTACCATTCTTACAAGAAAAGAATATTAGCAGAATTTTCATATCTTTCAACCAGCATCTTTCTTGCCAACAGCTCAAAGCATTCTATATAGTAGATAGTATTGGAAATAGACTGAAGTACGATGTGAGCAGTAAGTATTTAGGACCAGATCTTGACAGAATGTTGTACTTGTTATATGTTGAAGTTTTGTCTCAGGATTTGACTCATACTCACCTTAAAGCTAAATTTCGCTATATCCAATGGCATTCTGAAGGTTGTTTCATAAGTTCCTGCACCAGCAAAAAGCCTGGCTGGAGACAGATTGTGCATTATATTTTAGAAATATTGAAAGTCTAGACAGAGGTTAAGTTGCAGCTAAAAATGTAAAGAGTGAGCAGTTCATATGAATACAAATGAGCAGGACAGAGTAAAGCCTTTTAAAAGTTTTAGAATTTAAACCACAAACATATGCAGATATTTATTCATTTGCTAGCTTTGATGACTAATAATTGTAAAGATACACTTGTGAATTAACCCCATTCAGCTTCCCCAGAAAGGAACTTTAGGTTCCATTACGGCCCCTGAGCAGTAATGGCAGCCAGAGCCAGGCAGCAGCTCCAAGCCCATGTAAACAGAAGAAAAAAGCATATAAAGTTATTGTTTCTGTTGAGTTCTCTCTGTTATAGCTTTCCTAAGTAGTGTTAACCAGTACAGCAATCTTTTCCCGTTAAGTAATGTTGAAGATTGCAACTACTAGGAAAAAAACTGTTTTTTTTTTTATTAGGCTTACAACCATACCCAGAGCTACCATGATCCCTTCTTTGGGAACTGCTAACTTTGTGGTTATTGTATCCATCAACCCGAATCATTCCTTTATGGTGCAAATATTTATTCTTTTTTGAATCAAATTAAATACAGCAGAAAAAATAATGGTGAACTACATCTTTAAGGAATAATCTTGACATGCTGTAGACCATAGCTGATTTACTACAGATAGGTTGATTATAATTAGAATTATTTGAATCGTTGAATTTGATCTCAGTTTAAATCAGCAAGCAAGAAACCTTAATTCAAATAAAAGACTCTAATCATGTTTCATGTTTATAATTTTATTTATCTTTCTAAAGAAAGCCTTATTGTTGTTTTCTGGTAACCCTTTAAGGCATTTTGATTTTCTTTGGAATGATTATACTGAAGTTGGAACCATTTTTTTGCTGACCAAGAAAACCATCGTGTATGTACTTATAAGGTTAACAGGTATTTATTTACAGGTTTAATTTATATATTTGATTATCTTTTAAAAAAGAGAGAAGTGTTTACCAGAGTACTATTTTTCATTGATGTAGACAACTCTCTTGAGAAAGAAACTTGAATGAAAGTATTACTTTTCTGCAAATGTACCCATTTTAATGATTGTGTAAATGTTAATTATATTAGATACAATATAGAAAGCATTTATCAGAACATATTTTGCATTTTAAACTTATCAACTACAGGAAATCTTGTTTGTATTTGGTGAGATTAACAGATTCTCAATTTCAGGATTTTAGTATTTGTAGCTGCCAGTTTTTATTCCTTTTTTATTTAGAAGAGGTAAGCATGCATTCCTGATGTTTTCAGTCACAAGTTACTCATTATTGAGCTGAACTAAACATAGCATAGGAGAATACGGAATATATTATCATTGCAGCTGTAGAAGGGGCAACAGTCATTAAAAATACTGGTTTCAGTTGCTTAGCTAGTAACCTTCTCTAGTCTATGGTATCCTGCTGGTAAAATTAGCTGTAAAATACATGTTTCTTGAGGAAAGAAGATATTTAATACAAGTTGTTGAATTCAATTTTTTTTGGTGAGCAATTTATTTCAAATAGAAATTCTGTTATTTTTTTATTAGCTTTAACTTACTGAGTCACACTACTTAGTAGCACAGGATTGTGATGTGGGCAAAAGTGGGGGTAGTCATTCAAATGAAAAGGTTAGGCCATTTTAACTTTATCTTCACACATCATGTATAAAATAACAAAATAGATTAAAAATGAGAGAGGATTTATCCTTTACTTTAAAAAAATATATTTCTGTGCCATTGCAACCAGTGTGTACTCAAAATGCTGAACAGTTTAAATGTCACAAGTTCAAAACAAAGAAATAAGTACAAAGTCAAAAGGCTTCCAGATCAGGCAGAAAATTTGCCGGGAATGTCAGTGGTTGTGAATATCTTACTGTATTCAGTAATAAAAGAGAGAGTGAAGGCAATTTATGAGATAAGTTATGGTGTTGATTCATTGCCATTAGCGATGGTTTTCTATGGGGTGAATCAGGGTGTTCATGGCTTAGGTGGAATATACAAGAAACTGTGGATGAGCTTCTCATAAGACGAGAACAAGTATTTTATTGAAAATGGATTTTTAAGAACAGGATGAATATTTAGATCTTGGACATGTTTTTTGACTTTGTCAATTTTATTCTGGAAAAATTTAAGTTAGGGGCTAGAGATGAAAGATATGCAGAAAGTAGTGTTGGCTCTCTAGTGTCCTGATGTTGGGTATAGGAGTTGCGTAGCCTGCTGCAGCTGTTAAGTTGAAAATACATGTTGGGTTGAGTGTACATGTTGTAAAGCTTACCTGGGTTTACTCAGGATTTTGTTTTAATTGTTTTTCTCTTTTTTGTAAAGGAAAGTAATGCTTAAAAGAAGGTAGGACTGGAGATCCATTAAGAATGTGAAATGTTTTGAAGCATTCCAGGCCATATTACAGTGTAGGTTAGCATGGAAAGGGATTTATTTCTGTCTGTCTGTCTTTCTATTGATTTTGGTGGAGTTGTTTGGGTTTCTGTTTTTTTTTTTTCTTTTTGTCTTTACAATGTTTGAAAGAAAATTTATCCAGGAGACTAATGTGAGTACTAATAATACCTATACAAGCAGTTTCATGACACTGTTGGTTTCCTACTGTGGAAACAGTATCAGCTCTTGCGGGGTGCACAGAAGCTGAGCTGGAACCAAAGTGGAATTCTGACATTCCACTGCATGAGAATTCCCGTTCTGCACCACCTTTCATAAGAAGATTGTAAGTATGGTTGAATGATGGCAAGTCATGTCCTGGTTTTATAGTGCAGACTGATAGAGAGAAGGACAAAGGCACTAGAATCTTTTTTCCTGTGTTACCTCAGTCAACATATGAAATATAAGGCTCACGTGCACTTTTCAGTGAGAACTTCCCTTTTTTTCTGTATACAAGGAAAAACCCATATGATCTTAATTTTAAATTTTAAGCTTTGTTGGTAATGGTGAAGATATTCGGTTTAGTAATGTGATCCAATAGAGTATCTGTTGTGTTGTGCTCTAAGAATTTCTGTGGTTTTGATGTATGTTGCTGCATAGTATGTAGTAACAGCAGATGTGATGCAGGTTCCAGAAGGTGAAAGCTTTTGGAAATGGAAAGAACATTAAGATGACCTTGATAAGGGATGAAATAACGCACCACAGGTACAGATCTGATCTATATCCATCAGGCCATAGATTTCTTTTTGGTCCCAGTAATAAAGAAATTTGAAAAGCCAGCTTATGTTGCTTCATTCTGATGGTTCATTTTTTCTGAATACTTTCATAGAATCATAGAATGCTTTGGGTTGGAAGGGACCTTTAGAGCCCACCCAGCCCAACCCCTGCAGTGACAGGGACAGCTTTAACCAGATCAGGTTGCTCAGAGCCCCGTCCAACCTGGCCTGGAATGTTGCCAGGGATGGGGCATCTACCACCTCTCTGGGCAACCTGTTCCATTTTATGAATGAACAAAAGTATACACATACAAAAGCATAAACTTTCATTCCATTTCATTTCATTTCATTTCATTTCATTTCATTTCATTTCATTTCATTCAGAAATGTCCAAAAGCATTGAAGTGCAGAACAAAAATGAAAATAAACAGGTAGATTTATCCAACTTGTATGGCTACTTATTTCTGTAGCATATACATTTCTGCCTGTGAAAAAGTGTTCTACTCCCTAAGGGGAGAAGAAGCTTGTGTTGCAAACAGACCTACAAAACAATGCTTTGCTGTAATTGAATAGAGGTACTGATAAGCAAAGGTCATAGCTTAACATTTTCCAGAGGTGATTTCTGAGGTTATTACTCTCTCTCTCTCTCTCTTTTCCAGAAATAGGAAATTGAGGTGCAAACTTCTGAATGTAAGATGCCCAGTAACAAAGTGAAAAAACAGTGAATTCAGGGTGCCTACTTTTTTTTGATGTTTTAGTGCTACTTTAATAGTGAGCTATTTTTAAAGCTGTGTGCTCCAGATAACATACTGTCTGCTGGAATGAGGCCAGTTGCATTTTTCAATCCTTCTCTGTACCAAGCGGGGCGGGGGGAGCTTAGATAGAAGCCCAAGCCCCTCATATCAGCTGATGATATCTCCTCATCATCATACCCCTTACCTATTTGCTAAAATCCTGGCTTGCCCCCTGTCCCTGAAGTAGAATGCCCCCAGGCTTTTCAGCTGCCTCTCTGTCTCCCCTTTGCTATGCCAGTTAGAAAGCCTGAGGGACTCTGTGAAATGTCTGGTTGGTCATTTCAGGAATAACGCTGCGGCAGCTGTCTTCTCAGCAGTTGGTTTCCATCTTCACCACCCTGACATATTTTGTGGGACACTGGGCTGCACATCCTTGAAATGTGCTGGAGTTGTAGCCCTTGCCTCCCAGCTTTAGTCTAATTAATGATCCGTGTGCATGTGTGGTGTGCAAGGTTCGCAGCAGATTGAGGCAGGTCCCTGGTAGCTGGGGGAACCACACATTGTCTCTTTGAACCAAGTGAGGATTTGGCCCAGAATCTAGTTCAGGAGCATTTGAACAGACAACAATTAATGTTTTCTTGGGTTTGTTCTTAAAATTGGAAAGGAGTATACAAGAGAGCAGCTGGTAGAAACTCCTGTTTTCTCAGCTGTAAATTTAGACACAATAAACACATTCCTTGTTGTTTCTCTTGCTGAAAAATTAACAGGGATTTTGATTATTTCCCCCCTCCCTTCACTGTAGAGCTTGTCAAGCTGAAAGCACATGGATTTTGGCAACTGGCTTTGCAAGCAGGTTTGCACCTTTATGAGTAATATCTTTTTTCCAAGAATTGGTGTGGATATAAAGCTGGCTTTAATGTCTAAAGTCAACTTTGTGATCATCCCCTTTAAATTGTCATTTATTTAATTCTGATCTCTCCTCTTTCGCTGCTGTTTTCATTTAACAATGGGGAAAAAATACTCCTTTCTTCAATCTAATCAGCCACTTCCTATTTAGTTCCATTAGGGAGTGAACAGAGCAGGGCTAAATTCAGCCACAAGCAAAATAGATGGCCTCTGGCAGCAGACAGCTGGGAGTAAAATGTACAAACCCCCCCTTTGCCTACATTGCCTGTGCCAAAGCTCTGGAGAACCAGACTGGCTGCTAGTGCTTCTAACTGAGGGAGGGGGTGGACAAGGTATAGCAGCTACTGTGAGAGCATGACAGAGGAGCCTTTGTAGCAGGAGCAGTAAACTCAGCTTTCTCTGCAAAGGGGTTCCTTTGTCTTCCATTGAAGTTACTATCCTGCAGTGATCGCCCCTTTTCTCAGTTTCCCTTGTCCAGGTTAAATCATAAAGAAGCAAGTTCATCTTATGTAAGATAGTGTTGCTTTGTTTTGAAAGTCGTGATTCTTTGGAGGAAAAAAAAGAAAAAATAAAAAACAGACTGGAACACATCAGGTACATATTTGCACATAGTTGTAGTGTTCCCCCCCTCTTCTGTCTTCTCTGTTCTCCTGCGCAGTGGGTAACATGACATATATAAGCCTCCTATACTGTGAGTCCTTCAGAGAACTGGGTGCTTGTAAATGTCAGTTCAGAGCCTGAATACAAGATCTGAGTAGGCCACTGCAACAAGGCAAAGTGACAGGAACTACATGGACTTGCATCATGCACTGATGCTCATCAGCAGTAGCAAAGCCAGTAGTGGGTTATATTTATAGCTATCAGTCTTGGCTGTATTCCAAAGGGAAAGAAACTACAGAATATCCCTTTGCATTTTGAAATCCTTTTCCTGTTTTGAGTCACACAATCTCATTTAACTGCGCAGCTTGTACCTACCTACAGAAGGGAACATTTATCCTACAGTTACATGCAGTACTTGAAATGAGGTACCTACTGGCTCTCTCTTTAAATAACAGATCTGACAGTACAGTATTTTTCTGAAAAGAATTATCTAAGAGTAAAACAATCACAAAGCTGGTAAGAGCCCACAGATTTCAAACTGCCTGACAAAATGCTTGAGTCAGTTTTGCCATGTTTATCCTTAATTTGCTTGCTGGTCCATGTGCTTGACATCATACGCAATGGAATAAAGGACATTCCTGTCCCACTGGGCTTAGAAGAAGTTAGATACACTAAGAGCTACACTAACTAGAAGTTAGCCTCTGAAGTACTGTGATTGGATAACTTACTGTGATTATGGAACAGTTAAAAAATGTATCATGAAGGACTCCAGGATTTTTGTTTCTCATTGCTACAAATATTTTCTCAGGAAAATGTATGATTGGAAGAGCAAAAAAATATCAACAAACTGTTGCTCATTGAGATGTTACATGAAATATAGACAGATTCATGGTAGACTGCTTGGTAGCCAAGACCTGGCTATGCACCTATGGTTTACTTTTTGGAAATGGTTGCCTTTTTGGCAGTGGCTGTGGCTGAAACTAGAGGTGAGCATCAGGTATTTTGTCCCCTCTGTTGCAGGTGTTTATGCTTCATATGAAAACCTCATTTGTTTTCCTTGACAGCTTATCATGTAGCTCTGCCTCCCCTTTGCTCATGGGGTGCAGAAGGACAGCAATGCACAAGGAAATCAGACTATAGCAGTGAAGAATGAAAAGGGTGCGGGTAGTAGGTCAAAATTAGGTTAACTTGAACTGTGGGACTATGGCAGCAAATCTGAAAAGGTGGAACCTGAACTGTGCAAATCCAGTTTGTGAAGTGTTTGGCAGCAAATGTAAAGTTTGGCTCTTCCCTTGCTTAAATTGACTAGTAAGATCCATTCAGTATTTGTATTCCTGCAGCACTCTCTTGCCAGCACCTTCTTTTTGCTTAGGTTGCATGTGGTATGAAACGGAACAACTTTGCAGAATAAGCGGTTTGGCTCAGATGCTTTTGTATTGCAGTTTTTGATACTCAAGCCAGAGGAATACATCACTTGTAATCTGTGCAAGTTCAACTATAACCAAACTGAAAAGTGTCAAGGGTTGTGTCAGTGGGTGTAACATTACACTAGTTTGAAGCTAGTGTGTGATGTATTTCTGTGAGATATTTTGTGAAGCATAAAGTATTTGAGTAGAATAAATGGAAAATGCAACATTGTTACAATGTGGACTCCAGCTCTCAATGAATTAGGTCTCTGACAAAATGATGTTAATTTTGTCTCAGGTTAAATTTAGGCTGTACATTAGACACCATTAAAAAGTTGCTGTTTGCAAATACTGTAATAGCAATGTCCAGTTAGTTATAGGCTGTTTTTTTCCTGCTCTTAGAATAAGAATGCATTATTGGCTTTTGTTGAAAGTGCTTTTAATGCATACCCATAAAGCGTTCCTTTTTAATATAATGTGAAAGGGGTGTGCTGTCATAGTTTAAGCTTAACACTATGTATTGGGCCTGGCTGGGATGGAGTTAACTTTCCCCATAGCAGCCCTCATAGTGCTGTGCTGTGTATTGGTAGCTGGAAAGGCGTTGACAGAGGGCTTTAAACTAGGTTTGAAGGGGGAAGGGGATGTAAATGTGCCCGCTAGTGAGGAGCCCAGGGGCGATATGGCAACATTGGGGGTGAAATCGATAGCCCATCTCAAGTGCATCTACACCAATGCATGTAGCACGGGCAACAAAAAGGAGGAGCTGGAAGCCCTTGTGCAGCAGGATGGCTATGACATAGTCGCCATCACAGAAACGTGGTGGGACGACTCTCATGACTGGAGTGCTGCACTGGATGGCTGTCAGCTCTTCAGAAGGGATAGGCAGGGAAGGAGAGGCGGTGGGGTGGCTCTGTATGTTAGGGAGTGTTTTGACTGTATAGAGCTCGACAGTGGTGATGATAAGGTCGAGTGCTTCTGGGTAAGGATGAGGGGGAAGGCCAGCAAGGCGGATGTCCTGTTGGGAGTCTGCTATAGACCACCCAACCAGGATGTAGAGGTAGATGAAACGTTCTATAAGTGGCTGGCAGAAGTCTCGCAATCGCCAGCCCTTGTTCTCATGGGGGACTTCAACTTGCCGGACATCTGCTGGGAATGCAACACAGCAGAGAGGCAACAGTCTCGGAGGTTCCTGTAGCGTCTGGAGGATAACTTTGTGACGCAGCTGGTAAGCGAGCCTACCAGGGGAGGTGCCTCGCTTGACCTGCTGTTTACAGAGAAGGGCTTGTGGGAGATGTCGTGATGGGAGGCCTGGTATATGATGGAAAGGCTGTGGATGTCATTTACCTGGACTTTAGCAAAGCCTCTGACACTGTCTCCCATAATATTCTCCTTGGGAAGCTGGCAGCTCATGGCTTGGATGGGCGTAGTCTTCGCTGGGTAAAAAACTGGTTGGGTGGCCGAGCCCAGAGAGTAGTGGTGAATGGAGTTCCCACAGCACGGAGGCTCTCGCCAACATTCCCCCCCCTCACCCCCAAATGCCAGTAGGCTGGGGGTGGGCAAGAGGTTGGGAGGGGACAGAGCCAGGACAGCTGACCCAAAGTGAGGAAAAGGATATTCCATACCATATGATGTCTGCTCAGCAATAAAAGCTAAGAGAAAGGAGGAGGGGGGCGGGCATTCGTTATTAAGGTGTTTGTCTTCTGGAGCAACCGCTACACATACCAAGGCCCTACTTTCCAGGAAGTGGCTGGGCATCAACTCCTGATGGGAAGTAGAGAATAAGTCTTTTTATTTTCCTTCTGCTTCCACACGCGGCCTTTGCTTTTCTTTATTAAACTGCCTTTATCTCAACCCATGAGGTTTTTTCATCTTATTTTCTCCCTCCTGTCCCACTGAGGAGGGGAGTGAGAGAGAAGCTTGATGGCACCTGGCAGCCAGCCAAGGTCAACCCACCACAGTCCTTTTTGGTGCGCAACGTGGGGCTCGAGACTACGTCAGTTTTGAATTGAGCGTGCTATACCTACAGTCGTTATTAAGTCGCAAGCTCCTGTGCAGGTCACGGAGTTTGATGGCTGCACTGCTTACCTCTTTATTTTGCTAAGCTTCAGAACATGCTAGTACAAACAATGGCTATATGCTTTGCCCTGGCATTGATGGCCTTGCTGTGCTGGGGGAGCTGTCTTGTGGAGAAGATGAGGGAATACACCTGATTTTAATGATGGCATGTTTTGGTGGCTAAGAAATGAAGGTTTTCTAAAGGATTTGAAGGCATTTATTTATTTTTAGAAATGAAACAGCTAACTAGCTAGGAAGCAATTTATTCCCTAAAATCACATAATCTTACAGATAGCCCTGGTTAAAGAAAGCCCGTGACATAAGTAATAAGTGGTACCCAGAAGGTTCTACACTTACTTCCAATATACAGCTAGCAGGTACAAGCTTTCTGCTAGAAACTGATTTTCTGGCACTCTTTAGCAGGGGATCTCTCTATCGCTCTGCACAGTGAACCAGGTACAAAGGTGTCGTGGTTTAGCCCCAGCCAGCAACTCAGCACCACGCAGCTGCTTGCTCACTCCTCCTGCCCTGGTGGGATGGGGGAGAGAATTGGAGGAGTGAGAGTGAGAAACACTGCTGGGGTGAGATAAGAACAGTTTAATAATTGAAATAAAGGAAAATACTAATGATAATAATAACAATATAATAATGATAATACTAATATCCAAAGCAAGTGATGCACAATGCAATTGCTCACCACCCACCGACCGATACCCAGCCAGTTCCCGAGCAGCGATCGCTGCCCCCCGGCCAACCCCCCCCCCCAGTTTCTATACTGAGCATGACGTCATATGGTATGGAATAGCCCTTGGGGCAGTTGGGATCAACTATTCTGGCTGTGCCCCCTCCCAGCTTCTTGTGTACCTGGCAGAGCATGGGAAGCTGAAAAGTCCTTGACTGGCATAAGCAGTACTGAGCAACAACTAAACCATCAGTGTGTTACCAGCATTATTCTCATCCTAAATCCAAACCATAGCACTATGCCAGCTCCTAGGAAGAAAATTAACTCTGTCCCAGCTGAAATCAGGACAAAAGGTAATTTCGGCAATCACCAATTAGAAACAGGCTTTCACAAACATTTCTTTTTTTTGCGGTTGACACGCCAGGAGGAGGAGATGTCATCCAAAGGGACCTGGACAAGCTGGAGAGGTGGGCCTGTGTGCACCTCATGAGGTTCAACAAGGCCAAGGGCAAGGTCTTGCACCTGGGATGGGGCAACCCCCGATATCAACACAGGCTGGGGGATGAAGGGATTGAGAGCAGCCCTGCGGAGAAGGACTTGGGGGTACTGGTGGATGAAAAGCTGGACATGAGCTGGCAACGTGCGCTTGCAGCCCAGAAAGCCAACCCCATCCTGGGCTGCATCAAAAGCAGCGTGGGCAGCAGGTTGAGGGAAGGGATTCTGCCCCTCTACTCTGCTCTGGTGAGACCCCATCTGGAGCCCTGCATCCAGCTCTGGGGCCCTCAGCACAAGGAGGACATGGACCTGCTGGAGCGGGTCCAGAAGAGGGCCACAAAAATGATCCGAGGGCTGGAGCACCTCTCATATGAGGCCAGGCTGAGAGAGTTGGGGTTGTTCAGCCTGGAGAAGAGAAGGCTGCGAGGAGACCTTAGTGCGGCCTTCCAGTACTTAAAGGGGGCCTACAGGAAGGATGGGGAGAATCTTTTTAGCAAGGCCTGTTGTGACAGGACAAGGAATAATGGATTTAAACTAAAGAAGAATAGATTTAGACTGGATATAAGGAAGAAATTTTTTACAATGAGGGTGGTGAAGCAATGGCACAGGTTGCCCAGAGAGGCAGTGGAGGCCCCATCCCTGGCAACATTCCAGGCCAGGTTGGACGGGGCTCTGAGCACCCTGCTCTGGTTAAAGCTGTCCCTGCTCACTGCAGGGGGGTTGGGCTGGATGGGCTCTAAAGGTCCCTTCCAACCCAAAGCATTCTATGATTCTATGATTCTATGATTCTTTTTCATTTTGAAAAAATTATCTAGTCAATAACTTGTGTACCAGCTTTCAAGCAGGTGGGAGAATTAGTTGAAGTAATGACCGGCATAGCTGGGCTAGTAAAATGGTAACAATCAAAACAGTTGTCGTGGTTTAGCCCCAGGCAGCAGCTCAGCACCACGCAGTCGCTCGCTCACTCCCCCTACCCCGATGGGATGGGGGAGAGAATCGGAGGAGTAAGAGTGAGAGACACTCCTGGGTTGAGATAAGAACAGTTTAATAATTGAAATAAAGTAAAATAGTAATGCTAATAGTAACAGTATAATAATGATAATCATAATAATGATACACGAAGCAAGTGATGCACAATGCAATTGCTCACCACCCGCCGACCGATACCCAGCCAGTCCCCGAGCAGCGATCGCTGCTCCCTGGCCACCCCCCCCAGTTTATATACTGCCCATGACGTCACATGGTATGGAATAGCCCTTGGGGCAGTTTGGATCAACTGTTCTGGCTGTGCCCCCTCCCAGTTTCTTGTGCGCCTGGCAGAGCATGGGAAGCTGAAAAAGTCCTTGACTGGCATAAGCAGTACTCAGCAACAACTAAAAACATCAGCGTGTTATCAACATTCTTCTCCTACTAAATCCAAAACACAGCACTATGCCTGCTGCTAGGAAGAAAATTAACTCTATCCCAGCCGAAACCAGGACAACAGTACTTTACTTACATATGCCATTTTTTACAGCCTTTGTGTTAATCAGTTTTCAGAGAGATGAGTAAAGATTCCGGCAGAACTAACCCTTTGTTGAGCTTTAATACAGCAAGTTTTAGCCTGACACACTTAAAAATTGCTGAGATTCAGAAATCTCACCAAAGCAAGAAATCTAGTGTGTTGTACAGTTCTTAATTTCTTTATATATATTTTTCTATGACAGAATACCAGGAAAAGATATAATTAATACAAGTGTTGGTTGTAAATTCGACTTTATTGTGGTTGCATGGGGACAAGGAAAGGTACTAGAGAATATCTTATCAGAATTGCTATAGCAACAGCTCACCCCATCATTCTCCATATTTTCCTCAGCCTATGATACTCTCTATTCAATCATGAGATAATTAATGGCATTTATATTCAAAACCAGTCATTTCGACTGTAAAAGCCCAGTAGTAGTTTTGAGAGAGAAATCCTAGGAGCTGTGTCCTTTACAGTCAATAGTTTGGGGAAAAGTTTGGCTTATTATTATTATGATGATGACAGGAGTTTTCCTTTTTTTTGTTAACTGCTGCTCTTTGAGCAAATTTCATCTTTATGGTGAAAGTAGTACGGATTCTTCATGTGCGCGAGAAGAAAATCTGACTTTCCTGCCCCTCTTTTCCAAAAGGAGTGGGAGAGGTGGAGAGTGATGGGTAATGAGACCCTTTATTATCCTAGGAGGAGGAGAAAAATAGGAACACTGTATTAAAGTGCCTGTTTATTTGGTTTCTTTCATTGGGGATATCTCTCTAAGTAACGAGAAGCGAAGCAAATCTCCCATGCTATCTATCTCATCATTCTCTCTTGATCATAAAGGAGTAAATCCAAAAAGTGGGTTGCTTGTTTCATAGTTTGCATTGAAATAAAACTTCTGAATGTTGATAAAATGACCTGGTTTTATTTTCTGCATGAAACTAAACTAGGCACCACCACCTTTTCTTGGTAGTAATATTTATACTGCCACAATGTTCTTTTTTCCACCAGTTACACTGGGGATCCCCAAATGGCCAGTCTTAGCTTCAGTGAGCTAGCTGGTGACCTTCCCTTTAACCTGACTTGTTTAATTATGCTTAAAATAAGGAACCATTTGATACCAGAATTTTAAATGTTAACGCCTTTAGTTTCTAGCTAGACAAGGCCTGTAACTGATGTCCTATTATGTCAGGTTGTGGCACACAGAGCACCTTGAACCAAGCTGATAGAGAAGAAAACCTGACTCATGTTCTTCTGAGAAGTGAACTTCCATTGGTGTCGTGCTGGGGAGTACATAGTTCTGGAGTATTTTGAATCCGCATGGCTGTTAGAGGAGCTTTTTAGCAAACACATTTAACAGCCTGGAAGAGTTTTCCCAGAGACAAAGCATTTCCTGAGAAGTAGTATGTTGTTTGAGCCTGGGGTCTGGCCTTTGTTTTTTTCACTCTGGTTATGAACTAATAAGTATAAAGGTTTGAGGAATTCAAGGCAAGCCTGTCAGATACTTAGGTTGATCGAGTTGTGTGAAGGATTCTTCCTCTCTGAGCTTTGCAAATGATTCTAGAGGGGTTCAAGGCTGCCTTTTTCTTTCTTCATGTAATATTTTTAAATGAGTCTTTATCTTGTTTATATCAGTTTCATTTTTCTGGTTTTGATTTACATAAACGCAGCAGTTATTATTCAATAATGTACATACTCTGTCCTGTGCTACTAATAGGTAGTCTAAGGTTAATCCATTCTGTAGTACCATTTGTGATAATAATTTGATTTCTTCCTGTAGGGCTATAATACTATCAGCAGTTTCATTAATGGCTTTTTCTAATTCTTTTCACACATTTGCAATAGTTCTTTCTAGTTTTGCAACCCCTAATCATGGGATAAAAGCTCTTACAAACAGGTGGAACTTAGTGCAACATTCTGTCAGAGGGTTGTAACACTTTTTTCCATATATACCAGTAGTTATGAGCTCCAGAGGCAGAAGAGATACTGGTTCTAACCTGTGCAGATGGTATTAATGCACTTAGAATATACTTTTCAGCTCAGGTTGAGGGTAAATACTTGAATGCCCTTTCTCCACCTATCCAATATTGCCCTGGTAGTTGTGTAAATAGGGTATAATAATCTTCAAATATACCTGAATCATATAAATTATTTCCTGTAAAAGGGTGTCGTGGTTTAGCCCCAGGCAGCAGCTCAGCACCACGCAGCCGCTCGCTCACTCCCCCTGCCCCAATGGGATGGGGGAGAGAATTGGAGGAGTGAGAGTGAGAAACACTCCTGGGGTGAGATAAGAACAGTTTAATAATTGAAATAAAGGAAAATAGTAATGATAATAGTAACAATATAATAATGATAATAACAACAATAATACACAAAGCAAGTGATGCACAATGCAATTGCTCACCACCCACCGACCGATACCCAGCCAGTTCCCGAGCAGCGATCGCTGCTCCCCGGCCAACCCCCCCCCCCAGTTTCTATACTGCCCATGACGCCGTATGGTATGGAATAGCCCTTTGGGCAGTTTGGATCAACTGTTCTGGCTGTGCCCCCTCCCAGTTTCTTGTGCGCCTGGCAGAGCATGGGAAGCTGAAAAGTCCTTGACTGGCATAAGCAGTGCTGAGCAACAACTAAACCATCAGTGTGTTATCAACATTCTTCTCATCCTAAATCCAAACCACAGCACTATGCCAGCTCCTAGGAAGAAAATTAACTCTATCCCAGCCGAAACCAGGACAAAGGGTTAGCATGTGCCAGATTTGGTTGTTTATGTAAACCAGTAAGGTTCTAGACCCAGATTAGATGACTCAGAGCAATCAGGATCCCATAGGCCCATAGTGGAAACCAAAATTTTATAATTATCTTTGGTTTGATTATGGTTTCCTACAGAATACCAAGTTAATCTATCTGCAAATATCCACATTGTCTTGGAGTCTGCAGGGCCTGATAAACTCCATCCAGGAACAAATCTACAGCATGATGTCTTATTATAATAAGTTTTACATAAGGGCTTCTGGAGAATTTCCCTTTCATACTCAGTGGATGTAGTATATAGTAAGGTTCTGGAAGAATCTGTGGAGGAATACTGATTGCCTTTAGGCATAGGAACAGATCTATGGAACATTCCAGGCATAAGAATCCTCTTTTCATCTATATGGTCCCAAGATCTGAACTGTCCATTTCCATTACTCTTATTAATTTTAAAGATATATTGATATTTTGAATTCCCAACCCTTACAAAGTAAGTAAGCTTGCCAATAGGTTTGCTCTCCAAGCATACCCAGGGATCTCCTTTCAAACTAGTGACAAACGCTTCTTGGGGGAAGGGTGGTATCCTTCCTTTTTTTAGTGAAAATCATAGAATCATAGAATCGTTTAGGTTGGAAAAGATCTTTAAGATCATCCAGTCCAACCATTAACCTGACATTACCAAGTCCATCACTAAACCAATTCAGGGGAGAGTAGCAGTTTTGTTGTTTGTTGAGGTCTTTGTTAAATATTCATTAAGGCTACAGGTAGCGCATGCAAGACACAGTTACCTATTTGACTGCAGCATAAATTCTTGGTGCGAACTAATTCTTCAGCACGGTGTGAGCTAGTGTAGCAGTCCCAAAACGCCCTAGATGGTGATGCATGTTTGCTATCATAGAATCATAGAATCATAGAATCGTTTAGGTTGGAACAGACCTTTAAGATCATCCAGTCCAACCATTAACCTAACACTACCAAGTCCACCGCTAAACCAATTAAGGGGAGAGTAGCAATTTCATGTTTCCTGGCTTGGTGGCTGGATTATTTTTTAATGAAAGTAAAAACTAGGAATCATTAAGGTTGGAAAGGACCTCTAAGATCATCAGTCCAACCATCAACCCAACACCACCATGCCCACTAAACCATGTCCCAGAGTGCCATGTCTACCTGTTTTTTGAACACTTCCAGGGCTGGGGACTCCCCCACCTCTCTGGGCAGCCTGTTCCAATGCTTGACCACCCTTTCCGTCAAGAAATTTTTCCTAATTTCCAACCTAAACCTCCCCTGGCACAGCTTGAGGCCACTTCCTCTCGTCCTATCTCTTGTTACTATGGGAATTGGGTATTGCTTAGCTAAAATAGGAAGGTTTTCCATACTCGTTCTCCATATTCCCTGGGAATTTTTGGTCACTTCATACCTTTTCCTAGTGTCAATTTCTTCAGCAGGAAGAGTCGAACATATCTTTTCAAGAGCGGGCAACACCAGGTTGGCTCATTGGACTGTTTGTAAGCCCAGTGGTTCATATGGATGTCGTGCTGCAGCTTTAGTGGCAATATCTGTTAGACTATTTCTTATCTCTTTTGTTCCTTCTGCCAGTATGGGATGGCTGATGAATGATAGCAAGTTTCTCTGGCAATTGTATAGCTTTTAACAGTTCAGTAATTTGAGGAGCATTTGATATTTTATTTCCACTAGAAGTATAAACCCACGCAGCTTCCATAACTGCCCAGTAGTGTGGTATACTCCAAATGCATATTGAGAATCAGAATAAATATTTACAGTCTTTTCTTTGGCCAGCTGATAGGCCTTTGTTAATGCAATTAATTCTGCTGCTTGTACACTCAGCTTCGGATTGAGTGGTGAAGCCTCCACTACTTCATTCACAGTAGTTATTGAATAATCCATAACACAGTTGTCGTTCAGATAATAGGAGGACCCGTTTGTGGCCAGCAGGTCGAGGGAGGTGATTCTGCCCACCTACTCTGCTCTCGTGAGACCCCACCTGGAGTACTGTGTTCAGCTCTGGGGCCCCCAACATAAGAAGGACATGGACCTGTTGGAGCGAGTTGAGAGGAGGGCCACGAAGATGATCCGAGGGCTGGAGCACCTCTCCTATGAGGCCAGGCTGAGAGAGTTGGGGTTGTTCAGCCTGGAGAAGAGAAGGCTGCGGGGAGACCTTAGTGCAGCCTTCCAGAACTTAAAGGGGGCTTATAAGAAAGATGGGGACAGACTTTTTATTAGGGCCTGTAGAGATAGGACAAGGGGTAATGGTTTTAAACTGAAAGAGGGTAGGTTCAGACTAGATATAAGGAAGATATTTTTTACAATGAGGGTGGTGAGACACTGGAATGGGTTGCCCAGAGAGGTTGTAGATGCTCCATCCCTGGAAACATTCAAGGTGAGGTTGGATGGGGCTCTGAGCAACCTGATCTAGTTGAAGATGTCCCTGCTCATTGCAGGGCGGTTGGACTAGATGACCATTAAAGGTCCCTTCCAACCCAAAGCATTCTATGATTCTATGGTTTACAAATAGTTCTAGATTGGGATCTAGAAATGGCACATCTGTTAAATCTCCTTGAATCTTTTCAGCTTCATGGGTTGTTACTACACAGTTGTGATATGGAGTTCCTTCCCCAGCTAAAGGGAGTAGAGTAGCAGGGTTCAGCATATTACATCGCTTAATTGTTATGTTTTCCATTGTTAAGAGAATCAGCTCATAGCGATGTATTTGCTGTAGTGACATTGCCTGCATAATGTGCTGTGACAGCAGCATTTCAACGTCATGTGGTACTTGTACCATCAGAGGGTGTCCGAGCACTAGATTTTTTTACTCCGTTTAACTAACAGTGCTGCCGCAGCTATCGCACAGATGCAGGCAATGGATCCTTGAGCTACCAGATCTGGCTGAGCTGAATAATGTGCAATTGGATGTTGTCATCCCCCAAGGCTTTGAGTTAACATCCCCAAGGCTATTCCTTTCCTTTCATGTACAAACAAGGCAAATGGCTTACCGTAGTCTGACAATCCCAGAGCAGGTGCAGCTTGCTTCAAAAGCTTGAATATCTTTACCTTGTCTGTTGTCCAGTGAATGGGTTCTCCAGCATCTTGAGCAGTAATCTGCATCAGTGGTTTTGCCATTTCCTGGAAAGCAGCTATCCAGGGTCACGCAGAATCCTACAGCTCCTAAAAAGGCCCTCATTTGTTTTTTAGCAATTGGTTGGGGAAGATTTTGAATGGCTTTAGTATGGTTCTCAGATAAACGCCACTCCTCCTGCTGGAGAATGTAACCCAGATATTTTACACTTCTCTCATAAAAAAAATTGTAATTTATGTGGAGAAGCCCGATGGCCCTTCTCAGCTAAGGCAAACAGTAAAGTACAAGTGTCAACTGTACAAGATTCCTTGGCTACTAATAAAATTTTTTTTCTTCAGCTGTCTTTCATCTCTTCCATTAAACATGAACATAGCAATGTTCAGGTCCTGCACCTGGGACAGGGCAACCCCTGATATCAACACAGGCTGGGGGATGAAGAGATTGAGAGCAGCCCTGCGGAGAAGGACTTGGGGGTACTGGTAGATGAAAAGCTGGACATGAGCTGGCAATGTGCGCTTGCAGCCCAGAAAGCCAACCCCATCCTGGGCTGCATCAAAAGCAGCGTGGGCAGCAGGTCGAGGGAGGTGATTCTGCCCCTCTACTCTGCTCTGGTGAGACCCCATCTGGAGCCCTGTGTCCAGCTCTGGGGCCCTCAGCACAAGGAGGACATGGACCTGCTGGAGCAGGTCCAGAAGAGGGCCACAAAAATGATCCGAGGGCTGGAGCACCTCTCATATGAGGCCAGGCTGAGAGAGTTGGGGTTGTTCAGCCTGGAGAAGAGAAGGCTGCGAGGAGACCTTAGTGCGGCCTTCCAGTACTTAAAGGGGGCCTACAGGAAGGATGGGGAGAATCTTTTTAGCAAGGCCTGTTGTGACAGGACAAGGAATAATGGATTTAAACTAAAGAAGAATAGATTTAGACTGGATACAAGGAAGAAATTTTTTACAATGAGGGTGGTGAAGCACTGGCACAGGTTGCCCAGAGAGGTGGTGGAGGCCCCATCCCTGGCAACATTCCAGGCCAGGTTGGACGGGGCTCTGAGCACCCTGCTCTGGTTAAAGCTGTCCCTGCTCACTGCAGGGGGGTTGGGCTGGATGGGCTCTGAAGGTCCCTTCCAACCCAAAGCATTCTATGATTCTATGATTCTATAAATTAGTTTGAAATCAAAGATTGGGAAAAGTCAATAAAAATTGAAACAGAAGATTGACCGAATGTGGGTTTTCTTCAAGGAGTCTTCAAACTGTTGCTTTTCTTGTGTAAGAGCACAGTTCTACCTCAGCGTTAGACTATCCTCCATTATAGCTGATTTGTCTAATTTTTTTAACCTGTCCTGTTGCTACTTTTGATAATTGATTTCTTATACTACATATGCTAGTTGATTTTTTTACTTCACCACGAAAGGAAAGTGTTCCCTCTGGTTTTGCTTGAGTATAGGCAGTTAATGCATGAGGTATTTCCTATAGGACAGATATGATTATACGTGAAATTTTTAAAAGGGTTGTCACGAATGCAGGTTGAATCCTGTTTAATGAAAATCAGTTTTCCAGACTGGATCATTTGAACAATTTTCCACAATAAGGGGAATTCTAGTACCATTGCACTGTGTGCTGTTAGATTCACAATGACCTTGATATTTCAGGAACTCCTTCTCTTACAGATATTCCTCCTCTTGTTCCCTGTGGGGACAGATGTTCTCACTTCAGTGACTAGGAGGGTCACCATATTGATTCTTTAGCCATTAACATTAAAGTGTACCAACAGGGAGCTCCCCTAATACTGTTATGGATGCTTCTTGTTATCTTTTCTGAATGCATTATAAGAATTTTGTGCTTCTCAGGGTTTTATTAGTTCTCAGAAAAATGAGTTTCAGCAGCAGACATCTGCAAGATAACCTCTTTCTGTTAAACACACAGCAATTGCTAGAGGCTTCCTTTATTTAATTCATTCTGAATCCTCTGCTTTCTGTAGTTTTAGCTTCCTTCTGTCTTTTCATCTGTCCCTGAATATAATGCCTTGCTTAATTATATCCTGTTTTGTCTTTTGTTGAGAAAGAGAAGGAGGAGGATGTTAATGCTTGTCAAAATGACCAACAATCTCCTCCTTTCCCTGATTCCCTTTCAAATAAAAATGTCTGCCACAACATTTGGTTAGTTTGTCTAGGTTAGCTGTAAAAACAGATATTCCGTTGGCTTCTCTTCTCAGGTAGCAGAACAGAGACAGAGCTCATCCCAGCATTATATGATCAGAAACAATTAAAGATTGCAGTGTGCCTGTTTATCCTTCACTTCCAATTCTCCTTCTACCACATCATGGATTAATGGAAGCATGCAGTGCTGAGGGAGCATGTACATGCATATGTATTGCATTCTTGTTGACATGGAGACAGAGCAATTTTGGCACCAGTCCCCTCTCTTCATTCCCACACAACTGTTTTTTAATTAATTATTAGAATTAACTAGAAAATTCTTCAGCTGAGAAGCTGTTTGCTTTTTGTTTGTATAGTACCTGACACAGTGGAAACCTGAGAGTAAGGATCTTAATAGTAACATACAGTAATTATATCTGATAGATCCCGTGATTGTCCATAACACACACACACAAATCAGTCCCAGCCCTACAAATCTCATGCGAAGATTTTTTTAAAGAGTTTTTATAATATGCCTCTGAATAATGGGGAGATTTCATGTGCCACTTAAGAAACAGTATATTTAGACTTTGTGTAGTTGTTTAGCTCTGCTTTTGGCACTGATGTCTTCTGCATTCTGAAGGCTCTATAAGCAGCACTACTTTTCCAGGCTTGGTCATCTGTGTAGCCCTTAGCTGTGGGATACAATACGTAGAGATTCACTGGGGGGAAAAGAATTGGTGGCTATCTTAATCTGATAAAAGTTCTGGAAAGCATGCTCACTCAGATGGAAGAGCCAACCCTGCCTCTAAATGGTGCTGCAGCTTAGCTTGAGGTTGCAAGTATCTGTACATGAGCCCAGCTCAGTCATCAGCATTTTCTACAGGAAGTGGCAGTCACTTCTATGCTGGGGACTGAGCCCATTTTTCATGCATACAATTTGAATTGAGAAAGGTCACATGAATCTCTTCACATTGGGGTGTGAAATTCAGCCCAGGATCAAGACAGCAGCTCCTACCACTGGACTCTTAATTGGTTTTTGAGTCTTTGCCAAAGGTAAAGCTCCATATGTTTTTCGTCACTTTTCCAAATACAGAGCAAAGCATATATGGCTGAATAAGGATGAAACAAAAGAGACTGAACTTCAAATATTTAATTTTACAAATCGGTTGAGCACTGGAATAGGTTGCCTAGGAACACTGCTGAAGCTATGGCATGAGGTGTCTCAGAACAGGTTAAAAAAAATCTGTCAGGACCAACACAGCTGGTGCAGGGGGGGCAGGGGAGGGTTCTCCAGCATAGTTTCCCAGTGTCCTGGTTTTGGCTGGGATAGAGTTAATTTTCTTCCTAGTAGCTGGCATAGTGCTGTGGTTTAGATTTAGGATGAGAATAATGTTGGTAACATGCTGATGTTTTAGTTGTTGCTCAGTACTGCTTATGCCAGTCAAGGACTTTTTCAGCTTCCCATGCTCTGCCAGGGGCACAAGAAGCTGGGAGGGGGCACAGCCAGAACAGTTGATCCCAACTGCCCCAAGGGCCATTCCATACCATATGGCGTCATGGGCAGTATAGAAACTGGGGGGGTTGGCCGGGGAGCAGCGATTGCTGCTCGGGAACTGTCTGGGTATCAGTTGACGGGTGGTGAGCAAATGCATTGTGCATCACTTGCTTTGTATATTATTATTGTTATTATCATTATTATATTGTTACTATTATCATTACTATTTTACTTTATTTCAATTCTTAAACTGTTCTTATCTCACCCCAGGAGTGTTTCTCACTCTTACTCCTCCGATTCTCTCCCCCATCCCATTGGGGTAGGGGGAGTGAGCGAGCAGCTGCGTGGTGCTGAGTTGCTGGCTGGGGCTAAACCACGACACCTGTACAGTCTGGCTATGAAACATGTGTGAGTAGACCCTAAGGGCCACAGAGGTGAGTCCAGACCCTGAAGGCTAAGGAGCCATTTGTCTGAGATCTTCAGACATCCTGCTCAGAGCTGCTGTTACAACTGCCAGACAACCAGAAAACCTGGCCACTTTTCCTCTTTACAAAATAAGGTAATAACAATTCTGTAAGAGCAGCTTTGTAGAAGAGTATTTTGTTTTTACCACAGAAGCCAAGACACTTGCTGTCACTTCTAAAACAACTGAACCAACACATATGGATTCTGTTAAGACTCAAGTGTTGAAGTACTGTTTTATCACAGGAAAAGTGGAGTTGAATAAAGGCCTGAGAGCTGCATACAATTTAATGCCACTGATGTGGACACCTGGATACTTGAATAGAGCCTTGCATGTGATGGATAATGTGTCTTCATTGTCAGGAGACAGCAAAATCTGCAACGAAGCTGTAAGTATTAAGACTATAACCCACTCAACAGAGGAAATTTCATATAAGCCAAACTCCGGTAAAACCCGTGAATTCTGTGCCTTGCTAATCAGAAGACAACAGACCTTTTACAGGCCCAGCAATACTTCAAAGGTCTTTGGAGGACAGTACAGGAAGTAATGTTTATAACAGAACCACTGCTTCAGTTGATGAGCCAGTGATGATGTCTACTGGCACATCCCTGGGAATGAGTGTCTACTATTGCCACAAATCATTTAAGTATGTTCCTAAGCCTCCTAGCTCTGTGTCACAGCAAGCACATGGGTATGGGGATGGGAAGACACCTTTATTTCCCAAGCCTTTGAACTCACTCAGAGACATACTACTTATCAGTGAGGATGAAACGTCACATCTTGTTCTTCTCCTGGCTAATTCCATGTATTCTGTGCCCTCTGAAGTGATATCATGTCCTGAGTGATATTGGCCTAAAGACGGTGCAGAGTGATTTCTGGAAGAGTTGTAGTGCCCTCAGTTGGGGAGGATGGATGGATGGTGTTGTGGTTTAGTCCCTGTTGGCAACCAAGCACTCGCCCTTCCCCCCAGTGGGATGGGGGAGAGAATCAGAAGAGCAAAAGTAAGAAAACTCATGGGGTGAGATAAGAACAGTTTAATAATTGAAATAAAATAAAAGTAGTAGTAGTAGTAATAATAATAATAATAAATTGTAATGAAAAGGAAAACAACAAGAGAGAGAGAAACAAAAACCAGGAAAAACAAGCGATGCAACCACTCACCACCTGCCGACCGATACCCAGCCAGTCCCCAAGCAGCGATCGTTGCTCCCCGGCCAACCCCCCCAGTTTCTATACTGCCCATGACGTCACATGGTATGGAATAGCCCTTTGGTCAGTTGGGATCAACTATTCTGGCTGTGCCCCCTCCCAGCTCCTTGTGCACCTGGCAGAGCATGGGAAGCTGAAAAGTCCTTGACTGGCATAAGCAGTGCTGAGCAACAACTAAACCATCAGCGTGTTATCAACATTCTTCTCATCCTAAATCCAAAACACAGCACTGTGCCTGCTACTGGGAAGAAAATTAACTCTATCCCAGCCAAAACCAGGACAATTCTTTTTATACAACTGCAATTAGATTAGGAGAGGGTGGTTCTCTTACTATCTTGAAACATAAAAACATGAAGAGAACAAGAGTGTCATAGAGATTAAAAATATACCTATACTGGTATATTATATGCCCACATTTCCTTTTTCCCTGTTAAATTATCAAACTAATGATAGGAATGAATGCTCTTGTTGCCGAACAGGTTATTTCCCTGCTTATTTTCACCAAAGAGGTATTGAGATGATCTATTAGAGATTATATTGTTCAAACGTTCCATAGTAATATCTTATTTAGATGTATCTGTGATTGTGTATCATGCTAGTGCTGTTATCACTGTGACTATCATTTAGCGTTAGTATTTATGGGCGGATAGCAGGCCAAGAGGAGATATTAGTCTAATGCCTGACACATCCACAATTTTGAGTCATGGGGAGTTTTTCTGTTGACAGGAGGTGGAGGAGTTGTTCTGTTGCAGGGACTTTTAAAATGTCCAACCTCAAAGCTCCCAAGTACAGTACACAATTCTTCCAAAAATAAGTCCACTTCCTTTTAGAATTGGGTTTTCTTTTTATCGGACACAGCAGTCATCTCAAAATACACGGTAACTCATTAAGTTGTTTGTAAACGTGACAGCAGTATTACACAGATTGTATTTCCAAACTGTTTATGCTAACAATGAAAAATGTGATTGTTCAGACTGATGTTCTGGAGTCCATTTTGCAGTCTGTCCTTGAATCAAAACCTGACCAGTTGGGGTCAGCTGTCCCAGCTGTGTCCCCTCCCAACTCCTTGTGCCCCCCCCAGCCTACTCATTGGTGGGGTGAGGAGCAGAAAAGGCCTTGACTCTGTGTAAGCCCTGCTCAGCAATAGCTAAAACATCCCTGTGTTACCAACACTGTTTCCAGCACAAATCCAAAACATAGCCCCATACTAGCTACTGGGAAGAAAATTAACTCTGTCCCAGCCAAAACCAGCACACTGTAGTAGATCTCTATAGTATATACTAGAAAATAAATCTGCTCGCTTATTATGGCTAGTAGACCAACACCCCTTCAGTGCATCAGGAGTCCTACTGGGCATTTTTGAAACTGATGTCACCTTATGTTTTTACTTCCTCAAACAGGAATCAGCCTTCAGAGAAATAAGTGCTTAAGGCCACTTGTGTTTTGTCTCTCTGCTGGGATTTTACCTTCACTTTTCATACACCAAAATGATAAATCGAAATAAATGATAAATCCTCTTTGCAGAAGTGGCATGTCATTAGAGATCCATTATTTGACCTTTTGTGGGCTCTTGCTCATTAAAATAAATTGTACTGGGGATGAGACCATCCTGAATTTATTGTCCATTTATGTATTTTATAATTAAGTAGGAATGTTGCATCCTATACTTTCGGTCTGGGGAATTAAGTAAGGCTATATCCCCTCCCCTTTATCTTTAAGTCATCACACTGATGATAACAGTCTGAAACACAAACAGTTGTTCATTAGGGCATAGGTATATGATGAGTGCATTTTATTTGATGATTTTATTTCTGATTTGTGCTGTGGTAAAAATCAAATACCCCAGGTTAAAACTAATCTGGCCTACAGTTTCAGGAGCAGTAATCTTTCCTTAGCCCATCAGTTTCCATTGTTGCTGTCACGACCTTTGGACAGTTGTTCTGGATACAGACAGTTGTTCTTCTGAAGAAATTTCAGAAATTAACAGACTAGTATCCTATGGTTTCACCTCACAAACACATACTTTTCCCTGATTTAATTTTTATTTACGTAAATTATTTTCCATTAATCTTTAGATATTAAACTTGTTTTGTAGGCACTTAGAACTTTTTAATTAAGTGTTTAGGAATCATTGGGTGCTCAGCATGTGATAATTAATGCCTGGATGAATTACAGTTAGGTAAACACAAGTGCCCTTTGAAGGAGGGATTGAGAAATTTTTATGTCTCTCATTGTCTATCCATTGTCTACCCTTGAATAAAATAATGCAGAGTGCTCAAAACAAGGCCTAAATGTCAAACTGGGAACAGACTGGTGCCAAGAGGGTAGTTTTCTCATCACCTCAACCTTTCCAGAAATTCCATAATTAACCCCAGTTCAGGCATTCCCTGGTGTGGTAGCGAGTGCCCTGACATTGAGCCAACAAACCAGTCTCCATCCTTAGCTCTAAGGTCTCACCAGAAAAGTCTGAAGATAAGGAAAGACGTAGCCCTTGTGTGAAGTGTAGGCATCTGACAGTAATTTAGATATAAACAAGCCATGATTTCTGGTTGTCTGGATGAGAAAAGGAGTTCTCAAGTCAGAATGCCATTTCAACTAAGCCTGGAAGAGCTCTCAGACTCTTCTCTCAAATCCATTAGGCCAGCAGCAGCTAGTTTTCCCAGTTGAACCCCTGGACACCTACAGGCATAGTTTACAGGGCAGAGATAGATGTTCACTAGAAGTCCGTGTAAGTGAGGGAAGGTGGCAGCTCTGAAGCAACCTGGTGATGTTGGCATTCACAGCCACTGTCCCAGCACATTATCTGCCCCTTGTGTGATGTTGCCCCAACACAGAATTTGCACTTCTGCTGCTGAAAACACTTCTGTTGCACTTTGTCTAGCCCTGCATTAGCCAGCATGTCCCAGTCTTTCTCCTGGTGCTCAAAACCAATTGCTTCTGTCTCCTGCTTGCCCAGTTCCCTTTCACAAGTCATACACCTGGGTATGCAAGGAAAAGCAGGTGGATTTGCCCCAGACATACAGTTCCTGCCTAGAACTGTAGCTTGTTCTGCATGGCTTTTGTATACATACTTGGACTTCATGTCTAATACCAACCTTCAGAACAACCATTTGTAGAAGTACCTGAAAAAGCCATGGCAGCCTAACAGATACAATATGTGAGAGGCAGCATGTCCTTCACTTCCACTAAAACAAACAGGACTTGAGGGCATTTGGCTCTTTCCAGATAAAGCCTTTAGAGCTGTAATTTAGACTCTGTGTCTGACACTGTCATTCATGTTGTAATTACCTGTTTTCAGATCCCATATACTGAGGCCTACTACTCAGTACAGTGTTCCTCAGACAATTCTTTCCATCTGTGTCAATGATCAGTGGGAAAGCATTTTATCACATAAATGCTAGGAACACCCTCTCTAAAAGCAGTGCTCCTTCTCTGACTGTCTGCATGCGGAGCCCTGGAGAGTGCTTATAAAAATCAGTGCTTTATCCACTTAAGAATGTGCCCTTTTGGTACCTGCAGAACATAGAGCCATCTACTTTCCTAAATTAGTTTCACTGATGTATCACAGCAGAGCAGGGAAGATTCCAGTAGTTCAGTGGTATCAGTAATGAGTTAGGAGAGAGGTCCTGCTAATTTCCAGTTTGTTGCATTTCTTCTAGTTCAATTTCATACTGCTTAAGTTCAGCACACAAACCCCCTTTTCAGCACATCCTTGGTAGTGGGTAGTAGGGAGAATCTGAATGATCTAAACCAGTTATATTTAAACTGAACATCTAATCTGTAAGTGTGAAAATAGTTGTCAGGAATTACGTTCCTTCCCCAGAACCCAACTGTACTGTATTTCTCACTGATGCACTGTATACTTACTGACATCTCAAACAAAATAGAGTTTAATACACCTAAATATTGTCAAGTTTGGTTTTAGTCCAATAGCTTCAAAGCCATTGTTTTTGTTTTCATTCTTTATCATAAAATCAAAAAGTTGACAATGCCAAATACCAGGGCCCCTCAGACCTGCATGCTTAGCATTTTAAAGAGCTTTAATCTGCTATCTGTCCAGTTCAAACCTTCAAGGGTCTGGCAAAACACAGCAAAGCCTTTGCAGTTGTATTGGCTAAGACAGGGAGAAGTGGAGAGGCCTGAGAGGGAACATCACAGTTTCCTGTGTGAGAACAAGGCAGAGCCTCAAGGCAGGAGCTGATGGGCAGTGCCTTTGCAGATTATTGTGAGCATGGGCTGGGGTAAGAACAACACTGTGGGCCAGCAGCACAGCATGTAAGCTTCCAGTGATAACTGGGAGTGGAAGTCCAGATATCTGCATGGCCCCAGAATTGCCATTTTGTTTGGAGGTGAATGATCCCCTCATCTTCTTTCCATCATCCTGCAATGCAAAACAATAGGCTTTATTCAAAGGGCCCGTGAAAGAAGCATGGGTGTACCTTTCTTTAGGACACCTACTTTAAACATTTCTGCAAATGCTCAGCTCAGTAAAACATTTTATTTAAAAGAACAATCAATAAAATGTGTTGCTATCTAATGAATGAGCAAGGGTTAAAGAATCTGCCAGTGCCATGTCATCTTCCTCCCCCAAGAAACTCCTCCCTGGTTGTCTGTGTATCTTTACTTTTAAGGCAGTTAATCAGCTTGTTAGTGAGCCATCAGGCTAAAGAGACCAGAAAGCCAGAAATAGTACGATGCATCTTAAGTGAATTAATATTTTTATGCTCCATGAAATCTAGATAAGTAAAGCTCAAGAAAGAAATATTGCACAATTTCTTACTGAAACTCTGCTCTTAGTTACAGCTTAGACTATCCCTGAAAAAGTATTGCTTTAGCGCTATTGTACAGTCTGTGTAAGCATAGTCAAGCCTCAGATCACAGTAATTAACTGTTGGGAAAAAAAACCATAGGAGTTAGTATGCCATTAGTAAGAGAGTATTTAAAGTGATTTGCATCTGTTGAGAGGGATGCTAATGCAGGCAGTGTGGAGCAAGTCGTTCAATCGTTTTGAGTTAAGACACAAACCCAAGGTGTTTAGATTATATTTGTTCTGGTTGACTGGTCAGCTGATCTTTGTTTATACCAGATAACTGAACTTGGAAAAATAAAGAGAATTTCAATACTTAATGAAAATGAAATTTCACTGTTTCAGTTTTATTGCTCAAAAAAATTATTCTAGAGGTTAGCATTTCAAGAAATGGTACCAGCTACCACAGTCAAAACTCTTTGCTAGAATAAAATAGTTACCTGGCCTGTATAGCCCAGCTAATAGATTCAAACAGCTATGTATTGGTTGTTATAGGGAAGTATTTTGTGGCTGGTTATTTTGTGACTGATTGGCTCTTTCCTTCTCACTTCCCACCAAATCTCTTTTTATGACAGGAGCTGTACTCTAAGCTGCATTCACTTGGCAAGGTTGAATCTGAAAGCCTGTTAACCCTGACCACCCAACTTGTCAAGGAAAAGCTGCCAGCATGTGAAGTGGAAGACACTGCAAAACATGAGCAGAAGCTAAATGAGTGGGAGCAAGAACAAGCACTTCTCACTGAAAGAGAGGTGAGAGAAAAGACTAAGCAGGAACTGGAAGCTAGGAAGCTAGCTAAAGCATCTGTTTAATACTGGAACTCAAAGACTACCATAATGGTATGCATTCCTCTGTCAGTGAACTGAAGTGCTCACCATTATTAATATTTCACTTTAATCCTGCTGCAAGTGTGACTATATGTGACTATTTACTATATTCAAATTAAACTATTTCTATTTTACCTGTTTCCTGAAGGACATGTGGTTTAGAAATCATCATCCTGTATACGATGTATTTTCCTCCTACCATCAGCCAAGCAGGGGGTGGAATGGAGACAACACAAAGAAACAAAGGCATAAGAAGTAGCTTGCCTGTGATGAAAAGTGTAGAGGGTGGAAGAAACAAAAGAGGAGGGAAGAATTTCAAACACAAGTTGTTTCAGTAGGAGTTTCTCACAGGAAAGAATGCCTTGGCTACTCTGAACTTCAGACACTAAGAGGATTAACGTATATTGATTGATTGCTTTTTTTTTTTCCCCAACCCGTTTGGAAAATTCAGGGTACTATACATGGAACTGGAAACCTAACTTTAGACTGTTTCAAAAACTACTTTTAAAGAGTTTTAACCTAGTGCATTAGCACTTGCACAGGCACTCAGATGTGCCTTCCTTGTAAGGAAGTTAGGAATTTCTGACTTCACTAGCGCTACTCTGCTCCACTTTTAAGGTCAATAGAGAAACATGCACAATCACCTTGGAAAACACCCATATTCTGGGTGCAGTTTCATGGGGTTTTTGACCTAATTCCCTTTTTGCCTCAGTTGTGTACATGGTCCCACACCCCATTCTTCAGATTGGTAAAACAATGTAGCTATTCACAGAGAGCACAAGGAAATGGCAAGAGAGGAAGGGATCATAGGATTGTGAGGTCCATCAGCATCCATCCATCCATCCCTGCTTACATTCCCTGTCACCACAGAATTCGATCAGATGCAGCCAGTGACTTTCTACAGCTCCTGGCAGGGCAAGTTCCTTAAAAATAGGGAGACCCTAGCAACAGCCCTGCTGTTGAAGGCTAACTCTGAAACTTAGCTAACATCGTATCAGGCCAAGATGTTTTTGTAAGCTGATGAGTAAAGGACACTTAATCAGCCCTAATCAGAAGAACAAACATTCAGTATCCTTTAACCAAAGACATCCCGGAGCAACTAGACCTTGAAGAAGTACTGAGAAACTGATAACAGGGAACATCCTACCCCAGAAGGTGCCGGAAAAACTGGACAATTGCCAAAAAACAGTAACTGGGGAAAAGGTAATTCTGGCAGGGGAGATCACGACCACCAACTCAGTTTAGGACCAAAAAGATTTGCCCCCCCCCACCCATAAGGGGCATGCATGCTAATTTACATAGCAAGCGAGGCTAATTAGAATATAGTTGACCAATAGCAGATAGGATGGTAATTACTAACCAATCTTCGTAAAAAGGACAATTACCAACTCTGTAGGTTTTGTGTATAAGTAAGGTGCAGAAAGTCTCGTTCGGTGTGCTAGCTTTGTGGAATTACCACCTAGCACCCGTCTCTGCGCAGAAATGAAATAAAATCGATATCTCAACTCAGTGTGTGTGGAGTGGATTGGATTGTTGCACACCGGGTAACGAACTCCCTTTGTGAGACAACACTGCTGTATTGCAGCTTGTTATGGCAGCGACAATGTTGTCTCATTGTGCTTTACCACAGGGTCTGATAAGTGTTTCCAGTTTTATCATGCACCTGTCTAGTCTTATAGCTATAAAATTCACGTCACAAACTCACTGTAAATCCAGTGAGAACACACTGCAAATCTGTGAAGTGAACTTGTTTTAAGTGTAGGAAAGCATCTTATCCACATTCGACAAATACCTCTCATTCCCAGTGAATGCACTAAGAGCCTGATTGCTCTTTCACACCCAAGAACATCGCAGTAAGGTCCTTCACTCCATCTTGTCAGCAAGTCCCATAGTTTCTCCCATACTGCAGTGAGAGTGCTGTCTCTGGGTAAGTGGATGATTTTGTGGCTTGGCCTAACTAAACCAACAGTGGACTTTCCCAAGCAACTTTTCTCTCTCAAGTCTCCTGAAGTTTTTCCTCTTTCTTGGTCTAAATGCTTTCTGATTGCTAGGAGGAAAAGTCAGGGAGCCTTAAGGGAGAGTGGGAGGCCAAACACACTCTTAACAATTTCCTTAAAACTGGTGGCTTCAAAGAGCTCATCACTCCTAGTCCAGCCACAGGAGACCAAAGTGTCCCTCCCCTGCCCACATATTTCAGGTTTTTCTCTATCAGGACATGGGTTGTTCCTCCAAATATTCACAATTACTCCTGCATCCTCCAATTTCTTTCTCAGCTTCTTGCTACAGGCACCACCTCTCCCTCCTGGGATCTTCTCTACACCACCACAGTTTTAAGACCCTCCTTGCTGACACATGGCCTCTAGCTACTACAGCTGTTGATCCTGTTGCTTATGTTTGGCAAGACCACAATGGGCACTGCCACATTTCTCCTTGTTTCTTGTTAGCATCTGTTTCTTGGCAGCACAAGGAGCCTGTTTCTGGCCCTACCTCCACCCTCCCTCACCCTGCTCAGTAGATATGCCAGGCTGCTAATGCTAATTGAGCTCCAGCAAACTGCTGGCTGCTGTACCCCCCACTCTCTCACAGAGCATGCTTCACTTCCCTCACAACTAACCCCCCCGCTTTCCATTTATTTAGACTTAACTATTATAGCAACAGAAAAAAAAAAAATCCTCCTCTAAGCTCTGAGTAACCTGTTAATTAATATTACAGGTTGCCACCTTGTTTTACTCCAGGCATTGTGGGTTTGAATGCTCTGAGCCCAGCCTGAAGCTGAAACTCAAACACTGTAGATACAACCTTTCACCCAGACATAGGCTTTAAATGAACTGTGGAGAACACATTTTGTGTAGTTTTGTCCTTCAGGAAAGATTTTCCTGCACCACAGGTAAATCAGATACTCTGCGTTCACCTTGAATCTCCTCCCATCTGTCCCCCCTGCCCTTGGGAAAGGGGGTTTTCCCTGCCAAATGCTTTGCAGGCAGCAAAGCAGATTCTTGGGGCCAGATGAAGGACATCAAACCCAAGACCTGGGGCAGTGGGTCTGGAACATTTGTGGCTTAAGGAGCCAAAAGTTTTGCCAAGCCCTCTCGTATATCTGTCCCCTCAGTATCACCCTGAGCAAGAAACCACTTCTGACACCTCCACCAGCTGGGCCAGCCCCAAACCAGGGCCCCTCTTCCCTCTCCCTCATGCCCCAGCCAAGTATTTCTCCACAGTCCAGCGGCCTCCATCTTGCCTGCTTCTCCCCACCCCAGGTCGCACCACCGTCTCACTCAATAGCAATCAGCTTCTGCCAAACCAGTATTTTCTCACCTAGCAAATTCTCACATTTCCCACAAGCCTACCTGCACCTTCTTGAGCTCGCCAGCAATTCCCTTCACCAGTTTTCCCTGCTTCCCCTTTGACCTCCTCCTTGATCCCCTTCATGTTCCTCCCATACATCATCTCACATTTATTTCTTCCCCCTCTCCAAGGAGGCCAACCATGTCTTTTTGCACCCCTGTCTCAGACAGCAACATGCCTCCAGCTCTGCAAACCGCAGCCCGGGGCACCCAGCACTCGGGTGCCCTGAGGTTTCAGGTCCCTGGATGCAGCTCACTCTCAAGAGGTTGGAAACATGAACGAGCAACTGAAACTTGAGGGGGTGGGGGAAGGTACTCTTTGGTGCTCTCTCCTACCTGCTACCTTTGAGCCAGGTCAACAGTGAGACAGACAAATTGTGAGACTGGGGAATTCAGAGACCATCTGAGACCAGTGCTGTTCAGGCATATGCTCAGCTTCCCAAGGGAGACACAGACGGTAGTTCACTCTTAAAAAGGCATTTGAACAACACTCATAGCAACACCTAGGAGTGAAACTGGGCCCCAGATAGTCAAAAGCCCTTCCGTTTGGATGTCTGCAGCTTTGCATGCACTCCTGTGATAGCCATCACCTGCTATGATGCAGCCAGCTGCATTTAGAAGGGGGGCACAGAAGCCATACAGCAGCTTTTGATCTGCTGCTGCTTAAATGTGAGCTCTGATGCTAAGGGAAGAATGTGGATGTGTATATACATGCATATAAAAAAAGACTTATATGCTTGCTCTACAAACACAAAAAGCTTCTGAGTTCATCCAGTCCTGTGCCCTGGTACTCATTCGATGCAAGCTCACAACCCAGTTAGCGCTTCCTCACTAGGACATTCTCAAGCTTTTTGAAATGTTGCTGCTCCTTGCTCAACATTTCAGACAGCTGCCTAGACCTTTCTATACATGGATGGGACTGTCAAAATATTTCCTGGAAGGGACAGACCAAAATCTTTCTCGGTAGTAACACTATCTCCTTTTTTTGGATCGCCTCTCCTAGAAATGTTCCTTCACATCCTGTTTTCTTTTGTGACTACAGCTGTGATTTGGATTAAAGCTATTGCAGTTTCTCCCTTGTCAGTATATTTCTAAATCACAGGAGTGCATCTTTCTTAGTGAAAGCTTTTGAATAAGTTCCCTAGATATTATCTTGGTATCTGTATAGCTAAAGGCACAGGAAATCTCCCAGTGCTAGAAGCAGTGCATTTGTCACAGAGTTGTGCATGCAAACAAGGTGACTACCAGTCTAAATAATACCTGCCTGCACTAACGCTTATGGTACGAGCATTGCCAGACTTGCACATGCTTGGTGGTGTTAACAGCTTCCCTGTGTTTCCCCAGGTGTGGGAGAGACCCTTCTCTCGACAATACTAGCCAAAAGAAACAGAAACCAGTACAAGTGCAAAGCCTGTTTGGTACATTGGCATGAATTCGACTGCTGTTAGGAGAAATACTAGCACTTTAAGGGTTAAAGCTCTTCCTTTTAATTCAAAAAGCAGCTTCCCAACTCAAATCCATGGCAGACTCCAAATATGTTGCTGATAAGGTAAGCAAATGTGTAACTCTTCCTCCCACAAGTGTCACTGGCAGAACACTTCCAGTGAAGCTCTGAAGATCATTATCCATTATTCACAAGAAGAAAATTACATATTTATTGCCTTGCAGCTCAAATAAATGTTGCCCAAAGCCTTGCACAGATGGGCTGTATTTATGGTAACACCCAACCTTGTCAAAATAAGGTTACTAGATGCACTCAGGCCTGGTCAGATGCTGTGTTCTACGCACAGCACTGGTATCGAGTCCCTTCCCACAACTTTGACTGCCTGGTCCCTGCCCCTGTGGCCTGTCCCAGATGCCTCCCTGCCTGTCCTCTCTGGTCTCCCTAAAACTGTGGGATCGTGCCTGTGACCTACCCCAGCTGCAGATGAAGGTTGACTCATGTGAGGGGGTTTCTGACCTGAGCAGCTGTTGCTGTGCTGCCGAGACAAGCAGAAGACAGCCCGGGGCACAGGTTAGCAAGTGTCCTCTCTTCCCCCACCTCCTCAGAAAGATGGAGTCATATTTACAAAAGAGAGTTGCACCACTGACTTCAAGGGATGCAAGATCTGGTCCACTGAACAGCATCTGATTCTGCAAGTACTGTTGCTGGTTTTACTGGGGCTGTTTATGTAGAAACTACAACTGAACCTTGCAAAATGTATTTCTAGTGAATATTTGAGCACATTTGTGGAAAGTAAAGTTAAATTTAACTGCACAGATATATAATTATAGTAAATTATAATATGAGGACAAGGCTCTTCCACTGTAGAAGAGAAACTACTGACATAAGTGTCAACCTGAACCTGGGATAGTGACTCGTTCAAAATAAAACTGTTGAGAATAAAGTATAGGCCAAGAATTAGTCACAAAACATTAATTCAGGAGTAACATAAGATATTAAACATGATAGAAAACTGTGCAATCTACTCTGGGTCAATCTCCCCATGGAAACATATACACCTTTCAGAAATTACAAAGTTGTTACTGAACGCACCTAGCAATTCATAGAATCATAGAATCGTTTAGGTTGGAAAAGACCTTTAAGATCATCCAGTCCAACCATTAACCTAACATTACCAAGCCCACACTAAACCAGTCAAGGGTAGAGTAGACTAAACCATGTCCCAGAGTGTCACGTCTACCCGTTTTTTGAACACTTCCAGGGCTGGGGACTCCCCCACCTCTCTGGGCAGCCTGTTCCAATGCTTGACCACCCTTTCCATAAAGAAATTTTTCCTAATTTCCAACCTAAACCTCCCCTGGCGCAGCTTGAGCCCATTTCCTCTCGTCCTATCACTAACTACATGGGAGAAGAGACCAACACCCACCTCACTACAACCTCCTTTCAGGGAGTTGTAGAGAGCAATAAGGTCTCCCCTCAGCCTCCTCTTCTCCACACTAAACAACCCCAGTTCCCTCAGCCGCTCCTCAGAAGGCCTGTGCTCCAGACCCTTCACCAGCTTCCTTGCCCTTCTCTGGACACGCTCCAGCACCTCAATGTCTTTCTTGTATTGAGGGGCCCAAAACTGGACACAGGATTCCAGGTGCGGCCTCACCAGCGCCAAGTACAGGGGGACAATCACTGCCCTGCTCCTGCTGGCCAAGTCCCTCTTCATTGCTTTAGGACTCCTCTCTGTAATCTCATCACTGCCCACCTGTACAACCACCAACGGGTAATAATGGGAGGGCCTCACGAGGTCGGGGAGTTTCCTAGTAACATCCCTAAACTGGGCCCCAGGGAGGCAGCAGGCTTCCCTGTGGGATGGGTCCGGATGGCAGATTGGGCCCTCAGTTCCCTGCAGGAGGGAATCGCCTACCAATTACATAGTACTATCTCTGTTTGTGCTCTTAAACCTTTCTGATAAACTCAAGTCCACCCAATCCATTCTAAATTGCTGATGCCCCAGGCACAGAAATAGCATTAGATCCCCATTGACAAGCACGTTAGATTATCAGTACAAAATTCAGCTTTCAATATATCTTGTTTATTGCAAATCCTGACAATTCTTTCCTTAAATGAATTGGGAAAGAAACTTTCAAGCCTTTTCTGCTCTAATACACATGGCAACTGCTGCTATAATTACATCTTTGGAAACTGTAAACTCTTTCTGGAAATACTGACTTGCACTCGGGGCGGGGGGGGGGGGTCATATTAAGTATTTAAGTGGCTCAGTTTACCTTCAATGCTTTAAGCTATGAAAGCAACACAGCTGGGCTGAGATAATATGAGGTTTGTAAAAGCTCAGTCAAAATGTGTTTCTGGACTTTAACAGGTATACAGGACATAACCTCAGTATATATAGAAATTGTTATGTATATTTAGCTTTGTTTGTATTAGGACATAAGTTCCATCTATTTCACTTATCTTCTGTCTGTAATTCACAAGCACAGGTGATGGGCTGAGCTGCAGTATCATGTGGTAATGATGGCATATGCAAACATTTTGGCAGTGAAGCTGACAGCAGATGCAGTAACACTCTGCCCCTGCCTTGCCAGCTATATATTCACATTGGGGCCAGTAACACTGGAGTTGTTGAACTGCGGAGAAGCAGCTACATCAAGTGGTAAGGATCCATGAGAACCAGCAAACAGAGATCATGCAGACTATAGTGCCTGCTGATTTAGTTCTTTATTTTTATTCCCTTAAATATTGAGGAGGACTAATTTCGTTTCTAGTGGAAGTGATGCTGAGCATGCAGCAAATCCTCTGGTAAGTTGAGGGCATTCAGCTTTACTCATGAGACAGCTTCTGGTGGGTGTAGGCTGAATGTGAGGAAAGCACATGCAGGGAAACAGAGGATGATGCTCTGAGGGCTTCATGCTAGCCTGGACTGGTCATGTCTGTGGGAGGTGGAGGTAGGGACCACAGCATTAGGTGATGGTCAAAACCTGTTCACTGAATGATGGGCACAGGCAGTGCTCATATAGCAGAAGCACTGCATGCCCAGAGACACCCTCTAGGAAGCCAAGCTTTGCTGTAATGCTAGGAATGAGCTGGATCTATGAGGTATCACCATGGCTATTACTCAAGAGATCCCTGGACACCTCTTTTCATCTGTATTGAGTTTGCGTGGCAAGGTTTTGGTAGCAGGGGAGCTACAGGGGTGGCTTCTGTGAGAAGCTGCTAGAAGCTTCCCCCATGTCCGATAGAGGCAATGCCAGCCGGCTCCAAGATGGACCCGCCACTGGCCAAGGCCGAGCCAATCAGCAACAGTGGTAGCGCCTCTGGGATAACATAGTTAAGAAAGGGGTAAGACCAATGGTACACAAACTGCAGCTGGAGTGAGGAGTGAGAATATGTGAGAGGAACGACCCTGCAGACACCAAGGTCACTGCAGAAGGAGGGCAGGAGGTGCTCCAGGCGCCAGAGCAGAGATTCCCCTGCAGCCCCTGGTGCAGCCCATGGTGAGGCAGCTGTGCCCCTGCAGAACATGGAGGCCCCCGGGGAGCAGAGATCCACCTGCACCCGGGGAGGACCCCACACCGGAGCAGGGGGATGGGCCCGAAGGAGGCTGTGACCCCGTGGGAAGCCCACGCTGGAGCAGGCTCCTGGCAGGACCTGTGACCCTGCAGGGGACTCACGCTGGAGCAGTTTGTGAAGAACTGCAGCCTGTGGGAAGAACCCACGTCGGAGAAGTTCATGAAGGACTGTCTCCCGTGGGTGGGACCCCACAATGTAGCAGGGGAAGAGTGTGAGGAGTCCTCCCCTGAGGAGGAAGGAGCAGCAGAGACAACGCGTGATGAACTGATCGCAACCCCCATTCCCTGCCCCCCTGTGCTGCTCTGGGGAGGAGGTAGAGAGAAATGGGGAGTGAAGTTTAGCCTGGGAAGAAGGGAGGGGTGGGGGGAAGGTGTTTTAAGATTTGGTTTTATTTCTCATTACCCTACTCTGATTTAACTGGTAATAAATTAAACTGATTTCCCCAAGTCGAGTCTGTTTTGCCCATTATGGTAATTGCTGAGTGATCTCTCCCTGTCCTTACCTCGACCCACGAGCTTTTCATTATATTTTTTTTCCTCTCTTCTGTCCAGTTGAGAAGGGGAGTGATAGAGTGCCTTTGGTGGGCACCTGTTGTCTAGCCAGGGTCAACTCACCACATCATCCCATCCTAAACCATGAAAAGCTACAATTTCCTCCCAACCATAAAATGCTAGAAATCAGTATTAAACAGCCTCTAGATCTGGGATGCCACAAAATCGATCCCTCATTTCAGATAGACCCAAGAGGGTCATTTTCCCATGCCATCTGAAATACTTCACAAGCTGATTGAATGTGTTCATTAACAACACTAGTGGAAATAAAATTTCTCCTCCTCAGCAGCTGTGTTGAAGAAAAGAGCTTTCATTTGGCCTCTGGAAGCATCAAGCCAAATGCTACAGACCAAGCTGGCCTACCCCTATCCACAGGTACCATGGGTGGTCCCACCTGTGCAAATCCAGACCTTCACTCTGCAATTACAGATGAGTAATTGAGGTTGAAACCTGACCTGGTCTGTTTTGCACAATTGTTTTAATATTTTAAGTAGCATTGGGCTACTCTACCACAACATATCAAAAAACCTTGAAGCAAACATATGCAGGATTATACTTGAGATACAAGATTTGCAGCAGTTGATTCCCCTCATCTGGCCTTCATTCTTCTCTACTTTGCCGCACTCAGCTCAATTCAAGCCAAGCACAATATTTCTTATTAATGTCATTGGAAGTTATAAATGAAACCTTAAAAGTTGGAGACTGATAAGGGCCCACAGAACTACTGTCTGAGGACAAAGGAAATCCCACAGGGCCACTGCTTCTCCTGGGAATGAGCACCACTTGCTCTGTGCTGCCCCAGCCTTTACCTGCTTTCACATGATTACCATCTCCCACTGGCCCACTGTTCACCAAGGAGAAAAACGTAAACCTTGACTGCTGCACCTTGCTACAAGAGGCATCGCAGTGTCAAGAAAAACTAAAGGCAGAAAGCCTGCTCTTACAGCGTCCCTTTAACAGGAGTAGAGTCTGCTGTTTACAAAGTAAAAAAATAAACTGAGAGCCTAGCTTATCCCAAATGCCCCGTCCCCTCTCACCAGGATTAATGGGCAATGGCAGTTGTGAAGGGTCCATGTCCACTGGAGAAAAGCCACACACTCTTGTTAAACTGCAACAACTTTTGAAAAGACCCCTTTTCCAAAGCAGGGCAGGCTCAGTTTCATAGAATCATAGAATCATTTAGGTTGGAAAAGACGTTTAAGATTGAGACCAACCGCAAAACTAACACTGCCAAGTCCACCAGTAAACCATGTCCCTAAACGCCACATATACATGACTTTTAAATACCTCCAGGGACTCAACCACTTCCCTGGGCAGCCTGTTCCAATGCTTGACAACCCTTTCTGTGAAGACATTTTTCCTAATATCCAAACTAAACCTCCCCAGCGCAGCTTGAGCCCATTTCCTCTCGTCCTATCGCTAACTACTTGGGAGAAGAGACCAACACCCACCTCACTACAACCTCCTTTCAGGGAGTTGTAGAGAGCGATAAGGTCTCCCCTCAGCCTCCTCTTCTCCACACTAAACAATCCCAGTTCCCTCAGCCGCTCCTCAGAAGGCCTGTGCTCCAGACCCTTCCCCAGCTTCCTTGCCCTTCTCTGAACACGTTCCAGCACCTCAATGTCCTTCTTGTACTGAGGGGCCCAAAACTGGACACAGTATTCCAGGTGCGGCCTCACCAGCACCAAGTACAGGGGCACAATCACCTCCCTGCTCCTGCTGGCCACACTATTCCTGACACAAGCCAGGATGCTGTTGGCCTTCTTGGCCACCTGGGCACACTGCTGGCTCATGTTCAGCCGGCTTTCGACCAGCACCCCCAGGTCCTTTTCTGCCAGGCAGCTTTGCAGCCACCCTTCCCCAAGCCTGTAGCATTGCATGGGGTTGTTGTGACCCAAGTGCAGGACCCGGCACTTGGCCTTGTTGAACCTCATACAGTTGGCCTCGGCCCATCGGTCCAGCCTGTCCAGGTCCCTCTGCAGGGCCATCCTACCCTCCAGCAGATCGACACTCCTACCCAGCTTGGTGTCATCTGCAAACTTACTGAGGGTGCACTCAATCCCCTCATCCAGATCATCGATAAAGATATTAAACAAGGCTGGCCCCAAAACTGAGCCCTGGGGAACACCGCTTGTGACCGGTTGCCAACTGGACTTAACTCCATTCACCACCACTCTCTGGGCCCAGCCACCCAAGCAGTTTTTTACCCAGTGAAGAGTATGCCTGTCCAAGCCATGAGCAGCCAATTTCTTCAGGAGGATGCTGTGGGAGACGGTTTCAAAGGCTTTGCTAAAGTCCAGGTAGACAATGTCCACAGCCTTTCCCTCATCCACTAGGCAGGTCACCAGGTCATAGAAGGAGATCAGGTTGGTCACGCAGGACCTGCCTTTCATGAACCCAAGCTGGCTGGGCCCGATCCCCTGGTTGACCTGCACTTGCCTGTTGAGTTCACTCAAGATGAACCGCTCCATAATCTTCCCTGGCACCGAGGTCAGGCTGACAGGCCTGTAGTTCCCCGGATCCTCCTTCTGGCCCTTCCTGTAGATGGGCGTCACATTTGCTAACCTCCAGTGAACTGGGACCTCCTTGATTAGCCAGGACTGCTGATAAAGGACTGGAAGTGGCTTGGTGAGCGCTTCCGCCAGCTCCCTCAATACCCTTGGGTGGATCCCATCTGGCCCCATAGACTTGTGTGTGTCCAAGTGGTGTAGCAGGTCGCTAACCATTTCCCCTTGGAAAGGCAGGACCTGCCTTTCATGAACCCATGCTGACTGTGCCTGATCACCTGGGTGTCCTGTACGTGCCATGTGATGGCACTCATGATGATCTGCTCCCTGAGAACAACTAGTCTTACTATTGAAGACTGAGGTAAAGAAGGCATTAAGTACCTCAGCCTTTTCCTCATCCTTTGTCACTGTGTTTCCCCCCGCATTCAACAAAGGATGGAGATTCTCCTTGGCTCTCTTTTTGTTGTTAATGTATTTGTAGAAACATGTTTTATTATCTTTTACTGCAGTAGCCAGATTAAGTTCTAGTTGGGCTTTGGCCCTTCTAATTTTCTCCCTGCACAGCCTCACAACATCCTTGTAGTCCTCCTGATCTGCCTGCCCCTTCTTCCAAAGGTCATAAACTCTCCTTTTTCTCCTGAGTTCCAGCCAAAGCTCCCTGTTCAGCCAGGCCAGTCTTCTTCCCCGCCGGCTCGTCTTTCGGCACATAGGGACGGCCTTCTCTTGTGCTTTTAAGATTTCCTTCTTGAAGAACGTCCAGCCTTCCTGGGCTCCTTTGCCCTTCAGGACTGCCTCCCAAGGGACTCTGTCAACCAGGCTCCTAAACAGGCCAAAGTCTGCCCTCCAGAAGTCCAAGGTAGCAGTTCTGCTAACCACCCTCCTTACTTCTCCAGGGATCGAAAACTATCATGTCATGATTGCTGTGCCCAAGACAGCCTCCAACCATCACATCTCCCACCAGTCCTTCTCTGTTCACAAACAACAGGTCCAGCGGGGTGCCTTCCCTAGTTGGCTCCCTCACCAGCTGTGTCAGGCAGTTATCTTCCACACACTCCAGGAGCCTCCTAGACTGTGTCCTCTCTGCTGTATTGTATTTCCAGCAGACATCTGGTAAGTTGATGTCCCCCATGAGAACAAGGGCTAGCGATTGTGAGACTTCTGCCAGCCGCTTATAGAGTATTTCATCTGCCTCTTCATCCTGGTTGGGTGGTCTATAACAGACTCCCACCATGTTATCTGCCTTGTTGGCCTTTCCCCTGATTCTTACACATAAACACTCAACCCTTTCATCACCATCGTCAAGCTCTAGACAGTCAAAACACTCCCTAACATACAGGGCTACCCCACTGCCTCTCCTTCCTTGCCTATCCCTTGTGAAGACCCTATAGCCATCCAGTGCAGCACTCCAGTCATGAGAGTCGTCCCACCACGTTTCTGTGATGGCGACTATGTCATAGCCATCCTGCTGCACAAGGGCTTCCAGCTCCTCCTGTTTGTTGCCCATGCTGCGTGCATTGCTGTAGATGCACTTCAGTTGGGCTACTGATCCTGCCACCTTTTTGGGGGGAGAAGCCCTAATTCCTATGTAACCATTCTCAGGCACTTCTGTGGTTTCTAACACAACAATAACCCTTGCGTCTTTACTGCTGCGTGGATCTCCATCCCATACCTCCACTGAGATGGCAGACCCAAGGACCTTGCTAGCACACCGTCCCTCAAACATTGGTGTTCTGCCCCCAAGCTTATCTCTACTGAGCCTGGTTTTCTCCCTTTGCCCCTTCAAATCTGGTTTAAAGCTCTTTCAATGAGCCCTGCTAACTCCTGTGCAAGGATCCTTTTCCCCCTTTGAGACAGGTGTACCCCATCTGTCGCCAGCAAGCCTGGTGTCGTGTAGACCGACCCATGATCAAAAAACCCAAAATTCTGCTGGTCACACCAGGCTTGGAGCCGGGTATTGATCTGCTGGCTCTTCCTGTTTCTTTCCTCATCGTTCCCTGCAACTGGAAGGATAGAGGAGAACACTACTTGTGCTTCTGACCCCTTAACCAGTCATCCCAAGGCCCTGAAGTCTCTCCTGATTGCTCTTGGACTTCTTGTTTCAACTTCATCACTGCCTACATGAAAAATCAATAATAGATAATAATCTGAGGGCCATATGAGGGTAGGGAGTTTTCTCTTCACATCTTTAGCCCGGGCCCCAGGGAGGCAGCAGACTTCCCTAAGAAGTGGGTCTGGTCTGCATATTGGGCCTTCTGTTCCCCTCAGGAGAGAGTTTCCTATGACAACGACCCATCTTTTTTTTTTTTTTTTTTTTATGGAAGTAGTTTTGATGCAAGGCACAGGCTGACTTAATGTCGGTTAAGGGTGTGGTTCCAGTAGTCTATCTCTCTCTCAGACTCCCTGATACTCTTCAGCCTACTCGCATTCTCCCAGAACTCTGTCACTAAGTGAAGGAGTTCCTCTACCTGGGCACACCTCCCACAGGTGTGCTCACTACTGCCATCCGATACTGGCATAAGAGTAGGGCACACCCTGCAGCCTGACACCTGGGTGGCAGCATGTTCCCATCGGAGCTCTGTCTGGGAAGCTGCATCAATCGTGGCAGGTGCAGAGCTTAGAGAGGCCATGGCCTTCTGCCGGGCAGAGCTTTAGTGCCCCTCCTGCGCGCGCCGGCAGGCAAACTGCCGCGCCACGCCCTATTTGCCCGCCCTGTTCACGACGCTCCTAGTAGTCGCTAGCGCTCCCCAGGGGCTTCTTTTATACGTGGAGGGGCGGGGGGGCTTGGCCGCCGTTGCTCCTGGCCCCGCCCAGGTCTCGTCAGCCGCTGTGGCGGGAGCTGCGGGCTCCTGGCGGCTCTCTCGGTTCCCCCTGAAGCTCCTCTGGTTCAGGAAACCTCCCTGTGCACCGCGCTAAAGCGCTCCGCTGCGGATCGTGCTGGCACCGGAGCTGCTCGCCTCGGCGATGTAGCTTTATTGGGTATCATTTCTGACACAGCCCCTTGAACGTGTACTTACTGAAAATGAGGTGTTTTCTCATGCTGCTGAGGGTTACAGAAATGAGAACAACAAAAAGAAGCCACATCATGGTACATCATGGTAATGTTTTACACTACAAGAGATAAAAGTAATCTTCAGCATTTATTTTTCAATTTCTAAATAAAGAAGGGTTCTTATCTAGTATTTAAATAGTCATTGATCTTTTGAGAAAAAGTCCATATAGTAGGTAATCATGACTGAAAGAAAGGGAAAACATACAAATACATACATAGACAAAGACAAGAAATGTCAACACCACTTTACCACTTTTGTATTTTATTGTGGAACTGAGTTTGTTTCCTTTACATCAAATATCCTCAATGCAAGAGGGGACACTGCACACAAATATCATAAAAGCACTACATATTACTTTCACTGGAAACTAATTTTCTACATTAGATATGACTGGATAGAAGTGATGCAGGATTATAAGACATAATACCATACACAGCTGCAGACTGACACAAACACCATTCAGAACAAGAGAGAGGAGGTGTGTGACGTGCTTCTCGGCCACCAACAAGACTGTTTCTTTCCATAGTTTGGAAGATGATGGCTGCATGCAAATGCATGAAAGCATATTTCAGATTTCCTCTTTTACAGTTGTGATTACAGCCCAGTCTTGAAGAAGTAGCTCTGCTATCTGGAGCTCCTAGCTAGTGTAGTGCAGAGAAGCTTTTTTTTTTCTTCTTTTTTTCTTTCAATATTTTTATGCCATTTTTTTTTAGTCAGGTTTTTTTTTTTAGATTTTTTGTAAAGTCACAACAAACAGACTTTTTTTTTCTTTATTTTAGATAGCATTTTTAAACCAGATGAATAATATCATTGCATTCTAAGAAATGCTTACTCCTAGTTGCTTTTAGTGTTTTGTTCAATTAAGTGAAAAGATGAAAGCTTACAGTTTCTTACAAGTGTAAACATTATACTTTTTCCTTTTCTAATAAATCCAGACCAACAAAATTACTATTTCTCTCAAAGCATTGTTACTGAGCAAGAACCCTTTGCGACAGATGAACAGAGAGAAGCATATGACAGAAATGTCCTAAATGCACAGTAAGTGCTCCTTGGAGCTGACTTGCTTGTGGTGAGAGGGATTGAAAATTCACTTAATTGATTAAATCTTAGTAAATGAGTACCAGAACTCTCCTAAAATGCATAAGCTATTGTAGACAATTTAAAAAACCCATTCATGTACACAGTTAGCTCCATTCACCACAGTATGTAAGATAATAATAAAAAAATCAAAAGTGAATTCTATGAAAGATGGGGTGAAAAGTAGAGGTCAGTGAAGTCAGGCCCACCACAGGACTTGGAAAAGGCATGCAAGAGAGGCCCTGTCCAAGTTCAAGAGTGGGGTGTGATCTCTAAAGTTAATTCTTCATTGAATTTTATGAAGCAGTACAGTAATAGCATAAAGATCGTGACTGGGGATGCTGTTATGGATAATACCATCATTTAAATGGAGTGAGTGTCCTTTACACTCAGATATTGAATCTTTATAATTAATCAATAACAAACCATGCTCCTAGAAATCTATGCTGATCAACAGCACTCATCGGTAATGTACATAGTACATTTTGATGACTGTTACTAAGCTAGTTGTGTAGTATTATGATTAGCACAGTTAGGTTAGTTCCACTGGCAGGAAAGACATTAAGGGCAAGAAGAGCTAATGGAGGAGTTCATTGTTGTGTTACACCCAGGCGTGATTACCATTTAAAAGGGAATGGATGGAACAGGCATTACAGTACTTCAGAATAGCCAGACTGGGTTTTTAATATTCTTGTAGCAGCAAAAAATGAATGAACATTTTAAGATTGGCTGTAACTGCCTAATTATTATTATTTTTAAAGTAAAACAAATGCTTGAGCCATCACAAACTTACTTGGGGAGATTTAAGGCTTGATTCTAATTTCATTTACAGTAAAATCAAATGACTGTAACTTCCCTGATTGTAGTGAAATTGCTCCTGATTCACAAGACTAAGTGGCATAAGTGAGATTAGTCTCAGGATCACTGCTGTACTTAGATTTTCTACCAAAGCAGAGGTACAAATCATTTCAGATATTGTCAGAAAATCTGTTCCCACCCACTCAGTTTGAAATCTGACCTATATAAGAAAGTAGACAAAGCAGAATTGTGGAAATAGTACAATTATTCTGCCAAACATTTTGCCTATAACTTTGAAGACTATGTATTACAAAAGCAATTTTAAGTGAATGATTATGAGCCCAGCAAACATATTTGTTTTCACAATACATTTCCATCTGCCTTTTTTGCCAGTCATTCCGAGTTATTCTTAACAACTTAAAAGGTATAGTAATAAATAAAACAGCATTGCTAGAGATACCTAAAAAAAGAAGAAATTAAAAATTAATAAAAAATCTCAACAATTGACAAATAGTAATTCACAGCATTAAATAGGCCTCAGTAGCCCACATTTAAAGGGCCCTAAAGCAGTATTAAAAAAAAAATCATAAAAATTAGGAGTGCAAACATATACCTATTAAACAAAAATACCCTAACAATGTAAAATTGAAATAAATTATAAGTAAAGAAAATAAAATGAGGTCATAGTTCACTACATTGTGAAACTTAATACCAGCCATAATGGTGAATCATACAGAGCAGCACATATATTAATTTTGGAGGCCTTTACACATTCTTTAAATTCAGATTTGCAAACCTTCTACAATGTAACAGGATTTTTTTAATTGGGATAAAACTTCTGAGACTAAAAAATCCAAACTGTCTTAAATGATGGAACTGTTCTACATGGTGTTCCACTGCAAGCAGTCTAGAGAAGGAAAGGAAGGGGGAAAGGAAAGGAAAGGAAAGGGGAAAGGAAAGGAAAGGGGAAAGGAAAGGGGAAAGGAAAGGGGAAAGGAAAGGGGAAAGGAAAGGAAAGGAAAGGAAAGGAAAGGAAAGGAAAGGAAAGGAAAGGAAAGGAAAGGAAAGGAAAGGAAAGGAAAGGAAAGGAAAGGAAAGGAAAGGAAAGGAAAGGAAAGGAAAGGAAAGGAAAGGAAAGGAAAGGAAAGGGACTTATTTTAGCTTATTGCTTATTCTATCTTTTTTCAAGATCTTGTGAGGATTGAGAATGTAGGTTACACCCTTGTAAATATTAGGCAATCAGCATTTCAAATCCCATTTTCTGTCATCATCAATAGGCTAATTTTAGCACCAGGGTGCCCCTCCCCCAAAAAAAGGTATTGGCAGTTGACTATTTTCAATAAATCTTATCTCAGTAGCCATTCTCACTAGAACCTTAAACAACATTATTAATTTATCTTACAAAACTGCTAAAAAAATTGCCTTCACCTGAAAAATTTTTCTTTGCATTTTCCTGTAAATGAAAACTTTTGTTAAAAATCTATTAAAAGTTCACACAGCACTAAAAAAAAAGTTTCTGTACATTTGTTCCCATATTTACTCTTAAATTAAATAAAATATGGTAAAACAAAGGAAGGTTGAATACTGTGCAGACTCACAGGTAACCTTTTTCATCATCCTGAATGTTTCACTAAGTTTTGCAACTCTGATACTGGACACCACTTCAATCTTGCTTCCACAGTACAAAAGAAGCTTTCAAAAAAAGTGCTCATCTTGCCTTGTTCAGCTGTCCTGGTGCATCAATGAATTGTTCACAGAACTAACATACGTAATTCATAGCACCAAGCCGTTTGACCAGTCAGATAGGTTTCTGGTACCTCACATGCACACTCACGCTTCTTTACTGGTGTAACTATGATCCTATACAGATGTTTTATAAATTTGCTGTCTCAACATTAAAAAATAAGTGCATCAAGTTTCTTTGTACATTCAAGTCACTTTCTAAGGCAAATTGTCTACTGTATTTACTCCCAAATGTTTGGTATTTTGCTTCAGTTAATTGACAGTGGGCATGGGTGTTTAAGCATGTGGACTGGTCAGTTCTGACTGGAGTGAGTGGATTTTTACTGGGAGCAATTCTGCATGTTGAAAGAAAGGTTTTAGAATTCTGAATGGGGTTCAGACTACATGCATATTTGGCCTATGATTGTTATGGTATGTCAGTATGCAGAGTTCAAATTAAAGTGGAAAACTGCTAATGAGTGTTTAGGTTGTATGTCCCTTTCTAGCCACATTCTGCTGCTTCGTATTTTCCAGCTAACTTTACAGAATAAAGTAAGGACCTCCTTTGCAATAGCTCAGATTGATACAAATTTAAAGCTGCCTTTTCATGTGAGTGCATAAACAGACTGCAGTAAGCGATACAGCTATTGCCATGAGACTACTGAAGATCTAATTATTTATTACTTTCTCCTCCTACCCCTCTCCTTCTCTCTCTTTGTGTTTCTTACAAGGGCAAGTGCCTCTACCTGGCAGAAGTCAGTTGGGGTTGCTAGTACATGGTTTCCAAACGTTCAGCGGAGTTGAAACTGGATCTGTATTTTCGCAGTAATTTGAACCCTACTATGGGAATACTGTTATTTCCCTTAGCAATCAGCAAAGACCGAAAAATATTAGTGACTTGCATCACTGTGATACAGTATAGCATTTTGCAGGTACGCAGTCCAGCAGTTGAATTAGATGGGTTGAATTTTTAGAAAAGGTGTTTTCAAACTGAAGAATTTCTGGAAACAAAGTTAAATCTTGTGGCGCATGGTCTCGTTCTTACAGTTCAATCTTGCATGCAGGAAAAGATTCATCTTGCATAACAACAGTGCTGCTGCTTGCCAAAACCATGATGTTGAGGTCCTGCTGTTTCTCATGGGTCTCTTGGTACCATTGTCTCATCACTTCTGAGTCATGGGTTGGGATTAAGGTCACCTGCAATACAAAATGGGAGAACTCCTGAGGAATGGACAACAGAAACAACTGATAAGAAAAATGTCTTTGAAGAAGTCCTGGCCAACAAGTATGATTCCCTTTTGGAAAGAGTGAATCTTTATGTAATAAATACCTAAATAAATGGATGGATAAAAGGAAAAAAACAAACATGTAGATAAGATAAAATGACTGTAAAGAAGCAGTTTATAAAAATAAAACCTTGGTTCTCTAAGGTGCTGAGATGCAACTTTCCAGAGAAGTAGCAGCCTGTACTCTGCACTGATAGCTCTTCAGATTATGGCCAAATATTTTGTTTACTTATTTATCATGTTGGAAAGGCACATGAAGTTTCCAAGTGTATGTGATTACCATATAAACCATGAAACATTCACTTTTCTTTCCTACTTACAAACTGCAAGGTTTCCAAACTTGGATCATATATTGTATAGCAACAAGATGAAATAGCCAAATGGCCCTGTAAACCAGTTCCCAACTGTTTTATCCTCCAGAGACAGGCCAGAAGGGCCAGAAATGGGGGAGCAGCTGAGTATGGTGCAGCTCTGTGCTTCACTTGGGTGTCCTCTCACATCACTGGTGAAACAAGGTGCCCAGGCTGGGAACTCCTGTCCCCAGCAGCTGCCGCCCACTCCAGAGGCACTCTGGTTTCCTGTAGTTGCTTCCCAGAGAAGATTAAATTTCCAGGTAGAAATACTAGTGAAGAGCCTACCTGCATGTTACTCTCCCACTGGGCCTTGCCCTCCAGCAGGGAGTCCAGAACAGCCCTGCTTGGCTCCTCGGCTGCAGAATCATTCCCGCTCACCACGTAGTAGGATGACCGCACCCTCTTGAAAAACTCAACATCAACATTCTTGCTATTGCTGTGGTTGGGAATATACACCAGATCCAAATACACTGGAGGTCCTGGAGGCACCACTGTAGATTTTGCTGACTTACTATTCCCAGGTCCTTTGGAAATCAAACAACAAAAGAATATATCACAGGCTGGTTAAACACATGCATTTATTAATTACCATTATAACCGCTGAGATGATATTCTTAAAATTACTAGCGTTGGTTAAGCATTACATAGCTACAATTGTACTCCTGTGTCCCCTGAAACAATTATGGCATTACCCTCCTACATCTAATGACACGTTCCAGCTTTGTTGTATGCCAATTACGATTGTATTGGGAGTAAAAAAAATGGAATAAAAGTAACTAACTATATAATTGTCGTGGTTTAGCCCCAGCCAGCAACTAAGCACCACGCAGCCGCTCGCTCACTCCCCCTACCCCGATGGGATGGGGGAGAGAATCGGAGGAGTAAGAGTGAGAAACACTCCTGGGTTGAGATAAGAACAGTTTAATAATTGAAATAAAGTAAAATAGTAATGCTAATAATAACAGTATAATAATGATAATAATAATAATGATACACGAAGCAAGTGATGCACAATGCAATTGCTCACCACCCGCCGACCGATACCCAGACAGTTCCCGAGCAGCGATCGCTGCTCCCCGGCCACCCCCCCCCAGTTTATATACTGAGCATGACGTCATATGGTATGGAATAGCCCTTTGGTCAGTTTGGATCAACTATTCTGGCTGTGCCCCCTCCCAGTTTCTTGTGCGCCTGGCAGAGCATGGGAAGCTGAAAAAGTCCTTGACTAGCATAAGCAGTACTCAGCAACAACTAAAAACATCAGCGTGTTATCAACATTCTTCTCCTACTAAATCCAAAACACAGCACTATGCCTGCTGCTAGGAAGAAAATTAACTCTATCCCAGCCGAAACCAGGACAATAATACAATAAAAACTCACTACCACATAACCAACATTTGACTTAACCTTTCCCAGTAATATACTATTATTATCCAACAATTACTATGCAGGGCTGTGATTACTGAATTACCATTAAATAAATGGCAGTTTTATTTTCCAAGTTAAGAAGTACAGCTTTTTGAAAGTCTCCGGTATGCGTGATTATAAAAGCTAGGGTCACACAGAGAGCCATGCAGAAGTGGTCCTAAGATCTGTGGTATCAGCACATACCAAGACGTAGTAGCTGTTGATATGCTCAGACTGTCTTACAGGTGCATCAGGAAGCTACTACATGTGAGCAGAAACAGGGGCAAAGAGGAACTTGGGAGAACAGAGAAATTTCCTAAAGCAATTACTTCAGGAAACTGAGAACAAGTGTTTGTTTGCCTGCTGGATTCTTATTTGCATACACAAACTAGCCACTTATCACAAAAAGTAGAGGGAAGCATGTTTTTGCTGCTATATATAGTGTAGTATCTGTTCCAAGAAGAGGTTCAGTCAAAAGGAAGCTCAAAGTTTAAACACTCACATTAAAAATACTACCAAAAAAAAGCTGCTTTTGCTACACACTGGATCACAGTGTGAACTGACAATCAGGATTCAACCAGTAATTGTATCCAGATGATCATCATTTATGTTTTATTGGCCTTCTCATGGTGTTACAGAGGATTAAGTTTGGTAAACTAAATTATCTGAGCAATACACTCTATTTAAGATCACATATTGTAAAGACAGGAAAGTCCAATACAATTGTCTAGTGTGACCTGCCATTCATCATAGGGCAATATGCCAAATAAGCATCATAATATGATAAGATTTCCTGAATTAGAGTTTTTAACTATTGGGTATGTTATAAAATCTTTTATCTTCTTTTGTCATTAAAAATCTGTGATACATCTTTCTGAATTGTGGATACCAACATTGGATAAAATATTAGACATTACATTTTACACTAAAATGTCATTATCAAATAAAGCCTTGTCTTCAGCTCTAGCATATACCTGAGAAGTATGCTTCAAAGAAGAAGAATCTAATATAAAGCTAAAGTACTGGAGAAATGTACAGCACGAGAAACTGTACTGCTGCTTTGAAAAGCATCTACTAACAGAGACATGCAAACAATGGTGTAACAAAGGAACAGTGGACCACTTAAAATGGGGAAGCTACAGATAGCTGAATGCTGGTTTGCTTGTACTGAATCCTAGACCTGCTCCTTGTAAAAAGCTTTCAATAGAACATCAGTCCTGACAACAGCAAAATCAAAGTATCCCCAAAACACTCTCTAACAAGATCTGCCAGAAACAACATATTAGCACAATGCCTCCTTCAGTAATCTAATTCATATTTTATTACTACTTAGAATACACAACAGTCATTCAAAATGTCATTATTTTTCTGTATGTTTAGTCATCACTGATGGCATAAGACCTTAAGTGGATTATGTGATATGCATGCTCAGCTCACTGAAAGTGCTCTTACTACTGTTATCATTTCTTTAAAATACTATTTTTAAAATTGATCCAGCAAAGTAATAAAAGCATCCAATGTCTGATAGTACCTTTGCCTCTCACAATATTAAATTGCATTATTTTATGTTAAGAGCATTGTGCCTACATGATTCTTACAATGAATAAAGTGGTTCACTTTACTACTGATTTCACTTCACCTACAAAAGTGGTACTTTTAATTCGATTAATTGGTTAACAATTCAGACAGCTAGTATTAAATTCTTTCGCCTGTCTTGCCGACAGGAGTGACGGCGGCAGTTTAAAACCCAGTGTAACTGCCACCTGATCTCAGTCTCCGAGGCGAAGGGCTCGTGCCGGGGCACCCTTGCTGAGGCAGCAAAAAGCGCAGGGCGAGAGCGGGCAGCCCAGCCCCCCGCCTCGAGCGGGGAAGAGCGGGAAAGGGCGAGCTGCTGACGTGGGGCAGCTCTGACGCAGCGTGGGCGGGGCCAGGAGTGACGGCGGCCAAACCCTCACCTATAAAAGCAGCCCCCAGGGAACGTGAGTGAGCATGAGTGTGGTGTGTCAGTTTGTGTGGGGAAGGCCGAGTGCCCCTGCTCCCAGTTCCAAAGGGAAACTCAGGCAGTGCTCATCGTCCGCCCAGGAGAACACCTGGCAGCTGTGGTCACCACCCGCCCGAAAGCCTCTGCCAGAAGGAATGCGGCGACCCAGCCGGAGCTCCCGCACAAACATGCAGCCGTCCAGGTTGCCGGCTGCGGGGAGTGCCTGAGCCTGTTGCTCATACCGGAGCGCAGCAGAGACGGCAAATGTCTTGGCTGTGACCAGGGAGATGATCTCCTCAGCCTGGTGGCAGAGCTGAAGGAGGAGGTGGAAAGGCTGAGGAGTATCAGGGAGTGTGAGAGGGAGATAGACTGGTGGAGCTGCACCCAACTGTCCCTGGGGCCAGGGCAGCAGGCGGAGGCCCCACAAGGAGCGGAGGATCCCCTACCATCTTGCCGGCAAGCAGAAGGAGGGGATCCAAGAGACGCGGGGGAATGGAAACAGGTCCCTGCCCGGGGTGGCAGGCAAATCCCCTCCTGGCCTCCCCCACCTTCCCAGCTGCCCCTACACAACAGATACGGGGCTCTGGGAGTTGAGGGCCAGGCAAGCGGGGAGGGAGGTGAAGGCGAAGGTCCAGCCAGGGGGTTGCCGAGGGCCAGTCAGGCAACCTCACGGATTACGACTGCCCCTGTTAAGAAAAAAAGGAGGGTAATTGTGGTGGGTGATTCCCTCCTGCGGGGAACTGAGGGCCCGATCTGCCATCCGGACCCATCCCACAGGGAAGTCTGCTGCCTTCCTGGGGCCCGGCTTAGGGACGTTACTAGGAAACTCCCCGATCTGGTAAGGCCCTCCCATTATTACCCGCTGCTGGTTGTACGGGTTGGCAGTGATGACATTACAGAGAGAAGTCCTAAAGCAATCAGGAGGGACTTCAGGGCACTGGGGCGATTGGTCGCAGCATCAGGAGCGCAAGTAGTATTTTCCTCAATCCCATCAGTGGCAGTTAAGAGTGCTGAAAGGACTGGGAAAACTCACCTGATTAACAGGTGGCTCAGAGGCTGGTGCCATTGGTGGAATTTTGGGTTTCTCGATCATGGGGAGGTTTACACAGCACCGGGCCTGCTGGCGGCTGATGGAGATCAGCTGTCTCCAAAGGGGAAAAGGATTCTCACCCATGAGTTGGTGGGACTCGTTGAGAGGGCTTTAAACTAGGTTTGAAGGGGGAAGGGGATATAAATGGGCCCGCTAGTGAGGAGCCCTGGGGCAGCATGGCAACATTGGGGGTGAAATCGATAGCCCGGCTCAAGTGCATGTACACCAATGCACGTAGCATGGGCAACAAACAGGAGGAGCTGGAAGCCCTTGTGCAGCAGGATGGCTATGACATAGTCGCCATCACAGAAACGTGGTGGGACAACTCTCATGACTGGAGTGCTGCACTGGATGGCTGTCAGCTCTTCAGAAGGGATAGGCAGGGAAGGAGAGGCGGTGGGGTGGCTCTGTATGTTAGGGAGTGTTTTGACTGTATCGAGCTCGACAGTGGTGATGATAAGGTCGAGTGCTTCTGGGTAAGGATGAGGGGGAAGGCCAACAAGGCGGATGTCCTGTTGGGAGCCTGTTACAGACCACCCAACCAGGATGAAGAGGTACATGAAGTGTTCTACAAGCAGCTGGCAGAAGTCTTGCAATCGGCAGCCCTTGTATTTGTGGGGGACTTGAACTTTCCGGACATCTGCTGGAAATACAACACAGCAGAGAGGCAACAGTCTCGGAAGCTCCTGGAGCGTGTGGAGGATAACTTTGTGACGCAGCTGGTAAGCGAGCCTACCAGGGGAGGTGCCTCGCTTGACCTGCTGTTCACAAACACAGAAGGACTTGTGGGAAATGTCGAGGTCGGAGGCCGTCTCGGGCTTAGCGACCACGACATGATAAAGTTCTCAATTTTGGGTGATGCTAAGCGGAGGGGCACCAAAACTATTACCATGGACTTCCGGAGGGCAGACTTTGCCCTCTTCAGGACCCTGGTTGGGAAAGTCCCTTGGGAGGCGGTCCTGAAGGGCAAAGGGGTCCAGGAAGGCTGGGCCCTCTTCAAGAAGGAAGTCTTAAGGGCGCAGGAGCGGGCTGTCCCCGTGTGTCGTAAGACCAACCGGAGGGGAAATCGACCGGCCTGGCTGAATAGGGAGCTTTTGCGGGGACTCAGGGAAAAAAGGAGAGTCTACCGCCTTTGGCAGAAGGGGCGGGCAGCTCAGGAGGAGTACAGGGATCTTGTTAGGTCCTGCAGGGAGGAAATTAGAAAGGCAAAAGCCCAGCTAGAACTCAATCTGGCCAGTGCTGTAAAAGACAATAAAAAATGCTTTTATAAGTACATCAGCAATAAAAGGAGAGCCAAGGAGGATCTCCATTCTTTGCTGGATGTGGGGGGGAACATTGTCACCGAGGACAAGGAAAAGGCTGAAGTACTTAACGCCTTCTTTGCCTCTGTGTTCAACAGCCAGACCGGTCATCCCCAGGGTACTCAGGCCCTTGAGCAAGAGGATAGGGATAGGGACCAGAATGGAGCCCTCATAGTCCAGGAGGAAGCAGTTAATGACCTGCTATGCCACCTGGACGCTCACAAGTCTATGGGGCCGGATGGGATCCACCCAAGAGTACTGAGGGAGCTGGCAGAGGAGCTTGCCAAGCCACTTTCCATCATCTATCAACAGTCCTGGTTAACAGGGGAGGTCCCTGATGACTGGAGGCTTGCCAATGTGACGCCCATCTACAAGAAGGGCCGGAAGGAGGACCCGGGGAACTACAGGCCTGTCAGCCTGACCTCGGTGCCGGGGAAGATTATGGAGAGGTTCATCTTGAGTGAACTCAAGAGGCAAGTGCAGGTCAACCAGGGGATCAGACCCAGCCAGCATGGGTTCATGAAAGGCAGGTCCTGCTTGACCAACCTGATCTCCTTCTATGACCTGGTGACCCGCCTGGTAGATGATGGAAAGGCTGTGGATGTCATCTACCTCGACTTTAGCAAAGCTTTTGACACCGTCTCGCATAATATCCTCCTCGGGAAGCTGGCAGCTCACGGCTTAGACAGGCATACTCTTCGCTGGGTAAAGAACTGGTTGGGTGGCCGAGCCCAGAGAGTAGCGATAAATGGTGTTAAGTCCAGCTGGCGGCCGGTCACGAGCGGTGTTCCCCAGGGCTCTGTTTTAGGGCCAGTCTTGTTCAATATCTTTATCAATGATCTGGATGAGGGGATCGAGTGCACCCTCAGTAAGTTTGCAGACGACACCAAATTGGGTGGGAGTGTCGATCTGCTCGAGGGTAGGATGGCCCTGCAGAGGGACCTGGACAGACTGGATCGATGGGCCGTGGCCAACTGTATGAGGTTCAACAAGGCCAAGTGCCGGGTCCTGCACTTGGGTCACAACAACCCCATGCAACGCTACAGGCTTGGGGAGGAGTGGCTGGAAAGCTGCCTGGCCGAAAAGGACCTGGGGGTGTTAGTAGATAGCCGGCTGAACATGAGCCAGCAGTGTGCCCAGGTGGCCAAGAAGGCCAACAGCATCCTGGCTTGTATCAGGAATAGTGTGGCCAGCAGGAGCAGGGAGGTGATTGTGCCCCTGTACTCAGCACTGGTGAGGCCGCACCTGGAATACTGTGTTCAGTTTTGGGCCCCTCACTACAAGAAAGACATTGAGGTGCTGGAGCGTGTTCAGAGGCGGGCAACGAAGCTGGTGAAGGGTCTGGAGAACAAGTCTTATGAGGAGCGGCTGAGGGAACTGGGGTTGTTTAGCCTGGAAAAGAGGAGGCTGAGGGGAGACCTTATCGCTCTCTACAACTACCTGAAAGGAGGTTGTAGTGAGGTGGGTGTTGGTCTCTTCTCCCAAGTAGCTAGCGATAGGACGAGAGGAAATGGGCTTAAGCTGCGCCAGGGGAGGTTTAGACTGGAAATTAGGAAAAATTTCTTTACGGAAAGGGTGGTCAGGCATTGGAACAGGCTGCCCAGAGAGGTGGTGGAGTCACCATCCCTGGAGGCGTTTAAAAAACGGGTAGATGTGGCACTTCGGGATATGGTTTAGTCTGGTCTACCCTTGATTAGTCTAGAGTGGGCTTGGTAGTGTAGGTTAATGGTTGGACTGGATGATCTTAAAGGTCTTTTCCAACCTAGATGATTCTATGATTCTATGATCTATCAGCAGTCCTGGTTAACAGGGGAGGTCCCTGATGACTGGAGGCTTGCCAATGTGATGCCCATCTACAAGAAGGGCTGGAAGGAGGATCCGGGGAACTACAGGCCTGTCAGCCTGACCTCGGTGCCAGGGAAGATTATGGAGCGGTTCATCTTGAGTGAACTCAACAGGCAAGTGCAGGTCAACCAGGGGATCAGGCCCAGCCAGCATGGGTTCATGAAAGGCAGGTCCTGCTTGACCAACCTCATCTCCTTCTATGACCTGGTGACCCGCCTGGTAGATGATGGAAAGGCTGTGGATGTCATCTACCTGGACTGCAGCAAAGCCTTTGACACCGTCTCCCACAATATTCTCCTTGGGAAGCTGGCAGCTCATGGCTTGGACAGGCGTACTCTTTGCTGGGTAAAAAACTGGTTGGGTGGCCGAGCCCAGAGAGTAGTGGTGAATGGAGTTAAGTCCAGTTGGCAGCCGGTCACGAGTGGTGTTCCCCAGGGCTCTGTTTTGGGGCCAGCCTTGTTTAATATCTTTATCAATGATCTGGATGAGGGGATTGAGTGCGCCCTCAGTAAGTTTGCAGATGACACCAAGCTGGGTGGGAGTGTCGATCTGCTGGAGGGTAGGATGGCCCTGCAGAGGGACCTGGACAGGCTGGACCGATGGGCCGAGGCCAACTGTATGAGGTTCAACAAGGCCAAGTGCCGGGTCCTGCACTTGGGTCACAACAACCCCATGCAGTGCTACAGGCTTGGGGAAGAGTGGCTGGAAAGGCTGCCTGGCTGAAAAGGACCTGGGGGTGTTGGTTGACAGCTGGCTGACCATGAGCCAGCAGTGTGCCCAGGTGGCCAAGAAGGCCAACAGCATCCTGGCTTGTATCAGGGATAGTGTGGCCAGCAGGAGCACGGAGGTGATTGTGCCCCTGTACTCGGTGCTGCTGAGGCCGCACCTGGAATACTGTGTCCAGTTTTGGGCCCCTCAATACAAGAAGGACATTGAGGTGCTGGAGCGTGTCCAGAGAAGGGCAACGAAGCTGGTGGTGAAGGGTCTGGAGCACAGGGCTGAGGGAACTGGGATTGTTTAGTGTGGAGAAGAGGAGGCTGAGGGGAGACCTTATCGCTCTCTACAACTGCCTGAAAGGAGGTTGTAGTGAGGTGGGTGTTGGTCTCTTCTCCCAAGTAGTCAGCGATAGGACGAGAGGAAATGGGCTCAAGCTTCGCCGGGGAGGTTTACGTTGGATATTAGGAAAAATTTCTTCACGGAAAGGGTGGTCAAGCATTGGAACAGGCTGCCCAGAGAGGTGGTGGAGTCACCATCCCTGCAGGTGTTCAAAAAACGGGTAGATGTGGCACTCTGGGACGTGGTTTAGTCTACTCTACCCTTGATTGGTTTAGTGTGGACTTGGTAGTGTAGGTTAATGGTTGGACTGGATGATCTTAAAGGGCTTTTCCAATCTAAACAATTCTATGATTCTATATTTGATGTACTGTCTCTAGTTCTTTACGTCTGAGCAAACTGACACATCAAGTTTCTCAGACTGCAAAAGTTAATTCAGTGAATTTCATTCATTTAAATCTGGCCTTAACACACCAGATTTATATTTAAAACATAGACTTTCTTTGGGGGTTTGCTACAAACCACATTCTCAGCTGATATAAAGGTAACCTAACTTCACTGCAATAACTAAGAAAATCTTAACATTAGGGAACTCCTATGTGTCTTTACCTGTGGTTGCAGTCTTTGTTGACTTGGATGTTGTTGTATTTGCTGCATTCTTGGTGTCCTTATCTTTCTCTTCCACTCGAGACTTCACTTCTGGATTAGAGATATTTTTGGTTGCCTTTTCCACAGACTCCTTCTTTTTTGGAGAAGTTGTTTTGGAAATTTTGTCTAAAGATTCTTTTACAGCTGTTTTTGGTGAAGCCACTTGTTTTGATTTAGCATCACTTTTTTTAACAGGAGACGATGACTTGGTCTTAGTACCCTGCTTTTTTGTCTTTGTCTTTTCTTTGAGGTCCTTCTTCAAAGGCTTACCCAAATTCTGATCGATGGGCAAAGTCTCTGGATCAACCATGGAAACATCAGGGTGCCTAGGGGAAGGGCTGTGATCCTGCATCGGGAAGGGTGGCGGGTCAATTTGTTTGTACATAATTGTCTTGTCCGTCGGAATGGTTTCTGACTCATCTTCTGAGTCAATGTTAGCATCTGCAGTGATGGAAGGGCATTCCTCAGTCTCGGGGGGAACATCTGAATCAGTCTGAGATGGGGCAGATTCACTCACGGATGTGGGAGGGGTTTCATCACACTGCTGCCCTTGCTGCTTTCCCCCAGAAGGTGGCTGGGCTCCCCCAGATTGAGTTAATGGCTTCTCTTGATTTTGAGACTGTTCTTCACTTGCAAACCACTCAAGGGGATTTGGGTTGATAAATGAGGGTGAAAGTTCAGTTTTAGGATGTTTATATTCACAGGAGGACACAAGGCATAAGTCAACATCTTGATGGAATTCTGCTAACGATTTTCCTGGAGTAAAATGTGCACTTGCTTCATAGAAATAGCTAGTAGCTTTGGATGACCTGGTGGTTTTCCCAGTTGTCTCAAATGAGTAATCAGTGGCTTCAGGTGTGCTGGTGACTTTCCCTGTTGTCTCATAGGAGTAATCCATAGCATCAAGTGATCTGGTAGCTTTCCCAATTCTCTCATAGGAATAATCTGTGACTCCTGGTGACCTTGTGGTTTTCCCTGTCATCTCATAAGAATAATCTGTGGCCTCAGGTGACCTTGTGGTTTTCCCTGTCATCTCATAAGAATTATCTGTGGCCTCAGGTGACCTAGTAGCTTTCCCTGTTATCTCATAGGAATAATCTGTGGCCTGAGGTGATCTAGATTTTGCAACTGCCTCACAGGAGTAGCTAATATCCTCTGGTGACCTAGTAGTTTTCTCTGTGGCCTTGTAAGAATAACTAAGTTCTTCTGGTGACCTGTTGCTTTTCTCTGAATCTTCTTTTTCTGGGCTGATTAAAGGTTCTGAACTGTGCTTTGTTAGGGGTACCTGGTAACCAAATGCTTCGACAGAGGACACTTGCAGCGACAATGAAGATGTGTGACTAGCTGACACCGCTTCTGTGATTGCAGGAGGTGAATTTGGAAAACTAGGAGAGTACAGAGGAGAAGATTCCCTTGGAGTTAGTGGAGACAGGTCAGACTTTGGTGACAGCTTTTCTCCTAGGCTCTGCACCTTTTCTGAGGTAAAAGAAGAATGTAGTGACATATCTCTGGGTGGAACAGCACCTGAAAAAGTTTCTTCTGGTAGTGGTGAAGTTAACTGGGAAGGTGTATGAGCTGATGAAGTTGAGGATGAAGCTTCAATTTGAGAAACTGAAATAATTTCTGAAATATCCTTCTCCTGAGAGTAAGATGACTGCTCCATAGGGGAAATCTTCTGTGCAAAAGTAGGCTCCTGTATATCTGAAGGGCTATAATCTACTTCTGTTGGTCCATTTTCAGATATATGGTATATACTAGTGCCTACAGTAGGATAGTCTGGAGATTGCCTACTAAAGTCCATTGCTAAAGACTGCTCAGGGGACTCCTGACCAAATTCTACTGACATAGTTGACTGCTCAGGAGATCTGTGATCATGCACCAGGGTTCTTGATTTTGTGGTTTTGGGTGAGAAATCTGGTGGAGAAATTGACATGGGCCTTGGACACTCTTCTTTAGATGGAGACATGTCTGTTTCCTGAAAAGTTGTTGGTGTTTGTACAACTGACACTGAAAGGGAATCATCAACTTCAGTAGAGTGGGGAGATCCAACCTCAGCATGCAAAGAAGGAGATACATCATCAGTAGTTGGTTCTGGAAATGAACTAGTAGCAACAGATGCTGTAGAAACAGAAGCTACTCCTTCTATATGGGAATAGGTGTCTTCTGCTACTACCTCATCAACTGGAGTTGCAGACTTGTCAGAAACAGTGCCTTCAGAAATTGACATTTTGGTGTCTTCTTTTAAGGAACCGAACTGACTGATATCTATTTGAGTAGGTGAGAGATCACCTGCTAACTTCCGCTCATCCAAGACCAGTGAAGACTGGGAAATGCTGGGTTCTGTATCCTCCATTTTCCTTTCTAAGCTGAAGCCTTCCTTAATTACCATAAAGTCCATGCTTTTTTCATCTTGTTTTTCTTGGAAAAGGCCCACAGAGCTGGCTTCAGAAGCTGGGCTCATCTGAACAGGTGATTTTTCTTTTTCAGGTTTCCCCTCAGAAGGACTTCCATGATCTCTGTTGGGAAACTTTACATCAGCACTCAAAAATGTATCATAAGTGGTCTCTGAACCTATCAGTGGTGGACTCCGCAGAGGCGAGAGAACCTTTTCAATAGGAGATTCTGAATCTGGCACAGGCTCATCCATAGGGCTTATTCTGGGTTTTGCAGATTCATCTTTGACTTCACTGAGTTCAAAGCTAACAGGAGCTTCTGTTGACTTTTCACTGGTTTCAGAGGGAAGCTGACTGGATTTTTCATCAGTGGGAGACTGATAATAAGGTGTGTGGCCAGCACTACCAGCAGCAGACTGTGAGGGAGATGCTACTTCTAACGTTTTATCTTCAGGGCTTGCACAGTGCTCTTTGGCAACTTCTTGATATACATCAGGCAATGTAGCAATGGGGACAGGCTCAGCTGAGACCTTGATCTCATTGGGAGTGAGTGAAAAGTTCACACTACGTTCACTCAGTGGTGTTTTGGCAACAGGTGATGGAGGGGACAAACTCTCAGCTGGACTCTTGATTGGACTATGTTTTCCACCATCTTCTGGATAGGGTTCTTTCATTTCTAATTTGGCAGTGCCTTGGATTTCACTTCCTTTTTGCCAATATACATCTTGGAATGCAGATTTGCAGAATTTGTCTTCCTCTAATGAAGAAGGTGGTGAGATAGTAGAAGCTGAGGCATTATAGTCTTTACCTTCTGTGGCCTCTGTTTTGGATCCTTCTGATAATCCATTAAAAGCATCCGGAAGTGGAGAAAGTTTAGGTCTAGAAAATTCTTGAGAGTACAGTGATGTCTCATATTTGGTAATGTTCATATACTCTTGAGAAGGTGACTCACTTTCCTCATTGTTAATTTCATCACTCATGACATCCCGGGGTGTAGACATTTCATCCATTGGAGTTGGTTCACTGGATATTTCAATGGTAGACTGTGTATAACCTGAAGTAGCAGTGAATTCCTCAGGTTGATCTTCTCTATCTTCTTCATCAGAAACAGTGGCTTCACTTTCTGAACCACCAGGTAATGTTTCATCATGGATAGAAGAGGCCGGTTCAACTGCTGGAGACTGAGGCTCTGAGCGTTTTGTTGGTGTAATTATGAGTAGGCCATATTTATCTTCAACTTCACCAGCTTCTGCAGCTTTGTCTACCACAGCCATCACGTAATCTTCTTCAGCTTCTATTTTTTCAGTCTCCTCTTCATCTCTGATGTCTTCTGCTTTGTCTTCCTCCTCTTCTTCAGTCTCTTCAGTTTCTGCCTTTTCTACTGCTTCTTCCCTGTCTTCCTCAGCCCGTTCATCTGATGCCTCATCATCTGCCTTTTCAATATAATTTTTGGCTTTAATGTTAGCATCTGCTTCAGCCATTATTTCTTCTGAAGTCTCTTCCATTTTTCTTGCTTCCTCCATATATGGTTTTGTGGTGTCCAGTGGTGTCTTTTCTTCCTCATCTTCACCTTGTTCTTCAGCTTCTTCTGTCTCTGCCTTTTCCTCATAATCTCCTGCTTCATAGGATTCTTCCAAGCCAGTTCCCTCATCTTCAAACTTTTCATTGTCATCAACCCTGTGCTTTTCCACAGGTTCCAATTCTTCGGGTGTTTGTTCACACTCACCCTCAGCCTCTGTGGTAGTTATGCCTTCATCAGAGGACTCGGCAGGTCCTTCATTATCTGATTTTTCTTTTTGGACTTCAAAGGCCTCTTTTTGTTCTGTGCCAGTGAGTTTCAGTTCATCTTCTATAAGTGCAACTTGAGGTTTTGTTTCTTTTATTGTTTCTACTTCTTCAGCTTTTAATTCCTCAAAATCCTTTGTTAAATCCTCTGGTGAAGACATAAGGGATCTCTCCACTTCAAGTTCTTTTCCACTAGCTGTAATTTCTTCAGCTGCTACAGTTGGGGCGGTGGCTCCAACTGCTGCAAGAGCAGCTTGCACTCCACTGACTTTGATCTCCTTCTTCACAGTCTTAATTTTTCCTTTTTCCTTTGGCTTTCCAGCAGGTACTGCTTCTTTTTTAGCAGGTTCCTCCTTCTTTCGTGGTTTAGGCTTTGCTGCTGGCTTTTTGACTTCAGTCAAAGGAGCAGCTGTCTTCTTTGTTTCTTTAGGAACCTTTTTTATGTCCTTTTTGGCTTCTTTTTCTTCCTTCTTAATTTCCTTCTTATCTTCTTTTTTACCTTCTTTTTTAGCTTCCTTTAGAGCTTCTTTCTTTACTTCCTTCTTAGTTTCCTTCTTCTCTTCCTTTTTCACCTCTTTTTTAACTTCTTGCTTGATCTCTTCTTTTTTGGGTTTTTCCTCTTTCTTGATGGGTGTTTTCTCCTCTTTTTTAGAAACCTCTTTCTTTGGTTTTTCTTTTTCCTCTTTCTTTTCTTCAGGTTTTGCTTTGACTTCCTTTTTCACTGGCTTCTCCTTTGCTACTTTTGGTTTTACATCTGTAGCTTGTTTTTCAGGAGTTTCGGATTTTACTAATTGCTCTTCTTTATTTGTTATGTCTTTTTCTGCCACTATAGGTTTCATCTCGACTTTTGCTGGTTTCTCTTTTTTAACTGGAACTTTTTCTTTACTTTCCAATTTTTGAAGCTTTTCTGGTGCTGGACTAGGCTTTGCAGGCTCTGGTGTTTCTTCTTTAGATTCCTTTCTGACAGGCTTGCTTGGTGGTGTCTTTGCAGCAGGCTTCAGACTCTCCTTGCTGTCTGTTCGTTGTTTCAACTTTGCTTGTTTCACAGCTGGACTAGCAATGTTCCCAGTTAGGTCTTTTTGTGTAACCATTGGTTGTTTAAGGAAGTCTAAGTGTTTGAGTTTTTCTAGTCCTTCTAGAATATTATATTGGGTGCTGTTTCCAGGAAACAGAACTCGGATTATTTTTTCTGCAGGATTAGCTGGATGCCACACAATCAGGGATGAGACAGAGGTGAAATAGGATAATGGAATGTCTAGTTCTTGGACATTTGGTAGCAGGAATTCAGCTTTATCTTTGCTAGTACCACTCCACTGTTGCATAAAATATTGCATCTCTCTGCTATTTTTGACAGGATTAAGCACATACATCTCAAGTTTTCCAACTCCCATTTTCTGAAATAAAATGATGGGGTCAATGGTATTTCCTACATTTCTGAAAAGAGGTTCTGGTTTCATAGACAATTTATGTAAATACTGGAGAGTAAAACAAGCTTCTTCTACACTCCTTTTTACTCTAAAGTTAGGATCCAGGTTCTTCAGGTTCTCAGGTACATTAAGGAATACAACTCCTAAATCGGGTGAGATCAGATTCTTCATCCATTCGCTGTTGGTAGTAGACCCTTGGGACTGTTCCTCTTCTAATTCAGCTATCTTTCGCTGAAACATGCTATTGATTCCTGGCAGGTTATCATCTCCAATGTGAGTGAGTAGAATGGAATCTACCCTGTCCAAGTGACGGATAAGTTTCCAAAAACAAGATTTTCTTTCAGATCCTCCATTGATAAGCATGTTGAATCCATTCACTGCAAACAACGCAGAGTCCCCTCTTCCACCTGGGAAAATATAACAGCAGGGTTTGGAGAGTTTCAAGAAGCCTCCTGAAGTTGGAGGTTCCAAAATGTCAAAGGGTGATGGCACTTCTACTGATTCTGACAGATACTCTGTGAATTCAGAGAGTCCTTCCATTTCGGGCAATATGGAAGCTGAGTTGAGTTTAATGTTAATAAAGTCTTGAAGGTTGTGTCTGTCAAGGTTGGAATTTTTCCAGTCTCCTTCCTCAGGGCAGAAAAGAGTTAAGCTGGCTTTGTTGGCAGGGTGTGTGGTGCTCAATAATTCACCAATCTAGGGTTGTGAAACAAAAACACAAGAAGATGCATGTAAATTCATTTTTTTAATAATTAATGTCAGAACATATTTCCTGATCTGATAGATAAAACCTTTTTCATTCCCTTCTGTACTGTTGAGTACCTGTCCCAGGAGCTAAAGGAACCTGTTAGCAAAAATAGTTTACTACTGTATTTTTTTAAATACAAAGGAGCAGCTTATGAGGAAAGGTCCCTTCCTCATTGCCCAAAGGAGGAAAGTACCCCAAGGTTCCCCCTTCCCTCCTCCACTGTCCTGGTTTTGGCTGGGATAGAGTTAATTTTCTTCCTAGGAGCTGGCATAGTGCTGTGGTTTGGATTTAGGATGAGAAGAATGTTGATAACACCCTGATGGTTTAGTTGTTGCTCAGTACTGCTTATGCCAGTCAAGGACTTTTCAGCTTCCCATGCTCTGCCAGGGGCACAAGAAGCTGGGAGGGGGCACAGCCAGAACAGTTGATCCCAACTGCCCCAAGGGCTATTCCATACCATACGGCATCATGGGCAGTATAGAAACTGGGGGGGGTTGGCTGGGGAGCAGCGATTGCTGCTCGGGAACTGTCTGGGTATCGGTTGACGGGTGGTGAGCAATTGCATTGTGCATCACTTGCTTTGGTTATTATTATAATTATTATCATTATTATATTGTTATTATTATCATTACTGCTTTACTTTATTTCAATGATTAAACTGTTCTTATCTCAACCCAGGAGTGTTTCTCACTCTTACTCCTCCGATTCTCTCCCCCATCCCATCGGGGTAGGGGGAGTGAGCGAGCGGCTGCGTGGTGCTTAGTTGCTGGCTGGGGTTAAATCAGGATATCCACCCTTTATAGGAGGACAGTACAAGCTTTTATATTTAGAGGGGATGAGGACTATGAGGCTAATGCTGCCAGAGCTGCCACTATCTTGGCCATTGGCTCATGAGTCTCCCTGCTGCCCCTGCCAATCCAGAAGACCCAGCCAAATATCTAAGGGAAACAGCATATCCTCTTAATAAGCAGAGAATAACTGCAGCTCAGAGGAGGCCAACATCCTCCCAGGGCAGCTGCCTTCCTCACCCCCTCCTCATACAAGATGTATTCCACGACACCATCATTACTACACTTCTTTCTGCAGGCTGGCTCCTGACTCCCAGATTAGCATGACTGACTGCAGGACAGTTTTCCAGAACAGTAAGAAATGGTTTATTGCATGAAAAATCCAAACAGTTGCAAGTTTTGTATTTGTGAGATTGTGAGGTACATATATTTTTATATGTTACATTGTGCTGGATTTGGCTGGGACAGAGTTAATTTTCTTCCCAGTAGCTAGTATGTGGCTGTGTTTTGGATTTGTGCTGGAAACAGTGTTGGTAACACAGGGATGTTTTAGCTATTGCTGAGCAGGGCTTACACAGTCAAGGCCTTTTCTGCTCCTCACCCCACCCCACCAGCGAGCAGGCTGGGGGGCACAAGGAGCTGGGAGGGGACACAGCCGGGACAGCTGACCCCAACTGACCAAAGGGATGTCCCACACCGTATGACGTCATGCTCAGCACATAGAGCTGGGGGAAGAAGGAGGAAGGGGGGACATTCAGAGTGATGGCGTTTGTCTTCCCAAGTCACCGTTACGCGTGATGGAGCCCGGCTTTCCTGGAGGTGGCTGAACACCTGCCTGCCCATGGGAAGCAGTGAATGAATTCCTTGCTTTGCTTTGCTTGTGTGTGCGGCTTTTGCTTTCCCTGTTACACTGTCTTTATCTCAACCCACGAGTTTTCTCACTTTTACCCTTCTGATTTTCTCCCCCATCCCACTGGAGGGGGTGTGAGCGAGCATCTGTGTGGTGCTTAGTTGCCAGCTGGGGTTAAACCATCACAAATATATATAAAAATACCTATTATATCATATTATTCAATATATGATATATTTATAATGCTTTTTATATATATAGTTTTATAAATAAAAATATAAACTCAGGAATAAAGAAAGAGCCAGAAAAAAGTGTTAAGGTTAAAAATGCTCTTGTCATTATTTTGATTTTAAACTCATGGACCACAAAAGTGAAAATCTGGAATAACTCCATTCATTTTTGACAGTGTTTGATAACATGTTAGTACCAAAACCAGCTACTGAAAGACAGACACAGAAAACAAAAGGTTCTGTGCCATAGTATGAAGAGCAAATATTTGGTGGTTCCAGATTAGTACACAAAGAAACATGGAAAAAGTATGATATATTTTATACCTTCTCCCAGTTCCACAGCTGGGGGAGTTTTCTCACTTTTACCCTTCTGATTCTCTCCCCCATCCCACTGCGGGGGGGGCAGGTGAGCGAGCGGCTTTGTGGTGCTTGGTTGCTGGCTGGGGTTAAACCACGACATGGGCTAATGAATATACTGGGCCAAGGTTTGGGGTTAGTCCTATCCAGTTTATATTATACCATATTTGGATTGCTGTTTCATACTCCTAAATTCTGACTTTCTTTGCTCCTAAAAGTTGGCACACATAATGCAGACAATGTTAAGCCACTGGTAGCGCAGGCAAATGAAACACTGGAGAAAAATTATTCGAGACATATATCATATTTGTTAGGAATAGCGAATTCAGGAATGCCTTAGTAAAGGCTTTAATGGATTTCCATTTCAAATGGTGACACAAAGGATATCATAGAATCGTTTAGGTTGGAAAAGACCTTTAAGATCATCCAGTCCAACCAATTAACCTAACATTACCAAGTCCACCACTAAACCAGTTAAGGGGAGAGTAGCAATTCCATGTTTCCTGGCTTATCAACAGTTCCGTTGCTTACGTTATTTGATAACACAGAGATGTAACCGCTCATTCTATTCTCTGGATTCAAAGTCAATCTGGGAGCAAAGAAATGTATCCGTGAACCTGATCAACTTTTCAAGCACTGAGATACATCTGTTGAGGAATCCTCAAATTTTAAAGATGTTACAGCTGGTGAAGGTAAACAAGAAGTTGGCTGCTCAGAGAAAATACAAGATTGTTTCATACCCTGGACCACAAAGGTAAAAAAGAAAGGTTTTCCTCTGCTAGCTGTTGTTGCAGAGGCAGTGGAATGGGACATCTTCAATCTTCTGGCATGGGAGAAGTTGAAAACAACACTTTTAGGCCTTGCCTGCAGGGAGTTCTGCAAGCTAGAGATGGATTTCTGAATAAGACTTCATAAGATTATACCTCAAAGAGTATTTACTTATTTGTAAGCACATCCCATGACCATAGTTCAGGTTTGGTCCAGTGAAATAAAAATGGACAGAGACCAGAAATACCAACTTTACTATAATATTCATCAAATGGTACATGTTTATGGGTCAGGACAGCACGGGAATTATTTCTTCTAATCACTAGTTAACAAACCACTAACCACTTTTTTCTAGCCCTTTCTTAGAATAAACTAGACTAGACTAGACTGTTTCAGTTGGCAGGGACCTACAGCCATCATCTAGTCCAACTGCCTGAGCACTTCAGGGCTGACCAAAAGCTAAAGCATGTTGTTAAGGGCATTGTCCAAAGGCCTCAAACACTGACAGGCTTGGGGCATCCACCACATCTCTAGGAAGCCTGTTCCAGTGTTTGACCACCCTCTCCATAAAGAAAAGCTTCTTAACGTCCAGTCTGAACCTCCCCTGGCACAGCCTTGAACCATTCCCCCGCGTCCTGGCACTGGATCCCAGGGAGAAGAGCTCAGCACCTCCCTCTCCACTTCCCCTCCTCAGGAAGCTGGAGAGAGCAATGAGGTCGCCCCTCAGACTCCTTTTCTCCACTCTAGACAAGCCCAGAGTCCTCAGCCACTCCTCACAGGACATGCCTTCCAGCCCTGTCACCAGCTCTGTTGCCCTCCTCTGGATGCATTCAAGGACCTTCACATCCTTCTTAAATTGTGGGGCCCAGAACTGCACGCAGTACTCAAGGTGAGGCTGTGCCAATGCTGAATACAGCAGGATCATCACCTCTTTTAACCGGCTGGTTATGCTGTGTTTGATGCACCCCAGGATGCAGTTTGCCCTCCTGGCTGCCAGGGCACACTGCTGACTCCTGTTGAGCCTGCTGTCACCCAGCACCCCCAGACCCCTTTCTGCAGGGCTGCTCTCCAGCCACTGCTCTCCCAATCCATACCTGTGACCAGCGTTACTCTGTCCCAGGTGCAGAATCCAGCATTTGGACTTGTTAAATTTCATCCCATTAATCATTGCCCAATGCTCCAATCTATCCAGATCCCTCCGCAAGGCCTCCTGTCCCTGGAGAAAGTCAACAGCACCTCCCAGTTTGGTATCATCAGCAAACTTGCTAATGGTGCATTCAACTCCTGCATCCAGATCACTGATAAAAATATTGAACAGGACTGGCCCTAGAACTGAGCCCTGAGGAACATCGCTGGTGACCGGTCACCAGCCAGATGCAGCCCCGTTCACTACAACCCTCTGAGCCCTGCCCTTCAGCCACTTCTTCACTCAGAGCCACGTGAACCTGCTCTTCCCACAGCTGGACAACTTGTCCAGAAGGATGCTGTGAGGAACAGCATCAAAAGCCTTACGAAAATCCAGAAAAAGTACATCCACCACCTTCTCTTCATCCACTAGGCGGGTGACCTTACCAGAGAAGGAGATCAAATTAGTTAGACAGGACTTTCCCTTTGTGAACTGTGCCTGATGATTGCATTGTTCTTTAAATGCCTTTCAATAGCACCCAGTATGATCCTCTCCATAATGTTTCCAGGAACTGAGGTTAGACTCACAGGTCTGTAGTTCCCTGGGTCTTCCCTCATGCCCTTCTTGTAAATTGGAATAACATTGGCTAGCTTCCAGTCAGCGGGGACCTCCCCAGACTCCCAAGACCTTTGGTAGATGATCGAGAGGGGTCCTGCCGTAACATCCGCTAGCTCCTTCAGTACCCTGGGATGAATCCCATCAGGCCCCATGGACTTGTGAAAATTCAGCTGATACAGCTGGTCCCTCACAATTTCAGTGTCCACAAATGGAAAGTCACTGTTCCCACACTTGTGGTCCTCTGACTCAGAGGACCGGGCAGCCCGAGGTCTGTCAGTATTATTAAAGACTGAAATTTTTTCTAACCTTTTTTCCGATTTGTAGACCACCTAAAAATTTCCCATTAATGGGACTCTAAAAAATGTCACATACACAGGCTGCAGTATGGCAAATATGATCTTTCTTCGCTTTTGTGAAATCTTTTAGAAGCAGTGGGAGCCCAAGGTTTCAGTGATCATAAGCTGGAAGCCAACCCTTTAAAACAGCCATGTTGGCTGGCTGGTGAGCATGCTGCCAGCAGCAGAGACAAGCCAAGTGGGCTTTACTTGGAGACCATGGGAGTACATCCTGCATGCCCACCACTGCAGCAATCCCTCAGCAGCTCATAGCCAACCACCACTGCTTTGCTTTCCAGCCAAAGGTTTGGCTTCCTAACTGTAATGGTAGGATTTGCCCCTGGTTTTGCATGTAGTCATAAAGTAATTATGTGTCGCTAATTAGCTAGTGATGCAAGGAGCTCAGGTTTGCAATTTCACAGAAAAGTAACTGCGAACAGACAGTGACTTTTAGGCGTCACGCACATTTCAGAGAGCAGGAATCCAGTTCTTTCCCCAACCCTACAACCATATGTTGAACAAAGAGGCTTTGAGAAAAGGATCAAATGGATACAATAAGGTCACACTGGAGCTCATGCAAACTTTGCTTTTTCAGTGCTGAACTTTCAAATCTCACTCCACTGAAATGCTCCTAATTAATTTTGGAAACTAAATACCTAGGGATGCAGCCATATAGTTTATTTAAATATATATTTTACACAGCAGACAAATTAAGTGTGACAGCTTGTTTACTATGGGTTCCTGCCCTATGGGAGCTTTCAGACACAGTACATTAAGCAAGACAGCAAAACAACAAGTCATGAAAGGAACAGAATTAAATATTGGTATACTTCATACTTATATTTTTGGTATGTAAAAATCACAAGATTTACAGATTTCACTAGCAAAATTTTAAACACTACAGTAAAGAATCCAAGCAGGTAGGTGGTGCAAAATCTACAGCCATTCCAACAGATAGCCTCTGTCTTATTTAATGTCACCTATTACTTAGCTGCCACCAGGCAAAAACCTGGTGTCAAATTCAATTTGACTGCTTTGTATGTGCACCTCAGATAAATAAGCTGTATATTTTAAACACAACACTATCTCCTTCCATTGTCAAAATGTTCCTTGGTTTTCTGTTTCTCAAAGTTACAGTTTAATTCCCCAAATTAAAATGTAATTCCTTTGTTAAGCAATTTACATCAAAACTAAAGTAAATTAAATATCTTGAAAGCAAGCCTATAATGAAGAGTAAAGAGCATCAGCATTAGTTAGCCAATGCTAACTCTAACAACACAGAGGGCCATTTTTAGTCTTCTAAAAACCTGTGCCATCACATGACAATGTATGGAAGACACTTTTCTGAACACACCTCTTGATCTGTGAAGATCTCAATGAAGTTCTGGAAGGAGAAGGTCCCTGACTGAAGAATGAGTTCTCCTGTGTTTTCAAAGCACTGTCCAGTTAGTACAAGGAGCTTATGTCTTGCAGCATCTGTGATCATTAAGCGCACCTAGAGTGAAGGAGAGAAACACGTCAATAATGGGAGTTACCACGTGTTTGTACATTCCTCTCAGAACATACAGTTTACCTCGTCTAATTTAAAATATATTTTGCACCAGAGTCTCCCAAGACTGTTGAAACATTTTCAAGTTATAATGCTGTTTATAAAAGACAACAAGAAAGGAGCAAAAGGGAAAAAAAGGAGGCACAAGAAGCAATTAAAGAGAAAGTCTGATGAATAAACCAAACTAATGACATGGGGTAAAAAAGAGCAAGGAGCAGAAGAGAACAAAATTTGAATGAAAAAATAATATTTTCAATGAACAAATACATTTCTTGTATAACTCTTGTTGAATTTTAATAGTACTGTATCAGGACAGCCTTGGCAAACTGTGTCCTACATGCTAATGAGGGATAACTACATGCATCAGACTGTTTTTGGAAGGCCGATCTTCTTTTCCCAGTGTACAGCATTACTTTTCACCATAATCATAATCAAGCACTCAGATAGTCACATGCACCATTTACATCTCATGATGTCACTAACTATGGACACTACAACTTTTTAAAGTGTGCCAGCCCAAGACCTTTTTCAATACACAGCAATAAATTATGTAGATGCCTGATGGCTCAAAGGAGCTTGCTACTGAGTAATAAACTTCTGCATTTTGAAATAACTGTTAACTATTTTAAACTAGATCCTTGTTACTTTACTTGACCCTTACTACAGCTAGTAATAATTCTTGTTTGCCCCCCAGGGGGAGATTTACTTGCATGCTAAGAAAAATCCATATATTCAGTATACTTCTATTGGCTGAATTCAACTTAAATTGAATAGCAAAACTAAACAAAACCTTTGTAAGATTCTGTACCATTGAGTAAATTTTTTGCAAATGTGGTGGGTTGACCTTGGCTGGCTGCAACCATCAGATGACCAGTCATCCAGAACTCCAAATACCCCTATGAACAACCATGCTGAACACAAGGTTAACATGTCCACCTCACAGTCTAGCGAGAGGAAATTAACAGTAACCTAGCCAAACATCTTCCAGAGCCAAAGGAGTAAAGCCAGGGGTCAGAAGGCATTAATCGGCCTCAGACCATGTTCTTCCATGTGGTCATCCATCAAAGGAATGACAAGCAACAGTGACAGAAGCAGCATTTCCCTACTTTTGGCAGTTCCTTCATCTCTTCCCCATCCTTTATAGCATTTTACTCTGAAAGCCTGAGTGTATTAAAGACAACCCTAAGAGCTGCTACCCAGCTGATACCTTTGTTCCTTACCAAGTACCTCTAACGCAATGTAAGAGATTTTCACACATAATTTTTTAGTGCATGAGCTGCCATTAGCTAAGGTTACTTTTTTAAACTTTTAAAACTTCAGAAATTTCATTTGTTTTGGTGTGTTTCCTCCTGTTTGTGTTTAATATCACTTAAGGTTGGTAACAAAATAGATTTTTCACAAAGTACTGCAAGCAGAGCCATTTCATTTCCCAAAAGAACTTGTACTATGTCAGTGCTTCCCAGCACTGGCTAGCAATGTAATTATCCCTATTTTTTACAACCTTCAGTCTCACTAGCTAAATTTGTCAATTTTTGTCTTTGAGCTACATGCTCAGTTCTTTGACTCTACTCTAGCAAGTTCATGAGGAATTGACAGTCCTCTTCTGGGGCACTCCCCAGAATCCATTGATCATGTCATGTGCTTTTTGAAGGACAGATCACATAGATCAACCTAGAGTCACCACCACATAGATGGTAATTCTTCTCAAAGACCTAAATTTAATCTCAGGGCACCTGGTTTCTTTTCAGGCTCTTTTTCATATGTAAAACAGGCATCCAGAGCTACCAAACAATGGAAGAGCAGAAGAAAAGCAGATGCAGTTTCACCACAGCTGCCTTCACTTCATCAAGAAAGGAATTTGGTGTGTTCTGAGGAAATGAGTGCTGGGATAAGTGGTGCATTTCTGTCCTATGCCTTTGACACTTTATCAGGAGTCCAGGAAACCAGGAAGAAAATCAAGGGATGGCTGATGTTTTTGATGATATTTGCTCCTAACATGTCCTTTCGTCCACAGTTAGGAGCTGCTCTCAACCTGTCCACTTAATGGAGCTTTTATGACACATCCAGTGAAGTATTTCTGACTGACTTACCTCAGTACTAACTGCTTCATCTGAGGGATTGATCAGGACTACAGTTTCTAAGACATCACTTCTGTGGTGAAGAATCTTCTGACCTGCAAGCACAGAGAGAAAAAAAAAAAAAAAGACATTAAATTCAACCAGCATGGTTTAAACCAGTGCTTTCCCTGAGCTAGTTATATGTTCCACTGTGCAACAGCCCTATGGTTACTCAGGACAGTGCACACCAGCCACAGCAACTAATGTGCTGACTCATGTCTTCAGAAATACCCATGGCATGTGGTCCTATGGGCCAGAAACACCACTCCAGAAAATTCAAGGTAATGAAAACAAACTGGCAACAGTGCTGGTGTTACCTCAAACGTATATATTTTTCTTGGATGAAATGGAAATAGTGCAGGAGTTATTAGTAGTTAAGAAAGGATCACAGTTAGGAGTGGAAACTAACACATGAGAATTTTAGAATAATCAAGGTAGTAAATAATGCTTAGGCCAGATTAAGAGGGTATTAGCAATGCATGCCTCACTAACGAGTGCCTCCTCAGAAGAATAAGAATCTGTAGAACTTCAAGGACTGACAGTGGGAACATCCTGCTACAAAGAAGGTTGTAAAGATAAGGGAAGGCCACAAATGTGAGGTCAGCAGTGATAAAAGGGACTGTCTTGCCCCAGAAGATGCTGAGAAATTGGGCGATTGCCGAAGCAGGGGAACTGGGGGAAAGGTAATTCTGGCAGGGGGAGATTGGGACCACTGACTCAATTGAGGGGCGAAAGGACTACCCCCCCCGACTCCCCCTGAGCATGCGCAGGGAATTCAAATCACACTGTAGCTTTAAAATTAAGCGGAAAAGATACAGACCAATGGAAGCAGAGGATGCTCAGTCGGTTCAGTGATTATGTATTAGATAGGTGTGGTGTGTTAACTGTCGTCTATACATGTCAAAATGAACTTCAGTAAGTGTGCTTGATTTGTGGAAGTATTCCACCTTGCACCCTGCGCAGAATAAAGCAATGTCTCCTCTCTAAACATACTTCGTGTGTTTCGGGAGTTATTTTAAATTATAGGTAACATAGCGAGTCTCAAAAAATCCTGGAGGGTTTCCCCAAAAAAGTTCTGCAGAATCTAGAGCTGCAAAAATGGGAATTTTATAGCATTTGGCAAGACTCCCTGAGGATATTCATAAGTGTGCCCTTGGACAGGTGCACACACAAAAGGAGACCCATTCCAAGATGGCTTGAAGAAAACCACTGGAAAAATCAAGAGAAAATCTTTCCTGATTCAGACATGATGGTGTAATGCTGTGTGTTGTCTAAGAACAGGTATGTACAGAGTAAATGAAGAAAGTCAAGTCCAAAAGGTCAGTAGTATTAAGACAGTCAAATGCTGTACAAATTCAGACTAAATCTGCCTCTTAAGCCACATCTGCCTTACAGCGAACAGTATGCACTAGATATGCACATGCAGCACAAAGCAAGGCAACATCACCTTTGCACAAAGGGCAAGATTTCATTTTAAAGAATCATAGAATCGTTTAGGTTGGAAAAGACCTTTAAGATCATCCAGTCCAACCATTAACCTAACACTACCAAGTCCACCACTAAACCAGTTAAGGGTAGAGTAATAATTTCATGTTTCCTGGCTTGGTGGCTGGATTATTTTTAATGAAAGTAAAACTAGGAATCATTAAGGTTGGAAAGGACCTCTAAGATCATCAGTCCAACCATCAACCCAACACCCCCATGCCCACTAAACCATGTCCCAGAGTGCCACGTCTACCCGTTTTTTGAACACTTCCAGGGATGGGGACTCCATCACCTCTCTGGACACCTCTCTGGGCAGCCTGTTCCAATGCTTGACTATTCTTTCTGTGAAGAACCCCCTCATCCAGATCGTTGATTAAGATATTAAACATATCTTTATCATATATTAAAGATATTGTTCTCATAAGAAAAAAAGCATTCTATATTACTTGCATTTATTAACTAAAGGCAACTTCCGAAGACCTCCTCTTCAATGAACAGCCAGTTTGCTGGGTTTTTTTTTTTTTCAGCTGATACATAAAATGACTCTCTTATTCAACTTGTAGCCCACACAGTGATGCAGGATGTGCTCTGTATACCACACAGTCCAATCTAGACTGATGAAAACCTCACCCAATCCTAAGAAATGTGTACCTTCCTCATTTAAAACAGAACTGGCATGGCTCAACACTGAAATAACCTTTGAGACTGTTTTATAAGCACCTGGAAAAAATAAATACCCAGTGATTATAAAAACAGCTGTTGGTTCCCCACACAAACCTAGTAGTGCTGCTATTCAATTTTTAATAGGTCATTGGGCAAAATTTCATTCATTTTTTATGAATGCTTAAGAAAGAACTGGATATGACTGCTCGTAGGCATGGGGTAAGTGATTGTATCTTTACATACAGAGGTTACTTATTCTTTTCATATAGCTAAGAAAGATAAAAAGAAAAACATATATGTTTGTAGTTATCCCTACCAACCGGGACTGCACTGTTGGGAATGTTCAGCAGTTATCCTAAAGCTGCTCGTATCCATCCAGTTCAAGGAGAGAACCAAAAGACGACCCATTTACTGATCTGCTAGGCTTGAGGGTTTTAGAAACAAACCAAGGTCACCTTCAAGGAGAGCAGATATCACCCAGACACAAGAAGGCCTTGTCACAACCTCTGGGTAGTTCACACCGGGAATCCACAAGGAAATTAGCATGTGGACTTATATTTTATAGATGTATCATCAAACCACAGCATGTTTGCTGTTATTTTAATATATTTATAAAATGTCCCCTGCCACTCTCCCTTGAATGCTATAAATTGCTTTCATTATTTGCTATGGGATACTGAGAATTCAGTTGGCATTGTAATATTTCATTTAATGCCTGAAACTCTCAGAAACACTTTATAACATTCAACTATGTGAGACCAGATAGTCCTTAAAAATATTAAGGGCTCATTTATATCTTCAGAGTATGGGTCATTTTTCAAGCCACATGAGTTGTGTATGCAAACTATGTTTGGGGAAGGATGTATTCATGAGCATAAAATCAATTAGTAGGTCTGAATTGAAGTTTTAATTACACTGATACAGTTCTGTGCATTGTACATAAGAACTTCTTTTCCCCCACTTGACTTCTCCTATGTACTAACATTCCTATATATTAACATAACTATGAGATGGTGCTTCATTCTCATTTCTCTGAAAATTGATCTATGCCAACATTAATATGCCCACATTTTCCCTATCCACTCCAAATATCTGAACACTTATCACACCACCATTGTCAGACTTGATATACATGACATTCTATATCCATGTACATAATCACAGTCCCTATAGTGCCCTCCTTTATGTTATTTTAATCTCCAAAATATTAATTGCCCATCTTAACATCAGATAATATATTAACCAATATGTTCATTTCAATTACGAACTGCAGTACATCTACAAAATTTTTACAGCAATAAATTCTAGACCTTTCTGAATCATGAAAGGTCTTAATTCTGGCTCTGAACAAGGTATTGTAGTGTTTGCCTCTTTCCTGTTTGTAAACTGGTTCCCCAAGGTCTGAACACCCGTCAGAGGAATTGCCAACACTCAGGCAGAGTCTGGTGGCTTGCAAGGATCTGTCTTCACTGGCCAAATCCACAGCAGGACTGGCTACCTGCAGCTCCTGGTGACTCGGAAGGAAATAGGAAAACAGTAAGAAACCAGATTCTCCGGGAAGGTTTGGCTCTCTTACCTTACTACGAGGCTGAAGTGGGTCCCTCACTTTACACCATGGAATTTCGTTTCCTTTGCACCACCGGCATCGCAAAATGTTGAAAACTTTTGTGCTAATCAGTTACCAAAATTTTCATCCTTCTCCACTCATCCCTTGTCTCCTTTCTGTCTCCTGAGTATGTGAACCAACACAGATGTGCAATATAAATGAGAAACACAAGAGCAGCACATGCTGCCCATGAACCCAGCGTGTATTAGGTGAGTCGAGGCAATGTAGACATCCAGGACATCCTCTGATTGCAGGTGCCCCAGGGCAGTGGACATGGGCAGTATCAGCACATCAGGCCCTAGCTCTCACTATTACTTACGACCTAGATAAGTGCCCATACCTCAGCTGTGCACACCTGAGCCCTCCTTCAAGTCCCTCCCTGAATAGACTGGGGGAGAGGAAGACTTTGTACAAATGTCCCCGATAATGCCAATCTTAAACCAGACATGCTTTTCTGGTAATATTTTTTAAATGGAATTGAACTTTTACACCATGTTCAATTTGGAAACTGTGGGGGCAGCGAAAGGAAGATAAGATTTGACACATTTTGCTTATATCTGAAAAAGCCTTTATCTAAGGAAAAGACGGCGGCAGTTTAAAACCCGGTGTAACTGCCACCTGATCTCAGTCTCCGAGGCGAAGGGCTCCGGAGCGGCCGAGGCGAAGGGCTCCGGAGCGGCCGCTCGTGCCGGGGCACCCTTGCTGAGGCAGCAAAAAGTGCAGGGCGAGAGCGGGCAGCCCAGCCCCCCGCCTCGAGCGGGGAAGAGCGGGAAAGGGCAAGCTGCTGACGTGGGGCAGCTCTGACGCAGCGTGGGCGGGGCCAGGAGTGACGGCGGCCAAACCCTCACCTATAAAAGCAGCCCCCAGGGAACGCGAGCGAGCATGAGTGTGGTGTGTCAGTTTGCGCGGGGAAGGCCGAGTGCCCCCGCTCCCAGTTCCAAAGGGAAACTCAGGCAGTGCTCATCGTCCGCCCAGGAGAACACCTGGCAGCTGTGGTCACCACCCGCCCGAAAGCCTCTGCCAGAAGGAATGCGGCGACCCAGCCGGAGCTCCCACACAAACATGCAGCCGTCCAGGTTGCCGGCTGCGGGGAGTGCCTGAGCCTGTTGCTCATACCGGAGCGCAGCAGAGACGGCAAATGTCTTGGCTGTGACCAGGGAGATGATCTCCTCAGCCTGGTGGCAGAGCTGAAGGAGGAGGTGGAAAGGCTGAGGAGTATCAGGGAGTGTGAGAGGGAGATAGACTGGTGGAGCCGCACCCAACTGTCCCTGGGGCCAGGGCAGCAGGCGGAGGCCCCACAAGGAGCGGAGGATCCCCTACCATCTTGCCGGCAAGCAGAAGGAGGGGATCCAAGAGACGCGGGGGAATGGAAACAGGTCCCTGCCCGGGGTGGCAGGCAAATCCCCTCCTGGCCTCCCCCACCTTCCCAGCTGCCCCTACACAACAGATACGGGGCTCTGGGAGTTGAGGGCCAGGCAAGCGGGGAGGGAGGTGAAGGCGAAGGTCCAGCCAGGGGGTTGCCGAGGGCCAGTCAGGCAACCTCACGGATTACGACTGCCCCTGTTAAGAAAAAAAGGAGGGTAATTGTGGTGGGTGATTCCCTCCTGCGGGGAACTGAGGGCCCGATCTGCCATCCGGACCCATCCCACAGGGAAGTCTGCTGCCTTCCTGGGGCCCGGCTTAGGGACGTTACTAGGAAACTCCCCGATCTGGTAAGGCCCTCCCATTATTACCCGCTGCTGGTTGTACGGGTTGGCAGTGATGACATTACAGAGAGAAGTCCTAAAGCAATCAGGAGGGACTTCAGGGCACTGGGGCGATTGGTCGCAGCATCAGGAGCGCAAGTAGTATTTTCCTCAATCCCATCAGTGGCAGTTAAGAGTGCTGAAAGGACTGGGAAAACTCACCTGATTAACAGGTGGCTCAGAGGCTGGTGCCATTGGTGGAATTTTGGGTTTCTCGATCATGGGGAGGTTTACACAGCACCGGGCCTGCTGGCGGCTGATGGAGATCAGCTGTCTCCAAAGGGGAAAAGGATTCTCACCCATGAGTTGGTGGGACTCGTTGAGAGGGCTTTAAACTAGGTTTGAAGGGGGAAGGGGATATAAATGGGCCCGCTAGTGAGGAGCCCAGGGGCAGCATGGCAACATTGGGGGTGAAATCGATAGCCCGGCTCAAGTGCATGTACACCAATGCACGTAGCATGGGCAACAAACAGGAGGAGCTGGAAGCCCTTGTGCAGCAGGATGGCTATGACATAGTCGCCATCACAGAAATGTGGTGGGACGACTCTCATGACTGGAGTGCTGCACTGGATGGCTGTCAGCTCTTCAGAAGGGATAGGCAGGGAAGGAGAGGCAGTGGGGTGGCTCTGTATGTTTAGGGAGTGTTTTGACTGCATAGAGCTCGACAGTGGTGATGATAAGGTCGAGTGCTTCTGGGTAAGGATGAGGGGGAGGCCAGCAAGGCGGATATCCTGTTGGGAGTCTGCTATAGACCACCCAGCCAGGATGTAGAGATAGATGAAGCGTTCTACAAGCGGCTGGCAGAAGTCTTGCAATCGCTAGCCCTTGTTCTTGTGGGGGACTTCAACTTGCCAGACATCTGCTGGGAATGCAACACAGCAGAGAGGCAACAGTCTCGGAAATTCCTAGAGCGTGTGGAGGATAACTTTGTGACGCAGCTGGTAAGCGAGCCTACCAGGGGAGGTGCCTCGCTTGACCTGCTGTTTACTAATAGAGAAGGGCTTGTGGGAGATGTCGTGGTGGGAGGCCGTCTTGGGCTTAGTGACCACAATATGATAGAGTTCTCGATTCTGGGCGATGTAAAGAGGAGGGGCAGCAAAACTGTTACCATGGACTTCTGGAGGGCAGACTTTGGCCTGTTCAGGACGCTGGTTGGGAAAGTCCCTTGGGAGGCAGTCCTGAAGGGCAAAGTGGTCCAGGAATGCTGGGCCTTCTTCAAGAAGGAAGTCTTAAAGGTCCCGGAGCAGGACGTCCCCGTGTGCCGTAAGATGAACCAGCAGGGAAGACGACCGGCCTGGCTGAACAGGGAGCTTTTGCAGGAAAAAAGGAGAGGCTACTGCCTTTGGAAGAAGGGGCGGGCAAATCAGGAAGAGTCCAGGGATCTTGTTAGGTCATGCAGGGAGGAAATTAGAAAGGCAAAAGCCCAGCTAGAACTCAATCTGGCCAATTCTGTAAAAGATAATAAAAAATGTTTTTATAAGTACATCAACAATAAAAGGAGAGCCAAGGAGGATCTCCATCCTTTGCTGGATGTGGGGGGGAACATTGTCACCGAGGACAAGGAAAAGGCTGAGGTACTTAATGCCTTCTTTGCCTCTGTGTTTAATAGCCAGACCAGTCATCCCCAGGGTATTCAGCCCCCTGAGCTGCAAGACAAGGACGGCGAGCAGAATGGAGCCCTCATAGTCCAGGAGGAAGCAGTTAATGACCTGCTATGCCACCTGGACGCTCACAAGTCTATGGGGCCAGATCGGATCCCTCCAAGAGTACTGAGGGAGCTGGCGGAGGAGCTTGCCAAGCCACTCTCCATCATCTATCAGCAGTCCTGGTTAACAGGGGAGGTCCCTGATGACTGGAGGCTTGCCAATGTGATGCCCATCTACAAGAAGGGCTGGAAGGAGGATCCGGGGAACTACAGGCCTGTCAGCCTGACCTCGGTGCCAGGGAAGATTATGGAGAGGTTCATCTTGAGTGAACTCAAGAGGCAAGTGCAGGTCAACCAGGGGATCAGACCCAGCCAGCATGGGTTCATGAAAGGCAGGTCCTGCTTGACCAACCTGATCTCCTTCTATGACCTGGTGACCCGCCTGATGGATGAGGGAAAGGCTGTGGATGTCATCTACCTGGACTTAGGCAAAGCCTTTGACACAGTCTCCCATGGCATTCTCCTTAGGAAGCTGGCAGCTCATGGCTTGGACGGGCGTACTCTTTGCTGGGTAAAAAACTGGTTGGGTGGCCGAGCCCAGAGAGTAGTGGTGAATGGAGTTAAGTCCAGTTGGCAGCCGGTCACGAGTGGTGTTCCCCAGGGCTCTGTTTTGGGGCCAGCCTTGTTCAATATCTTTATCAATGATCTGGATGAGGGAAATGAGTGTGCCCTCAGTAAGTTTGCAGATGACACCAAACTGGGTGGGAGTGTCGATCTGCTGGAGGGTAGGATGGCCCTGCAGAGGGACCTGGACAGGCTGGACCGATGGGCCGAGGCCAACTGTATGAGGTTCAACAAGGCCAAGTGCCGGGTCCTGCACTTGGGTCACAACAACCCCATGCAACACTCCAGGCTTGGGGAAGAGTGGCTGCAAAGCTGCCTGGCCGAAAAGGACCTGGGGGTGCTGATTGACAGCCGGCTGAACATGAGCCAGCAGTGTGCCCAGGTGGCCAAGAAGGCCAACAGCATCCTGGCTTGTGTCAGGAATAGTGTGGCCAGCAGGAGCAGGGAGGTGATTGTGCCCCTGTATTCGGTGCTGGTGAGGCCGCACCTGGAATCCTGTGTCCAGTTTTGGGCCCCTCAGTACAAGAAGGACATTGAGGTGCTGGAGCGTGTCCAGAGAAGGGCAAGGAAGCTGGTGAAGGGTCTGGAGCACAGGGCTGGTGGGGAGCGGCTGAGGGAACTGGGGTTGTTTAGTCTGGAGAAGAGGAGGCTGAGGGGTGACCTTATCGCTCTCTACAGCTCCCTGACAGGAGGCTGTAGTGAGGTGGGTGTTGGTCTCTTCTCCCAAGTAGTTAGCGATAGGACAAGAGGAAATGGGCTCAAGCTGCATCAGGGGAGATTTAGATTGGATATTAGGAAAAATTTCTTCATGGAAAGGGTTGTCAAGCATTGGAACAGGCTGCCCAGAGAGGTGGTGGAGTCACCATCCCTGGAGGCATTCAAAAAACAGGTAGATGTGGCACTTTGGGACATGGTTTAGTGGGCATGGGGGTGTTGGGTTGATGGTTGGACTGATGATCTTAGAGGTCCTTTCCAACCTTAATGATTCCTAGTTTTTACTTTCATTATAAATGATCCAGCCACCAAGCCAGGAGGTGTGGGCTTGCTACTCTACCCTTAATTGGTTTAGTGGTGGACTTGGTAGTGTTAGGTTAATGGTTGGACTGGATGATCTTAAAGGTCTTTTCCGACCTAAATGATTCTATGATTCTATGAAATGAAGTTGGTTAAGCAGGACTTTCCCCTCATGAACCCGTGCTGGCTATGACCAGTGACTGCATTGTCTCTCAAGTGTTTTTCAATAACTCCCAGAATGACTTTCTCCATAATTTTACCTGGCACTGAAGTGAGACTGACAGGCCTGTAATTATCAGGGTCTTCCTTCTTACCATTCTTGAAAATTGGGACAACTTTTGCCAGCTTCTAGTCAACTGGGACCTCTCTAGACTCCCAAGACCACTGAAAAATAATGGAGAGAGGTCCTGCGATGACATCAGCCAGCTGTTTTAGTACCCTGGGATGAATCCCAATGGGCCCATAGATTTATGTGCATTCAGCTGGAGCAGCAAGTCTCGAACAGCTTCAGAGTTGTCTGGGAGTTTGTCACCCCCCCAGTCATGGTCTTCCAACACAGGGCTCTGGGGCTCCCAGGGCCCATCAGTGGCGTTAAAGATGGAGGCAAAGAAGGCATTAAACGTCTCCAATTTGTCTACGTCCTTATTTGTGAGGTGACCAACCTCATCAAGCAACAGACCAATGTTATCTCTGATCCTCCTTTTGCTGTGAACATATTTTAAAAAGCCCTTTTTGTTGTCCTTCACAGAGCTAGCCAGCTTGAATTCTAATTGAGATTGGGCCGCACAAATTTTCTCCCTACAGTGGTGAACAGCATTTCTGTAGTCCTCCCATGTCATCTGTCCTTGCTTCCAATGTCCATACACTTTCCTTTTCCACCGAAGTTCTAGAAGATCCCTGCTCATCGAAGCCGGCCTTCTGCCCTGCTTGCTTGACTTCCGACACTTTGGAATTGCCTGCTCCTGTGCTCTTAAGAGATGGCTCTTAAAAAGTGACCAGCATTCATGGACCCCAATACCTTCAAAAGCAGATTCCCAGGGGACCTTACTAACTAGCTCCTTCAGCTGCCCGAAGTCTGCTCTCCCCATATCCGGGGTCAAACTTTTGCTGGCAGTTTTTCTCCTATCATCGTCAATGATTTGAAACTCAACTACTTTGTGGTCACTGTGACCAAGGCAGCCACCAATCACCACTTTGCCCACAAGTCCCTCACTGTTTACAAATAACAAATCCAGGAGGGCACCTTTCCTAGTTGGCTTCCTTAGTACCTGCACCAAGAAGTTATCTTTGACGTGCTTCAGGGATTTCCTGGACCTGTTTGTGTCTGCTGTATGATGTTCCCAGTTGATGTCTGGGAAGTTAAAATAACCCATAAGGACAAGGGCAGCTGATCTAGAGATATCCCTTAATTCCTTGTAGAATAATTCATCGGTGTTGTCGTCCTGGTTGGGTGGTCAATAGTAGGCTCCCACAACATCTGCTTTATTTGCTTTCCTCGTCATCCTCACCCAGAGGCTCTCAACTGTGTCGGCACCAACTGTAAGCGCCATACAATCCAACCCCTCCCTTACATACAGCACCACCCCCCTGCCTCACCTGCCCTGCCTATCCCTCCTGAAGAGCCTATAACCGTCCATCACAACATACCAGTCACAGGACTCATCCCTCCAGGTTTCACTTGTGCCAATGATGTCATAGCTCTGGGACTGGGCCAAAGCTTCTAGCTCCTCTTGCTTATTCCTCATGCTGCGCACATTAGTATAAAAACATTTCAAATGTACTCCAGTATACTCAGCACATCGTGGAGCAGATCGAAGAACCTCGCTAGCACACCATCCCTCAAACATTGGCGTGCCACCCTCAGGCTTATCTCTAGCGAGCCTGGTTTTCTCCCTTTGCCCCTTCAAAGCTAGTTTAAAGCTCTTTCAATGAGCCCTGCTAACTCTTGTGCAAAGATCCCTTTCCCCCCTTTGAGACAGGTGTACCCAGTCTGTTGCCAGCAGGCCTGGTGTCGTGTTGACCGACCCATGATCAAAAAACCCAAAATTCTGCTGGTGACACCAGGCTCGGAGCCAGGTATTGATCTGCTGGCTCTTCCTGTTTCTTCACTCATCATTCCCTGCAACTGGAAGGATAGAGGAGAACACTACTTGTGCTTCTGACCCCTTAACCAGTCATCCCAAGGCCCTGAAGTCTCTTTTGATCCCATCTGCAAGTTACATGGAAATTACCCCCTGGCTCAGATTCCACCTAATGTAGATTAGCACAGCAACAGTGAATTTACAGTTATTCTGTGTTTAGCATGCACTTAGCAATAGAAACTCTACTCAAGAATGTCTTTAGTAACTGAGCAGCTCCTGTGGACAGTGTTTTGCAAAATATGTGTGCAGCAGCAATCCCAGCATAAACTCTCTGGTTCGTCTACCAGAGGACTAAGAGCTGTAGCAAATAGTATGAAGAAAAATCAGTATTTCAGTATAATGCTTAAAAAACAACCCAGAAGGTCTTATTTTTTTATTTAATTAAAGGCATTTCTTGCTTTCTTTTTCCATCTGACCTTAACAAATGTGAAGAGAAGAGGCTCTCTTCTGTCTGGCTGTTACTAATAGGTGAAATCTGATTTAATGAAACAGGCGCATTTAACATATTTTGCACAGGGTTGAGATAGAACAGAAAAGAATAGAATAGTTCAGTTGTAAGGAACCTACAGCGATCATCTAGTCCAACTGCCTGAGCACTTCAGGGCTGACCAAAAGCTAAAGCATGTTGTTAAGGGCATTGTCCAAAGGCCTCAAACACTGACAGGCTTGGGGCATCCACCACCTCTCTAGGAAGCCTGTTCCAGTGTTTGACCACCCTCTCCATAAAGAAAAGCTTCCTAACGTCCAGTCTGAACCTCCCCTGGCACAGCTTTGAACCATTCCCCCGCGTCCTGGCACTGGATCCCAGGGAGAAGAGCTCAGCACCTCCCTCTCCACTTCCCCTCCTCAGGAAGCTGGAGAGAGCAATGAGGTCGCCCCTCAGCCTCCTTTTCTCCACTCTAGACAAGCCCAGAGTCCTCAGCCACTCCTCATAGGACATGCCTTCCAGCCCTGTCACCAGCTCTGTTGCCCTCCTCTGGATGCATTCAAGGACCTTCACATCCTTCTTAAATTGTGGGGCCCAGAACTGCACGCAGTACTCAAGGTGAGGCCGTGCCAATGCTGAATACAGCAGGATCATCACCTCTTTTAACCGGCTGGTTATGCTGTGTTTGATGCACCCCAGGATGCGGCTTGCCCTCCTGGCTGCCAGGGCACACTGCTGACTCCTGTTGAGCCTACTGTCAACATAACAAAAAGAGATAAGAAAGAGAGATCCAATATCCTTCTGACAGTTTAAGCTTTCCTTTCAGTTTATATACTTGCACCTTGCAATGGAGCACACAATGAATCAAATCCTCGGACAGTGATATCTGTTATATTTCTATATTTCCGAAGGTAGCATTTTCCAAATAATTGTTTCAAATGGAAACACATTTTCACCCATTAGCATGTATTTGGATTGTGAGATCATACATTGACATGACTATTACTTCTAAAGTTAAACAAGTGAGATTTAAATTTCTCATAGAAATCATATCTTGGATTAAGAATATATTCATAAGTATTATTCTGATGGAGAATAAAATAAGTGGGATGAAATCACTGGAAATGTTAGTAATTTTTAAGGAAACAAAACTTCAGTTTTCATTCTGCTGTTTTCCTACATTATGTATCTTTGCTATTACCATTACTGTGAGAAAGTTATCTGCACAGCTGATTAGCTTTCCCAAAAAGGCACTTAAGAAAAGACCTTGGACAACATTTAAGACTGGAGATAGTTAAAAATACTTCTCACTGTTTCTGTACTTTTCATGTGCTTTTGGACGATTAAATATATAATTTTGTCTCGTACTTATCATCAGTATCTGTTCTTTTATGTACTAAAGTAGGGCTACAAAGTCCAAGATACCAACACTGCAATGGACTTCAGAAATGCAAGCATATTTTATCTGTAGCATAAATAAACCATAATTTACCATCAGCAACATGGTCCTGATTGTCACCATGAGTTTAGCCAGAAAAAAAGACCCTCCGGGGCATGAAATATCTTCTTGTAGAGAAGAGAGTACTGGTCAGCTCTGTAGGATACCACATGCCACTATTTGAAGTCTAGCATAGTTCTGGATGGGTTCAGGGATGTGCGAGGACATGTTGCTCCTGGTCCCAACCAGACCCTGGGGACAATATGTGAAGGAGGCAACAGAGCCTCCAGCTGGAGTGCACATTTTCCACGCAGTCAATGCCTCACATGGGCAGCTGTCAGCAGAAGATCAAGGATGACCACTCTACTCATGCCACTGCCACTTGTGAGTCTGAGGAGGAGCGGAAAGGACCTTACAGTTAGTAAGACACAAGGCCTCCAAAGCCTTGAGCTCCTAATCATGGATCTTTCACTACCTCTGAAAAGGGTTTTTAAGTTACAAGGGAATAACATTTTAGTACATCAGAGTACAAGTACTTTGAAAAGGAATAGAAATCTGATCTTCCATCCTGTTTGAAGACATGTAAAAACAATGCCCTCCAAAATTAGGGACTGTGCAAACATTTTTGAATTGGAAGATCTGAAATATATTACAATGTAAAAGTTTCCCTTTCCATTAATATAGTTTTTAATCACCTATTCAAAGTAGCATTCATTTAAGTGTTCTCTTGAAACAAGGCTTGAGTTTCTTGTGCTGTTATCTTGTGTTCACTCTGTATCATATTATTGCATGGCATGATTCTTCTAAAAAATCCTGGCTACCTTTTATAAAATACATCAAACAGTTTTAGTAAGACTTGCATGTAGACCTATCATGAGCTGCCATCGCTACTTTCTGTGTGGAGTAGAGAATGAGTGTAAGACAATGTCTGAATCTGTGGCAATATATGAAAAGTCATCTAATCTGGCAAAGGAAGTTCACAGAACCAGATATAAGCATAATGTAATTTTCTGACAAAAAAATTGTTTTCTTTCATTTCCTTCTGGGATCTAGGTATATTTCTACTCAGAAGACATCTGACAGTATAAGATCCTTTGTAGTATACCTGTCACAGGAATGGCCCAGAAGTAGATACAAATAAGACATTTTCAGCATTTTTTTCATAAGCTGCTGGTTATGAGTGGTTTATGATTTGACTATTGTAATTCGCTTCCCTTAGAAAAAGCATGTGAAGAAAAAAGTCTATTGTACTATTTTTAAATGAGTAAGGAAAGTTCACAAAAACATTGGGTTGTAGTTACATTTCTAGTGCCCAAATTGTTTTTGTTTCTTCTACAAATAAAGAAAAAAACCAAACTCATTTAAAATTATCTCCCTCAGCTTAAAAATTTCCTATGAATCATCTAGTTCTGGCCTTTATTATAATCTGCTGGTCTTTTCTTTTATGAAAATGATATATTTCCTATGCTGACAGGCTTAGAGTCTAACTAGATGGGAAACCCGCAAAGGAGCGGGTGGAGCAACATTAAGAAACATATGAGAGAGTCCAAGGAAGTGCAGAAAAAGGGTAACACAGGACACACTGCAGACTGGGGATCCTTCTCCATGGAAGAGGAACTGGGTTGGCACCTGCCAGAAGGATTCAACAGTCTGGGAGTATCAAGGGTTTCCAAGAGGACAAGCACACACTGTGGGCCGCTGGGGTCCAAGACTCCAGCATCAAGACAAGGGCACACCTGGATTCTCCATGGGGGGAATCAACTCCCCTGTATGCCTTCATTTCTATTAATCATAGAATCATAGAATGGTTTGGGTTGGAAGGAACCTTAAAGATCATATAGTTCCAACACCCCTGCCATGGGCAGGGACACCTTCCACTAGACCAGGTTGCTCAAAGCCCCATCCAACCTGGCCTTGAACATTTCCAGGGAGGGGGCAGCCACAGCTTCTCTGGGCAACCTGTTCCAGTCTCTCACCACCCTCACAGTGAAGAATTTCTTCCTTATATTTAATCTAAATCTACCCTCTTTCAGTTTAAAGCCATTACCCCTTGTCCCATCACTACATGCCCTTGTAAAAAGTCCCTCTCCAGCTTTCTTGTAGGCCCCATTTAGGTACTGGAAGGCTGCTATAAGGTGTCCCAGGAGCCTTTTCTTCTCCAGGCTGAACAACCCCAACTCTCTCAGCCTTTCTTCATATGAGAGGTGTCCATCCCTCTGATCATCTTTGTGGCCCTCGTCTGGACCAGCTCCAACAGGTCCATGTCTTTCCTGTGCTGAGGACTCCAGAGTTGGATGCAGTACTCCAGGTGGGGTCTCACCAGAGCGGAGTAGAGCAGCAGAAACCCCTCCCTCAACCTGCTGGCCACGCTTCTTTTGATGCAGCCCAGGATACGGTTGGCTTTCTGGGCTGCAAGCACACATTGCCAGGTCATGCTGAGCTTCTCATCAACCAACACCCCCAAGTCCTTCTCTTCAGGGCTGCTCTCAATCCATTCTTCACCCAGCCTGTATTTGTGCTTGGGATTGCCCCGACCCAGGTGCAGGACCTTGCATTTGGCCTTGTTGAACTTCATGAGGTTCGAAAGGGGCCCACCTCTCAAGCCTGTCAAGGTCCCTCTGGATGGCATCCCTTCCCTCTAGCGTGCGACCACACCACACAGCTTGGTGTCATCGGCAAACTTGCTGAGGGTGCACTCAATCCCACTGTCCATGTCGCCAACAAAGATGTTAAACAGTGCTGGTCCCAATACCCACCCCTGAGGAACACCACTCGTCACTGGTCTCCACTTGGACATTGAGCCATTGACCACAACTCTTTGAGTGCAACCATCCAGCCAATTCCTTATCCACCAAGTGGTCCATCCGTCAAATCCATGTCTCTCCAATTTAGAGACAAGGATGTCATGCGGGACAGTATCAAATGCTTTGCACAAGTCCATGTAGATGACATCAGTTGCTCTTCTCTTATCCACTAATGCTGTAACCCCGTCGTAGAAGGCCACCAAACATGTCAGGCACAATTTGCCCTTAGTGAAGCCATGTTGTCTGTCACCAATCACCTCCTTATTTTCCATGTGCCTGTCCTGGTTTTGGGTGGGATAGAGTTAATTTTCTTCCTAGTAGCTGGCACAGTGCTGTGGTTTGGATTTAGGATGAGAAGAATGTTGATAACACACTGATGGTTTAGTTGTTGCTGAGTACTGCTTATGCCAGTCAAGGACTTTTCAGCTTCCCATGCTCTGCCAGGGGCACAAGAAGCTGGGAGGGGGCACAGCCAGGAGAGTTGATCCAAACTGACCAAAGGGCTATTCCATACCACATGACGTCATGGGCAGTATAGAAACTGGGGGGGTTGGCTGGGGAGCAGCGATCGCTGCTCGGGAACTGGCTGGGTATCGGTCGGCGGGTGGTGAGCAATTGCATTGTGCATCACTTGGTTTGTATATTATTATTACTATTATTATTATATTGTTATTATTATTATTTTACTTTATTTTATTTCAATTATTAAACTGTTCTTATCTCAACCCAGGAGTGTTTCTCACTCTTACTCCTCCGATTCTCTCCCCCATCCCATCGGGGTAGGGGCAGTGAGCGAGCGGCTGCGTGGTGCTTAGTCGCTGGCTGGGGCTAAACCACGACAGTCCTTTTTGGCGCCCAACGTGGGGCTCGAAGGGTTTGAGATAATAACAGATTAACCAGAGTGTGTTAAGGAATCTGTTAACAGTTGCCAGTCACGATATTAGTTCATCTGATCTGTGCCATGTTCTTTTTTATGCAGTACATGTTAAAGCTTGGTGTTGGTCTGTGCATTGCGCTATGCTCTGCAGTGATTAAGGATGTTTTGCTTGGGAGGCTCCTTATCAAAATCCTGACCTTGAGCATTCTTTGGTATTTGGGTTTCATACAGAAGTCATTGCTGTACTTCGGGTACTACCTCATGGAGAGAGTTAGCAATTATACTTCTTACTCTGAAAGACTTGTTGTGGAGGAAATACAGAAGGCACCATTGTTACCTTCTTCTATGATGTTTCCTCCTTCATTACAACAACTTTTCAGTATCTTGAACATCCCTGGACAGTTAAGATACTTCTATTGATACTTCTTGGGAATATTGTTTCGGTTTTGACAAAGGTTAGTAAGCAATTTAAGAATATCATCCAGAGATCTGCCCCAAGGCTGGATAGTTATGAGTGGCAGGGTGTGTAGGATCATATGGGCAAGTACCTAGGGCAGTGGGCACCTCCAGTGTTTTGGAACTTCACCCCTGAACAAGTGCAGAATCCTGAAGAACTAGCAAAGTATTTGGAAAAAGTATGTTGTCACCCTGGCAACTCCAGAGAGACACAAATCATTGCAACATGCTGGGGGCTGGCCCATGCCTATCGAGCCATGGTCAACACTATTCAGTACCAGAGGGAATTAGGCGTGCTGGAGGTGATTTATAGTGACCTGAACAATGAGCAGTTACCCAAAGATCCAGATGAAGTCAGGTGCACACAACCCACATGGCGGAAGGTGGTACGGAGCGCACCAGCATCGTATGCCAACTCGTTGGCAATACTGGCCTGGAAAGATGACGAGGCACCAACGGTGGATGACGTGGCTAGACTACTCCAGGAATAGGACGAAAGTCTCTCTCCCTCCCTACGGGCCTGTGTCTCGGCTGTGGAAAAACTGTCTGAAAAAATAGGCCGAGAGTTCCAACAACTCAGAGAGGAACTGTCCTACTCCCCACCTGTACGGACCAGTGTCTCAGCCATTAGGAGTCAACGTCCCTATGCTCAAGAGAGAGGATGGAGAGGATACACACCATGGGGCACCCTGTGGTTTTACCTGCGTGACCACGGAGAGGACATGAGGAAGTGGGATGGAAAACCCACCTCGACCCTAGAGGCACGGGGGCGTGAGTTGCAAGGAAAAACTATTACAAAAGGCGGTTCTCCCAGGAAAATTGCAGCTCCAGTTTCCAGTGAGCAGTTCCCCAGACGGAGGAAGAGGGCTAATTCTACTCCCGATCTTAATCAAGGGACTTTTGATTCACATTTACAAGGAGTGAACAGCGAATACTGTGACCAGTGTTAGAGGGGCCCTGCCTCCAGCCAGGTGGAGGAAAGGGACAATCGGGTTTACTGGACTGTGTGGATTCCATGGCCTGGCACATCAGACCCACAGGAGTATAAGGCTCTAGTGGACACTGGTGCACAGTGTACCCTAATGCCATCAAGCTATAGAGGGGCAGAACCCCTCTGTATTTCTGGAGTGGCAGGGGGATCCCAACAGCTCACTGTACTGGAGGCCAAAGTGAGCCTAACTGGGAATGAGTGGCAGAAGCACCCCATTGTGACTGGCCCAGACGCTCCGTGCATCCTTGGCATAGACTGCCTCAGGAGAGGGTATTTCAAGGACCCAAAAGGGTACCGGGGGGCTTTTGGTATAGCTGCCTTGAAGACGGAGGAAATTAAGCAGCTGTCCACCTTGCCCGGTCTCTCGGAGGACCCTTCTGTTGTGGGGTTGCTGAGGGTCGAAGAACAACAGGTGCCCATCGCTACCACAACAGTGCATCGGCGGCAATATCGCAGCAACCGAGACTCCCTGATTCCCATCCATAAACTGATTCGTCGCCTGGAGAGCCAGGGAGTGATCAGCAAGACTTGCTCACCCTTTAACAGTCCCATATGGCCAGTGCGAAAGTCTAATGGGGAGTGGAGACTAACAGTGGACTATCGCGGCCTGAACGAAGTTACGCCGCCACTGAGTGCTGCCGTGCCAGACATGCTAGAACTTCAATACGAACTGGAGACAAAGGCAGCCAAGTGGTGTGCCACAATTGACATTGCTAATGCATTTTTCTCCATCCCTTTAGCAGCAGAGTGCAGGCCCCAGTTTGCTTTTACCTGGAGGGGTGTTCAGTACACCTGGAACCGACTGCCCCAGGGGTGGAAGCACAGCCCCACCATTTGCCATGGACTGATCCAGACGGCACTGGAACAGGGTGAAGCTCCAGAACATCTGCAGTACATTGATGACATCATTGTGTGGGGCAATACAGCAGAAGAAGTTTTTGAGAAGGGAAAGAAAATAGTCCAAATCCTTCTGAAGGCTGGTTTTGCCATAAAACAAAGTAAGGTCAAGGGACCTGCACAGGAGATCCAGTTCTTAGGAATAAAATGGCAAGATGGACGCCGTCAGATCCCAATGGATGTGATCAACAAAATAACAGCTATGTCCCCACCAACTAGCAAAAAGGAAACACAAGCTTTCTTAGGCATTGTGGGTTTTTGGAGAATGCATATTCCAAATTACAGCCAGATCGTAAGCCCTCTCTATCAAGTGACCCGGAAGAAGAACGATTTCAAATGGGGCCCTGAGCAACAACAAGCCTTTGAACAAATTAAACGGGAGATAGTTCATGCAGTAGCCCTTGGGCCAGTCCGGGCAGGGCAGGATATTAAAAATGTGCCCTACACCGCAGCCGGGGAGAATGGCCCTACCTGGAGCCTCTGGCAGAAAGCACCAGGGGAGACTCGAGGTCGACCCCGAGGGTTTTGGAGTCGGGGATACAGAGGATCCGAAGCCCGCTATCCTCCAACTGAGAAAGAGATATTGGCAGCGTATGAAGGGGTTCGAGCTGCTTCAGAAGTGGTTGGTACTGAAGCACAGCTCCTGCTGGCACCCCGACTGCCGGTGTTGGGCTGGATGTTCAAAGGGAGGGTCCCCTCTGCACATCATGCAACTGATGCTACGTGGAGTAAGTGGGTCGCGCTGATCACACAACGGGCTCGAATAGGAAACCCCAGTCGCCCAGGAATCTTGGAAGTGATCATGGACTGGCCAGAAGGCAAAAACTTCAGAATATCACCAGAGGAGGAGGTGACACGTGCTGAAGAGGCCCCACTGTATAATAAGTTGCCAGAAAATGAGAAGCAATATGCCCTGTTCACTGATGGGCCCTGTCGTCTTGTGAGAAAGCATCGGAGGTGGAAAGCTGCTGTGTGGAGTCCTATATGACAAGTGGCAGAAACTGCTGAAGGAGAAGGGGAGTTGAGTCAGTTTGCAGAGGTGAAAGCCATCCAGCTGGCTTTAGATATTGCTGAAAGAGAAAAGTGGCCAGGCCTTGATCTCTGTACTGACTCATGGATGGTGGCAAATGCCCTGTGGGGGTGGCTGCAGCAATGGAAGCAGAGCAACTGGCAGCGCAGAGGCAAACCCATCTGGGCTGCCCCATTGTGGCAAGATATTGCTGCCCGGGTAGAGAACCTGGTTGTAAAAGTACGTCATGTAGATGCTCATGTACCCAAGAGTCAGGCCACTGAAGAACATCAAAACAACCAGCAGGTGGATCAGGCTGCTAAGATTGGAGTGGCTCAGGTGGATCTGGACTGGCAACATAAGGGTGAATTATTTATAGCTTGGTGGGCCCATGACACCTCAGGCCATCAAGGAAGAGATGCAACATATAGATGGGCTCGTGATTGAGGGGTGGACTTAACTATGGACAGTATTGCACAGGTTATTCATGAGTGTGAAACATGCGCTGCAATCAAGCAAGCCAAGCGGTTCAAGCCCCTCGGGTATAATGAACGATGGCTGAAATATAAATATGGGGAGGCCTGGCAGGTTGATTATATCACACTCCCACAAACCCGCCAAGGCAAGCGCCATGTGCTCACCATGGTGGAAGCAACCACCGGATGGCTGGAAACATATCCCGTGCCCCATGCCACCGCCCGGAACACCATCCTGGGCCTTGAAAAGCAAGTCCTGTGGCGACATGGCACCCCAGAAAGAATCGAGTCAGACAACGGGACTCATTTCCGAAACAACCTCATAGACACCTGGGCCAAAGAGCACGGCATTGAGTGGGTATATCACATCCCTTACCATGCACCAGCCTCCGGGAAAATCAAGCGACACAATGGACTGTTAAAGACTACCCTGAGAGCAATGGGTGGTGGGACATTCAAACATTGGGATACACATTTGGCAAAGGCCACCTGGTTAGTCAACACCAGGGGATCTGCCAATCGAGCTGGCCCTGCCCAATCAACACTTCTACGTACTGTAGAAGGAGATAAAGTCCCTGTAGTGCACATAAAAAATATGCTGGGGAAGACAGTCTGGGTTATTTCCCCCTCTGGCAAAGGCAAACCCATTTGTGGGATTGCTTTTGGTCAAGGACCTGGGTGCACTTGGTGGGTGATGCGAAAGAATGGGGAAGTCCAATGTGTACCTCAAGGGGATTTGATTTTGGGTGAAAATAGCCAATGAACTGAATTGTATGATATTAATTGCTATATAATACTGTATGTTATCTCTTTTATGGTTGCTATATGCCACATCAATGGTATTACAGTAAGAATCGCCCAGCTCAATGAAAATGAACTTTGATGAAACCGTGTTGGAATGAGAACTGGCTTCAGCATGCAACAGTCCAACACTGCACACCACCTCTCCTGCTCTGAAAGACCGATGAAACCCAAAGACATCGGCTAAATGAACTCAATGGACATTTTACAGGAATGGGCCATAGACGAAGGGAATGATATCTGTGTGTATATATCAAGATAAGGAAAGCGGTGGCGATCAATTAGAATGCATTGGAAAGGGTAGGACCTGTGCATGATGTAGATGGTATAGAATAAGGGGTGGATACTGTCCTGGTTTCGGCTGGGATAGAGTTAATTTTCTCCCTAGTAGCAGGCACAGTGCTGTGGTTTGGATTTAGGATGAGAAGAATGTTGATAACACACTGATGGTTTATTTGTTGCTCAGTACTGCTTATGCCAGTCAAGGACTTTTCAGCTTCCCATGCTCTGCCAGGGGCACAAGAAGCTGGGAGGGGGCACAGCCAGAACAGTTGATCCCAACTGCCCCAAGGGCCATTCCATACCATACGGCGTCATGGGCAGTACAGAAACTGGGGGGGTTGGCCGGGGAGCATTTATTGCTGCTCGGGAACTGTCTGGGTATCGGTCGGCAGGTGGTGAGCAATTGCATTGTATATTATTATTATTATATTGTTATTATTATCTTGTTGTTATTATCATTACCATTTTACTTTATTTCAAATATTAAACTGTTCTTATCTCAACCCAGAAGTGTTTCTCTTACTCCTCTGATTCTCTCCCCCATCGCACAGGGGCAGGGGGAGCGAGTGAGCAGCTGCGTGGTGCTTAGTTGCTGGCTGGGGTTAAGCCATGACACGGCAATAATTGTAGGCATTGATTCATTAGCAAATATGATCAATATGGGTTATCAAAAGTATTTTTCATGCATAAGAAATAGAATAAATTACTAAATAAAAGAAGTGTCTAAGATCTACAGCAGATCGATCTACATGATGTAGTATTCCATTAACATAATTAGAAGCAGATTTATAACAACTTAATTTTCCACCTTCTTTTGACTAAAGGAGACCAGAGATACTCTGGTGCTGCTTGCAGAAAGCTAGTGCCCTCGCTGGCAACATGTCAGGTGAAATTAGACTATGCAATGCAGAAAATGTTATTTTAGATGTGATACAGTCCCTTTAGAAATCTTGCTGATTACACACAGACTGTGTAATTATAGTCACTCATGAATTATACTTCATGACAAAGTGTCGGTGTTGGTGAGAAATTTAACCCACCCAGTATTAAATGAATATAACTCAAGTACACTTTTAGAATCATCACCAGTTGAAAAAACAACGCAGGGGGATGCTTAAGGTATATAATACATAATATAGTTTTATTTTTCCCCACAGATTAAAATAACTCAGTATTTAAAGTATTTTCTTTGGGAAGAGAAATCCTGTGAGTTTTAATATTTTCTGTTGACAAAGAAATGTAAAGGTTGCCATTAGATTTCCACTGGAAGCTTCCATTGTCTTGCCTTACATTTGCATTCTTTTTCTTTTTTTCATATGAACCACGAAACATTTTAAGTCTGGCACACTTAATTTTGTAAGGTAATTACACTAAAGGGAGAACTCTTATTAGATGGTAACCAACTGACCTACACCTGATGATAGTTCTAAGTAGTACAAATGCACAAAAAAATTCTTTCTTAACTTAAGAAGAAAGTACTTACCTATGGAGAACAGGAATAATAAATAATGTTGGGGCTGATCCTGCCTTCACTGGGATCAAGAGCAAAATTCTAACTGATTTCCAACAGAAGCAATTTCAGATACAAGACTTTTCTTGCTACAAATGCAGTTTATATTTGAAGACTCCAGCAAAGAAAAGGCAGGTTTGTGTATGCCAGACTAGTCAAATCAGCCGTATTTGCCAGTTTGGGCGTACTTTTTACTTTGGTGATTGTGGTCCTTACTGCATTTTTTCAGATGGCTACATTTCTACAAAGTTACATTACTGTGTAGTTCATAAGACACGTAACCTGAAAAGTGCAAATTTTAAAATATGAATATCTATAATATATAGTGTTATAAACATATATAAAATAAAGTAATATATAAGGCATATACAGAATATGAGTAGCAAACTCAGCCATGTAAATGAATCCAAACTGTACAAAACCTAGAAAGGAAAACGTTTCTTTTCTATACGAATTATATAATTTCTTCTTATTAGTTGACATCAGAAAGTCTTTCACCTTGCCTTTCTCTGTTGAAAAGTTTTTGATTTATGGCTTCTATTTTAGGTCCTTTGTGAATCCTCACAAATGAGCAGATTTTGCATACTGTTCCAACATGCTCCCTCACAGGAAAACCACTTCCCTTGCACAGAACACTAAAATTAATTTTGGGGAAAAAAAATCAGGGAAAAAAAAAGATCAATAATGACCTGATCATGCAAGTTCTCCTCATATGACATTTACTGGACAGTCACTGTAAACCTGGCTACTCACATGAGTGTTTAGAAGGCTGGACTGCTTTACACCCACCTTTCACTTCAAATTTGGATAACCAGGATAAATTTATGGAATTAAGCTATTGAAAGTTCTTCTCAGAACAACAGTTGTATATTCCTCTACAGCTGCATATTTTTGTTTGGGCTTGATCATTTTTAGCCAATGTTTTGACCCATTTTACTTCCCCCCTTATGCTTATGCTGTCACAAGGAATGGGAAGCAGTCTCTGAACACAACTCCTTCTATCAAACCTACATATCAGATTAGAATAGCAAGTCATAGGAACATAGAGGAAACTAGTGAGAATACATGGTCTGTCAGTGTTAATTCTTTTTAATATTTTGCTTCACACCAGAGAGGATTTAATTGTTTCCTAAATGGCTCTAGGGCCTCTGAATGAGCAAACCTGTCTAACAGAACAGACATTTACTTAAAAGAATCTTTGTAATAAATATTGATCTATCATATTAGTAGATCATTCTGGAGACAAAGCAATCAATCCTTGCCTAATTAAACTGTGCTAATATGAAAACGTAGGCCAAGCCCATAAGGCACAACAGATCTGCCAGAGTGTGAAAATGCCTGTAAGTCACAGGCCTCTTGGAAGAGAGGCGCTCAAACTCTGTCTGCATGCTGATGAACTCCACCAGATCATAACCCATACAGATGGAATTTAAATTCTCTTCCACAACTTCATCCTTAAAGTCTTCTAATTAACCCTCCGCCATGAGATGAGCAGCCATGCAGAGGCAGGGATGGCACAGCAGAGGTGCCAAAGGGAAACACTACTCCTTACCATTTCTCTTCCCCCAGGATTTGAAGGTTGTGTGAGTCACTAAGCCAAGCTCTGAGGGGTAATCAAAATGTCATTTATTTCATCTCCCCATGGCATTTTAACTTTTACCCTGTAAGCATTTCTGGATTTAGGAGTGGCAAAAAGGTTTTAGTAATCATAAAGCACATATTTCCACAGACAAGCAGCAGTGCTTAAAAGCATTTCAGTCCCACTTGACATGAAGCTTTGTTAGAGATGGTAGACAACATTTCACCAGCTTGACTTATGCTGTGCACAAACACTCAGCTTCCTACAGGGGTTTAGGTCTAATGGAAGTCAACTGATTTATAGCCAACTCCAGCGCCACCCAAACTAGGAAGGAAACCATATGAGAGAATTGCTGGCATTTTTTTCAAGTGGTGTGTGGTGGTGCAGCCCCCCAGGCCACCCTGAGATCTCAGGATAAGCCCTATTGTGCTGTTATCTTGGTCACCAGTGCAGTGACTTGGGTGTCAGGCACTCCCTGGTCACACTTGGGCCATCTGCTCCCTGAATTGTGGCCAGAATGTAAAATACTGACCAAAGCCAATCATCTCCAGATCCTATAAATAACGATCCAAAAGGGAGACCTTTTGAGCTCTCAAGGACCTCAGCGGGCTGTGTGACCCAGTATCTCCCCCTGAGCTGGGACGCCTCTCAGGGTAGATTTCACGAGGATTGAAGGATTGTCCATCGATGATTTCGTGAGGGCTCAAAGGCCTGACTTCGTGAGGTTCACCGACCGTCCGTTGATGAATGCTGGCACATAAAAATGAGTAATTCATGCAACTCATGAAAAGGGAAATTTTAATCACAGGTTAACCTCGGGGTGTGTGCGATTTTATTTAGAGCTGTTTGTTGGTCTGTCTGTCTGTCTGTCTGTGTGTTTGTGTGTGTGTGTGTGATTTGATTTAAACCCCATCTGTGTGTGCAACCCTGCTGTAAGTTTCGGGTCACCCTTGCCATTCTCGAACCTTTAACTAAGTCACTATTTTGATTGTAACAAATGCCACTGAATCACTCTGTTAAATTGGCTGATGCCTAAGTGCTGTGAAGAATTATACAACCTAATTTTGTGATCTATCTCAAAAATACTAATAAATCCAAATTTCTGCTAAATCAAAGCCGTGTAAGAAAACCATATTCATGACAGTTGCTCCTCATAAGTCTTGCCCTCGAGACCTTTCACTATCTTGGTCACCCTCCTCTGGACACACTCCAATAGTTTCATGTCCTTGTTATATTGAGGCACCCAAAACTGCACACAGTACTCGAGGTGAGGCTGCACCAGTGCAGTGTAGAGTTGGGACAGTCACCTCCCTTGACCGGCTAGCTGTGCTGTGCTTGATGCACCCCAGGACCCGGTTGGCCCTTTTGGCTGCCAGGGCACACTGTTGACTCATATTCAACTTGCCATCAACCCAAACCCCCAGATCTCTTTCCAAGGGGCTGCTCTCCAGCCTCTCGTCCCCCAATTTGTACGTGTACCCAGGATTAACCCGTCCCAGGTGCAGAATACAGCACTTACTCCTGTTAAATTTCATGCCGTTGGTGATTGCCCAGCTCTCTAGTCTGTCCAGATCTCTCTGTAAGGCCTCTCTACCCTCGAAGGAATCCACAGCTCCTCCTAGTTTAGTATCATCAGCAAACTTAATGTACATTCGATTCCTGCATCCAGATTATTTATAAAAACATTAAAGAGCACTGGCCCTAAAATTGGTGACTGGCCGCCAGCCCGATGTAACCCCATTTACTATAACTCTTTGAGCCCGATCTGTCAGTCAATTGCTCACCCAACATATTATGGACTTGTCTAGCTGTGTGCTGGACATTTTGCCCAGAAGGATATTGTGAAAGACAGTATCAAAAGCTTTGCTAAAATCCAAAAAATCCAAACCGTCTCCCACAATATTCTCCTTGGGAAGCTGGCAGCTCATGGCTTGGACGGGCGTAGTCTTCGCTGGGTAAAAAACTGGTTGGGTGGCCGAGCCCAGAGAGTAGCAGTGAATGGAATTAAGTGCAGTTTGCAGCCAGTCACGAGCGGTGTTCCCCAGGGCTCTGTTTTGGGGCCAGCCTTGTTTAATATCTTTATCAAAGATCTGGATGAGGGGATTGAGTGCACCCTCAGTAAGTTTGCAGATGACACCAAACTGGGTGGGAGTGTCGATCTGCTGGAGGGTAGGATGGCCCTGCAGAGGGACCTGGACAGGCTGGACCGATGGGCCGAGGCCAACTGTATGAGGTTCAACAAGGCCAAGTGCCGGGTCCTGCACTTGGGTCACAACAACCCCATGCAACGCTCCAGGCTTGGGGAAGAGTGGCTGGAAAGATGCCTGGCCGAAAAGGACCTGGGGGTGTTGGTCGACAGCGGCTGAACATGAGCCAGCAGTGTGCCCAGGTGGCCAAGAAGGCCAACAGCATCCTGGCTTGTATCAGGAATAGTGTGGCCAGCAGGAGCAGGGAGGTGATTGTGCCCCTGTACTCGGCGCTGGTGAGGCCACACCTGGAATACTGTGTCCAGTTTTGGGCCCCTCAATACAAGAAAGACATTGAGGTGCTGGAGTGTGTCCAGAGAAGGGCAACGAAGCTGGTGTCTGGAGCACAGGCCTTCTGAGGAGCGGCTGAGGGAACTGGGGTTGTTTAGCCTGGAGAAGAGGAGGCTGAGGGGAGACCTTATCGCTCTCTACAACTGCCTGAAAGGAGGTAGTAGTGAGGTGGGTGTTGGTCTCTTCTCCCAAGTAGTTAGTGATAGGACGAGAGGAAATGGGCTTAAGCTGTGCCAGGGGAGGTTTAGGTTGGAAATTAGGAAAAATTTCTTTATGGAAAGGGTGGTCAAGAATTGGAACAGGCTGCCCAGAGAGGTGGTGGAGTCCCCATCCCTGGAAGTGTTCAAAAAACGGGTAGATGTGGCACTTCGGGACATGGTTTAGTCTAGTCTACCCTTGACTGGTTTAGAGTGGACTTGGTAGTGTAGGTTAATGGTTGGACTGGATGATCTTAAAGGTCTTTTCAAACCTAAACGATTCTATGATTCTATGATTCAAAGAACAGCCACCTTCTCTAGGAAGCCCCAAAGGAGGCAAGCCCACTACTGCTGCTGAGGCAAGCAGCTGCCGAGGGGACACCAAACACATCTTGCACTTCACCAAGGTCCTCCCTGGCCACATGCAGGCTGGTGAAAATAAAGTCTTGGGCACAGGTAAAGAAGGACTCACTTAAGCCAGTGCAGTCACCAGACTTATGGGCAACAGGAGACCTTCTGGTACTGCTCAGATAGGAAACGTGCCTTCCACAGATACATGTTCTTCATAACAACAAGACAAAATACAAAGTAGCCACAGTGCATTGCTTGAGCAGTAGTTCTTAGAAGATTTGGGGTGAGTAGCTACTGCACAGCTATTGAAATAAAACAGATTTTAATCTAGACAAGGACTTGAATACACACCAATGAAACAGTCAAGTATCCCCAGGTGGAAGCTGAGGGACAAAATGGGAGGTGTGGAAGTCTTGCAGAAGGGCCCTCAATGGCTTCATGCACACACAAAATCCTTTTACTCAGTCTTTTGTAAAGCAGGATATTCAGCTTTATGCAGCTGAAACTTTTTTTTTAATTAAGATTGGTAGCAACAGCTGCAATTTCAACAGAGCTCTTTCCAAGACTCTCCACTTGCTCTGCCTCACTACCAGATACACAGTTCCTTTTCCAGCACATACATGTTACAACTCATTGTTTGAATTTTTTGTCCTTGTGAAGTTAACATAAGATGGAAGATATCATCAGTACATGACAGAGAAAACAGAGGCAAGCACTGGAGTACCCATTTTAAGTCATGTTGCCTGTTGTCCTGGCAACTAGTTAATAAGCTCTGTTACTCATTTTTCACCAGCACCTGACAACATCATCTCTGCAAGATTTGGTATTATTAAGGAGTCTGCTAACTCAGCTGCTTTACAAGGTATCAGAAAAGATCTGCTGGCATTTCCATTCTGAATCCTATTTTTCAGGGAATCATAAATCATCCATAAATTGCCCAGCAGCTGAATATACAATGCAGAAATACCACTGTGACAATCCATTCCCTTGATAAGAGCACAAAAAGAGTGTTGGGATCCGGTCATGCTCCCTGCGATATCGATATGTACATTGCTATTCACTACACATGGAGAAGGATTAGACCTCAAATTCCTCAAGTGAAAACACACAAATGCCTTGACAGACATCCTCTTGCATGTCTCTCCTTCGACAGTGCAGGCATATGGCATGGGGACAGGGTTGGCCTTGTTTCCTCCAAGCTTCCTTTTGGAGAAAGAGTCCTACCCTTTACATTGCTGCTGCGTGTATCTTCAAGCTGCTTTGAGAAGCATACAAGCATGTACTGAATTGGCACTGCAATTACCATAATTAAACATTATCATCAAAAAGGCTTCAGCCAGTAGTCAGACCTCACTATACTAAGAGCTGTGCAGACACACTAAATGACTCTACCCTTCCTCAAGAGTAAACTGTCCCTACGTTTGAGTCACACACAGAGTTCAGTCTCAAAAGACTGAAAAAAAGGCTGTTTAATTAAATCCTACAGACTATCCCATCATCTTGGATGAATACTTTCCTTGGACAAGAGGTCACCTAGTTACCCAAATTCCAGAAAAATTCTGAGTTTGGGACCATAAGAGAATATGTACTTACAATCATCTCTTTAGTATAAATGTTGCCAGTTTCCCTGGTTAAACACTCAAAATTCAACATTTGTTGAACATAAATCAAACATTCTGAAATTTTATTAACAAATGGCAAGAAAAAACCCTCCTTCCTATCAAACAGTAAAGAAGACCCAAAGGAGCCTCATGCAGATTCAACATCAGAGAACCCACAGAGAGACTAGAGAGACTAAAATATTGTCCTCTGATCTGTGCAGTGGGATTCTGAAGGTGTCAAGGGGCTTCTCCACAAAATTTGAGAAATTAAATTGGTCAAGAGGGCTAGCTTTATTCCTGGATGTTCCCTCTTTCCCAGTTTCAGGCTCCCTTAATGCTCTTTCAACATAGGTTTTGGCAGCTTATTGTTTAAAGATTGAACAGTGCTGAAAAACACATTCATTACTGCTTGTCAGAGATGTTGATGAATTCCAGTCACATGTAATTAAGCTGCAATTCAACACAAAGACAGACTAAATAGGCAAGTCTAGACAAACAAGAAAAAAACAACCAAAAATACAATTCCTAGAGAAAAATTCCTAGAGGATTCTATAATCTTCTGTTGAAAAAAGAGGTGCACAATCTTATTTCATTTATCATATGAAAGCAGAGTATTTGCTTTATTTTAATTCATGCAATGCTATCAAGAGGTATCATCTAAACAAGACAGCAGAAAGAAAAAAACTAGACACACTAGAATATTTTTGCTAAACAAGAAGCACAAGATCTTTTTTTTCCCAGAAGTTTTAAAATAAAACACATACACGTTAAAAATGAGGTGCATTGCATATTGCATTCCTTAAAGATAAATTCTGCTAATTTCACTTATTAGAATACCCTCTCTGTAAAATGAGGCAACTGATGTCACTGAGAAGTTGAATTGGCTTCATGACATTTAAATTGAAATGAAAGATATATATTGTAGGCCTGAGTTTACTTCTATGTAATTCAGGAACTACATGCCTTGACCCTAAATCTTCACACTGAGTATTCTTGTATTGGTTCTGTTGTTTTACAAACCAGGGGAAGAATCATAGAGGTATATTTTTTTCTTAAATCTGGCAATGTCTTACTCTCTATAGATATGGGGAGATATGGCAAAATCTGCTATAATCTATGCTGCAAGAGAATGAATTAGTTACACAAGACATTTTGGTACATTATTCAAGACCATCAAGTGAATGCTGTCATGCTAGCAAGATGTCAGAATCTCTTTGTCAACAGTGTATAGCAACTGACCCTAGGAATGTGATGCAGTAGTATGATACAACATTTCATAGCCCTTTTCACTATACTTGAGAGATGTTCCTGAAGCCAGAATTTATAACATTCATGAATACTAGGTTGTACTAGTCAATGTGCACATGGCCACAATAATTTCACCAATGAAAGCAACCTAATACTCCTTGGAGAAGGCTATATATTTTTATACGAAAACCAAGATTAATTTCACACATACTCACTCAGCATTTGTGTTAAAGTAATGAGATGTTAGAAAACTTACTAAACACTTGATTCCCATGCACTCAGAATAAAATCAAATTTTACACTTCACAAAATTGTTGGGTTTTTTTATTTATTTTATGAATCCTCTAAAGGAAGGACAGGCTTGAAGAAAAGGCAGCAGAAAAGAAGATTTAGTCTCATGAGCCCTGTAAAATTCTAATTTCTTCATACAAGCCAAAGAAAGTTTCTGTGAGTCAAGGTAGACCCTCCACCCCTCAGCTTTTTCATACCAAGAAAGAGAAAAGTCCAAGCCCTTTGGAGACAAACACAGGGCTTGAGCCACATGCATACAATAGCCGTGACACCATTTCTGGCTCTATCAAACTGTAAATCTAACCTTTCAGGTTGTTTTCTGTATATGCTCTACCCACCACAGTGAGGAACAGCTTCAGTCTCCAAGACTACTAGATTTGCGCTACATGAACAAACTGTTCAGTCAAAAAGTGGGTTTCGCTTAACTTTAACGGGGCCCTAAAACTAACATCTACTGCCAAAGTGAGATACATGAAGCTAACCTAAAAGGCTGATTATTTTAAAGTTTCAGACATTTCCTGTTGTCAGAAAGTTAAAACAAATTATAATTTTCAAGCCATATTTTAAAAGAAAAAGTATTCATTGTAAAGAATCACAAATGACAGTGGGCCATCCAATACCTGAGTGTGTTTATTAATTCTGCTCTTAAAAAAAACATACAAAGCAAAACTTTGTCAAACACTTCCAAAAACTCACCTCGAATTTCAGGAGAGAATCGAGCTGAATGGCGAGACACAAAAAGTTTAAGTTCTTGATCCAAGTTGCATTCAGTCAAGTTTGTGTCCCATGATCGGATTCCTAAAATTCAAAATGCAAAACACATCTAGCTTGATATATGAGCACTGGAAGTTTTAATTGATTATTTCTCCATTTACATTCATGTTATCTGCATATTTCTAAATTCCAAAACCAGCCTCTCTTCCTTTCAAGCCACGCAGCTGTCCTTTGCAAAGTGCTGAGTGCTCAGAAGCAGCACTCTGGACAGGGATCAGTCCCAAGCAAGAGGAAATCTGCCTTTCCAAAAGGTAACAATACTTTAAGGCTCCTGCTTTAGGACTGCTGGTTCCCACGTCCTAGTAGCCACATTACGAGAAGTTACTGATGTCCCAGAATTGACTTTAAAATAGCAATACACTGATTTATAAAACTGAAAAGAGTGAATCACTCAGGGGATATGTTAGCCCTATTGCAAGACCATTGTATTTGTCCCCCCAAGAAAAAAAAGACAGCATCACCTAGCATGTTGCAAATTCATATTTAAGTACAAAGTATTAAATAGCTGACTTTTTCATTCAAAAGCTTTGAAGCAACCCATATTTTAAATTAAAATTTAAAATATCTTTTATTTATGAAATATCAAAATTCTAGTTTTGAGATTTTAAAATGCTATGCTTGATCTTTTTTCTCTTAAAAAATAAACATCCTATCTCTATTTCCTACCGTTTTTCCCCCCAGCTACTTAGAAAGTGAGACACTTGACAAATATATGATCATAAAATATATTATTCCACAATATATTTTTAAGGATTAAAATTTGACCAGGAAAAAAAAACAATCACTGCAGCCAAAAGACAAATTTATAGTTTCCTACCATAAGATTTTGATGACTAAATTAAAAAAAAAAAAAACAACACAAAACCACAAAAAACCACAACAAATTATCAGAACATGTTTTAATATTTTTCTATAATTTTCTTGTTTTGTTTTGAAAATAATGAGCAGGCAGTTGCACTACTGGTAAGTCCAAGCACTGCTGCAATTTTGAACACCAACATTATAGTGATTTTTGTTTTTTTCCTAAAGGAATATCATTAGACTTACACAAATTAGCTGGCAAACACAGAAGGGACTGCAGGTGAGGAAGTGTCTAGTGGCCCCTCCCCACATGCCTGACCATGTTTTTGCATGAAATTGTTGAGTTAAATCACTTTGGGGTTTGGTACCTTTGGGGTGGAGGAGATGCCTGAAGAGGTGCATGGCCAACCCCTTACCATGAGACTAGCACTAACACTTCTGCTGGTAACTCTGTCAGGATTTCAGGCTGCAACCTTTACTGTCAATGCTGCTTCTCATGCTTTATTCTCTTTCAAGGCAGCAGAAATGTCAAGCCTCACGCTGGCAGAAGCCATGTTGTAGGGCTGAAGGATGAGGAGGAGAAAGAGGGGGAAGAGCAGAGAAACCAGATCTGTGCTACAGGTCTCCCATTGCAGCTCTGGGTAGGTTCTCCATGCAAATATAAACATCCACATTTCAAGAGCCTGAAGCCTCTTCAGGGAGAATTCATCCAGGGCTTTTCCTTGTCAGCATCCCAGTCAAGGTAGGAGCATACTTCTTACTGGGATATGCTACCAGCTATCAAGTAGCTGCCATTTGAAACTAAATAAATTTGGAAATACAGTATTGCCTGTGTGTTTCATAACCACTCAAGAGAAAAATAACTGAACTATAACCAGCCACCTCCACTTCCTGAATTATGCATCATTGTTCAGAGGCATAAGCAGTGAGTGTCTTCTGTAAGTCTCCTTATTTTCATTTCTCAAAAATCTCTTGGCCATATGGTACATTTTCAGAGCGTAGTTTTGGCAGACAAATACAGCTCAGCAGGCTTTAACATTTTGCAGGTGTTGGAATATTTGAGAGCAAGAAAGTAAAGATGATATAATACCACGCATGTACAGCACATATGAAAACTATGACTAGTAAACTGACATTGATCACAAAGCTGAAGTACATTGAATGAATGAGTGCTGAACTTCAAGAAGCTAAAAGATAAACAGCTCGCTGGCCTCTGACAGCAAGCTTGTGTGGGGAGACTACAAAGCTTTCCAGAGGTCAATTAAGCAATATGGACTATGATTCAGCAATGCTGCTAATGATAGGATCTGTCCACCATCCATCCCTAGCTGCTTTTTTTGTGAATCCAAATTTGCAGTAGGGATAAGATTCTGATTAGGCATAGTCAGACTGCTGAGCCAGGCAATGTCCGAAATACAGGACTCAATGTGAAATAAATAAAAAAAAAACCCAAGAAAACAAAACAAAAGAAAAGCCTAGACATACCATGCACACAGTAGTCCTAGAAGCTGAAGTTGGGATTTGGATAGAATATCCCAAATCTGCAGCTGCATGATTCAGCATTCTGGATACAAAAATTATGCATATACATTATAATGTAGTATAATGTATTATATAACCAAATCAGGTTTGGGTAGAATGGAGGTAATTCTGGAACTAAAATCCAAGGTCAATCCAATGATGTATATCATTAACAGCATGGAAGTAACTACTGGAAGTATGACTGAACTGGAGCTATTTCTTTCTGCAGGCTTAGGAGTGCAATGCCACTAGACACAGGACTTATCAGTCAGCAGACAGGGCACACCCAGTGGCATCTGCCAAATCAGTGGAAAAATCTTGAAGCTTTCTCTTCACTCCCTCCTTTTTTGGTGGATGGTGGGTTGGAGGATTTCCCTCTTAGCAAAGTGTCATCCTAAATGTAATTATTGAAAATGCAGCTTGCTACACCATTCCCTCTTCATGATATATTAAGAAATGACTCTGCATTCCACCAGGTTGCGTAGCATCACGCCACTGATGTGTTATCAGCAGATATTTTCTTTGACACGTTGTGCTGCAGTTCAGCACATGAATCCACACTTTTCAGTGATGGTACTTACCAGAGAAGACAGTAAGGCAGAGTTATCAAGAACCCTAAGTGCATTTAAGGCTCTGTTGAGAATAAAGGTTGAAAGAAGCCTTTTTTTCCCCGACTACAGCATACTTTCCAATGAGAAAGAGATTAGTCAACCCCATATTTGCCTCATCCAGATAGAGCTTCAGACTCCCAGCGTACTCATCCAGAACAATGCATCTCAAAATTTGATCAAGGCTTTTTCCTAGCAGGCAAAATCCCAATCAGATCGTCTCACACCAGGAGCAGTGAGGTGACTTCTAATCCAAAAAGATGAATAAAAAGGCCAAAGCATTCCCTCTGAACATCTAAAACTAAGTGGGTGTTATGCTTAGTGTCAAGAGGTAGCAGCAACAGAGCTATGCAGCAGCAACTGTACAATAGAAGCTTCAAGAAGAGACTGAAGAGCATTTCTTCAGGGGAGGGATGACATCAAATGTCTTGAGGGCATAAGTTTTATCCATTTGCTCTATAAATTTTAATAATTTAAATAAATGCAGCCAATTTACTTCTGACACGACCAAAAATTAGATAGCATTAGGAAAGTGCAATGCTGGAGAGGCTCTGAATGACAAAGCATCTGCCTCAGTAGTTCTCCCTAGGAGACAATGGTAGCAATAAAGATGAACAGGTCATGGTGAAGCTGGTTAGCTGTGATGAGGCAGCCCTCTACCACAAACGGTCATGAAAAAAGAATCAAGAGAAATAGCCAACTAAAGCAACGATAGTTGAGAAAACAACAACAGAGACAAAAGAAGTCCTAGATGGACTGCTGAACCACACCTACATGGCAAGGCTGCTACCAATTCCCCTTTCCAAGGTCTCTTTCTCCCTTCTAACAATGGCAGGTTTCTGATATTTCTGCTTTCACCAGCCCAGAACAAAAATGTTACAAAATCATGTATCAATTGAGTTTAACAAACTATATGGTCCAGCAATAATTTTCTCTGTGCTTTATACCACTATTATGGCAATGGGGCTTTTTTCCCCTCTCCATGTACACTGCAATCTATTGTATCAGAAACCACATCGATAACTTATAAAACTGTAATTTCACTTGCAATACCTTCCTGTATTGCTGTCTTAAGAAAAGGACAAATAAAGTCATAGCATCCCGTAGCTGGACAATAATGAGGCTGAGCACTCAGGTATTAGCCTTATTACCCATATCTTTTTCTTTATTGAAATATATATGTGCATATAAAGCTTAGGGCCTGAAAAATTCTCCAGCCAAGAGAAAAGTCTGGTTGCTGAAAGTTAGACACAATAGGCACAGCTGCATTCCTGCTCAGGGAGTCTTTGCCACTGAGAAGGAAAACGCCCCGAATCCCGCTGGTTTGGTTTCGCGGTGGGGGACAGGGGTTTGCTGGGGAACCGAGGGAAACGCCGAACGGCCGCCCCACAGCCCGGCTGCCCCTGACGCGGGTTTTTTTCGGCGGCGCGGACGCCCTTTGTCCGCTCCGAGCTGCCATAGGGACCGCAGTGCGGACTGCGCCACACCCACCCACCGCTGTCTCCGGGCAGACGGGCTCGGCGGCACTGCGGGCGCTCGGTTCCTGCTGCAGCCCCAGCCCCTCCGCCCCAACAGTGGTGAGGAGGAGGCTTGCCCCCTTCGCCCGCTGCTAGCGGCGGAAAAGACGCTCCTGGGGATGGACAGCGGGGCGCGGTACGCGCCGAGCCGACTGCGGATCTTTGTGTGGGCGGCAGCAGGGAGCCACCGCCGCCGGACGCCGCACGGGGCCCGGCCCGCAGCCGCTGACCGCCGCGGGCGGCTCCCCGGCGCTCGCACCCGACGGGGGGGCTCCGAGTCCGGTGGGGCAGGAGGGGAGTGCGCGCAGACGGGACGACGAGCCCCTCGTGAAGTAAAAAGAAGAAACCAGAGACCACGACCTCGCAGCTCATGTGTCTGCGCCGTGTGTGTGTGTCGCCCCGACCATGAGCAAGGGGCGGCCGGGTCCCCCGCCCCACCGGCCGAGCCCGGGCAGCGCCCCCGCTCGCCCCGCGCGGAAGGGGAAGAAAACGGGGAGTGGCTGCCTGCCCTCCGCGGCGCCCCGGCCGCGGCCGCTTCTGAGGGGAAGGCGTCGGCGGCGTGGGGGCTCCGGGGAGCTGCGGCGCTGCCTGCGGCGGCTCCGCTCCCTGCCTCCTCACCTCGCTCGATGTTGGTGATAGCCCGCCGCAGGTGCTCCTCGGTCACCAGCTCACCGATGACCACCAGCAGGTAAAATTTGCTGTCCAGGAAGCGGTGCGAGAGGGAGCTGGGGTTGGGGATGCTACAGGAGGGCTCCGAGTCCACGTCCACTTCCACCACCACCACGGCGGCCATCGCGGGCGCCCCGCTCCGCGGCTCCGGGGCGCTGGGGGGAGAACGGCCGCTCGGCGGCGGCTCCGCAGGAGGCAGGGAGTGAGGGCGGGCGGGGAGGCGGCGGCGCTTTTATACAGAGACGGTGCAGGGCAGGGACCTGGCGAGGAGGAGGAGAAGAAGAAGGGGGGTGGGAGCCGGCGCATCCCCGCTCCGCCACTTTTCCAGCATCCACAGCTGATGTCATCTGCGGCAAATCCTCCCCGCGGCGGCACCCGGAAGCAGGAAGGACGTGGGGCGGCCCGCTGCGTGACCCCTCCGCCCGTGCTGCCCGTGAGGTCCTGCGTCCCTCACTCACATACACCCTTCCCCTCTGCCCTCCTGCTGTCATACCTTGCTGGTTTAGTCATCCCATGTCCCTTGTTCCCCCAGGACCTCACTCTGCTGGCTTGGTCATCTCCCACTCCCCGAGGACCTCCCAGTGTCTCAGCCTTGAAGCATGGTGGCCATGCCATGAGGAGCCGCAGGTGATGCCCTGGCAGACCTGGTGAGCTCATCTGGGAAAGCCAGCATCAGGGCTCCAGCTGCACCCCTGATGCTGGATGAAAAAAGTAGCTCCACTGTCCAAGGCCAAGAGTTCAGTCTCCTGCATCTCACTGTAGCACTGCAGTAAAATTTGAGCCATATTTCCCCCCCTCCCAACTGGCAATCTAAATACTCTTGTTACCTTTTTTTTTTTGTTTGAAAGCAGTTCACTTAATAAGATACTTCAAACATAGGCTTTCTGCACATATTCAAGGCCCATGGATATATGACTTAGCACTGTTTCTGGACAAGCTGCTAAAACCCATACTCTGATGGCTCCAGAAGTTCAAAGGGCTTTGGGTAACTAATTTTGACCAGGGTCAAGCAACTCCAGGGAGCAATGGTATCAGAAAACATCTACAGTTACCAAAACAAAGGCTTGATTCCTCTTGATTACCACGTAAAAGTTAGATATCTGCTCCCCAATACTCAGAGACCCACTCAAGAGATAAATTCAGTCACCTCCTAAAAGTGTTTTATCCTCCCCTAAAATGGGATAGAGCAGTCTGAGATAAATCAGTCTCTCTGAGATGTTCCTCTCACTTTACTGGCAGAAGCCAGGCACTGGTTTACACTAAGCATCTTGTTTATATGGCTAAAGTGATGTGGGAGAAATCTCACTGTGACCTAGGAAAGGATATAAACTTTTATAGCCTGGTTTTTAAGATAACCTCTGGTCCCTGGCTGAGAAGACACGTCTTCTGTGTGCAGCTTCTTCCACTACTGACTGCTCAAATTCCCTGCCTGCTCCTCAGAAACACAGAGTACTTGCCTGGATGAACCAGTACATCAGTCCTGTTTTCTTAGAATATGTTCTTTGTTTCAGGGCACACTGGACTCATTCTAATTAACATGTCTTATTTGCCTAGAAGAACCCACAAAGATTGAAACCCTGTTGTAGGTGCTGGTAAATGTTACATAATGTTATATAATGTTATATCTGCCTATAGCACCTAGTGTTTTTAATATGAATAGTTCCTCTGCATAAATACAGCATTGAGAGCCTTGATTAGTATGGTGTGATGTGTTTGGATGTTGCATCCAAAGTAGACTATTTTTCTGAGCTGCCATTACACTGAAGGTTGTAGACTGTGGACAAGCATTTTTATAGCCAGGTCAGGTGGCTGAGATGACACAGTGATAAAGAGCAGTGGTGCTCATTCTTCACTAGAGCTGCTAATAGAACAAATGCAATGGCATAGATGCAGAAGAACTAGTAGCAGTTCTAAAGTTGGCGAGGTATTCATGAGTACAATGTTGTTCTTGGGGTACCCCCATTTGTTTGAGCTCAGCTATGACTTTCGTGTTTCTTTGCTGAGCCTGGCAGTTTCCATGAGGTAGTGTAGATGTGTACCTAGAAATAATGTCCACTCCTCTGTGGCCATGCCCTATACAACCCCTGTCCTAATCATCTGTATTCTAATTATAGATACCCTCAAGACTTGCCACATGGTGCCCACTGGAGGAAGTCAGCTTCTGGCTTCTCCCGCTGCAATACATAGCTTTGGGATATGCCTTTATTTCAGTCACCAACAAGAGCATCTGGTCTCTGGAGTGTGGAAGGGGCTTTCCAAGAGGACTTGCTAACTGGTTGCAGAATAGACTGGTAGTGGTTCCTGGACATAAAGGTAAAACAATTACTTGCCTCACAAGTACAGCAGGTTAAATGCATTACTCTGAGAAATGCATGCCAGTATACAAAATGCATTATATGTGCTTTTTATCACTTTCTTATTTTAAGAAAAAATGAATACATACATAACTGGAAAATTGCCTGTGTATTTGAAAAGTAAAAGGTGAAATGAATGTATTGTGTCAAAGAAGAAAATGCTTACATACAGGTAGGTAATACAGATGTACTTGAAATAGCCTGCTGAGGTAGTCCTCTATTTTATATTGCTCTGTAAAAGAATATGCAGCTAGAACATAGTATGATAAAAGGTGAACTGTTACAATCAAACTGTATTGTGATGGGATATGTTTCACACATTAAAACCCTAAGGACAAGAGGGTGCCTTTGGAAGAAAATGGTCTTGTGCTAAACTCTTTAAGGGACACAGACCTCTGCCCTCATGTATTCACAAGCATATGCTGCTTCATCTGAGATGGAAGTCAGACAAGAAAAGATGCTTTAACCTCATGGATGTGTCTCTGAGAAAGCTGCAGGTTCCCAGCTCCATGGTCAATGTTCACGCTATAACTTGCCCTGTTGGAGTCTCACTCCAGTAGTTTTGTTTGTCATCATCTTTCTGTATCTGGACACCCATTTTTATTCTGCAATATGGAGCGTATCAACAGATCCACTGCTGGGTGAAATGTGGAGATGTGCTGTATAAAGCTGACTCAGTGTCATGTGACCTTCAGTGTTTGAAAGTGATACCAGTTTCCTAGCTGCAGCTAAATCACATAGATATGCCACTTCAGTAGAAAAAATAGCAAAACACACGTGGACTATGGAATATGTCTTGCTGTTTTAAAGAGACAATGATTGATACCCACTGCTGTCTGGCTTTTTGTTTGCTTTGTTTTGGTTTGGGTTTGTTCCTTTAGTATGTTTAATACCAAATTGGTATCCCACAATTGAATATAGTCAAACATTACACATAGAGCTGTAGTTTTCTTCTGGATCTGGTATTTTTTTAAAGTAAACAGGCAATTTTAAATAAAGCACTTGAAGCCTAAAACTAGAACATACTTACTGATGGTGCATGCCATTTATTACCCACTAATATTCAGGTTTTGTTCAAGTACTATCTTCCAGTTTTAAATGAGGTTTCAGTGATGTACAAACCTTTAGGCTGGCCCTTTGTCCAAGGCAAGATGTCACTCCTAGCATAAAATACATATCCATGTGCATTACTTCAGACCAATTTAAGAACTTTAATGAAAGTGGTTCAGAAGGCTCTTACATAGTCTGTCTTCACTGAGTGAAATGTTAATCTGAAGACTGCACAATGAGTCATGAAATGGGTTCATGAAGTGGGTAGGTTTTCATACAGAGAGGCAATAAGACATATTTTAGAGATGAAGCTTTTCCAGCCTACACCAGAGATCACAGATTCACAGAATGGTTGAGGTTGGAAGGGACCTCTGGAGGTCATCTGGTCCAACCCCTCTGCTCAAGCAGGATCACCTAGAGCCAGTTGCCCTGGACCATGACCAGATGGCTTTTGAATATCTCCAAGGATAGAGACTCCCCAACCTCTCTGGGCAACCTGTGCCAGTGCTTGATCACCCTCACAGTGAAAAAGTGTTTCCTGATGCATGATGAAGTCAAGAATATGCCACCAATATTATAACAAATAATACCCATAACATTTTGTACCTCACCCGATGTCTTCCCAGTGTGACCTTATTGTCACTCTCAATACTCCCGCTCCCTCATATGTGACCCTACACTCCTCATTTCCTGCAGTCAGCAGCTCCACTGTCCCCACATGGTTCAGCCTTTACCTTCCAGAGTCACCTCCTTGTGTTGTTCCTTTACGGCAACTCAGCAGAACATGCAGCAGCAGCGCAGGCACAGAGGGACAGTCAGCATGTTGCCCTAACCCCAGCAGAGCAGATGTGTCATTCTGCAGCCATTGGCCATGATGTGATTAGTCAGGAGTCCTGCGTGTCCCTGCAAGAACCAGGATGTGTGGTTCATAAAGACAACTCCTCTTGCCTTCCCCCATTTTTTTAGACAGGGAGGCATCCTCATCCCTAACTTCTCCTGCAGCAGCAATATAGCAAAAGCCAGGGGCATGAGAGCACTGTATCTGAGTGAGCAGCGAGGGACACAGACTCAGGGAAAGACATTTTAAGAGGGGAAATACTTACTTTACTTTTTAAGATGGCAAGCGTTATGTTTAACTACATGCTAAATAAAAATGACTTGGCTGACATTCAAGTATTTTAAATTATATTACTTCAATTTTAATGGCTATTTTTTAAACAGCAAAAGCAAGAATGTTTTTATTTGCTTGTGGTGAAATATCCATTTCATTTGGTATTTCTGCTGTTTCCCACTCCTCCCACTTTCCCCATAGAAAAGGGGGAGTTCAGTATTTTTTTAAAGTGAGGAAAGCAACACTATTGCTTTTAAAAATAGCATTTTCTCTCACTTTCAACTTTCTCTTTTGAAGTGAGATAAAAATAACACCAAGTAACATTTTGCTTTAATTTGCAATGGAAAAAGTTATTTTTTTTAGAGTAATTTCCCCCTTTTATTCAGTGGAAAAAGAAGTTAGAAGTAAAAAAGGAGGAAAGTGAAAAAATACTTTATTTCACGTTAGTGAGAATGAAATGAAAAAAAAAGAGAATTTTCTCTTGACTATTAAAAAAAGACAAATTAGAAATGAATGATTTTGAATAAATTTATCCTGAAATTTGTTATGAAAAGCACATAGTTTACATGAAAATAAAATTATTTCTTCTCCACCGTTGGAGAAAAAATAGAGCAGTTTTAAGTAATTTGATCCTGTTTACTAATTGGGATGAGAGATAAATGATAATAAAGACATTGAAAGCAATGATATTCATTGTACTGCAAAGCTGGATGTATAATTAAAACATCATCAACAAAACTAATGGCAAGAGAGTGTGAAACAGCATCAGGCAGTAGTTTTGAGTTTCCTTTGAGCAGTTTTGAACCCTTCTGAACAAGAGAGAGAATAATGGTCTGTTGATATGGGATATAGCTTGGATTTAAGGCAGTGGGTTCTGCTGGTTTTTAATTCTTGTCGAAGGACTACAAGTTAAAGAATTATATTTGGCTTCTAGGGACAAAATATAATTTCTGTCCTATCACACCAGCCTGAGGAGTACTGCTGTGCAGAGGCTCAACATATGCTTCCTTTCAACCCAGTTTTAGAGCTCCCTTGACTTAAGAGGGAGACGAATCAAGCCATGGGTTTTGAATGGCTACATTTACACTATCATCTGCTTAATTTTGGGGGCGGCTGGAAGGTGGTGTTGGCCACCATACAGCCTACATTCAGCCTGGGCACAGGCTGCTTGGAACCCATCTGCCCTTGCAGCATGCCCTATCAGTGGCCCCAATGGAAGACCATCAGCTGTCTTGCATGTCAGGTATTAGTCTTGTAACTCGCTGCAGGCACAGAGGAGAAAAATATCTATGAGCTCTCGGTCACACACTACTGTATCCTAGCTACTTGGGTGGCAAAAGCACATGGAGGTGCTCTAGAGCAAAGGGTGTTTTTTTGGTTTTCCTCCCAGGCTGAATCATCTAAAGCTGCTTATGGGGACCCAACAGCAAGTAGATATTTTACATGATATTCTCATCTAGCTTTAAGACCTGCCTTAAAATACTTTGCAGAGGTTGCCTAGGTCTGCTAGTTCTGTAGGATTTAAAACTAACTATTTTACAAGAGTCTGTTCTCATGTTGTCTTGAGCACACTACAATAGAAATGCCATATTGCTACTGCACAGAGAATAGGAAGAAAGAAATCCAGGCAAGCATTATTTCATAGAGTGCACTGACAGGTTTGTGAACATGGAAACTGGGCAATTGCTGGATCTGCCTACTGCAAAGGTCCAGCAGATCATGGTCCTGCACTGGGAACATCCTAGTTCTTCAAGGCCACAGCGATTTCACACAATCTGTAGCTGCAGCCAGGGTAGTGCATTATTCTGCACCCTTGCCCAGGACTTTTTATGCATGCAAACTACATTCCTGCAAGGGTCTTGATGTGGCCTTTCATTCTAGTTCTCTTTCAGTGACTCTGGATTTCACCTAAAGATGTGTAGTAAGTTACAATGAAATGTGGCCTATTCCTATGAGAATAATTTGTGACTCTGATATTGCCTAAACAGGTTTTAGTCATTCTACAAATGTACCCTTTAGTCTTACTACCACAATGATCCAGTTCTTTAACCATTTTAACTACAAAAAAAACTTGTACTTTTTCCATAGAACTTGATACGCTTACAGAATAAAGAGGAGGAATGGTTAACTTCCTTTTACATGTCTCAAAACAAAACACCAGAGTTGTTCATTCAGACCACCTACAAGACTGACCATCTGCTTCCTTTCCATCTTCTTGCACTTTCTATTGTAGCTTAATAGCAACATTACTATCAATACAATTTTGCAGCATCATTTTGGCTTGGTTTTGGCTTCCCTTTGGTTTCTGTCTATTTATCTGTCTATTCCATGCACTCCAACAGCCTTATACAAAGTAAAGATGATTTAAGAATGTTTTTCCTCTGCTCTTTTCTTTCTTTCTTTCTACTTTACCTGCTCTTTAATTTAATAAGTCATTCCTAATCATCATTATTTTGCAGTAGGTTGGGATTTGCTGACTAAGGGTCACACTGCAGAATTTAGTCAATGGCCTGAGTAGAAGGCGTGCAGCAGGGCTGCCCAGAGAGAGCAGCAAGCAGAGCATTTGAGAATTTAAACCTATTGATGACAGACTAGATTTTCTGAGTTGCCTTCCACAGCCCCTGAGAGGGCACCTACAGATTTCTATGGACCTACAGACCACACTAAAAAAAACCTGCTGTAATCAATGGAACTGTTTCTCCTAAGCAGGAGAACAGCATCACATCACAGGATTGCTATACAGTGTGCTGCTCTTCAACTTCTTTTCAAGCAGTGCCAACATACTCTGGCTCCAAGTCTGAAAGCTAATGGGATGCTCTCATGAGTAAGCATTTTCCAGACTGAGTGTACTGTCATCTCTCTGAACTCCACTCCTTTGGGGAGAAATTTCTCAAGATTGCTTGCAGACCCCTGCCTCCCTCTCTCTCTGCATCATGTCACTGATGGCTTGGCCAGTCCAAGCATGTCCAAGCTGGCTTGGCACCAGCAACAAGTGTACAAGGACTAATTAGGAGCATCTAACCTATCTCCAACTTGGTGTTGCCTTGCTGTCTGACTAGGGGTAGCCACTAGAAGTTTCATTCCATAAGAATTGTTTTCCAGTGGCTTCTAGACAAATTTCAATTTAAAAGCTTTTTTTAGGGTTTAGTTTTGTTTTGTTATTTTTTTCCTGAGCATGAGCAGGAAAACATACTCTAGAATCTAATAAACACTGAAAGGCAAGCTAGGTTATTTTGGGTTGATGCATCTACAGTAATATTTTGCACTGAGAATTTAATTAACAGTTCTTTTGATGATAAATAAACCAGAATAAAATCCAGCTCATCTTCCAAGAGCTGAATTTGTTCTCTACTGCTAATGGCAGTAAAAATTAATAAAATCTTATTTTAGTGAGTAAAGTAAGCTTAGGTAATTCTGAAGGAATGAAAGGAGCCAATCTGCCAAGGGAAACAATGTATTTTACATTTGTCACATAAATGTATTCATATTAAATCACGTATTTGACCTTCATTATTCTCCTGTTTTCTCATTTATAAACTGCAGTTAGTAGCACTTGCTCAGCTTTGGAAAGCTGTTTGAAATACATGGGAGAAAAGGTAGATATAACAAGGATTAATCATTTTTCAAATTATAAGACATATTTGACCATGTTCTGCCAGAAGATATTCAGTTCTTAGAGAACAGCAAAACCAGAGGTATTTCTTCTCTGGATTTTTGTTTACATTTGTTTTCTTCTGCTCAGTTTCCTACATGTATATTTTGCTTTTGAGGAATTTTCTCCTAATGTTACTCAGTTGGGTTTTTTTACCTTAAGCATTTATGCTCTTGATGTCATTGATTTAAAAAGCAAATGAGTGAAGGCGAGATTTCATAACATGAAAGGATGATCATTCTCCTTTTGCTTTCCCTTTTGCTGTCTCCTAGCCTGAGGGGTCTGCTCATCTACTCTCCAGATACATTTTAAGCATGCTGTGATAATATTAACAAAAGGAGTTTATAGTATCTCAGAGAATTTAAGATCCAGGCACACTGCAGAAGAGTCTACTGTAAACAGATTTTCTTTTTTCCTAGAAAAAATATGAGAGACTGAAAAGTTTAATATGTTGGGGTAATAGTGTATCCAGTGCAATATAGTAGTATAGCTCTCTTTGTACTTGTGATACAATACTTCTGGCTTAGTATAACCTCATTATGCAGTACACCAAGTTTACTGAAATTCTGGAAGCTGATAACAATAATTAAGCAATAAGACATGACAAGTAGTATTTTATTATGCAATCCCAGAATGCCTAGGTGAGTTGTTAGGCACACCTACAACTGCTTTGAACCACCTGGAAGAATTATTTTTATACATAACATGAATACTGGTAGGGAATGATCTGATTTGCTTGTAGCTATGCAGTTAACCACCATGATAAGAGCTCATCTGCTTAGTAACTAGACTGATATTGACTTAAGTAATAATGATCAGGAGTGAACATTGCTGCTCGTTTAATGACTGACAGGGATAAACACATGGCCCAAGGCATAGCAATAGGCCATTAGTCCCCAAGATGAGCCCTGAAATGCAGCTGTGGGTGTTATTGTAAACTGAGACTGACTGCAAGTATTTCAGGTTTGGATGAAGGGCCAGAATAAGGCAACATCCTTGGGTAAGCATAGGGTATGCCTAGGGAACAAGGTGTGTATGAGCCACATGATTTAAATGCATGCTCAACATTTCATAGGGGTTGTAATAATGTGTAAGTTGCCCTGAATAGCTTCTAATCTTCTTGTTTAAAATAATATATTTGCATTCATTTGATTTAACCTGTCCTAAAAGGTTACATTTCCAGAAAATGGGATATCCTTAATATGAACACTAAATCCTCTTATATCAATTATTTCCACGATTTTCAAATTTGCTTGTGCACCTTTCTAAGCTTTAGCTCACACTGGGTCTAATCTGGGGCCTAATGAAGTCACTGCAAAAATCTGACTTGTTTTAATGGGATGAGAATTGAGGCCTGGTTGTTTTACAGCTTCAGGATACTAGCAGATTAAAATTTGTAGCATTTATCTAGTCCAGACCACAATAACTGCATCTCTTGTCTTCATTGCAGCCTTAATGATGTAATGGTCTGTCCTTGTGCATTATTACTTACTACTGTCCACAGTGCATACATGTGCATTGGATAATGATCACATTAGGATTTCCCAACAATAACAATTACAAGCTAAGTTTGAAAACTGCACTGTGAATATTTGGAACAGTCATTCTCTCTAAGAAAGACACCAAACTTGGGTTTCCAGGTTAGGAAGGAAATCTCTGTCTGCTCCCTGTATCGTCAGGAGAGGATGAGATGGCGTTCAGAGCAGGAGCCTAACTGGGGTGTTGTGAACAGCACTCTGCAGGAGTGCTGCTTTTCCTCTGCTCGTTGCAATGGGCACTGAGGAAGATGAACCTTTCAATTCAGGCCATTAGATTAGATGCCTAAAAAACTAACTGTGGTAACTTAAGCTTATAATGTTAATATTTTATATTGTGTATGGAAAGTGACTGAGTTGCCAATTTTGAATGAACGCTAAAGTAGTTTTGGGTGCTCAGCTGATGACAAGTCAAAAGGGCATTGATTCTTAGAAGGTGCTGAATATCCACTGTTGTTGGTGTGTAAAGGTGGAGTATGAAGCCCTGCTGAAGTGAACACTTCGTCACTTCTTCAGTGGACTCATTCCTGAGTTTCATTTCAACTTAAATGCCCAAATAAAATGGTAGCTAACGAAATGACCGGAGATGGACCTCTTGATTTTGCTTCTTGAAATATTCACTGACCACCAGGCTGCCCAGAGGGAAAAAACATTGATGTATACTTTAGATGAAAGAAAGCTCATTTACTTTGCCTTTTTTCCTCTGCCTCCATATCATATTGGTAGATGCTGACTCATAACCTCATCCTATAGTATTGATTTGGGTTTGTTCTCACTGAATATTACCTGGTTCTCTAGCAACACACACAGGTCACAGCCATTTTGTGATGCAGGTCATTCTATAAAAGGGTTGTTTTATATCAAATCATGATATCATGCCATGATATCAAATCACGGCTGATGTCATCGCGGGACCTCTCTCCATTATTTTTCAGCAGTCTTGGGAGTCTAGAGAGGTCCCAGTCGACTGGAAGCTGGCAAATGTTGTCCCAATTTTCAAGAAGAGTAAGAAGGAAGACCCTGATAATTACAGGCCTGTCAGTCTCACTTCAGTGCCAGGTAAAATTATGGAGAAAGTCATTCTGGGAGTTATTGAAAAACACTTGAGAGACAACACAGTCATTGCTCACAGCCAGCACGGGTTCATGAGGGGAAAGTCCTGCTTGACCAACTGTTGTGGTTTAACCCCAGCCAGCAACTAAGCACTATGCAGCCACTCGCTCACTCCGCCTGCCCCGGTGCGATGGGGGAGAGAATTGAAGGAGTAAGAGTGAGAAACACTCCTGGGGTGAGATAAGAACAGTTTAATAATTGATATAAAGTAAAATAGTAGTAGTAATAATAACAATATAATAATAATAATAATAATAATAATAATAATAATAATAATAATAATAATATACAAAGCAAGTGATGCACAAGGCAATTGCTCACCACACACTGACCGATGCCCAGCCAGTTCCTGAGCAGCAACCACTGCTCCCGGGCCAACCCCCCCCAGTTTCTATACTGCCCATGACGTCATATGGTATGGAATAGCCCTTGGGGCAGTTTGGATCAACTCTTCTGGCTGTGCCCCCTCCCAGCTTCTTGTGCACCTGGCAGAGCATGGGAAGCTGAAAAGTCCTTGACTAGTGTAAGCAGTGCTGAGCAACAACTAAACCATCAGTGTGTTATCAGCGTTATTCTCATCCTAAATCCAAAACACAGCACTGTGCCAGCTACTGATTGCCATAACTGAAACCTAGTGGGACGAATCCCACGACTGGAATGTGGCTCTCGATGGCTACAGGCTGTTCGGAAGGGACAGGTGAGGAAGGAGGGGCGGAGGCGTTGCCCTCTACGTAAAGAAATCAATACAGTGTGAAGAGCTGTCCCTGAAGAATAGCCACGAACAGGTTGAAAGCTTATGGGTAAGAAGCAGAGACAGAGGCAACAAAGGGAACCTGGTGGTTGGTGTCTACTACAGGCTGCCTGATCAAGGGGAGCCTGCTGGCGAAGCCTTCTTCCTCCAGCTCCGGGAGGCTTCGTGCTTGCAGACTCTTGTCCTGCTGGGGGACTTCAACCGCCCCAACATTTGCTGGAAAAGCAACATGACGAGCTGTAGGCAATCCAGGAGATTCCTGGAATGCATTGAGGATAACTTCCTAAGCCAGGTAATAGACACCCCTACCCGAGTGGACGCGATACTGGATCTGATGGTCACCAATGCAAGTGAGCTCATCGGTGATGTCAAGACTGGAGGCAGCTTGGGCTGCAGTGATCACGCATTGGTGGAGTTCACACTCCTGAGGGACATGGGAAAAGCGAGGAGTACAGTCAGGACCCTAAATTTTAGGAAAGCAAACTTCCAGCTCTTCAAGGAGTTAGTCAGGAGGATCCCCTGGGAGACGGTCCTCAGGGACAGGGGAACGGAACAGAGTTGGCAGATCTTTAAGGACACCTTCCATACAGCACAAGAGCTCTCAGTCCCCAAGTGTAAAAAATCAGGCAAGGAAGGGAAGAGACCAGCATGGCTGAGTCGAGACCTGCTGGTCAAACTAAAGAGTAAGAGGGAACTGCACAGGCAGTGGAAGCAGGGACAGGTGTCCTGGGGGGAATACAGGGAAACGGCCCGGTTGTGTAGGGAGGGGGTCAGGAAGGCCAAGGCGTGGCTGGATCTGAAATTGGCAAGGGATGTAAAGAATAACAAGAGGGGCTTCTACAGGTATATCAGCCAGAAAAGGAAGGTTAAAGAAAGCGTACCCCCCCGATGAACAAGAATGGCAACCTAGTATCAACAGATAAGGGGAAGGCTGAGGTACTCAACAACTTCTTTGCCTCAGTCTTCACCAGCAACCTCTCTCCTCACCCCTCCAGAGTCGATGGACCACAAGATGGGGAGCAGGGGGTAAAGCCCCTCCCACTGTAAGGGAAGATCAGGTTCGAGACCACCTGAAGAACCTCAATGTACACAAGTAAAGCGTTCGACACAGTCCCCCACAACATCCTTCTCTCTAAATTGGACAGATATGGATTTGATGGGTGGACTGTTCGGTGGATAAGGAATTGGCTGGATGATCGCATCCAGAGGGTTGTGGTCAACGGCTCAATGTGCACATGGAGACCGGTGACAAGTGGAGTCCCTCAGGGGTCTGTACTGGGACTGGTGCTATTTAACATCTTCATCAGTGACATAGGCAGTGGGATCGAGTGCACCCTCAGCAAGTTTGCAGACGACACCAAGCTGAGTGGTGCGGTTGACACACCAGGAGGAGGAGATGTCATCCAAAGGGACCTGGACAAGCTGGAGAGGTGGGCCTGTGTGACCCTCATGAGGTTCAACAAGGCCAAGTGCAAGGTCCTGCACCTGGGACGGGCGACCCCCGATATCAACACAGGCTGGGGGATGAAGAGATTGAGAGCAGCCCTGCAGAGAAGGACTTGGGGGTACTGGTAGATAAAAAGCTGGACATGAGCCGGCAATGTGCGCTTGCAGCCCAGAAAGCCAACCAAATCCTGGGCTGCATCAAAAGAAGCGTGGCCAGCAGGTCGAGGGAGGTGATTCTGCCCCTCTACTCTGCTCTGGTGAGACCCCATCTGGAGCCCTGCATCCAGCTCTGGGGCCCTCAGCACAAGAAGGACATGGACCTGCTGGAGTGGGTCCAGAAGAGGGCCACCAAAATGATCTGAGGGCTGGAGCACCTCTCATATGAGGCCAGGCTGAGAGAGTTGGGGTTGTTCAGCCTGGAGAAGAGAAGGCTGCGAGGAGACCTTATTGCGGCCTTCCAGTACTTAAAGGGGGCCTACAGGAAGGATGGGGAGAATCTTTTTAGCAAGGCCTGTTGTGACAGGACAAGGAATAATGGATTTAAACTAAAGAAGAATAGATTTAGACTGGATATAAAGAAGAAATTTTTTACAATGAGGGTGGTGAAGCACTGGCACAGGTTGCCCAGAGAGGCGGTGGAGGCCCCATCCCTGGAAACATTCCAGGTCAGGTTGGACGGGGCTCTGAGCACCCTGCTCTGGTTAAAGCTGTCCCTGCTCACTGCAGGGGGGTTGGGCTGGATGGGCTCTAAAGATCCCTTCCAACCCAAAGCATTCTATGATTCTATGATGCTACTAGGAAGAAAATTAACTCTATCCCAGCCAAAACCAAGACACCACTTTAATTTCCTTTTATGACAAGGTCACCCAACTGGTTGACCAAGGGAAGCCAGTAGATGTGGGATTTTTTGGATTTTAGCAAAGCTTTTGATACTGTCTTTCACAATATCCTTCTGGGCAAAATGTCCAGCACACAGCTAGACAAGTCCATAATATGTTGGGTGAGCAATTGACTGACAGATCGGGCTCAAAGAGTTATAGTAAATGGGGTTACATCGGGCTGGCGGCCAGTCACCAATTTTAGGGCCAGTGCTCTTTAATGTTTTTATAAATAATCTGGATGCAGGAATCGAATGTACATTAAGTTTGCTGATGATACTAAACTAGGAGGAGCTGTGGATTCCTTCGAGGGTAGAGAGGCCTTACAGAGAGATCTGGACAGACTAGAGAGCTGGGCAATCACCAACGGCATGAAATTTAACAGGAGTAAGTGCTGTATTCTGCACCTGGGACGGGTTAATCCTGGGTACACGTACAAATTGGGGGACGAGAGGCTGGAGAGCAGCCCCTTGGAAAGAGATCTGGGGGTTTGGGTTGATGGCAAGTTGAATATGAGTCAACAGTGTGCCCTGGCAGCCAAAAGGGCCAACCGGGTCCTGGGGTGCATCAAGCACAGCACAGCTAGCCGGTCAAGGGAGGTGACTGTCCCAACTCTACACTGCACTGGTGCAGCCTCACCTCGAGTACTGTGTGCAGTTTTGGGTGCCTCAATATAACAAGGACATGAAACTATTGGAGTGTGTCCAGAGGAGGGTGACCAAGATAGTGAAAGGTCTCGAGGGCAAGACTTATGAGGAGCAACTGTCATGAATATGGTTTTCTTACACGGCTTTGATTTAGCAGAAATTTGGATTTATTAGTATTTTTGAGATAGATCACAAAATTAGGTTGTATAATTCTTCACAGCACTTAGGCATCAGCCAATTTAACAGAGTGATTCAGTGGCATTTGTTACAATCAAAATAGTGACTTAGTTAAAGGTTCGAGAATGGCAAGGGTGACCCGAAACTTACAGCAGGGTTGCACACACAGATGGGGTTTAAATCAAATCACACACACACACACACACACACAGACAGACAGACAGACCAACAAACAGCTCTAAATAAAATCGCACACACCCCGAGGTTAACCTGTGATTAAAATTTCCCTTTTCATGAGTTGCATGAATTACTCATTTTTATGTGCCAGCATTCATCAACGGACGGTCGGTGAACCTCACGAAGTCAGGCCTTTGAGCCCTCACGAAATCATCGATGGACAATCCTTCAATCCTCGTGAAATCTACCCTGAGAGGCGTCCCAGCTCAGGGGGAGATACTGGGTCACACAGCCCGCTGAGGTCCTTGAGAGCTCAAAAGGTCTCCCTTTTGGATCGTTATTTATAGGATCTGGAGATGATTGGCTTTGGTCAGTATTTTACATTCTGGCCACAATTCAGGGAGCAGATGGCCCAGGTGTGACCAGGGAGTGCCTGACACCCAAGTCACTGCACTGGTGACCAAGATAACAGCACAATAGGGCTTATCCTGAGATCTCAGGGTGGCCTGGGGGGCTGCACCACCACAAATATCTAACAATTAATCTATGAATTTGAATGAATGAATGAATACCTGTTTGCATGCAAAAATACATGCCTTGCATCGGTTTCACACACAGTTTTAGAGGCAGGAGTTTAAAAACTAGTACTAGAAATAAAACCTTAAAGTAGGCAGAGGTGGCTAGAGGCTGGAGACAACTTGATGTGATGACTATAAAGAAGTGCAGAGATGTCATGAAACAACATCTATGGTACCAAAGCTGACTTGCATAAGGGAGATGTTGTCCCAAATAGGGCTCGTTTCCCCGGTGTGCAATAAGCCAGTCTTCACACACTGAGATGAGATATTGTTTATTCACAAAGTTGCGCAAGTTTGGGTGTTAGGTGGCTTTCCACAAAGCTAGCACACCAAATCATCAAGTCAGCATCTATTTATACACATTCATTGCCATATTTAATTCCCTAATACATATGTAGTGCTATGACTGGTTAAAATCTCTTTGCCTACTATTTAAATTAGTGAGCATGCTCAGTTGTCCTTCAATTTGAGTCTGGGGTGTAACTGTGGTAGGGGGCTCATGAGTCAGTGGTCGCGATCTCCCCCTGCCAGAATTACCTTTCCCCTAATTTCCTTCTTGGCAGGTCTTAAGCAGCTTCTCATGGTTTACTGATCAAGTCAGTAACACATCACCTAGACTTCAGCTCCCGGACAATCTGTTCACTAAACAAAAGCGTAGTTAGGGTAGGGCCTTACAATGGACATCTATAGCAGTATCAGTTTTGGACAACAGAGTGATAGCAAAATTACTATGGGTGGTTCAGTAAGTAATGTATTTCAAGTTTTTAATGCTGTGTCAGTCATGGAATATACTATTACATGGCCAAAGGGTGTTGATATGAACAGTGATTAAATCTTGCAACCCTTGAAGCAAATTCAGTATTAGAGATGCAATGTGCCAAATCTGTCACTGAGTGTTATGCTAATCTCCCACTGATTTTTGTGGCAGTTCCCCTTTCAGGGTCATGGCAAATGGCCAAGGACTCTGAGGCAGGTGGCAGTGTCCCAAAAAATATTAGAAATGGAAAATCAGAAAATTTTGTTATCAAGCAACTTTAGGCATGTTGGGATTCAAATCCTGCTGCTATAGTTTAATGAGTCTTTGTGGGAGATACTGTAGGATATGTAGAGATATGTACTGTAGTGATACTGTAGGATACTTCATCTTCAGTTTCGACTCGCCAACAAGAAAGCAAACCTAAGAGTCTCCAAAGATTCTGGTAGATGACACTAAATACGTTGATGGAAAAAGAGCCCAGAACATGGAAAGTTAAGTACAATGCTTTTGAAATGAGAGGGGGTGGATCTGAGAAAACTTTACAGGTCTGGGCAGGAAATAGGACTCTTCTTGTCACTGCATCCAGACAGTGTGGAAGAGCTGCCTGGGCAGTATCTTCTCTTAAGCCCTACAGTATGAATGACCTTACCTTGGAAAAGGCTGCAGCACCAGGCTTAAGATCTTAACTTTTCATTAATTTGTCTTCCCAGCTTTTCCTGAGAAGCTATTTATCTGTTGATTTTATTTCATGTGACTAGGGCCTCCATTGCCCTGATTAGTTGATTTTGTAGTGCTCAGGTGCTCCTCTTGCACGGTGCACTCGGATGGAGGGTAACATTTCATTACAAATCCACTGTGACTTGCAGTTTCCTGTTTCCTTGTATTGCTCCTGAGGGCTGTGTTGATGATTATTTAAATATCCTCTTATTAGCAAAAGTCCTCTTGTGTTGAGCAAGCAAACATCAGCTTTATTAAACAAAATTTCCTCTACAGATTTTGGCAATTAGAAAGTCATTAGAACACATAGACAGCAAAAAGTAAGTTAAAAAGCTCATTTAGCAGAATGGGAATTTGAGAATTAAGGAGTAAATCATTAAAAAATGGGGAGAGGGAGGTTTGGTCAATTTTGAAAGTCTCTGATTCGACACAAATGTGTTTGTTAAAAAATGCATCTCCGAAGTGTCTAATTAGGAAAAAGAAAAGGGGGGAGAGAGGAATACAGCACTGAGAGTGTCGTGGTTTAGCCCCAGCCCCAGCTCAGCACCACACAGCTGCTCGCTCACTGCCCCTGCCCCGATGGGATGGGGAGAGAAGTGAAGGAGTAAGAGTGAGAAACACTCCTGGGGTGAGATAAGAACAGTTTAATAATTGAAATAAAGGAAAATAGTAATGATAATGATAACAATATAATAATGATAATAACAATATAGAAAGCAAGTGATGCCCAATGCAATTGCTCACCACCCACCGACCGATACCCAGCCAGTCCCCGAGCAGCGATCGCTGCTCCCCGGCCAACCCCCCCAGTTTCTATACTGCCCATGACGTCATATGGTATGGAATAGCCCTTGGGGCAGTTTGGATCAACTATCCTGGCTGTGCCCCCTCCCAGCTTCTTGTGCCCCTGGCAGAGCATGGGAAGCTGAAAAGTCCTTGACTGGCATAAGCAGTGCTGAGCAACAACTAAACCATCAGCGTGTTATCAGCATTCTTCTCATCCTAAATCCAAACCACAGCACTATGCCAGCTCCTAGGAAGAAAATTAACTCTATCCCAGCCGAAACCAGGACAGCATGGAGGAATACCTTGGGGAAAGAACAGTGTCAGGGGCAGGACATCCTTAATTGCTTATAGCTAACACAAAAAAAAGGAAGCAACATGTTTGTGGCCTCATAACTTGTGGGACCCTTGTGAAGCCAAAGGGGTGCTATGGAGTGTAAATCAGCAATCAAAAATATAGATGGGGCCAATTCTGAAATGTAATAATAAACATATGGGGCCTGAATTATTCAGCTGTATGTTTTGCCTTCAAAAATCATAGCAAAGCATCATGTTTCCTTACAAAAAAACTAAAGCTGTGAGAGCAGGAATGGAGAGCTGAGATATGATGTGCTCTTGAAGTCAATTCACTTTCGCTGCCGATCATTCTATGTGATTGGAAGCAAGCCTGGGTTACTGCACTTGTCATTTGTAGGGCTGGGAGACCCTAATATGTCTATGACTCTTCCTGCTCATTCATATTTCAGAGCTGTGAGAATACTTCTCTGTGCTTGGAAGAGAATAAACTTTATAAAATCTCGGCGGGGGGGTGATTGAGACATGTGGGTAAGAGAGGCTTTTCGGGGTAGGAAAAGCCATTTCCTCTGGAAGCTGGCAGCCCAAGGAGCCATAGGTTCACCTCCTCCAGAAAGAGCACTTTAAGTCCAGGTCAGAAGGTAGCAAAAAGGAGCCGTAGCCATAAAAGTGAAAATTCTATCATCTGTTACATTTTTAACCACTGCTTTATTTTAAGCAGTTACTTGAAAATGTAATTTTAAGAGGGGTTAGTCATTATGTTTGTTTTCTTCTGATACAAAGCTGAATAAGCCACTCATGCAAGAACTATATCAAGACTTGTTAATTTTCCACTGATTCTGCAAAAAGGGCATTTTCCCTATAGACCAGATGTTTATTATATTAATTCATAGAACCATAGAATCATAGAATGCTTTGGGTTGGAAGGGACCTTCAGAGCCCACCCAGCCCAACCCCCCTGCAGTGAGCAGGGACTGCTTTAACCAGACCAGGGTGCTCAGAGCCCCGTCCAACCTGGCCTGGAATGTTGCCAGGGATGGGGCCTCCACCACCTCTCTGGGCAACCTGTGCCAGTGCCTCACCACCCTCAGTGTAAAACATTTCTTTCTTATGTCTAGTCTAAATCTATTCTTCTTTAGTTTAAATCCATTATTCCTTGTCTTGTCACAACAGGCCTTGCTAAAAAGATTGTCCCCATCCTTCCAGTAGGCCCCCTTTAAGTACTGGAAGGTCGCAAGAAGGTCTCCTCGCAGCCTTCTCTTCTCCAGGCTGAACAACCCCAACTCTCTCAGCCTGTCCCCGTAGGAGAGGTGCTCCAGCCCTTGGATCATTTTGGTGGTCCTCTTCTGGACCCGCTCCAGCAGGTCCATGTCCTTCTTGTGCTGAAGGCCCCAGAGCTGGATGCAGTACTCCAGGTGGGGTCTCACCAGAGCAGAGTAGAGGGGCAGAATCACCTCCCTCGACCTGCTGGCCACGCTTCTTTTGATGCAGCCCAGGATACGGTTGGCTTTCTGGGCTGCAAGCGCACATTGCCAGCTCATGTCCAGCTTTTCATCCCCCAGCACCCCCAAGTCCTTCTCCGCAGGGCTGCTCTCAATGCCTTCATCCCCCAGCCTGTGTTGATATCGGGGGTTGCCCCGTCCCAGGTGCAAGACCTTGAACATGGCCTTGTTGAACCTCATGACAGGCCCACCTCTCCAGCTTGTCCAGGTCCCTCTGGATGACATCTCGTCCTTCTGGTGTGTCAACTGCACCACTCAGCTTGGTGTCGTCTGCAAACTTGCTGAGGGTGCGCTCGATCTCACTGTCTATGTCATTGATGAAGATGTTAAACAGCACCAGTCCCAGTACAGACCCCTGAGGGACTCCACTTGTCACTGGTCTCCATTAATAACTAATTAATTACTAATTAATAACTAATGCATTGAAACCTGAATTTGGATTTCTATTGCTCGCTTTCTCATGAATGTTTGGATATGCTCTTTTAATATACCTTTAAAAGAGTGCTCATCCTAAAGAACTCTAATGTGTAGGTGCCAATGCTGCCAGGGACAGTGAAAGGCATCACACACATATTTTTTTCAATGGACATTTTGAACAGTGAGGCAAATCAGAAGGGAAGGTGTAGCAAATTTCCCTGGGGAAATGTCACATGTATGCGTGTGTGTGTATCTGACTATGGCCTTGCTTTTCTTATTCAGCTTTCCCAGGAGTAGCTCACAGATGACAGCTGAAAGCACCTGGTGGAGATCCTGGTTAACAGCCCCAATTTTGATTGGGGATGCTCACTTGCCAAGTTTAGAGTTTATTTAAAGTTTGTTCTAGAAGTTCTTTGCTGCTCATTAAGGGTTAGGCACTATGATGTGTGTATTTGGACTCAGTTGCAAAAGTTCAGTGTAGAATTATTAATTGTCCTTGGTTTGTACAAAAATATTGATAAATTTTCAATTTTATCTCTCCAAATGAATGGTAGTTGTGTCTACTGTGTTTCAGTTGGGATTAGTGACACTTTGTGCTTTCATCCAAAATAAATCTGAAATACCTTCACTCTCTGGGTGCTTAAATGATTGCCCAATTTCAGTAGTGTCACTTATTGTTCATATTTTGGATGAAAACAGACCCTCCATCTTGAAGGGGAAATTCAAATTGTAACTGCTCAGCAGTGGTAATTTGTGGCCGAGGAATGATCTGGCACAGAGGGCAAGAAGACCCAACTGCAAGAAGGGGTTAAACTGGCTGGAAGCAGGGATGCCAGAGACAGCAGGACTCCCTGCAAGGAAGTGAAGTTTCCCTTGGTGATGAGATAAGGAAGAGCTGAAGCACTGTCTTGTAGCCATCCTGGAATGGGAGCGCTCAGGGGCCCAAGCTCAGGGGCCACCTTTGGGCAGCAGAGCTGGGCTGGGGGATGGACCTAAGGCCAGGCTGAGGTGCCCCATGCAACTGCTCACAGGATTGGTGCTGGTGCAAGTGGATATAAGGCATCAGCTCGTGACGCATCTTTGCATACTCCTTGTAGAACCGCTTATGGCGGTAGGACCCTGCCCAATGTAGTGTTCTTTTTTATATATATATATATATATTTAAGCACAAACGTGCGTTTAATTCTCCTCAAGGGGTACCATAAAAATTCCCCAGCAATTAACTTCAAAGCAGCTTCTATAGCACAGAAACCATCTCATTTACAAAAAAAAAAAAAATATCAGAATTGAGCTCATTTTGCCTGGATCTTGTATGTAGTATACTAACTTATGATAGTTGCAGTGTGGTTCTAAAGATGAGAAAAATAGCAGCCCTATACACACTTTTTTCCCACTGCACATTAATCTCCTGTATTAGACACATTTTATTCTGCAGCCTTCCAAGGATATCCCTTTTTTCCCCACCCTCTGAATGGCTATATGCATGAAGTCAGGCGTGTTCTTTGTTCTACAGGATGAGGAGGGAAAGGCATGGAAATGTGCTCTGTGTTGCCACATGCATGTACACTAGCCCCGCATATGTCAAGGACCATGGGAGACCCCGGTGGCTGCTCAGACCCCTGCCCATACCCCTTGCATTCATCCCGCAGCTGCAGCCAGGCTGGACAATAGCCTTTCTTCCCCCTCCATGACCCCTGCTGAAGCTCCACCAGTGGCAACAATAGAGTATCAGGCAAAGCCTCGGTGGTGCCTGATACGTGGTATATCACGGGCTCCCTGAATGTGCACCTGGGGGGACAGTGGAAGTTTGGAAGTCTGAATAACACCTCCAGGCAGTGCTTTCCTGGGTCTTTTGTTGACATGAGGCTGGACACAGGCCCAGCTCCCAGCGTGTTATCAGCATTCTTCTCCTACTAAATCCAAACCACAGCACTGTGCCTGCTACTAGGAAGAAAATTAACTCTATCCCAGCCAAAACCAGGACACCTACACTTTCTGTTGAGGAAGCATCAAAATAAAGCAGGTAAGGAATTTTAAAAAGATATTGCATAAGAAGTTAAGAAGTGCTGTACCAGGTTAGACCAAATCTTCATCTCACCTTGTGTCCCATCACCAGCAGCTGTCAAAAGCCAGTGCTTGGGGAAGGGTAGAGCAAGTATGTCATGAATCATAGAATCATAGAATCATTTAGGTTGGAAAAGACCTTTAAGATCATCCAGTCCAACCATTAACCTACACTACCAAGTCCACCACTAAACTAATTAAGGGGAGAGTAGCAATTTCATGTTTCCTGGCTTAGTGGCTGGATTATTTTTAATGAAAGTAAAAACTAGGAATCATTAAGGTTGGAAAGGACCTCTAAGATCAACCCAACACCACCATGCCCACTAAACCATATCCCAAAGTGCCACATCTACCCGTTTTTTGAACACTTCCAGGGATGGGGACTCCACCACCTCTCTGGGCAGCCTGTTCCAATTCTTGACCACCCTTTCCGTGAAGAAATTTTTCCTAATATCCAACCTAAACCTCCCCTGGCGAAGCTTGAGCCCATTTCCTCTCGTCCTATCGCTGACTACATGGGAGAAGAGACCAACACCCACCTCACTACAACCTCCTTTCAGGCAGTTGTAGAGAGCGATAAGGTCTCCCCTCAGCCTCCTCTTCTCCAGGCTAAACAACCCCAGTTCCCTCAGCCGCTCCCCATCAGCCCTGTGCTCCAGACCCTTCACCAGCTTCCTTGCCCTTCTCTGAACACGTTCCAGCACCTCAATGTCTTTCTTGTATTGAGGGGCCCAAAACTGGACATAGGATTCCAGGTGCGGCCTCACCAGTGCCGAGTACAGGGGGACAATCACCTCCCTGCTCCTGCTGGCCACACTATTCCTGATACAAGCCAGGATGCTGTTGGCCTTCTTGGCCACCTGGGCACACTGCTGGCTCATGTTCAGCTGGCTGTCGACCAACACCCCGAGGTCCTTTTCGGCCAGGCAGCTTTGCAGCCACTCCTCCCCAAGCCTGGAGCGTTGCATGGGGTTGTTGTGACCCAAGTGCAGGACCCGGCACTTGGTCTTGTCGAACCTCATACAGTTGGCCTCGGCCCATCGGTCCAGCCTGGCCAGGTTCCTCTGCAGGGCCATCCTACCCTCCAGCAGATGAAGCTGCCCCTGAACACTGCCCCAGCAGCTGGCAGCTCAGGGACTTCCTCAACCAGGGCAGCTGGGTGCGTATTTAGTAGCACTCCGTGGCTTTTGCTTTAATGAAGCTCAGTGCCTTTTACATCACTCTGGGATTTTAGCACGTACCATATCCTGCGCCAAGGAGTTCCCTGGCTCAGCTACAGGTCGTGTGAAGATCCATGTCCCTGCAGCACAGCATGTGCTGGAAGGCAGTGAGATGTTGTTCATCTCCCCACATGCCCGTGACTCTCAGGACTCAACAGAGGCCTCTCACCTCCACCCTCAGTACAGCTCTTCTCCAAGGTCTTCTTCCTTTGGAAGAGGCTGTGCCTTGCCTCTGGTCATCCCTGGCCCTTTGCTGGGCTTTTTTTTTCTGATTTCTGCTCTAGCTCCTCTGAGGCACAGAAACAGAGTTACACAAATCCTCGAGCACATGGGCACACCAGGGATTTGCACAGCATCAAATGTTTTCTTCTTCCTATCCCCTTTCCTAGTAATACAGTATGCTTTCTGGACTGCTCTTGCTTTCTTATGCTTTCACACATCTATTACATCATGATCTCATTCCCAAGGGGACATAGCAGTAGTTTCTTCAGTCCAAAAAATAACGGAAACTGCCCCTTCCCCATGAAAAGTTTCAGTTGTGACAATTCATCAAAAGGTCATAAAAAAGGGGAGGCTTTGTTGAAAAAATTCCCAGCTGGTTTGGGGAAGACACCCCTATCTTCCACAGGCATCAGGTGCTCTCTCATCTGACCTTTCGCAATGCTAGTTCCTACCCCAATGTCGTCGTTTAACCTTGGTAGGCAGCTAAGCACCACACAGCCACTCACTCCCTCCCCTCCAGTGGGATGGGGGAGAAAATAGGAAGGGTAAAAGCAAGAAAACTCATGGGTTGAGATGAAAACAGTTTAATAGGGAAAGCAAAAGCCACTCATGCAAGCAAAGCAAACCAAACCAAGGAATTCATTCACTATTTCCCATGGGCAGGCAGGTGTTCAGCCATCTCCAGGAAAGCCGGGCTCCATCACGCGTAACGGTGACTTGGGAAGACAAAAGCCATCACTCCAAACGTCCCCCTTTCCTCCTTCTTCCCCCAGCTCTATGTGCTGAGCATGACGTCATATGGTGTGGGACATCTCTTGGGTCAGTTGGGGTCAGCTGTCCCGGCTGTGTCCCCTCCCAACTCCTTGTGCCCCCCAGCCTGCTCGCTGGTGGGGTGGGGTGAGGAGCAGAAAAGGCCTTGACTGTGTAAGCCCTGCTCAGCAATAGCTAAAACATCCCTGTGTTACCAACACTGTTTCCAGCACAAATCCAAAACATAGAATCATAGAATCATACAATGCTTTGGGTTGGAAGGGACCTTTAGAGGTCACCCAGCCCAACCCCCCTGCAGTGAGCAGGGACAGCTTTAACCAGATCAGGTTGCTCAGAGCCCCGTCCAACCTGGCCTGGAATAGCCCCGTACTAGCTACTGTGAAGAAAATTAACTCTATCCCTGCCCAAAGCAGTACACCCAAGTAAAGCTGCGTGAAAGAGCTGTGCTCCTCCAAGCATTGCCAAGTAAAACAGCAGGTCCTATCTCTCCCATCATGCCGTCAGTAGCAGTGTGCCCGTCCAACAGATATTCATGATGCTAATTAGCCCACAGCGTGATTAATTGGGTCAGAAAGATCAGCATATTGTAAATTGAGTTCTAGAGGCTGTTAAACCCTTATAGAGTTAACCTTTAATTAAAACCTTTATAAGCACGAAACATCCTCTCTCTACAAACTGCACCAGACAAGACACAGAAAACTAATTTGCCTAGTAAAAGTTAAGGATTAAAAAAAAAGTGATAAACAAAAGCAAAAAAGCAGATGCTGTTTTTATGGTAGCCTGCCCTTAGTTTACAGTCAGGACACATCAAGAGGAATGCTGCAGTATCTCCAGGAGTCGGTCACCTTTGTTGTAAAAGGTGAAACCAGCAACTACAGTTCAGACAATAGGTCAAGAGAAAAACAAATATATTTGAATGGGTAACTGAAAAGAATAAAAATACTACCAACATTAATAGAAAGACATGAGCTAGCAGTTTAGCAATAGACAGGGGAGTCAGCAGCTCCTGATTTCCAGCCCCAGTATCGTTTTTAGGCTTCAGCAAGCCAAGCTTGGTATCAGTCTGAGGCATTTATAAGACTCTGCCATTTCAGTGCTTTCCACATAAATCAACATTAGCAAAGTCCCTCATGCACTTTCAGGAGTTTTTGGTGCATCTTCATTTTGTGTAAAAATAGCAGGCCATTTTGATGGGCATTTTGGGGATTTGTATTATTTCAGGTTTTGTAATGAGGAACACTGTTAGTTCCTTGTCAGGTTGTGTTTTTTTGGTTTTGTTTTTTTTTTTTTTTTAAACCATTAAAGAAATAAAACTAAGCTGTCATTATTTCATTATCTGGGGACTGTGTCCTGCTCAAGAGATAACACTGCTCATTACCTTGCCAGATGCATGCTTATGAAAATTGGTACATGTTTCTAAACCACGGCAGAGAGGACCAATACAGTTCAGGTTGTAACTAGTTGATTTTTTTGACCTCTGCTGTAAAGGAGATATCAAAGGGCAGGGGACAAGCACTGCTCTTGTGCATGTCCCAGGCTTTCCTGTAGGTTTTGCAAGGATGGGTGGACCATGGATCTGAACACTCTTGTCTTGGTGGACTTAACCCTCACCAGTTCACCAGCTGGGCTGACATGATGGATCTCAGTTTGCCCCCTGCCTTCATGCCATCTTTGACTAGAAGCTTGTAGCTGTATTTTATTCAAAAGACTCAGGCCAGATACCCAGACAAACAATTTAGAGCAAAGGGCTAAACATGCAGCTCATCAGTGGTTATCATTCTTACCTCTTGCTCTAAGTGCAAGGTGGCTTACATCTACCACAGGGCAAGCCATTACATGTGCCTGCAACTGCTAAAATCTCTACGAGGTTTATATTCATTTCTCAAAGCATCTATTTATAGCTGAAAAATAATCTCTGTATTTTTAGAGGCACATTTGCCAGGTCCTTTTAGTGACAGCACTCAGAGCTAAAATAGCTATCCATGTCGTGGTTTAGCCCCAGCCAGCAACTAAGCACCACTTAGCCGCTCACTCACTCCCCCTACCCCAATGGTGCTACCCACAGCACTGTGCCTGCTATTAGGAAGAAAATTAACTCTATCCCAGCCGAAACTAGGACAGTATCCACCCCTTATTCTATACCATCTACGTCATGCACAGGCCCTTCCCTCTCCAATTCTAATTAATCACCACCGGTTTCCCTATCCTGTCTTGATATATACACACAGATATCATTCCCTTCGTCTATGGCCCATTCCTGTAAAATGTCCATTGAGTTCATTTAGCCCATGACTTTGGGTTTCATCGGTCTTTCAGAGCAGGAGAGGTGGTGTGCAGTGTTGGATTGTTGCATGCTGAAGCCAGTTCTCATTCCAACACGGTTTCATCAAAGTTCATTTTCCTTAAGCTGGGCAATTCTCACTGTAATACCATTGATGCGGCATATAGCAACCATAACATACAGTACTATATACTTAACATTAACATACTATATTATTATATTAACATGCAGTTAAGAGATAACATACAGTTAAGAGATAACATACAGTATTATATAGCAATTAATATCATACAATTCAGTTCATTGACTATTTTCACCCAAAATCAAATCCCCTTGAGGTACACATTGGACTTCCCCATTCTTTCGCATCACCCAACAAGTGCACCCAGGTCCTTGACCAAAAGCAATCCCACAAATGGGTTTGCCTTTGCCAGAGGGGGAAATAACCCAGACTGTCTTCCCCAGCATATTTTTTATGTGCACTACAGGGACTTTATCTCCTTCTACAGTACGTAGAAGTTTTGATTGGGCAGGGCCAGCTCGATTGGCAGATCCCCTGGTGTTGACTAACCAGGTGGCCTTTGCTAAATGTGTATCCCAATGTTTGAATGTCCCAGCACCCATTGCTCTCAGGGTAGTCTTTAACAGTCCATTGTGTCGCTCGATTTTCCCGGAGGCTGGTGCATGGTAAGGGATGTGATACACCCACTCAGTGCCGTGCTCTTTGGCCCAGGTGTCTATGAGGTTCTTTCGGAAATGAGTCCCGTTGTCTGACTCGATTCTTTCTGGGGTGCCATGTCGCCACAGGACTTGCTTTTCAAGGCCCAGGATGGTGTTCCGGGCGGTGGCATGGGGCACGGGATATGTTTCCAGCCATCCGGTGGTTGCTTCCACCATGGTGAGCACATGGTGCTTACCTTGGCGGGTTTGTGGGAGTGTGATGTAATCAATCTGCCAGGCCTCCCCATATTTATATTTCAGCCATCGTTCACTATACCCGAGGGGCTTGAACCGCTTGGTTTGCTTGATTGCAGCGCATGTTTCACACTCATGAATAACCTGTGCAATACTGTCCATAGTTAAGTCCACCCCTCGATCACGAGCCCATCTATATGTTGCATCTCTTCCTTGATGGCCTGCGGCATCATGGGACCACCGAGCTATAAATAATTCACCCTTATGTTGCCAGTCCAGATCCACCTGAGCCACTTCCATCTTAGCAGCCTGATCCACCTGCTGGTTGTTTTGATGTTCTTCAGTGGCCCGACTCCTGGGTACATGAGCACCTACGTGACGAACTTTTACAACCAGGTTCTCTACCCGGGCAGCAATATCTTGCCACAATGCGGCAGCCCAGATGGGTTTGCCTCTGCGCTGCCAGTTGCTCTGCTTCCATTGCTGCAGCCACCCCCACAGGGCATTTGCCACCATCCATGAGTCAGTACAGAGATCAAGGCCTGGCCACTTTTCTCTTTCAGCAATATCTAAAGCCAGCTGGATGGCTTTCACCTCTGCAAACTGACTCGACTCCCCTTCTCCTTCAGCAGTTTCTGCCACTTGTCGTATAGGACTCCATACAGCAGCTTTCCACCTCCGATGCTTTCCCACAAGACGACAGGGCCCATCAGTGAACAGGGCATATTGCTTCTCATTTTCTGGCAACTTATTATACAGTGGGGCCTCTTCAGCACGTGTCACCTCCCCCTCTGGTGATATTCTGAAGTTTTTGCCTTCTGGCCAGTCCATGATCACTTCCAAGATTCCTGGGCGACTGGGGTTTCCTATTCGAGCCCGTTGTGTGATCAGCGCGACCCACTTACTCCACGTAGCATCAGTTGCATGATGTGCAGAGGGGACCCTCCCTTTGAACATCCAGCCCAACACCGGCAGTCGGGGTGCCAGCAGGAGCTGTGCTTCAGTACCAACCACTTCTGAAGGAGCTCGAACCCCTTCATATGCTGCCAATATCTCTTTCTCAGTTGGAGGATAGCGGGCTTCGGATCCTCTGTATCCCCGACTCCAAAACCCTCGGGGTCGACCTCGAGTCTCCCCTGGTGCTTTCTGCCAGAGGCTCCAGGTAGGGCCATTCTCCCCGGCTGCGGTGTAGGGCACATTTTTAATATCCTGCCCTGCCCGGACTGGCCCAAGGGCTACTGCATGAACTATCTCCCGTTTAATTTGTTCAAAGGCTTGTTGTTGCTCAGGGCCCCATTTGAAATCGTTCTTCTTCCGGGTCACTTGATAGAGAGGGCTTACGATCTGGCTGTAATTTGGAATATGCATTCTCCAAAAACCCACAATGCCTAAGAAAGCTTGCGTTTCCTTTTTGCTAGTTGGTGGGGACATAGCTGTTATTTTGTTGATCACATCCATTGGGATCTGACGGCGTCCATCTTGCCATTTTATTCCTAAGAACTGGATCTCCTGTGCAGGTCCCTTGACCTTACTCTGTTTTATGGCAAAACCAGCCTTCAGAAGGATTTGGACTATTTTCTTTCCCTTCTCAAAAACTTCTTCTGCTGTATTGCCCCACACAATGATGTCATCAATGTACTGCAGATGTTCTGGAGCTTCACCCTGTTCCAGTGCCGTCTGGATCAGTCCATGGCAAATGGTGGGGCTGTGCTTCCACCCCTGGGGCAGTCAGTTCCAGGTGTACTGAACACCCCTCCAGGTAAAAGCAAACTGGGGCCTGCACTCTGCTGCTAAAGGGATGGAGAAAAATGCGTTAGCAATGTCAATTGTGGCACACCACTTGGCTGCCTTTGACTCCAGTTCGTATTGAAGTTCTAGCATGTCTGGCACGGCAGCACTCAGTGGCGGTGTAACTTCGTTCAGGCCGCGATAGTCCACTGTTAGTCTCCACTCCCCATTAGACTTTCGCACTGGCCATATGGGACTGTTAAAGGGTGAGCAAGTCTTGCTGATCACTCCCTTGCTCTCCAGGCGACAAATCAGGTTATGGATGGGAATCAGGGAGTCTCGGTTGCTGCGATATTGCCGCCGATGCACTGTTGTGGTAGCGATGGGCACCTGTTGTTCTTCGACCCTCAGCAACCCCACAATTGAAGGGTCCTCCGAGAGACCGGGCAAGGTGGACAGCTGTTTAATTTCCTCCGTCTCCAAGGCAGCTATACCAAAAGCCCCCCGGTACCCTTTTGGGTCCTTGAAATACCCTCTCCTGAGGTAGTCTATGCCAAGGATGCACGGAGCGTCTGGGCCAGTCACAATGGGGTGCTTCTGCCACTCATTCCCAGTTAGGCTCACTTTGGCCTCCAGTACAGTGAGCTGTTGGGATCCCCCTGCCACTCCAGAAATACAGAGGGGTTCTGCCCCTCTATAGCTTGATGGCATTAGGGTACACTGTGCACCAGTGTCCACTGGAGCCTTCTACTCCTGTGGGTCTGATGTGCCAGGCCATGGAATCCACACAGTCCAGTAAACCCGATTGTCCCTTTCCTCCACCTGGCTGGAGGCAGGGCCCCTCTAACACTGGTCACAGTATTCGCTGTTCACTTCCTGTAAATGTGAATCAAAAGTCCCTTGATTAAGATCGGGAGTAGAATTAGCCCTCTTCCTCCGTCTGGGGAACTGCTCACTGGAAACTGGAGCTGCAATTTTCCTGGGAGAACTGCCTTTTGTAATAGTTTTTCCTTGCAACTCACGCCCCCGTGCCTCTAGGGTCGAGGTGGATTTTCCATCCCACTTCCTCATGTCCTCTCCGTGGTCATGCAGGTAAAACCACAGGGTGCCCCGTGGTGTGTATCCTCTCCATCCTCTCTCGAGCATAAGGACGTTGACTCCTAATGGCTGAGACACTGGTCCGTACAGGTGGGGAGTAGGACAGATCCTCTCTGAGTTGTTGGAACTCTCGGCATATTTTTTCAGACAGTTTTTCCACAGCCGAGACACAGGCCCGTAGGGAGGGAGAGAGACTTTCGTCCTATTCCTGGAGTAGTCTAGCCACGTCATCCACCATTGGTGCCTCGTCATCTTTCCAGGCCAGTATTGCCAACGAGTTGGCATACGATGTTGGTGCACTCCGTACCACCTTCCGCCATGTGGGTCGTGTGCACCTGACTTCATCTGGATCTTTGGGTAACTGCTCATCATCCAGGTCACTATAAATCACCTCCAGCACGCCTAATTCCCTCAGGTACTGGACACCCTTCTCTATGGTGGTCCATTTGCCTGGGCGATATATAACATCCTCCTTGAAGGGATACCTTTCCTTCACGCTTGACAGAAGTCGCCTCCAGAGGCTGAGAGTTTTTGCCCCTTTTCCAATTGCTTTGTCAATGCCCCCTTCCCTAGAAAGGGATCCCAGCTGCTTGGCTTCCTTACCCTCTAAATCCAGGCTACTGGCCCCGTTATCCCAGCATCAGAGCAGCCAGGTGATGATGTACTCGCCTGGATGATGACTGAAATCTTTTCGCATATCTCGCAGCTCTACAGTCCTCAGTGCAGGAGATGTATGGCAGACTGATCCTTCTGCCCCTCCCCAGGACTGTGTGTGCTCAAATAGATGTCCCTGATAGAGAGGCTTCCTAGGGGTGAGGTTTGCTGTTCCTGCAAGGCTCACCCTCTCTCTGATCTGCCAAGTGGTAGTTGTGGAGTTGGATTTTTACACTTAGAATGCAGCCGAATACAAATCATGGATACAAACTAGGTACAATTTTTGCTTCAGAGTAATAATGTATCTGCAGTGCCTTGATGGGATGTCTTGGCAGCAGAATTCAAGGTTTTACTTTTGCTTTTTCAATCTGAGAGTTCATGCAGCTGTGAGACAAGGGAAACAGGCCTGAGTTTCTCAAGCAGGACTGAATCCTTCATTTGTACTAGTGAAGAGGATCTTCCATCTTAGCTTCTATTTTTGGTGCTGCTTTTCATTTACCTCCTAAACTGATGTGGTTGGTTGCTGTCCTTGTTTGCCAGTGTTTCCAGTCTATCTCCTCTTTATCATAAATTTTTTTCTTGATAATTGTTAATAAACATAACTGTTTCAAATTAGAACCAAGCAATCTATTCACTTCCATCCTTTCCAGTAGGAGTAAATTCAAATCCAGTATTTTTTCTCTAGGACTTAACCTTAAAACCTACAGTACCTCACAATGGAAGGTAACAATAACCTATCATGATTAAAACTTTGCAAAGATATTTTTTATATGCATAATGCATGTGAACTTTTGCAGCTCTATCTGCATTTAAGCACCTATGATCACAAATTTTAGCCAATTCTGCAGGAAACTCCAGAAGAAAGAAAAAAATAATTTTCCCATGCTTGATCTCAGCCATTTCTCTTTCCTTTTTGATCCTTGTTATTACCTCTGACACAAAGTGTTAGAAAATTTTAGACTTCTGCTTAGAACCCGCACCTTTCTCGGAAAAATTATCCCATCACCTTTCGTGAGGTGACACATGTGGATTCACAACATCAGGCTTTTGCTACAAAATTTACTGCAACATCACATTGCAAAGTAAGAAGTATCCCAGATGTGACGATGAGGACACCTCAGGTTTAACTTTGTTTTTACCCTAAGTTACTTCTTACTCATCAGACAATTTTCTCTCCAACTTTTGATTACACTTCTTGACCACAGATACCTTCAGAGCAGGAATTGGCATATTCTTTTTCTAGGGATGTGATTGAAATGAGACACCTGCAGTTTCTGCATAGTGTCTGCTCTCAAGATGGAATTTCAATATATGCAAAGAATACCTCAGTTGAGAGGTATGAAAAAACTCCCTGTCTTTTTAAGTTGTCCTGGTTTCGGCTGGGATAGAGTTAATTTTCTTCCTAGCAGCAGGCACAGTGCTGTGGTTTGGATTTAGTAGGGGAAGAATGTTGATAACACGCTGATGTTTTTAGTTGTTGCTAAGTACTGCTCATGCCAGTCAAGGACTTTTCAGCTTCCCATGCTCTGCCAGGTGCACAAGAAACTGGGAGGGGGCACAGCCAGAACAGTTGATCCCAACTGCCCCAAGGGCTATTCCATACCATACGGCGTCATAGGCAGTATAGAAACTGGGGGGGGTTGGCCGGGGAGCAGCGATTGCTGCTCGGGAACTGGCTGGGTATCGGTTGGCGGGTGGTGAGCAATTGCATTGGGCATCACTTGCTTTGGATATTGTTATTGTTATTATCATTATTATATTGTTATTATTATCATTACTGCTTTACTTTATTTCAATTATTAAACTGTTCTTATCCCACCCCAGGAGTGTTTCTTACTCTTACTCCTCCGATTCTCTCCCCCATCCCATTGGGGTAGGGGGAGTGAGCGAGCGGCTGCGTGGTGCTGAGTTGCTGGCTGGGGCTAAACCACGACAGACATGCTTACAACTTTGCAAAATCTCAGCATCTCTCCATATAATATGGTACATGTGATAGGAAAAGATCATGGTATTTCATTATCTCCAGCAAGAGCTCATGAAGATTCTTATGATAATTGTGCAATTCCGATGCGTTGCTGATTGACCTTTGTGGTTGCCTGATAGAAACAGCAGCCCTGATTGATGTACAAATGCTATTGAAATGAGATTTAATCACATTATTTGTGTTTATGGAGTATTTCAGCATCCGCAGCAAGTTATAAGATATTTGATAGTATTTTTCAGGTGTGCACTCGTGCTAGGTGTTATGAGCTGTGTGCACACCCTTGCTGGAGAAAAACCTCCTCATCAAAAAGCAATACATAAAGACAGAAAAAAAAAATCACTTCATTCCTCATTCCAACAGAATGTGAGCATGTCCCAATTGAATACTCTGTATTCAATTTGATATTACCTGTCTGAAATGAAAGGCTCTTGGGTAATTCTTTGAGCAAGCGTGTGTGTGTGTGTGTGCACATGCATATGCAAACACACGCTAGATACATGCACGTCAAGTTTATCAGTCCACCAGAAATGTTTTCAGGGCAGAAAGAAAGGTGTTTCCACTTGAAACCCTCATCTTCAAGTGTTTGCAACTTTCTGAATTAAATGTAATATTCAGGATGAATGTTTCACATTCAGAGTCTCATCTCAGTGCTTTCTTTTTCCACCAACATGTCAGTAAGATTTCACACAGTTCGGAAAATGAGTTTGCACCATTTAAGCAGGCTCTTCAGATTTTTTTTCCTGTTGACCTCAGCTAAATTTGCATTGTAACTTCCTTTCTAAAAGACCAACGTACCTTAGACAGTGAGGATGAGCTAGGTCTTATCAATGCTTCTATAAGTCAGGGCTTCAGCCCCTTTGACAAGGCTGCAACATATTCCCTAAAATCAGTGCTTATTAAAGAAATCTATTTCTTCCTAAGGAAAGGACACTGAAAAACACGAGAGAAAAGAAAATTGGGGCAGCAATGAGGAAGGGATACCCACAAGTCACAGCCAGCACTCAGGGGCTTCCACTGTTGCCTGTTACGGGAAATAGGAAAACATCTGATGCCTGCATGGGCTTGCTTCACTGCGTCGCACACCAGGAGCTGCTTTCAAAAGGTGATAAGCCCAGCAGGCTGAATCCCTGTTCTCCACTGCATGGAAGAAAGGGATCATTTGCTTGAATGAAGTGTACGTTTAGTACAGAATAAAATGTCTTGGGGCTTTCAAAACAGTTTTAGGCTGGTGTTTTTGTGACTCAAGGGAAATATGCAAGAGCATTTCAAATTTTGTGATTGTGGTGTGGTGAAAAAATTTGTAGAGCTTTCCACTTTCTCTAAAAGAGAGTTCTACATAGGCAGTCAGTATTTTTGTAAAACCTTGTGGTGGGTTGACCTTGGCTGGCTGCCAGGTGCCCAGCAAGCTGCTCTATCACTCCCCCTCCTCAACAGGACAGGAGGAGAAAATATGATGGAAAAGCTCATGGGTCAAGATAAGGACAGGGAGATCACTCAGCAATTACCGTCACGGGCAAAACAGACTCAACCTGGGGAAAATCAGTTTAATTTATTGCCAATCAAAACTGAGTAGGAGAGAGGAGTGAGAACATGTGTAGGATAATGAGAAATAAAACCAAATCTTAAAACACCTTCCCCCCGCCCCTCCCTTCCTCCCGGGCTCAACTTCACTCCCGATTTTCTCTACCTCCTCCCCTTCAAGTGGTGCAGGGGGACGGGGAATGGGGGTTGTGGTCAGTTCATCACACATCGTCTCTGCCGCTCCTTCCTCCTCAGGGGAGGACTCCTCACACTCTTCCCCTGCTCCAGTGTGGGGTCCCTCCCACAGGAGACAGTCCTCCAGGAACCTCTCTGACATGGGTCCTTCCCACAGGCTACAGCTCTTCACAGACTGCTCAAGCGTGGGTCCCCCGTGGGGTCACAAGTCCTGCCAGGAGCCTGCTCCAGCGTGGGCTCCTCTCTCTCCACGGGGCCACAGGCCCTGCCAGGAGCCTGCTCCAGCGTGGGCTTCCCATGGGTCACAGCCTCCTTCGGGCCCATCCCCTGCTCTGGCGTGGGCTCCTCCCCGGGTGCAGGTGGATCTCTGCTCCCCGGGGGCCTCCATGGGTGCAGGGGCACAGCTGCTTCACCATGGGCTGCACCAGGGGCTGCAGGGGAATCTTTGCTCCGGCACTTGGAGCACCTCCTCCCCTCCTCTGCACTGGCCTTGGTGTCTGCAGGGTCGTTCCTCTCACATATTCTCACTCCAGCTGCTGTTGTGCAGCAATTTCTACCCCTTCTTAACTATGTTATCCCAGAGGTGCTACCATTGTCGCTGATGGGCTCAGCTTTGGCTAGTGGCGGGTCCATCTTGGAGCTGGCTGGCACTGGCTCTTTCTGACCTGGGGGCAGCTTCTGGCATCTTCTCATAGAAGCCTCCCCTGCAGCCCCCCTGCCCCAGTTCTAAAACCTTGCCACTAAAACCTTTCCACATAAACTGAATACATACCTTCATCCTGAATTCATAAGATTTTCATGTTAGAAGATGCAATGTGCTAGTGCAAAGGAAGTTGTTGGGCTGTCATCAGTGTCATTTATGTATCAGGTGTGGACTCCATACCACACTGGTTACCTCTCAGAAATCATGGTTCTACCAATATATATGGATAATCATGGTCTTTTAGTTCCTATGACAGGCATCATGTTGTCAGGCCAGGGAGCAACTTGCTGAGGGACTCATGAAAGAGTGATGGTGCATAGTGTCTCATACAGGCATAGCATCCAGCCCCCCATGCATTGCCAAGCATTAATTAATAGCACTTACAAAGTCTTTTATATCCATGGATGATTAGGAGTGAAGCAAAGATGGAGGGAAATCCCTGATAAGCACCCAAGATTTCTATTGCCTAGATAGCTTAATTGGAGGGATTTGCAGCTGTATCTCAAATGCTTATTCTAAAGGTATGTACGATTGGACAGAGGAACAGTTAAACTGTCCAGAATTGACAGTATCATTCAGAAAGTGAAATGTTGCTATGTACTCTAAATTTGCAAGTTCTGTGTGTTCTAGTGTTAGCTGCTGTACCTATGCCAATGGGTATGTGTCGTTTAGCACACACAGGCATTTCTATATGGCTGAACATGTTCATTAAATGTGCCAGCTCAAACACTACATATATGATCTGCTAAGTGAGAGCATCTCGTGCAGACTGACTAAAAACTCTATAATTTCTCATTGACTGGGTAGTTTCTAATTGAGCTTTACTCATGGTGCAGCCAGACACCACAGGCCACTTTCTCTTTGAAAGGACTAAAGGCAGCACAAATGACCCTCGCGGGCAAACCTCCCCAGCTGGGAGAAGAGTTCTGGTGTCTCAGAGCCGACCCCTGCAGACTGGTGGACTGGCACTGGAGAAATGTGACGGCATCAGAGAAACCTCATTGCTGGCTGTAAGGTTTTCCCCAGCTCACTCTGCCCTGCCAGCTCTCCTCTGCTGAGCTTTGAAATCTCTGCCTGCTGCACTTCATTTTTTCTCTCTATCTCACTATCCTGGCTGCCAGCTCCTTAGTCAATTGGCTTTGTACCTTCTGCCATACAAACTCCTCTTATGTGGAAACTCCTTCCCTGGTTATAGCGCCATCCCTCATAAGGAACATCATCCTGCCAGGCTACATGTGTGTGTTGGAGCCTCTGCCTGGTGTCATGGACTTGACTTTCTTCCCTTAACCTGGCAGCTCTTCTAGATCAGAGGTGGCCCCTGTTAGATGTCTGGAAATGCTACTGTTTCTGGAATATGATTATAAATGAATATTACTAATTCCACTAAGTAAAACACTCCTTGACATACATCAGTGCAAAAAAATCAGGTATGCTAAAGCAGTAATAATGAATCGATGAGGGTGAAGAAAATCAGTACATGTCAACATTGAAATAGGACCTGAGACATGGACACACTTGTAAAACATAGCTTCATCTGGGATCCAAAGGAGCTTGCTCACACATCATATAATCCTCTACAGAGCTAAGATGAACTGCAACAAGAACTTTGAAGTGGTACATTTTTTTTGCACTCACCTGAAAGATTTGTATTGGTTTTACAGCCACCATGATCCTGAATCAAAACCAAAAGCAACATCCACACGAGATGGAGTCAGATATTTTATCCCCTTTTTTTAAGCAACACATGGGGGAGGGGAGAGAAGTTATTGATTCTGTTCCTTTTGTAGACAATTACATTGACTGGTAGTATAACATGAGCAAGAAAGATTGCTATCAGCGTCACCTATTGAACACCCAGAATAAAGCAGTTAATTTTGAAGAGAAGTCATCAAGAGGAGAGAGAAGGAAAGCAACTGTGCTAGCAATTCACCCCACTCCTCAGATGATTAAGGTCCTTAGGGTCTACAGTCACGGAGGCGAAGGGCTCTGGAGCGGCCGCTCGTGCCGGGGCACCCTTGCTGAGGCAGCAAAAAGCGCAGGGCGAGAGCCGGCAGCCCAGCCCCCCGCCTCGAGCGGGAAAGAGCGGGAAAGGGCGAGCTGCTGACGTGGGGCAGCTCTGACGCAGCGTGGGCGGGGCCAGGAGTGACGGCGGCCAAACCCTCACCTATAAAAGCAGCCCCCAGGGAGCGCAGCGACCAGGGTGGGCAAACAGGGTGTGGCGCGGCAGTTCATGCGGCCAGGGCGTGCGGGGAAGGCCGAGTGCCCCCCCTCCTAGCTCAAGAGGTAGGTTCGGTAAGTTCAGCTGGTGAGAGGGAGCCTAGGCACGGCCATGGTACCCACCCGGTGGGAGGCTGTACCCTCTGCATTACCCAGAAAGGCTGTATCCACCCAGACTGAGCTCCCAGGGAAACACACAGCCATCCAGGTCTCCGGCTGCAGGGAGTGCCACCAGCTTGCTCTGGGAACAGATGGCAGCGGAGCAAACAGCTGTGTGCGCTGTGACCAAGTACACTATCTACTCGGCCTGGTGGCAGAGCTAAGGGAGGAGGTAGACAGGCTGTGGAGCATCAGGGAGTCTGAGCAAGAGAGAGACTGGTGGAATCACGCTCTGAGCTCCTGGAAACCTGACCAGGGACAGCCTCCAGAGAAAGCCTGTGACCAAAGGGAGCCAGTATCCTCCCCCACCAGGATGTAGGCAGGGTCTTAGAGGGAAGCAGCGAGTGGAAACAAGTCCACAATCGGGGCGGCAAGCGAACCCTTTCCTTGCCCACCGTGACCCCCCCCAGGTGCCTCTGCACAATAGGTATGAGGCTCTAGATCTGGAGGACCAGTCAGTGGACAATGTGGGCGTCGATCCATCTACACCAGAAGAGTTGCCAAGACCACAAAGACCTACCCCCCATATTACTACCACCTCAACAAGGAAGAAAAGACGGGTCCTAGTCGTAGGAGACTCCCTCCTGAGGGGAACGGAGGGTCCAATATGCCGGGTGGACCCTCCTCATAGGGAAGTCTGCTCCCTGCCAGGAGCCCGGGTCAGAGATATCACCAGGAGACTTCCCAGCCTGGTACGGCCCTCGGACTACTACCCCGTACTGCTCTTCCACGTGGGTGGTGACGAAGTTGCAGTGCACAGCCCAAGGGTGATTAAAAGAGACTTCAGGGCCTTGGGACGCTTAGTGAGGGAATCGGGGGCACAGGTCATCTTTTCCTCCCTCCTTCCAGTTGTGGGAGGTGACATTGGTAGGAACAAGCACATCCAATCTCTTAACACATGGCTCCGAGGCTGGTGCCACCGTCACAACTTTGGGTTCTTCAACAATGGGACGACCTACATGGCACCAGGCTTCCTGGCAACAAATGGGAGCCACCTTTCTCAAAGGGGAAAGAGGGTCTTTGCACAGGAGCTTGCGGGGCTCCTTGACAGGGCTTTAAACTAGATGTGAAGGGGGAGGGGGAACATATCAGGCTTGCCTGTGACAAGCTGTGGGATGGTACGCAATGGTTAGAGGGACGGGGTGCTACTGTGAGCCCTCAATGTGTTGCCAAGAGGCATGATGGGGACACTGCAGCACAGTTGAAGTCTTGCAGAGATGAGCCGGGGGCTCCTGAGATAGTTAGAGCTCACGAGGAAACCTTTGTGGAACACCCCGAGGGAAACAAGGGATCTTCCACTAAGAAGGCGACACGGCCAACAGCCCAGATGAAATGCCTCTACATGAACGCACACAGCATGGGCAACAAACAGGAGGAGCTGGAAGCTGCTGTGCTACTAGACAGCTATGACCTGATTGCCATAACCGAAACCTGGTGGGACGAATCCCACGACTGGAATGCGGCTACTGATGGCTACAGGCTGTTCAGAAGGGACAGGTGAGGAAGGAGGGGCGGAGGCATTGCCCTCTACGTAAAGAAATCAATACAGTGTGAAGAGCTGTCCCTGAAGAATAGCCACGAACAGGTTGAAAGCTTATGGGTAAGAAGCAGAGACAGAGGCAACAAAGGGAACCTTGTGGTTGGTGTCTACTACAGGCCGCCTGATCAAGGGGAGCCTGCTGGCGAAGCCTTCTTCCTCCAGCTCCGGGAGGCTTCGCGCTTGCAGACTCTTGTCCTGCTGGGGGACTTCAACCGCCCCAACATTTGCTGGAAAAGCAACATGACGAGCTGTAGGCAATCCAGGAGATTCCTGGAATGCATAGACGACAACTTCCTAAGCCAGGTAATAGACACCCCTACCCAAGGGGACGCGATACTGGATCTGATGGTCACCAATGCAAGTGAGCTCATCGGTGATGTCAAGACTGGAGGCAGCTTGGGCTGCAGTGATCACGCATTGGTAGAGTTCACACTCCTGAGGGACATGGGAAAAGTGAGGACTACAGTCAGGACCCTAAATTTTAGGAAAGCAAACTTCCAGCTCTTCAAGGAGTTAGTCAGAAGGACCCCCTGGGAGACGGTCCTCAGGGACAGGGGAACGGAACAGAGCTGGCAGATCTTTAAGGACACCTTCCATACAGCACAAGAGCTCTCAGTCCCCAAGTGTAAAAAATCAGGCAAGGAAGGGAAGAGACCAGCATGGCTGAGTCGAGACCTGCTGGTCAAACTAAAGAGTAAGAGGGAACTGCACAGGCAGTGGAAGCAGGGACAGGTGTCCTGGGGGGAATACAGGGAAATGGCCCGGTTGTGTAGGGAGGAGGTCAGGAAGGCCAAGGCATGCCTGGATCTGAACTTGGCAAGGGATGTAAAGAATAACAAGAAGGGCTTCTACAGGTATATCAGCCAGAAAAGGAAGGTTAAAGAAAGCGTACCCCCCTGATGGACAAGAAAGGCGAACTTGTATCAACAGATGAGGAGAAGGCTGAGGTACTCAACAACTTCTTTGCCTCAGTCTTCACCGGCAACCTCTCTCCTCACCCCTCCCGAATCTATGGACTGCAGGATAGGGACCAGGGCGGTAAAGCCCCTCCCACTGTAAGGGAAGATCAGGTTCGAGACCACCTGAAGAACCTCAATGTACACAAGTCTATGGGACCTGATGAGATGCACCCCAGAGTCCTGAGGGAATTGGCTGATGTAGCTGCCAAGCCACTCTCCATGATACTTGAAAAGTCATGGCAGTCAGGTGAAGTCCCTGCTGACTGGAAGAAGGGGAATGTTGTGCCCATATTTGAAAAGGGAAGAAAGGAGGACCCTGGGAACTACTGACCTGTCAGCCTCACCTCTGTGCCTGGGAAGATCATGGAACAGATCCTCCTAGAAGCTGTGCTCAAGCACATGGAGGACAGGGAGGTGATTTGAGACAGCCAGCATGGCTTCACCAAGGGCAAGTCCTGCCTGACCAACCCAGTGGCTTTCTATGAAGGAGTGACTGCATCAGTGGACAAGGGAAAAGCAATGGATGTCATCTACTTGGATTTCTGTAAAGCATTCAACACAGTCCCCCACAACATCCTTCTCTCTAAATAGGGGAGATATGGATTTGATGGGTGGACTGTTCGGTGGATAAGGAATTGGCTGGATGGTCGCATCCAGAGGGTCGTGGTCAATGGCTCGATGTCCACATGGAGACCGGTGACAAGTGGAGTCCCTCAGGGGTCCGTACTGGGACTGGTGCTGTTTAACATCTTCATCAGTGACATAGACAGTGGGATCGAGTGCACCCTCAGCAAGTTTGCAGACAACACCAAGCTGAGTGGTGCAGTTGACACACCAGAAGGAGGAGATGTCATCCAGAGGGACCTGGACAAGCTGGAGAGGTGGGCCTCTGTGAACCTCATGAGGTTCAACAAGGCCAAGTGCAAGGCCTTGCACCTGGGACGGGGCAACCCCCGATATCAACACAGGCTGGGGGATGAAGGCATTGAGAGCAGCCCTGCGGAGAAGGACTTGGGGGTACTGGTGGATGAAAAGCTGGACATGAGCCGGCAACGTGCGCTTGCAGCCCAGAAAGCCAAGTGTATCCTGGGCTGCATCAAAAGAAGCGTGGCCAGCAGGTCGAGGGAGGTGATTCTGCCCCTCTACTCTGCTCTGGTGAGACCCCAACTGGAGTACTGCGTCCAGCTCTGGGGCCCTCAGCACAAGGAGGACATGGACCTGCTGGAGCAGGTCCAGAAGAGGGCCACCAAAATGATCCGAGGGCTGGAGCACCTCTCCTACGAGGACAGGCTGAGAGAGTTGGGGTTGTTCAGCCTGGAGGAGAAGGCTGCGAGGAGACCTTATTGCGGCCTTCCAGTACTTAAAGGGGGCCTACAGGAAAGATGGGGAGAATCTTTTTAGCAAGGCCTGTTGTGACAAGACAAGGAATAATGGATTTAAACTAAAGAAGAATAGATTTAGACTAGACATAAGAAAGAAATGTTTTACACTGAGGGTGGTGAAGCACTGGAACAGGTTGCCCAGAGAGGTGGTAGAGGCCCCATCCCTGGCAACATTCCAGGTCAGATTGGATGGGGCTCTGAGCACCCTGCTCTGGTTAAAGCTGTCCCTGCTCACTGCAGGGGGATTGGGCTGGATGGGCTCTGAAGGTCCCTTCCAACCCAAAGCATTCTGTGATTCTATGATAGCATTGGCTTTGAGTTTATGCCAATTTGGAAAAGATTACCAAAGTGTGCCATCATCAGTCCAAACTTTGCTGCACAGGCCCATTTATGGTGGCAGGTCTGCAGGCTTGATTGGGGGGGGGGGGGGGAATATTAGCCTCACACGTGGTACAGTTTGTAGTCAGGGTGCTTTTGAGATACTTCAGAAATAATCTTCCATACTGAACAGAAATTGTTTCCAGAAAAAGTTTGCTACCATGTATAACCAATGTGCTGGGACAGGGCCCCAGAAGAAGCCCCCCCGTAAGATGAGCACTATGCATGAAGCAGCTACCCCAAATCACCATCAGTTATTTCACATTACATCTTTATGTGAAATTTATATAAGAATGAATCCTACAGTTTATAAAAGAAATTATTAAATGTACAAATGAGATCTCCATCATCAGATGATAGTGCTAGGAGAGGCCAGGGAGGAATAAGAGATATAAGCAAAGCAATAGATGTGTTCATTAAGCAAACCTAAAGACATTTAGGTGTAAACCTAAAGACATTTAGACACACACCCCCCCCACCCCCCCCCCACCCCCCCGATTTCCTAGGAGCTGCCTGTAGATGGGGCAGCGGGGAAGACCCTTAGACCCTTCTTGGTAAGTATAATGCTAAGGAAGTGCTCTGTTTTGATACCTGTTTCTGTGATTGCCAGCATACTTTTTGACCCTTCTTGGCAGAAAGCAGCAAACTTAGTCTTTTTTTCTCTCTTTCATTCATCCCCAAGCAAGTGAACACAGACTGCTCCACTCGAAGAGGGTGGCAAATGTGTCAGCAAGCGCTGGATGGCTTGTGAAGTGCTGTGCACACTTTGCAGGTTTAGGCAATGCAGTGGCTCTACAGGTCAGTCCTCTACTAACCTGCAAGGCCCTGGTTGTGGGCTGGTAACAGTGAACACCAACACTGTAGGGAGTTCTTGAGAGTCAGCACTAACTTGGCACAGTTACCTACAGAAATAAAATCTGACTTTACATTGCTAATGGTCTCTGGGCTTGAAAACCAAAAGCAAGTCAAACACTACAGTTTAGAATGCAATTGCAAAAAAACGAAGCCAACCTATATGGTTCACAGCACTTATAAAATGGTGTGTTTGATAAACACATACAATCACAAAATGCAGTAGGGACTGCAGGTGTGGCAAAACGAGCCAATTGCCCTCTTTGGGAAGCTCCCCAAAGAATCTGGATGTGTACCTGTGAGAGCTGCAGCTAGTCCTTGCTTTCCAGATGACTTCTGATGTGACCTTGGGCAAGTAACTTAATTCCTCTGTGCCTCAGATCCCTCGCCATATAATTATGCTCTCATTCTAAATCCTTTACTGACCTTGTTTACTTACAGTGCAAATTTATCAGAACAGACACTGTTACTTATTATGTGTTTGTACAGCAGGTAGCAAACAGAGAGCTTGACCTTGGCTGAAGGTCACAGGTGACCTATGCTTTGAGGAACAAACAGCTGCAGGGTGTATCTTATGAACAGGAAAAAAAAAATAGAGTTTATCTCCAGTCTCATAGACATGCTTCTACATTCACAAATTCAAAACAGTATACAAAACAGTTCCACAGCACATCAGCTATGCATGGCCAGCATGTTTCTCTCTGAATTTCTGCATTTACCTCTAACATGAAGAATGGAAGACAGTGGCTTTGACTTCTCCAGTATATTTATTACATTCAATTCTATCTCAACAGTAGCTTCAGTTGCTATTACATGACAAATTGCTATTACATGACTGGTCTCAGTTCAAAGAGCTGTAATGCACTAGTACTCCAGGTCCTTGTACTAAATTTAGAGAGGTTATTCAATACTGTAGTGACATTGTCTTGTCAAAGGCAGCAAAAAAAAAAAAAAATCCCCATATAAAACAGAATATTACCATCCCTGTGCCTGTTAGTCCAACTGAGGATGAAGGCAGTGAGTGGCTTCTGGCAGACGGGACGACTGGTGGCAGAGCAGTTTACAGCTCCGGAAAAAGCAAGTCCCAGCACTGCACATTGATTGCTCCCATGTAGACACACACACAACCGGCTTAGACTGTGTCTTTATCAGAGTGGTCACAGCACTGTGCTGCTCAGTGCGGGTAGCAAAACCCTTTCTCAACTGCAGAGTCAAGTCCTGCAGACAGCCTGTCCTCAGCTAGGTGCTGCTCCTCTTTTGCTGCTATAGATGCCCAATCTCACCAGGCCAGAGCAGGCTTTGGTCCCTAAACCTGTGTTGCTCTCACACCTCTGATAGCACTACACACAAACTTAGAATTGCATCCACTCTGGTTTCTTCTATGAATTTTTGCAATTATTTTCTCTAAAGGCTTTTTTTTATTACTTGTAAATGCCATATGTGAGGAGTTCTGCCTTCAGAGCATCCCTAGGTAGGTCTCAAACTCATAGCAGGCAGTGCTAGACTCACCAGGGAGGGCAAAGCCTTTAACTTTCTTCTACAGCAAATAGCAGCGCCCTGCTGTTACCCAGGACTGTGCAGCAGAAGTAGGGAGAGACACAGGGATGCTCAGGGACCAGCTTCATATTAGATGCAATAAGGATTAATTTGGCCCTAGTACTATGGAAGCAGCAGGGAAATGCTGGAGAGGCTGGAAAGCCAAGAAGTATAGGAGGCGGACAAGATCACTCCAGTATAAAAAAAAAACCCTCTGAAAAAATATTTGAAACAGTATAACTGGGTTCACTGGAGTCGGCAGTTGAAATTTCCATGCCCCAGGTTTTGAGGCATGTAATCTGAGACATGCAAAGCAAGACAATTGGAGATGCTGAGCATTTTCACTGCAGTTAGCAGCTGCCAGCAGTGTTTACCATCTACTTTCCACAAGGATGACCGATCCTTCTCTCTCCATTCGTCATTTGCCACCAGTTGTGCCTTATGGAGTACAGTGCTGTGGAGAGGAGATTTTGAAGTCACCAAGGTCTGTCCCACATGGCAAACTACATTTATCAGTGGCTGCTACAGAGCTGGACCTAATGTAACAGAATGATTCAAACAGGTATTTCTTTAAAATTCAGGAGAACTGAATATGTGGGAAATATAGAAAATAACAAAGCAGGTCACTGTGAGTCAGATTCCTGCAGGCATAAGAAATCAACAGCTATCAGGAGGAAAGCCTGGGATGAGCACAGCCTCAGCTGGCAAAGACAGTGCTGCAGCAGTGTGCCAGGGCCAAGGCACAGACTGAGCTTGGCTGCTCAGGGAGAGGCAGTGCAGGCAGCGGGGCTGTGGACAGCCTTGCCAGGGGCTGTGTGCTGCCCCCATCCCAGCCACTTGTCCCCACAGGCAGCTGGCTCCTTCACCGGTGCCTGGAGGAGGCAGCCCCACACCCAGGCACATGTCCAGGGAGCCCTGCCTGTTTGCAGCCAGAGGCAAAGGCTTATGAAATCAAACCGTGCAGCTGAAAGGCTGCTGTCTTTAGGTTTTTTTCTTAAGACAGGGAAAGCATCGGTCTACAAACTGAAGACTGCTGTAACATGCTGGCAGCATTTCTTTTAGACAACCTCAGCATTTGCTCATTCTGATATAACCATCAGGAGCAATATAATTCAGGCTGGTGTCCTGTGAAATCTTGCCAGCTGTGGTAAACCAGAAAGAAAAAGGCAGAATCGCAATCACTTTATCTTCTCTCCTGTAAAGGGTAGTCATGGGTCTACTTCCTATCAAATATAGTTTTATATATATCAAAATGGGAGAAGGATTCATATTACTTAGTTACATTTTGCTCTGAGGTGTTGTGGGAACAGGTAAGGACAACACACTCTCTTCCCTGGCTGCAAGCTGGCATTGTTACTGAACAGATCACCCCAGAAATGAGGGGGTGTGACCGGTACCCCCTACTCCTGACCCCTCACAATGTGGTTAGCATAACTAACGCCATTTTATAAGGCAAGCAGCCATTCTCTGTGACCGAGCAGGTCACGTATTTGTTCCCTTTCCCCTCATTCTCAGGCCCTGAAGGTCCTGTGAACCAAGTAGACAAAACCAAACAGATTCGTTCTTCCCCTCCCTACTGGCCTCAAGATTCCTGGGTGCCAGGCTGATTACTCCCTTCCTTTGCCGGCCTTGAAGGTCCCAGGCACCTGGCCAACCAGGTGTTGTTGATGACACCATCACAGAACAGGGAAGTGTAGCAGCACCCAGAGCACCGTCTGTCAAATCAAGCAGTTACAAGTCCTAAAGGGGGAACTTGGACTGGAACTGCTGCTGGACAGTGAGACCTGTGACCCTCCATGGTGAGGGATGCCTCCACCATTGTCTGCTTCCTCCAAGGACTGAGTGAGTGACATGTATCCTTTTATATGATTTTGAGTCTAGATTATGATTGTTATGTTGATACAGCAAACCATGTGTCCTGGTTTTGGCTGGGGTGGAGTTAATTTTCTTCCTAGTAGCAGGCACAGTGCTGTGGTTTGGATTTAGGATGAGAAGAATGCTGATAACACACTGATGGTTTAGTTGTTGCTCAGTACTGCTTATGCCAGTCAAGGACTTTTCAGCTTCCCATGCTCTGCCAGGGGCACAAGAAGCTGGGAGGGGGCACAGCCAGAACAGTTGATCCCAACTGCCCCAAGGGCTATTCCATACCATGTGACGTCATGGGCAGTATAGAAACTGGGGGGGTTGGCCGGGGGGCAGCGATCGCTGCTCGGGAACTGGCTGGGTATCGGTCGGTGGGTGGTGAGCAGTTGCATTGTGCATCACTTGCTTTGTATATTATTATTACTAGTATTATTATATTGTTATTATCATAGAATAATAGAATTATTATCATTACTATTTTACTTTATTTCAATCATTAAACTGTTCTTATCTCAATGCAGGAGTGTTTCTCACTCTTACTCCTCCAATTCTCTCCCCCATCCCATCAGGGTAGGGGGAGTGAGCGAGCGGCTGCGTGGTGCTGAGTTGCTGGCTGGGGCTAAACCACGACACCATGTATTAAGATTTGACCCAATCTGCAGAGGGTCCAGGTGATTAGAAACCATAAGCTAAGCGGTGCTATAAAATTCTGTACTATGCTACTTATAAAATTGTACTACACTGATTCTGCTTATCCTGTGCTATTCTAATCATAAATTCTGTGCTATGCTAATCATAATATCCTGTTAAGAAAATAAAGCTTTAATTGTAACTATGATTTAGTGTTGTCATCATTCTGCCAAGAATCCCTAAAAGAACCTGTCCCCATAGTGTCGGGTGACAGGGGAATGCTTGCAGGGCAAGCTGCACTGCTTCTCTATCCTGTTCACTGGAGGAGGAATCTCTAGACATGTCACACCATGTGGTTCCAGCATCAAATCTGCTCTTAGGTGGATGAGATGCTAGGTCAGCAGGACAGGGAATAGTTGCTCCAGTCTCATAAACCTTTTGCAATGCTGAAGAGTTTTCCAAGCCAAAAATTAAAATCTCATAAATTTCCAGAAGGTGGAACGCCAGAAGCAATTTTGATCTAGGTCAACTGAAACATTTTCTGTTTCAATCACTGAACATCTTTTCCATTTGTATTTCAGACATTCTGTATGTTTTACCTTTTTTACTGCAAGTAGCATTGCTGTACAAACGAGAATATGTTTCAAAACAAAAAGAACATATATTCTTTTTCACTTGAAGATTCCAAAGAAAAGTACTGGGTGAAAATAACACTTCCCCACCAGGAAAAGAAAAAAAAAAAAATCAGTTTCAATGAAAAGCATTTAGTCCAAAATTTCCTGAACAGCTTTTAATGCCAGCACAGGAAATTCCACGATGTGAGTGCTAGAAATGAGAAGGACTTAGACACTGTTTCTAAAGGAAAGAGCAGCCTAAAGGTCTGTTTCCTGTGCTCTGTCCCTGATGCACCAGTGAAGGTCACTAATGCTCTGCAGTCCTGCAGGAACGGCTGGCCCCTGACCACCACTAAATCCCAGTTCTCTGAGTACGCAGGCCACAGGTTCACTTCCTAGATTCATATTTCCCCAGTGTTTGGCTAAGCCTGGGATGGGGCCTGAGACCAAACATGGGACTGAAGGTCTGGCTGCGGCTTGGCTTCACTGTTGCAAGGACCAGTGTTTTTGTTTGTTTGGGGTTTTTTTCTTTGTTAGTTTTTTGTTTTAAAGAAAAAAAACAGAGGAAAAAAAGTTACAATTCTACAGCACAGGTCAAAGTTTCAAGCAACGGGTGCATCAGAGGGACCTCTGTTGTAACACAGAGTGACTCACCATCAGATATCTTGGCTGTGGTAAGAAAGATGGAGGATGAAAAGAGAAAAGAGAGTGAAACGGTGACCCTCTGTAAGTTAGTTGGCTACCCATTTAGGAACATCCAGGATGGCCACTATAATTGTTGTGAGTGGAAATTTCCCAGGAATGAGACTACTTTAGTGTAGAAGGAATTATTTTCATTATCTTCATATGCAAAGCAAAACTGCTAGTAGAACAAAGAGTGCTCTGGTCTTCACACAATTTTTGCACCTCTTCCAGGAAGTAAAATCTGAGGTCCTGTAGTCACCACCTGCTCGCAGTGCAAACTGTTCCTTCAGCAGTAACCCCAAAGGTGAGATAACTCTGCAGACCAGTGCAGAGACTGGGTCCATATCCACACCTACGTTCATGCTGCCTGCTCCTTTTTAACCATGCTTCCAGCAGTGATGTGAGCAGTTCACACCCCTGAGGCAGCTTTTGCACAAGAGAGAGGAAGAAAAGGAAAGCTCCTTTCATTCTTCCCCTCTCTCTGTAAAGGCTTGCCCAAATCTGCAAGAAATTATATATTACAGATTTTATACATATACAGGCAACATATATATAAAATTAGGTCAAAGCAGATGCATGCTGTGATAATACTGCCAAACCTGCAACTGCAAATCCTCTCATTAAAGGTAGGGCAGTGTTTCCTTTTTAAGGTCTGCTTCTGTACTGCGAGCTGTATTGCAAACCTTCTTGCTGGCTGAGACCTTCCTAGCAAGTTGCAAGTTGAGCTTCTGGCAACTCAGGATGTGTTTTCCTTCAGCACAGTCATTAGTTGGGGAGCATAGTGGGTGCCCATCTCTTGTTTAACAGCAAATCTCCTTCATCCATTTCCCTAGCTTCCTTTCCGTTTGATTTCAGGAGGCATTTCCACCCATGCTGAGCGTGACCCCCTGCAGCCTGCACGGTGTCCATATTTGGGGTGAAGGGAGGGAGACTATCACGCTCTGTGTCTCTGAGGGCTCTAGGCAAATTCAGCTCTGATTTGGTGGTGCAAGGTCAGTCTATGTCAAGCTGTTCATTTCCCAGGATGTGATTGATCACTGTGGTGCCAGGGTCTGGCTTCCTTCCCCTGCCTGAACAGTAAACTTTAGAACAGATTATTAACTAATCATGAGTCTGGAACTGGAAAAAGGGAACATTTGGGTATGAATTGTCAAATGGATGTCGCTTGTAAAATTTCTCAGTTCTTCAGATGTGCTCATGAATACAGCATCACAGCATACTGTGCTTATTGTAACCATACACGAAGCAGTTGAGCCAAATTGTCATTCTTATCTGCCAAAAGACTTTGGGGACATCTTTTTCCATTATTTGAATACTTTTTGTCCTGGCTCAGATCTAATTTTTAGGCTGATGAAAAACAGTTTTAATTTTCCAAATCTCACTTGTCATCTATGGATTCAGTCTTGAATTACTCTTTATTATTTAAATTTCTGAAGGGAAAGAATGGGCAGTCACCAGGTTTTAAAGCTGAGAGGTCTGTGTCTATAGCCCAGGCACAGTATCAATGCCCTCCACATAGACAGAAATCAGATGTCCCAACTTGGTTTATTCCCACATCACCCCAGATGGAGGTGTTATGATATGGGACCTGCTTCTGAGCTGGAGTAGAAAGGTTACAGCTTGCTGAAGTTCAGAGGTGACAGAGGCAAAGGCACATCTGCCATCTCTATGTGCCCTGCTGTGCATCAGTGCAGACGTGGCCATGACCAAGAGCCCCCAAATAGTTGCTCTAAGTGGCATCAGATGCTGGCAGCCTCCAGGAGTAACCCTGGCAGTCAACACCCTTCCCTGGCCTTTGCCATTTGCCTGCCAGCAAGACACAGGGGTGCGGGGGCATCTCCCATTGGGCACCCAGTAACCTTCAGGATTGTGTGGGAGAGCTACCAGTCTGAACATAAGTGAACAACCTATTTGCAACATGGTACAGTTATTCAATGGCTTGTTGAAAATTTCCTTGCAACTTTTATATCCATATATTTTTAGGGTTATTTCTCTGCTTATAGTCCAGTGAAGACTGTTTTAAAGAAACTACTGCAGCTTTTTGCAAAAGCCCTGGTGCTGCTGCTGTCTGTGGTTTCATTCATTCCTTGTCTACTATGACTGCCTCATTCATCTGCTTTGTATCAGGCCTTTCACAAAACTATTGCATTTCAGTATGTTTTAAACCAGCTAGAGATTGCCCTTCAATTATGCACATGTGCATTTCTTAACCTGCTGAAAATAACCATAGCCTTCTTGGGATAAGATTTCTGCACTCTGCTTTCTATTAATATGTGAACTGGGTGCTGCTGGTGCAATCACACTTCTACAAGGAGCAGGCAGAGTTTTCAGGGTCCACTGGACATCTCTCCTCACCCCTCCAGAGTCGATGGACTGCAAGATGGGGAGCAGGGGGGTAAAGCCCCTCCCACTGTAAGGGAAGATCAGGTTCGAGACCACCTGAAGAACCTCAATGTACACAAGTCTATGGGACCTGATGAGATGCACCCCAGAGTCCTGAGGGAATTGGCTGATGTAGCTGCCAAGCCACTCTCCATGATATTTGAAAAGTCATGGCAGTCAGGTGAAGTCCCTGCTGACTGGAAGAAGGGGAATGTTGTGCCCATTTTTAAAAAGAGAAGAAAGGAGGATCCTGGGAACAACCGACCTGTCAGCCTCACCTCTGTGCCTGGGAAGATCATGGAACAGATCCTCCTAGAAGCTGTGCTCAAGCACATGGAGGACAGGGAGGTGATTTGAGACAGCCAGCACGGCTTCACCAAGGGCAAGTCCTGCCTGACCAACCTAGTGGCTTTCTATGAAGGAGTGACTGCATCAGTGGACAAGGGAAAAGCAATGGATGTCATCTACTTGGATTTCTGTAAAGCGTTCAACACAGTCCCCCACAACATCCTTCTCTCTAAATAGGGGAGATATGGATTTGAAGGGTGGACTGTTCGGTAGATAAGGAATTGGCTGGATGGTCGCATCCAGAGGGTCATGGTCAGTGGCTTGATGTCCACATGGAGACCGGTGACAAGTGGAGTCCCTCAGGGGTCCGTACTGGGACCGGTGCTATTTAACATCTTCATCAATGACAAGCTGAGTGGTGCGGTTGACACACCAGGAGGAGGAGATGTCATCCAAAGGGACCTGGACAAGCTGGAGAGGTGGGCCTGTGTGAACCTCATGAGGTTCAACAAGGCCAAGGGTAAGGTCTTGCACCTGGGCCGGGGCAACCCCTGATATCAACACAGGCTGGGGGATGAAGGGATTGAGAGCAGCCCTGCGGAGAAGGACTTGGGGATACTGGTGGATGAAAAGCTGGACATGAGCCGGCAATGTGCACTTGCAGCCCAGAAAGCCAACCGTATCCTGGGCTGCATCAAAAGAAGCGTAGCCAGCAGGTCGAGGGAGGTGATTCTGCCCCTCTACTCTGCTCTGGTGAGACCTCACCTGGAGCCCTGCGTCCAGCTCTGGGGCCCTCAGCACAAGGAGGACATGGACCTGCTGGAGCGGGTCCAGAGGAGGCCACAAAAATGATCCGAGGGCTGGAGCACCTCTCCTACGGGGACAGGCTGAGAGAGTTGGGGTTGTTCAGCCTGGAGAAGAGAAGGCTGCGGGGAGACCTTATTGCGGCCTTCCAGTACTTAAAGGGGGCCTATAGGAAAGATGGGGGCAATCTTTTTAGCAAGGCCTGTTGTGACAGGACAAGGAATAATGGATTTAAAGTAAAGAAGAATAGATTTAGACTGGATATAAGAAAGAAATGTTTTACACTGAGGGTGGTGAAGCACTGGCACAGGTTGCCCAGAGAGGTGGTGGAGGCCCCATCCCTGCCAACATTCCAGGTCAGATTGGATGGGGCTCTGAGCACCCTGCTCTGGTTAAAGCTGTCCCTGCTCACTGCAGGGGGGTTGGGCTGGATGGGCTCTAAAGGTCCCTTCCAACCCAAAGCATTCTATGATTCTATGAGTCTATGATTCTTAGCCTACCTCCTAGCTGAGCACTGGGAGCACAGACGCTGTCCTCTTCAAATTTCAGACCTGCTCCACCGTTCATGACTACATCATGCTGAGTGTTGTGGGCTTCCAGGTTGTTGTGGTATTGATGTGCAAAGCAGTTTCCCCACTCCAAATCCCCGGAGGCAGTAAGTAAGGATCAGATCACCTGACAAAGAGAATTACCTGATTGGGGAGACTAGTGACTAGAAAAATGGTTTGATTAGGAGAGGAGATGTGTTTTCAGAAATGAACGAGATGTCATGAGTCAGAGAGAAAAAACTTTCTAGGAAAAGCATCCCAGACACCTTAGACAGCTTTGGCCTACGCCCAAAGGATGTTCTGGAGCTTTAAGGAAACAGTGTTTCTTGTGCTAAAATGCTGAATGAGCGGGCTAGAAAGTCTTGTAAAGCCCTTCCATTACTTGTTTCAATTAGTATGAGTTGCTGGGAAAAAAAAGAAGAATTGGAGTGCCCACAGATACTGGGTGAAGTAGCAAGACAGACAAAGCAAAAGTCTGAAACCAAAAGCATTGACCAGGATTTCCTGGCTGGGTCTCAATCACAGAGTGCTCGCCAACCACCTCAGTTCCTCCAAGTCAGATATGAGAAAACCCAACTGACATGCCCATGGGAAACACCACCCTGCACTTTCTGCTTGCATAGGCATCTTCAGGAGAAGCCCGTGTGTTTTTGCAGTGTTGTGCTTTAACCACGGCCAGCAACTAAGCACCATACAGCTGCTCACTCACTCCCCCTCCAGTGGGATGGGGGAGAGAATCAGAAGGGTAAAAGTGAGAAATCTTGTGAGTAAAGACAGTTTGATAGGTAAAGCAAGGCTCCATCACGCGTAACGGTGACTTGGGAAGACAAACGCCATCACTCTGAATGTCCCCCCTTCCTCCTTCTTCCCCCAGCTCTATGTGCTGAGCATGACGTCATATGGTGTGGGATATCCCTTGGGTCAGTTGGGGTCAGCTGTCCCGGCTGTGTCCCCTCCCAACTCCTTGTGCCCCCCAGCCTGCTCGCTGGTGGGGTGGGGTGAGGAGCAGAAAAGGCCTTGACTCTGTGTAAGCCCTGCTCAGCAATAGCTAAAACATCCCTTCCAGCACAAATCCAAAATGTGGCCCCATACTAGCTACTGGGAAGAAAATTAACTCTGTCTCAGCCAAAACCAGCACATTGAGAAACACCATCTGAGCAGTACCAAGAAGACCAGACAGCTTCCATCCCTCCTATAAGATGCCTGGGGCCACCTGCATTGGGGGCAGAGAGGATTTGTCCACAGCTTGACCTCAACCCGGCTCGAGCTGCTAGAGAGGCCAGTTTGGCTGGGAGGTGCTTGCTTTCTGGCCCCAGGTTTCACGGTGTGCAGGTCCCACCGCAGCGTGACCTTTCCCTACAAACAGCCTTTGCGCCAGGCAGGCTGCCTGCACAGCGTCTTGCTGCAGATGGGAGCCTTTGACAGGATTCCACAGCAAAGGTTATTAAAAAAGCTGTGTTGCCATGGATGGGACGAAATGTCCTTCTAAGGATTAAAAGCCGGTTAAAGGATAAGAAACAAAGAGCAGGGCCTAATGTCAGACCTCAGGATGGAGAAGAGTCAGTGGTGGGAACCCATGGAGGTAGGCACTGGAATAATTTTTATTCAACGCCTTCGTCAGTGCCCTACAGAATGGGTTGAACAGGGAAATACTTAAGTTTGCAGATGGCAGCTGAGCTCCTTCAGTGAGTCACCAGCTGTGCCGATGGTGAGATGCTCCAGAATGACTTCAGACAAATGAATGCATGGGCAGATGGGCACTGACGTGGATAAATGTAAGGTAGTAGATCCGAACCATGATACTGAACCTAGGACTGGCAGTTACTATTTAGGCAAGAGGTCCTGGAATCGCCATGGTTAGCTCTTTGAAATCTTTGGCTCAGTGTTCAGGGGGAGCTAAAAGAGTCAACAAATGCTGGGCATCATAGGTAAGTGTCCTGGTTTCGGCTGGGACAGAGTTAATTTTCTCCCTAGTAGCAGGCACAGTGCTGTGGTTTGGATTTAGTAGGAGAAGAATGCTGATAACACACTGATGGTTTAGTTGTTGCTCAGTACTGCTTATGCCAGTCAAGGACTTTTCAGCTTCCCATGCTCTGCCAGGGGCACAAGAAACTGGGAGGGGGCACAGCCAGGAGAGCTGACCCCAACTGCCCCAAGGGCTATTCCATACCATATGACGTCATGGGCAATATAGAAACTGGGGGGGGTTGGCTGGGGAGCAGCGATCGCTGCTCGGGAACTGGCTGGGTATCGGTCGGTGGGTGGTGAGCAATTGCATTGTGCATCACTTGCCTCGTAGGTCATTATTATTATTATCATTAATATACTGTTACTATTAGCATTACTATTTTCCTTTATTTCAATTATTAAACTGTTCTTATCTCACCCCAGGAGTGTTTCTCACTCTTACTCCTCCGATTCTCTCCCCCATCCCATTGGGGTAGGGGGAGCGAGCGAGCGGCTGCGTGGTGCTGAGTTGCTGGCTGGGGCTAAACCATGACAGTAAGTGTCTTGAGATGCAGAGAGAAAGTGCAGTTTTGCTGCTATATGAAATGCTTGTTCACCCACTACTTGACAGCTCTGCACAGCTCTGTTTTCTGCATCTCAAGGAGGTACTGCAGTTGGGGGAAATAGAGAGAAGGGGCAATACAGCGAGTAAGGGGATAGTGCAGCTGTCTACTGAGGGGAGACCAGGAAAGCTGCAATCCTTCAAGGAGAATGCTGAAGGGGAATATGATCTCTGTTTCCAAAATAGTGAAGGGGATACGCTGAATGGGGAACTGCTGCTCACTAAATCCTGCAGCTGAACAATTAAGGGCCATGCAATTAAATCAGTAGGAGATAAGCCTAAATCAGATAAAATACAATCCTCCTTTACCCAGCAAGTAGTAACTTCTGTAATTTGCTGCCACAGGGGGCTGGGGCAGATGGTATCAGCATGGTCAGAAATGGTTTACATGAAGTAATAGAAAACAGGTCTATAAATGTATCTGGAAAGACTGCTCAGAGATGTATTCTCCAACATATCTAACGCAAGAGCTGTGGCTGAAGAGTCATAGGAGGAAAAGAGGTCCCAGGGAGGGCTAGGGCTTACATTTGCGCCCCAAAAACCTCTCCCACTGCTGTGGCAGGAGAGAGGCTGCAGGGCAGGGGGGCTGCCAGTCTGATCCCACCAGGAACTCCTTGCACCCTTAATGTATCCTACATCTTTGTGCGACAAGATTCATCACATTTGGGTCTCAAGTGCGCTGCTGGAAGATTTCTTTATCTGGTTCCCAAGGCAATAGCTTCCAAGCACCTCACTTGCGTCCTCACAACCCTCTTGGAGCATAGAAATATATTAGGCATCACTTTGCAAACAGAGCCCTGAAGTAAAGGAGAGCGAGACTCTCTCCCGAGGGGAAAGGCCAACAAGGCAGATATCATGGTGGGAGTCTGTTATAGACCACCTAACCAGGATGAAGAGGCAGATGAAATATTCTATAAGCAGCTGGGAGAAGTCTCACGATCGCTAGCCCTTGTTCTCATGGGGGACTTCAACTTACCAGATGTCTGCTGGAAATACAATACAGCAGAGAGGACACAGTCTAGGAGGTACCTGGAGCGTGTGGAAGATAACTTCCTGACACAGCTGGTAAGCGAGCCTACCGGGGAGGTGCCTCGCTTGACCTGCTGTTCACAAACAGAGAAGGACTGGTGGGAGATGTGGTGGTTGGAGGCCATCTTGGGCACAGCGATCATGACATGATAGAGTTTTTGATTTCTAGAGAAGTAAGGAGGGGGGGTGAGCAGAACTGTTACCTTGGATTTCCAGAGGGCAGACTTTGACCTGTCTAGGAGCCTGGCTGACAGAGTCCCTTGGGAGGCAGTCCTGAAGGGCAAAGGAGCCCAGGAAGGCTGGGCCTTCTTCAAGAAGGAAATCATAAAGGCGCAGGAGTGGGCTGTCCCCGCGTGCCGAAAGACAAGCTGGTGGGGAAGAAGCCTGGCTGAACAGAGAGCTTTGGCTGGAACTCAGGAAAAAAAAGAGAGTTTATGACCTTTGGAAGAAGGGGCAGGCAACTCAGGAGGACTACAAGGATGTTGTGAGGCTGTGCAGGGAGAAAATTAGAAGGGCCAAAGCCCAACTAGAACTTAATCTGGCTACTGCAGTAAAACACAGTCAAACATGTTTCTATAAATACATTAACAACAAAAAGAGAGCCAAGCAGAATCTCCATCCTTTGTTGGATGCGGGGGGAAATATAGTGACAAAGGATGAGGAAAAGGCTGAGGTACTTAATGCCTTCTTTGCCTCATCCTTTAATAGCACGAACAGTTGTTCTTAGGGTACCCAGCACCCTGAGCTGGAAGACAGGGACGGGGAGCAGAATGAAGCCCCCATAATCCAAGGGGAAATGGTTAGCGACCTGCTATGTCACCTGGACACTCACAAGTCTATGGGGCCAGATGGGATCCACCCAAGGGTATTGAGGGAGCTGGTGGAAGGGATCACCAAGCCACTTTCAATCCTTTATCAGCAGTCCTGGCTGACCGGGGAGGTCCCTGATGACTGGAGGTTAGCAAATGTGACGCCCATCTACAAGAAGGGCCAGAAGGAGGATGCGGGGAACTACAGGCCTGTCAGCCTGACCTTGGTGCCAAGAAAGACTATGGAGCAGCCCATCTTGAGTGCCATCATGCGGCATGTACAGGACACCCTGTACAGCCCAGCCAGCATGGGTTCATGAAAGGCAGGTCCTGCTTGACCAACCTGATCTCCTTCTATGACAAGGTGACCCACTTAGTGGACGAGGGAAAGGCTGTGGGTGTTGTCTACCTGGACTTCAGTAAAGCCTTTGACACCGTCTCCCACAGCATTCTCCTAAGGAAGCTGGTGGCTCATGGCTTGGACGGGCGTACTCTTCACTGGGTAAAAAACTGGGCCCAAAGAGTTGTGGTGAATGGAGTTAAATCCAGTTGGTGGCCGGTCCAAGTGGTGTTCCCCAGGGCTCGGTTTTGGTGCCAGTCTTGTTTAATATCTTTATCAACGATCTGGATTGGCCCTGCAGAGGGATCTGGACAGGCTGGATCAATGGGCCGAGGCCAACTGTATGAGGTTCAACAAGGCCAAGTGCCGGGTCCTGCACTTGGGTCACAACAACCCCATGCAGCGCTCCAGGCTTGGGGAAGAGTGGCTGGGAAGCTGCCTGGCGGAAAAGGACCTGGGGGTGTTGGTAGACAGCTGGCTGAACATGAGCCAGCAGTGTGCCCAGGTGGCCAAGAAGGCCAACAGCATCCTGGCTTGTGTCAGGAATAGTGTGGCCAGCAGGAGCAGGGAGGTGATTGTCCCCCTGTACTCAGCACTGGTGAGGCCACACCTCAAATACTGTGTCCAGTTTTGGGCCCCTCAATACAAGAAGGACATTGGGGTGCTGGAACGTGTTCAGAGAAGGGCAACGGAGCTGGGGAAGGGTCTGGAGCACAGGGCTGATGGGGAGCGGCTGAGGGAACTGGGGGTGTTTAGCCTGGAGAAGAGGAGGCTGAGGGGAGACCTTATCGCTCTCTACAACTGCCTGAAAGGAGGTTGTAGTGAGGTGGGTGTTGGTCTCTTCTCCCAAGTAGCTGTCGTGGTTTAGCCCCTGTCAGCAATCAAACACCACACAGCCACTAGCTCACCCTTCCCCCCTCCCGGAGGGAAGGGGAGAAAATTGGAAGGGCAAAAGTAAGAAAACTTGTGGGTTGAGATAAGAACAGTTCAATAATTGAAATAAAGTAATAACAATAACAATAATAACAACAATTACAACAACAACAATAATATTAATAATAATAGTAAAAATTTAGTGAAAAGGAGAACAACGAGAGAGAGGGAGAAACAAAACCCAGAAAAAAAAAAACAAGTGTTGCAACTGCTCACCACGCCCAACCAGTCCCTGAACAGTGATCGCTGGCCCCCCCCCCGGCAAACCCCCCCCCCAGTTTCTATACTGAGCATGACGTCATATGGTGTGGAATAGCCCTTGGGGCAGTTTGGATCAACTGTTCTGGCTGTGCCCCCTCCCAGCTTCTTGTGCCCCTGGCAGAGCATGGGAAGCTGAAAAGTCCTTGACTAGCATAAGCAGTACTCAGCAACAACTAAACCATCAGTGTGTTATCAGCATTCTTCTCATCCTAAATCCAAACCACAGCACTGTGCCAGCTCCTAGGGAGAAAATTAACTCTATCCCAGCTGAAACCAGGACAGTAGCAAGTGATAGGGCAAGAGGAAACTGCCTCAGGTTGTGCCAGGCATGGTTTAGATTGGATATTAGGAACAATTTCTTCACGGAAAGGGTTGTCAAGCACTGGAACAGGCTACTCAGGGAACTGGTTGAGTCACCATTCCTGGAGGTATTTAAAAGATGTGTAGATGTGGTGCTTAGGGACATGGTTTAGTGGTGGACTTGGCAGTGTTAGGTTTATGGTTGGACACGATGATCTTAAGGGTCTTTTCCAACCTAAATAATTCTATGATTCTATTCTAGGATTCTATGACATGCAAGCTCTTTGCAGTCTCACTCGGAATTGAGCTCCTGTATCTTAAATTAAGTTCCTCATTGTATTGGGCCTGGCTGGGATGGAGTTAACTCTCCCCATAGCAGCCCTCATAGTGCTGTGCTTTGCATTGGTAGCTGGAAAGGTGTTGATAACGCACCAGTGTTTGGGCTGCTGCTGAGCAGTGCTCCCACAGCATCAATGCTGTCTTGCCAACATTCCCCCCCTTACCCCCAAATGCCAGTAGGCTGGGGGTGGGCAAGAGGTTGGGAGGGGACACATCCAGGACAGCTGACCCAAAGTGACCAAAGGGATTTTCCATACTATAAGACATTGGCTCAGCAATAAAAGCTAAGAGAAAGGAGGAGGAAGTGGGGGCATTCATTATTTACATTTGTCTTCTGGAGCAACTGCTACGCGTACTGAAGTGCTGCTTCCCGGCAAGTGGCTGGACATTGCCTGCTGATGGGAAGTAGAGAATAAAATCTTTGTTTTCCTTTTGCTTCTGCGCGTGGCCTTTGCTTTTGCTTTTTATTAAACTGCCTTTATCTTGACCCATGAGGTTTTTTCCCATCTCATTTTCTCCCCACCTGTCCTGCTGAGGAGGGGAGTGATAGAGCGGCTTGGTGGCACCTGGCATCCAGCCAAGGTCAACCCACCACACTCATTTTTCAGACCATTAAAAGTAAAGGGCTATTCTCTAACTAGGTTGAGTGCAGGTAAATACAACAATCCCTAGCACGGGGTGTAAGGTGCATAAGGAACAATGCGTGATATGTTATAAGCAGGAATACCACACTATTGTGTTACATGCACTGAAAGCCATGTACTCTGACACATAGGCAGATCGGTTATGTGTACCAGCAGCCAACAACAAGCTACAGGGAATCCTCACCAATTCAAGATGCTAAGTCACTGCACATTTTCTCTAATGGACAAGTTTTCAGTCTCAGTGCCAGAACAGACAGAGCAAGAGCTGCTGCAGGTAGTAATCTTTGAAACGATGTTCTCAAGATATTTACATATATGTATACAGCCTGGGGCAAAACATTCAGTGCTGTGACATGGCAATGATACGCCATTGGCCTCCCCAGAAGACGCAGCAGCTCTGCTGTGCACACCACAGTATTGCTGGCTGGGCACAACCAGGCATGACTCAGGACTGTCAGACTCAGCAGCTGTCAAGGCAGCAGGTCAAAGCCAGTGCCAAAGGCCTGTCACTGCTTTTTACATGGCAATACAGAAGGGATGTATGTGATCTACATGATAGCTGTAACACTCTGCTGTTAATCACATGGGTACGCAGCACTCCCATGATAAGAGTGTGAGTACACACATTGTAGTTCAGCAAAACAGTTACATCTTTTTTTTTGGCTGTCATACAATTTGAGGTCTTCTGAAAACTGTTTTCCATCACTCACCTTACCCTGCAGTAGCTATAACATCTTGTGCTGCAGAAGAGAGATGCTGCCTGTGTGGTGGGTTGACCTTGGCTGGCCTCCAGGTGCCCACCAAGCCACTCTCTCACTCCCCCTCCTCAACTGGACAGTGGGAAAAAATATGAAAAGCTCATGGATCAAGATAAGGACAGGGCAATCACTTACCAATTATCAATCGTCATGGGCAAAACAGACTCGACTCAGGGAAATTAATTTAATTTATTGCCAATCAAATCAGAGTAGGATAATGATAAATAAGAACAAATCTAAAAACACCTTCCCCCCACCCCTCCCTTCTTCCCAGGCTCAACTTCACTCATTTGCTCCCAGAATGTCTGCATCAAAGTGTTTAGAAACAAGAGATGTGGGCAGAAGTGTGATCATTCCTAGACAGTGTTTCCTGTGTTCACCTTTGCAGAAGGCAGTTTTCAGAAGCTTTTACAGTTCCAGCAGGCTGGCATTTACACACGGGTACCACTGGTACCTTAATGCCTTAACCTCCTAACAATGTTCCTTGGATTTCTTCATTTATTTGCTCAAATATTAATCGGTGTAACCACTGCATTGCTGAATCTCTGTAGTCTTTTATTTACTCTACTTCGATTTCTTTCACGTAGAAGATTGGCACAACTCCCAAAAGATACAAAACTACTGAAGAACTGATTTCCACTGTCACACTAGAAGTTGTCAGTTTAAGATATAAAGCAAGAAAGTCTGGAGCATGGATGACATCAGATGAGACTGTTTACATTAAGTGCTTCAGTTTGGAGCTTTAATAGGAGACAAATAGACCATCATAGGAATGAAAAACTGCAATAAACACAAACTGAATTTAATTTTTGTAACAGTGGGTCTTCAGTAATGCAATATTCTTGCCAGGGATGGCTATTCTACTAGCAGTGCAACAACAACTACGCATCTTCTATAGACCTAAGAGATGAGTCGAGTATTTTACCATTCTTAGATCAATTCCTTCTGCAAGTACTATGTCCTTCTTCCTCCCTTTCCCTACTTTGCAATTATTTCTACAGATAACCTTATCTTTGTTTGCATGTAGGCTTTAAGTACATATTGGCAACTCAAAGATAAAACATCACAGTGATGCTGCAGATAAAGTTAACTACATATTAGAAACTTACAGACCAAATAGCAAGGACATTGTAGCATCGAATATTGATACTGTATTACAGATCCTGTAGTAACCAGAGTAAAAAAAAACAGATGATTGATTAGTTGGCAAATGCAGTATTGTTGTCCACTGGGGCATGAACTAGTTACTACTACAATTATAGTTACTACTACAATTATAGTTACTACAATAATGAGAATACCTTTGCAGGGATTTTCGAAGATCTAATGTAATTCAATCATTACAAGCCTTCAGAGGCAAAAATGACTGGTAGTTGGCTCAGATACCAAACATGTCAGAGCAAATATAAAAATAAAAGACCCCAAAGCCAAAAACAAAGCTCTGCTGAGATTTACTACTGCTACCAAAGGTTCCTGTCATGCAATGGACAAAAGGGAAAGGATGTAGTCACTTCCAGCGCACTCCCGTCACCTGTTGTGCTCCTGGTTCACCGGCGCATCCCAGCCTGGAAGGGGTAGCTGAGGAGTGGGCAACGGAATCATGCCTCATCTGCTCTTTGAAGATCTGGAAATTTTCCTCTAGCGGCTGCATGCCGGCACTGCTGCTAGGCCGTGGGCCAAGGCACCCAGATGCTCAGCAGGGATGTCAGGTGGGGAGCAGCCCAGGCCCCACTGCACTCTGGGACGTCAGCTGCTTGGCAGGAGCCGAGGCTGCATGGGGGTGAAGACAAAGGAGCAGCAGCTGATCCTGAGGGGAGGCTCCTGCCATCAAAACATCTAGGGCACAATGTGAGGTTGGAAATGGAGGTTAGGTTGGAAATTAGGAAAAATTTCTTTACGGAAAGGGTAGTCAAGCATTGGAACAGGCTGCCCAGAGAGGTGGGGGAGTCCCCATCCCTGGGGGGGTTCAAAAAAACAGGCAGAGGTGGCACTTGGGGACATGGTTTAGTCTGGTCTACCCTTGATTGGCTTAGAGTAGACTTGGTAGTGTAGGTTAATGGTTGGCCTGGATGATCTTAAAGGTCTTTTCCAACCTAAACGATTCTATGATTCTATGATTCTATGATTCTATGAGGTCCTAGTAATAAGACAGTTATTATCTATCTCCATGTAATTATCTTGTTATTTACAGGGAAAAGCAGGCAATGCAGTTTTCTGCTTTAAAAGAAAGAATATAGTCTTTTATTCTTCAACCATTTATCACATCTTTCCCTTTTTTCTGACTGCCAACTGTAAGGGACTACATGAAGTCAGGATTCACACCAATAAAGAGGATAGCAGACCCATATTGGACTGTCAGCATTTTTTTGTTTGCCTTCTGAAAGCAAACACTGACATATGTAATAGCAGGAAAACTCACCACTGACACCAGCATACAGTGGACATGTATATTGAATACTGCTGTGAAATAAAGCAGCATTATGTCGTGGTTTAGCCCCAGCCAGCAACTAAAGCACCACGCAGCCGCTCGCTCACTCCCCCTGCCCCGATGGGATGGGGGAGAGAATTGGAGGAGTAAGAGTGAGAAACACTCCTGGGGTGAGATAAGAACAGTTTAATAATTGAAATAAAGTAAAATAGTAATGATAATAATAACAATATAATAATACTAGTAATAATAATATCCAAAGCAAGTGATGCACAATGCAATTGCTCACCACCCGCTGACCGATACCCAGCCAGTTCCCGAGCAGCGATCGCTGCTCCCCGGCCAACCCCCCCAGTTTCTATACTGCCCATGATGTCATATGGTATGGAATAGCCCTTGGGGCAGTTTGGATCAACTATTCTGGCTGTGCCCCCTCCCAGCTTCTTGTGTACCTGGCAGAGCATGGGAAGCTGAAAAAGTCCTTGACTGGCATAAGCAGTACTGAGCAACAACTAAAACATCAGTGTGTTATCAGCGTTATTCTCATCCTAAATCCAAACCACAGCACTGTGCCTGCTACTAGGAAGAAAATTAACTCTATCCCAGCAGAAACCAGGACAACATAATGAGCCAAATTTTCAAGTGAAATCAAAGGGTCATTTGCAAAAAAATACACAATTACATGTCTAATTTTTGTTCAGTTACCTTGACAGTGCCTATGTAGCAGGTAATTTTTCTTCCAGATGGGCAGTTATGTATCACACACATACAGAAGCACAACTGATTTTAGAAAGACTGTAGCTCTTAGGGATTTGGTGCCTTTTTGTTATGCGCAAAAAGCAGGTGCGGATCCCTCAGGGACGAGGCACAACACTCACCAAGTGAAGTCTTTGGCTTTACTGAAAGCATAGCGTTACCATGGTGGGAGCCCCAGGACACCGACACTAATGAAATGGGGACCCAACGCAGTGGAACCCTGCTTGGGCGTGAAGCTCAAGGGAAAGCACCGCAGGGGTGGATAATAAAACGTGCGCTCATTAACATATCATATATATGCAATGTCCTGTTTTGCTCATTAGCAAACTCGCTGATGTAATGCAGGTCCTGTTGTCCGAATTCTGAGATCTGCAGCTGGCTGTCACATTGGCGCCTGTGCAAAAGTAGGTGCAGATGGGGGGGCAAGTGAACTATCCTGGGTTACTGTGACAAAGTCTTCTTGCGCCCTACACTTTCTGATAACTAGAAGCAAAAGGCATAATAAAAAACTGTCTCCCTACTCTTTCTTTACTATTAAATCCATACATGCCTTTATCATTTCGACTGTCTTCTGAAATCAGCTTTGGCTCTGGCAGTTCCTACCAGACATTAATTGGGATGAGTTTAATTCAATAAAATTTAGTTTCTCAGAAACTCTACTGAAATTACTGCCAGCTCCATTGTTCTCACCTATATGCTTCTATGCAGATCCTTCTTTTTTCCCTGAAGGAGTTTCTGCAATTTTGCTTGATACCCATTGATCAGAGTAGTATTGGGCCTTACAAAAAGACCCTATAAATAATGCTGTGTATTGTTGAGCAACATCTTCTGGTACAATAACTCAATTAGCCCTGCAGCTACTGCTGCAGATGCAGCACACACACTCTCACACCAGACAACGCTTTCTTAAAAAGCTGTGAGGGCATGTGGGGATGGCGTGTCTCCTGCTCCCTGCCTGGGGTAGGGCAGCAATACTCCAAGCCCTAGATATCCTTTTTGACCTCTTGACTTCTCCTGAGGCTGCCAGTGCCACCATCCTTGCCCTCTCTCAGCACAAGAAGGGTGTTACATGTCTTCCAAGGAATATTGGGAATCACCTCCTCCTGAGAAATAGCACCTTTCCAGTCACATTAGAAACCATCAGAAGAGTTTTGTTTCTGCCTTGGTTGCTCTCTGTTTGCCCCAGGGCCCCTGGGAAAAGCTGCAGGTCTGCCCTCCCCCCCTTGTGGATCCTTCCTGCACCATCTCCAGCCTGTTAGGACTAGGGAAACATAGCCTCTCTAAGCTGCAAGAGCTTCCTGACTGCTAACAACAGAGCTTAGATAGAGGAATCTTTCATCAAATGTATTTTCTGTTTTTCAGACAAGCAGAATTGGCCCATTTTCTCACCACAAAGCAACACTCTATGCAACATCCATATGGCAAGCGTTTGCTAACACTGTATGACCAGGTCAGTAAGTCAGTTATCCTCTTTCCTCCCAAGCAGCTCATTTACGAATATTTATTTACGATACAAGGGCCAAGGTGGGGCATAGGCTCTCAAAGCTGCTCTACCCAGCCATGGAGCCCCTGCATGCCTGTCCTTTGAGGGGAGAAGGGCAATGGCAGTCTCCCTCTTCCTGGGTGAAGGCAGTCACTGGGGGACTGGGGGCAAAGCCTGGCACAGCCTCGGGCTGGTCTTGCAGTGGCTGGCACAGAGTGCACTGCAGAAGCAGAGGCAGCACTCAGCCCCCAAGTAGGTTCAAGTTTTGCCCTTCTGGGCAATAAGCACATGGCTCCGGTTATAGGAAAGCCTTTTGAAGAATTCCCAGAAATTAAATGCATAAATAATGTACAGCAGCAGGCTATCAGACCAGGTGGCAGACACATAATAAAGATCTGACAAAACTCACTTCTGCATTAGGACTGCTGGGGCTTCACTAAAACTACTCCTTTCTCCAGTATTTCAACATTCCCTTACATTATGGCCCTTGCTTCACAGGGTTGCCACTGTCCCCTGATATTGAAAGGGAGAAAATAATATATATTTTTTAAATGTACTTTTACTTTGGCATCTAAAGGATATCAAAAGGCAGAATGAAATCTGCTGCACAGCCCCTACAGTACCAGCCATTTGGAGTGCTGACAGTTTTCAGGGGCAGAGAAGCACAGGGAAGATGAAGCTTAAGAATTAGTAATTGGTGTGGACACAGTTGGTAAAATATGCTGAAAGTCTAAGTGGCAATATTACAAAACAGATCAGTTCTGCAGTTGCCAAAAAACATTCCCATGTTTTTTGGCAACTGAGCCCTGGCTGTAGGAAGACGCACTGCCCTGTTGCTGCTGCAGCCCCAAGTCATCTGGAGCACCCAGCTACATGACATCCAAGAGAGAAAGCACAGGCCTGTGACAAGGAAGCTAATTTCTTCTCCCAGGTTAAAAAAAAAAAAGGAATTTTTCACATGGGTGAAAGGTGGAGGTGGGAGGCGGGTGCTTGGCAGTATTGCTCTGAAAACTAGTTGGAAAGGTTTAAACAGTCACTTTTATGTGTTTTTATGGCATTTGATTTTTTTTTCTGCACTATCAGATTTTTACAGCACCAACATTTTGCAAACAGTGTGTGATACCAAAGCAGGAAGTTCTGCCAGAGGATTTGCTTGAAGGAAAAAGGAAGAAGAAGGGCAGTGTTCTTCAATTTTACATCTGAGAATGAGCAGTTTATAAGGTTTGCATATTTAACGTACCTTGCATTGTTCCTGCATAATTCCAGCCTTGCTTTGGAAACAAATACATGGTTGATCATCTCAGCTGTGTTCAAAAGCTTTCCATTATTGAAGCAGCTGACATTTTATGAATTATTTACAGTGAAACACTGCAGCATGCATTACATCCCTGCTAAAAGCTTAACTCTTCAAGGCAACCATCTGGCTTTCCTGACATTGGAACAATTGATCCAAAGACAGGACGTGGGAGCCAAATGCACACTGTGGCCCCTGAAACCAATTGCTGACATTTTATCGATCTGCAGTGACTCAGACAGCTAATAAAATACATTGAGGCTTCAAAAATGAGGGAAATCCAAAGACTACGTTTTCTCTTAACTATCTGATCAGGAAACTGCCAGGCTCACAGTGGGAACCTCTGAAAGACAAACAGCTACAGGCTCTGCTGTGAACATCTTCCTCACCAGCTGCAAAGCTTCAAAACAGCCCAGTGTGGCAGATCCCTGGAGTCATGCTGCTAAAGGACTTCCGGGAAAAGATGGTGAACTCCTCTGGGACAAGTGGACAGCACCAGCATGTGAGGCACCAGAACATGTGTCAAATAACATAAATCAAAGGTTGCATGCTGAGACACAGCACAGGGTAAGGACATCTATCCAATGGTAGGTGTTGTGGGCTAAGACCCCTGTTCCTTGCACCTCTGTCCAGCAGGCACTGAGCCAAGTCTGGGGGCAGCGGAGCTCCCCATTCCTATTCACAGCAAGCCCCCTGTAGGCTCAATGTGAATATTACCTTGGTAGAGGCAGCTGCACAGCTCCTTGCATACCTCACCAGTACGGATGATAAACATAGACTCAATTACCTTTGCACTGCTTTTCTGCAGGGATAAGGAAAGTGTTGCATAGGAAGGGATTTGCTGTAACATTTTCTATTAGAAGAGAGAAAGTATATGAGGTTAAGGCCTAAGTGTGCCTTTGCTATTATACATAGATATCATTTCTGCCGTGGTTTAGCCCCAGCCAGCAGCTCAGCACCACGCAGCCGCTCGCTCACTCCCCCTACCCCGATGGGATGGGGGAGAGAATCGGAGGAGTAAGAGTGAGAAACACTCCTGGGGTGAGATAAGAACAGTTTAATAATTGAAATAAAGTAAAATAGTAATGATAATAATGACAATATAATAATGATGATAATAATAATATGCAAAACAAGTGATGCACAATGCAATTGCTCACCACCCGTCAACCGATACCCAGACAGCAGCGACTGCTGCCCCCCGGCAACCACCCCCCCCCCCCCCCCCCAGTTTCTATACCGAGCATGACACCGTATGGTATGGAATAGCCCTTTGAGCAGTTTGGATCAACTATTCTGGCTGTGCCCCCTCCCAGTTTCTTGTGCCCCTGGCAGAGCATGGGAAGCTGAAAAGTCCTTGACTGGCATAAGCAGTACTGAGCAACAACTAAACCATCAGCGTGTTATCAACATTCTTCTCCTACTAAATCCAAACCACAGCACTGTGCCAGCTACTAGGAAGAAAATTAACTCTATCCCAGCCGAAACCAGGACAGGAAGACAAACACCATCACTCTGAACGTCCCCCCTTCCTCCTTCTTCCCCCAGCTTTATATGCTGAGCATGACATCATATGGTGTGGGACATCCCTTGGGTCAGTTGGGGTCAGCTGTCCCAGCTGTGTCCCCACCCAGCTTCTTGTGCCCCCCAGCCTGCTCGCTGGTGGGGTGGGGTGAGAAGCAGAAAAGGCCTCGATGCTGTGTAAGCCCTGCTCAGCAACAGCTAAAGCATCCCTGTGTTATCATATGAACACTGTTTCCAGCACAAATCCAAAATGTGGCCCCATACTAGCAATTGTGAAGAAAATTAACTCTATCCCAGCCAAAACCAGTACAAAGTGGCTTATAAGGGCCAAATATTAAGATATATTTTTAAATGATTCAGCAAGGATAAGTGCCGGGTCCTGCACTTGGGTCACAACAACCCCATGCAGCACTCCAGGCTTGGGGAAGAATGGCTGCAAAGCTGCCTGGCGGAAAAGGACCTAGGGGTGTTGGTCGACAGCGGCTGAACATGAGCCAGCAGTGTGCCCAGGTGGCCAAGAAGGCCAACAGCATCCTGGCTTGTGTCAGGAATAGTGTGGCCAGCAGGAGCAGGAAGGTGATTGTTCCCCTGTACTCCACACTGGTGAGGCCAAACCTGGAATATTGTGTCCAGTTTTGGGCCCCTCAGTACAAGAAGGACATTGAGGTGCTGGAGCGTGTCCAAAGAAGAGCAACAAGGCTGGTGAAGGGTCTGGAGCACAAGGCGTCTGTCACAGAGTTCAGAGTGCTGGTAGTGATAGCTTCACTGATACAATATTTGATAGCTTTTTTTTTTCCCCCAAGGGCACACATTTTATCCAGTTGTGTTGTTAAAGAAATATTCCCAGTGTGTTTTTGCAAAATAATACAGGTGAGTAAGCTCAGGATTACAAAGTATCACTACATTGTAGGCTTTGCTGTTAACCACTGAGGCTCTAACATATAGATAGCATCTTTGTTTTGCAGACCCTGTTTAAAATGCATGCTTGTTTAATCAGGACTTAAGTAGCAGCAAGCAGTGTAGTGTCTTGTTTAAATGTCTTGCTGGGGAGGTAATAGATGTACAATATTTACAGTTTTGTGGCCTGCTGGGAGTTTTGACATGGATTTTATTTTGAGTAGGATAGAGCTGTTATGAACTGCCACCAGAAGAAATTTAATCTTTGGATCATGTGGAAGAAACTGTTTATAAGTGACTGTGGGTTTGGGAACTTGTGAATTTGGTATTTGCTCAGAGTTTTTGACATGGTGCACCTTCATGACTTAATTGCCTTCAGGGCTGTACTAAAGGAAGGTATTAGCTTATATTTGTTTAGAAATGGACTTCAGAAAAAATAAATACAATAAATATTGGCAATACATAAAATTTACTCTAGCTCTTCAATGATGAAAGCAAAAACACTTCACACATCCTCATTTGGCAATTAAACTAACTTGAATAACATAAATAATGATAAGACTTAGTCCTTAAAATACCAGCATTCTTAAAACAAGAAGATAGTTCCTTGACAAAAGGTCATTTTCCACTTGAATATTAAAAAAGAAACAAGTTCTGTTTTCTCTAAGATGATGACTTCATACTAAAAAGAAGAATGAGAATCTCATTTAATGTCTATAGATTGGACATAGCCCATTTATCCAGAATTTATACTTTGTTCTAGAAGAGAAATTACACAAAATAATATACACCAATCTATTGCATTGATGTTACAGTGAATTCATTCCATGGCTTCGGGCATAATTTAGCTCTTCAGTCCTCTCTAGTATAACTTTTTTTAGTTTTGTGTGAATCATAGAATGGTTTGGGTTGGAAGGGACCTTTAAAGGTCATCTTATCCAACCCCCCTGCCATGGTGTTGCGTCAAGAGAGGCTTTGGAAGGTCCCCAATTTATCGTTATAAGTCCAGTCGCGTTCAGTACACTGAACTATCACGATTACGGATTCACAAATAACGTAGGCACCTTTCGTCTAGTCGTGCTGCATGAACTACCACGGCCACACTTAAAGCGTCTGCTCGCGTTCAATGACCACTATCACGCTAGACCAATAAATCAAAGCAATTTGTTAAAGCAACAGACACACAGGTTCTTTGGATTACCGGCGATAAATTCACTGACTGCAAGGCACATGCAAACACCAAAGCTTTGGATAACACAGATGCATCAAAAGACATAAAAGCGACTCTATAGAGGTTTCTAAGTTTCCCGGGGAGGCACTTGGTATAACCAAGTGTTAGATTCTTACCCAAAGGCGTCCCGATGGGGGGGAAGAGAGGCTCAGCCCGTCGACTGATCCCAGAGGTCAGAGTAGTACACGATGGTATCTTCCCTAACATCCCCTCTCTCTTAGGCTAATTTATAGTACTTTTACCTTTCAGGTGGAGCTTGAGGGACTCTAGTCATACATACATTTGTTACGATTGGTGTAAAACTTTCTCGCTTTGTTTTAAAGGTACAGGCTCAGAAAAATTCAGAGCGCAGGCTCAGTGAGGAGTGGTCTCACCTTAGAGGCAGGTAGGTTTTGGGATGGAGGTGTGTTTTGGTATTATAATGATATTATAATGAGCAAAGTTTACCAAAAGGACAGCATTTTGTCAAAATCATGACTGTTGACTCAGGGCATCAATTATGCAGCTTATCAGTGCCGTGGTGCTCTTCTGAGTCCCTTATCACAGAGCTTGGCCGTGATGTCTCCACACCACTCCTCCCTCTGGGCAACTCCCCTTAGAGCCAGTGCACCAGGCTCCCCTGATGTTGCCGACATCCAAGGTTGCAGGCTTAAGGAACTCCCTGTGGGATAGATTCCTTGCATCCAGCTGCATTCCACCCGGAAAGCTTCTTCAATGCTGTGCCTTTCTTGAAATCATAAATCTAAGTCTAATGTCTAAGTCACCTCCAGCAATTACTCCACACATGGGCAGGGACATCTTCAACTAGATCATGTTGCTCAGAGCCTGGTGCAACCTGACCTTGAACGCTTCCAATGATGGGGCATCCACAACTTCACTGGACAATCTATTCCAGTGTCTCACCACCCTCATCATAAAAAATTTCTTCCTTATGTCCAATCTGAATCTACCCTCTTTCAGCTTAAAACCATTGTCCCTTGTCCTGTCACTACAGGCCTTGGTAAAAAGTCTCTCTCTGCCTTTCTTATAAGCCCCCTTTAAGTATTGAAAGGCTGCAATAAGGTCTCCCTGGAGTCTTCTCTTCTCCAGGCTGAACAACCTTCTTTTTACAGGGCCCAGGATACGGTTGGCTTTCTGGGCTGCAAGTGCACATTGCCAGCTCATGTCCAGCTTTTCATCCACCAGTACCCCCAAGTCCTTCTCCGCAGGGCTGCTCTCAATCTCTTCATCCCCCCAGCCTGTACTGGTATCGGGGGTTGCCCCATCCCAGGTGCAGGACCTTGCCCTTGGCCTTGTTGAACCTCATGAGGTGCACACAGGCCCACCTCTCCAGGTTGTCCAGGTCCCTTTGGATGACATCTCCTCCTTCTGGTGTGTCAACCGCACCACTCAGCTTGGTGTCGTCTGCAAACTTGCTGAGGGTGCACTCGACACCACTGTCTATGTCACTGATGAAGATATTAAATAATGTTGTTCCCAGTATGGACCCTTGAGGGACACCACTCGTTACTGGCTTCCACTTGGACATTGAGCCATTGATTGTAAGTCTTTGGACGCAGCCATCCAGCCAATTCCTTATCCACTGAACAGTCCACCCATCAAATCCATATCTCTCCAATTTAGAGGCGAGAATCTTGTGGGGGACCATGTCAAAGGCCTTACAGAATTCCAGGTAGATGACATCCTTAGCTCTTCCCTTGTCCACTGATGCAGTCACTTCATCATAGAAGGCCACTACATTAGTCAGGCACGATTTGCACTTGGTTAACCAATGTTGGCTGTCTCTCATCACCTCCCTGACTTCCATATGCTTTGACAGAACTTCCAGGAGGATCTGTTCCATGATCTTACCAGGCACAGAGGTGAGGATGACTGGTTGGTAGTTCCCAGGGTCCTCCTTTTTACCCTTTTTTAAAAACAGGTATGGTGTTTTCTTTTCTCCAGTCACTGGATACTTCACCTGACTGCCATGACTTTTCAAATATGGTGGAGAGTGGCTTGGCAACTACATCATCAAATTCCGTCAGGGCCCTGGGATGTATCTCACTGGGTCCCATGGACTTCTGTATGTTCAGGTGCCTTAAATGGTCTTGAACTTGATCTTCTTCTGTGATGGGAGGGACTTCATTCCTCCAGTCCCTGCCTTGAGATTCAGGGACCTGAGAGATGTGGGAACAGTGATTGCCAGTGAAGACTGAGGCAAAATAAGTTGTTGAGTACCTCAGCCTTCTCCATTTCAGTTGTCCTCTAGTTCTCCAGTCTTATTTATCGTGGGGGGTACATCTTCTTTAATCTTCCTTTTATGACCAACGTACCTGTAGAAGCCCTTATTATTATTCTTCACATTCCTTGCCAAATTCAGCTCCAGCTGTGCCTTAACTTTCCTGAGCCCATCCCTACACATCCAGGCAGCACCCCTCTATTCTTCCCAGGATGTGTGTCCTTGCTTCCGCTGCCTATGCATTTCCTTCTTACACTTTAGTTTGACCAGGAGGTCCTTACTCAGCCATGCTGGTCTCCTGCCTTCCTTGCCCAGTTTCTTACATGTGGGAACTGAGAGCTCTTGCACTCTAAGAAAAATGTCCTTAATGATCTGCCAGCTCTGTTCTGCTCCTTTATCCCTGAGGGCAGTTTCCCAGGGGTTCCCACCCACTAATTCCTTAAACAACTGAAACTTCGCTCTCCTAAAATTCAGGGTCCTGACTTTACTTTTCACCTGGCCCATATCCCTCAAGATTGTGAATTCCACCAGGGCATGATCACTGCAGCCCAGGCTGCCACCAATCTTGACCTCTCTAATTAGTTCATACATGTTGGTAAGCAACAGGTCTAGTAACACTTTTCACCTGGTCGGGCTGTCTATCACCTGGATTAGGAAGTGGTGGCCTGGAATTCCTGAGATCCTAAAGCCGTTGAAGAGAAAGAGGAAGGGGGGGGGGGGGGGGATGCACCACCACAGGAAGTTATCCTCAACACACTCCAAGAGTGTCCTGGACTGCTTACAGCTTTCTGTGCCACTTTTCTAGCAGATGTCAGGGTGATTGAAGTCCCCCCAGCAGGATCGGAGCTTACGAGCATGATGCTTTCTGTAGTTGAAGCATGCTACGTCAACAGGCTCCCCTTGATTGGGCAGCCTGTAGTAAACACCAATCATGAAGTTTCCCTTGTTGGCTTGACCCCTAATTTTCACCCATAAGCTCTCAACCTGTTCATCGCTGTTTTTCAAAGACAGCACTGTGCAGTCAATCCTTTTTTTTTTTACATAAAGGGCAACCCCCCTGCCTCTCCTTCCTTGCTTGTTCCTTCTGAGTTCTTGAAAACCTATCTGCTGTAAACTGTATACATTAATTTCCTTTAATTATTATTGTTTGATTATTTTTTTCTAGATTATGGGATGATGGAATTATTGATCCAGCTGACACAAGACTGATTTTGGGCCTCAGTCTCAGCACAGGGCTAAATGCACCTATTAAGAAGGCAGAATTTGGAGTGTTCAGGATGTAATCTAAAAGTTTACTACACATCAGAACTACCTCTGCATATTTTAATTAGGGATAGAGAGCAAATTAACTACAATGTTGAAGTGTTTTAAACTGATTTAAGAAAAAATATATGTATACAATGCTGTTTTGATGGAAATGTCTTAATGTATTTTCACTGAATAATCATCACACTGTGCTTCAGTGTTTTAATACTGATTTCAGGTCAGTCACTGATAATGTTCATATAACACTGCGTTGTTCATTTGGTGAATAACTTGCTACTTCTGGCATTAAGTTAAATGTTTGTAAAGAAACTATTGATACTATCTCTTAAATAATCAAATAAATTCTATAAAATAAGATGTCTATTTGGTGCTTATCAGCTCCTTTATTTCTTTTTATTCTACTTTGTATGTTTTCTGTAAATGCTTGTCCTGGTTTCGGCTGGGATAGAGTTAATTTTCTTCCTAGTAGCAGGCATAGTGCTGTGGTTTGGATTTAGGATGAGAAGAATGCTGATAACACGCTGATGTTTTTAGTTGTTGCTAAGTACTGCTTATGCCAGTCAAGGACTTTTTCAGCTTCCCATGCTCTGCCAGGGGCACAAGAAGCTGGGAGGGGGCACAGCCAGAACAGTTGATCCCAACTGCCCCAAGGGCTATTCCATACCATATGACGTCATGGGCAGTATAGAAACTGGGGGGGTTGGCTGGCGAGCAGCGATCGCTGCTGGGAACTGGCTGGGTATCGGTTGACGGGTGGTGAGCAAATGCATTGTGCATCACTTGCTTTGTATATTATTATTGTTATTATCATTATTATATTGTTACTATTATCATTAGTATTTTCCTTTATTTCAATTATTAAACTGTTCTTATCTCAGCCCAGGAGTGTTTCTCACTCTTACTCCTCCGATTCTCTCCCCCATCCCATCGGGGTAGGGGGAGTGAGCGAGCGGCTGTGTGGTGCTTAGTTGCTGGCTGGGGCTAAACCACAACAATGCTAAATGCCCTTGCAATCCAACAAAAAATAATCCACATTCACTAGTAAATATTTTTTAAGAAAGAGAAGCGCAGTAAGAGTAGCCAGGGAGTTCAACACAGCATGAAATGATAGATTTCATGCAGTTGTATCATTTTGGCCTTTCTCTGGCTTTCATCCAACAAATATTACTCTTCTGTATGATTACCTGAAGTCAAAACAACAGAGAATCTGATGGATGCTTTTTTTCTGGAAGAGCTGAAGATGCTATGCTGATATCTGTGGGAGCTGCAGGTTACTGAGCACTTCTGAAGACTGGGGTGATTGTGTTTTAATACCTTGCTCTAGTGATGTGATCCTACTGGCAATTTTAGTTTCACAAAGACATGGGAGTTTCCCCACATGAATCAGTGCTTGACTTACAGTACATGCCTGAATTCCACTGACTCTTAGGGTTGTTAAGATGCTGGAGTGCTTTGTTTAATCTTATTTATTTAGTAATTTGTCCCAGTGTAATGCTTTTAGTGGATTCAATATTTGTCCCTTCATTTGTTTATTTCAGAAATATTGTACCTTGTAGAAACTTGTCATGGTTTAACTCCAGCCGGCAACTAAGCACCACGCAGCCGCTCACTCACTCCCCCTCCAGTGGGATGGGGGAGAGAATTGGAAGGTAAAAGCGAGAAAACTCATGGGTTGAGATAAAGACAGTGTAACAGTGTCGTGGTTTAGCCCCAGCCAGCAACTAAGCACCACGCAGCCGCTCGCTCACTCCCCCTACCCCAATGGGATGGGGGAGAGAATTGGAGGAGTAAGAGTGAGAAACACTCCTGGGGTGAGATAAGAACAGTTTAATAATTGAAATAAAGTAAAATAGTAATGCTAATAGTAACAGTATAATAATGATAATAATAATAATGATACACGAAGCAAGTGATGCACAATGCAATTGCTCACCACCCGCCGACCGATACCCAGCCAGTTCCCGAGCAGCGATTGCTGCTCCCTGGCCAACCCCCCCCAGTTTATATACTGAGCATGACGTCATATGGTATGGAATAGCCCTTGGGGCAGTTTGGATCAACTATTCTGGCTGTGCCCCCTCCCAGTTTCTTGTGCGCCTGGCAGAGCATGGGAAGCTGAAAAAGTCCTTGACTGGCATGAGCAGTACTGAGCAACAACTAAAAACATCAGTGTGTTATCAACATTCTTCTCATCCTAAATCCAAACCACAGCACTATGCCTGCTGCTAGGAAGAAAATTAACTCTATCCCAGCCGAAACCAGGACAGTAGTAAATTCTTTGGAATGGGTGGTCCAGTGTAGAATCAACAGAACCCAACATATATTGAGCTTTTGGGTCTCTGGTATGCCCCTACATTGCACTAAACAATCAGTTTTCTACCTCTGACTTTACAGAGGAGAAATCTATGTATCTAATCTAAAATCTGTTATATTCTGCACCACTCGAAAGATTACTTCTGTAGGTCTGTACATGCATACTCCCACTGTCATACTGACATGCTTGTTCTTAGTATATTAAACATATATTTAACAGAAAGTAATAGTTTAAAATTCTGTAGTAAAATGGCAATGAGGAACAGAGTTGTGGTTTTGTGGCACTGATTCTTGTTCTCATATCACTATAGGGATTCGTAAATGCTATTTTGGGCATGGCCTTGAGATTTTTTGCTTCTGAAAATACATTGATGTTATTTATGGTTGCTGGACTTCTAAAATGCCTTTCAAATACCATATTTTCAAATATGTATATATAAAATAAAGCCAGGGAGAATTAAGGATTCAAACCCCAAAATGATTGCTATTAATGGCTTCCAATAAAAAGAAACTCTGTATTTTTGTATATTCTATTACTGCAGTAGAGTAACTACTTCAGGCATCCATTCTCTTTCTGCTCTTAACTATTGGGGTCAGTTTCCTGAGTCTGTTACTGCCAAAGCCATATGTACCACTTTCTTTTTCTTAACAGTAAGTGATCAGTTTGGAATAATATTTTTGCCTTGAATATACTCTTTGGATGAGATGGATAATGAAATCATTCTGAGTTGGAGACAGTAACTGATAATCCTGAGATGTAGATAATGACAGTAGATATGTCTGTAAGTATTCATAATACTGAGAATGCTAACTCCCTATTGCTTGTTACATCTGAAAGGACAGTTATTTACATTTATCAAAATTTCTTCTTCTAAATATGTGAACAAGCCAAGTAAAAATGTGTCTCTGAATAAATAAGTCAGTTCTGCATTAGCGATACCCGTCTTTGGAAATATTAAAGAAATAAAATCCATCAGCATGAGCTCATTAGCATCCTATCAGCATGTTTTGGTTAGGGGAAGATACAGAACAGGACCTTCACTGAGCACAAATGATGCAAGGAATCACTAGTGATTATCACTTCCCCATCTTGGAAAAGCTTTTCATGTTACTGTGCTATGCCTTGTATGTGGACACTTACTATATGCAATGCACATTGTATATAATGACATTTGGATAGCGTGTCCAAAGAAGAGCAAGGAAGCTGGTGAAGGGTCTGGAGCACAGGTCTTATGAGGATCATCTGAGGGAACTGGGGTTGTTTAGTCTGGAGAAGAGGAGGCTGAGGGGAGACCTTATCGCTCTCTACAACTCCCTGACAGGAGGGTGTAGTAAAGTGGGTGTTGGTCTCTTCTCCCAAGTAGTTAGCGAAGGGACGAGAGGAAATGGGCTCAAGCTGCGCCAGGGGAGGTTTAGATTGGATATTAGGAAAAATTTCTTCACGGAAAGGGTGGTCAAGAATTGGAACAGGCTGCCCAGGGAAGTGGTTGAGTCCCCATCCCTGGAGGTATTTAAAAGTTGCGTAGATGTAGTGCTTAGGGACATGGTTCAGTGGTGGACTTGGCAGTGTTAGGTTTGCGGTTGGACTCGATGATCTTAAAGGTCCTTTCCAACCTAAATGATTCTATGATTCTGATGGAAGAGATGGCCTCTTGCATACAGTCAACCAGAAATTTGCTGAAAAATCTTGTTCTCTGTGGACCTGCTAGGAGTGAAGTGTAGGACCCCATGTTCATACCATATTTGAGGATGTTGATGATACATCTATTTACACTGGGGTACTATTCCATTTTATGAGCATTCTCACTTGCCATTTTCATTGTGTACCAGTAGGATCTCTCTTGGATGTTTAATGAATGTAAATGGTAGATAAACTGCTACTTTTGAAGAAGGCAAATATTGTCTGTCTTACAGCTTTCCTTTTGAGGACATAGCTGACAGATGGTAGCTTTTACCTGCCAGCATAAGGACATAAGATTCCTGACAGAGGAAGCAGCTTAATAGCTATGGGTGACTATTTTCAGACTTGTCCTACCCATCTCAAGTGCATATGGCCCCTTCACTGCAGTATCTGAGCAGCTCACAACCATTAATCTACTTACTTATCATGAAGGATGATACTTAGGATGATACTGTTTTTCAGGTGGGAGTTGACAAACAAATGAAGTAGCTCCAACATATCAAGCATGCAAGCTGTGGTGGACTGGGACTTTGAATTCGGTGCTCTAAGGCTTCTAGGTGACCTTTCTACTTCCATCTGGCCTCTCCTTGGGGACCACTCTTCTGGGCTGTATGTCTCCCTCCCACCTCTGAGCACAGCATCTCTTCACCATGGCAAGACCAAGAGATAATCTAGTTACATCTCTCTGATAGCTCTAAAGGACATAGACTATTGAAAAGAAGTCAATGTTTGCGTTCATTGAATTTAAAAGGGTTAATACTGTGACACTGTGTCACAACCCAAACAAGGCTGCCCAGAGAGGATCGTGGAGGTTCTGTGATTTCCTTGGGCTAAATTAAGGTGAAACACCACCAAAGGACCAATTAAACACTTTATTGATGGTAAACACCAACCTGAACTTGAAAGCACCACGATATGCAGAGAATAAGGGAGACCCTCCCATTGAGTCACGAGGCTCAGAACAGACCCCCTTGCTTTCTAAACTCCTTCTCAGAGATGAGTCTGGGTGCGGCTGGGTCCAATCTTAGTCTCAGACTTGGTAATAAGGAGGCAACCCGAACCAGGAAAGCGCAACGATAGGCAACGTGGGTTCTAATTCAAATACTTATAAGAGGAAAGGAAAAGGAAGGAAGAAAGAGGAGAGAGAGAGAGAGAGATCACCACCCTTGGATCCCGCGATGTCGATGGTAAATGGAGCAGCCCTCTGGCAGTGGGCGCACTGCTCTTGGAGCGCAGGGCCTCCGGCTGTGCCAGCAGCACCGGTAGTGGGGGGGGAGGCAGGTCTGGAGCAGCAGCCATGTGGAGTCCTGCAGTGGTGGGGCTGCACACGTGGCTCCTCGGAGTTGTGCCTTTGATAGGCCAGTCCCCGCCTCTAGTCTCGCCCCCTTGAGGCTTATTCCAGAATGTTCTCCATCTTCTGTGCAGGCGCCACTGGGGGGGGTGGTCGCGAGGGGTCTTTCGGGTGGTCATGAGCCCCTTGCTCAAATGAACTCCGCAGGACCTTCGGCCATCAGAGGGCGGAACTGCACATCCTCTGACCAATCGCCTTCTCACCTGTGGTGCTAAGCAGACCCTAATTTATCACTGTGGAGACCTTAACTTGTCTCTTTTCCTTAACTTGCCTCACCACAATGTTTGAGACATTAACTCTTTCCGTCTCTGACACACTAGTGTTTTCAAATGCCCCAATGGTAGAAGGAAGTGGAAAGCTGTGAATGAGGTGGGCTAAGCTGCTTGTCTTGTCTCTAGATACTGTTGCAAGTAACTGATGGTTCTTAAAATACTGGGCTGAGATGGTGAATTAAGGATGGATCATAGAAACCTCACACACACACCCATTGCCACTCACACATACCATTTTCTTTTTTATTCTCATGGCGCTCAGAAATGTGCTACGAATTCATAGAAGTTATAATGTGATAAATAGCCAAAATCACTGGCAGTTTGCATAACAAACATTAAGGGTAGATAGTCTGGTATGAAATCACTGTGAGGCTTGCATGCCTGTTTTGAAGACTGAAATGAGATGCAGCTAATGCACATGCGATCTCTCTCCATGCAGAAATATATAATTTCTGTGAAATTACTGGGTGCCTGTTTCCACCCCTCTTTCCTGCTCCTCTTCCTCCCATTTTGGGGTTAATGTGAAGTTTATAGCCTCAGTATTTGTTTCGGCATTTGTGTATCTGCTGTTCTTATGTGAACCCATCTCTTATTTACATGGTATTTTTCCAGTCTGTTACTCATCAAGATGAATTGGTATCTCTTGCTGAAACAGATGTTGTCTTTCATCTCTGGACTATATTATTATTTCAAATGTGGCAGAACCCTAATTTATCTTAGATTTTACTTGCTGTTCCAGATTTCAGCCAAATAAATGTCTTGATTCAGAAAACCAACAATGATAGAATCATAGAATCATAGAATCGTTTAGGTTGGAAAAGACCTTTAAGATCATCCAGTCCAACCATTAACCTACACTACCAAGTCCACTCTAAACCAATCAAGGGTAGACTAGACTAAACCATGTCCCAAAGTGCCACATCTACCCGTTTATTGAACACTTCCAGGGATGGGGACTCCACCACCTCTCTGGGCAGCCTGTTCCAATGCTTGACTACCCTTTCCGTCAAGAAATTTTTCCTAATTTCCAGTCTAAACCTCCCCTGGCACAGCTTAAGCCCATTTCCTCTCGTCCTATCACTAACTACATGGGAGAAGAGACCAACACCCACCTCACTACAACCTCCATTCAGGGAGTTGTAGAGAGCGATAAGGTCTCCCCTCAGCCTCCTCTTCTCCACACTAAACACCCCCAGTTCCCTCAGATGCTCCCCATCAGCCCTGTGCTCCAGACCCTTCACCAGCCTTGTTGCTCTTCTTTGGACACGCCCCAGCACCTCAATGTCCTTCTTCTACTGAGGGGCCCAAAACTGGACACAGGATTCCAGGTGCGGCCTCACCAGCGCCGAGTACAGGGGAACAATCACCTCCCTGCTCCTGCTGGCCACACTATCCCTGATACAAGCCAGGATGCTGTTGGCCTTCTTGGCCACCTGGGCACACTGCTGGCTCATGTTCAGCCAGCTGTCTACCAACACCCCCAGGTCCTTTTCCGCCAGGCAGCTTTCCAGCCACTCTTCCCCAAGCCTGGAGTGCTGCATGGGGTTGTTGTGACCCAAGTGCAGGACCCGGCACTTGGCGTTGTTGAACCTCATACAGTTGGCCTCGGCCCATCGGTCCAGCCTGTCCAGGTCCCTCTGCAGGGCCATCCTACCCTCCAGCAGATCGACACTCCCACCCAGTTTGGTGTCGTCTGCAAACTTACTGAGGGTGCACTCAATCCACTCATCCAGATCATTGATAAAGATATTAAACAAGGCTGGCCCCAAAACAGAGCCCTGGGGAACACCACTTGTGACAGGTTGCCAACTGGACTTAACTCCATTCACCACAACTCTCTGGGCTTGGCCACCCAGCCAGTTTTTTACCCAGCGAAGACTATGCCCATCTAAGCCATGAGCTGCCAGCTTCCCAAGGAGAATATTGTTGGAGACGGTGTCAAAAGCTTTGCTGAAGTCCAGGTAATTGACATCCACAGCCTTTCCATCATCTACCAGGCGGGTCACCAGGTCATAGAAGGAGATGAGGTTGGTCAAGCAGGACCTGCCTTTCATGAACCCATGCTGGCTGGGCCCGATGCCCCGCCTGACCTGCACTTGCCTGTTGAGAGCTTAATGACATGGCTCTTGTTGTTCACAAGAGCTTTTCCATGGGAAAGATACAAGAACTTGCATACAGGCAGGACATTTTCTCCTTGTTCTTCCTCTCAAAAATGGCTATGCTGTGCTGAATCTCATTTTAAAAAGTCAAGGTGGGACAATTTCATCTTGAACAGCTGATATTTGACAAAGCTAGTGTAGTAGATGGCCAGCAATGTTGTCCCAAATAGGGTTCCTTTACCTGGTGTGCAATAAGCCAGTCTTCACACACTGAGATATTGTTTTATTTCATTTCTGTGCAGAGATGGGTGCTAGATGGCTTTCCACAAAGCTAACACACCGAATCATCAAGTTAGCATCTATTTATACACATTCATTACCATATTTAATTCCCTAATGCATATGCAGTACTATGACTGGTTAAAATCTCTTTGCCTACTATTTAAATTAGTGAGCATGCTCAGTTGTCCTTCAATTTGAGTCTGGGGTGTAACTGTGGTAGGGGGCTCATGAGTCAGTGGTCGCGATCTCCCCCTGCCGGAATTACCTTTCCCCTAATTTCCTTCTTGGCAGATCTTAAGCAGCTTCTCATGGTTTACTGATCAAGTCAGTAACACATCACCTAGACTTCAGCTCCCGGACAATCTGTTCACTAAACAAAAGCGTAGTTAGGGTAGGGCCTTACAATGGACATCTATAGCAGCATCAGTTTTAGACAACAATTCCCCCCTTTGAGACTTATTGAAGTTTAATTCTTTGACAAGTCTCACTTCCATTTCTTATAACTAATATATGGGATTGAGATACTTGTCTAGTAATTAAGCCTTTTCCTTCTAATATCCCAAGTGCAATTCATTTAGGATGGGAAAGTGTTAATTTTGAGGGTCCTGTTTCTCTAGAAGTCCATTGTTTCTGTTCCAGAGATGGTGTTTTCTTGACTCTTGTATAAGACCATATATGGTCCCTTCCACTTCTCCTTTAGTGGTTCATCTTTCCAAACTTGAAGGTATATTCGATCTACTGGTTCAAAGAAATGCACTGGAGTATCTAATGGAACTGGCGCTCTTGTCCTCAGATATCTGTGCAGCAAGGAGTTCTAGCCATAGATAAAAGACAGTAAGTATTTTATTACCCATTACATGCATTTGATCAGCTTTCCCAGTCAAATTTACCAAATACGGCCTCCCATACAATACTTCAAAAGGGCTTGCTCCTTCTTTAGCTTGAGGAGTAATACAAATACTCATCAAAGCTATGGGTAGGATCTCTATCCATCTCAAATATGTTTCCTGACATAGTTTTGCTATCTGTCTTTTTAATGTTTGGTTCATTCTTTCCACTTTCCCACTTGACTGAGGTCTCCATGGGGTATGTAAATCGCACTGTATCTGAAGATACTTTGCAACTTCCCTTACTATTTCTGCTATAAAATGGGGACCTCTATCCGAAGAGATGCTTTCAGGAATCGCAAATCTCGGTATTATTTCTTTCAGCAAGTTTTTAATCACTTCTCTAGCCTTGTTGGTATGGCACGGGAAGGCTTCAGGCCACCCTGAAAAAGTATCCACCAATACTAAAAGATAATTATAACCATTAGTTTTAGGTAATTCAGAAAAATCAATTTGCCAATGTTCTCCAGGGAGGTGTCCCCATTTTACCTCTCCAGGTGGAGGCTTCTTTTCTATTTTAGGATTATTTCTGCAACAAGTTTGGCACTGTTTAACAAGTTCTTCTGCATATTGTTGCATTTTGGGTCCAATTGCATACCTTTTAACACTTGAGACTAATGCATCTGCTCCCATGTGGGTGTCCCTATGAGTTTGTTGCAATAACTCCCTCATGATTGGGGCCATGACTATACATTGTCCATTCAGTGTTACTCACCATCCATCCTGTGTTTTATTACAATTCAAAAGCTTATCCAGCTTTTCGTTCTCCTATCAAAACAAAACTGCTGCCATCTGTAAACAGAATCCAGTCTGGACTTTCCAGAGGAATATCTTTTAGATCCAGTCTACTGGAATATACCTGTTCAATAGTCTGTAAACAATCATGGGTTAAGTTTTCATCACTAGAGATGGGCAAAAAATGTCTCAGGATTCAAGGCCATAGAAATTTTAGCATCACATCATCCTGTTGAATTAACACAGCCTGATATTGTACCATTCTGCTAGGGGATAACCAATGACGCCCTTTTTTGCTCCAAAACAGTTAACACTGCGTGCAGGACAAACACAGTGATTCTTTGTCCCAGGTTTAGTTTATGGGCTTCTTGGATCAGCAATACTGTGGCAGCCACTGCTTGAAGACATGCAGGCCATCCTTTGCTAACCTCATCCAACTGTTTGGAGAAGTAAGCAACTGGCCTCTTCCAGTCTCCTAGTGTTTGAGTTAAGATTCCCAGGGCCACATGCATTCTTTCATACACATACAAAGTAAATGGTTTAGTCAAATTTGGTAATCCCAGGGCTGGCGCTTTCATCAAAGTCATCTTGATATCATCAAAAACCTTTTGACATTCGGGGGTCCATTGCAAGACTTTTCCTGGCCCTTTCAAAGCCTCATACAATGGTTTTGTCATCAATCCAAAATTTGGTATCCAAAGTCTGCACCAGCCCACCATACCCAGTGTGTACGGAAGGGTTAAAAGATGGAATTTTGGTCCGTGGATGGACACTGGGTGAGAAGTAGATAGCCGAGGAATGCAGTTAGCACAGGAGACATAATTTATTGTTTGAAATGCTGACCACAGAGATAAGAAAGCTGAGAAATGTTAGGGAGGATGTGCAGCTGTGAAGATACAAGGTACAGCTCATGATTTTGCTTGCTTTGCAAGCATCCTGTTATTGGCTTGAGCATAGTCAATACGTGACTACTGGATTATGGTAATATGCCGTGTGAACAAAGCCCATGAACCAATAGACGGGATGACTATGTCGCATGCAGTGCACCTGGCCAGCGGGCGCACACACCATAGGCTCCCTTTGTTACAACCGAGGCATGTTTTCGGCACTTGCTGGCCACATGTGTTGAAACCTGTTTCCCCTGCAATATAAATACCAGGATTTCCTGAAGAGGGGTGGGCAGGTGTATGGCGAGGTCACTGTTGCCTGCGTGGGGACACCCACGTAAAGCTGGCACCTACCGACCGCTGGGCTGAGCTCGCAGCGCAAGACGGCACAAGATTGTACGGATGGACCATCTTCCTCACGGTCCTCGGGTTGGTAAGACTATTGCTTTGCTAAACGCTTGTAGTGTAGTTAATAAAGTCTTTTGTGCTGCTAGATAGTCTGTGTGTGCGTGCCATTCTTTCCCCAGGAATCCGCTAAACCATTCTAACACACCCAGAAAGCCTCTTAGTTCTCTTTTTGACTGGGGAGGGGCAATTTGACACATGGCCTCCTTTCTTTCAGTTCCCAATTTCCTTTCCCCTTGAGAGATTTCGAATCCCAAATAAGTGACAGTTTTTTGCACTATTTGTGCTTTCTTTTGTGACACCTGGTATCCAGCCAATCCCAAAAAATTTAATAAACTTATGGTTGCTGTTTTACATTGTAGTTCAGTATCTGTTCCCAAAAGTATGTCGTCCACATATTGCAAAAGAGTAACGTAAGGATTCTTACCTTGCCATTGTTCTAATTCCTTGGTGAGTACATTACCAAACAAAGTAGGGCTGTTTTTGAATCCTTGCGGCAGTACAGTCCAGCAAAGTTGTGTCTTCTGTCCTGTCGTTGGACTTTCCCATTCAAAGGCAAATAACTTCTGGTTTTCAGTCTCCAACGGGATACAAAAGAAAGCATTCTTTAAATCTAACATGGTAAAATATATGTTAGTTTCTGAGATGGAGGATAACACAGTGTATGGATTAGGTACCACAGGATGCACATCAAGTACAATTTGATTAATTGCTCTTAAGTCTTGAACTAACGGATATTCTTGTGACTGAGTGGTTTTTTTTTTACTGGTACTATTGGAGTATTATACTCTGATTGACATTCTCGCAAAAGTCCATATTGCAACAAATTGTCTATCAATGGCTCTAGTCCCAATCTTGCTTACAATTTCATGGGATACTTTATCCTTCCTACCAGCTGTCATGGTTTAACCCCAGCCAGCAACTCAGCACCACGCAGCCGCTCACTCACTCCCCCTACTCTGATGGGATGGGGGAGAGAATCGGAGGAGTAAGAGTGAGAAACACTCCTGGGCTGAGATAAGAACAGTTTAATAATTGAAATAAAGTAAAATAGTAATGATAATAATAACAATATAATAATGATAATGATAATAATAATATCCAAAGCAAGTGATGCACAATGCAATTGCTCACCACCCGCCAACCGATACCCAGCCAGTTCCCAGCAGCGATCGCTGCTCCCCAGCCAACCCCCCCCAGTTTCTATACTGCCCATGATGTCACATGGTATGGAATAGCCCTTGGGGCAGTTGGGATCAACTGTTCTGGCTGTGCCCCCTCCCAGCTTCTTGTGCCCCTGGCAGAGCATGGGAAGCTGAAAAGTCCTTGACTGGCATAAGCAGCACTGAGCAACAACTAAAACATCAGGGTGTTATCAGCATTCTTCTCCTACTAAATCCAAACCACAGCACTATGCCAGCTCCTAGGAAGAAAATTAACTCTATCCCAGCCGAAACCAGGACACCAGCTTAGTATTGGGTTTTAGTTCCACTTTTATCAGTGTGGCTGCTTCTGCTCTTCCCGGTATCTTGGTGGCCCATACCATAGGAATGACAGCATCTAAAATTTCTTTTGGTACTTTAAACTCTCACCCATTTTCGTACTGTAATAGACATAACTGAGCTTTCCAGGCATTATTTTTTTGGAATGTTTACTTGAATTGTATTTTTGGAAAAGGCTATTTGTGCCCCTAACTTATTCAATAAATCTTGACCTAAGAGAGGTACCAGGCATTCAGGCATGTACAGAAATTCATGTGTTAAAATTTGATCTCCAATTTTGCATTCCATTGGCCTTAAGAAGGGTCTCACCTCCCGCTTTCCCATGACCCCAGCCACAGGCATAGAAAATTTACTTAAAGGTGCCTTACAACTGTTCACTACAGAATAAGTGCCTCCTGTATCAACTAAAAATTCTATAATGTCATTCCCCAGCTGAACTGGAACCAGGGGATCTGCTGGGGAAATTGTTAAATTCACATCTGGTCCCCTTCATTCAGAGTCATAAGTCCCCATCATTAACAAATCTGCCTCTGGCACTTGACCCCCCTTTGCTGGTGATTGTACTCCCTCCCTTCTTTTTTGGGGGGGACATTAATTTTTCCAGTGTCCTCCTTCTCTACAATATGCACATTGATTTATCCCAACAGGGCTATCGGTTAAAGGCTGGGGTACATATCCTCGGCCCCTTCCTCTTCTTGCCATTCCTCTACAGCCCCTTCCTTCCTCTCTTTGAGAGTCACTCACTATTGCAGCAGCTAACAAGCTAGCTTGCATCATTCTATCTTTTTGCCTCTCTATTATTATATACCTTATAAGCAATACTTATTAGCTGTGCAATAGTCATATCCTCCACACCATCCACCTTCTGTAACTTTTTCTAACTTTTTCCGAATATCTGGTGCTGATTGCCCAATAAACAACATATTAAACATCATTCTATTACTATCCTCCTCGGGAATCAATTCCATCCATCTCCTAGCTGCTTCACATAACCTTTCATAGAATGCTGAGGGATTTTCATCACTTTCTTGTTTTACCCCATATAACTCAGAAAGATTTTTCTGTTTAGGAACCCCATGCTGTATCCCGTACAAGATCAGTTGCTGATATTGTTTAATCATTGTTCTCCCCGCCCTGGTGTTGGGGTCCCAATCTGGTTCCCTTTTTGGCATAAACCGAGCCAGATCATCCCTCGCATTCTCTCTCTCATTTTCCTCGTTTGCTTTTTCCAACACCAGTCGTTTATCTTCTGGAGTGAAAAGAGTATTCAACAATGTTTGTACATCTCCCCAAGTAGGATTATGATTTAACATAATTGTTTGTCTTAATCTATTCATCTTTTCAGGGTTATCCCTGTATGATCCTACTGCATCTATTAATTTACATTTCTTTCTATTGTCATGATCATTTTGCAACATGAAAAACAGATCAACATATGGAACTTCATCCCACTTATCCATCCTCTGACAAGACAACATTAATTGCAAAATAGTATTATAATTCAATGTTCCATTTTCAGGCCATTTTTCTCCATCCTCTAACTTATACATTGGCCACCACTGACTACAATACTTTTTCAATTTTTCTTTAGTCAGTGGATCCCCACCAAATTTTCCCCAATGTTTCAGGATGCATCCTAAAGGAGAACAAGGGGGCACTTCTGTAGAGGAGCCAGATCCCATATTATTTCCTAGGAAATTGCTTTATCCAGAACTTCAAACACTCAGCCTCAGTTAGCATCTATGTGTATGAAGTATCCTACTGCAGCAGTCCTTCCATGGAGCGACTTATGCAGAGGTATTCAAACTCACATTCAAATTCAAATACAAATACCAAATCCAAAATACCAAAATTCAAATTGCTCCTCTATCAGACTTTCCCCTTTTTCACAATATCTTGATTTTAGCATTGCACCTTTGTGTCACTTACTGCCCAGCAAAGAGATGCCAGGCAGTTCCAATCTGGGCCGGGCCCTACTGAGCCGGAACATGCCAGGCAGTTCCATGATGTGCCAGGTAGTTCTGCGCCAGGCTATGCCCCATAAAGGCAGCAGTCCGGCGCGGTGACAATATGGAGAACTTGTGCCTGATGACTCTGCGTGCTGCTGCTGGGCACCTGTGGGCAGGGGCCGGACGAGCATCCATGCTGTGCCTACTGCGAGAAGGAGTTGGGGGGGCCAGGGAGGGCAGGGGTTAAACCCACTGCCCTAGGGTGCACACCCTAACAGGGGTCTCAGCATGTCTTGGCAGATCGAGGTGCTGCAGGAAGTGCTGGAGAAGCTGAAGGAAACGTGGATCCCTGTATTGGGTTTGTGTGGCAAGGTTTTGGGAGTGGGAGGGCTACAGGGGTGGCTTCTGTGAGAAGCTGCTAGAAGCTTCCCCCATGTCCGATAGAGCCAATGCCAGCCAGCTCCAAGACAGACCTGCTGTTGGCCAAAGCTGAACCAATCAGCGATAGTGGTAGAGCCTCTGTGATAACTTAGTTAAGAAGGGGGAAAAACTGCTGCACAACAGCAGCTGGGAGAGAAGAGTGAGAATATGTGAGAGGAACAACCCTGCAGACACCAAGGTCAGTGAAGAAGGAGGGGAGGAGGTGCTCCAGGCACCAGAGCAGAGATTCCCCTGCATCCTGTGGTGACGACCATGGTGAGGCAGCTGTGCCCCTGCGCCCATGGAGGCCCATGGGGGAGCAGGTGGATGTGCCCGAAGGAGGCTGTGACCCCGTGGGAAGCCCACGCTGGAGCAGGCTCCTGGCAGGACCTGTGACCCCGTGGGGGACCCACGCTGGAGCAGTCTGTTCCTGCAGGACTGCACCCCATGGATAGGACCCACACTGTAGTACTTCATGAAGAACTGTAGCCCGTGGGAAGGACCCACGTTGGAGAAGTTCGTGAAGGACTGTCTCCCGTGGGAGGGACCCCACGCTGGAGCAGGGGAAGAGTGTGAAGAAGAAGGAGCGGCAGAGACGACATGTGATGAACTGACCGCAGCCCCCATTCCCTGCCCCCCTGCACCGCTTGGCGGGAGGAGGTAGAGAAAATTGGGAGTGAAGTTGAGCCCGGGAAGAAGGGAGGGGTGGGGGGAAGGTGTTTTAAGATTTGGTTTTATTTCTCATTACCCTACTCAGTTTTGATTGGCAATAAATCAAATTAATTTCCACAAGTCGAGTCTGTTTTGCCCATGACAGTAATTGCTGAGTGATCTCCCTGTCTGTATCTTGACCCATGAGCCTTTCATTGTATTTTTTCTCCCCCAGTCCAGCTGAGGAGGGGGAGTGATAGAGAGGCTTGGTGGGCACCTGCCATCCAGCCAGGATGAACCCACCACATATCCATATTGCTGGGCATGCTTTTGGGCAGCAGCTTTGTGCCCTGTCACTCTCTTTGGCAGCTGTACACAGGTAGGCTATGACTTGCAGGTCCTACGGTAACACCATGATGAAGTGCAGAGAACTGGTCATGGCAAACTCAGATGCCCATTTGCCCTGCCACTGCAGGTCTGTGGGGCAGTGCTTCCAGTGAGAAACTCTCTGTGAAGGTAGCACAGGGCTGTTTTTAAGGTGGTGTTTGGGGTTTTTTTTTTTAATACAAGGTTTAAACTTCAAAGCCTTCTCTCCCTTTCACAGGGAAACTTCACTTCCTAGTTGTTGATTTCTGTACTCCAAAGCATGCTGAAAACAGTCAGACCTTTACTGTTACTGAGCAGAAATATCCTTAATGTGCTTGTGTGTGTACTGGGAAAGAGATGGTCTTTGTGTTTCAGGATGTGGCAGGACGGGGGGATATTAACCTGCTGGAGATGCCTCGCCAGTCCTTCCTGGGCCCTGATGGACAAGCCTAGATTCATGCACAAGTTCTCTTTCAGCATGTCTCAGCCAAGGATGAGTCAGGTGACACATGGGGAGCGATCAACAACAGCGGACAGTGTGGGAATTAGGGAGCTGTGGAAATTTGGAAAGGCAGCCTGGAAAGTCTGATCTCTCAAAATTCCCACTACATAAATCCACAAGATATAAATAAGGTGTTGAGTTAGAGCATCTATCCAACACAGATGTGCTCTCTATACCCTTCCCCCTGCAGCTGTGCAGATTTGTCCCATGGTACTCAAGCGCCAGAAATAGACACTGCAGTGACAGACACTCCAAGAAAAAGGTACTTTTCACTGTATCTCATCGTCTTGCAGCAGTGAGAGAAAGCAGGCTCCATCTGGCAATAGCTTGGTGCTTCACCTCCCAACCACTGCACATTTCCTCTCAGACTGATAAGTTTGGTTCAGAGTCAGTTATTTGAAAGCCAAGGTATCAACATCATAGACTCATAGAATCATAGAATGCTTTGGGTTGGAAGAGACCTTTAGAGGTCATCCAGCCCAACCCCCGTGCAGGGAGCAGGGACAGCTTTAACCAGAGCAGGGTGCTCAGAGCCCCATCCAACCTGGCCTGGAATGTTGGCAGGGATGGGGCCTCCACTGCCTCTCTGGGCAACCTGTGCCATTGCTTCACCCCCCTCAGTGTAAAAAATTTCTTCTTTATATCCAGTCTAAATCTATTCTTCTTTAGTTTAAATCCATTATTCCTTGTCCTGTCACAACAGGCCTTGCTAAAAAGATTCTCCCCATCCTTCCTGTAGGCCCCCTTTAAGTACTGGAAGGCCGCACTAAGGTCTCCTCGCAGCCTTCTCTTCTCCAGGCTGAACAACCCCAACTCTCTCAGCCTGGCCTCATAGGAGAGGTGCTCCAGCCCTCGGATCATTTTTGTGGCCTCCTCTGGACCCGCTCCAGCAGGTCCATGTCCTTCTTGTGCTGAGGGCCCCAGAGCTGCACGCAGTACTCCAGGTGGGGTCTCACCAGAGCAGAGTAGAGGGGCAGAATCCCCTCCCTCGACCTGCTGGCCACGCTGCTTTTGATGCAGCCCAGGATGGGGTTGGCTTTCTGGGCTGCAAGCGCACATTGCCGGCTCATGTCCAGCTTTTCATCCCCCAGCACCCCCAAGTCCTTCTCCGCAGGGCTGCTCTCAATCCCTTCATCCCCCAGCCTGTGTTGATATCGGGGGTCGCCCCGTCCCAGGTGCAGGACCTTGCACTTGGCCTTGTTGAACCTCATGAGGTTCACAGAGGCCCACCTCTCCAGCTTGTCCAGGTCCCTCTGGATGACATCTCGTCCTCCTGGTGTGTCAACCGCACCACTCAGCTTGGTGTCGTCTGCAAACTTGCTGAGGGTGCACTCGATCCCACTGTCTATGTCACTGATGAAGATGTTAAATAGCACCGGTCCCAGTACGGACCCCTGAGGGACTCCACTTGTCACCGGTCTCCATGTGGACATCGAGCCATTGACCACGACCATCTGGATGCGACCATCCAGTCAATTCCTTATCCACAGAACAGTCCACCCTTCAAACCCATATCTCCCCAATTTAGAGAGAAGGATGTTGTGGGGGACTGTGTTGAACGCTTTACACAAGTCCAAATAGATGACACCCGTTGCTTTTCCCTTGTCCACTGATGCTATCACTCCTTCGTATAAAGCCCCGAGGTTGGTCAGGCAGGACTTGCCCTTGGTGAAGCCGTGCTGGCTGTCTCGAATCACCTCCCTGTCCTCCATGTGCTTGAGCATAGCTTCTAGGAGGATCTGTTCCATGATCTTCCCTGGCACAGAGGTGAGGCTGACAGGTCGGTAGTTCCCAGGGTCCTCCTTTCTTCCCTTTTTAAAAATGGGCACAACATTCCCCTTCTTCCAGTCAGCAGGGACTTCACCTGACTGCCATGACTTTTCAAATATCATGGAGAGTGCCTTGGCAACTACATCAGCCAGTTCCCTTTCCACCACCTCTCTCCCAGGAAGCTTGCTGGGTTGCAAGCAAACATGGAGCATGGGGGAGAGAATAGAAAGAGCAAAAGAGAAAACTCGTGGGTTGAGATAAAGACAGTTTAATAAGTGAAGGAAAGAGGAAAAAAAAAGAAGTGATGCAAAGGCAATCAATCGCCACCTCCCACAAGCAGACTGGTGTCCAGATAGTCTCCAAGCAATGGCCACTGAGTAATGGCCACTGTGGAAGACACCCCACACACACACATCTTCTGGGCTGCTATGAAGAACGTTAACTCCATCCCAGCCAGACCCAGTACAGGTGGAAAAAACTTTGAGTATTTTTTTCCCTTTACTGCATGAACTAGTGTGGGCATTGATCCATCCCTGAGTACTGCCATGCCAAAGGAAGGCTGCCCAGCACCACACATGCCCCAGAGCCACAGGGGGAAGCAGCGGGCCAAGGCTGGGTGCACTCTGATCTGGGTACCACGCACTGGCTGTCGGCTCCCTCCTGCTGCAGGCTTGGTGGGGGGGAACTTGGGAGCAGTGAGCCTGCAGGGCAGGGTAGCAGGAGTCTGTGTTGGACTCATGGTGCAGGGGCAACCCAGCAGAAAACATCTCCTTTTACATCTCCTCCTGAATCTTTGGGAAAACCCCCTCAGGAAAGAACGAGCTGAGGCAAATCTACCCCATCACCCCCAGAGAGCCTTAAGACTGTGCCCTGGCACCCAAGTGAGGCTAGGGCAGACTGGCTCCTTTACAAGGTGGGGAACATCCCCCTGCTGCCAGCCAGAGGGCCTGGGGTAAGGCCAGATCCCACCCACAGGGTGGATGTGAGGAGGAGAGAGAGAGAGGAATGTGTGAGAAGCACTCTGACCCCCTTTTTTTATCCTGCAGCTGAGAACATACAACTTGGCACATCCCAGAAGGGACTGCACGTGGCAGGGTTTCACCCACACTGCAGGTTTAAGGCCAAGTCTAACCTTGCTCACTGTGCACTGGAGAAAATCCAGCATAAGATACCAGTAGGATTCAGTGGTCTGGTACTAGCCTGGCTGGGGTGGGGTTAGGGGGAAATTGGTTGCTTTACCAGAGTCACCACAGAGAGAAAGCTATCTGGATTAATTGCAAACTAATGTAGGATGTTCCAGTCACTTAAAATAAATTGCTTACATTTCTGTCCCTTCATCCCCCAGCCTGTATTGATATCGGGGGTTGCCCCGTCCCAGGTGCAGTACCTGAACATTGCTACGTTCATGTTTAATGGAAGAGATGACAGACAGCTGAAGAAAAAAAAAAAAGAAAAAAGAAAAGAACAGGAACAGAAAGCTAGTCCATTGGCAGCAACACTGAATAGCAATGCTAGACTAAGGGGATGGGGATACGGAGGTCTTCAAGGCAGAAGCAGAGGAGAAAATTTTAGGAGCAATGGGCCTCGAGGAACAGGAAACTGTTGCAATTACTTTGGACAACAAGGTCATTGAAAATAGGAATGCCCAGTACGACCAAACGGCTTCCCAAAAGGACCTCTCAGTCTTATGGTGCAATCCTTCCCTGTTCTATGCTAGATTTCACCCAGGACTGACAGTTATCAGGGACCTATTGTGCAGTCACTACAGGAGCCTCTGAACACAAAATATTTTCCCCTGCTTCTGATGAAAATCTGGTCTTAAACCTTTTAATTAATGAACATAATTACCCCTGTCTAATACATACAGGGGCAACTTTTTCTACCTTAAATTGGTATATCTATTCATCTGGATTCTCAATACCTTTTTGCATTTACTTGGGGAAAGATACAGCTAACATAGACAAGGGTCCCTCAGGGCTTTGCTGGGTCCTCCACTATTTTTACTAAAATTTTAGTAAAAGATTTGCAGGATGATGTGTTTAAAAAACGGATCTGGTTCTCATACAATATGTTGATGATGTATTAGTAGCCAAGGAATCTTGTACAGTTGACACTTGTACTTTACTGTTTGCCTTAGCTGAGAAGGGCCATCGGGCTTCTCCACATAAATTACAATTTTTTTTATGAGAGAAGTGTAAAATATCTGGGTTACATTCTCCAGCAGGAGGAGTGGCGTTTATCTGAGAACCATACTAAAGCCATTCAAAATCTTCCCCAACCAATTGCTAAAAAACAAATGAGGGCCTTTTTAGGAGCTGTAGGATTCTGCGTGACCCTGGATAGCTGCTTTCCAGGAAATGGCAAAACCACTGATGCAGATTACTGCTCAAGATGCTGGAGAACCCATTCACTGGACAACAGACAAGGTAAAGATATTCAAGCTTTTGAAGCAAGCTGCACCTGCTCTGGGATTGTCAGACTACGGTAAGCCATTTGCCTTGTTTGTACATGAAAGGAAAGGAATAGCCTTGGGGATGTTAACTCAAAGCCTTGGGGGATGACAACATCCAATTGCACATTATTCAGCTCAGCCAGATCTGGTAGCTCAAGGATCCATTGCCTGCATCTGTGCGATAGCTGCGGCAGCACTGTTAGTTAAACGGAGTAAAAAAATCTAGTGCTCGGACACCCTCTGATGGTACAAGTACCACATGACGTTGAAATGCTGCTGTCACAGCACATTATGCAGGCAATGTCACTACAGCAAATACATCGCTATGAGCTGATTCTCTTAACAATGGAAAACATAACAATTAAGCGATGTAATATGCTGAACCCTGCTACTCTACTCCCTTTAGCTGGGGAAGGAACTCCATATCACAACTGTGTAGTAACAACCCATGAAGCTGAAAAGATTCAAGGAGATTTAACAGATGTGCCATTTCTAGATCCCAATCTAGAACTATTTGTAAACCATAGAATCATAGAATGCTTTGGGTTGGAAGGGACCTTTAAAGGTCATCTAGTCCAACCGCCCTGCAATGAGCAGGGACATCTTCAACTAGATCAGGTTGCTCAGAGCCCCATCCAACCTCACCTTGAATGTTTCCAGGGATGGAGCATCTACAACCTCTCTGGGCAACCCATTCCAGTGTCTCACCACCCTCATTGTAAAAAATATCTTCCTTATATCTAGTCTGAACCTACCCTCTTTCAGTTTAAAACCATTACCCCTTGTCCTATCTCTACAGGCCCTAATAAAAAGTCTGTCCCCATCTTTCTTATAAGCCCCCTTTAAGTTCTGGAAGGCTGCACTAAGGTCTCCCCGCAGCCTTCTCTTCTCCAGGCTGAACAACCCCAACTCTCTCAGCCTGGCCTCATAGGAGAGGTGCTCCAGCCCTCGGATCATCTTCGTGGCCCTCCTCTCAACTCGCTCCAACAGGTCCATGTCCTTCTTATGTTGGGGGCCCCAGAGCTGAACACAGTACTCCAGGTGGGGTCTCACGAGAGCAGAGTAGGTGGGCAGAATCACCTCCCTCGACCTGCTGGCCACAAACGGGTCCTCCTATTATCTGAACGACAACTGTGTTATGGATTATTCAATAACTACTGTGAATGAAGTAGTGGAGGCTTCACCACTCAATCCGAAGCTGAGTGTACAAGCAGCAGAATTAATTGCATTAACAAAGGCCTATCAGCTGGCCAAAGAAAAGACTGTAAATATTTATTCTGATTCTCAATATGCATTTGGAGTATACCACACTACTGGGCAGTTATGGAAGCTGCGTGGGTTTATACTTCTAGTGGAAATAAAATATCAAATGCTCCTCAAATTACTGAACTGTTAAAAGCTATACAATTGCCAGAGAAACTTGCTATCATTCATCAGCCATCCCATACTGGCAGAAGGAACAAAAGAGATAAGAAATAGTCTAACAGATATTGCCACTAAAGCTGCAGCACGACATCCATATGAACCACTGGGCTTACAAACAGTCCAATGAGCCAACCTGGTGTTGCCCGCTCTTGAAAAGATATGTTCGACTCTTCCTGCTGAAGAAATTGACACTAGGAAAAGGTATGAAGTGACCAAAAATTCCCAGGGAATATGGAGAACGAGTATGGAAAACCTTCCTATTTTAGCTAAGCAATACCCAATTCCCATAGTAACAAGAGATAGGACGAGAGGAAGTGGCCTCAAGCTGTGCCAGGGGAGGTTTAGGTTGGAAATTAGGAAAAATTTCTTGACGGAAAGGGTGGTCAAGCATTGGAACAGGCTGCCCAGAGAGGTGGTGGAGTCACCAGCCCTGGAAGTGTTCAAAAAACAGGTAGACATGGCACTCTGGGACATGGTTTAGTGGGCATGGTGGTGTTGGGTTGATGGTTGGACTGATGATCTTAGAGGTCCTTTCCAACCTTAATGATTCCTAGTTTTTACTTTCATTAAAAATAATCCAGCCACCAAGCCAGGAAACATGAAATTGCTACTCTCCCCTTAATTGGTTTAGCGGTGGACTTGGTAGTGTTAGGTTAATGGTTGGACTGGATGATCTTAAAGGTCTGTTCCAACCTAAACGATTCTATGATTCTATGATAGCAAACATGCATCACCATCTAGGGCGTTTTGGGACTGCTACACTAGCTCACACCGTGCTGAAGAATTAGTTCACACCAAGAATTTATGCTGCAGTCAAATAGGTAACTGTGTCTTGCATGCGCTACCTGTAGCCTTAATGAATATTTAACAAAGACCTCAACAAACAACAAAACTGCTACTCTCCCCTGAATTGGTTTAGTGATGGACTTGGTAATGTCAGGTTAATGGTTGGACTGGATGATCTTAAAGATCTTTTCCAACCTAAACGATTCTATGATTCTATGATTCTATGATTCTATGATTCTATGAAATACTATTTGAAAGACTGATACAACTCCTTGGAACTGATGTACCCACTCATGTAAGTTTATTAACAGGAAATGAAAATGTGACCCAGTATATTTTACACGTTCATAAATTACTAAAATACCATCAGGCCCAGGCACAGCTAATACAACCAGTACCTCTAGAAGGGGCTCTGCACCCCTTCAATCTAGGGAATTACATTTGGGTAAAAGTACTGAAAAGAAAGGATAACTTATCTCCTTGGTGGTAGAGACCATTTTTGGTACTGCTAACCTTTCTCAGCAGTAAAGGTGGAAGAAAAATCGACTTGAATCCATCACTCCCACCTAAAAGCTGCAGCTGGTCTGGAAGTGGAAGCAGAAAATCCTCCTGCCACTACGAGAACATCCACCGCTGCAGAGATAGATTCACCCGCAGCTGGGAACTTACGCAGAGCCAGCAGGTTGGCTGTGACACCACTGATCTTGCATAAGAATTTGACAACAGGAAAGCGGAAAGTTATCTGATACTTATGAATTGCACGTGGACTGAAAAGAAAAGGAAGGACTGTTAGGAAAAAAATCTCATTCCCTAACTATTGTACCAATTAGTCTTTATAGTATGAAATTGTATGAACTTTCTTAAGATATAGAGAGAGTTTACATTGTATACTGCACAGTCATGGTTAAGTAAGCATGACTAAAGCACCCCAGCTCACTGCAAGGAGGAAGACGACAGTCCCCACCCTGAAGAATAAAGGGTACCCCTGGACTACCCAGATCATGCCAGCGTCCCAGCCCCTCGACACCTCTCTGAAACCCTCCCCTTCTCTGGCATCAGAGATAAGGAACTGCAGCAAGACCGACTCCAGGGACATCTAGATCAAGAAAAAAGCAGATGGATGATGACACCGTAGAATTATAGTTGCTTTGCAAAACAGTAGTGCGTGTTAAGTAGCGATTGGTCAAATCATGTGGTACCTGAATGCCTGAAAGGTATAAGAACCATGTGTAAAACAGCATTCGGGGTGCCCCAATTTGAATGGGACACCTCATGCGCATGAATAAAGAATTACTCTTGTAATTCTATACTTTGCGTCCTAGCCTCTCTCCTTGGTTGGCACAAGCCAGTTGTGAAATTTTTGTGACAGCACATTGTATAACTCTTTATAGGCTTTAGCATGAATAATACCTGTTTCATCCTCATACCTAATTTCAACATGAACATCTAGCCGATGTATGTTTATAACCAGTAATTCTTTGGTGACACTTTTACAAAACTGACTTGACCCCAGACATGATGAATATTGTACTAGTAGTATATGATCATGAAAATGAAGTTCCTCTCTTAATTTCTCCTTCAGGAGAGCTCTTTCAAGAAATTAAAGATCATTTCAAAGCAGCTTGTAGAGCAGAAGAGATGGAATATTTATATGGAAAAAGCAGAAAATAAGAAAATACTTGTCTAATTCTATTGCTTTCTTTCATAACCACCAAAAATAAAATTTAAAACACAAAATGATGTTATTTTGTGATAATTTTATTTAGAAACTTTTTTTAAAGTGACATTATGTAGCCTTCTGTGTTAAATGATAATTTAAAGTTTGCTGTTAAAAGAAAACAGCACACAAATACAAGGTGCAAACCACATTACCTGTATCTAAAGCAGAAGTAGATGATGTATGTTAACCTGCTATCATCAAACCAAACACAGCTTTTTCAGCAATGGCTTTTCAGAACCTTAAACTATATTCAGAATCACATGATTAAGCTGTGGGTTTTTTGTTTGTTTTTTTTTTTCATTTAATAGATATCACCAGGTAGGTACAAACATAATGTAAGCCTCTAAAAAAAGGGGGAAACCTGGGAGAAAAGTTCATTTGATTTGTGGGGTTTGCTGGTTTTTTTCTCCTCTCAATTTTGGCATGCTCATGTTGAAAAATGTGGCTGCATTTAAACTCTAACTCAGGTGTTACCTTTTCCAGTATATATATTACATCTCAAAATCTACAGGTCAAAAAGCACAACCTCAAACTTTCAGACTAGTGTGTTACTTCCTGACTTCATTCTTTGGGTGAAGTATTGCACAATTACTTAGAAGAGCAATAAAAATCAACAGTTCTGAATATACACAAACAATATTTTCTACATACTACTCAACTCCCCATTGTACCCATGCAGCAGTGTGAGAGAGCTTGAGAAGGGGTTAATGGGAAACTAATCATGGCTTTCTGGCTCACAGCCATGCAAACATCAATGCAATTTAAAGCTGCAGTAGGAGTATAATAATTTAGTCACAGGTAAATTAAAAGCAGCATAGACAACTGAAAAAAAAACCAAACATTTTAAGGTCAGAATTGAGAAGGGCTGGTGAGCTGATGAAACAGACCTTCAGGCAGGCCACAAGAAAAAACAGCAGATAGAAAACTTGGTAGTGTAGGTTAATGGTTGGACTGGATGATCTTAAAGGTCTTTTCCAACCTAAACAATTCTATGATTCTATGATTCTATGAAAACTAACATCCAGTCTCCTATTTCAGAAGAATGAAACAGTGGAAATCAGAGGGAGCATAGTTTCTTAACACCATTTCCTAATAAAACATCTTCTCAGATAGGGAAGATGATTCTAGCTACCATAGTCTGTTACCATAAAATCAGCAGATTTACAAATGCTAATAGTGCCTTTCTGAAATGAAACAAAGGATGGAAACATTCCTCAAACAAAATAGACTGCTATTACATTTTTTAAATGAAACAAGTGCTTCAGTAAAACTGGTTTTTTTTTCCAGTGCCCTATAAATATTTTAAGAAAACTAAACTTTCAGCAGTGTTATACCAAACAAATATAACCATTTTGTTAAAAAGCAAATCCTTCCTACACTTAGCTTGCTTTTTGGTTGTATAGAAGTACAGAGCTATTCTACTGTGACACCATATGGCAATCAAAATAAAAAGAAATTCAACTTTATGAAGAACTTTACAAATACATGAATGCAATTTCAAGACAGTCAGGAAAATACCAACATGACTTTAGGATTGTGACTTTCTAGCAATGTTGTCCCTAAATCAGGGTTCTTCACCCGGTGTGCAAAACGCCAATCAACACACTGAGTCAAGATATTTGTCTTTGTTGCCAGTCTGCAGAGTGGGGTGCCAGGCATCTAACATCAGCCAGCACAGCTTTTGGAAGTACATGGGGTCTTTTATACAAAACGGTAACAAAGAAGAAATCACACTAAAATAACTGATTGGTTACATGTGCAAAAGTTCATCCGCACATGTCCTAATTTTAGTTTGGCTCATTTTATTAAGGTGGGCTTACATTTACATCAAAAGTCTCCTCCTAGAGGTGTGCTTTTTAGTATTACAATTACCTAAGGTAACTAGAGGTGATATCTTTATCCTATCAGCTACCACTAAGTTACTGTTTAACTTTACATCCTGCTGCGATGCCTGCTTGAACAATGGCTAGCCCCGAGGTAGGTATTTGCAGATCTTCGTTTTAGGGGCTTTCTATTCTCGTTGTCATGGTTTCTAAACAGACCGTCATGGTTGCCTTAACCCTTCGACATCAGCAAGGTCCTGTGTAACCTCATTTATTTCAGTTCTGCAAATTGGATTTATATTTTCATCTTTGACATAACATTTAAAAATCACAATTCCTGCACCAGATAATGATTAGAGTCTTTAGTAAAAACGAAGTTTATTAAAACTTATTCTGAACAAATCATTCGGCACAACAGTGATACAAAAATTCGCGGATACTATTCTTCAAAGTCCGAACCTCTCCGTAGGAGGAAACGGAGTATTCAGAAAGTTCCCGAAATAAAACTCAATAGCAACAAAGTTACTATGAAGCAGGCATCCTTTATTGCAGCACTGGGGATCGTTCCACCATGAGTGCTCCAACAATTTGGCAAACTTCCAAAGATTATATACTATAAAGTCATACATAGTCATAGGATTTCCGAGAATTCATCTCCATAAACATGAGATTTCCTGGAACTCATTAACATATGCAAATGTCCAATCCGCATGCATAGTTGTCCTCTTTGGTGGTCATCGGGGGTCCTCCGGTGGTCTCCGATAGTCTTCCTCACTTGTCCGCTAGTTGAACTTTGGGCCTCCTTTGTCCATATATGGTCACTGAGTTAGCTCATCAGTCCTTTGGCCTTGGAATGTTACAAAACCAGTTCCTTGAGTGCTCATCTTGGCGCAGGTGTCCTGAGTCCATGTTATCAGTGCTTTACACAGGAAGCCTAAGGAGCTTGCTCAAGGTCTGTTTTAATTGTGCCAGACAAGGAGTCACCTTCGAAATATCTGTCCTGTTTATCGACTCTGCTCAGCAAATAACTAAAACTGTCTGAGTCAGGGATTGTCAGGGGTTTAGCCCTTTCAACAGATGTGACTGTCTCCTTTGACAATACACTCACTTCCACAAAAATGCTGAGACCAATTTTATTTGTACATATAAAACTGAAGTACAACCTAGACTTGTCTGTGACTCCAGGGGAAGACCAGCTCATAAATTAGCCAAGCATATAAGCTGCTTACAGTTCTTAAATGTATTTTCTCCTAAATATTTTTGTTTCAACTAAACAGTACTTTTCATCACGAGAACCAGCTAATCACTACAATTGCTCCACTCTAGTTGTTGAAAAGAAAATAACTGAAGAAGCTAAACTATGTCAGACTTGCTGAAGAGATTGAGTGTATTGTGGGAGTCTTCGGCCTTATATTTGTCTGGAGGCAATGGATTTCAGGATTCTTCGGAAGAGGAAAAAATGGCTGAAGATGTGAAGTCTAACTGAGGTGAAGGGTATCAAGGTAACAAATGCGGTTGCCTCGGAAATCATAGCAAAACCAATGTCTGCTAAGTAAGGAAGAGTCAGATGGAATACTATACCCTTTGCCAGTACATCTGCTTCACATTGCAAGGAAGCATTAGCTTCCACTTTCTCCCTCTAGGCTAGAAGATTCAACTAAGCATAACTTCTCACAGAGAATAAATAAAATTGGCTCCAGCCTAGCTGTGCCCCTCAATTACAGGTATAGGTAAGAATGAAAAAAAAAATGTTTTCCACTTTACATTGAGTGCAACAGTCAAATATGTCAAAATAATATGGTGGTGAAATACTTCCATAACAGTATTTAAATGAAACAAGTTAGCTAAACCTTTAATCTGCTCGAGGGTCCAATAGCTATTTCTAAAGCCTAATGTTCTAAAACAATGTTTCTCTTTGTTACCTCAAACGTATATATTTTTCTTGGATGAAATGGAAATAGTGCAGGAGTTATTAGTAGTTAAGAAAGGATCACAGTTAGGAGTGGAAACTAACACATGAGAATTTTAGAATAATCAAGGTAGTAAATAATGCTTAGGCCAGATTAAGAGGGTATTAGCAATGCATGCCTCACTAACGAGTGCCTCCTCAGAAGAATAAGAATCTGTAGAACTTCAAGGACTGACAGTGGGAACATCCTGCTACAAAGAAGGTTGTAAAGATAAGGGAAGGCCACAAATGTGAGGTCAGCAGTGATAAAAGGGACTGTCTTGCCCCAGAAGATGCTGAGAAATTGGGCGATTGCCGAAGCAGGGGAACTGGGGGAAAGGTAATTCTGGCAGGGGGAGATTGGGACCACTGACTCAATTGAGGGGCGAAAGGACTACCCCCCCCGACTCCCCCTGAGCATGCGCAGGGAATTCAAATCACACTGTAGCTTTAAAATTAAGCGGAAAAGATACAGACCAATGGAAGCAGAGGATGCTCAGTCGGTTCAGTGATTATGTATTAGATAGGTGTGGTGTGTTAACTGTCGTCTATACATGTCAAAATGAACTTCAGTAAGTGTGCTTGATTTGTGGAAGTATTCCACCTTGCACCCTGCGCAGAATAAAGCAATGTCTCCTCTCTAAACATACTTCGTGTGTTTCGGGAGTTATTTTAAATTATAGGTAACATCTTCAGGTGGAATATCCTGACAACTTCCTTCACCTCCTTTCATCCAGCCCATATAAAGCAATGGGCACCAAGCTGATGACTATACACAGGAGCAGGAATTAAGGTATACAGTTTAATGAAAGCACTAGCTCATTGCTCAGTAGTAGCCAAAAAAAGTAAAATAGTCACCGAGGCCAAGGGCTCCGGAGCTCCAGTTGGCGGCCGGTCACGAGCGGTGTTCCCCAGGGCTCTGTTTTAGGGCCAGTCTTGTTCAATATCTTTATCAATGATCTGGATGAGGGGATCGAGTGCACCCTCAGTAAGTTTGCAGACGACACCAAATTGGGTGGGAGTGTCGATCTGCTCGAGGGTAGGATGGCCCTGCAGAGGGACCTGGACAGACTGGATCGATGGGCCGTGGCCAACTGTATGAGGTTCAACAAGGCCAAGTGCCGGGTCCTGCACTTCGGTCACAACAACCCCATGCAACGCTACAGGCTTGGGGAGGAGTGGCTGGAAAGCTGCCTGGCGGAAAAGGACCTGGGGGTGTTGGTCAACAGCGGCTGAACATGAGCCAGCAGTGTGCCCAGGTGGCCAAGAAGGCCAACAGCATCCTGGCTTGTATCAGGAATGCTGTGGCCAGCAGGAGCAGGGAGGTGATTGTCCCCCTGTACTCGGCGCTGGTGAGGCCGCACCTGGAATACTGTGTTCAGTTTTGGGCCCCTCACTACAAGAAAGACATTGAGGTGCTGGAGCGTGTTCAGAGGCGGGCAACGAAGCTGGTGAAGGGTCTGGAGAACAAGTCTTATGAGGAGCGGCTGAGGGAACTGGGGTTGTTTAGCCTGGAAAAGAGGAGGCTGAGGGGAGACCTTATCGCTCTCTACAACTACCTGAAAGGAGGTTGTAGTGAGGTGGGTGTTGGTCTCTTCTCCCAAGTAGCTAGCGATAGGACAAGAGGAAATGGGCTTAAGCTGCGCCAGGGGAGGTTTAGACTGGAAATTAGGAAAAATTTCTTTACGGAAAGGGTGGTCAGGCATTGGAACAGGCTGCCCAGAGAGGTGGTGGAGTCACCATCCCTGGAGGCGTTTAAAAAACGGGTAGATGTGGCACTTCGGGATATGGTTTAGTCTGGTCTACCCTTGATTAGTCTAGAGTGGGCTTGGTAGTGTAGGTTAATGGTTGGACTGGATGATCTTAAAGGTCTTTTCCAACCTAGATGATTCTATGATTCTATGATTCTATGAAATGTTAGGAATAATTGGGAAAGAGAATGGTGAATATCATTATGGATTTAAATTCATAATTAGTTGACATATTGAATACTGCAGGAAAATCTGGCTCCTTCATCTCAAAAAAAGATATGTTAGACCTGGAAAAGGTTTAGAGAAGGTAAACAAGGATAACCAAAGGTATGGAACACCTTCTGTACAAGCAACAACTAAAGTTATCTAGAATGCTTCAGTTTGCAAAGGGGAATAAGAGGCAGGTATATGAGAGGGCTACACAATCATATGAAGAAGCTGGGCATTGCTGACTAGAAAGCAGCTTTGCAGAAAGGATCTGGTGGTCTGCTTGATTTCCTGTGGACGTTGATTTCCTGGATGGACCGTTCCTGTGCTTGGAGGAGGTCATCCTTGAAGATCTTCCACCTTCCCTGGCAGCCACTCACAGGTCCTACCTAACAGTTCCTCTGACAGGCCAAAGACTGCCCTCCTGAAGTCCAGCGTCTTTATTCTGCTACTTGCTGTAGTGATCCTGACTGGAAGACCACTGGACATCAAGGGGTTAGTGATCCAGATAACAATTAACCTGAGTAGGCCCAGACCTGTGCTATGCTGCACATATCTCTTGGCCACAGGATAAACTTAGCCACTTGTACCAGAGGAGCCTGCGGGCAGCTCCCACTTAGTACCGCTGATTACACTAACTGTGTGGCCTTGTCTTTAGCTATAAGTACAGCAAGAAGTTCTCATGCAAACATCTGTTCTGCACCAGGGCGGGGGGGGGGGGGGGGGGGGGGGGAAGAGAGAGAGAAAAGAAGAGGGCATGGGGAGAGGGAGAGACAGAGACAGTGCAGGGTTCTTTCTGGAGCTCAGTAAGAAAGGCCTGGCAACAAATGGCTTAATAAGATAGAATGAAAAGAGGAATATAGATGGTGAGTAAATCTTATGTACCTTCAGATGCTGGAAACCCCGCTTTTGTGCAGTATCAGATGGACCCCAGATAGATTTTCCCCTGGCACGCTGTGCAGAGCCTGTCCATGGAGAGGTTCTCCCTCCCTCCTATGCCATGGTGCCTTTTATTTTGTGTAACAGAATCATATATCTTCTCCTGATAGGTTGGTACATTATCTCTGTCATAACACCCATCAGCACACAGCACAGCCCAGCATGGGGCATTCTAGCAGATTCCCTTAGAGCGGCTACTCATGCTAACACACAGGCTGCTCAAGCCTTAAGTACAAGGCCCAATAGAGCAGACATGGCCTGTTCAAAATCTCTTACTCCTTGAATACAATGTCTTCCACAAGGCTCCCAATACAACATCCTTGCTGTTTGACAGTAGAAATAATGAATAGAGTTGTTACCTTGTAAGAAAAATCCTATAATAGCTCAAATGACCAAAATGGGGGAACCTTTCTATCGATGGGGTTTGCATGTCATGCTGTGCGCTGATTGGAGGCCTATTTGATACTGCAGAACACACAGGGTTCCCAGCATCTGAAGGGATGTAAGATTATCTATACTATCCACTCCTTCTTTATAGTGTTAACTCTAATAAAAAGTATTTTAAATTCTATTTGCAGAGTCTGAGAGCCTTTCTTACTGGGATCATAACGGACCAGCAAAACATTTGGCTCAATCGGCAGGTCCCAGTGAGAAATGCCTTTCCTCATGAACCTTTCTCCAGAAGAGACAGACTGGGTGCCTGGCTAGCCCCGCATGCAGTCCTGGGGGGCATTTGTAAGACATTTGGCCTAGATGGCTTTCCCAGTAAATTGGGAAAATGAGGAGGAATTGTCTGAGTGTCCCACCCCAGCTGAAGTATTAACTTGTCTCAAGAAACATGGGGTAGGGAAAGGAAAAGGCAAGGAAAATTTTTGCTTTCTTTGTTATTAACGTGCTTGAAATGGACACAGGGATGTGTAGAGCTGAAGCAAGCAGCCCCACATGAGCTGCAGGTGCAGCAGCACACAGGAGCCCTCAGGCAGCAAACCGGAGGTGGAAGTACTGTCTCAATAAGTTTTTCTACCCTTGCAGCCAGGAAGTTACCCACCTCTTACAGCTCAGGGGTGGGCTGCGAGGGTTCCCCAATATATCATAGGTCATTATCTGTTAGCAGGCAAGACTTTTAACACTGCTGGGGGAAAATATCCCTTTGGGATTCCATCAGCTTGGGTCCGGGCACATGCAGTGGGGAGGTTTGCATCCCCCCCATTGTGCTGGGACCTACCTCCAAGCCTGTAGCTTTGGAGCAGTACTGACTGCCTGCAGGCATGCTGGCACCTCTCAAACTATTAAACAGTTGGTAGAAGCAGGGGTTCTCTGTCAGACACATTGACCTTTTAATAGCCCTATTTGGCTTGTAAATGAACCAGCTAGGTCCTAGCTTGGGATGGTAGGTTACCAGCTTTTGAGCATAGCCGCCTGTGAGAGACTGAAAGAGTTAATGTCTCAAACATTGTGGTGAGGCAAGTTAAGGTCTGCATAGTGATAAATTAGGGTCTGCATAGCACCACTGAACCACCGGTGAGAAGCCAATTGGCACAGAGCTGGGAGGCATGTGGAAGGACGAGCAGTTCCGCCTTCTGATGGCCGAAGGTCGTGCAGAGTTCATTTGAGGAAGGGGCTCATGACCACCAGAAAGACCCCTCGCGACCACCCCTGCCCAGTGGTGCCTGCGCAGAAGATGAAGAACATTCTGGAACAAGCCTCAAGGGGGTGAGACTAGAGGCGGGGACTGGCCTATCAAAGGCACAACTCCGAGGAGCCACGTGTGCAGCCCCACCACTGCAGGACTCCACATGGCTGCTGCTCCAGACCTGCCTCCCCCCCCACTACCAGTGCTGAGGCCCTGCGCTCCAAGAGCAACGCGCCCGCTGCCAGAGGACTACCACGTTTACCATCGACATCACGGGATCCAAGGGTGGTGATATCTCTCTCTCTCCTCTTTCTTCCTTTTCTTTTCCTCTTATAAGTATTTGAATTAGAACCCACGTTGCTTATCGTTGCGCTTTCCTGGTTTGAGTTGCCTACCATTATGCTTTCCAAGTTCAGGTTGGTGTTTACCATCAATAAAGTGTTTAATTGGTCGTTTGGTGTTGTTTCACCTTAATTTAGCCCAAGGGAATCACAGAACCTCCACGATCCTCTCTGGGAAGCCCAGTTTGGGTTGTGACACCACCTCCCAGGGCTGTGGTTGCTCCTGATAGTGTCACCCTGCCAGAGCAGCCAGAGGCCAGTGTGAGTGCCCTGCTTGCTGTTACCGACTTGGTAAATGCCTCCTTCAGCATCCCTAAAGCTGGGGAGTCACAGGGCCAGTCTGCCTTTTCCTGGGAAGGCCAGCAGTGTGTGTTTCTGTGCTGCCTCAGGGATACCAGCACAGCCCCATGCCTTGTCAGGGGATTGTGGCTCAGGACTTGGAGGAATGCAGCCTGTCCCCAAAAATGGGAGCTGTCCCGTTATGTTGGTGACACCCTGCTGACTGCACCTACTGAGCAGGATGTCTGGGAGGCATTGAAAGGGCTAAACCCCTGACAATCCCTGACTCAGACAGTTTTAGTTATTTGCTGAGCAGAGTCGATAAACAGGACAGATATTTCGAAGGTGACTCCTTGTCTGGCACAATTAAAACAGACCTTGAGCAAGCTCCTTAGGCTTCCTGTGTAAAGCACTGATAACATGGACTCAGGACACCTGCGCCAAGATGAGCACTCAAGGAACTGGTTTTGTAACATTCCAAGGCCAAAGGACTGATGAGCTAACTCAGTGACCATATATGGACAAAGGAGGCCCAAAGTTCAACTAGCGGACAAGTGAGGAAGACTATCGGAGACCACCGGAGGACCCCCGATGACCACCAAAGAGGACAACTATGCATGCGGATTGGACATTTGCATATGTTAATGAGTTCCAGGAAATCTCATGTTTATGGAGATGAATTCTCGGAAATCCTATGACTATGTATGACTTTATAGTATATAATCTTTGGAAGTTTGCCAAATTGTTGGAGCACTCATGGTGGAACGATCCCCAGTGCTGCAATAAAGGATGCCTGCTTCATAGTAATTTTGTTGCTATTGAGTTTTATTTCGGGAACTTTCTGAATACTCCGTTTCCTCCTACGGAGAGGTTCGGACTTTGAAGAATAGTATCTGCGAATTTTTGTATCAGGTCCACAGGTCCTCCCAGGAGCCTGCTCCAGCACGGGCTTCCCACGGGGTCACAGCCTCCTTCAGGCACATCCACCTGCTCCAGCGTGGCCTCCTCTCCCCACGGGGCCACAGGCCCTGCCAGGAGCCTGCTCCAGCGTGGGCTTCCCATGGGTCACAGCCTCCTTCGGGCCCATCCCCTGCTCCAGCGTGGGCTCCTCCCCGGGTGCAGGTGGATCTCTGCTCCCCCATGGGCCTCCATGGTGTTGCGTGAAGAGAGGCTTTGGAAGGTACCCAATTTATCGTTATAAGTCCGGTCGTGTTCAGCACACTGAACTATCACGATTACGGATTCACAAATAACGTAGGCACCTTTCGTCTAGTCGTGCTGCATGAACTATCACGGCCACACTTAAAGTGTGTGGTCGCGTTCAATGACCACTATCACGCTAGACCAATAAATCAAAGCAATTTATTAAAGCAACAGACACACAGGTTCTTTGGATTACCGGCGATAAATTCACTGACTGCAAGGCACCTACGAATACCAAAGTTTAGAATAACACAGATGCATCAAAAGACATAAAAGCGGCTCTATAGAGGTTTCTAAGTTTCCCGGGGAGGCACTTGGTATAACCAAGTGTTAGATTCTTACCCAAAGGCGTCCCGATGGGGGGGAAGAGAGGCTCAGCCCGTCGACTGATCCCAGAGGTCAGAGTGGTACACGGTGATGTCTTCCCTAACATCCCCTCTCTCCTAGGCCAATTTTATAGTATTTTTACACATTCGGTGGAGCTTGAGGGACTCTAGTCATACATACTTTGTTATGATTGGTGTAAAACTTTCTCGCTTTGTTTTAAAGGTACAGGCTCAGAAAAATTCAGAGCGCAGGCTCAGTGAGGGGGGGTCTTACCTTGGAGGCGGGTGGGTTTTGAGATGGGAGTGTGTTCTAGTATAATAATGATATTATAATGAGTAAAAGTTACTAAAGGACAGCATTTTTGTCAACATCATGATAGTTTGCTGACGCAGGGTATCACTTATGCAGCTTATCAGGACCATGGTGCCCCTCTGAGTTCCCTTATCACAGGGCTTGGCCGTGATGTCTCCACACCACTCCACCCCCTGGGCAGCTCCTCTCAGAATCAGCACACCAGGCTCCCCTGGGTTGCGACATCCAAGGTTACAGACTTAGGAACTTCTGTGGGATAGATTCCTTGCATCCAGCTGCATTCCATCCAGAGAGCTTCTTCAATGCTGTACCTTTCTTGTAATCGTAAATCTATGTCTGGTGTCTAAGTCACCTCCAGCAATCACTCCACACATGGGTGCAGGGGTACAGCTGCCTCACCATGGGCTGCACCAGGGGCTGCAGGGGAATCTCTGCTCCGGTGCCTGGAGCACCTCCTCCCCTCCTTCTGCACTGACCTTGGGGGCTGCAGAGTTGTTCCTCTCACATATTTTCACTCCTCTTTCTGGCTGCAGTTTTGTAGTTGTGGGTTTTTTTCTCCCTTCTTAAATATGTTATCACAGAGGTGCTATAACCATCACTGATAGGCTTGGCCTTGGCCAGCAGTGGATCTGTCTTGGAGCTGGCTGGCATTGGCTGTATCAGACATAGGGGAAGCTTCTAGCAGCTTCCTACAGTAGCCACCCCTGTAGACCCCCCCAGTACCAAAACCTTGCCACGCAAACCCGATACATGTTTGTCCTGGTTTCGGCTGGGATAGAGTTAATTTTCTTCCCAGTAGCAGGCACAGTGCTGTGGTTTGGATTTAGGATGAGAAGAATGCTGATAACACACTGATGGTTTAGTTGTTGCTCAGCACTGCTTATGCCAGTCAAGGACTTTTCAGCTTCCCATGCTCTGCCAGGGGCACAAGAAGCTGGGAGGGGGCACAGCCAGAACAGTTGATCCAAACTGACCAAAGGGCTATTCCATACCATACGGCGTCATGGGCAGTATAGAAACTGGGGGGGGTTGGCTGGGGAGCAGCGATCGCTGCTCGGGAACTGTCTGGGCATCGGTCGGCGGGTGGTGAGCAATTGCATTGTGCATCACTTGCTTTGTATATTATTATTACTATTATTATTATACTGTTATTATTATTTTACTTTATTTTATTTCAATTATTAAACTGTTCTTACCTCAACCCAGGAGTGTTTCTCACTCTTACTCCTCCAATTCTCTCCCCCATCCCATCGGGGCAGGGGGAGTGAGTGAGCGGCTGCGTGGTGCTTAGTTGCTGGCTGGGGCTAAACCACGACAATGTTGAAGAAGAAATGGAGAAATGGGCTGACAGGAACCTTATGAAGTTCAACTAAGGTAAGTGTAAAGTCCTGCGCCTGGGGAGAAATAACCCCAGGCACCCGTACATGCTGGGGGCCGCTCAGCTGGAAGGCAGCTTGGCAGAAAAGGCCCTGGGGCTTGTGAGAGACTGAAAGAGTTAATGTATGTTGATGTGCATGGCGTCACCAAAACACAAGTGAGAAGTCAGTTGGCACAGAGCACGGGGAGGTGTGTCAGAGGATGCACAGTTCCATATTTCTGATGTGCCTCACAACTCAGCATATATGGCCGGAGGTCATACAGAGTTCATTTGAGGAAGGGGCTGACAACCACCCAAAGTACCCCTCGCGACCACTCCCCACAATGACACCTGCACAGAAAATTGGGAACTTTCCGAAACAAGAACCATATAAGTTGTTGTGGGGATGGACTTGACACAATTGAGAAGCTGAGACTGGCTTATAAAAGACATGACTCTGAGAAAGCCAGGCGTGCACCCACCACCGGAGGATCACCTTATCTATCATCGTCATCACGGGATCCAAGGGTGGTGATAACTCTCTCCCCCCCCCCCCCCTTTTCCTCTTTTTCCTTTCTTCTTATAAGTATTTTAATTAGAACCCACGTTGCCTACCACTATGCTTTCCAAGTTCAGGTTGCCTACCGTTACGCTTGCCAAGTTCAGGTTGTTTCTACCATCAATAAAGTGTTTAATCAATCGTTTGGTGTCATTTCACCTTAATTTAGCCCAAGGGAATCACAGAACCGCCACAATCCTCCCTGGGCAGTCCAGTTTGGATCCTGACAGGGCTCCTGGTGGACACCATGTTGAACATGAGCGAGCAATGTGCCCTTGCTGCAAAGAAGGCTAATGGTATCCTGGGCTGCATTAGGAGGTGTATTGCCAGCAGGTCAAGGGAGGTGATCCTTCCCATTTATTCAGTGCTGATGAGGCCACACCTGGAGGGCTGTGGACAGTTCCTGGGCTCCCCAGTACAAGAGAGACACGGACATACTGGAGGGAGTCCAACGAAGGGCCACAAAGATGATGAAGGAACTGGAGCATCTCTCCTATAAGGAAAGGCTGAGACAGCTGGGACTGTTTAGCCTGGAGAAGAGAAGGCTCAGTGAGGATCTTATTAATGTATATAAATATCTGAAGGGAGAGTGTAAAGAAGACAGAGCCAGGCTCTCTTCAGTGGTGTCCAGTGACAGGACAAGAGGCAATGGGCACAAACTGAAATACAGGAGGTTCTGTCTGAACATCAGGAAACACTTTTTATACTGTAAGGGTGACTGAGCACTGGCACAGGTTGCCCAGACAGGTTGGGGAGTCTCCCTCCTTGGAGATATTCAAAAGCTGTCTCGTCATGGTCCTGGGCAACCTGCTCTAGGTGGCCCTGCTTGAGCAGAGGGGTTGGACTAGATGACCTCCAGAGGTCCCTTCCAACCTCAACCATTCTGTGATTCTATGATACCAATACCATTATGGCTGCAGTCAAGCCAGAACAATTGAGAGCCTCAATGCTTACTGTCCAACTTTGACCAAGATACAAAGAATCTCAAGAGAAAGAGTAAGGCAAGACCTGTCCATCTGATCAATGAACCATCTAACAAAAGCACTAGGACACTATCCAAGCAAACACTGGTCTCCCACAAAAGCAATCACTTTTAGTTGCTGATAAAAACAAGACAATAGATGGAGATGTGGTTTGACCCATGACAGAGATTCTTATGTCCCCAACTTCAACAGATGAGGTAGTGCAAGCTAAAAAATATTTTTTTTTTCTTGTTCTAGAAAGGTGAAACAAATCAGGATAACTGCCACAAATAAACCAAGTGTTTGGAAGACAAATTTTTGATGGTGTGTTTCTCAGTATATCAATATATAGACATTCTAGACATCAATCACTTAATGACAGAGACATGACTTCCTGCAGTTTTTCCTCTGTCTTGTACTGGTGAGCTTAACATGGAAACGCCACCTGACAAAGGGGATGGATTCTTAACAAGGATTCCTGGCTGGAACATGGCATTTCCTGCCAAATTTTACATCTATAGAAGATGAGCACCAGAAGGCATTGGAAGGCTTGATAATACCTTGTCATGGTTTAGCCCGTCGGCAACCAAGCACCACACAGATGTTTACTCACCCTCCCCCCATGGTGGGATGGGGGAGAGAATCAGAAAGGCAAAAGAAGGAAAACTCGTGGGTTGAGATAAGAACAGTTTAATAATTGAAATAAAATAATAATAATAGTAATAAAAATTATAATGAAACAGAGAACAACAAGAGAGAGAGAAACAAAACCCAGGAAAAACCAAGTGATGCAACCACTCACCACCCGCCGACCGATGCCCAGACAGTTCCCGAGCAGCGATCGCTGCTCCCGGCCAACCCCCCCCCCCAGTTTCTATACAGGGCATGACGTCATATGGTATGGAATAGCCCTTGGGGCAGTTTGGGTCAGCTGTCCTGGCTGTGCCCCCTCCCAGCTTCTTGTGCCCCTGGCAGAGCATGGGAAGCTGAAAAGTCCTTGACTGGCATAAGCAGTACTGAGCAACAACTAAACCATCAGTGTGTTATCAGCATTCTTCTCATCCTAAATCCAAACCACAGCACTGTGCCTGCTACTAGGAAGAAAATTAACTCTATCCCAGCCAAAACCAGGACATGGCTTCACTGTTAAGGAACAGTCTTCGCTGGGTAAAAAACTGGTTGGGTGGCCGAGCCCAGAGAGTTGTGGTGAATGGAGTTAAGTCCAGTTGGCAACTGGTCACGAGCGGTGTTCCCCAGGGCTCTGTTTTGGGGCCAGCCTTGTTTAATATCTTTATCAAAGATCTGGATGAGGGGATTGAGTGCACCCTCAGTAAGTTTGCAGATGACACCAAGCTGGGTGGGAGTGTCAATCTGCTGGAGGGTAGGATGGCCCTGCAGAGGGACCTGGACAGGCTGGACCGATGGGCCGAGGCCAACTGTATGAGGTTCAACAAGGCCAAGTGCCGGGTCCTGCACTTGGGTCACAACAACCCCATGCAACGCTCCAGGCTTGGGGAAGAGTGGCTGGAAAGCTGCCTGGCCGAAAAGGACCTGGGGGTGTTGGTCGACAGCCGGCTGAACATGAGCCAGCAGTGTGCCCAGGTGGCCAAGAAGGCCAACAGCATCCTGGCTTGTATCAGGAATAGTGTGGCCAGCAGGAGCAGGGCAGTGATTGTCCCCCTGTGTTCAGCACTGCTGAGGCCGCACCTGGAATATTGTGTCCAGTTTTGGGCCCCTCAGTACAAGAAGGACATTGAGGTGCTGGAGCGTGTCCAGAGAAGGGCAAGGAAGCTGGTGAAGGGTCTGGAGCACAGGGCTGGTGGGGAGCGGCTGAGGGAACTGGGATTGTTTAGTGTGGAGAAGAGGAGGCTGAGGGGAGACCTTATCGCTCTCTACAACTGCCTGAAAGGAGGGTGTAGTGAGGTGGGTGTTGGTCTCTTCTCCCAAGTAGTTAGCGATAGGACAAGAGGAAATGGGCTGAAGCTGCGCCAGGGGAGGTTTAGGTTGGAAATTAGGAGAAATTCCTTTACGGAAAGGGTAGTCAAGCATTGGAACAGGCTTCCCAGAGAGGTGGTAGAGTCCCCATCCCTGGAAGCGTTCAAAAAACGGGTAGATGTGGCACTTTGGGACATGGTTTAGTGTAGTCTACCCTTGATTGGCTTAGAGTAGACTTGGTAGTGTAGGTTAATGGTTGGACTGGATGATCTTAAAGGTCTTTTCCAACCTAAACGATTTTATGATTCTATGAAAGCTGTCACTCTAGATGCAAAAAAAGAATCATAAGATTCATGGATAGGCTCAAATAGCTGCTTCAGAAGGAACGTATGCAGAATCTTTTTTTTAAGATGTGTTTAAATAGTACCTAGTCACCACTGTCAGAGTTGTGAACTGGGACATCCCTGAACACAAAAGAAAATGCCCATATCGGTGACTGACAAATGCCATCAGGCCTCCACATCAGGGAATTAACACCTAGGCAGGGACCACTGAGGAAAGAAGCAGTTCAAATGGCATGAAAATTACATGGTCAGCAAAGTGCTGCCTATAAAGCATTCCCTCTTGATGACACAATTGAAATGAAATAAAACAAGCTCAGGTAGAGAAATTGCAAAGGTAAAGTAATTCACCAGGCTTGAGTGACAGGCAGTATGTAAACAAGGACTATACATCTCAAAGGTGGAATAAAACAATTATTTTGTTTCAGTGTGTACTGGATTTGGCTGGGATAGAGTTAATTTTCTTCCCAGTAGCTAGTATGGGGCCACATTTTGGATTTGTGCTGGAAACAGTGTTGGTAACACAGGGATGTTTTAGCTATTGCTGAGCAGGGCTTACACAGTCAAGGCCTTTTCTGCTCCTCACCCCACCCCACCAGCGAGCAGGCTGGGGGGCACAAGGAGTTGGGAGGGGACACAGCCGGGACAGCTGACCCCAACTGACCAAAGGGATGTCCCACACCGTATGACGTCATGCTCAGCATATAGAGCTGGGGGAAGAAGGAGGAAGGGGGGACATTCAGAGTGATGGCGTTTGTCTTCCCAAGTCACCATTATGCATGATGGAGCCCTGCTTTCCTGGAGGTGGCTGAACACCTGGGAAGCAGTGAATGAATTCCTTGCTTTGCTTTGCTTGTGTGTGCAGCTTTTGCTTTCCCTATTAAACTGTTTTTATCCCAAACCACGACTTGTCTCACTTACCCTTCTGATTCTCTCCCTTATCCCACTGGAAGAGAAGTGAGCAAGCGGCTGTGTGGTGCTTAGTTGCCCACTGGGGTTAAACCATGACAGTGGTTTAACATAAGCAAACTTATGGCGCTTAGTTCCTCATTCCATAAGATCTTAAAACAATAGAATCACACAGAGTTTCTCATTGATAATTCACTAAAAAATAAGAGTTGTCTGAACACATATTCAGACTAAAATTTATACAATTATTTTGCAAACAGTAAAGGTAATTTTTATAATTTTTTTTTATGACTAACACCCTCAGACAGTAACTGTAGCTCTTCCCTTATCTCCGAGACCCCTTCCATTGCAGTATGACTAACCCACAAAGCCCCCACCTACACTGTCTCTATATACATCCCACCAATACTTTCAAGTTGACATTTCTCCTAATCCTTCTCTTGGTATTCTTTGCATGTTTGGCCTACCACTAGGGCAAGAGATCACACATGCTGCTGCTAGCTTGGAGCTACATTTATGCTGACTATTTAACTAATAGAAATGTCTCAACTAGTAGAGCAATCAATGCCTCTCAGCTGCTAAGTAAGCCAAGCAGAATAGATGAAGGCTGAACCCTCCTTTCCTTTTTTTTAATGGAGACAGTAATAGGGTCTTTCTCCTCTACTCAGATGGTGACTTACACAAAACCCATACGATCCCTGAAATCTCTGCCACTGTCAAATTTGGCTAAAATATGATCTCCTTAAATTAATTTTAACAGATGGCAATTGACACTTATCTGTTAATGTCCATCTGTTGGCTAAATTGCATATATTTATCATTTATTAAATTCACAATTATACTTCTCTGGTTCTCTTTTACAAGTCAATAGTGAGGGGGAAAATCCTTGGGTTTATTGACAAAACAGAAGACTCCTACCACTTTAAAGAAGTAACTCTTAACACCTGGTAGTAGCAATTAGAGACAGGGCCATTTGACCACTGTTACACAAATTTAATTAAATGTAAATTAATTTAATTAAAATTTAATTAATTAAATTTTAATTAAAAGTTGTTCTTTAATGCTAGAACACCAATTATAAAAGCTCTATCCCTACTAGGCATTCTTAACAGTCTTCTTTCTGAATGATAATTTGGACTAAACTGCAGTGGAGGGGCTACAGGGGTTGGTGATGGGTGTTTCCTCTCAAAAGAAGCATATTGTCTCCAGAATATTCCCATTCCCTTTTTCTGTTGAGAAATAAGTGCCTAAAATCTAATTACTCTAGCTGGTGAGGGCATGAAAAAGAGAACAGTATAACTTTTAAACTTGAATGACAGGTTTTTTGTTATTTCTTTATTTCGCTGAAAAAATTACAGTAGTGAACAACAATCATAGATGTCCAGAGGAGGAATAGGCATTCATTTTAATGTTGGTAGAAATCCCAGCTGACTTTGCATCTGCTTTGCTGGAACAAACTTTAGAAACACTGCTACCAGCCTCAATATTTATCAGTCCAATAAATGCAAGCGGAACAAGTGTGACTGGAGTGAAGAAGTCAATGATTTATTTTTTAGTATCTTAGGTGAAATATTTTTTATGAACCATGAATTCTTTTAACATGCATTAAATGTTAAAACTTCTCAAAAGAAGAAATGTGAGTTTAAAAGCAATCATCTTGGTAGACTGGGCAGGGAATTAAAAGGAAGTGAAATGTGCTCTAATCAAATTTGAGGAAAAACTTCAGAGGTGGTGTAAAGCTACAGTGTTTTAGTTAGCTGGGATTTTGGTGGCAACTTTAATTCTGATTTATCCTTTAGTGCAAGTCTTCCTTTTTAGAAGATTTCATTTGTCCAGTCTAAGTCTATTCTACTGTGGATACTTAGAATGAAAAGTAATTGAAATGATAAAACTAAGCATGCTTGCATTTTCTGTGGTACTTCAGTTTTGTAAAATAGCTTTTTCTTAAACTCTCTTCCAAATTTTTAGTCTAGATAGTCTTCTGGAAAACATGATAAACAGGAGACATAAATTCAGATGTCATTCTCTTGAGTTTGTGCCATGTTCAGAAGTGCAGAAAAAGCAAATAAATGAATTCACTCAACAGAATACTAATTAGTGTGCAGCATAGCAGGACAAAGGATTTGAGTGTACAGTATACAGGAATACAAGGAGTATTCTTTAATGTAATGTAACAGTATTGATATTTCAGCATTACAGTTAAACTAAACTTCCTGTTCAGTTCTGAAAGAAAAATAACATAAAAGGAAAAGGGAGATTCTGAAGAATAGGGAATGTAAAGTGTTGTAAAAACTATTATTGTATTAATGTAAGTTCTCTTCTCAGGTCCAAACTACAGGTGTCATGTAATTCCACACCATTGTGGAGGGCCTTGTCCTGTGACCTTTAGATCTTTAAGAGTGAATCTTGGCACACAGTGTAAGTATTCTTGATCTTATGGGTGGTAGACAAAAATACTACTGAGAGGCAGAGTACAGCTCCTGTCCCACTGTACCCTTACTGCTTTACCCTACTTTGCTAATCTCTGCTGCTTCCACAGAATTTTTGCTCTCTTAAGATCATATGACAGATTAAGCTGCACATATATAAAATATTGTATTTTGGGATTATCTAGACCATTTAACCAATTGGCATACTGTCATACTTAATGAAAATATAAATGGGTTATCAAATACAACAGCTTCTTAAATAATCAGATTTGATTATGACTAGAAAAATTCAATTCTCTAACTCAGCTTAAGATAGCACAGCAAAATGTTTCTTGGCAGTAAATGGTACATTTGAAGTTAATATTGGCACTAAATAGGAAAGAATATCACCAAAGATCCATGTTTAATTGTCATATGGAAATCTTATAGAAGGTACATTTTGGCTACTTATACAATTACAATAATGACTATATATAAGCAGTATTGGATCCTTGACAACTGCAGCTGATGAATTTGCTGCATCTTTAAACAGCCAGCTGTATGGAAACCAAGCAACTGCAGAGTGCATTAGTAGAGCCTGCTTTAAATTTGGTGCAAACAACTCAAAAAAGATTAGCTGCTGAGCTTGAAGAGAATGATTTTCGTCCTTCCAAGAAAATTCTATCTACATGGAAAGCACTTATAAGGTGAGAAAATAATTTGGGAAATTAAATATGTTGTATATCTCCACTATGCGTAACTGAGTATTTTGACTATGCTTAGTGTTTAGCTGTACCACTTGCTTAAAAATGTACTGCCTGCTTTGAAAATTGATGGATTGGTTTTTATTTTGAATCCTACAACAGTTTTGGGGCTGTTGATTTAGTATTAATTTGGGGGGAATCTGTAGGCTCCCACTATTTTATTAGGTTTCCTATTTGACCAGCTGGTAATATGTCCTGTTGATTGGCTCATTCACCATAGGCTTTCTGACAATGACAGTGCAGGAGGGGAAACTCTCTCTCTATATAGGATGACTGGTAGACTGTCAGACTGTCTAGATTCACTGAATGATGTTATGATTCCTAATGATATCTGTCATAGGAAGAAGTTGTTAAATGTGTTCCTACCTTTGTAAATTCCAATTTACAAGAAAGGCATGAGGGTAGACCCAGGGAACTACAGACCTGATAGTCTAACCTCATGTCGTGGTTTAGCCCCAGCCAGCAACTAAGCACCACGCAGCTGCTCGCTCAGTCCCCCTACCCCGATGGGATGGGGGAGAGAATTGGAGGAGTAAGAGTGAGAAACACTCCTGGGGTGAGATAAGAACAGTTTAATAATTGAAATAAAGGAAAATACTAATGATAATAGTAACAGTATAATAATAATAATAATAATAATGATACACGAAGCAAGTGATGCACAATGCAATTGCTCACCACCCGCCGACCGATACCCAGACAGTTCCCGAGCAGCGATCCCTGCTCCCTGGCCACCCCCCCCCAGTTTATATACTGAGCATGACGTCATATGGTATGGAATAGCCCTTTGGTCAGTTTGGATCAACTATTCTGGCTGTGCCCCCTCCCAGTTTCTTGTGCGCCTGGCAGAGCATGGGAAGCTGAAAAAGTCCTTGACTAGCATAAGCAGTACTCAGCAACAACTAAAAACATCAGCATGTTATCAACATTCTTCTCCTACTAAATCCAAACCACAGCACTATGCCTGCTGCTAGGAAGAAAATTAACTCTATCCCAGCCAAAACCAGGACACCTCAGTACCTGGAAACATTATGGAGAGGATCATACTGGGTGCTATTGAAAGGCATTTAAAGAACAATGCAATCATCAGGCACAGTTCACAAAGGGAAAGTCCTGTCTAACTAATTTGATCTCCTTCTCTGGTAAGGTCACCCGCCTAGTGGATGAAGAGAAGGTGGTGGATGTACTTTTTCTGGATTTTCGTAAGGCTTTTGATGCTGTTCCTCACAGCATCCTTCTGGACAAGTTGTCCAGCTGTGGGAAGAGCAGGTTCACGTGGCTCTGAGTGAAGAAGTGGCTGAAGGGCAGGGCTCAGAGGGTTGTAGTGAACGGGGCTGCATCTGGCTGGTGACCGGTCACCAGCGATGTTCCTCAGGGCTCAGTTCTAGGGCCAGTCCTGTTCAATATTTTTATCAGTGATCTGGATGCAGGAGTTGAATGCACCATTAGCAAGTTTGCTGATGATACCAAACTGGGAGGTGCTGTTGACTTTCTCCAGGGACAGGAGGCCTTGCGGAGGGATCTGGATAGATTGGAGCATTGGGCAATGATTAATGGGATGAAATTTAACAAGAACAAATGCTGGATTCTGCACCTGGGACAGAGTAACGCTGGTCACAGGTATGGATTGGGAGAGCAGTGGCTGGAGAGCAGCCCTGCAGAAAGGGGTCTGGGGGTGCTGGGTGACAGCAGGCTCAACAGGAGTCAGCAGTGTGCCCTGGCAGCCAAGAGGGCAAACTGCATCCTGGGGTGCATCAAACACAGCATAACCAGCCGGTTAAAAGAGGTGATGATCCTGCTGTTTAAGAATCTTGAAAGAACAGTCAACACTTCTTTCTTACAAACTGCTGTATATCTTTTAATGCTGTACCTGATGTATACCACGCTGTAATCCATCTATGTGCTTCATGTACAGGACAGCATTATTCTTGAAGAGTAGTGTCGTGGTTCAGCCCCAGCCAGCAACTCAGCACCATGCAGCCGCTCGCTCACTCCCCCTACTCCGATGGGATGGGGGAGAGAATTGGAGGAGTAAGAGTGAGAAACACTCCTGGGCTGACATAAGAACAGTTTAATAATTGAAATAAAGTAAAATAATAATGATAATAGTAACAATATAATAATAATAATAATATCCAAAGCAAGTGTTGCACAGTGCAATTGCTCACCACCCGCCGACCGATACCCAGACAGTTCCCGAGCAGCGATCGCTGCTCCCCGGCCAACCCCCCCAGTTTATATACTGAGCATGACGTCATATGGTATGGAATAGCCCTTTGGTCAGTTTGGATCAACTATTCTGGCTGTGCCCCCTCCCAGTTTCTTGTGCCCCTGGCAGAGCATGGGAAGCTGAAAAGTCCTTGACTGGCATAAGCAGCACTGAGCAACAACTAAACCATCAGTGTGTTATCAACATTCTTCTCATCCTAAATCCAAACCACAGCACTGTGCCTGCTACTGGGAAGAAAATTAACTCTATCCCAGCCGAAACCAGGACAAGTAGTCAGGATTATTCTTCATTTTGGGGTTTTGTATGCCTCAGTGTCTCCTGCAGTGCAGGTACAGCTCCATCTCAGTCTTCTCACAATCCAAGGACAATGTTGCTGATGGCTCAAAAAGCATGGGAGAAACCATGGTGTGAAACGCAGAATTATCACATTGCAAAGAATTAGTTTAGTTCTAATTCAGTATAAATAATCATTCTTTCTCCCTGTATTGGGTTTGCATGGCAAGGTTTTGGTAGTGGGGGGGGGTCTACGGGGGTGGCTTCTATAAGAAGCTTCCAGAAGCTTCCCCTATGTCTGATACAGCCAATGCCAGCCAGCTCCAAGACGGACCCACCGCTGGCCAAGGCTGAGCCAATCAGCGACGGTGGTAGCACCTCTGTGACTGATAACATATTTAAGAAGGGGGAAAAGTTGCTGCACAGTGGCCACTGGAGCCGGAGAGAGGAGTGAGAATATGTGAGAGAAACAACTCTGCAGACACCAAGGTCAGTGAAAAAGGAGGGGAGGAGGTGCTCCAGGCACCAGAGCAGAGATTCCCCTGCAGCCCATGGTGAAGACCATAGTGAAGCAGATTGTCCCCCTGCAGCCCATGGAGGTTTACGGTGGAGCAGATATCCACCTGCAGCCCGGGGAGGAACCAGGTGGATGTCCGAAGGAGGCTGTGACCCCATGGGAAGACCACACTGGAGCAGGCTCCTGGCAGACCTCTGGACCTGTGGAGAGAGAGGAGCCCACGCTGGAGCAGGTTTGCTGGCAGGGCTTATGACCGCATGGGGGACCCATGCTGGACCAGTCTGCTCCTGAAGGACTGCAGCCTGTGGAAGGGACCCACGCTGGAGGAGTTCATGAAGAACTGCAGCCCTTGGGAAGGACCCACGTTGGAGCAGTTCATGGAGGACTGTCTCTTGTGGGAGGGACCCCACGCTGGAGCAGGGGAAGAGTGTGAGGAGTCCTCCCCTGAGGAGGAAGGAGCAGAAGAGACAATGTGTGATGAACTGACTGCAACCTCCATTCCCCGTCCCCCTGCGCCACTTAAAGGGGAGGAGGTAGAGAAAATGGGGAGTGAAGTTGAGCCCAGGAAGAACGGAGGGGTGGGGGGAAGGTGTTTTGTGATTTGGTTTTTATTTCTCATTATCCTACTCTGATTTAACTGGTAATAAATTAAACTGATTCTCCCCAAGTCGAGTCTGTTTTGCCCGTGATGGTAATTGCTGAGTGATCTCCCTGTCCTTATCTTGACCCACGAGCCTTTCGTTGTTTTCTCTCCCCTGTCCAGTTGAGAACGGGAGTGACAGAGTGGCTTTGATGGGCACTTGGCATCCAGCCAGGGTCAACCCACCGCAACCTCCATGGGCTGCAGGGGGACAGCCTGCCTCACCATCATCTTCATAGAATCATAGAATCACAGAATCATTTAGGTTGGAAAAGACCTTTAAGATCATCCAGTCCAACCATTAACTTAACATTACCAAGTCCACCACTAAACCAATTAAGGGGAGAGTAGCAATTTCATGTTTCCTGGCTTGGTGGCTGGATTATTTATAATGAAAGTAAAAACTAGGAATCATTAAGGTTGGAAAGGACCTCTAAGATCATCAGTCCAACCATCAACCCAACACCCCCATGCCCACTAAACCATGTCCCAAAGTGCCATGTCTGCCCGTTTTTTGAACACTTCCAGGGATGGGGACTCCACCACCTCTCTGGGAAGCCTGTAGCAGTGCCTGACTACCCTTTCTGTGAATTAATTTTTTACTAATATCCAATCTAAAGCTCCCCTGGCACAACTTGAGCCCATTTCCTCTTGTCCTGTCACTTGCTACTTGGGAGAAGAGACCAACACCCATCTCACTACAACCTCCATTCAGGGAGTTGTAGAGAACGATCAGGTCACCCCTCAGCCTCCTCTTCTCCAGGCTAAACAACCCCAGTTCCCTCAGCCGCTCCCCACCAGCCCTGTGCTCCAGACCCTTCACCAGCTTCCTTGCCCTTCTCTGGACACGCTCCAGCACCTCAATGTCCTTCTTGTACTGAGGGGCCCAAAACTGGACACAATATTCCAGGTGCGGCCTCACCAGCACTGAGTACAGGGGCACAATCACCTCCCTGCTCCTGCTGGCCACACTATTCCTGATACAAGCCAGGATGCTGTTGGCCTTCTTGGCCGCCTGGGCACACTGCTGGCTCATGTTCAGCCGGCTGTCGACCAACACCCCCAGGTCCTTTTCGGCCAGGCAGCTTTCCAGCCACTCTTCCCCAAGCCTGGAGCGTTGCATGGGGTTGTTGTGACCCAAGTGCAGGACCCGACACTTGGCCTTGTTGAACCTCATACAGTTGGCCTCGGCCCATCGGTCCAGCCTGTCCAGGTCCCTCTGCAGGGCCATCCTACCCTCCAGCAGATTGACACTCCCACCCAGCTTGGTGTCATCTGCAAACTTACTGAGGGTGCACTCAATCCCCTCATCCAGATCATTGATAAAGATATTAAACAAGGCTGGCCCCAAAACAGAGCCCTGGGGAACACCACTTGTGACAGGTTGCCAACTGGACTTAACTCCATTCACCACAACTCTCTGGGCTTGGCCACCCAACCAGTTTTTTACCCAGCGAAGAGTACACCTGCCTAGGCCTACAGGCTGCAGGGGAATCTCTGCTCCGGTGCCTGGAGCACCTCCTCCCACTCCTTCTTCACTGACCTTGGTGTCTGCAGAGTTGTTCCTCTCACAGTCTCACTCCTCTCCCTCAGCTGCTGTTGTGCAACAGTTTTTCCCCTTCTTAAATATGTTAACACAGAGGCGCTGCCACCGTTGCTGATTGGTTCAGCTTTGGCCAGCGGTGGGTCTGTCTTGGAGCCAGCTGGCACTGGCTCTGTCCACCGTGGGGGCAGCTCCTGGCATCTTCTCACAGAAGCCACCCCTGCCACCCCTGTGCTACCTAAACCTTTCCACGTAAACCCAATATGATTACACAGGACAATAGGCACAAAAGATATTTTACAACTATCTAGCCATTTTGGCATTTCTATAGAATACTCAGGCTTTCATGAAGCTCTTTTTTAACATGGGGGTGGATTCATCAACTGCAAAAACAGACATTGTACATGTATATTCCTGAAAACTTAATTTAGGAATTTCGTTGGTGCATGTCTAAAAAAATCAGAGCTCACTTTGAACCCCATTTTGAACTTTTCGAGTTAGGCCAAAGAAACTGAATTTGCTTCAACAAACATAGTTGTTTCAGCACACAAAAAACAAATGATCTTTTTTGTATTATAAGCCATTGCAAAAAAATCTTCCATCACATCCCAGTGATGTGGCATGAGATCAGATGTTCAAAGGAGTACACTTAATTCTTTAACTGAGACACCCCCAAAAGATTATTAATATTGGAGCTAATCAGGAAATAGAAAACATTTCTTTAAAAAAAGGAATCATGCTGGTGTCAGATGATGTTTTAAAATGAATATGTACTTCAGCATACCTAGAGCAGGACTTTGATTTTCAGCAAGCTTTACAGAAACTCCTTCGAAGGCTTTGACACTTTCACTCCCCTTCCATGGGAAAGAATGACACCAAGAAAGCTGGAACAACACTGGGAGAGACCTGCACACTGCTGGTCAGAGAGAGACCCAGTGTGCTCAACCCCATTTGCAGCCTGGGAGCAACTCTCTGGCTTCCCAACTGAAAGGTTGTCTTTTACAATTTTTCCAAAGCAGAAAACTCACATGAGCTTTCCAGATAGTCTCTATCACTTCATTTTTCCTGGTGGAAATAATTTGATTTCTTCCTGTAGGGCTATAATATTATCTGCAATTTCATTAATGACTTTTTAAAATTCTGCTGATACATTTACTCTTTCTAGTTGAAAAACCCTAACCATTGGATAAAAGCTCTTACAAACTGATGGAACTAAGTGCCACATTCTATCAGAAGGTTGAAATGCATTTTCATATATATCTGTGGTGGGTTAAGCTTGGCTGGCTGCCAGGTGCCCATCAAGCTGCTCTATCATTCCCCCTCCTCAACAGGACAAGGGGGAGAAAATAAGATGAAAAACTTGTGAGTCAACTTAAAAGAAGTTTAATAAAGAAAAGCAAAGGCCACGTGCAAAAGCAAAGGAAAAGAAAAGATTTATTCTCTACTTCCCATCAGCAGGCGATGTCCAGCCACTTCCTGGGAAGTAGGGCCTCAGTATGCACAGCAGGTGCTTTGGGAGACAAATGCCTTAATAATGAATGCCCCCCTCCTCCTTCTTTCTCTTAACTTTTATTGCTGAGCAGACGTCATATGGTATGGAACATCCCTTTGGTTGCTTTGGGACAGCTGTCCTGGCTCTGTCCCCTCCCAACCTCTTGCCCACCTCCAGCCTACTGGCATTTGGGGGTGAGGGGGGGGGAATGTTGTCAAGACAGCCTTGATGCTGTGGGAGCACTGCTCAGCAGCAGCCCAAACACTGGTGCGTTATCAACACCTTTCCAGCTACCAATACACAGCACAGCGCTATGAGGGCTGCTATGGGGAGAGTTAACTCCATCCCAGCCAGGACCAATACAATCTCCACCCCTTATTCCATACCATTTGCATCATGCTTAGGTCCCACATAATTTGATACATTTACATATCTTCTGACCATCCATTGTATCTATTTCTCATCCCCAAAAACCCCTCTTATCAACAGTTACAACTGATACTACATACTTAAACCATCTTTATACCTAACATACAGATGTATATAGATTCTCGGTAGCCACTATACCCTGACCCTTAACAGATAGATAGATATTATTCCCCATTCTATGGGCTTCCGCCACCCCCCCAAAAGTCCATAAGAACAGGCAATGACTTGGGCCCCATGTGACACACCAAGAGAGGAGCATCCAGGATTTATTTCAGATTCTGGGAATAACCAAGCAACCACTCAGAAGGAATGTATGGCAAGTAGAAAAAAGTTTTAAAAAGTTTTAGTTCTTCTCTACTGCAGCTAGATAGATATTGGGTGGGTTTCACCTTGGCTGGATGCCAGGTGCCCACCCTGCCACTCTATCACTCCCCCTCTTCAGCAGGACAGTGGGAGAGAAAATATAATGAAAGGCTCGTCGGTCAAGATAAGGACAGGGAGAGATCACTCAGCAATTACTGTCACGGGCAAAACAGACTCGACTTGGGGAGAATCAGTTTAATTTATTACCAGTTAAATCAGAGTAGGATAATGAGAAATAAAAACCAAATCTTAAAACACCTTCCCCCCCCCACCCCTCCCTTCTTCCTGGGCTCAACTTCACTCCCAATTTTCTCTACCTCCTCCCCTGAAGCGGCACAGGGGGACGGGGGAATGGGGGTTGCGGTCAGTTCATCACACGTCGTCTCTGCCGCTCCTTCCTCCTCAGGGGAGGACTCCTCACACTCCTCCCCTGCTCCAGCGTGGGGTCCCTCCCACAGGAGACAGTCCTCCATGAACTGCTCCAACGTGGGTCCTTCCCATGGGCTGCAGTTCTTCACAGACTGCTCCAGTGTGGGTCCCCCGTGGGGTCACAAGTCCTGCCAGCAAACCTGCTCCAGCGTGGGGTCCTCTCTCTCCACAGGGTCACACGCCCTGCCAAGAGCCTTCTCCAGCGTGGGCTTCCCACAGGATCACAGCCTCCTTTGGGCACATCCACCTGCTCCAGTGTGGGCTCCTTCCTGGGCTGCAGGTGGATACCTTCCTCTGCCTTTGCATTGGTACTGGCACTTTGGCAATCAAGCAGTGAGCTGGCTCATGGAGCAAAATTTAAAATTCCTCTACTGAGAAAAAAAAATCACTAGCTTTCAGATGTCCAGATCCTCAGACTGATTCCCTACATAACGACATAGATGTCAATGGTAGCAAAGAGGGAAGAGGGGCTGAAGACTGCAGTTTCATCTCAGCTGTGATGGGAACCACACACTTGTATACCTCTAAGAGGAGATTTAGTGATCACTGAAATAGTATGTGCATTACTCTCCATAACCTTTCAGCACTTTTCATCGCTTAGTCATCATCATTAAAGATAAATTCTACATAAATGTTAGAAGAGGAAGTTTACTGGACTTAAATACAAGTTTCCTAGAAGATTAATTCAAGGTAACAGGGTGACTGAGGAAATGCTTCCTAGGGTAGTATAAATACTAGACTTGACTTAATCCAATGATTTGAGTTGAGTTAAAGACAGTTTCATAGGACAGAAAAGGAAGGGAAATAATAATAATAATAATAATAATGTATTATTATAAAAGACTATACAGAATAAGTGATGGACAATGCAATTCCTCACGACCTGCTGACCGATGCCCAGCCAGTTCCCGAGCAGCGATCGCTGCCCCCCGCCCAACTCCCCCCCCCAGTTTCTATACTACCCATGATGTCACATGGTATGGAATAGCCCTTGGGGCAGTTTGCATCAAGTGTTCTGGCTGTGCCCCCTCCCAGCTTCTTGTGCACCTGGCAGAGCATGGGAAGCTGAAAAGTCCTTGACTGGCATAAGCAGTACTGAGCAACAACTAAACCATCAGTGTGTTATCAGCATTCTTCTCATCCTAAATCCAAACCACAGCACTGTGCCTGCTACTAGGAAGAAAATTAACTCTATCCCAGCCAAAACCAGGACAGTATCCACCCCTTATTCTATACCATCTACATCATGCACAGGTCCTACCCTTTCCAATGCATTCTAATTAATCACCACCACTTTCCCTATCTTGATATATACACACAGATATCATTCCCTTAGTCTATGGGCCATCCCTCTAAAATGTCCACTGAGTTCATTTAGCCCATGACTTTGGGCTCCATCTGTCATCACAGTCCTTCAGGGCAGGAGAAATGGCGTGTGGTGTTGAATTGCCAGTTCTGGTTCCATCACCGCTGCACTTTGCTCGGTTTCATCAAAGTTCATTCTTCATTAATCTAAGTGATTCTTACTGCACCCAGGTCCTTGAGCAAAAGCAATCCCACGAATGGGTTTGCTTTTGCCCCAGGCAGAAGTAACCCAGACTGTCTTCCCCAGAATATTTTTTATGGGCACTACAGGGACTTTATCTCCTTCTACAGTACGTAAAAGTTTTGATTGGGCAGGGCCAGCTCGATTGGCAGATCCCCTGGTGTTGACTAACCAGGTGGCCTTTGCCAAATGTGTATCCCAATGTTTGAATGTCCCAGCACCCATTGCTCTCAGGGTAGTCTTTAACAGTCCATTGTATCGCTCGATTTTCCCAGAGGCTGGTGCATGGTAAGGGATGTGATACACCCACTCAGTGCCGTGCTCTTTGGCCCAGGTGTCTATGAGGTTGTTTCGGAAATGAGTCCCGTTGTCTGACTTGATTCTTTCTGGGGTGCCATGTCACCACAGGACTTGCTTTTCAAGGCCCAGGATGGTGTTCCGGGCGGTGGCATGGGGCACGGGATATCTTTCCAGCCATCCGGTGGTTGCTTCCACCATGGTGAGCACATAGCGCTTGCCTTGGCGGGTTTGTGGGAGTGTGATGTAATCAATCTGCCAGGCCTCCCCATATTTATATTTCAGCCATCGTTCACTATACCCGAGGGGCTTGAACCGCTTGGCTTGCTTGATTGCAGCGCATGTTTCACACTCATGAATAACCTGTGCAATACTGTCCATAGTTAAGTCCACCCCTCGATCACGAGCCCATCTATATGTTGCATCTCTTCCTTGATGGCCTGAGGCGTCATGGGCCCACCAAGCTATAAATAATTCACCCTTATGTTGCCAGTCCAGATCCACCTGAGCCACTCCAATCTTAGCAGCCTGATCCACCTGCTGGTTGTTTGCCTGTTCTTCAGTGGCCCGACTCCTGGGTACGTGAGCATCTACGTGACGAACTATTACAACCAGGTTCTCTACCCGGGCAGCAATATCTTGCCACAATGCGCCAGCCCAGATGGGTTTGCCTCTGCGCTGCCAGTTGCTCTGCTTCCATTGCTGCAGCCACCCCCACAGGGCATTTGCCACCATGCATGAGTCAGTACAGAGATCAAGGCCTGGCCACTTTTCTCATTCAGCAATATCTAAAGCCAGCTGGATGGCTTTCACCTCTGCAAACTGACTCAACTCCCCTTCTCCTTCAGCAGTTTCTGCCACTTGTCGTATAGGACTCCACACAGCAGCTTTCCACCTCCGATGCTTTCCCACAAGACGACAGGGCCCATCAGTGAACAGGGCATATTGCTTCTCATTTGCTGGCAATTTATTATACAGTGGGGCCTCTTCAGCACGTGTCACCTCCTCCTCTGGTGATATTCTGAAGTTTTTGCCTTCTGGCCAGTCCATGATCACTTCCAAGATTCCTGGGCGACTGGGGTTTCCTATTCGAGCCCGTTGTGTGATCAGTGCAACCCACTTACTCCATGTAGCATCAGTTGCATGATGTGTAGAGGGGACCCTCCCTTTGAACATCCAGCCCAGCACCGGCAGTCGGGGTGCCAGCAGGAGCTGTGCTTCAGTACCAACCACTTCTGAAGCAGCTCGAACCCCTTCATACGCTGCCAATATCTCTTTCTCAGTTGGAGGATAGCGGGCTTCGGATCCTCTGTATCCCCGACTCCAAAACCCTCGGGGTCGACCTCGAGTCTCCCCTGGTGCTTTCTGCCAGAGGCTCCAGGTAGGGCCATTCTCCCCGGCTGCAGTGTAGAGCACATTTTTGATATCCTGCCCTGCCTGGACTGGCCCAAGGGCTACTGCATGAACTATCTCCCGTTTAATTTGTTCAAAGGCTTGTTGTTGCTCAGGGCCCCATTTGAAATCGTTCTTCTTCCGGGTCACTTGATAGAGAGGGCTTACGATCTGGCTGTAATTTGGAATATGCATTCTCCAAAAACCCACAATGCCTAAGAAAGCTTGCGTTTCCTTTTTGCTAGTTGGTGGGGACATAGCTGTTATTTTGTTGATCACATCCATTGGGATGTGACGGTGTCCATCTTGCCATTTTATTCCTAAGAACTGGATCTCCTGTGCAGGTCCCTTGACCTTACTTTGTTTTATGGCAAAACCAGCCTTCAGAAGGATTTGGACTATTTTCTTTCCCTTCTCAAAAACTTCTTCTGCTGTATTGCCCCACACAATGATGTCATCAATGTACTGCAGATGTTCTGGAGCTTCACCCTGTTCCAGTGCCGTCTGGATCAGTCCATGGCAAATGGTGGGGCTGTGCTTCCACCCCTGAGGCAGTCAATTCCAGGTGTACTGAACACCCCTCCACGTGAAAGCAAACTGGGGGCTGCACTCACAACAATGAGTTGACATACAACACTGGTGTGCTCCATACCAACTTCTGCCATGTGAGTCATGTGCACCTGACCTCATTTGGATCTTTGGATAACTGGTCGCTGTCCAGGTCACCATAAATCGCCTCCAGCACGCCTAATTCCCTCAGGTACTGGATACCTCTCTCCATGGTGGTCCACTTGCCTGGGTGACATATAACATCTTCCTTGAAGGGATACCTTTCCTTCACACCTGACAGGAATTGCTTCCAGAAGCCGAGGGTTTGTGCCCCTTTTCCAATAGCTTTGTCAATGCCCCCTTCCCTAGAAAGGGATCCCAGCTGCTTGGCTTCCTTACCCTCTAATTCCAGGCTACTGGCCCCATTGTCCCAGCATTGGAGCAGCCAGGTGATGATGTGCTCACCTCGATGATGACTGAAACCTTTTCACATATCTCGCAGCTCACTCAAGGGTAAGGATCGGGTGGTTTCTTTCTCATTTACGAGTTCTTAATCTTCCTCTCCTTGTGATGGCCCTCATTTTTCATCATCCCTTTCTAAACGAGCTGACTTTCACTTCCAAGATTTCTTCTTGTGTATAGGGGTGACTGATACCGGCATGGGTTGGTTCCCTGGTTCAGCTGCAGTGCCTGCCACAGGGGTTGGAATAACTGCAGTGCCTGCCGCTGGGGCTGTAGTAGTCGCAGTGCCTGTTGTTTTGTCATCAGATCCAGAGTCCTTTTCTTGGAGGACAGGGAGGTGATTCAAGATAGCCAGCATGGCTTCACCAAGGGCAAGTCCTGCCTGACCAACCTAGTGGCTTTCTATGAAGGAGTGACTGCATCAGTGGACAAGGGAAAAGCAATGGATGTCATCTACTTGGATTTCTGTAAAGCGTTCGACACAGTCCCCCACAACATCCTTCTCTCTAAATTGGAGAGATATGGGTTTGATGGGTGGACTGTTCGGTGGATAAGGAATTGGCTGGATGGTCGCCTCCAGAGGGTCATGGTCAATGGCTTGACGTGCACATGGAGACCGGTGACAAGTGGGGTCCCTCAGGGGTCCGTACTGGGACCGGTGCTATTTAACATCTTCATCAATGACAAGCTGAGTGGTGCGGTTGACACACCAGGAGGACGAGATGTCATCCAAAGGGACCTGGACAAGCTGGAGAGGTAGGCCTGTGTGAACCTCATGAGGTTCAACAAGGCCATGTTCAAGGTCTTGCACCTGGGACGGGGCAATCCCTGATATCAACACAGGCTGGGGGATGAAGGCATTGAGAGCAGCCCTGCGGAGAAGGACTTGGGGGGTACTGGGGGATGAAAAGCTGGACATGAGCTGGCAACGTGCGCTTGCAGCCCAGAAAGCCAACTGTATCCTGGGCTGCATCAAAAGCAGCGTGGGCAGCAGGTCGAGGGAGGTGATTCTGCCTCTCTACTCTGCTCTGGTGAGACCTCACCTGGAGTACTGCGTCCAGCCCTGGAGCCCTCAGCACAAGGAGGACATGGACCTGCTGGAGCGGGTCCAGAAGAGGGCCACCAAAATGATCCGAGGGCTGGAGCACCTCTCCTACGAGGCCAGGCTGAGAGAGTTGGGGTTATTCAGTCTGGAGAAGAGAAGGCTGCGAGGAGACCTTAGTGCGGCCTTCCAGTACTTAAAGGGGGCCTACAGGAAAGATGGGGAGAATCTTTTTAGCAAGGCCTGTTGTGACAGGACAAGGAATAACGGATTTAAACTAAAGAAGAACAGATTTAGACTGGATATAAGAAAGAAATTTTTTACAATGAGGGTGGTGAAGCACTGGCACAGGTTGCCTGGAGAGGTGGTAGAAGCCCCATCACTGGCAACATTCCAGGCCAGGTTGGACGGGGCTCTGAGCACCCTGATCTGGTTAAAGCTGTCCCTGCTCACTGCAGGGGGGTTGGGCTGGATGGGCTCTGAAGGTCCCTTCCAACCCAAAGCATTCTATGATTCTATGATTCTTCCCCTTGAGCGTGCTGATTAGTGTTGAACAGGGCCCAGTAGGCACAGGCCAGGCCCCAGCACGTTGCAATGAGTTGTGTCTCTCTGGAGTTGCCAGGGTGACAACATACTTCTTCCAAATACTTGACTAATTTTTCAGGATTCTGCACTTGTTCAGGGGTGAAGTTCCAAAACACTGGAGGTGCCCACTGCCCTAGGTACTTGCCCATACTATCCCACACACCCTGCCACTCATAACTCCCCAGCCTTGGGGCAGATCTCTGGATGATATTCTTAAATTGCTTATTAACCTTCGACAAAGCCGAAACAATATGCCCAAGAAATACCAATAGAAGTATCTTAACTGTCCAAGGATGTTCAAGATACTGAAAAGCTGTTGTAATGTTGTACTGGAGGAAACATCATAGAAGAAGGTAGAGAAGGTGCCATCCTGTATTTCCTCCATAAAAAACCTCTCAGAAGAGGTAGTATAATTGCTAATTGTCTCCATGGGCTGGTACCTGAAGTACATTAATGGTTTCAGTACAAAACCCAAATACCAGATAAAGCTTGAGGTCAGTGTTTTAATAACAAATCTCCCAGGCAAAACATCACTAATCACTGCAGAGCACAGCAAGCTGCAAAAAACACCAATCTTTAACATGTACAGCAAAAAAGGAGCATGGTGCAGATCAGATGAACTAATATCGAGAACAGATGAATCAATATTGTGACCCGCAACTCTTAATTCCTTATATAAATTCCTTAATACACTCTGGTTAATCTGTTATTGTCTCAAACCCTTCATGCCCCATGTTGGGCGCCAAAAAGGACTGTCGTGGTTTAGCCCCAGCCAGCAGCTCAGCACCACGCAGCCGCTCGCTCACTCCCCCTACCCCGATGGGATGGGGGAGAGAATATGAAGAGCAAAAGTAAGAAAACTCGTGGGTTGAGATAAGAACAGTTTAATAATTGAAATAATAATAATAGTAAATTGTAATGAAAAGGAAAGCAACAAGAGAGAGAGAGAAAGATAACCCAGGAAAAAGAAGTGATGTAGCTGCTCACCACCTGCTGACCGATACCCAGCCAGTCCCTGAGCAGCAATCGCTGCCCCCCAGCCAACTCCCCCCAGTTCCTATACTGAGCAAGACATCATATGGTATGAAGAGAGTCTTCGACTTTTGCTCTTTTCATACCCCTCTCTTGATTTTCATCTCTGTCTCCCTCTTAATCTCTCTCTTCATGGCTCTCTTAATTTCTCTCTTTGTCTCTTCCTCTCTCTCCATCACACTCTCTCTTTGTGTTTCTGTGTCTATATGTTAATCTCACCCCCTCTATTTATCTACCTGCCTCACTTCCTCTCTCTCTCTTCCTCTCTCTCCCTCTCTTTGCAGCATCCTCCCTTTATCTTTCAATATATTTTCAACACTTGCACTCTTGTGCTCTCATCTCTCTGTCATGCTCAATCTCTCTCCCTTTGCCTCTGTCCCATAGAATCATAGAATTGTTTAGTTTGGAAAAGACCTTTAAGATCAAGTCCAACTGTTAACCTAACACTGCCAAGTCCACCACTAAACCATGTCCCTAAGTGCCACATCTACACATCTTTTAAATACCTCCAGGGATGGGGACTCAACCACTTCCCTGGGCAGCCTGTTCCAATGCTTGACCACCCTTTCCGTGAAGAAATTGTTCCTAATATCCAATCTAAACCTCCCCTGGTGCAACTGGAGGCCATTTCCTCTCATCCTATCGCTTGTTACTTGGCAGAAGAGACCAACACCCACCTCACTGCAACCTCCTTTCAGATAGACGTTTGCAGGGTACCCAGAAACACATCAGAAAAGGAAGCCCACGCTCACTACTTACAGGGAGATGGTGCAGGGTTCTTTCTGGATCTCAGTAAGAAAGGCCTGACAACAAATGGCTTAATAAGATAACTGCTTTAATAAGACAGGAGAAGAAGAGGAATACAGATAGCAAGGAAATCTTACATCCTTCAGATGCTGGGAACCATGTGTTCATGCAGCATTGGATGGACCTCGGATGGATTTTCCCATGTCATGCTGCACAGATCCCATCCATGGAGAGCAACTCCGCCTTTTTTGTCATTCAAGCTATTATATAATTTTCTTACAAGAAAACAACTCTATTATTATTTATGAATAAAGGACGTTCACATGAGAACTCCTTGCTGCACTGTTAGATAAAGGCAAGGCCACGAAGGTGGCGTAATCGCCGGTACCAATTTGGAGCTGCCTGCAGGCTCCTCTGGTACAGTGAGCTGGCTGAGTTTAGCCTGCGGCCAAGGGATTTGTGCAGCACAGCACAGGTCTGGGCCTACCCAGGTTAACTGTTATGTGGATCACTAACTCCTCGATGTACAATGGTCTCCCGGTCAGGATCAATATAGTAACACCAAATGAAATTTTACAGATGTGTTCTTTGTAACACTCATCTTGTCCCAAAGATGAGTTCTTTACGTGGTGTGCAAGAACCAATTCACACACTGAATTGAGATATTTGCTTTATTCTATTTCTGTGCAGAGATGGGCACTAGATGGTAATTCCACAAAGCTAGCACACCCCATTAGCCTTGCTTCACATATTTATACAATTAAACAAAGTCACTACACCTACTGTTAACACCTACTTGCTAGTCATTGGTTAGTTCTACTTTTGCTTTGATTTAAAGACAGAGCTCCCTTTAAAATCACTACGTATGCTCAGTGGGTAGGGGGTCTCCCTTTGGAGGTGGGTAGCTCTTCCAATAGAGGTGTGGTTTTCATATTATAATTAGCTGGGTCACTTAGGGGACACCAATTAGTGGTTCTAGTGTTGACTAGTAAAAGAGGAGTAGAGGGGATTTTTGACACTCAAGGATATATGTTTGTGGTTTTAGAGATCTCTTTACCTTCTGCTCCTCATTATAGATATCCTGGTGCCTATTATCATTAGTACAGTCCTTCCTAAGGTAAACAATGTCAACAATCAGTCATCAATCTCTTTTTAAAATTCTCTTCTTTTAAAAATTATTTGCTTTTTAAAAATTGAACCTTATAAGTAAGATTCGGTAGCAAGGCATGATTCTTTTTTAAAATTCTGTCAAGGTATTTGTCATTATTCAGATCTCTGGTTTTGGAGTTCTCCCAGTTTACTGGTTACCAGTTGTATGGTAACAAAGAGTTACCAGCAAGAGGCATTATCACAGGCATTGGACTGTGTATCTGTGTGAGAGATACCAGTGATCTACATTACTGATTATATGAAAAGGAAGAAGGTATAATTCTGTTTAGTTTCCAGTATTAAGGTATTAGGTTTTTTAGTATTTCATTTCTGAGACCCCCAAAATTAAGGAAGTTACTATCTTAATTCCTTTAGTTTTATATAAAAGGAAATTATTCAATGCTGTAGGTTTTTTTATTTAGTATATCCCATAGTAAAACAGAAGATGCAGAGTTTCTGTTGTCTGATGAAGGAAAGGGATTAGTACATCAGTAAGGCAATTTTCAAAAGATAGGACAATATTCTAAGCTGAGAATTAGTTTTGCTCACTTAAAGTACCACCAAGACTATTGCTCAAATTAAATATGGTGTTACACAGCATTTTTTTAGCAAGTTAAGGGACTGTGAAGCAGGACATCCTAGTGCTCAGGCCACTGTAAAATGAGCATTAGAGGGAATGCAGGTGAGGAAGGCTTTTTTGAGCATCCCAGAGGCTTCAAGGGTCCTGAGATTGTTGCAGTTCTTAATCGACAAATGTATTTATTTACTAGAAATATATTTTGCTCTCATAAACTTGTTTTATTTTTACAGCAGAATGCTTGATTGTTGCTAATGATGCAACTGTCAAAGGTGGTACCTATTATCCCATCACTGTTAAGAAACTTGCAATGCAAAATCATCTCCCTTGTCTATAAGTCCCATTACAGAAATAGCAAATGTCCCTTGTTAAGCACAGCTCACAGTCTCTAGATAAAAACTGCTTCTTTAAGTGGATGTCATTCAAACTCATGCATTCACATATCTGATTAGTCAAATCTGGATTTGCACACATTCAAATGCATTTGCATCAATACTATATTACATCTATAGATTAGTGGCAAATTTTACTGGAGGGCACCCCTAGCTTCTCAGCACTATTTTCTACACTGCTGTAGGCTGTTTGGGTTCACAAGATATGGATGTGGCTATGCTGCTGTATTACTTCATCCTTATTCCTTTCCCTTCCTCCTGTCATGCATATACAAGCCATCCTATAGTTTCATCTAGCCTTAATTCAAGTTATGGTAAAAAGAAAGAAAAAAAGAAAGCTTGCTTTGATTTGTGGTGGAGCCTATAGCTCTATGACAGAACATACCAAAGAAATAAAAAAGTATCAATGACAAAAATGTCAATAATAGTTTGAACCAAAAGTTGTGGGTTTTTTTTAATTTCAGATTAATTTTACTGAAGTTTAATCTATTAAAGAATTCAGTATTTAGCCAAATCTTAGTATAAGTTTTACTTATGTGTTATTTTATTAAAGAACAAGACCGGGATAAAATGTCCTTACTATATTACAGGTAGTGTTTTTTAGCCTGGTTTCATGGGAAAACAGGGACTACCTGACCATGCCCTTTGTCTTTCAGCCTCAACTCCCAATCTAATAATAACTTTTGAACCCTTTAACCAATTTCAGCCAAATTTGACAGTGATAGAGATTTCAGGGATCATATGGGTTTTGTGTAAGTCTTGGCTGCCAGGGCACACTGCTGACTCCTGTTGAGCCTGCTGTCACCCAGCACCCCCAGACCCCTTTCTGCAGGGCTGCTCTCCAGCCACTGCTCTCCCAATCCATACCTGTGACAGACCTTGAGCAAGCTCCTTAGGCTTCCTCTGTAAAGCACTGATAACATGGACTCAGGACACCTGTGCCAAGATGAGCACTCAAGGAACTGGTTTTGTAACATTCCAAGGCCAAAGGACATCGGAGACCACCGGAGGACCCCCGATGACCACCAAAGAGGATGACTATGCATGCGGATTGGACATTTGCATATGTTAATGAGTTTCCAGGAAATCTCATGTTTATGTAGATGAATTCTTGGAAATCCTATGAGTATGTATGACTTCATAGTATATAATCTTTGTAAGTTTGCCAAATCGTGGGAGCACTCATGGTGGAACGATCCCCAGTGCTGCAATAAAGGATGCCTGCTTAATAGTAACTTTGTTGCTATTGAGTTTTATTTCGGGAACTTTCTGAATACTCCGTTTCCTGCTATGGAGAGGTTCGGACTTTGAAGAATAGTATCTGCGAATTTTTGTTTCAGTGTCAGAACCCAAATTGGGCTGTCCAGAGAGGATTGTGGAGGTTCTGTGATTCCCATGGGCTAAATTAAGGTGAAACAACACCAAAGGACCAATTAAACACTTTATTGACAGTAAACACCAACCTTAACTTGAAAAGCACCACGATATGCAGGGGATAAGGAGGACCCTCCCGTTGAATCACGAGACTCAGAACAGACCCCTGGCTTTCAAAAAATGCAGTGAATGCCTCCACTTTTTCTTCATCCCTATTAGTCAGGTGACCATCTTCAACAAGTATCGGTCCAATGTTTTCTTAGACCTCCTCTTGCTATTAACATACTTAAAAAAGCCCTTCTTTTCTGACACAACACTGGCCAGTTTCATCTCTAATTGAGCTTTGGCCTTTCGTGTCTTCTCCCTGCATATGCAAACCACGGCTCTGTAATCTTCCTGCGAAGCCTGACCTTGCTTCCAGAGATCATACCGTTTCTTTTCCCTCTTGAGCTCCACGAGGAGTTCAGCCAAGCTGATTTTCTGCCCCACTTGCTTGACTTTCAACACAGTGGAATTGCCTGCTCCTGTGCTTCTAAAAGGTGCTTCTTAAAACCTGACCAGCCCTCGTGGACTCCTAAGCCCTCAAAAGCAGATTCCCAGGGGACTCTGCTAAATAGCTCCCTCAGTAGCTTAAAGTTTGCTCTCCTGAAGTCCAGGGTAGCAACTCTGCTGTCCTTTTTCCTCATTACAATGAAAATTTCAAACTCAACCATTTCGTGATCACTGTGGCCAAGACAGCCACCTACCATCACATCCCCCACGAGTCCTTCTCTAGTCACAAACAGCAAGTCTAGGAGGGCATCTTTCCTAGTTGGCTCACTGAGTACCTGTGACAAGAAGTTATCTCCTACCAACTTCAAGAATTTCCAAGACCTGCTCATCACAGCAGTATGGCATTCCCAGCTGGTGTCTGGGAAGCTGAAATCTCCCATAAGGACCAGGGCTACCAATCCAGAGATTTCTCCTAATTGCCTGTAGAATAACTCACCGGTGCTTACATCCTGGCTGGGCGATGGGTAGTAGACACCCACTACACCATCTCCTTTGTTTTCCATCCCCCTAATCCTCACCCAGAGGCTCTCAGCCACATCATCGCTAACTGTAAGGGCTGTACAGACAAACCTCTCCCTTACGTATAGTGCGACACCTCCACCTCGCCTGCCCTGCCTATCCCTCCTGAACAGCCTGTAGCCCTCCATCCCAGCACTCCAGTCGTGGAAGGGTCATTCCACCAAGTCTCACTCATACCAATGACATCATAGCTCTGGGAGGTGACCAATGCTTCCAGTTCATCCTGTTTGTTTCTCACACTGCATGCGTTGATGTACAAGCATTTCAGATATGCTCCTGAGCCCTCCGTGCTCCCAGGAGCAGTGTAAATGTCCCCACTAGCATTGCCACCCTCAGGCGGTGCCATGCCAGCCCTTGGCTTACCTACTGCAATCCTGTTGGTATCCCCTTCCCCCATCGATTCTAGTTTAAAGCCCTCTCGATCAGTCCCACCAGCTTACACCCAAAGATGCGTTTTCCTCATTGGGACAGGTGGATCCCGTCAGGCCCCAGCATACCTTGTGTCTCAAAGGCTCTTCCATGGTTCAAAAACCCAAAGTTCTGGTGGAGGCACCAGTCCTGGAGCCAGGTATTGATATCCTGGTGTCTTGGTTTCAGCTGGGATAGAGTTAATTTTCTTCCTAGAAGCAGGCATAGTGCTGTGGTTTGGATTTAGGATGAGAATAACGCTGATAACACACTGATGGTTTAGTTGTTGCTGAGTACTGCTTATGCCAGTCAAGGACTTTCCAGCTTCCCGTGCTCTGCCAGGTGCACAAGAAACTGGGAGGGGGCACAGCCAGGACAGCTGACCCAAACTGCCCCAAGGGCTATTCCATACCATATGGCGTCATGGGCAGTATAGAAACTGGGGGGGGGTTGGCTGGGGAGCAGCGATCGCTGCTCGGGAACTGTCTGGGTATTGGTCGGCGGGTGGTGAGCAATTGCATTGTGCATCACTTGCTTTGGATATTGTTATTATTATTATCATTATTATATTGTTATTATTATCATTACTATTTTACTTTATTTCAATTATTAAACTGTTCTTATGTCAGCCCAGGAGCGTTTCTCACTCTTACTCCTCCGATTCTCTCCCCCATCCCACCGGGGCAGGGGGAGTGAGCGAGCGGCTGCGTGGTGCTGAGCTGCTGGCTGGGGCTGAACCACGATACCTGGGCTCACCTGTTTCTTCCAAAGTCTCCCCACATTACTGGGAGGATTAAGGAAGACACTACCTGTGCTCCCAAATGTTTTAGCATTCTTCCCAGGGCTCTGAAGTCTCTTTTGATTGTCCTCAGACTTTTTGTTGCAACATTATTAGTACCCACATGAAAGAGCAGGAATGGATAGTAGTCTGAAGGCTGTACTAAGCTCTTCAGTCTTGTGGTGATGTCCCTAATTCAGGCCCCAGGGAGGCAGCAAACTTCCCTGAAAAGAGGGCCTGTTCTGCAAATGGGTGCTTTCGTTCCACACAGGAGGGAAACACCAATGACCATAACTCGCCATTGTTTCTTCTCGGCGCTGGTCTTAATCCAGGTTTTGTTGCAGGTGGTTGGTTTCCCTGATCTTGGCAAGACTGCTTGCACAGGTTCCTCCTCTTTCTCATTATGCACTTCATCTACCATATCCAGGGCCTCGTCCTATTCTGTGAGGTTATCTTAAAGGGTAAGGAGGGGTTTCTCTTACGGCTCCATGCTGTAACCTTCTTCTACCCCTCCTTATCCTTTGTAACACTTCCTTCTTCCTGGCACAAAACAGATCCAGGACCTGCATCTGTAGTGGCCATGCTCAGTTAGCTTGCATGTGTTATAGATGGCAGAGTACAGTTCCATTAATTGATCTCCCTCTCAGACTCAAATACTCCTCAGTCTGCCCACCTCCTCCTATAGCTCAGCCACCAACCAGAGCAGTTCATCAATCTGGTCACGCTTCCTACAGGCTTGTTTGCTATCATTTTCCATCTCTAGGAATCCCACAGCTGGAAGCCTGGGTGGTCACATGTCTCTTCCAATCAGTGAGTCTGGGGTCAGTTGCTTCAGGAGTGCCCCATGTTCAGTCATAGTCTCTCCCTGTCCTCGTGAATCCCTTGTGTGTTCCTTACTGCTGCTTGCTGCTGGTGATCCTCACACTGCTCTGGTATCTGTTGCAATCAGTTTTGTGTGCATCTTTGTTCTTTTAGGCTTTGATCTGGCAAATAGTTCAAACATCTGCTTAAGTTGGCAAGGCACTTTATGGTACACGTTAAAGTTCATGGTACTTTAATGGTACTCAATTAACTTTGAGATGAAGGTCTTTGTGTTCAGGAGCTTTATGAAAAAGGATGTCTTTTGTTAAAAATTTAAAATGAGATATGAGCCTCAGTCATGAGTTGCTGAACTGGAGTCTAACAGTGTGGGTGGGGACTGCATTATGAACAAAGAGATGACAGCCTGCACAGAAGAAATGTTAGTACACAAAGCTCTGCATTTAATGCAGACTGGGGACCTTATAGCCAGGACAAAAGATATGACACAATCATAAAGTAGTTTTTGCTGAGTATGAAAGGAAAAGCTGGCTTCTGTTTTCATTGCTGATTCCTGCACAGGGCAGATTTGTTTTATACCACTGTTGTGGTCATATTTCTATACTCATGTTACATCAAGAGATCTTCAAATGGCTTCTTTGGATCAATACCAAAAACATAGTGTTGGGTTGATAAAAAGCACATGTGTGGTAAAGAGGGGGTGCTTCAAATACTAGGTAGTCCAGATGCATTGATCTGAGGTAGCTGCTTTGCTTTTAATTATGGTGGATATGCATAGCTCCCTCATTAATCTGAAGAAGACTTTTGGGGAGAGATGTCTATGTTTTATAAAGTTTCACAAAGCTGAGATTGGGGTTAGGAAATTGCCAAGTATAATTCAAGAAATATTAAACGTACAAAGGAAAAAGGCTTTTAATGTCTTGGATTTTTTAAAAGCTGTTCAGCATTGGCCTTTGTGTTCCTCTGTCAGCCTTGATAAATGTTCAGCTTCAGTGGGAGCAGAGTTTGGTGAATGAAATTGCATTTTCTTGTTTGCACTTCCACCCATCATGTATTATTTCTTCTAGTACTTTACCACTATGCAGCTATAGTAATTCTAAATGGGAGGCTTCAGATACCCTTAAGAGTTATTTTCTAGCAGCACATTTTACATTTCATGTTTCTGGACTTCTCTGCCAGAAGTCTGTCAAAAAATAATGTAGTGAATTAAAAAGTAAGAAAAAACATATAGGCCCACTGTGATCTCATCTCATTCTCCTGACAATTTGGGTCTCTGCTCTGACCAGCTGACCTCCTCTGACCAGCTTCCATTTGGGTTGAGTACAGGTGGATTTCTCCTGCTCTTATGTGTATCTAAGGAGTAGTTCAGGCAGGCAAGGCAAACCAGCACAGAAGCTGCTCATTTGGCTGTTACCAAATGGGCCCTTGGGGTGAAGCAGTGGAGAGGCATTTCATTGTAGTTTAGCATCTGGCCAATCATTTGCTGATGTAATGTCTTTTCCCTTGAGAGGTGTTTGAAAGATGATGTTGCTATCACCCAACTGTTAAATGACCCCCTTTTGCCACATCCTACTTAAGTCCTCAAGGGCACCCTTGTGTGAGCAAATGTCATTGACATAACTAAGTGAAATAGGATTGGCCACTGCAGCGATTATTTTCCTTTCCCTCTCCTCCTTCCCTGCCTCTCATATTACCTGGAATCCTGTGAGCACACCAACTTGTTATTCCCTTTACAGTCTGGGTTCACTGCAGGTAGCAGGACGTGTCTACCTTCAGCTTCAAGGTCAGTTTAACTAACTCTATTGCTTATCTTATTTGAGGTAACTCAAATGGTTGCATTTCAAATACAAGGCTTATTAAAAATGAATTCAAAGCACCACAGGATTTGATGTAACTTGCTTATAATTTATTGATTTGCATAACTACTTGGTGCAGGAAAATGTGTCAGCCCACTGTGCAGCTGTTTCAAATGTCAACCCTTAAGTAACAGTTTAAATAAGGGGACAATAAGTTCCTTTGCAGAGGTGTAATAACAGTTCAGAGAAACCATCTTTAATTTGGGAAGTTATTTGAGAGAGAGAGAGAGAGAGAGAGAGAGTTTGTAGCGCTCTGCACTGTGGAGATGAGTTTTTCATATTGTAAAATAGTAGTTGACTGATTCAAAATGGCAAACACTCCCAACACCTTTGGCTTCAGTAAGAGAATTTGGGGTTCTAAATCTCACCAGGTCAAATCTAATGCACCAGATCTTTAGCTGGTAGAAATCAAAAAAGCGTGTTGTGACTAAAGGGTAGTTGTTTGACCTATTAAGAGTCATAGTCTTTTCTATATCTCCTCCTTTCATAACAAGGAGTTTGGAGTTTTCTGGTTTATTTTTTTAAAAAGAGGTTTAGATTTTTATACCTGTTCACCAACCTCTGGAATTATGAGGCGAAAAGAAACTGAATTTTAGTTTAATTTTCCTAGAGACATTCCATGCTATGATTAAGACATAATTAGAATGATGTCTGCACTAACATTATTTCTGCACTCTGGAGGTTTTTATCTTAAACAGAGATCAGTCAGAAAGGTTCAGGTCTTGCTCAGGCTGAGCTATGAGAAACTGAAAATAACCCACCAATATTGCTTTATGAGATTTAATGTTTTAATTTAGATCTTATCCTCTGACCTTGTAGAGTGATATAGCAAACCAAGAGCAATGTAAACTGTTTTTTAGGCATCTAAAAATGGTATATCAGGCATTTAGTCTCTTATGACATTTCTTGCAGATGTTTCTAAGGTGCCCACAACTGCTGTAGAAGGGCAGAGAAAAATTTCCACTGGCTTCTGTGGGTTCTAGATCAAGCTAAGGATGACTCAAAGGAATTATTTCTCAAATATAAAAGACCAGCATCTTTTGTAACCCATTTCTCCACCACATGGAAAGTTCTGCTCAGTACAGTATCACCATTAGACAACAGTTTAAAATGTGCATATATGTTATCGGTGTTTATGTGTCCGTGTGAATTTTAGCTATGAATCTGCCATTCCTCTAAAATGTCACTCAGGACCACATGGTGTGGCACTTAATATCACCCATGACATGATTCAAATATTTAATCTAGTTCTATTTCTAGAAATGTCACTGTTCAGTCTGTAACCCTTGTACCTTCTTTCCATTCTTGGCTAAAAGCACATGTGCTGCCTAGTTTAAAATAAAGGATAATCAATATTTATGTTCAACTACATGAATATCCACCTAAGAAAATAGATCTGACAACTTTCTCATTAAAAGAAGTTCAAGAAAGAAAAGGGTTAATTGCAAAAGAGTTTGTTTATATTAAAAGTAGTAGTAAAGATTGCAAGTTCCTTAAAGGGTAAAGAGGTGGTTTGTGCATTTATGATGATTCCATCTCTGAAATGGATGGAATGGTTTCACCTGCGTGCAGATCACAGGATCACTGTGTGCAATGTGACACTGCTGAAATAGTCTGAACAAGGTTGTAGCTGTGAATCAAATGTCCTGAAGAATTCTATGCAATCTTTGGTCAGAGTGGCAAGGGGAGTTTTGATATGTCTTGGTTCAATAGAATTTTCATAAGTTATTAATTAAAAAAGGTATCTTTTTAGTGTTGGTGAGGGCCCTGATCTATAAAAATTGTATTTCTTTTGGAGCTTACATTGGCCTTTAACAGGGGCTGTAATCTAGATGTATTGTGAAGAGGGAAAACTGGTTTAATGCCCTAAAAGAGGCATTATCTTTTTTTTTTTTTTTTTTTTTACATCCTGGGATTCAGACTGTGGCTACTAACAGCTCCACCTTAAATGATATTTGGAATCCTCTGGGCTGTTTCTCAGCCAGCACCAGAATTGCTGCAATGACTTCTACTGAATCTTGCAGCTGGCTTTTGTCTCTGCATCCTGTGCATGGTAGGTTTTATAGATAGATAGTATTAAAATGGAATTTTAAAAACATAATACACTCCTGTCAGAACACTAATGTTCTAAAGGCTGGTTACAGGTAGCTGAGCAAATCTTGGGGAGAGAAAAGAGATAGGCTATGACCTCATGACCTTTCAGATTGTTTTTGCTGATTCACTGGAAGCCATAGCTTATTGAATATTGCTCTAGAAAAGGCAATTCCAATTTGGCTCTGAATTTGCTTACCCTTTATAGTGCTGATGTGGTGGGAGATCAGGAATAATTGTGTTCAGCTATGAAGAAAACTTGTTTTTGCAGACACTTAATGCTATATGTTGCATGTCTTAGTGACTGTTACTTTAAGTCAACGTAGCATTTATTCCCCTCTCAATTAATCACTTCACACATGAAGTGGTTGGTACTGAAGCACAGCTGCTGCTGGCACCGGGCTAGTTAAGATGCAACTAATTCAGTCCTATGTGTTTCCAAAATAAAGTCCAAATGTGTATGTAGCTTGTGGTGCATTGAAAGAACTAATTTCTACAAAGACTGATGCAGTTATAAACCAATTAGCAGAGAAACTTTTTTAGTGTGGTGGGTTGACCCTAGCCAGCAGCTAAGCACCACACAGCTGCTCACTCGCTCTCCCAGCCCACTGGGATGGGGGAAAGAACAGGAAGAGCAAAAGCAAGAAAACTCGTGGGTTGAGATAAAGATAGTTTAATAAGCAAAGGAAAGAGGAAGAAAACAAAAGAAGTGATGCAAAGGCAATCACTCAGCACCTCCCACAAGTAGACTGATGCCCAGTCAGTCTCCAAGCAATGGCTACCTTCCAAACCTCTCCTCCCCTCAGTTTTTATTGCCGAGTATGATGTTGTATGGTATGGAATATCCCTTTGGTCAGTCTGGGTCAGCTGTCCAGGTTGTGTCCCCTCCCACCCCCGTCCTACTCACTGCAGGGAGCAGAGTGGGAAAAAAAAGAAAGCCTTGATACTGTGCAAACACTGCTCAGCAATAGGCAAAACACTAGTGTGTTATCAACACTGTTTTAGCCACAAATCTAAGACACAGCACCATACCAGCTGCTATGAAGAAAGTTAACTCCATCCCAGCCAAACCCAGTACAACCTCTATGCCTTATTCCATACTGTTTACATCTCACTCAGGTCCTACACTATCCAATACATCCTCATTAATTACCTTTCCCTCTTCCTGTCCTTTGATATGTACACAGATATCATTCCCTTAGTCTATGGGCCTCCCCTGTAAAATGTCCATAAAATGTCCATTGAGTTCACTTAGTCTATGACTTGGGCTCCATTCATTATGGTGGTCACTCAGGACAGGAGAGGTTGCGTGTTGTGTTGAGTTATTGGGTGCCAAAGCCAGCTCAGGTTGGGTCGCTGCTGCACTTGCTTGGCTTCTTGCAAGGCTCGTTCTCTGTTGTTTCAGGTGATTCCTGCTGTTGTACTTCCTATAATATATAACTCAAACCATGGGTTCTTTTTCCCCTCGGGTTAAATCTCCTTGAGGTGCACAACAGATTTCCCCATCCTCCTGCATTACCCACCAATTATACCTGGGTCCTTGACCAAAAGCAATCCTAGGAATGGATTTGCCCATGATGTCTTTCCCAGCCAGTTCCCTACATGCACTACAGGGACCTTATCTCCTTCTGCAGCACATCGGAGTTTTGTTTGGGCAGGGTCAGGTCAGTTATCTGATCCTGTGGTATTAACCAGCCAAGTGGCTTCAGCCAAAATTTGCATCCCAGTCCTTCTATGTCCCAGTGCCCATCGCTTTCAGTACAGTCTTTAACAGCCCATTGTACCCTTCAGTCTTTCCACAGTCATGATAGGGAATGTGGTACACCCAATCCTGTTTGGTGAAGCACTGGAACAGGTTGCCCAGAGAGGTGGTAGATGCCCCATCCCTGGCAACATTCAAGGTCAGACTGGATGGGGCTCTGAGCAACCTGATCTGGTTAAAGCTGTCCCTGCTCATTGCAGGGGGGGGTTGGACTAGTGTCGCAAATATGATTTTTTACACGGCTTTGATTTAGCAGCAATTTAGGATTTATTAATATTCTTGAGATCACAAAGTTAGGTTGTACAATTCTTCACAGCACTTAAGCATCAGCCAATTTAACAGAGTGATTCAGTGGCATTTGCTACAATCAAAATAGTGACTTAGTTAAAGGTTCGAGAATGGCAAGGGTGACCCGAAACTTACAGCAGGGTTGCACACACAGATGGGGTTTAAATCAAATCAAATCAAATCACACACACACACACAGACAGACAGACAGACCAACAAACAGCTCTAAATAAAATCGCACACACCCCGAGGTTAACCTGTGATTAAAATTTCCCTTTTCATGAGTTGCATGAATTACTCATTTTTATGTGCCAGCATTCATCAACGGACGGTCGGTGAACCTCACGAAGTCAGGCCTTTGAGCCCTCACGAAATCATCGATGGACAATCCTTCAATCCTCGTGAAATCTACCCTGAGAGGCGTCCCAGCTCAGGGGGAGATACTGGGTCACACAGCCCGCTGAGGTCCTTGAGAGCTCAAAAGGTCTCCCTTTTGGATCGTTATTTATAGGATCTGGAGATGATTGGCTTTGGTCAGTATTTTACATTCTGGCCACAATTCAGGGAGCAGATGGCCCAGGTGTGACCAGGGAGTGCCTGACACCCAAGTCACTGCACTGGTGACCAAGATAACAGCACAATAGGGCTTATCCTGAGATCTCAGGGTGGCCTGGGGGGCTGCACTACCACAACTAGATGACCTTTAAAGGTCCCTTCCAACCCAAACCATTCTGTGATTCTATGATTCTGTGGTGATTTCCCATAATATGATGGGACCCATCAGTAAACAGAACATGGTGCCTTCCACCTTCTGATTGTAGTGTGGTGCCTCTTCATCATGAGTCACCGCCTTTGGTGATGCTCTGAAATCTCTGCCTTCTGACCAGTCTATGATCTCTTCCAGGATTCCTGGGTGGTTGTGCTTCCCCATTCAAGCCTATTGTGTGATCAATGCAACCCACTTACTCCACATAGCGTTGGTTGCTTGATGTGTAGAGGGGACCCTCCCTTTGAACACCCAGTGTAGCACAGGCAACCAAGGTGCCTTTGCTTCGGTACTATTTCTGAAGTGGCTCAAACATCCTCATATGCTGTTAGTATCTCCTTTTCAGTTGGGGTGTAGTGTACCTCGGGTCCTATATACCCCTGGCTCCAAAACCCTAGAGGTCAACCTCAAGTTTCTCTGGGTGCTTTCTGCTAGAGGCTCCAGGTGAGGCCACACTCCCTGGCTGTATTGTAGAGCACGTTTCTCATCCTGTCCTGTCCGGACTGTCCCAAGGGCTACCGCTCGAACTACCTCCTGTTTGATCTATTCAAAGGCTTGCATTGCTCAGAGCCCCACTCAAAATAGTTCTTCTTTGCGTCACTTGATAGAGAGGATTCACAATCAGACTGTCACCCAGAAGATGCATTCTCCAGAATCCCACAAATGCCTAGGAAAGCTTGCGATTCCTTTTTGTTAACTGGTAGGGACATAGCTGCGATCACATCTATTGGGATGCGACAATGCCCATCTTGACATTTTATTCCCAAGAACTGAATCTTTCGTTCAGGTCCTTTGATCTGGATCAAGAATCTGGATTATTCTTCTCTTTTTCTTGAATATTTCTTCTACTGTGTTGCCCTACATGGTGATGTCGTATTTCAGGTGTTCAGGGGCTTCACACTGTTCCAGTGCAGTCTGGATCAGTCCATGACAAATGGTAGCGCTGTGTTTCCACCCCTGGGGCAGTAGGTTCTAGGTGTATTGGACACCCCTCCACATGAAAACAAACTGGCCTGCATTCTACTACCAAAGGAATTGAGAAAAATGCATTGGCAATATCAGTTGTGGAATACCACTTGGCTGCCTTCAAATCCAGTTCATATTGGAGTTCTAGCATGTCTGGTATGGCAGCACTCGGTGGTGGCACCACTTTGTTCAGGCCATGATAGTCCACTGTTAGCCTCTGTTCTCTGCCAGACTTTCGCACTGGCCATATGTGACTATTAAAGGGTGAGTGAGTTTTGCCGATCACTCCTTGGCTCTCCAGTTGACGAATCAGCTCATGGATGGGAGCCAGGGAGTCTCGGTTGGTGCGATATTGCCGCTAGTGCACCATCATGGTAGCAACCTGCACCTGCTGTTCTTTGACACATAGCAATCCCACAACAGAGGAACCTTCCAAGAGGCCAGGCAAGGTAGACAGATGTTAAATCTTCTCTGTATCCACTGTGGCTACACCAAAGGCCCACCAGTGCCCTTTTGGGTCTTTGAAGTACTCTCTCTTGAAATAGTCAATGCTAAATATACATGGAGCCTCTGGGACAGATGCTTCTGCCGCTCATTCTGTTGGCCTTCCCTCAGCCTCCAACACAGATCCCCCTGTCACTCCAGAAATCTAGATGTGTTCTGTCCTCTTGTACTCTGATGGCATTAGGCTACACTGTGCACCGGTGTCCACTGAAGCCTTATAGTCCCATGGGTCTGATGTGCCAGGCCATTGAATCTATACAGTCCAGAAAATCCAGTTGTCCCTTTCTTCCACCTGGCTGGTGGCAGAGCCCCTCTATTCCTGGTCAGAGCATTCATTACCTGACTCCTGTAATTACAAACCAGAAATTCCTTCATCATGGTACCAGGAGTGGCTTTTGAACCCACACGGCCATACATCCACTGGATCAGTATCAGATGGAGGAGAGCTGTCCTCAGCCCTTCTGCTGCATCTGGGGAATTGCTTAACAGCAACCGGAGTGGTAATCTTCCTAAATGGACCCTTTTTAGTTGTTCTTTTTTCCTGCAATTCACGTATGCAGGCTTCCAGGTCTTAGGCAAGTGCACCATCCCACTTCCTCATTTCCTCCCCATGATCGCACAGATAGAACCACAGGGTGGCATGTAGCATGGGCTCACAATTCCCTTTCCTTTGAGCAGGGAAAGGCTGAATCCTTATGGCACTCTTAGTAGCCAAGATGCTGGCCTATAGGGGCAAGGCGGAAGAGAGCTTCACATTCTCTTTGAGTCACTGGAACTGGTAGGACAGTCTCTCCACAGCTGCGATGCAGGCCCATAGGGTCGAAGGGGAGGGGGGAGGGAGATTTTCTTCCAATCGCCAGAGCTGACAGGCCAGTTTATCCACAGTTTGTGCCTCTATGTCTGCCCAATCCATTATCACAAGGGTGTTGCCATACGACATTGATGCATTCCATAGAAACTTCCACCACATAGACCATGTGCGCTGGATGTCATCCAGATCTTTGGATGCCTGGTTGTTGTCCAGGTTGCTGTAGATCGCCTCCAACACGGCTAATTCCCTCAGATACTGGATACCTTCCTCAATGGTGGTCCACTTGCCTCAGTAATTTACAAGATCTTCCTTGAGGGGATACCTTTCTTTCACAATTGAAAGGAGCAATGACATCTGCCAGTTCCCTCAGTACTCGTGGGTGCATCCCATCAGGGCCCATGGACTTATATATGTCCAGTTTGCTTAAGTATTCCCGGACCAGATCCTCTTCCACCAAGGGTACGTCTTCCTTGCTCCATCCTTTGCCCTGGTCTCTGGGGCCTGGGATTCCCAAAGGCCAGTCTTTCTAGTAAAGACTGAGGCATTTGGTACCTCAGCCTTTTCCATGTCCTGTGTCACCAGGTCCCCTACTCCATTCAGCTGTGGGCCCACATTTTCCCTAGTCTTCCTTGTGTCTCCTATGTACTTAAAGTAGTTCTTCTTGTTGCCTTTGACATCCCTGCCCAGATTCAGTTCCAGGTGGGCTTTGGCTTTCCTAACTGCATATCTGCATGCTCAGACAGTATCTCTGTATTCCTCCCAGGTTACCCATCCTTGCTTCCACCCTCTTTATGCTTCCTTTTTGCATTTGAATTTGGCCAGGAGCTCCATGCAGGGCTCATGGGATCTTTGCCTGACTTCCTGCTCGTTGGGATGGACTGCTCTTGAGCTTGGAGGAGTTGAGTCTTGAATATTAACCAGCTTGCTTCATCCTCTCTTCCCTCCAGAGTCTTATCCCATGGGACTCTTCCAAGCAGATCCTTGAAAAGGCCAAAGTCTGCTCTCCTCAAGTCCAGGGCTGTGTGCTTGCTTTTCACCCTCCTCCCTCCTTCCGCTCAGGATCCTGAACTCCACCATCTCATGGTCACTGCAGCCAAGGCTGCCTTTGACCTTCACATCCCCAACAAGCCCCTCCTTGTTGGTGAGGAGGAGGTCCAGCAGAGCACCTCTCCTGCTTTCAACTGGGATAGAGTTAATTTTCTTCCTAGTAGCTGGCACAGTGCTGTGGTTTGGATTTAGTAGGAGAAGAATGTTGATAACACACTGATGGTTTAGTTGTTGCTCAGTACTGCTTATGCCAGTCAAGGACTTTTCAGCTTCCCATGCTCTGCCAGGGGCACAAGAAACTGGGAGGGGGCACAGCCAGAACAGTTGATCCCAACTGCCCCAAGGGCCATTCCATACCATGTGACGTCATGGGCAGTATAGAAACTGGGGGGGGTTGGCTGGGGAGCAGCGATCGCTGCTCGGGAACTGGCTGGGCATTGTTTGGTGGGTGGTGAGCAATTGTGCATCACTTATTTTGTATATTCTTTTATCATTATTATTATTATTATTATTTTCCCTTCCTTTTCTGTCCTATTAAACTGTCTTTATCTCAACCCATGAATTTTACTTTTTTTTTTCCCCCCGATTCTCTCCCCCATCCCATTGGGGAGGAGGGGCAGTAAGCGAACGGCTGTGTGGTGTTTAGCTGCCTGCCGGGTTAAACCATGACAGTCCTTTTTGGTGCCCAACGCGGAGCGTGAAGGGTTCAAGATAACAACAGATCTGACCAGAGCATGATAAAACAAACTTGTGATAAGCATTCATTATAGTGGTTTAATAGTCACTGGTCACAGTGCTGATTCATTTGCTCTCAGAGTTGCTGTGCGTGTTCTCAGAGTTGTGCTACACCTTACTTGATGTATGCACTCCCTGCGGTGCTGTTTATCACCTCTGGGAGCTGGATTAATGTTATCGCTTTGCTGTACTGTGTAACACTGGCTTATGGTACGATAAAATTATCAGTCATGAGATTGTACTGTACACTGCCATCATTCCTGTGCTTCGGGAGCCATTTCTCGGAAACTATTAATAATTACACTTCTTACCTAATAATTTACACTTCTTAATAATTTACACTTCTTCTGCTTGGAGAACCGATCTATGGGGGAGACAGAGGGGGACATTTTCCCCCACTCCTTCACCTCCACTTCTCCTCCAGGCTAGTTACAACAGCTCTTGAGAATTTTGAATAACCTTGGGATGTTCAAGCCAGTGTCGTGGTTTAACCCCAGCCAGCAACTAAGCACCACGCAGCCGCTCGGTCACTCCCCCTGCCCCGGTGGGATGGGGGAGAGAATCGGAGGAGTAAGAGTGAAAAAAAACCACTCCTGGGGTGAGATAAGAACAGTTTAATAATTGAAATAATGTAAAATAGTAATGATAATAACAACAATATAATAATGATAATAACAATAATAATATCCAAAGCAAGTGATGCACAATGCAATTGCTCACCACCTGCCGACCGATACCCAGCCAGTTCCCGAGCAGCGATCACTCCTCCCCGGCCAACCCCCCCAGTTTCTATACTGCCCATGACGTCATATGGTATGGAATAGCCCTTGGGGCAGTTGGGATCAACTATTCTGGCTGTGCCCCCTCCCAGCTTCTTGTGCACCTGGCAGAGCATGGGAAGCTGAAAAGTCCTTGACTGGCATAAGCAGTACTGAGCAACAACTAAACCATCAGTGTGTTATCAGCATTCTTCTCATCCTAAATCCAAACCACAGCACTGTGCCAGCTACTAGGAAGAAACTTAACTCTATCCCAGCTGAAACCAGGACAGTATCCACCCCTTATTCTATACCATTTACGTCATGCACAGGGCCTCCCCTTTCCAATGTGTTCTAATTAATCGCCACCCGCTTTCCCTATCTTGATATATACACACAGATATCATTCCCTTCGTCTATGGCCCATCCCTCTAAAATGTCCATTGAGTTCATTTAGCCCATGACTTTGGGTTCCATCCATCATCACAGTCTGTCGGAGCAGGAGAGGTGGTGTGCGGTGTTGGATTGTTGCATGCTGAAGCCAGTTCTCATTCCAGCACGGTTTCATCAAAGTTCATTTTCATTAAGCTGGGCAATTCTTATTGTAATACCACTGATGTGGCATATAGCAACCATAACATATAGTGCTATATACTTAACATTAACATACAGTTAAGAGATAACATACAGTATTATATAGCAATTAATATCATACAATTCAGTTCATTGACTATTTTCACCCAAAATCAAATTCCCTTGAGGTACACATTGGACTTCCCCATCCTTTTGCATCACCCACCAAGTGCACCCAGGTCCTTGACCAAAAGCAATCCCACGAATGGGTTTGCCTTTGCCAGAGGGGGAAGTAACCCAGACTGTCTTCCCCAGCATATTTTTTATGTGCACTACAGGGACTCACCGAGGCGAAGGGCTCGGGAGCGGACGCTCGTGCCGGGGCACCCTCGCTGAGGCAGCAAAAAGCGCAGGGCGAGAGCGGGCAGCCCAGCCCCCCGCCTCGAGCGGGGAAGAGCGGGAAAGGGCGAGCTGCTGACGTGGGGCAGCTCTGACGCAGCGTGGGCGGGGCCCGGAGTGACGGCGGCCAAACCCCCACCTATAAAAGCAGCCCCCAGGGAGCGCGAGCGACCAGGATGATGGTGAACAGGACGGGCAAACAGGGCATGGCATGTCAGCAGGGCGTGGCGCGTCAGTTCGCCCGGTCAGGGCGCGTGGGGAAGGCCGAGTGCCCCCGCTCCTAGCTCCAAAGGGAAACTCAGGCAGTGCTCATCGTCCGCCCAGGAGAACACCTGGCAGCCATGGTTACCACCCGCCCGAAAGCCTCTGCCAGAAGGAATGCGGTGACCCAGCCGGAGCTCCCGCACAAACACGCAGCCGTCCAGGTCGCCAGCTGCGGGGAGTGCCTGAGCCTGTTGCTCGTACCGGAGGGCAGCGGAGACGGCAAATGTCTTGGCTGTGACCAGGGAGATGATCTCCTCAGCCTGGTGGCAGAGCTGAAGGAGGAGGTGGAAAGGCTGAGGAGTATCAGGGAGTGTGAGAGGGAAATAGACTGGTGGAGCCGCACCCGACCGTCCCTGGGGCCAGGGCAGCAGGCGGAGGCCCCACAAGGAGCGCAGGATCCCCTGCCCTCTTGCCAGCAAGCAGAAGGAGGGGATCCAAGAGATGGGGGTAATGGAAACAGGTCCCTGCCCGGGGTGGCAGGCGAATCCCCTCCCGGCCTCCCCCACCTTCCCAGCTGCCCCTACACAACAGATACGGGGCTCTGGGAGTTGAGGGCCAGGCAAGCGGGGAGGGAGGTGAAGGCGAAGGTCCAGCCAGGGGGTTGCCGAGGGCCAGTCAGGCAACCTCACGGATTACGACTGCCCCTGTTAAGAAAAAAAGGAGGGTAATTGTGGTGGGTGATTCCCTCCTGCAGGGAACTGAGGGCCCGATCTGCCATCCGGACCCATCCCACAGGGAAGTCTGCTGCCTTCCTGGGGCCTGGTTAGGGATGTTACTAGGAAACTCCCCGATCTGGTAAGGCCCTCCGATTATTACCCGTTGGTGGTTGTACAGGTGGGCAGTGATGAGATTACAGAGAGAAGTCCTAAGGCAGTGAAGAGGGACTTCAGGGCACTGGGGCGATTGGTCGCAGGATCGGGAGCGCAGGCAGTGTTTTCCTCAATCCCGTCAGTGGCAGTTAAGAGTGCTGAAAGGAATGGGAAAAATCACCTGATGAACAGGTGGCTCAGAGGCTGGTGCCATTGGTGGAATTTTGTTTTTTTTGATCATGGGGAGGTTTACATGGCACCGGGCCTGCTGGCGGCTGATGGAGATCAGCTGTCTCCAAAGGGGAAAAGGATCTTCGCCCATGAGTTGGCGGGACTCGTTGAGAGGGCTTTAAACTAGGTTTGAAGGGGGAAGGGGATATAAACGGGCCCGCTAGTGAGGAGCCCAGGGGCGGCACGGCAACACTGGGGGCGAAATCGATAGCCCGTCTCAAGTGCATGTACACCAATGCACGTAGCATGGGCAACAAACAGGAGGAGCTGGAAGCCCTTGTGCAGCAGGATGGCTATGACATAGTCGCCACCACAGAAACGTGGTGGGACGACTCTCATGACTGGAGTGCTGCACTGGATGGCTGTTAGCTCTTCAGAAGGGATAGGCAGGGAAGGAGAGGCGGTGGGGTGGCTCTGTATGTTAGGGAGTGTTTTGACTGCATAGAGCTCGACAGTGGTGATGATAAGGTCGAGTGCTTCTGGGTAAGGATGAGGGGGAGGCCAGCAAGGCGGATGTCCTGTTGGGAGTCTGCTACAGACCACCCAGCCAGGATGTAGAGATAGATGAGGCATTCTATAAGCAGCTGGCAGAAGTCTCGCAATCGCCAGCCCTTGTTCTCGTGGGCGACTTCAACTTGCCGGACATCTGCTGGAAATACAACACAGCAGAGAGGCAGCAGTCTCGGAAGTTCCTAGAGCGTGTGGAGGATAACTTCCTGATGCAGCTGGTAAGCGAGCCTACCAGGGGAGGTGCCTCGCTTGACCTGCTGTTTACTAATAGAGAAGGGCTTGTGGGAAATGTCGAGGTCGGAGGCCGTCTTGGGCTTAGCGACCACGATATGATAAAGTTCTCAATTCTGGGTGATGCCAAGCGGAGGGGCAGCAAAACTGTTACCATGGACTTCCAGAGCAGACTTTGGCCTCTTCAGGACCCTGGTTGGGAAAGTCCCTTGGGAGGCAGTCCTGAAAGGCAAAGGGGTCCAGGAAGGCTGGGCCTTCTTCAAGAAGGAAGTCTTAAGGGCGCAGGAGCGGGCTGTCCCCGCGTGCCATAAGACCAACCGGAGGGGAAAACGACCGGCCTGGCTGAACAGGGAGCTTTTGCGGGGACTCAGGGAAAAAAGGAGAGGCTACCGCCATTGGAAGAAGGGGCAGGCAACTCAGGAGGAGTACAGGGCTCTTGTTAGGTCCTGCAGGGAGGAAATTAGAAAGGGAAAACCCCAGCAAGAACTCAATGTGGCAATTGCTGTAAAAGACAATAAAAAATGCTTTTATAAGTACATCAGCAATAAAAGGAGAGCCAAGGAGGATCTCCATCCTTTGCTGGATGTGGGGGGGAACATTGTCACCGAGGACAAGGAAAAGGCTGAGGTACTTCATGCCTTCTTTGCCTCTGTGTTTAATAGCCAGACCAGTCATCCCCAGGGTATTCAGCCCCCTGAGCTAGAGGATAGGGATGGGGAACAGAATGGAGCCCCCATAGTCCAGGAGGAAGCAGTTAATGACCTGCTATGCCACCTGGACGTTCACAAGTCTATGGGGCCAGATGGGATCCACCCGAGAGTACTGAGGGAGCTTGCAGAGGAGCTCACCAAGCCACTCTCCATCATCTATCAGCAGTCCTGGTTAACAGGGGAGGTCCCTGATGACTGGAGGCTTGCCAACGTGACGCCCATCTACAAGAAGGGCTGGAAGGAGGATCCGGGCAACTACAGGCCTGCCAGCCTGACCTCGGTGCCAGGAAAGATTATGGAGAGGTTCATATTGAGTGAACTCAACAGGCATGTGCAGGTCAACCAGGGGATCAGGCCCAGCCAGCATGGGTTCATGAAAGGCAGGTCCTGCTTGACCAACCTGATCTCCTTTTATGACCTGGTGACCCGCCTGGTGGATGAAGGAAAGGCTGTGGACGTCATCTACCTGGACTATAGCAAAGCCTTTGACACCGTCTCCCACAGCATTCTCCTTGGGAAGCTGGCAGCCCATGGCTTGGACGGGCGTAGTCTTCACTGGGTAAAAAACTGTTTGGGTGGCCGAGCCCAGAGAGTAGTGGTGAATGGAGTTCAGTCCACTTGGTGGCCGGTCACGAGTGGTGTTCCCCAGGGCTCTGTTTTGGGGCCAGTCTTGTTTAATATCTTTATCAATGATCTGGATGAGGGCATTGAGTGCACCCTCAGTAAGTTTGCAGATGACACCAAGCTGGGTGGGAGTGTCGATCTGCTGGAGGGTAGGATGGCCCTGCAGAGGGACCTGGACAGGCTGGACCGATGGGCCGAGGCCAACTGTATGAGGTTCAACAAGGCCAAGTGCCGGGTCCTGCACTTGGGTCGCAACAACCCCATGCAACGCTCCAGGCTTGGGGAAGGGTGGCTGGGAAGCTGCCTGGCTGAAAAGGACCTGGGGGTGTTGGTCGACAGCCGGCTGAACATGAGCCAGCAGTGTGCCCAGGTGGCCAAGAAGGCCAACAGCATCCTGGCTTGTATCAGGAATAGTGTGGCCAGCAGGAGCAGGGAGGTGATTGTGCCCCTGTACTCGGTGCTGGTGAGGCCGCACCTGGAATCCTGTGTCCAGTTTTGGGCCCCTCAGTACAAGAAGGACATTGAGGTGCTGGAGCGTGTCCAGAGAAGGGCAAGGAAGCTGGTGAAGGGTCTGGAGCACAGGGCTGATGGGGAGCAGCTGAGGGAGCTGGGATTGTTTACCCTGGAGAAGAGGAGGCTGAGGGGAGACCTTATCGCTCTCTACAACTGCCTGAAAGGAGGTTGTAGTGAGGTGGGTGTTGGTCTCTTCTCCCAAGTAGCTAGCGATAGGACAAGAGGAAATGGGCTGAAGCTGCGCCAGGGGAGGTTTAGGTTGGAAATTAGGAGAAATTCCTTTACGGAAAGGGTAGTCAAGCATTGGAACAGGCCGCCCAGAGAGGTGGTGAAGTCACCATCCCTGGAAGTGTTCAAAAAACAGGTAGATGTGGCACTTTGGGACATGGTTTAGTCTAGTCTACCCTTGATTGGTTTAGTGTGGATTTGGTAGTGTAGGTTAATGGTTGGACTGGATGATCTTAAAGGTCTTTTCCAACCTAAACAATTCTATGATTCTATGACTTTATCTCCTTCTACGGTACGTAGAAGTTTTGATTGGGCAGGGTCAGCTCGATTGGCAGATCCCCTGGTGTTGACTAACCAGGTGGCTTTTGCCAAATGTGTATCCCAATGTTTGAATGTCCCAGCACCCATTGCTCTCAGGGTAGTCTTTAACAGTCCATTGTATCGCTCGATTTTCCCAGAGGCTGGTGCATGTTAAGGGATGTGATATACCCACTCAATGCCATGCTCTTTGGCCCAGGTGTCTATGAGGTTGTTTCGGAAATGAGTCCCGTTGTCTGACTCGATTCTTTCTGGGGTGCCATGTCGCCACAGGACTTGCTTTTCAAGGCCCAGGATGGTGTTCCGGGCGGTGGCATGGGGCACGGGATATGTTTCCAGCCATCCGGTGGTTGCTTCTACCATGGTGAGCACATGGCGCTTGCCTTGGCGGGTCTGTGGGAGCGTGATGTAATCAATCTGCCAGGCCTCCCCATATTTATATTTCAGCCATCGTTCACTATACCCGAGGGGCTTGAACCGCTTGGCTTGCTTGATTGCAGCGCATGTTTCACACTCATGAATAACCTGTGCAATACTGTCCATAGTTAAGTCCACCCCTCAATCACGAGACCATCTATATGTTGCATCTCTTCCTTGATGGCCTGAGGCATCATGGGCCCACCAAGCTATAAATAATTCACCCTTATGTTGCCAGTCCAGATCCACCTGAGCCACTTCAATCTTAGCAGCCTGATCCACCTGCTGGTTGTTTGCCTGTTCTTCAGTGGCCCGACTCTTGGGTACGTGAGCATCTACGTGATGGATTTTACAACCAGGTTCTCTACCCGGGCAGCAATATCTTGCCATAATGCGGCGGCCCAGACGGGTTTGCCTCTGCGCTGCCAGTTGCTCTGCTTCCATTGCTGCAGCCACCCCCACAGGGCATTTGCCACCATCCATGAGTCAGTACAGAGATCAAGGCCTGGCCACTTTTCTCTTTCAGCAATATCTAAAGCCAGCTGGATGGCTTTCACCTCTGCAAACTGACTCGACTCCCCTTCTCCTTCAGCAGTTTCTGCCACTTGTCGTATAGGACTCCACACAGCAGCTTTCCACCTCTGATGCTTTCCCACAAGACGACAGGGCCCATCAGTGAACAGGGCATATTGCTTCTCATTTGCTGGCAATTTATTATACAGTGGGGCCTCTTCAGCACGTGTCACCTCCTCCTCTGGTGATATTCTGAAGTTTTTGCCTTCTGGCCAGTCCATGATCACTTCCAAGATTCCTGGGCGACTGGGGTTTCCTATTCGAGCCCGTTGTGTGATCAGCGCGACCCACTTACTCCATGTAGCATCAGTTGCATGATGTGTAGAGGGGACCCTCGCTTTGAACATCCAGCCCAGCACCGGCAGTCGGGGTGCCAGCAGGAGCTGTGCTTCAGTACCAACCACTTCTGAAGCAGCTCGAACCCCTTCATACGCTGCCAATATCTCTTTCTCAGTTGGAGGATAGCGGGCTTCGGATCCTCTGCATCCCCGACTCCAAAACCCTCGGGGTCGACCTCGAGTCTCCCCTGGTGCTTTCTGCCAGAGGCTCCAGGTAGGGCCATTCTCCCCGGCTGCAGTGTAGAGCACATTTTTGATATCCTGCCCTGCCCGGACTGGCCCAAGGGCTACTGCATGAACTATCTCCCGTTTAATTTGTTCAAAGGCTTGTTGTTGCTCAGGGCCCCATTTGAAATCGTTCTTCTTCCGGGTCACTTGATGGAGAGGGCTTACGATCTGACTGTAATATGGAATATGCATTCTCCAAAAACCCACAATGCCTAAGAAAGCTTGTGTTTCCTTTTTGCTAGTTGGTGGGGACATAGCTGTTATTTTGTTGATCACATCCATTGGGATCTGACGGCGTCCATCTTGCCATTTTATTCCTAAGAACTGGATCTCCTGTGCAGGTCCCTTGACCTTACTCTGTTTTATGGCAAAACCAGCCTTCAGAAGGATTTGGACTATTTTCTTTTCCTTCTCAAAAACTTCTTCTGCTGTATTGCCCCACACAATGATGTCATCAATGTACTGCAGATGTTCTGGAGCTTCACCCTGTTCCAGTGCCGTCTGGATCAGTCCATGGCAAATGGTGGGGCTGTGCTTCCACCCCTGGGGCAGTCGGTTCCAGGTGTACTGAACACCCCTCCAGGTAAAAGCAAACTGGGGCCTGCACTCTGCTGCCAAAGGGATGGAGAAAAATGCATTAGCAATATCAATTGTGGCATCCCGCTTGGCTGCCTTTGTCTCCAGTTCGTATTGAAGTTCTAGCATGTCTGGCACGGCAGCACTCAGCGGCGGTGTAACTTCATTCAGGCCACGATAGTCCACTGTTAGTCTCCACTCCCCGTTAGACTTTCGCACTGGCCATATGGGACTGTTAAAGGGTGAGCGAGTCTTGCTGATCACTCCCTGGCTCTCCAGTCGATGAATCAGGTTATGGATGGGAATCAGGGAGTCTCGGTTGCTGCGATATTGCCACCGGTGCACTGTTGTGGTAGCGATCGGCCCCTGTTGTTCTTCAACCCTCAGCAACCCCACAATTGAAGGGTCCTCCGAGAGACCGGGCAAGGTGGACAGCTGTTTCATTTCCTCCGTCTCCAAGGCAGCTATACCAAAAGCCCACCGGTACCCTTTTGGGTCCTTGAAATACCCTCTCCTGAGGCAGTCTATGCCAAGGATGCACGGAGCGTCTGGGCCAGTCACAATGGGGTGCTTCTGCCACTCATTCCCAGTTAGGCTCACTTCAGCTTCCAGTACAGTTAGCTGTTGGGATCCCCCTGTCACTCCAGAAATACAAATGGGTTCTGCCCCTCTATAGTTTGATGGCATTAGCGTGCACTGTGCACCAGTGTCCACTAGAGCCTTACACTCCTGTGGGTCTGACGTTCCAGGCCATCGAATCCAACACAGTCCAGTAAACCCGGTTGTCCCTTTCCTCCACCTGGCTGGAGGCAGGGCCCCTCTAACACTGGTCACAGTATTCGCTGTTCACTTCCTGTACATGTGCATCAAAAGTCCCCTGATCAAGGTCGGAAGTACAATTAGCCCTCCTCCTCTGTCTGGGGAACTGCTCACTGGAAACTGGAGCTGCAATTTTCCTGGGAGAACCGCCTTGTGTAATAGTTTTTCCTTGCAACTCACGCACCCATGCCTCTAAGGTTGAGGTGGATTTTCCATCCCACTTCCTCATGTCCTCTCCGTGGTCACGCAGGTAGAACCACAGGGTACCCCGTGGTGTGTATCCTCTATATCCTCTCTCTTGAGCAGAAGGACATTGACTCCTAATGGCTGAGACACTGGTCCATACAGGTGGGGAGTAGGACAGACCCTCTCTGAGTTGTTGGAACTCTCGGCCTATTTTTTCAGACAGTTTTTCCACAGCCGAGACACAGGCCCGTAGGGAGGGAGAGAGACTTTCGTCCTATTCCTGGAGTAGTCTAGCCACGTCATCCACCATTGGTGCCTCGTCATCTTTCCAGGCCAGTATTGCCAACGAGTTGGCATACGATGTTGGTGCACTCCGTACCACCTTCCGCTATGTGGGTCGTGTGCACCTGAGTTCATCTGGATCTTTGGGTAACTGCTCATCATCCAGGTCACTATAAATCACCTCCAGCATGCCTAATTCCCTCAGGTACTGGACACCCTTCTCTATGGTGGTCCATTTGCCTGGGCGGTATAAAACATCCTCCTTGAAGGGATACCTTTCCTTCACACCTGACAGGAGTCACCTCCAGAGGCTGAGAGTTTTTGCCCCTTTTCCAATTGCTTTGTCAATGCCCCCTTCCCTAGAAAGGGATCCCAGCTGCTTGGCTTCCTTACCCTCTAAATCCAGGCTACTGGCCCTGTTATCCCAGCATTGGAGCAGCCAGGTGATGATGTGCTCGCCTGGACGACCACTGAAATCTTTTCGCATATCTCGCAGCTCACTCAGGGATAGGGATTGGGTGGTTACCATCTCATTTATGGGTTCTTCCTCCTCTGGTTCTCGTGATGGCCCTGGTTCATCTTCATCCCTTACTAAACGAACCGATTTCCTCGTGTATTTTTTCTTCTGTATAGGGGCAACTGATACTGGTGCGGGTTGGTTCTCTGGTTTAGCCGCAGTGCCTGTCACTGGGGTTGGAGTAGCCACAGTGCCTGTAGCTGTGGTTTGAGTAGCCGCAGTGCTCGTGGCTGTGGTTGGAGTAGCCGCAGTGCCTGGGGCAGGGGTTTGAGTAGCCGCAGTGCCTGTAGTGGGGGTTGGAGTAGCTGCAGGGCCTGTAGTGGGGGTTTGAGTAGCCACAGTGCTTGTTGTTTTGTCATCAGATCCAGAGACCTGCTCTTTCCCTTGAGGGTTCTGAATAGTGTTGACCACGGCTCGATAGGCATGGACCAGCCCCCAGCATTTTGCAATGAGTTGTGTCTCTCTGGAGTTGCCAGGGTGACAACATACTTTTTCCAAATACTTTACTAGTTCTTCAGGATTCTGCACTTGTTCAGGGGTGAAGTTCCAAAACACTGGAGGTGCCCACTGCCCTAGGTACTTGCACATACGATCCCACACACCCTGCCACTCATAACTATCCAGCCTTGGGGCAGATCTCTGGATGATATTCTTAAATTGCTTATTAACCTTCGACAAAGCCGAAACAATATGCCCAAGAAATACCAATAGAAGTATCTTAACTGCCCAGGGGTGTTCAAGATACTGAAAAGCTGTTGTAATGAAGGAGGAAACATCACAGATGGAGGTAGCGAAGGTGCCATCCTGTATTTCCTCCACAACAAGCCTCTCAGAGTAAGAAGTATAATTGCTAACTCTCTCCATGAGGTGGTACCCGAAGTACAGTAGTGACTTCTGTATGAAACCCAAATACCAAAGAATGCTCAAGGTCAGGGTTTTGATAAGGAACCTCCCAAGCAAAACATCATTAATCACTGCAGAGCACAGCGCAATGCACAGACCAACACCAAGCTTTAACATGTAATTGTTGCGTCAAGAGAGGCTTTGGAAGGTCCCCAATTTGTCGTTATAAGTCAGGTCGCGTTCAGTACACTGAACTATCACGATTACGGATTCACAAATAACGTAGGCACCTTTCGTCTAGTCGTGCTGCATGAACTACCACGGCCACACTTAAAGTGTCTGCTCGCGTTCAATGACCACTATCACGCTAGACCAATGAATCAAAGCAATTTATTAAAGCAACAGACACACAGGTTCTTTGGATTACCGGCGATAAATTCACTGACTGCAAGGCACATGCAAACACCAAAGCTTTGGATAACACAGATGCATCAAAAGACATAAAAGCGACTCTATAGAGGTTTCTAAGTTTCCCGGGGTGGGAGGGCACTTGGTATAACCAAGTGTTAGATTCTTACCCAAAGGCGTCCCGATGGGGGGGAAGAGAGGCTCAGCCCGTCGACTGATCCCAGAGGTCAGAGTAGTACACGATGGTATCTTCCCTAACATCCCCTCTCTCTTAGGCTAATTTATAGTACTTTTACCTTTCAGGTGGAGCTTGAGGGACTCTAGTCATACATACATTTGTTATGATTGGTGTAAAACTTTCTCGCTTTGTTTTAAAGGTACAGGCTCAGAAAAATTCAGAGCGCAGGCTCAGTGAGGAGTGGTCTCACCTTAGAGGCGGGTAGGTTTTGGGATGGAGGTGTGTTTTGGTATTATAATGATATTATAATGAGCAAAGTTTACCAAAAGGACAGCATTTTGTCAAAATCATGACTGTTGACTCAGGGCATCAATTATGCAGCTTATCAGTGCCGTGGTGCTCTTCTGAGTCCCTTATCACAGAGCTTGGCCGTGATGTCTCCACACCACTCCTCCCTCTGGGCAACTCCCCTTAGAGCCAGTGCACCAGGCTCCCCTGGGTTGCGACATCCAAGGTTGCAGGCTTAAGGAACTCCCTGTGGGATAGATTCCTTGCATCCAGCTGCATTCCACCCGGAAAGCTTCTTCAATGCTGTGCCTTTCTTGAAATCGTAAATCTAAGTCTAATGTCTAAGTCACCTCCAGCAATTACTCCACAGTACTGCAAAAAAAAGAACATGGCACAGATCAGATGAACTAATATCGTGACTGGCAACTGTTAACAGACTCCTTAATACACTCTGGTTAATCTGTTTTTATCTCAAACCCTTCGTGCCCCGTGTTTGGCGCCAAAAAGGACTGTCGTGGTTTAGCCCCAGCCAGCAACTAAGCACCACGCAACCACTCGCTCACTCCCCCTACCCCGATGGGATGGGGGAGAGAATCGGAGGAGTAAGAGTGAGAAACACTCCTGGGGTGAGATAAGAACAGTTTAATAATTGAAATAAAGTAAAATAGTAATGATAGTAATGATAATAACAATAATAATATCCAAAGCAAGTGATGCCCAATGCAATTGCTCACCACCTGCCGACCAATACCCAGCCAGTTCCCGAGCAGCGATCACTGCTCCCCGGCCAACCCCCCCAGTTTCTATACTGCCCATGACATCACATGGTATGGAATAGCCCTTGGGGCAGTTTGGATCAACTGTTCTGGCTGTGCCCCCTCCCAGCTTCTTGTGCCCCTGGCAGAGCATGGGAAGCTGAAAAGTCCTTGACAGGCATAAGCAGTACTGAGCAACAACTAAACCATCAGTGTGTTATCAGCATTCTTCTCCTACTAAATCCAAACCACAGCACTGTGCCAGCTACTAGGAAGAAAATTAACTCTGTCCTAGCCAAAACCAGGACACATGTTTTTGTGCAAATCTACTTTCTGATTGTGTGTGGACTACCTGTCTAATGCATAACATGGGCTTAGTTTGTGCTGCAGTATTATATGCATTTAGATTCAGAACTGTAGCCCATCCTTGTGGCAAGAGGTGTTAATTAAATTAGGAATTTCAATTTCTGACAAGAGACCTTAGTTTTTTTAAAAAAAAGGAGCCCATCTAACTCTGAATTTTTTTTAAGGTAGTTAACCTACACAGGCTGTGGAATCTCCAGTGTTAGAAGCTTTAAAGAGATCTTAGACAAGGATCTGTCAGGTAAAGTAGAGCCTGCCTTTCAGTAAGGGAAGGCTTTTCTGTGATTCAAGAAGGCAAAGTACAGGGCATGCAACCAGAATGAGAGAGAACATTGCCAAAAAGAAATATACTTGGGTTATGGGCCTTTTTTTTAATTCAAAAAGGAAAATAATTTTATGTGTATAAAATCTGCCTTTGATCAGGTGTCCAAAATGTTGTTCCCAAAGTTACAGATCTATTTAATGCATCAAATCCTCAACGGGCAAGAAAACTGCTAATGCTGCCTGAATAAGGGAGGAAGGGAACAAGAAAACTGTCAGTACTGAGAGTGTCTGCCTTAGGTGTTAAAACTTTGTATTGAACATCTATATAAATATAAGCATAAAAAAGAGCAAGGATGGGGTCCTCATACTCATTCTGCAGAAGAAGTAAGGTACAACCAAGTCGTACAACTTCTCTATATTTCCTAGATCTGCTATGGCACAAAGCCTCCATTTGAGTTAAAGAAAAAGTCTCTGGTTTTTTAAACTAGCTTCTTTTCTCTCAGGTTCATCCATTTCTTTTTCCAGGTGGTTTATTTTACTTTCTGTGATTTCTGTGACTACAATATACCTCAGGTACACAGTGTAGTTCAACATAAAAGTTGAGGATGCCAGCTATCCACACACACAAATTCTGTGAAAAAATTGCTCTCTGCTCTGCTGCTCTCTGGATCAGGTGCTCTCTTATCTAATAAATGTCACAAGGACAAAATGAAAGGCACAAGAACAGAAGCACTAAATCAACAGCTATAGAGCCTTTAGCTTTTAACAACTTGAGTGAGCACGGTTTGTCCCCCAAAGAAATTAGAGAGCAACTTCAAGCATACTTAACACTCACAGAACTCCTGTGTAGTTCTCAGCTCCTCAAGAACAGATTAATTCCAAGTACATAGCTAAGAAGACACTGTGATTAGCTTCTAGTCACAGACCATAACATCATACTGAAATGTATAGTGATTTTCTTGTTGGAATGTTGCTTCTATCTGTTGTGCATACTTGATCATTGGAAAAGGCTCAAAGATAGAAAAATAAGCAGTCAGTCAATCAGTAGCTGCTGTTACAAAGCATAGGACTTTCATGTCACATCTCATTAATATAAGGAATGGAGGTTATGTAAAAACAGCTATCAGCAAAGTGTATCCTTGCCAACAGATACATGGCATAACTAAATATAATGGCCTAAATTTGCTAACTACCTGTTATGCTGTGGTACATTCTGTGGTCAACATGTACAACTCTCTGGTTATTTCTAAAGCACTATAATTATACTATTATGCCTCACGTGGCTTTCTAAACATATATTGCACACAATTCCTCTACTTTAATCAGATATATGGACCAGATTTGTCCCTTAAACTGACACGGGATTCAGAAGCTACCAAGAATCCAAGCTGGTGGAGATTGATGAGTGCATGGGGTGGTTGAAGTCATAATGTCATTGGCTGCAAGAGGATTTTGACAAATCTGGTTTTCAGGACAGGATTTAACTGTCAGCCAGTTCCCTGCAGTAACAATAGGGTCTGTGAAACAGAACTATAAATACGTAGCGCTGTTATGAAAATGCATCCACTGTTTCTGAGACACTTAGGTATGATAATGATAGTTTTCCACAGATTAGTCATAAGCAAATATTTCCAAAGTGCAGGATGGGGATGCTGTATTGTGAAAAAGCAAAAGAAAAACCATCTTCTAAATAAGGAGTAGAGGAAAGGAGTACAAAACCTCTGTCACAAACCTGATACTTGGTTTTGGTTTACAGTCAAACATTGTCCCATTGCATTTTGGAAGGGAAAAATCCTGTTGCTAGTCCTGCAACTCTCACTTACCTAAACTAATTAATTAATGGAGTGGAACCATTCACATAAGGTAAGATAAGGCTATATTGCTGAGCCAAGAAGGAATGATCTGCCTCCTGTCCCATTCATGTATCGATACATATTTCATTATATTTTAGTGCTGTGCAACTAATTCTCAAGGATTTGGAATAGCTGAGGAGGTCAGACCGTATTCCTAATGAAAAACAATTGCCCTCTCTGTGTGGTCTCTCCCTACTTCTGTTTTAGGGAAATTCTTTTAATGAAAGAATATTGAAACTTCTTTCAATCAGTCAACACTTTTTTCTGAACAGAAATTTAGACAGATGTATATTGCATATTGAGGGCATGGAGGAGACAGTTAAGAATAACAAAATTCGGGTATGAAATTATTTAAACAAGATACAGGATATGAAACAAATTACTCAAATTTGACACACATCTGTGTTTCTCATCTCACATATCACGTGACTAAAGTACAAAGTAGATAGTGCTTTGCAAGTCAAATTCTGATTCTGAGGAAGAAAAAAATGCATTCTCTTTTGAGGAAGAAAAAATATGCATTATCTTCTTCAGTCTTTCATGGAACATGCCATTTTCTCTGTTAGAGAACTCCTGTACTCTACTCCAAAACCATAGCTGCACTCTGAACATACTGCTGGGAATAATTAATAGAGCACACAAATTCCTGGGAAGTAGTTTAAGCCTGGATAATCTTGCTGGTGTTACTGTCTCTCTCTGGGCCACTGTTCATGAATCATTTCCTATGCACAAAGAGACTGCAAGCATGATATATATGACTCAAAATTACAGAGCAATTATATATTGGCCAACACACACAAAAGATAGCTAGTCTAGTAGATATGTGGAAGGGGGTTGAGGACTTCCTCACATGCTATTGTCCTAAGACACATTTCTTCATTATAGTGATATTTGCTAAGGATGAAATATTAAAAATAAGGTTCCTGTGCTTTGTAAAGCCCTACATATTTATTTCTTCTCTGTTATAGAGGCTTTTTCAATCCTACTGACTCTTTTATTCAGGAGTCCCACAGGCCTCTTCACTTTAGAGGCCAAATCCTTTCCCAGACTTCATCCCTGTCCCTCACAGAGTATCTGCTGTTAGAAGGGAAGGGGCAGAGTATACATTGCCTTTTGTCCCTGACCTTGGCCTGGTTGGCTGGCAGAGAGCAGAGCCTCCATGCCTCCACATCGCAAATCTGGAAAGAGCCTGGATTGTCTTCCTGGAGCAATGTTGCCCTCAATGACTTCCTCTCTCCAAACACCTAGCTCTTTTCTTCTCTAGCTCTCTGAAAATCCATACAACAGGAATTTTATAGGAACATTTCATGAGGCAGGCTCTACACATTTTCATCTTTAAAAGACACCCCCCCCCCACTCCTAAGACACCCCCACCCCTGCTCCTCACACTAAGAACATTCTTGAATTACCACAAGGCCTCTAAATTTGGTATCCATTATGTTCATTCTTATTTTAAAGTTTTGTGCAGTATATGTGGTATAAATGCAAAGGAGATTCTCTCTTTGTCTTGAAGAAGGAAAGGTCTTCATTTCTTGAGAGACAAATGTAATCCTAGTTTGGTACCTCAAGGCTGAGCCAGAAACTGCTACTTATAATGTGCCTCTGCTAAGTGACACCTTGTGGCTTGAAGAAGTCATTTTACTTCGCTTTCTTTATCCATATTTGTTGTTCTGAAAGATGTTTGTATACTTCCATAGTATCCTAAATGTCAAGAATAACAGTACTGATCCAGACCAGGGGTCTTCATAACCTAGTACTCTGTCTAACAGTGGCCATAAGTTGATGCTCAGAGAAGAGAGCAGAACAAACATGTGATACTCCTTGATATTCTCACAGCTTTCAGCTGTTTTCAGATGAGGGAATTTTGTTAGCCCACAATTAATCTTTTCATGTACTTGTCCAGTCTCCTGTTGAACCCATGTAAATGTCCTGCATCTACATCATCCTTTGACAAGGAGTTCCATAGGTCTATGATAGATTGTGTAAAGATTCACCTACCTTTGTTTGTTTTGGATGTTGTTCCCACTAGTTGCATTTGATGGACTGTATTCTTATATTGGAAAAGGCAGTGAAGAGTTGCTCTCTATCCATATTTCCCATGCCACTCAGGATTTTTAGGTCCCTACTATATCCCTCCTCCAAACTGTCTCTTTTTCAGGCTGATGAGTTCTGGCCTACTTCGACTTTATTCATATGGGAAAAAAGAACAAAGTGTTTAACGGGTCAGGCTAGCATGGAAAAGGCACATGAGTTTATGTAGGTGATAGCACTGAAAGGAATGACCTACCTAATGCCACATTTGACTTTTCTGACTGAACAGCCACTTACAGCAGAGTCACCTGGAAGCATTTTCAATAAAAATATAGAACTCACACTTCTGACTTTGCAGGATGTCTTATCCCACCCATGCCACAAATCCCTGCAATCTACAGTCAGCATTATATAATTGATTATACCATGAAATACTCAAAACCTCAGACTCAAAACCTCCACAAGATTTTAACCTCCTTTACTATTACCCCTTTCACCAAAATACCAAAATACTCCTTTCACTTTAAATATTTTTGTCTGCTGTTTCTTACTCTGATATTGTACTTTTTTGGTCAGTGGAAAGATGTCTCTGTGCAATGCATTGTTGCTATGAAGCAAGCTAAAGCATTCGATTATGGCCCTAAATCATTAAAACAATTAAAATATTCTGGGTGTTGGGTTTAGAATTGTGCGCTCAATACAGCACTAAAAATCAATTGATTTCCAAGTCTACCAAAGGTACATATATAGAAATACAGTAAATGCTAACTATTTTTCTTAACACACTGTTTCAATGCAAACTAATAATAAAAATTAATTGCTTCTTTTATTGGAATACAGTTAAAAGTGAGGGTTTATTTTTCATTTGCATTGTATGAGGTCTTATGGGTTGATTTTAGGTTGTCTTCTCTTCTAGAAATTGTATGCTTCCAAGACGAATGGCTAGCACATTCTGTCATCTCCTGGCTGGCCGTGCAACTGCTGCACTCTTCGCAGCAGCAGGCACAGGGGTCCTAACCACTGGGTACCTCCTCAATAAGCAAAATGTTAAGGCTGCTGTTCAAGAAAAACGAAAACTCTTCCCTCCAAGGTAAGCACTTTGGGTTAAGTAGTCAGCTGAGCATAGGGCCCAGTTAACTGGGCTAGGCATAGCGTTTAACTCTTTGGAGGAGGAAGATCCCCATTAAAGCTGCAGAGTACCTACTCCATCATGCAAACACATCATCTATGTGTCTGCATATGGGCTGTTGACTGACAACCTAAAACCCAGCATCCTTTATTAATAACCCCAGTTTTAGATAGCACTGACAATGGCCTTCAAGACCAGAAAATAGGGATGTGAGATCGTATCAACACATTCACAAAAACATTGCCAAACAATGACAAGCCTGAAAAATGGTTCAATTTTTAGGCAAAGCACCAAATTAGTCCTTATTTTATCTCATCAGCTCTTGAATGCTTTCAGCGCCTATTGGACTGGCTGATTGTATAGATTCTACTATTAGGAACCATGAAAATATTTAAATTATGCAAGTAGTAAAGAAATCTCTTATATAACTACTGTATTTGAAATATTCCTAATTCTGTTTAAAAACTAGTTGGTTGATGATTAGAAACTAACTACAGATAAGTAAGTTGACTTTGCTGGCCATATTTTTGAAAAAAACAAAACACCAAAAAAGAAAAAGGACCAGGCTTTGACAGACCTTTTTTTTTACATGGCAAATAGTATCTTAGTTCAAATAAATTCTTATAAAAATAATGGGGCTGTGCATAAAGCAAAGTATTATCAAAACAAGGTAAATGTGATCTGACTCACTTGCAAAAATGCTTTACTAAAGCATAATGTCTTCATTTTCTCTGGTTTATTATACTGTACAGCTTTTTGTAAATAAAACCATTAAAACAACCCCAAATATTGTAAAAGAGTTAGATTCCCACCTGATATAGATCAGACAGTTCCACTGATGTCCACAAAGCTGCAAGAACATCTCGGTTCAGAATGAGAGCTCTTATCCAGTTAAACATAATTAATTTCCTACTTGAATAAAACAATGTTAGAGCTCTTTTAATTCTGAATTAAGAGTGTCTCAGCAGAGATTTAATAGGGTTTAATACACTTTCAAAGATCATTTGGATTCATTTTTCTGGTTGCTCCAAGTAACAGAAAGCTGCTATTGTCTGTTGCCCACCAGTGCAGTGTGGAGTACTTTGTGTGACTTCAGTATTCCTCCCTTCCTAAATTTCAGTGCAATCTATTGTGGTGGGTTATCCTTGGCTGGCTGCCAGATTCCCACTCAACCACTCTCTTACTCCCCCTCCTCAGCAAGACGGGGGGGGAAAATAAGATTAAAAACCTCGTGGGTTGAGATAAGGACAGGGAGATCACTCACCGTCATGAGCAAAACAGACTCAGCTTGGGGAAGATTAATTTAATTTATTGCCAATTAATTGTAACAGAATAGGAAAGTAAGAAATAAAAACAAAAATAAAATCAACTATCCCCCACACCCCCCCTTCTTCCCAGTCTCAACTTCACTCCTAACTCTTCTATCTCCTGCCCCCCCCAAGTGGCACAGGGGGGATGGGGAATGGGGGTTGCGGTCAGCTCATAACACTTCATATCTGCCGCTCCTTCCTCCTCACACTGTTCCCCTGCTCCAGAATGGGATCCCTCCCATGGGATACAGTCCTTCACGAACTGCTCCAATGTGGATCCTACCCAGGAACAAGCTGCAGTTCTTCAAGAACTGCTCCAGCAATGGGTCCTTTCCATGGGGTACAGTCCTTCAGGAAAAGATTGCTCCTGCATGGGTCCTCCACAAGCCACAGTTCCTGCCAGCAAACCTGCTCCTGCATGGGCTCTTCTCCATGGGCCGCAGTTCCTGCCAGGAGCCTGCTCTAGCACGGGCTCGCCATGGGCTGCAGCTTCCTTCAGGGCATATCTACCTCCTCTGGCGTGGGGTCCTCCATGGGTGCAGGGGCACAGCTGCCTCACCATGGTCTTCACCAGGGGCTGCAGGGGAATCTCTGCTCTGGCACCTGGAGCACCTCCTCTCCCTCCTCTGCACTGACCTTGGTGTCTGCAGGGTTGGTTTTATCACATTTTTTTCTCACTTCTCTTTCTCTCACAACTGCTATGCAGTGTTTTTTGCCCCTTCTTAAACATGTTATCCCAGAGGCGCCACCAGCTTCACTGATTGGCTCAGCTTTGGCCAGCGGTGGGTCCATTTTGGAGCCAGCTGAAACTGGCTCTGTCCGACATGGGGGCAGCCCCTGATCTCTTCTCACAGAAGCCACTCCTGCAGCCCTCCCCCATTATGAAAACCTTGCCGCATAAACCCAATACATGTATAAACGAAAACCTAATTATGTTTTTCAACTGTGCTATGTACTCCATATCACCTGATCGCTTAATTAGTTTCTTAAAAGCAAAGATTACTGTTTAAAGATATCACATTAAGTGCTTGTGATTTTTTTTCTCTTCAGTGCAGACTATCCTGATCTCCGCAAACATAACAACTGCATGGCTGAATGCCTCACACCAGCAATTTATGCTAGGCTAAGGGACAAGATGACTCCAAATGGCTACACCCTAGACCAGTGTATCCAAACTGGGGTTGACAATCCTGGACATCCTTTCATTAAAACTGTGGGCATGGTTGCAGGTGATGAAGAATCCTATGAGGTAAAATATTTTCACAATGCTTTCATATTTGGTTGAGTTTGTATGGTATAGTTCACAAGAGCTCGTTACATGAACACAGATTCTTAGTCAAATATGCACTCCTAAGAGAAATTGTATCCCAGAGAATATATGAAGGGCAGGCCATGTGCATAAAGACAGTATTTTCCCTACTCTTTATGAGGATTTGAATGCTATTCTATATTAGGAAATGCAGTGAATGTAAGGCATTGCTAAAGGAGCCCTCTGTACTGCAGTAGAAGTTAATAAAATATGTCTGCTTGGGAGCAATATTCTATCTGCCTCCAACAGCTGCTCTCTTTCCTACTACTAAACATAGTTTATGGAAAAACAATGAGACACATCAAAATAAAGGTAATATAAAATTACATTTTGAAACAGTTGAGACAGAACTGAAAAGAAAATGGCTTCTATGAAGTGCTGGGCATCTTTAAACCATAGCTGTTGGACCATGACAAAAGTCAAAGATAGTATTAGGATAGACAGGTTTATGTAATTCTGAAACAAGGAGAGTAGAAAAAGAAGAAAAACCTTATTTTTATTGACCTCTGTAGTCTGCTTCCTTCAGTCTACCATACAACAGTATCTATTATACATTCTCTTAATAGTATCCCAAATTCTAGGCTGCACAGGATGGAAGAAGACATCTGGTATCCTGGAACTACCAGCTTTTGTGATTTGTTTTACTTATTTAGACATGGTGACTGCCTTGAAAACCTCTGCCAGAGTTATTGCTGCACAACAGAATGAAGGCGTGATTGTGATCAGTGTTGACATACCTGTGCTAAATGGCTCTAACTAGTACCAGTATCCAATGGCAGTGAATACACAGGTATTCTCATATGACCTAAGAACAGGACACAAGCTTCCTGGGGACTGAACATGTATTTTAGTTGCTAATAAATCCTGAAATCTAATCTGGTTGCCACCACATCCAGTATCTATCTGTAGTAACTAGAATAAGGTTGTAACTAAAGTAAAGTGCAATTGTAAGGTAAGGTGCAATTTTTGTTGTGAAGATGAGAAACCACTACAGAGCACTGTTTAGGTCAAAAAGACTGAAATCCACCACAAATAATCTCCCAATTTATTGCTAGGAGACAGAGGGTGAAATTCCATGTTCTGCTTCTAAGAGGTACAGCAGAAACTCAGAGCAACTGAGAAACTCATGGCAAACTACTGGCAGTTACCCTCTGCTACATAAAAGAGAGATCTATTGAAAATAGATGAGATTTTGAGATATCATTTTTTTCAGAGACCAATTTTCAAAGATACAATCCACATATGACCCTTCCCTTCATATTTACCCCTGTCAGCACTTGTAAAGTCCCCTTTAGTGCTGCCATCCAGGAGCCTGTACCAAGGGATTTCCCTTGTGACTGAAGGTAGTGCATTAAAATGTTTCTATGATACTGAAGACTTTGTAGATTCTCTTGACTCCATAGGCATTTGCTGAGATTTTTGACCCTGTCATTAAAGTGAGACATAATGGCTATGATCCACGCACAATGAAGCATCACACAGACCTGGATGCATCCAAGGTAGGATTTAAATAAAAATAAAGATTGAATGCTGCTTCTTACAATGATGATATTGTATGTAATAGTACTTTTTTTCCCCTGATCCAACTACAAAGAAAATTATTTTAGGGCTAAGGAATGCCACAAATGACTGAAATGGCACATCCCACAGGGAGTATGTCTAAATGAAGTGAGGCCTGGTTCTGTACTTTCTTTTTGCAAGGCTGTTAGTTTACAGTTTAGGTTTGCTGGGGTTTTCAGCATCTGACAAAGGACAAACCAGGCTAGCATCTACATGGCCTTTCTTTCTCTTCCTTATTCTTCTCTTCTAATTTCCTCTCTTTACTGGACCTCTTTCTCCTGACTACTCTAGTTTTCACCTGACTATATTCAATTACACCCTGACATCATGCAGAAGTGTCAGAGGCACAAGACTGTGCTGCTCTACAAGAGGAGCAAGCCAGGAGCCAAGAGCGATAGCAAGACAGGCAGACCAGTGGGCTCACCAAGGGCACAGTTCCACAGTACCCAAGCAAGAAGAGAACAGGTCTAGTTACAATAACCAGGTTCAACCAATAGCCCAGTGATTGACAGAGAAGCCCATAGTGACAATGCAGGTCTGAGGTCAGGTCAGTGAGGAAGGGTCAGGATAAACAAGGTACAAGGCCAGGCACAGGCATACCTATAAAGTAGCTCAGGAAAGGATGAGAGTGAGGGCCTTAGATTAAATGCAGCTCAAACCAAGGTGTATAGACCCCAGATGAAACTTCTCGCAGTTCTTTTTCAGACAGATCTTTTCAAAGTTGTTGGATCCATGGTTACACAGCTGTGCAATATCAGAGCTGGCTAAAACCGAGTGGAGAGAGGGTGAAAGAGGTTTGCAGAGCTCCTTGGTGCACTCATGGACCTAATGTTGTCCCAAATAGGGCTCGTTTCCCCAGTGTGCAATAAGCCAGTCTTCACACACTGAGATGAGATATTGTTTATTCACAAAGTTGCACAAGTTTGGGTGTTAGGTGGCTTTCCACAAAGCTAGCACACCTAATCATCAAGTCAGCATCTATTTATACACATTCATTGCCATATTTAATTCCCTAATACATATGCAGTGCTATGATTGGTTAAAATCTCTTCATCTAGTATTTAAATTAGTGAGCATGCTCAGTTGTCCTTCAATTTGAGTCTGGGGTGTAACTGTGGTAGGGGGCTCATGAGTCGGTGGTCGCGATCTCCCCCTGCCGGAATTACCTTTCCCCTAATTTCCTTCTTGGCAGATCTCAAGCAACTTTTCATGTTTTCCTGATCAAGTCAGTAATACATCACCTAGACTTCAGCTCCCGGACAATCTGTTAACTAAACAAAAGCATATTGTATAACTTAGGGTAGGGCTTTACAATGGAACTTCTCATGGTTTACTGATCAAGTCAGTAATACATCAGTTTTGGACAACACTAACAGCAAGCTAGTTGGAGAGGGATCAGTCCCAGCTGGTACTAAGCATTTGGGCCTCTGCCTAATGGCACTGTGAGTCTGTTCATAAGATGAAGATAACTATGTATTTAAGGATTAGTGTGAAAGCATTTCCCCCCCCCCCCCCCCCCCCAATCAAATCTTACCCATTGCTTAGTATTTCCTTCATAGTTCAATAACGGTGTAGATTAGCATCATCTTGGTCTTTCCTCTTTCAAAAGATCTTCCATACCTGGCCTTCTTTCTATGTTCATATCCATATTTCCAAAAGCCACTCGGATCCTTTCATATTCCATGCTGGAGCTAAGAAGAATCATCTGGTTACTTTGCCACATTCAGTCAGCAAAAGAACTTTGGAGTTCCTAAAAAAACCTTAGTATCTGAAACACTGAGGGGTTCCTAATGTTCTGTGATATCTAGGAGAGATCATGATCCCTGGGCAGAAAGATGCCCCATTTTTGTATGATTTTTTTTTTAAATGGTAGTGTACAAAATGGGGGACCGTGTGTAAATTAAAAAACATTCTTCCTTCAGATCACCCATGGTCAATTTGATGAGCGCTATGTCCTCTCATCACGCGTACGTACTGGTCGTAGCATCCGGGGCCTCAGCCTTCCTCCAGCTTGTACCAGGGCAGAAAGAAGAGAAGTGGAAAATGTTGTGGTCACTGCTCTAGCTGGGCTGAAAGGAGAGCTTTCTGGAAAGTACTATAGTTTGACCAATATGTCTGAGAAGGATCAGCAGCAGCTTATTGATGTAAGTATAACTCAATGTTATGTGTAGGGCTTTTGCATGTGAATAAGAGCCACATGTACACTCAGAGAAAATGCAAAAATGAAACTGATTTGGGGAAATTAATTCAAATGGTGCCTACACATTTGGGATCTCTAAGGTCAAGGGTAGCAAGCGTGCAGGCTAAGATCCAAATTCTCAATGGACACACACAGAGATCACAATATTCATAAATTCAGAGTCTAATTTGACAGAAGATAGAATACAAGAACATGGGAACATGAATCTACAAGCATAAGTATTTTGTTTTAGGGTTCCTTAAAAGCAGTTGCTGGTAAAACAGGATTTCTACTACAAGCAAGGAATTGTATCTTTAGTCAGTCCTTTGTTAATTTAGCGACTCTCAATTTCATCAGATAGGGGCTATATCCCCAGAAATTCCTCAAAAGGGCCCTCCAGAATCTGGAAGACTATATCTAATTACAATTTAAAGAAACTTACAGCAAGGATGACTAACTAAAGATAGAAGTCTCTGAAAGTATTAGGAAAAGAGAAAGAAAGAGTGAGAGAGTGTGTGTGTGTGTGTGTAAGAGAGAAAGCTTCATATTCTCGTATGAGTAAAGTGGGGAGAATTATACCTCTCCTTAAGTTTTGCGGTGAGTGGAGATAAGGTCCCTGGTATTAAGTTTGGACTTGCTTGCTTGTCTTCCTTTCTTCTTTTCTTCTACTCTCTGTTTTGCTATGTGTAGACCCCATATTTATATGAAAATGATTCTTATGGAGTCTTTTTAGATTTACATGTGTTAACAAAAAGGGGGTTTTAACTTGGAAGCTCTGCCTGGGGATGGTACTGGGGAAGAGCAACTGATGCCCTCTACCTGGACTTGTGTAATGCTTTTGACATGGTCCCCCACAACATTCTTGCTTCTAAATTTGAGAGATATGAATTTGAGAGATGAATTTGAGGGATAGACTGTTAGATAGATAAAGAACTAGCTGGATGGCTGCATCTAAAGAGTTACAGTCAAGGGCTCAATGTCCAAGTGGAAACCAGTAACAAATAGTGTCCCTCAAAGGTCCATACTGGGAACAACATTATTTAATATCTTCATCAACGACATAGACAGTGGGATTGAGTGCACCCTCAGCAAGTTTGCAGGTGACACCAAGCTGAGTGGTGCAGTTGATTCACTTGAGGGAAGGGATGCCCTCCAGAGGGACCTTGACAGGTCTGAGACGTGGGGATACTGGTGGATAAAAAATTGGACATGAGCCAACAATGTGCACTTGCAGCCCAGAAAGTCAGTCGTATCTTGGGCTGCATAAAAAGAAGCATGGCCAGCAGGTTGAGGGAGGTGATTGTCCCCGTCTACCGTGCTCTCGTGAGACCCCACCTGGAGTACTGTGTCCAGCTCTGGGGTCCTCAGCACAGGAAAGACATGGACCTGTTGGAGCAGGTCCAGAGCAGGGCCATGAAAACAGTCAGAGGGCTGGAGCACCTCTCCTATGAGGCCAGGCTGAGAGAGTTGGGGTTGTTCAGCCTGGAGAAGAGAAGGCTGCGGGGAGACCTTATTGCGGCCTTTCAATATATAAAGGGGGCTGAAGAAAGATGGAGAGAGACTTTTTACCAGGGCCAGTAGTGACAGGACAAGGGGCAACGCTTTAAAACTGAAAGAGGGTAGGTTTAGATTGGACATAAGGAAGACATTCTTTACAGTGATGGTGGTCAGGCACTGGAACAGGTTGCGCAGAGAAGCTGTGGATGCCCCATCCCTGGAAGTGTTCAAGGTCAGGTTGGACAGGGCTTTGAGCAACCTGATCTAGTGAAAGATGTCCCTGCCCATGGCAGGGGGGTTGGACTAGATGACCTTTAAAGGTCCCTTCCAACCCAAACCCTTCTATGATTCTATGATTATATAAATGGTCTGATTTATGGGATTGAAAGCATCCTCACAAAGTTTGCTGATGACACCAAACTGGGTGGTGAGATGGACATCTCTGAAAGGAAAGCCATCTTAGAGAGGAACCTGGACAGGTTAGAAGAGTGGGCTATCAAGAACAGTATGAAGTTTAACAAAGACGAGTGCAAAGTCCTTGTCATGGTTTAGCCCCTGTCGGCAACCAAGCACCACACAGCTGCTTACTCACCCTCCCCCCCAGTGGGATGGGGGAGAGAATCGGAAGGGCAAAAGTAAGAAAACTCGTGGGTTGAGATAAGAACAGTTTAATAACTGAAATAAAATAATAATAATAGTAATAAAAATTGTAATGAAAAGGAGAACAATGAGAGAGAGAAACAAAACCCAGGAAAAAAAAACCCAAGTGATGTAACTGTTCACCACCTGCTGACGAAACCCAGCCAGTCCCCGAGCAGCGATCGCTGCCCCCCAGCCAACCCCCCCAGTTTCTATACTGCCCATGACGCCGTATGGTATGGAATAGCCCTTGGGGCAGTTGGGATCAACTCTTCTGGCTGTGCCCCCTCCCAGTTTCTTGTGCCCCTGGCAGAGCATGGGAAGCTGAAAAGTCCTTGCCTGGCATAAGCAGTACTGAGCAACAACCAAACCATCAGTGTGTTATCAACATTCTTCTCCTACTAAATCCAAACCACAGCACTGTGCCAGCTACTAGGAAGAAAATTAACTCTATCCCAGTTGAAAGCAGGAGAGGTGCTCTGCTCTTGCATAACTACTTGGTGCAGGAAAATGTGTCAGCCCACTGTGCAGCTGTTTCAAATGTCAACCCTTAAGTAACAGTTTAAATAAGGGGACAATAAGTTCCTTTGCAGAGGTGTAATAACAGTTCAGAGAAACCATCTTTAATTTGGGAAGTTATTTGAGAGAGAGAGAGAGAGAGAGAGAGAGTTTGTAGCGCTCTGCACTGTGGAGATGAGTTTTTCATATTGTAAAATAGTAGTTGACTGATTCAAAATGGCAAACACTCCCAACACCTTTGGCTTCAGTAAGAGAATTTGGGGTTCTAAATCTCACCAGGTCAAATCTAATGCACCAGATCTTTAGCTGGTAGAAATCAAAAAAGCGTGTTGTGACTAAAGGGTAGTTGTTTGACCTATTAAGAGTCATAGTCTTTTCTATATCTCCTCCTTTCATAACAAGGAGTTTGGAGTTTTCTGGTTTATTTTTTTAAAAAGAGGTTTAGATTTTTATACCTGTTCACCAACCTCTGGAATTATGAGGCGAAAAGAAACTGAATTTTAGTTTAATTTTCCTAGAGACATTCCATGCTATGATTAAGACATAATTAGAATGATGTCTGCACTAACATTATTTCTGCACTCTGGAGGTTTTTATCTTAAACAGAGATCAGTCAGAAAGGTTCAGGTCTTGCTCAGGCTGAGCTATGAGAAACTGAAAATAACCCACCAATATTGCTTTATGAGATTTAATGTTTTAATTTAGATCTTATCCTCTGACCTTGTAGAGTGATATAGCAAACCAAGAGCAATGTAAACTGTTTTTTAGGCATCTAAAAATGGTATATCAGGCATTTAGTCTCTTATGACATTTCTTGCAGATGTTTCTAAGGTGCCCACAACTGCTGTAGAAGGGCAGAGAAAAATTTCCACTGGCTTCTGTGGGTTCTAGATCAAGCTAAGGATGACTCAAAGGAATTATTTCTCAAATATAAAAGACCAGCATCTTTTGTAACCCATTTCTCCACCACATGGAAAGTTCTGCTCAGTACAGTATCACCATTAGACAACAGTTTAAAATGTGCATATATGTTATCGGTGTTTATGTGTCCGTGTGAATTTTAGCTATGAATCTGCCATTCCTCTAAAATGTCACTCAGGACCACATGGTGTGGCACTTAATATCACCCATGACATGATTCAAATATTTAATCTAGTTCTATTTCTAGAAATGTCACTGTTCAGTCTGTAACCCTTGTACCTTCTTTCCATTCTTGGCTAAAAGCACATGTGCTGCCTAGTTTAAAATAAAGGATAATCAATATTTATGTTCAACTACATGAATATCCACCTAAGAAAATAGATCTGACAACTTTCTCATTAAAAGAAGTTCAAGAAAGAAAAGGGTTAATTGCAAAAGAGTTTGTTTATATTAAAAGTAGTAGTAAAGATTGCAAGTTCCTTAAAGGGTAAAGAGGTGGTTTGTGCATTTATGATGATTCCATCTCTGAAATGGATGGAATGGTTTCACCTGCGTGCAGATCACAGGATCACTGTGTGCAATGTGACACTGCTGAAATAGTCTGAACAAGGTTGTAGCTGTGAATCAAATGTCCTGAAGAATTCTATGCAATCTTTGGTCAGAGTGGCAAGGGGAGTTTTGATATGTCTTGGTTCAATAGAATTTTCATAAGTTATTAATTAAAAAAGGTATCTTTTTAGTGTTGGTGAGGGCCCTGATCTATAAAAATTGTATTTCTTTTGGAGCTTACATTGGCCTTTAACAGGGGCTGTAATCTAGATGTATTGTGAAGAGGGAAAACTGGTTTAATGCCCTAAAAGAGGCATTATCTTTTTTTTTTTTTTTTTTTTTACATCCTGGGATTCAGACTGTGGCTACTAACAGCTCCACCTTAAATGATATTTGGAATCCTCTGGGCTGTTTCTCAGCCAGCACCAGAATTGCTGCAATGACTTCTACTGAATCTTGCAGCTGGCTTTTGTCTCTGCATCCTGTGCATGGTAGGTTTTATAGATAGATAGTATTAAAATGGAATTTTAAAAACATAATACACTCCTGTCAGAACACTAATGTTCTAAAGGCTGGTTACAGGTAGCTGAGCAAATCTTGGGGAGAGAAAAGAGATAGGCTATGACCTCATGACCTTTCAGATTGTTTTTGCTGATTCACTGGAAGCCATAGCTTATTGAATATTGCTCTAGAAAAGGCAATTCCAATTTGGCTCTGAATTTGCTTACCCTTTATAGTGCTGATGTGGTGGGAGATCAGGAATAATTGTGTTCAGCTATGAAGAAAACTTGTTTTTGCAGACACTTAATGCTATATGTTGCATGTCTTAGTGACTGTTACTTTAAGTCAACGTAGCATTTATTCCCCTCTCAATTAATCACTTCACACATGAAGTGGTTGGTACTGAAGCACAGCTGCTGCTGGCACCGGGCTAGTTAAGATGCAACTAATTCAGTCCTATGTGTTTCCAAAATAAAGTCCAAATGTGTATGTAGCTTGTGGTGCATTGAAAGAACTAATTTCTACAAAGACTGATGCAGTTATAAACCAATTAGCAGAGAAACTTTTTTAGTGTGGTGGGTTGACCCTAGCCAGCAGCTAAGCACCACACAGCTGCTCACTCGCTCTCCCAGCCCACTGGGATGGGGGAAAGAACAGGAAGAGCAAAAGCAAGAAAACTCGTGGGTTGAGATAAAGATAGTTTAATAAGCAAAGGAAAGAGGAAGAAAACAAAAGAAGTGATGCAAAGGCAATCACTCAGCACCTCCCACAAGTAGACTGATGCCCAGTCAGTCTCCAAGCAATGGCTACCTTCCAAACCTCTCCTCCCCTCAGTTTTTATTGCCGAGTATGATGTTGTATGGTATGGAATATCCCTTTGGTCAGTCTGGGTCAGCTGTCCAGGTTGTGTCCCCTCCCACCCCCGTCCTACTCACTGCAGGGAGCAGAGTGGGAAAAAAAAGAAAGCCTTGATACTGTGCAAACACTGCTCAGCAATAGGCAAAACACTAGTGTGTTATCAACACTGTTTTAGCCACAAATCTAAGACACAGCACCATACCAGCTGCTATGAAGAAAGTTAACTCCATCCCAGCCAAACCCAGTACAACCTCTATGCCTTATTCCATACTGTTTACATCTCACTCAGGTCCTACACTATCCAATACATCCTCATTAATTACCTTTCCCTCTTCCTGTCCTTTGATATGTACACAGATATCATTCCCTTAGTCTATGGGCCTCCCCTGTAAAATGTCCATAAAATGTCCATTGAGTTCACTTAGTCTATGACTTGGGCTCCATTCATTATGGTGGTCACTCAGGACAGGAGAGGTTGCGTGTTGTGTTGAGTTATTGGGTGCCAAAGCCAGCTCAGGTTGGGTCGCTGCTGCACTTGCTTGGCTTCTTGCAAGGCTCGTTCTCTGTTGTTTCAGGTGATTCCTGCTGTTGTACTTCCTATAATATATAACTCAAACCATGGGTTCTTTTTCCCCTCGGGTTAAATCTCCTTGAGGTGCACAACAGATTTCCCCATCCTCCTGCATTACCCACCAATTATACCTGGGTCCTTGACCAAAAGCAATCCTAGGAATGGATTTGCCCATGATGTCTTTCCCAGCCAGTTCCCTACATGCACTACAGGGACCTTATCTCCTTCTGCAGCACATCGGAGTTTTGTTTGGGCAGGGTCAGGTCAGTTATCTGATCCTGTGGTATTAACCAGCCAAGTGGCTTCAGCCAAAATTTGCATCCCAGTCCTTCTATGTCCCAGTGCCCATCGCTTTCAGTACAGTCTTTAACAGCCCATTGTACCCTTCAGTCTTTCCACAGTCATGATAGGGAATGTGGTACACCCAATCCTGTTTGGTGAAGCACTGGAACAGGTTGCCCAGAGAGGTGGTAGATGCCCCATCCCTGGCAACATTCAAGGTCAGACTGGATGGGGCTCTGAGCAACCTGATCTGGTTAAAGCTGTCCCTGCTCATTGCAGGGGGGGGTTGGACTAGTGTCGCAAATATGATTTTTTACACGGCTTTGATTTAGCAGCAATTTAGGATTTATTAATATTCTTGAGATCACAAAGTTAGGTTGTACAATTCTTCACAGCACTTAAGCATCAGCCAATTTAACAGAGTGATTCAGTGGCATTTGCTACAATCAAAATAGTGACTTAGTTAAAGGTTCGAGAATGGCAAGGGTGACCCGAAACTTACAGCAGGGTTGCACACACAGATGGGGTTTAAATCAAATCAAATCAAATCACACACACACACACAGACAGACAGACAGACCAACAAACAGCTCTAAATAAAATCGCACACACCCCGAGGTTAACCTGTGATTAAAATTTCCCTTTTCATGAGTTGCATGAATTACTCATTTTTATGTGCCAGCATTCATCAACGGACGGTCGGTGAACCTCACGAAGTCAGGCCTTTGAGCCCTCACGAAATCATCGATGGACAATCCTTCAATCCTCGTGAAATCTACCCTGAGAGGCGTCCCAGCTCAGGGGGAGATACTGGGTCACACAGCCCGCTGAGGTCCTTGAGAGCTCAAAAGGTCTCCCTTTTGGATCGTTATTTATAGGATCTGGAGATGATTGGCTTTGGTCAGTATTTTACATTCTGGCCACAATTCAGGGAGCAGATGGCCCAGGTGTGACCAGGGAGTGCCTGACACCCAAGTCACTGCACTGGTGACCAAGATAACAGCACAATAGGGCTTATCCTGAGATCTCAGGGTGGCCTGGGGGGCTGCACTACCACAACTAGATGACCTTTAAAGGTCCCTTCCAACCCAAACCATTCTGTGATTCTATGATTCTGTGGTGATTTCCCATAATATGATGGGACCCATCAGTAAACAGAACATGGTGCCTTCCACCTTCTGATTGTAGTGTGGTGCCTCTTCATCATGAGTCACCGCCTTTGGTGATGCTCTGAAATCTCTGCCTTCTGACCAGTCTATGATCTCTTCCAGGATTCCTGGGTGGTTGTGCTTCCCCATTCAAGCCTATTGTGTGATCAATGCAACCCACTTACTCCACATAGCGTTGGTTGCTTGATGTGTAGAGGGGACCCTCCCTTTGAACACCCAGTGTAGCACAGGCAACCAAGGTGCCTTTGCTTCGGTACTATTTCTGAAGTGGCTCAAACATCCTCATATGCTGTTAGTATCTCCTTTTCAGTTGGGGTGTAGTGTACCTCGGGTCCTATATACCCCTGGCTCCAAAACCCTAGAGGTCAACCTCAAGTTTCTCTGGGTGCTTTCTGCTAGAGGCTCCAGGTGAGGCCACACTCCCTGGCTGTATTGTAGAGCACGTTTCTCATCCTGTCCTGTCCGGACTGTCCCAAGGGCTACCGCTCGAACTACCTCCTGTTTGATCTATTCAAAGGCTTGCATTGCTCAGAGCCCCACTCAAAATAGTTCTTCTTTGCGTCACTTGATAGAGAGGATTCACAATCAGACTGTCACCCAGAAGATGCATTCTCCAGAATCCCACAAATGCCTAGGAAAGCTTGCGATTCCTTTTTGTTAACTGGTAGGGACATAGCTGCGATCACATCTATTGGGATGCGACAATGCCCATCTTGACATTTTATTCCCAAGAACTGAATCTTTCGTTCAGGTCCTTTGATCTGGATCAAGAATCTGGATTATTCTTCTCTTTTTCTTGAATATTTCTTCTACTGTGTTGCCCTACATGGTGATGTCGTATTTCAGGTGTTCAGGGGCTTCACACTGTTCCAGTGCAGTCTGGATCAGTCCATGACAAATGGTAGCGCTGTGTTTCCACCCCTGGGGCAGTAGGTTCTAGGTGTATTGGACACCCCTCCACATGAAAACAAACTGGCCTGCATTCTACTACCAAAGGAATTGAGAAAAATGCATTGGCAATATCAGTTGTGGAATACCACTTGGCTGCCTTCAAATCCAGTTCATATTGGAGTTCTAGCATGTCTGGTATGGCAGCACTCGGTGGTGGCACCACTTTGTTCAGGCCATGATAGTCCACTGTTAGCCTCTGTTCTCTGCCAGACTTTCGCACTGGCCATATGTGACTATTAAAGGGTGAGTGAGTTTTGCCGATCACTCCTTGGCTCTCCAGTTGACGAATCAGCTCATGGATGGGAGCCAGGGAGTCTCGGTTGGTGCGATATTGCCGCTAGTGCACCATCATGGTAGCAACCTGCACCTGCTGTTCTTTGACACATAGCAATCCCACAACAGAGGAACCTTCCAAGAGGCCAGGCAAGGTAGACAGATGTTAAATCTTCTCTGTATCCACTGTGGCTACACCAAAGGCCCACCAGTGCCCTTTTGGGTCTTTGAAGTACTCTCTCTTGAAATAGTCAATGCTAAATATACATGGAGCCTCTGGGACAGATGCTTCTGCCGCTCATTCTGTTGGCCTTCCCTCAGCCTCCAACACAGATCCCCCTGTCACTCCAGAAATCTAGATGTGTTCTGTCCTCTTGTACTCTGATGGCATTAGGCTACACTGTGCACCGGTGTCCACTGAAGCCTTATAGTCCCATGGGTCTGATGTGCCAGGCCATTGAATCTATACAGTCCAGAAAATCCAGTTGTCCCTTTCTTCCACCTGGCTGGTGGCAGAGCCCCTCTATTCCTGGTCAGAGCATTCATTACCTGACTCCTGTAATTACAAACCAGAAATTCCTTCATCATGGTACCAGGAGTGGCTTTTGAACCCACACGGCCATACATCCACTGGATCAGTATCAGATGGAGGAGAGCTGTCCTCAGCCCTTCTGCTGCATCTGGGGAATTGCTTAACAGCAACCGGAGTGGTAATCTTCCTAAATGGACCCTTTTTAGTTGTTCTTTTTTCCTGCAATTCACGTATGCAGGCTTCCAGGTCTTAGGCAAGTGCACCATCCCACTTCCTCATTTCCTCCCCATGATCGCACAGATAGAACCACAGGGTGGCATGTAGCATGGGCTCACAATTCCCTTTCCTTTGAGCAGGGAAAGGCTGAATCCTTATGGCACTCTTAGTAGCCAAGATGCTGGCCTATAGGGGCAAGGCGGAAGAGAGCTTCACATTCTCTTTGAGTCACTGGAACTGGTAGGACAGTCTCTCCACAGCTGCGATGCAGGCCCATAGGGTCGAAGGGGAGGGGGGAGGGAGATTTTCTTCCAATCGCCAGAGCTGACAGGCCAGTTTATCCACAGTTTGTGCCTCTATGTCTGCCCAATCCATTATCACAAGGGTGTTGCCATACGACATTGATGCATTCCATAGAAACTTCCACCACATAGACCATGTGCGCTGGATGTCATCCAGATCTTTGGATGCCTGGTTGTTGTCCAGGTTGCTGTAGATCGCCTCCAACACGGCTAATTCCCTCAGATACTGGATACCTTCCTCAATGGTGGTCCACTTGCCTCAGTAATTTACAAGATCTTCCTTGAGGGGATACCTTTCTTTCACAATTGAAAGGAGCAATGACATCTGCCAGTTCCCTCAGTACTCGTGGGTGCATCCCATCAGGGCCCATGGACTTATATATGTCCAGTTTGCTTAAGTATTCCCGGACCAGATCCTCTTCCACCAAGGGTACGTCTTCCTTGCTCCATCCTTTGCCCTGGTCTCTGGGGCCTGGGATTCCCAAAGGCCAGTCTTTCTAGTAAAGACTGAGGCATTTGGTACCTCAGCCTTTTCCATGTCCTGTGTCACCAGGTCCCCTACTCCATTCAGCTGTGGGCCCACATTTTCCCTAGTCTTCCTTGTGTCTCCTATGTACTTAAAGTAGTTCTTCTTGTTGCCTTTGACATCCCTGCCCAGATTCAGTTCCAGGTGGGCTTTGGCTTTCCTAACTGCATATCTGCATGCTCAGACAGTATCTCTGTATTCCTCCCAGGTTACCCATCCTTGCTTCCACCCTCTTTATGCTTCCTTTTTGCATTTGAATTTGGCCAGGAGCTCCATGCAGGGCTCATGGGATCTTTGCCTGACTTCCTGCTCGTTGGGATGGACTGCTCTTGAGCTTGGAGGAGTTGAGTCTTGAATATTAACCAGCTTGCTTCATCCTCTCTTCCCTCCAGAGTCTTATCCCATGGGACTCTTCCAAGCAGATCCTTGAAAAGGCCAAAGTCTGCTCTCCTCAAGTCCAGGGCTGTGTGCTTGCTTTTCACCCTCCTCCCTCCTTCCGCTCAGGATCCTGAACTCCACCATCTCATGGTCACTGCAGCCAAGGCTGCCTTTGACCTTCACATCCCCAACAAGCCCCTCCTTGTTGGTGAGGAGGAGGTCCAGCAGAGCACCTCTCCTGCTTTCAACTGGGATAGAGTTAATTTTCTTCCTAGTAGCTGGCACAGTGCTGTGGTTTGGATTTAGTAGGAGAAGAATGTTGATAACACACTGATGGTTTAGTTGTTGCTCAGTACTGCTTATGCCAGTCAAGGACTTTTCAGCTTCCCATGCTCTGCCAGGGGCACAAGAAACTGGGAGGGGGCACAGCCAGAACAGTTGATCCCAACTGCCCCAAGGGCCATTCCATACCATGTGACGTCATGGGCAGTATAGAAACTGGGGGGGGTTGGCTGGGGAGCAGCGATCGCTGCTCGGGAACTGGCTGGGCATTGTTTGGTGGGTGGTGAGCAATTGTGCATCACTTATTTTGTATATTCTTTTATCATTATTATTATTATTATTATTTTCCCTTCCTTTTCTGTCCTATTAAACTGTCTTTATCTCAACCCATGAATTTTACTTTTTTTTTTCCCCCCGATTCTCTCCCCCATCCCATTGGGGAGGAGGGGCAGTAAGCGAACGGCTGTGTGGTGTTTAGCTGCCTGCCGGGTTAAACCAGATCTCTAATTCCTCATGTTTATTCCTCATGCTGCATGCATTAGTGTACAAGCACTTTAGAGAGGCACCCCAGCATGCTAATTTCCCAGAAAGGATTTTGGGGATTTCTCCATAACAGTGCCTTGTAGACACTTCCTTGCTTACATTCAAATGCTGGATGTGACCCTGCTTAAGCCCCATTTTTTTGGTTTTGTGATCCTTTTCTATTCACATCACCCCAGGCCCCCCTCCTTGTGTTCCTTGCCTCTTCTTTATTGCTAACAGCTCCTGCCTGACTCCCCCTTAGGCATGGCTGGGCAAACTTTACTGGTTTACTCTTGCAGCTTCAGATATGACCTTCTGCTTCAGCCAGCATGGCTCTGAGTTTGTGGATTGCTTAGATGCAAGCTGGGTACTGACACCATCTCTGTTGACTCTCTTTTATTTTTATCTTTGGCGTTCTTTGGTGTACATGCTTTTCTGCGTAGCTAAGGAAGATAATCACAGTATAAACCCAGTAGTTAATGGCCTGTCAATATTTTTAGCATGATGGCAAATTGTCCAGAGTCTATACTTTGGCTAAATACATACTGTGCAGATCCAAAAACTTAATTTATGTTCCACACAGGAAGGTCTCTGTCAAATATATATGGCTCTTGTGACTTCTTTGGCCAAATTATAAAGTAAATTCAGGTCTCTTTTGGTTATTTCCTTGAGAAAAGATTCATATTTTCTATATTAATAACAAATTAAACTAGTAGTATTACATATTACATTGAGATAAATATTAAATATTTTCTGTATTCTAGACTGTCAGGGGGCTCTTTGCTATATTTTTTTAATGTCAAAGCTACACTAATTTTAATTTCTCCAAAATGGTTGTAGAAAACTGCATCTGGGTCAACTTTTCCCAGTCCCATAACTGTGTTTAAGGACTTGAAGGATCGGGTCCATAACAATAGTTTTCATTGTCACACAGATAGGAACACAAGGATTTTCATCTCATCATTCAGTTCCTGCAGAAACATGTTTGAGAGGATCAAAGTTTCCAAGTGTTTTCATGGCAAAACTGTACAACAGTCAACTATTTTGAAAATACATAACAGTGTTTCATATTGAGACTTTTAAAAATGCAAAAATCTAGAAGATTGTTTCAGAAGAAACAAAGCTTGTATGTGCATTTTAAATATCCAAAGGAATGGCTGTACCTTGTTAGCTCTATTCATAGTGCATTAATCCATAGCATCAACCAAAAGGGAGCTGATGAAATAACATAACTATTTATAACCTTGCAACTAGGTGTCACACTCTGGATTAACCAGGAGTTAAGAATTTCATAGAATCATAGAATCGTTTAGGTTGGAAATGCCCTGTAAGATCATCCAGTCGAACCATTAACCTACACTACCAAGTCCACACTAAACCAATCAAGGGTAGACTAGACTAAACCATGTCCCGAAGTGCCACATCTGCCTGTTTTTTGAACACTTCCAGGGATGGGGACTCCCCCACCTCTCTGGGCAGCCTGTTCCAATGCTTGACCACCCTTTCCATAAAGAAATTTCTCCTAATTTCCAACCTAAACCTCCCCTGGCGCAGCTTGAGGCCATTTCCTCTCGTCCTATCGCTAACTACTTGGGAGAAGAGACCGACCCCCCCTCCCTGCCCCCTCCTGTCAGGCAGTTGTAGAGAGCAATAAGGTCTCCCCTCAGCCTCCTCTTCTCCACACTAAACAATCCCAGTTCCCTCAGCCGCTCCCCATCAGCCCTGTGCTCCAGACCCTTCCCCAGCTCCATTGCCCTTCTCTGGACACGCTCCAGCACCTCAATGTCCTTCTTGTATTGAGGGGCCCAAAACTGGACACAGGATTCCAGGTGCGGCCTCACCAGCGCCGAGTACAGGAGCACAATCACCTCCATGCTCCTGCTGGCCACACTATTCCTGATACAAGCCAGGATGCTGTTGGCCTTCTTGGCCACCTGGGCACACTGCTGGCTCATGTTCAGCCAGCTGTCGACCAACACCCCCAGGTCCTTTTCCGCCAGGCAGCTTTCCAGCCACTCTTCCCCAAGCCTGGAGCGCTGCATGGGGTTGTTGTGACCCAAGTGCAGGACCCGGCATTTGGCCTTGTTAAACCTCATACAGTTGGCCTCGGCCCATCGGTCCAGCCTGTCCAGGTCCCTCTGCAGGGCCATCCTACCCTCCAGCAGATCGACACTCCCACCCAGCTTGGTGTCATCTGCAAACTTACTGAGGGTGCACTCAATCCCCTCATCCAGATCTTTGATAAAGATATTAAACAAGGCTGGCCCCAAAACAGAGCCCTGGGGAACACCACTCTTGACCGGCCACCAAGTGGACTGAACTCCATTCACCACTACTCTCTGGTCTCGGCCACCCAACCAGTTTTTACCCAGTGAAGACTACGTCCATCCAAGCCATGAGCTGCCAGCTTCCCAAGGAGAATATTATGGGAGATGGTGTCAAAAGCTTTGCTAAAGTCCAAGTAAATGACATCCACAGCCTTTAATGACATCCACAGCCTTTATTTAAGGTCAGTAACTTTTTTAATTGAATGTCCTTGGCAATTTTATTATTGACAAGATATTGATTACCTATCCTAGGCTTTATTTCATTGCCGCCTTCAGCAGTAGACAGCTCTTCAAGAAGCACAGGTCAAAAGAAGAGCACTGAGAACATAATTCCTTCATGGTTTACCGGTTAAGTTTTTTGGGAAGTGGAATAGGCTTCGCTGATTCAGCATTTTGCCTTGTTTTGTTTGTTTTCACAGTAATGCACATTTATGAAAATCAGGGCATTGAATGTTGCAACCTCAGATTCCATCTTTAACTTATATCATTGCTTGCTTCCTTCAGTATTTTAGGATCTGTCCTGGTTTCGGCTGGGATAGAGTTAATTTTCTTCCTAGTAGCAGGCACAGTGCTGTGGTTTGGATTTAGGATGAGAAGAATGTTGATAACACACTGATGGTTTAGTTGTTGCTAAGTACTGCTTATGCCAATCAAGGACTTTTCAGCTTCCCATGCTCTGCCAGGGGCACATGGAACTGGGAGGGGGCACAGCCAGAATAGTTGATCCAAACTGCCCCAAGGGCTATTCCATACCATACGGCGTCATGGGCAGTATAGAAACTGGGGGGGTTGGCCGGGGAGCAGCGATCGCTGCTCGGGGACTGTCTGGGCATCGGTCGGTGGGTGGTGAGCAATTGCATTGGGCATCACTTGCTTTGGTTATTATTATTGTTCTTATCAGTATTATATTGTTGTTATTATGATTACTATTTTACTTTATTTCATCTATTAAACTGTTCTTATCTCAACCCAGGAGTGTTTCTCACTCTTACTCCTCCGATTCTCTCCCCCATCCCATCGGGGCAGGGGGAGTGAGCGAGCGGCTGTGTGGTGCTTAGTTGCTGGCTGGGGCTAAACCACGACAGGATCTCAAACCTCTAAGATGTCAGGCTTTCTGCCAACCATTAATGAACACCGTTTGATTTCTGTAAACTCAAATCAGTGAGAGTTGAATAGCATTCAACACAGGAGACATTCAGTACTTGGTATATCTGGGCCATAGGCATGTAAGGGAAACTAATAGTGCTTGGCTGATTTCTTGCAAAAGGGGGATTTTTTTTCTCTGAAACAAAAATGTAGAGTGGAGGAAATTGAGGAAATAAATGTTGTGTCCCTATGATGAGCAGAGAGAACTCTCTCATTTTTTTCTGTATGTTTGGTGTTTGGGCTACTTCCTCTCTACAATTCAAAAATGGGTTTTGGCAAAACGTAAGACATATTACCAGTGTTAGTGAGACTCTGCAACAACCTGCCCTCTAAGAAAGTCACCTGGGTAAAGTGCTTTTAGTTTTCAGTCGGGAAGGAACCAGGTTCACAAGCCATGCTATGTGATTTACTTGTATAATTACTTTCATATTAAATGCATAAGACAGTGTTTTACTGTTTCCCTGAATAAACTTTAATTTTGTTTTGTTTCTTCTCTTTGTCTATTTGTCTCTCTCTCTGGTCCCATTTGGTGTCCAGGATCATTTTCTCTTTGATAAGCCGGTGTCCCCTTTGCTAACATGTGCTGGGATGGCACGTGACTGGCCAGATGCCAGAGGAATCTGGTATGTTGTGTGACACGTAGAAGCTTGTGTCATGTTTAAAAGACCATATTACAAGTCTCCTTGCTTGTCCTAACCCCACAGTCACTCTGCACTGATACTCACAGCATGTTCAGTTTGGTTTTTAAATTTTGTTTGCAATGCTTTAAGTGATTAATTAAAAAACATTTTAAAAATTAAGACCTTTCTATTCATATAGGCAAAGGCACAACAAAGATGCAAGGGTTGTTGAAGTGTTAGAAACCATGGAAGCGCTTGAAAACAGTCACATGGGAATTAGGGCTCCTCCCCCAAAAAAGGTGGCAGGATCAATAGCCCAACTGAAGTGCATCTACACCAATGCATGCAGCATGAGCAACAAACAGGAGGAGCTGGAAGCCGTTGTGCAGCAGGAAATCTATGATATAGTTGCAATCACAGAAACATGATGGGATGACTCGTACAAATGGAGTGCTGCAATGGATGGCTATAAACTCTTCAGAAGGGACAGGCAAGGAAGGAGAGGCGGTGGGGTAGCCCTGTATGTTAGGGAGTGTTTTGACTGTCTAGAGCTTGATGATGGTGATGAAAGGGTTGAGTGATTATGGGTAAGAATCAGGGGAAAGGCCAACAAGGCAGGTATCATGGTGGGAGTCTGTTATAGACCACCCAACCAGGATGAAGAGGCAGATGAAATATTGGGTCCCTTGGGAGGCAGTCCTGAAGGGCAAAGGAGACCAGGAAGGCTGGACATTCTTCAAGAAGGAAATCATAAAGGTGCAGGACAAGGCCGTGCCCATGAGCCAAAAGACGAGTCGGCGGGGAAGAAGACTGGCCTGGCTGAACAGAGAGCTTTGGCTGGAAGTTGGGAAAAAAAGAGAATTTATGACCTTTGGAAGAAGGGGCAGGCAGATCAGGAGAACTACAAAGATGTTCTGAGGTTATGCAAGGAGAAAATTAGAAGGGCCAAAGCCCAACTAGAACTTAATCTGTCTACTGCAGTAAAACACAGTCAAACATGTTTCTATTAATACCGTAGCAACAAAAGAAGGGCTAAGGAGAATCTCCATCCTTTATTGGATGCGGGGGGAAATATAGTGACAAAGGATGAGGAAAAGGCTGAGGTGCTTAATGCCTTCTTTGCCTCAGCCTTTAATAGCAAGACCAGTTGACCAGTTGTTCTCTGGGTACCCAGCCCTCTGAGCTGGAAGACAGGGACGGGGAGCAGAATGGAGCCCCCATAATCCAAGGGGAAATGGTTAGCAACCTGCTATGCCACTTAGACACACACAAGTCTATGGGGCCGGATGGGATCCACCCAAGGGTATTGAGGGAGCTGGTGGAAGGGATCACCAACCCACTTTCAATCCTTTATCAGCAGTCCTGGCTGACCAGGTGTCCTGGTTTCGGCTGGGATAGAGTTAATTTTCTTCCTAGCAGCAGGCATAGTGCTGTGTTTTGGATTTAGTAGGAGAAGAATGTTGATAACATGCTGATGTTTTTAGTTGTTGCTGAGTACTGCTTATGCTAGTCAAGGACTTTTTCAGCTTCCCATGCTCTGCCAGGGGCACAAGAAACTGGGAGGGGGCACAGCCAGAATAGTTGATCCAAACTGCCCCAAGGGCTATTCCATACCATATGACGTCATGCTCAGTATATAAACTGGGGGGGGTTGGCCGGGGAGCAGCGACCGCTGCTCGGGAACTGTCTGGGTATCGGTCGGCGGGTGGTGAGCAATTGCATTGTGCATCACTTGCTTTGGATATTATTATTACTATTATTATTATTATATTGTTATTATTATTATTTTACTTTATTTTATTTCATCTATTAAACTGTTCTTATCTCAACCCAGGAGTGTTTCTCACTCTTACTCCTCCGATTCCCTCCCCCATCCCATCAGGGTAGGGGGAGTGAGCGAGCGGCTGCGTGGTACTGAGTTGCTGGCTGGGACTAAACCACGACACCGGGGAGGTCCCAGTTGACTGGAGGTTAGCAAATGTGATGCCCATCTACAAGAAGGGCCTGAAGGAGGATGCGGGGAACTACAGGCCTGTCAGCCTGACCTTGGTGCCAGGGAAGATTATGGAGAGGTTCATCTTGAGTGCCATCACACAGCATGTACAGGACACCCAGGTCATCAGGCCCAGTCAGCATGGGTTCATGAAAGGCAGGTCCTGCTTGACCAACCTGATCTCCTTCTATGACCTGGTGACCCGCTTAGTGGATGAGGGAAAGGCTGTGGGTGTTGTCTACCTGGACTTTAGTAAAGCCTTTGACACCGTCTCCCACAGCATTCTCCAGGAGAAACTGGCTGCTCATGGCTTGGACAGGCATACTTTTCACTGGGTAAAAACCTGGCTGGATGGCCGGGCCCAAAGAATTGTGGTGAATGGAGTTAAATCCAGTTGGCGACCGGTCACGAGTGGTGTTCCCCAGGGCTCAGTTTTGGGGCCAGTTTTGTTTAATATCTTTATCAATGATCTGGATGAGGGGATTGAGTGCACCCTCAGTAAGTTTGCCAGCTAAATATGAGCCAGCAGTGTGCCCAGGTGGCCAGGAAGGCCAACAGCATCCTGGCTTGTGTCAGGAATAGTGTGGCCAGCAGGAGCAGGGAGGTGACTGTCCCCCTGTACTCGGCACTGGTGAGGTTGCACCTGGAATCCTGTGTCCAGTTTTGGGCCCCTCAATACAAGAAGGACATTGAGGTGCTGGAGTGTGTCCAGAGAAGGGCAATGGAGCTGGGGAAGGGTCTGGAGCACAGGGCTGATTGGGAGCAGCTGAGGGAGCTGGGGGTGTTTAGCCTGGAGAAGAGGAGGCTGAGGGGAGACCTTATCGCTCTCTACAACTACCTGAAAGGAGGGGGCAGGGAGGGGGGTGTTGGTCTCTTTTCCCAAGTGACAAGCGATAGGACAAGAGGAAATGGGCTGAAGCTGCGCCAGGGGAGGTTTAGGTTGGATATTAGGAAAAATTTCTTCATGGAAAGGGTAGTCAAGCATTGGAACAGGCTGCCCAGAGAGGTGGGGGAGTCACCATCCCTGGAGGTATTTAAAAGATGTGTAGATGTGGTGCTTAGGGACACAGTGTAGTGGTGGACTTGGCAGTGCTAGGTTAACAGTTGGACTCGATGATCTTAAGGGTCTTTTCCAACCTAAATGATTCTATGAATCAATATAAACAATCAGTAATATCAGCAACACTACATAGCATAAGCATGGCTCTTCCTATAGTTTTTTTATATCTGTTTTTCCTATTTCAAAATAAAAATTTGATTTGAGAAAGAGCCAGTGAATCACCATGAAATCAGCAGTGAGATTACAAATACAGCCTAAAACTGGATTGTAGCAACACTCTCAGCTAGGAAATATTGGCAATACAGTTGCAGGATATTGCAGTGTAAATTCCTCCCCCCCCTCCCCACTGTTGAGACACAGAATGTTATTTTAGTTCCCCAAGCTGAAAGTAATCCTTTCTTTTCAAATAAACTGGACAAAGGGTGGATACAGAAGCAGTTGAATTTCCTTTTTTTTGTTTTACGTCTGTTTCTTCTTTAATAACCTTGATATTTTTTGTGATCGAATAGAATATTTTTAGAGAAAGGGATAATAGACCCCAGTACAGTGCACACACACACCCTATCACATAATGGAGGCAGCTGTGCAGTGCCTAGCATCTGCATTCATCCTGGTGTATTTCTAGGGATTACCAGATGTTTTGATTCTGGAAAATTAGACTAAAAGGGATTCTGAGAAGCCTTCTATTCTATCTCCTTGCCCTAGGCAGGTTCAAGACTTTCAGAGAGGATGTCATAATGTGTACTCTTTTAGACAATAATTTCTTTTAAAAGAAGGGTAGGTTTTCCAAATCTGTTTCACTGAAATATTTTCCAGTCACAGTAACTCTTTTTTCTCATTCTGCCTCATATTTCACATGTAAGACAAGCCAAAATCAGATCTGTTTTATTCAGGAGATCCCTGGATAGTATTTACACTGTTAGTGCTTTTCTGTTTGGCTGTAGAGACAACGAACAGAATGCCTCAGATTTATCATTTTCCTAGAACAAATCTTTTCCTCAGATTTAAACAGGCACTGGGGAACTAATTGGAAGATCACTGAAATAAAAAATCCTCACAGATTTCCAACAGGCTTTTGATCAGGTTTCACAGTGCCTGCTCCCTGACAAAGCAGGTTTAACTTAACAGAATAATACTGGATATGCTTCTGAACATCATCCAGTATTGCCATAGAACAGATTTTTTTCCTCAGTGTTGTCTCACTCTGCATTCCTTAAAGCAATGGGAAGACTCATTTAAGTAAAGGGTTGCTGAGCCAGGCCAACATCAATCTCTTTGGAAAATCCTACCCTGAATATTTGTATGTGACTGAAAATGAGATAACTGGACCTCTCTGTAACTCTAATGTCAGGCTACAGGATGTTTGCACCTGTTTGGTTTTGCATTGGCAAACTCCAAGTGTGAAAAATGAGTTGCAGTAAAAGACAAGCTGCAAGTTAGGCTCTCAGTGAAGTTTCAAATTTCATGTGTTTCAAACTTGGTAATATTCCACTATTTGTATGAACAAGTCTAATCTTATCAATCACCTTCTACATTCTGTAGAAAGACTGTTGTAAAAGACAGAAAAATGGAGAAAAGCCAGGAAAAGTGACCTCAGGTTTGACCTAGCACTTTATAAACCTAGTCATGACTGATCTGTCTGAAGCAAGAGTAGATAACTTCTCTTTAGGCATTTTTATCTTGATTGACATGCCAGCATCTTTAATGCAGTGTCTGGAAGCAACATATAGCTGTTTTCCTCAGACATATAGTTTGACTGATGTGGCAATCCAGTGTTACTAAGTGATATGAAGGGCACTGGGATTTGATTTAGAAGACAATACAATTAAGTAAGGTCATATGGCTGGGCCCCCCAGTTAGTTTTTTTCTAACTGCACAATTTTCTAAGAACAATAAAAAACATCCCCAGTGACTGAAGATGCAGAATTTTGCTTCTCTCTTTGCCTGTTCCCTTAGCAGTTGTACCTCCCAACTGTGTTCATATTTGAAGACATGTTCTTCATAGCTCAGCTTCAGGGCAGCACGATGTGATCAGAGAAAACTGCTCTTCTCACTGTGACCTGAGAAACCTGCATAATTCCACTGGCATGGAGGAAAGTAGCTCACATCCTTAACTGTGCAGAGCAATGTTATTTTGCAGTGCTTAACCTCTTCACAGTCCTGAAAGAGTGTGATAAAACTAATGATACTGAGAATTATTTTTCAGGGCTTATCTTGTGCTTTAAAGCTACTCATTTTTCTCTCAACCAGGCATAACAATGACAAGACATTTCTTATCTGGATTAATGAAGAGGACCACACCAGGGTGATCTCCATGGAAAAGGGTGGCAACATGAAACGGGTGTTTGAAAGATTTTGCCATGGTTTGAAAGAGGTAGTAACTCAATTAATTTATTATGCCTGTTTGTTTATTGTTGGGCTGTTGTCAGCACTACTTAGTGTGGTTAACACTGAACTGACATCTCCAGAAGCACCAAAATAAAGTAACACCAGTTCAAATAGCAACCCACATTAATGGCAGTTAAAGAAGAAAACAAAGACAAATTGTTAGCCGAGTTGTAGGGAAAAAGAGATAAAATGTCATTTTAGCTTTTATATTATGATCTTCAGCACTGGCTGGCTAAATAAATATTTCTTCTTTGCCACCTTGTGTCTGCAGGCTGTAGGAGTTCATAAATAAAGCATTTTATTTTGTAAGACTAGCTTACTGGTTCTCATCCCTGATTCTGGGAGTGGACTGGGTGTTGCTGAGGTGGTACACAGGACTTAGGACATAGGACTCCTGAGCTCACTGCTAACTTTGGGGACATACTGGGTTTTGTGACTAGAATACTAAGGACTGATAGCCAGGGCTCCTGGATTTTATTCTGGTCTAGATATTCATAAAGAAAAAAAGCCCTCGTAGAATGATGTGTGGGTTAAAACCATTTTGTCTAGACAATCCAGGTATGACAGCAAGTTGGCTCTGTGCCCAATGCAGGCCTGTGTACTGGTCTGGCAAAGAAAAAGTTGCTTTAACAGAGAAAAAGGATTCTCACGAGCAATACTAGCAAAAAAGGCAGAGTGGGATAGGTGATGTGTCAGAACTCTATTCTACACTATTCTTGTCCACATCATTCTTGGATGGATTGCCATGGTACACAATTTCCCAGAGGTTAAGTTATGTAAGGTTGAAACTGGGTTCAAATTGTCTCCAATACTGTAATAATACTCAGGCTGCATAAAAAAATTATTTCTCCCTATTGGGGTCCTTAACATGCTCAATTCATCTGCACTGTAGAGGAACAGTGTTTATATCCATCGTACTACTTTTGTTCCTTGGACCACTTGCTTCATTCCTCTCACTCTGGCAAAACAGCTTTCACTCTAGCTTCTCTGGCTTTCTAGAGACTCCCCTGTCTCAGGGAATCCCCAACTACTGTAGAGCTCATACAGCTGTGCACTCCCATATCACTTCAAAGCCACCAGCACAGGCCCTGGCCTGAAAAAAAACCCCAAGGCAAAGTAGGGGGAGCAAGGAACTGTAATCTCTGATTGTGGAAGTGGTCCCCGAAAACCAGAACAAGGTAAGTTTAGAGCATCCTAAGAAATTTTGAGTATATAGGGAGTTTGGGAACATGGAAAAACAAAAGTGCTTAATGGATGCTTCTTTGGCATCTGGGTGGTTTACTAGGATCTGGTATGCTTCTCAGGCATACCCATGAGACTGAATAATGTACAGGATTGTGGCATAAGTGACATAGCTTGTGGATGTTTCCAGGTTTGCCTCTGCTACTGTGCTTAGCTCTTGTTCAACAGAAGTGGACCTATGGACCTTGCCATGAGAAGTGGTCAGATAGCTTTGGGAACTGTGACCAGAGCAAGTGTCTGAGGCAGGAAATCAGGTCTAGTTTCTTACCAGCAATTTTGCTGTCCTCACACAATATAGAAATGATGTCAGGAGAGTCCATTGTTTTGTATCCTTCTGCAGAATGGAATTATTTGCGTATATTGCAGAGGTCTTGCGAACCTGAGCTGGCATATGCATCTGATTCTCTTCTGGCAGTGACGCCCATCTACAAGAAGGGCCAGAAGGAGGACCTGGGGAACTACAGGCCTGTCAGCCTGACCTCGGTGCCAGGAAAGATTATGGAGAGGTTCATATTGAGTGAACTCAACAGGCAAGTGCAGGTCAACCAGGGGATCAGGCCCAGCCAGCATGGGTTCATGAAAGGCAGGTCCTGCTTGACCAACCTGATCTCCTTCTATGACCTGGTGACCCGCCTGGTAGATGAAGGAAAGGCTGTGGATGTCATTTACCTGGACTTGAGCAAAACCTTTGACACAGTTTCCCATAATATTCTCCTTGGGAAGCTGGCAGCTCATGGCTTGGACGGGAATAGTCTTCGCTGGGTAAAAAACTGGTTGGGTGGCCGAGCCCAGAGAGTAGTGGTGAACGGAGTTCAGTCCACTTGGTGGCCGGTCACAAGCGGTGTTCCCCAGGGCTCCGTTTTGGGGCCAGCCTTGTTTAATATCTTTATCAATGATCTGGATGAGGGGATTGAGTGCGCCCTCAGTAAGTTTGCAGATGACACCAAGCTGGGTGGGAGTGTCGATCTGCTGGAGGGTAGGATGGCCCTGCAGAGGGACCTGGACAGGCTGGACCGATGGGCCGAGGCCAACTGTATGAGGTTCAACAAGGCCAAGTGCCGGGTCCTGCACTTGGGTCACAACAACCCCATGCAACGCTCCAGGCTTGGGGAAGAGTGGCTGCAAAGCTGCCTGGCCGAAAAGGACCTGGGGGTGCTGGTTGACAGCCGGCTGAACATGAGCCAGCAGTGTGCCCAGGTGGCCAAGAAGGCCAACAGCATCCTGGCTTGTATCAGGAATAGTGTGGCCAGCAGGAGCAGGGAGGTGATTGTGCCCCTGTACTCGGCGCTGGTGAGGCAGCACCTGGAATCCTGTGTCCAGTTTTGGGCCCCTCAATACAAGAAAGACATTGAGGTGCTGGAGCATGTCCAGAGAAGGGCAATGAAGCTGGTGAAGGGTCTGGAGCACAGGGCTGGTGGGGAGCGGCTGAGGGAACTGGGGTTGTTTAGCCTGGAGAAGAGGAGGCTGAGGGGAGACCTTATCGCTCTCTACAACTGCCTGAAAGGAGGTTGTAGTGAGGTGGGTGTTGGTCTCTTCTCCCATGTAGTTAGTGATAGGACGAGAGGAAATGGGCTGAAGCTGCTCCAGGGGAGATTTAGATTGGATATTAGGAAAAATTTCTTTATGGAAAGGGTGGTCAAGCATTGGAACAGGCTGCCCAGAGAGGTGGTGGAGTCACTGTCCCTGGAAGTGTTCAAAAAACGGGCAGACGTGGCACTTTGGGACATGGTCTAGTGTAGTCTACCCTTGATTGGTTTAGTGTGGATTTGGTAGTGTAGGTTAATGGTTGGACTGGATGATCTTAAAGGTCTTTTCCAACCTAAACAATTCTATTCTATTCTATTACTGAACTGAAATTTTATTGGGATCACAGAAATAAGTCTCGGAAGTGTAGCTGAGTGGACAGAATAGTGCCTTATTCAAAGGTCAATAGACCTTTGGGATATTTCTAAGAATAATGATTTCAGTCTCCTTTGTAATTGGGTTTTAGAACTACTAATGAAAAGCATTATATAGAAGCTATGCAGTATTTTTATAGTGGAAACAGGGCTGTGAAATTTAAGCATTTAGAAATCAAGTGTCCTTCACCTACCATCATGGAATCACCTTGAAAATTATATAAAACTAGGCTTTGGCTCCTTTTGTTTGCTCCACAGTGTTTGAGATATTTGGGCTTGTGCTTTGCAGCCTTGCTCTAAAAGCACCAAGGCTAGAAAATGATTTATATTCTAGGTAAAAGCCACAATTATTATGTAAACATATGGCTTCATGGGCTAAGGCCATGTGATAAAGTGCCAAAGAGCCCTCAAGTTAGTGGTAGTGAGAAAATTATGAAGAAATCCTTGTAATATTCACTGGGGAACTTGGTGCCTCATGAATGCAAAGGTTCACGCCAGAGCCAAACCATATATATATATATATATATATGTATATATATATATATACTTGGGTATATATTTATGCATCTCCATTGGTGAATAGCAAAGTTCATCATCAACATAGATTACAAGGTGAAAAGAATTTCAGCTATAAACAAGTGTCAGAAGATGAGATATTTGTATGCAGCTCTTTCTTTTTCCTTTCTCTTTTTTTTTGCCTTCACAGGTTGAAAGATTAATTAAAGAACGAGGCTGGGAGTTCATGTGGAATGAACGTCTTGGATACATTCTGACTTGTCCTTCCAACCTGGGAACTGGTTTACGTGCTGGAGTCCATGTTAAGCTGCCAAAGCTTAGCAAGGTACATAAGTTGTTTAAAAGGCCAGTGACATAAATCAGGTCTTCATCTGATTTATAGGGGAGGTTTAGATTGGATATTAGGAAAAATTTCCTCACGGAAAGGGTGGTCAAGCATTGGAACAGGCTGCCCAGAGAGGTGGTGGAGTCACCGTCCCTGGAAGTGTTCAAAAAATGGGCAGATGTGGCACTTGGGGACATGGTTTAGTGTAGTCTACCCTTGATTGGTTTAGTGTGGGCTTGGTAGTGTAGGTTAATGGTTGGACTGGATGGTCTTAAAGGTCTTTTCCAACCTAAACGATTCTATTCTATGATTCTATAAAGGAACAAATAAAAAATGTCAGTTTACAGCAATTGGATGCTTTCATGATGTGCAACAGCTAGGTCCCAGGCATAATGCATGACTAATTGAGCATACTTTTATTCTGCAAATTATTGTATTTGTTATGGAAATTAATCTACTCAGCAGACAGCCACCAAGACAGGCTATAATCCCAAGACAGAGGAAACTGTCTCTGTCTGTCTTTCTGGAGATGCTATTAAATCATGGATAATAATAATAAGCAAGGGAAAAGGCAATATGCACAAACCTATTTCTTCTGTTAGGATCCCAGGTTTCCAAAAATCCTGGAGAACCTGAGACTGCAGAAGCGTGGCACTGGTGGAGTGGACACAGCAGCTGTAGCAGATGTGTATGATATCTCCAACCTGGACCGCATGGGTCGATCAGAGGTAACCTGTTTGTTTTTTTCCTTGCTTTTAAACTCACAACTGCACTCATATAAGTCTGTTTCCCGCCATTTGGGTTCACTCTGATTTTAGAGTCACTTTTTAGAGCTATGGCAGTTTTTTCTCCTGGTGAATTTGATCCAATGGAAAGGCTTACACAATGAAAAATTACTACTGTACATGCAGTGTTTGCCAAATATGACAGTGAAAAAAAAAAACAACCCTGAGCCAGTTCCATAAATGTGACTTGTTTACACCATGTGCTGAGGCTTTTTGTTGAAAGTGTGCAGGTACTGGAAACATTTGGCTGTGGTAACAGAATTCCCTTGGGACAATGTTTCTCAGCATCACAACATGAACTCTTATACCTGAATACCTGCTAGAGTACACAGATATGAGCTAGGTGTCCAGGTTCTTTCTACGCTGCTGGACATGAGTTAGGTATCTAAGAACGGGATTCACTGAAGTTGTACACTGGGAACAGAGCTAGGTACTGTACATTGGGCAGATACCTGCTGTACCCAGTGCAAAACGCTGAGGAAAGAAGCAGGATTTGAGGAATAACCCACCCAGGGAATCAGGCACTGAAATCAAGACTGGACTGACATGCAGTTTTCCTTTTAGGATTCAGTCATGCACTTTCTCTACTGTATTGGGCCTGGCTGGGATGGAGTTAACTCTCCCCATAGCAGCCCTCATAGCGCTGTGCTTTGCATTGGTAGCTGGAAAGGCGTTGATAACGCACCAGTGTTTAGGCTGCTGCTGAGCAGTGCTCCCACAGCATCAAGGCTGTCTTGCCAACCCTGCCCCTGCAAAGGCCAGTAGGCTGGGGGTGGGCAAGAGGTTGGGAGGGGACACAGCCAGGACTGCTGACCAAAGTGACCAAAGAGATATTCCATACCATATGATGTCATCTCAGCAATAGAAACTAAGAGAAAGGGGGAGGAGGAGGGGCATTCATTATTAAGGTGTTTGTCTCCTGAAGCAACTGCTGTGCATACCGAGGTCCTACTTCTCAGGAAGTGGCTGGACATTGCCTGCTGATAGGAAGTAGAGAATAATTTTTGTTTGTTTCCTTTGCTTCCGTGCACGGCCTTTGCTTTTCTTTATTAAACTGCCTTTATCTCAACCCACGAGTTTTCCATCTTATTTCCTCCCCCTTTGTCCTGCTGAGGAGGGGGAGTGACAGCAGCTTGGTGGGCACCTGGTGACCAGCCAAGGTCAACCCACCACATCTACAGTTAGTCAGCAGAACTAGGCCAGTCCTTTCACACCAAAATAATGGAGGAGCATGAGTTGGTGCCATCTTACCATGTTCAATGTCACACTAAGCACAAGATGCAAGAGAGCTGGGTTTAAATCAGTCCTCTGCCTTCTGTAGAGCAGAGATTTGAATTGTCATGTCTGAGCCCTCCCTGTTGGGCTGTAGGCTAAGATGAAATGGGTTAGTCTCAGACACTTCTTTTGAAGCTATTTCAGTTTGAATGCATATTCACTGAGCCAGAAAGAGAGTGCAAATGACCCTACAGTCTGGTGGTGTCCCCTTAGTGTCAGGTGACAGATGGTGAAGTTGCTCTCCTGGAAGACTCAGGTCCCAGACCTCTTTCCAGTTTAATATTTAAGTATTTTATAAAGCAGAACAGCTCCAAAGAACAAATCTACAGGTGAATGGAGAAAAAAACCCAGCAGTGTGAAATAGTTGTAGCCCACTTCCATTAGCTCTACCTGAGCCAAATCCTTACTCCAAGTCATATACTAAATCCTGTAGCACAGCTATACAGCTTCCCTTTCCTCATTGAGATCAGGGCTGTGTTCATCTTTGGACATGTCAAGAACAACTGAGATAAAAAACAACCCTGCAAGACCCTGTAAGCCCAGTGATTTGAGCACATTTCTAGTAAATGGGAAATATAGATTGAAATCTTCTGTCAAACATGTCTTTCACTTCCCATGTGAGTGCTCTAAACTCTCAGTTATGGTCAGCTGGGCAGGCCCTAGTGGGATAGATGTCTCCTGAGGACTCTTACTCCACTAGACTCCACTAACAACACAAAACAGGGTTTGGTCTCAGATCCCAACTTGCTTGTATGGGTCAGGATTTGAAAGGCTGCCTGCCTGTATAGCAGCAAAATTTTAATTACCTTGGGGACTGCTGCAAGTTAAAACTCCATTGCAAAATAGAGTGTACTGTCAAGGTATATTTATACAGAACAGCATAGCACTGAGAGGCTTTAGCAGCTTAGGTATGTATGCAGTTTGGTCCTATTACTACAGCACCTGAGTTCAGACTGATTCTTGCCAGGATTTCAAAAAACAAATAGAACCCTGGCCTAATGTACTTAGACTGCAACTAGATTAAAACTGGTTCACATCCATCCATCTGGATTCCCTTTTTTGCTCACCCTGCATTTTCTGCCTATGGGACAGAGAAAATTCAGGTATTTTGTCCTTTCTTATTTGGACATCTTGTTAAATGTCTTCATAGCTGTCCTGGTTTCGGCTGGGATAGAGTTAATTTTCTTCCTAGTAGCTGGCACAGTGCTGTCTTTTGGATTTAGGATGAGAATAACGCTGATAACACACTGATGGTTTAGTTGTTGCTCAGTACTGCTTATGCCAGACAAGGACTTTTCAGCTTCCCATGCTCTGCCAGGGGCACAAGAAGCTGGGAGGGGGCACAGCCAGAACAGTTGATCCAAACTGCCCCAAGGGCTATTCCATACCATATGACGTCATGGGCAGTATAGAAACTGGGGGGGGTTGGCCGGGGAGCAGTGATCGCTGCTCAGGAACTGGCTGGGTATCGGTCGGCAGGTGGTGAGCGGTTACATCACTTGTTTTTTTTCCCCTGGGTTTTATTTCTGTATCTCTCGTTGTTCTCCTTTTTATTACAATTTTTATTACTATTATTATTATTAATGTCATGGTTTAACCCCAGCCAGCAACTAAGCACCACGCAGCCGCTCGCTCACTCCCCCTACCCTGATGGGATGGGGGAGAGAATTGGAGGAGTAAGAGTGAGAAACACTCCTGGGTTGAGATAAGAACAGTTTAATAATTGAAACAAAATAAAGTAAAATCATAGTAGTAATAATAACAATATAATAATGATAATAATAACAACAATATACAAAGCAAGTGATGCACAATGCAATTGCTCACCACCCGCCGACCGATGCCCAGCCAATTCCCAAGCAGCGATCGCTGCTCCCCGGCCAACCCCCCCAGTTTCCATACTGCCCATGACGCCGTATGGTATGGAATGGCCCTTGGGGCAGTTTGGATCAACTATTCTGGCTGTGCCCCCTCCCAGCTTCTTGTGCCCCTGGCAGAGCATGGGAAGCTGAAAAGTCCTTGACTGGCATAAGCAGTACTGAGCAACAACTAAACCATCAGCGTGTTATCAGCATTCTTCTCATCCTAAATCCAAACCACAGCACTGTGCCTGCTACTAGGAAGAAAATTAACTCTATCCCAGCTGAAACCAGGACAGTTATTATTTTATTTCAATTATTAAACTGTTCTTGTCTCAGCCAACAAGTTTTCTTACTTTTACCCTTCCAATTCTGTCCCCCGTCCCACCAGGAGGCGAGGAGGGTGAGCGAGCGGCTGCGTGGTGCTTCGTCACTGACAGGGGCTAAACCACCATGACAGCCAAGGTGGATTTGGACAGGGGCTTGGAGAATTTAAATTTTGGATTTTGATACCTATGCTGGCAAGTAGGTAGCTAACTTCCTTTGGATCTAGCCCTAAATATATAGGCATTTGTTAATATCTGAAACATCGCCATGTGTGCTTTATACTAAAATAACACTAATAATATAAAAAGGATTACATGGCATGATTAATAATGAGTTCTACTGACAGATGACTTGAACCTATAAATTTTGCTTATATGAAGACTTCCACTGAAGTCAGTGGTGCCTTGTATAGTGGGGATTCAAAGAATTAAGCCAATAGATAGCATATAATCCCTACCTTGTAGATTTTTAAATCTAAATAGGACAAGACAAACTCAAAGGAATAGAAATGTTTATTATTGGACATATTTTTTCAGTATATAATAAAATAAATTCCATTATGTGGTAAATGTTTTTACAGAACTGAATTGTATTCCTAAGGGTGCAAGATAAAATTGTTTGCATTTTTTCTTTGTTTCAGTCACTGGTCAATGCAAGCTTAATATGAAATTATTTTTCTCCTGGAGGTTGCAGATTCAGACCTCTGATTTCCCAACACAGCTGATCTGTAAAAGACAGTAAAATAAACTGCTAAGCCACTGAATGCTTTATAGTAAAAATAAATCCCTTGAAAATAAGTCACTGTCACAATAAAGAGACAATGGGATTTAGTCTTTGGGTTAAGTTTTAACAAACCAGTCATTAAAGATTGCTAATGATTCATTTCATGAAGATTAAGAAAAATCAGTAATATAGCTTACTGGCTACTGTGAAGCTAACAATGTCATGGGGTCTGGAGTCCTAGCATGTCACTGCCTGTGAAGGAATTAAGCTGGGGACAAGATATCTTGTATTCTTCCATAATTTTGAAAAAGATTACAAAGATACCAATATGCTATGCAATACAGAATTGCAAATTTTGATGCTGCTCTGTGTCTGAATCCAGTCCTACCAGTGCCAGTGTACATCAAGAGCATGTCAGCTGAAAACAAAGGAATTATAGATGACATAAAACCAGCATGAGTTTAGGATGAGTCCCTCTACCTCAGAAATGTGGTTCCTGGGCTTAATAAAACAGTATCAGCAATGCCAACACTCCTGTCAGAATGAGTAGGACATCTTTCCCTGCATAAAGGCACCTGATGAATTATCATGGTAGGGAATGAGCACCTCATGATCATCTGCAGGGGAATGTATGGTGCTGCAGGTGGAGTGAGCCATGCCTTTGAAGTATAAGACTCTGGTTTGATGAGCTCTTTCAGCCAGTCAGTCTAAACAGCTGTGGCCAAATTCTAGTCCTGCCATCCTACCAACTCCCAGTCACGTGAAAGAACCTCCACTTCCCTCCTACCCCATGCATCCAGCAGCATTCAGGGCTCATGGTACCACTGGATTGGGGAAATGAGTGTGTCTCTTCCCCTCCTTGCACCCCCATTCCAATTAGTTTTCAGCTGACTGTGCTCACATACATTCTCCTGCGAGCACAAGGGAGGTACAGGCTTGGGAACTGGAAACACACAGCAAGGAAGGTGAAACTGCCTCTCTTGGCAGCTGCAAGTGACCACTAAAGAGCAGCTGAGCTGGCCATCTGCTGAGAGTCCAGAAAACAGGGGGGTTAAGCACTTTTTCCTCTTCGGAATTTGTATGGACTCAAGAGGGTGTTACAATAATGACTATTCCTGAAGCTGCAGCTGGAAACATGGCTATTGAGGGATTCCTTCCAGTGTTTGCCAGGAGAGGAGCATATGCCTTCCTGGTGACAGTGGAATGTCAGCAAGCAGAGCAAGGGCCAGTTTGTGCTCTAGGTCCATTGAGAGCTGTGCTGGCAATCTGGAAAGACTAGTACAGAAAATGAGAGGGGTTAAATGCCAAACAGGGCCTATGATTTAGGTTCAGTGAGAACAGGGCAGCAGAGTAAAAAATGCAAAGGGCAAAGAAGATGCAGTAGTAAGAAATTGTGAAGGAATGCTGAGGGAGAAACTTCTGTATCAGAACCCTGGGATTCACAGCTATGCTGCAACTCCTTTACAAGAGGTAGATTAGGCAGGTGTATATGAGGAGCCCAAACAAAGACTGTAGTAAATTGGAAAAGGAATATAAAGACATTCCATGTAGTCTCGTATTTGATACAGGCAAGACTGTGCAGCTGAATGTGTCACAGTGTCAAGTTCTTTAGAAAGTTTGAAAAGTCACTTTGTTTTTGTTCTGGCTGATAATATTTATAATACTCAAACCCCCAAAAGAGAAGTTTTGTCTGCTGAAGAAGTGTCAGAGTCTTTAGTTGTACTTATGCATGATTGATGGTACCTTTGTTCACTCTCTTTTTGCCTATGATCTTCAGATAGTTAATATTAATTGCCAGAGTGTCAGGATGACATTTTTCTGGTTGTTATAATTTTGATTTAAGCCTGGGGAGAGAAAGGAACAAGGAAGGCCTGCTTTTGCTTAAATTCTTTTGTATATGTAGCATTCTGAGGGCTCCTGTATAGGGGGCTATTTTGGTTTTTTAACCATAAACTGAACAGATTACTGATCCTTTTCTTTTTGGCTTCCTTGTCTTTTTGTAGTAAATGTTTACATATTCTATATCTAATCTCAAATATTCATGGGTTTTAATTGTTATGCCCAAGGATGCACAGTCTTCAGTAAGCCTGCTCAGCTGACCATATCCCTGTATTACTTTCATGAGGCTATGTTGTCTGTGGCTGTGATTCTTCAAGATATTTAAACAAGTGCTTAAATGTGTTGCTAGATCAACTCACATATTTAAAAGCTTATATTTCAGCAAGTGTTTAAATGCCTGGATGAACTGAGGCCTTTAAAGGTTAGCCTGTGGTTGCCTATTTTATTAGTTACTTTGCACAGTGAGCAAACAATGCTCTTTAATATTTCAGAATGAAAATCTGAAAAACATGGTTCAGGTGAAGTAGGATTATTAGACACACACTATCACAGCAGCAAAAGAATTTTCCCTCTTGTTAATTTTGATGGGTCCCTGTTAAGAAAACATTGTTTTCTCATAAGAGAACATAATTTTTGCTTTTTCAGAAACACACAAAGAACTATATCGCTTTAAACTTAAATAGCACAAAACTACACTAGTATCTTAATATCATAGAATAAGTTTTAGTTTCTACAGCTGATGATGTACAGAACATGTAAGAATGGATTATCTCTGCAGTTCACTGGTGTCCATTTGGATGCAATGCATTCTTTCTTCTACAGTACTGACTGTATATTGAATAAAGCTGTTGTGTTTCACAGAATATAGGAAAACAACAGTCTAAAATATCAAGAAGTAAGCACATATGTACAGATTGTTTAGGCATGTTAAACAGTAAGGGAGGGCTCTGCATGGTTCTTCGAATCATTTCAGTACTACTCATATCTCTCACTCCTATCCATCAAGAAAATACAACTCCCCCCCCTTTCTACAGAAGAAAGACAAAGTGCCAGTAGTCTCTGCAGTCATTTGCCAAATGTCAGACCAATGCTCAATAGCTTTTAAGCCCAAAGTCATTTGGATAAAGGCATTAATCCAAACCTCACAAGATGCTGTTGGTAAAACACCAGAGCCTCTTTACTTACACTGGCATTTGTTGCTTCAGAGAGAACTGCCTGGTGACTCTGAACATCCATGGCACTGCCTTTTCAGTTTCTTTGTCCTAATATGTGAATGCTGAGAACACAGCAGATGGGAGCCCATGGCCGTGCCAGGCTGTAGTTCTCAGCAAATGTCTAGGGAGGACCTTGTACCTTCAGAGAAGTCACATTTGAAATAGGTCTCTAAACTCATGCCTAAACATTTTATTTAAGCACTTCTGTTTGTTTGTTTATATAGGGATACATGTAGGAGCAGAATTTGGTGGAAATACCTTTAGGGGCCTATTTGAAATTTTCTATTGTTAGAAGGCCAAACTCAGCACGAACAGAAGAAGGGGTAGGGAGAAGGGAATTACTATGGGCTTCCACTGGATCAGTGCATGACCCATACTCCCTGTGCCACAGCATATGTGATCTCTATGCCATGGTCTCTATGGCCATCCATGGGCCTGGCTTTACTTGCTGTCTTTGCTGTACAAGCCAATTTTTTCCTTCCTCTATGAACAGTGTTACCTAAATCTTTTATTATTATTGTTTTTCTTGTTGTTGTAGGTAGAACTAGTTCAGATTGTCATTGACGGGGTCAACTATCTACTCGACTGTGAGAAAAAACTGGAAAGAGGTCAAGACATTAAAGTACCACCACCATTGCCTCAGTTTGGCAGGAAGTGATCTTGCGGCTGATGACTGTTAATGATGGTAAATATGGCTGCCATTTTGACAGAAAGGCACCTCTGTATATCTCTGTATAAATACCTTGTGTAATAAAACACTGCCTGATATCTAACATCTCTCTAGACGCCTGGTTGCACTGACAGAAACTAGTCTTAGTGCAGCTTTAGTAGGACAACCACTTTGTGGGGACTCCTTCCCTTTTCCCTTCGTCATCTCAGCAAGCTTTACCTAGGCTTTGAACCTTTCTTTCTTGGCTGGTGATAAGGAAAGTAGTACTTGAATAATGCAAAAAGCACAAATCCTTACTTCTAGCCTGTATGTGCACTTATGGCCATATTTACGCAGTTTTCTATGAGCACCTGATTTTTATTCACAGAAGCACTTCTCTCAAATGACTGTCCAGACAGCCAAAATCTGTCAGTCTGAAGAGCAGGTGCTGCAAAGTGCTCATTACTTTTTCAGCATTCAACACCATGGTAAGTTCAATAGGTAACTAGAGTAGGCAGCTGCAAATGGCTTCAGTCCTTGAAGTCCACCACTTGATCTGTCATCTGGAACTCATTGGTGTCCCTGTATGGGAGCTGTCTCTTCTCTGTCCAGGACTAGTCTGAAGTCAAACCTCTTTACCATGTCATCCCAAACCCTCAGACTTTCTTAGCCCTAGAGAGTTCACCAGGTCTCTTCTCAGGTGTTTTCCTCAGGCACCACCTCTGGCCTGTGGCCTTAGGCTGCAGCAAGCTGGACCAAAAATCAGCAGTAATAAATATCAGTTTGCTGATATTCTGTATCCAACAGAAACCTGCTCAGTATGGCCTATTCCAGTCTTTTCCTGCAGCTTTCAGATCCCAGGTAATGGGGACCAGGCTCCAGCACTAGTCATCCAAGTGCCTTCGATGTATTGCCACCTTGAGTAAAATTTTCTCAGTGCCCACCACTGTTCCATGTGGTGAGCAGCTTGGAAAAATAGCAGACAGTTACAGTCCCTTTGCTTCTCTTTTGCATATTGAAACATATTCAGGGTTTCACAGTAACATTTCAAAACACCAGTTTTTCTCCAAAGAAAAAAATCAAAACATGCTCTGGTGAATGTGCTGTCTGTGTTGCTGTTGAGCTGGGAGTAGTATCTGTAAGGGTATGTAAAAGAAGAGAGTATCTGCTCATGTACTGGTTTTGCGTGGAAAGGTTTTGGTGGTGGTGGGGGTCTACAGGGGTGGCTTCTGTGAGAAGCTGCTAGAAGCTTCCCCTATACCCAATAGAGCCAATGCCAGCCAGCTCCAAGACAGACCCGTCGCTGGCCAAGGCCGAGCCAATCAGTGACAGTGGTAGTGCCTCTGTGATAACATATTTAAGAAGGAAGAAAAAAAAAGGGGACACAAACTGCAGCTGAGAGGAGTGCGAATATGTGAGAGGAACGACTCTGCAGCCCCCAAGGTCACTGCAGAAGGAGGGCAGGAGGTGCTCCAGGCACCGGAGCAGAGATTCCCCTGCAGCCCCTGGTGCAGCCCATGGTGAGGCAGCTGTGCCCCTGCACCCATGGAGGCCCCCGGGGAGCAGAGATCCACCTGCACCCGGGGAGGAGCCCACACCGGAGCAGGGGATGGGCCCGAAGGAGGCTGTGACCCCGTGGGAAGCCCGCGCTGGAGCAGTCTGCTCCTGAAGGACTGCACCCTGTGGAAGGGACCCACGCTGGAGCAGTCTGTGAAGAACTGTAGACCGTGGGAAGGACTCACATTGGAGAAGCTCATGGAGGACTGTCTCCCGTGGCAGGGACCCCACGCTGGAGCAGGGGAAGAGTGTGAGGAGTCCTCCCCTGAGGAGGAAGGAGCGGCAGAGACAACATGACTCTGTGGTGAACTGACCGCAAACCCTATTCCCCACCCCCCTGTGCCGCTCGGGGGGAGGAGATAGAGAAAATCGGGAGTGAAGTTGAGCCCGGTAAAAAGGGAGGGGTGGGGGGAAGGTGTTTTGAGATTTGGTTTTATTTCTCATTACCCTACTCAGTTTTGGCAATAAATTAAACTGATTTTCCCCAAGTCAAGTCTGTTTTGCCTGTGATGGTAATTGCTGGACCGATGGGCCGAGGCCAACTGTATGAGGTTCAACAAGGCCAAGTGCCGGGTTCTGCACTTGGGTCACAACAACCCCATGCAACGCTCCAGGCTTGGGGAAGAGTGGCTGCAAAGCTGCCTGGCAGAAAAGGACCTGGGGGTGTTGGTCGACAGCCGGCTGAACATGAGCCAGCAGTGTGCCCAGGTGGCCAAGAAGGCCAACAGCATCCTGGCCTGTATCAGGAATAGTGTGGCCAGCAGGAGCAGGGAGGTGATTGTGCCCCTGTACTAGGCACTGGTGAGGCCGCCCCTGGAATACTGTGTCCAGTTTGGGCCCCTCAGTACAAGGAAGACATTGAGGTGCTGGAGTGTGTCCAGAGAAGGGCAAGGAAGCTGGTGAAGGGTCTGGAGCACAGGGCTGATGGGGAGCAGCTGAGGGAACTGGGGTTGTTTAGTCTGGAGAAGAGGAGGCTGAGGGGAGACCTTATCGCTCTCTACAACTGCCTGAAAGTAGGTTGTAGTGAGATGGGTGTTGGTCTCTTCTCCCAAGTAGTTAGTGATAGGACTAGAGGAAACGGGCTCAAGCTGCACCAGGGCAGGTTTAGATTGGATATTAGGAAAAATTTCTTGACGGAAAGGGTGGTCAAGCATTGGAACAGGCTGCCCAGAGAGGTGGTGGAGTCCCCATCCCTGGAAGTGTTCAAAAAGCGGGTAGACGTGGCACTTGGGGACATGGTTTAGTGGGCATGGGGGTGTTGGGTTGATGGTTGGACTGATGATCTTAGAGGTCCTTTCCAACCTTAATGATTCCTAGTTTTTACTTTCATTAAAAATAATCCAGCCACCAAGCCAGGAAACATGAAATTGCTACTCTCCCCTTAATTGGTTTAGTGGTGGACTTGGTAATGTTAGGTTAATGTTTGGACTGGATGATCTTAAAAGTCTTTTCCGACCTAAACAATGCTATGATTCTATCATTCTATCTCTTCCTGTCCCACAAGCATTTTCGTTATATTTTCTCTCCCCTGTCCAGTTGAGAAGGGGAGTGATAGAGCGGCTTTGGTGGGCACTTGGCATCCAGCCAGGGTCAACCCACCACAGTTGTATATGTAGGTGCTGTTGAAGGCAGCACATTCTCCATGGCAGTCTGTGTAGCTGGCTGTGTCGGTGTCCTGCGCGTGTGTGTGTGTCTCTGGGATACGTGCTCAGCTTCACTGCTTGTTGAACCTGCAAACAGGAAAGCATCAGCCACATCCATCAGCCTGGGTACACTGTGCTGGGTTCCAGCATCTGTGCAGGAGGAATTTCTGGTCCCAGAGCTGCTGGAGGAGGCAGCCACTTATAACATCCCTTAACAGCATCAGCAGAACACGTTTCACATCTACAAGGGAAGGCAAAGGACACTGACAAGGTGCCCATTGCTACTGTAAGTACAGGTATGTCTAGGACATGCTGTCCAGTAATCCCCAAACCAGTACTTGGGACTCATTCCCGCACCTCGTGCAATGTAACTTCATCACTGTAGCCATGCACCAGGACTGAGTAGCTGGCTAAGCAGACCATGTGCAGCCCTGAGCTAATGTGTTCATACTGCTTTCAGAACCTCAGCTAGTTCCTCTGCAGGACTATGCACGTATTTATTCAGAGATCTCTAACATGGCAGGGTTTCACTGTGTATATGGACTTGAAGTGCCAGATACAGCATTCAGACATGCTTTTGCCCATTAAAAATCCTCTTCTCCCCTATCCCTGGGTTCTTCCACCATTAATTAGAACTGAAACATACTAAGTTGTCCAGGGTTCTCTAGTAGTCATGGTGACATTTTGCCCTTAGGGGTGAATGTCAGATCATGCCAGGGAAATGGTCTTATTTCTAAGTCTCTTGAAAAACATCTTCCATTTCTAGTCAGATCCTGAGAAAGCTGGTCAAATGGCATTAGTTATGCTAACCATATTACCAGGGGTTGGGAGCAGGGGGTTCCAGTCACACTTGAGGTCCATCCACTCGAGAGATGTGGGAAGAGTGATTACCATTGAAAACCGAGGCAAAAAATGTGTTGAATACCTCAGCCTTCCCCATGTTGCTTGTCACTAGATCTCTTGTCTTATTTATCATGGGTTGGGGGGGACATTTTCTTTAATATTCCTTTTCTGACCAACATACTTGTAGAAGCCCTTCTTATGATTCTTCACATTTCTTGCCAAATTCAGCTCCAGCTATGCCTTAGCTTTCCTGATCCCATCCCTACACATCTGGGCAGCATCCTTGTGTTCTTCCCAGGATACACATCCCTGTTACCACTGCCTGTGCATCTCCTTCTTACATTTTAGTTTGACCAGGAGGTCCTTACTCAGCCATGCTGGTCTCCTGCCTTCCTTGCCCGATTTCTTAGATGTGGGAACTGAGAGCTCTTGCACTCTGAGAAAGATGTCCTTAAAGAGCTGCCAGCTCTGTTCTGTTCCTTTATCCCTGAGGGCAGTTTCCCAGGGGTTCCCACCAACTAATTCCTTAAACAACTGAAAGTTCACTCTCCTAAAATTCAGGGTCCTGACTCTACTCTTCACCTGGCCCATATCCCTCAAGATTGTGAATTCCACCAGGGCATAGAATCATAGAATCAGAATCGTTTGGGTTGGAAAAGTCCCTTAAGATCATCGACTCTAACCGTTAACCTTACACTGCCAAGTCCACCACTAAACCATGTCCCTAAGCACCACATCTACACATCTTTTAAATACCTCCAGGGATGGGGACTCAACCACTTCCCTGGGCAGCCTGTTCCAGTGCTTGAATACCCTTTCCATAAAGAAATTTTTCCTAATATCCAATCTAAACCTCCCCTGGTGCAACTTGAGGCCATTTCCTCTCATCCTATCGCTTGTCACTTGAGAAAAGAGACCAACACCCACCTCACTACACCCTCCTTTCAGGCAGTTGTAGAGAGCGATAAGGTCTCCCCTCAGCCTCCTCTTCTCCAGGCTAAACAACCCCAGTTCCCTCAGCTGCTCCTCATAAGGCCTGTGTTCCAGACCCTTCACCAGCTTCGTTGCCCTTCTCTGGACACGCTCCAGCACCTCAATGTCCTTCTTCTACTGGGGGGCCCAAAACTGGACACAGCATTCCAGGTGTGGCCTCACCAGTGCTGAGTACAGGGGCACAATCACCTCCCTGCTCCTGCTGGCCACACTATTCCTGATACAAGCCAGGATGCTGTTGGCCTTCTTGGCCACCTGGGCACACTGCTGGCTCATGTTCAGCCGGCTGTCGACCAACACCCCCAGGTCCTTTTCTGCCAGGCAGCTTTGCAGCCACTCTTCCCCAAGCCTGTAGCGTTGCATGGGGTTGTTGTGACCCAAGTGCAGGACCCGGCATTTAGCCTTGTTGAATCTCATATAATTAGTCTCGGCCCATGTTTTTGGTTTTTTTTTTTGTCCAGCCTTGAACCATAGGACCTGCAGGGTGGAGAGGTGAGGAAGCAGCAGTTAAATGCATGTGGCATAATCACTGCAGCCCAGGCTGCCACCAATCTTGACCTCTCTAATTAGTTCATCCATGTTGGTAAGCAACAGGTCCAGTAACGCTTCTCCTCTGGTTGGGCTGTCTATCTCCTGGATTAATAAATTATCCTCCACACACTCCAAGAGTCTCCTCGACCACTTACAGCTTGCTGTGCAGCTTTTCCAGCAGATGTCAGGGTGATTGAAGTTTCCCAGTAGGATCAGGGCCTGCAAGTGTGATGCTTCCTGTAGTTGAGGAACACGTTGTCTACATGCTCCCTTTGATCAGGCAGCCTGTAGTAAACACCAACCACAAGGTTTCTTTTGTTGGCTTGGCCTCTAATTTTTGCCCATAAGCTCTTAACCTGCCCATCGCTGTTTTTCAAAGACAGCTCTATTCAGTCAATCCATTTTTTTTACATAGATGGCTACCTGCCCTTCCCCTCCTTCCTTGCCTGTCCCTCCTGAACAGTTTATAGCCATCTATTGCAGCTCTCCAGTCATGTGATTTGTGCCACCATGTCTCAGTGATTTTGATTAGCTCATAGCTTTCCAGCTGCACAGTGGCTTCCAGCTCCTCCTGCTTGTTACCCATGCTGCATGCACTGGTATAGAGACACTTCAGCTGGGCTATTAGCCATGTCACCTTTTCAGAGGAATAAGCCCTAATTCCTTTGAGGCATTTCACAGGTGTTTCCCTATTGGTTCCTAACACATCAGCAGCCCCTGGCTCTTGAGCTTCCAGGGCTCCTTGACAGGGCTTTAAACTAGATGTGAAGGGGGAGGGGGAACATATCAGGCTTGCCTGTGACAAGCTGTGGGATGGTACGCAATGGTTAGAGGGACGGGGTGCTACTGTGAGCCCTCAACCTGTTGCCCAGAGGCATGATGGGGACGCTGCAGCATAGTGGAAGTCTTGCAGAGATGAGCCGGGGGCTCCTGAGATAGTTAGAGCTCACAAGGAAACCTTTGTGGAACACCCCGAGGGAAACAAGGGATGTTCCACTAAGAAGGTGACACAGCCAACAGCCCAGATGAAATGCCTCTACACGAACGCACACAGCATGGGCAACAAACAGGAGGAGTTGGAAGCTGCTGTGCTACTAGGCAGCTACGACCTGATTGCCATAACCAAAACCTGGTGGGATGAATCCCACGACTGGAATGTGGCTATTGATGGCTACAGGCTGTTCAGAAGGGACAGGTGAGGAAGGAGGGGCGGAGGCATTGCCCTCTACGTAAAGAAATCAATACAGTGTGAAGAGCTGTCCCTGAAGAATAGCCACGAACAGGTTGAAAGCTTATGGGTAAGAAGCAGAGACAGAGGCAACAAAGGGAACCTGGTGGTTGGTGTCTACTACAGGCCGCCTGATCAAGGGGAGCCTGCTGGCGAAGCCTTCTTCCTCCAGCTCCGGGGGGCTTCACGCTTGCAGACTCTCGTCCTGCTGGGGGACTTCAACCACCCCAACATTTGCTGGAAAAGCAACACGGCGAGCTGTAGGCAATCCAGGAGATTCCTGGAATGCATTGATGACAACTTCCTAAGCCAGGTAATCGACACCCCTACCCAAGGGGACGCGATACTGGATCTGATGGTCACCAATGCAAGTGAGCTCATCGGTGATGTCAAGACTGGAGGCAGCTTGGGCTGCAGTGATCACGCGTTGGTGGAGTTGACGCTCCTGAGGGACATGGGAAAAGCGAGGAGTGCAGTCAGGACCCTAAATTTTAGGAAAGCAAACTTCCAGCTCTTCAAGGAGTTAGTCAGAAGGACCCCCTGGGAGACGGTCCTCAGGGACAGGGGAACAGAACAGAGTTGGCAGATCTTTAAGGACACCTTCCATAGAGCACAAGAGCTCTCAGTCCCCAGGTATAAGAAACCAGCCAAGGAAGGGAAGAGACCAGCATGGCTGAGTCGAGACCTGCTGGTCAAACTAAAGAGTAAGAGGGAACTGCACAGGCAGTGGAAGCAGGGACAGGTGTCCTGGGGGGAATACAGGGAAACGGCCCGGTTGCGTAGGGAGGGGGTCAGGAAGGCCAAGGCGTGGCTGGATCTGAACTTGGCAAGGGATGTAAAGAATAACAAGAAGGGCTTCTGCAGGTATGTCAGCCAGAAAAGGAAGGTTAAAGAAAGCGTACCCCCCCGATGGACAAGAATGGCAAACTGGTGACAATGGACGAGGAGAAGTCTGAGGCACTCAACAACATTTTGCCTCAGTCTTCACCAGCAACCTCTCTCCTCACCCCTCCAAAGTCGATGGACCAAAAGATGGGGAGCAGGGGGGGTAAAGCCCCTCCCACTGTAAGGGAAGATCAGGTTCGAGACCACCTGAGGAACCTCAATGTACACAAGTCTATGGGACCTGATGAGATGCATCCCAGAGTCCTGAGGGAATTGGCTGATGTAGTTGCCAAGCCACTCTCCATGATATTTGAAAAGTCATGGCAGTCAGGTGAAGTCCCTGCTGACTGGAAGAAGGGGAATGTTGTGCCCATTTTTAAAAAGGGAAAAAAGGAGCACCCTGGGAACTATCGACCTGTCAGCCTCACCTCTGTGCCTGGGAAGATCATGGAACAGATCCTCCTAGAAGCTATGCTCAAGCACATGGAGGACAGGGAGGTGATTTGAGACAGCCAGCATGGCTTCACCAAGGGCAAGTCCTGCCTGACCAACCTAGTGGCTTTCTATGAAGGAGTGACTGCATCAGTGGACAAGGGAAAAGCAATGGATGTCATCTACTTGGATTTCTGTAAAGCATTCGACACAGTCCCCCACAACATCCTTCTCTCTAAATAGGGGAGATATGGATTTGATGGGTGGACTGTTCGATGGATAAGGAATTGGTTGGATGGTCATATCCAGAAGGTCGTGGTCAATGGCTCGATGTCCACATGGAGACCGGTGAGAAGTGAGGTCCCTCAGGGGTCCGTACTGGGACCGGTGCTATTTAACATCTTCATCAGTGACATAGACAGTGGGATCGAGTGCACCCTCAGCAAGTTTGCAGACGACACCAAGCTGAGTGGTGCGGTTGACACACCACGAGGAGGAGATGTCATCCAAAGGGACCTGGACAAGCTAGAGAGGTGGGCCTCTGTGACCCTCATGAGGTTCAACAAGGCCAAGTGCAAGGTCCTGCACCTGGGACGGGGCGACCCCCGATATCAACACAGGCTGGGGGATGAAGGGATTGAGAGCAGCCCTGCGGAGAAGGACTTGGGGGTGCTGGGGGATGAAAAGCTGGACATGAGCCGGCAATGTGCGCTTGCAGCCCAGAAAGCCAACCCCATCCTGGGCTGCATCAAAAGCAGCGTGGCCAGCAGGTCGAGGGAGGTGATTCTGCCCCTCTACTCTGCTCTGGTGAGACCCCACCTGGAGTACTGTGTCCAGCCCTGGAGCCCTCAGCACAAGGAGGACATGGACCTGCTGGAGTGGGTCTAGAGGAGGGCCACCAAAATGATCCAAAGGCTGGAGCACCTCTCCTATGAGGCCAGGCTGAGAGAGTTGGGGTTGTTCAGCCTGGAGAAGAGAAGGCTGCGAGGACATCTTATTGCGACCTTCCAGTACTTAAAGGGGGCCTACAGGAAAGATGGGGAGAATATTTTTAGCAAGGCCTGTTGTGACAGGACAAGGAATAATGGATTTAAACTAAAGAAGAATAGATTTAGACTGGATATAAGAAAGAAATTTTTTACACTGAGGGTGGTGAAGCACTGGCACAGGTTGCCCAGAGAGATAGTGGAGGCCCCATCCCTGGCAACATTCCAGGCCAGGTTGGACGGGGCTCTGAGCACCCTGATCTGGTTAAAGCTGTCCCTGCTCACTGCAGGGGGGTTGGGCTAGATGACCTCTAAAGGTCCCTTCCAACCCAAAGCATTCTATGATTCTATGATTCTCTGTTGCTCAAGACTCCATCCCCTTCCCCTGCTATAGTCTAGTTTAAAGCTCTCCGTATAAGTCTGGGCAGCTTGTTGGCGAAGACCCTCTTGCCCAACTTGGTCAGGTGAATCCCATCAGCTCCCAACAGACCCAGCTTCTCAAAGGTAGAGCCATGATCACGGAAGACAAAACCTTGAGCATGGCACCAGCCACACAGCCAGACATTCACCTGTTCAATTTGTCTCCTCCTTCCTGAACCCCTTACTCTGACTGGGAGGACACCGGAGACCACCACCTGTGCTCCTGATCATTTTACATTAACATTGCGCTGAGAGACATATAGTCTCTTTTGATGGTTCTGAGTTGCCTTGTTGCAGTATCGTTAGAACCTACATGGAATAGTAGTAGTTTTATTATCTTAGTAGTAGTTATTAGTACTTATTATACTACTTATTAGTAGTAGTTTTATTATCTTTTACAACAGTGGCCAGGTTGAGTTCTTGCTGGGGTTTTGCCTTTCTAATTTCCTCCCTGCATAGCCTAACGAGATCCCTGTACTCTTCCTGAGTTGCCTGCCCCTTCTTCCAAAGGCGGTAGACTCTCCTTTTTTCCCTGAGTCCAAGCAAAAGCTCCCTGTTCAGCCAAGCCGGTCGTCTTCCCTGTTGGTTGGTCTTACGGCACGCGGGGACAGCCCGCTCCTGCGCCCTTAAGACTTCCTTCTTGAAGAAGGCCCAGCCTTCCTGGACCCCTTTGCCCTTCAGGACTGCCTCCCAAGGGACTTTCCCAACCAGCGTCCTGAACAGGCCAAAGTCTGCCCTCCGGATGTCCATGGTAACAGTTTTGCTGCCCCTCCTCCTTATGTCACCAAGAATCGAGAACTCTATCATATCGTGGTCGCTAAGCCCAAGACGGCCTCCCACCACGATATCTCCCACAAGCCCTTCTCTATTAGTAAACAGCAGGTCAAGCGAGGCACCTCCCCTGGTAGGCTCGCTTACCAGCTGCGTCAGGAAGTTATCCCCCACATGCTCTAGGAACTTTTGGGACTGCTGCCTCTCTGCTGTATGGTATTTCCAGCAGATGTCCGGCAAGTTGAAGTCGCCCACGAGAACAAGGGCTGGCAATTGCGAGACCTCTGCCAGCCACTTGTAGAATGCTTCATCTATCTCTACATCCTGGCTGGGTGGTCTATAGCAGACTCCCAACAGGACATCCGCCTTGCTGGCCTCCCCCTCATCCTTACCCATAAGCACTCGACCTTATCATCACCACTGTCGAGCTCTATGCAGTCAAAACACTCCCTAACATACAGAGCCACCCCACCGCCTCTCCTTCCCTGCCTATCCCTTCTGAAGAGCTAACAGCCATCCAGTGCAGCACTCCAGTCATGAGAGTCATCCCACCACGTTTCTGTGATGGCGACTATGTCATAGCCATCCTGCTGCACAAGGGCTTCCAGCTCCTCCTGTTTGTTGCCCATGCTACGTGCATTGGTGTACATGCACTTGAGATGGGCTATCGATTTCGCCCCCAACGTTGCCATGCCGCCCCTGGGCTCCTCACTAGCAGGCCCGTTTATATCCCCTTCCCCCTTCAAACCTAGTTTACATATTTGCTGGATGCGGGGGGAAACATTGTGACCAAGGATGAGGAAAAGGCTGAGGTACTTAATGCCTTCTTTGCATCTGTGTTTAATAGCCAGACCAGTTATCTCCAGGGTATTCAGCTCCCTGGTGAGGCCGCACCTGGAATACTGTGTCCAGTTTGGGCCCCTCAGTACAAGGAAGGACATTGAGGTGCTGGAGTGTGTCCAGAGAAGGGCAAGGAAGCTGGTGAAGGGTCTGGAGCACAGGGCTGATGGGGAGCAGCTGAGGGAACTGGGGTTGTTTAGTCTGGAGAAGAGGAGGCTGAGGGGAGACCTTATCGCTCTCTACAACTGCCTGAAAGGAGGTTGTAGTGAGATGGGTGTTGGTCTCTTCTCCCAAGTAGTTAGCGATAGGACAAGAGGAAATGGCCTCAAGCTGCGCCAGGGGAGGTTTAGGTTGGATATTAGGAAAAATTCCTTTACGGAAAGGGTGGTCAAGCATTGGAACAGGCTGCCCAGAGAGGTGGTGGAGTCCCCAGCCCTGGAAGTGTTCAAAAAACGGGTGGATGTGGCACTTTGGGACATGGTTTAGTAGGCATGGGGGTGTTGGGTTGATGATCTTAGAGGTCCTTTCCAACCTTAATGATTCCTAGTTTTTACTTTCATTAAAAATAATCCAGCCACCAAGCCAGGAAACATGAAATTGCTACTCTCCCCTTAATTGGTTTAGTGGTGGACTTGGTAATGTTAGGTTAATGGTTGGACTGGATGATCTTAAAGGTCTTTTCCGACCTATACAATTCTGTGATTCTATTCAATTGGACTCTGACAAGCACCAACCTAACCTAATGTTTCATGTTTCAGCCATCAGTGGAATTTGCCTTATTGAACGAATGATTTGTGCAGTTGGGTTTTTGAGGGATTTTTTATATTTTGCTTTTCTCAGTGTAAGTTTTTTAAAAATTTATTCTCTTACTTTCATTCTCAAAATTTAAAGATAATTTATAGCCAAATCTCAATCCTGCAAAATAACCATAAACATCACTATGAAATTTAGGGATTGTCAAGGGATGTTTGGTCTCATGGCTTTGATCCTTCAGAAAGCTCCAACTTGCTGCATGGATCTTCCTGCCTTTGCATCTGTCCTGGTTTTGGCTGGGATAGAGTTAATTTTCTTCCTAGTAGCAGGCATAGTGCTGTGGTTTGGATTTAGTAGGAGAAGAATTCTGGTAACATGCTGATGGTTTAGTTGTTGCTCAGTACTGCTTATGCCTGTCAAGGACTTTTCAGCTTCCCATGCTCTGCCAGGGGCACAAGAAGCTGGGAGGGGGCACAGCCAGAATAGTTGATCCAAACTGCCCCAAGGGCTATTCCATACCATACGACGTCATGGGCAGTATAGAAACTGGGGGGGGTTGGCCGGGGAGCAGCGATCGCTGCTCGGGAACTGGCTGGGTATCGGTCGGCGGGTGGTGAGCAATTGCATTGTGCATCACTTGCTTTGGATATTGTTATTATTATTATATTGTTACTATTGTTATTACTATTTTACTTTATTTCAATTATTAAACTGTTCTTATCTCACCCCAGGAGTGGGGTTTTTTCACTCTTAGTCCTCCAATTCTCTCCCCCATCCCATCGGGGCAGGGGGAGTGAGCGAGCAGCTGCGTGGTACTTGGTTGCTGGCTGGGGCTTAACCACGACAGCATCTGTTGACAGATCTGGGTTCTAGTTATTGCTGGCTGCTAGCACAATTAATGCTTTGGGGTTTTTTGTTTGTTTGTTTGTTTTTCTTCCCAGGAGTGGTTCGGGTAGGCCCAGGGATGAGGCTTTCCCTTTGTAGTTTGGAATTAATAGCTACAGGCTATGCTGAACTTTTATCTTTGATTGAGTATATGGTCATTGTAAGAGTGAAACATGCATTTGGGCACACTAAATGCACGCTCCTGCAATTTAGTTGTGTGATTGTTGACCAGTATCCCACATATCCTGCCTGCATGTACTATCTTCTCTGCAGATTTGACTACTGTTGTGTTTGTCTCACAGAGAATTACTTGCCTCTGAACTTTGGTAAAGGGATAACACCTCTCTGCTAAGCTGTTTTCCCCATCTACAGGAATGGCTCTTTGAGCCAAGGGACACTCTGATCAGGCCAGGAGTGTGATATGACTTACACTGAGCCCTGTTCCATCAACCTGGGCCTTACCCAGAGCAGCAGGACCTGGTCAGAGGTCACAGGAGGTGTAGCAAGACAAGCCACAAGAGGGCAGAAGCTAAAGTAATCCCTCACCCAACTTTTGTCTACTGGACAAATGTTATCCTTGCATAGCTGTTTTATGGCTGCTTTCTTTGTAGGTATATTTGGTCCCCACAGAATGCTAGCAGGGCATGAATTACCTTCATGCTATATGTATTGGGAGCCTCGAGGAAGACACTGTATTGAAGGAGTTAATGATCTTGAACAGGCTATTGGGTCTTGTATTTAGGACTTCAGAAGCTTGTATGTTATTAATATAATCTGTAACTTATAATATCTTTGGGAAAGGTAAAATGTATGTGGGTCAAGGGGTGGAATATAGTGATCCTGACTGGGAGACCAATGTACATCGAGGAGTTAGTGATCCACATAAATTTTAACCTGTGTAGGCCCAGGCCTGTGCTGTGCTGCACTGTGCTGCACATACAGCGTGGACTTTAAGCCTGTGCTGTGCTGCACAAATCCTTTGGCTGCAGAAGAAACTCAGATCATTGTACGAGAGGAGCCTGCAGGCAGCTCCTACTTGGTACTGGCAATTACACCACCTGCATGGACTTGCCTTTATCAAAAGGTGAAGCAAGAAGTTCTCATGAGAACATCATTTCTGTTTGACAGTAGAAATGATGAATAGAGTTCTTTTCTTGTAAGAAAATCACATAATAGCTTGAATGACCGTAAAAGGAGGAGCTTCTCCATGAACAAAATCTGCGCAGCATGCCCTGGAAAAATCCATCCAGGGTCTGTCCAATGCTGCATGATTGTGGGGATCCCAGTATCTGAAGGGATGTAAGATTTAGTCTCTATCTGTAGTCCTCTTTTTATTCTATCTTATTAAAACAGCTATTTTATTATCCTATTTGTTGTCAGGCCTTGCTTATTGAGATCCAGAAAGAACCCTGCACACTCTCTCTCCCCCCTTCCACACCCCACCCCACCCCCCCTTTCACCTCCCTCTCACCCACCCCCCACCAGTGCAGAACATCTGGTGTCATGGACAAGATCTCAATAAGAAATGTCATTTTAGAAGAGGGATAGCGGGGAGTGGGAAAATCTCAAATGAGTGCCAGGCTGGCCCAGCAAACAGGTATGGGGGAAGTTGCACAGTGTTTAGCCTATGTGACCCCCCCCAGTGAGTTGGAAAACTGAGAAGGAATTATCCCAGTGCCCCACTCCTGTGGATGTTAAGAAATGTTTAATGAAGCAAGGGGTAGAATGGGGCAGAGGGCAACGAGATCTAAGTAGTATCAGGTTATTGTTAACCTGCCTTTGGTGACAGGGGGACACCTTAGAAATTGAGCAAATGAAAACAAGGTAATTCCAAGCACAACTGGAAAGTCTGGAGACCCAGTTGCACTTGGATAAACTGAAAGCCCAGGCACAGGGGGATATACCAGAAACCCAAGTATGCACAGCAAGGAAGGGGCAGAGTGCCTGCACTGGGTGACAGGGGCATAGGGGTTGAGTAGTGAGTTACCCCAGTGATTATCAGGATGATGGCAGCTGGAATTCCTCTACCAAAGAATGGACTGAAGGGTCTGAGGAAGTAAATGTTAGAGTGATCCCATCCCTGTGTGCCTTTTGGTTATTAACAAAGCAAAAGGGGACACACACACACACACACACTCCCGGGGCACCACAGCATACAATATCAGTATGAGACTCAATATGAATGCAAGACTATACTCAGACTGAGCTGCAAAATGTGGCAGACTTGTATCAACAGAAGCCTGGAGAAAGAATAGGACAATGGTATTTTGCGAGTGTAGGACCAAAGAGAGCATAGTATACAACTGAGTCCGCAAGAAGTGATTCGTCTGGGAGCTATTTCCCCAAATCCTATGGTGATGTAATAATTAAAAGGGGCTCAGGTAAATGGAAATGTGATTTATTCTCTTTGGGAATGATTGCAGGGTAAATAAAGCTACTGCATCCCTCCCCATTTGATTGGAATGATATTTTATTATGCCATTTGTCATTGGGCCTTTCTTATTGAGATCCAGAAAGAAACCTGCAAGGTCTCTCTCTCTCTCACCAACCCTTTCTCTCTCCTCCCCTGCCAGTGCAGAACACTGTGCTTCTGCTGAATTTCAAATCAATACAGTCCTGCTTGCTTTTGCTGTCTGTTCTCACACTTTACTCATCAGTGTTTATATTTTTATTTTATTTCTGAAATGTATCTGTCCAGACTGAGTATATTATTTTCAGTGCTACAAAATATATTTGAGTCAGACTTCCTGCACCCAGGAAGTTTACAGCAGTCCTGTTTAGTATGTCTCAGGGCTGCTTCTGCATCACAGCGTACTTCAAAAATTAATTTAAATTCTTATTTCAGTGTGGATATTGGTGTTCATTTTGAAGTTTTTAACTGTGAAGAATGGATCAAGAACTAAGCATGGCATATTAACAGTGCTTTTCTCATTTTTATTGCTGCAAATGACAAAGAGCTGCTCACCTTCCCCTGAGTTAAACCTACTACAAAGGTGAGCTCTCATCCTCAGGAGCAGGATGAATGCATACATGCAATTATGTAGTCCAGCCCAGCACACTCCATGTCATACAGCCAGCCACTGACAGCTTTCCTGGGAAAACAAGGACTAAAGAAGACTGTGCACTGATAAGCATCTTTTGGGAGGAGAGAAAGCCTCTAAATGAATGTTTGCCTCCGAGTGAGAGATTCGTCATATTTAACTTCAGCCATCCAAAAGTGGGAAGTCTAGTGGAGGGTAGTAGTCATTTGAGCTTCTTCTGTAGTTGATGGAGAGGGAGGAAGAATCTGCCTTTTAGAAGCACCTGTCTGTACAGGTCTTGTACAATCTCCACTGACTATAGAAGATGCAAGAAATTGACTGAAACTCTTAAGTGTTAAATGGATGAAGTTATTTCTATAAACACTTAATGAAGACAAGAAAATAGAGTTAGTAAAGTAGTCTGTGGGAATCAACTCCCATGACATGGGCCAGCTGTCCAATTCCTTTGACATGGAGATCTCAGCATGTGTTTCCCTGCAAGTGGTGCACTAAGCACTCAGAGCAGTGTGAATACTGTTGTTGAATTATTTGCTGTGATGTCACCTGTCATTAACTTATTGCCCCAATTATAGGATTTTAAGAGAGCCAGCATAGACAGAAATGAAATTATTATTTACCATCAGTGTACTTACATTTTGTAGTATGGCAACTGGACAAATAAATCAAGGTGTACTATGTACTAGATAAGACAGTAAGGTTCACTAGTGCCCATAACAAATTATTGCAAGAGGAAAGATTGACTCCTCTTCTTTCCAAAAATTAACAAAAAAAGCCCCAGCAGCTTAGCTTCTTCCAAAAAAACCAGTGCTTTCCTTAAAGACCTGCTTAGAGGGTCATCCACAAATTAAGCATCAAGTTAAAAACATATGCACCCATTCCTGCACAGTCAAGCAAACAAAACTGGGAAATGTGCTCAAAGTATTTTAAACTTTCAGTGGTCATTTGACTGAAATGACAACTGATATGGCAGTGCTCTACAAAATGGTAGAGAGATGTCTTCAAAAAATATTAGGTGGTCCTTGGGTTAAAGAAGGTTGAGATGCACTAATCTGGAGATCCTGCTTATTCCAGTAAAAGCTGTATGTCATCTCTTAAAAGCAAAGATAAAGAAGCTTTTTCCAAAATGGTATGTCTTTCAGGATAACAAGTCCTGTTGACTTTTGGTGCAGTTTGTGCTTTTGCATCACTTGTATGCTTCCAAAAAATTCCACCCTGGACTAGAGTAATAATAAGGGAAGGGACAGACTTGCCACCTTGAAAGGCAGATCACATCTGTTTGCACAGTGCTTGCTTCTTATTTGCTATAGCTATGCTCTGTTCCCCAAATCAATGTGCACTAAAACAGGAATTCTTCCAAATTTCCTTCATGCTTTGAACACTAGATAAAGGTGAATTGGATTAATAGTTTATCTGGTAGGTGGCATATTTGGAAACAATAAAATGTTCTGTGTAGCACTGCACTGCCCAGCTGTCTGTGGACTAGGACTAAAGTGCTAAGTTAAAAGTAAATCACTAACTCAGGTTAATCTGAGGAAAGTCTAATGTACAAAGTACAGTTCTTTACTTATTTTTAATACATCTCCAGCATTTGTCCACCTACAAGAAATAATTTTTAGATGTTTTTATTAAGGGCACAAATTTGTCAAAATAGAATGTGTCCTAAATTAATCAGGTGTGTCACTGTTTGGTTTACTTTTTATAAAGGATGGTATGAGGTGATATTGTGGAGCTATTGCACAAAGGAGAATTCAGCTATCCAGGTATAGCTGGGCTACAAGGAGAACTTGATTTTGAAAACTCTATTTTTTTAATGTAGCCTTTGAAAAAGTGATCATTTGCTAAGTGGTCAAAGACTGTTCAAAAATAACTGTTATGCTATTGTACTGGGTCTGGCTGGGATGGCATTAACTTTCTCCATAGCAGCCTGTATGGTGCTGTGCTTTGGATTTGTGACCAAAACAGTGTTGATAACACACCAATGTTTTGGCTATTGCTGAACAGTGCTTGCACAGCATCAAGGCCTTCTCTGTTTCTCACTCTGTCCCCCCCCAGCGAGTAAGTTAGGGGTAGGCAAAAGACTGGGAGGGGACACAGTCAGGACAACTGAGACAGATTGACCAAAGGCATATTCCATGCCATATAACGTGATGCCCAGCAATAAAAACCTGGGGGTTTTGGCCTTTCCAACGTAACCATTGCTCAAAGACCGGCTGGGCATCGGTCTGCTTGTGGGAGGTGGTGATTGATTGCCTTTGCATCATTTGTTGGTTTTTTCCTCTTTCCTTCACTTATTAAACTGTCTTTATCTCGACCCACGAGTTTTCTTGCTTTTGCTCTTCCTATTCTCTCCCCCCCAATCCCACTGGCGTGGGGATGAGTGAATGGCTGTGTGGGTGCTTAGCTGCTGGCCAGGGTCAACCCACCACAGTCCTTTTTGATACCCAATGTGATGCTCAAGGGGCTTGAGATAATGACAGGTTTGATCAGAGTATGTTAGACTGAATTTATAGCTGTTAAGCAGTTACTTTCTGTTGCTGGTCATGATGTTGACTTGTTTGGTCTCAGTATTGATTTATTTGTTCCCTCACCTACTCCGTTGCTTGCTCCCTTTCTTGCTGCACTTCAAATACCAGGGCTTCTTAATGGCTGCTTTCAGCTTTTTCTGTTTGCTGTGTTGTTTATCATTTTGTTTTGCTTTGCCTGGGAGAGCTATGATGAAAGCATTGGCCTTGAGCCTAATCTGGTATGTGGCCCCTGTATTGCTGCCATCCCAGTACTCTGGGAACCATCTATTGGAGACAATTAGCAATTGCACCTTTCTCCTCTTCTCCAGAAGTCACTTTATAGGGGAAATGAAGAATGGCACCTCCCTCTTCTTCTCCTCTAGGTTAGATGTTTCCAGCCCTTCAGTTTCTTGAACATGCCTGTGTAACCAGAATGCCTGTATTGGTGTGCTCCATAAATCTGATTTTGTCTTTTCATAAGGTTAATCAATTGGAATGGGGATGTCACACAAGAATGTGCCCTGAGGCAGCTGATTCTTGAGTGTCAAAGTGTGTTACTCATTTAAACATTGTTAAAGATCTAGCTTTAACCCAGAACAGCAGGGAAAATTCGAACTTTAACCAACCTGTCTTGCCAAGATAGTTTCTCAGTGCAGCAGGGATTTTCTTCCCACATGATCTGTGCTACTATCAGTGCTCTATAGCAAGATCTTTCTTTCTTTGTCACATACTCTCTTAGCAAGCAACAAGATGGCTGTACCTTCACACTAGATACATTCCAGAGGATACTGGCTCTGAAAATCAGCATGCTGTGCTATTCCCTAAATTTACTTTTATTCTGTTGTTTCAGAACAAAGTTTGTACTGAATTCTCTTTCCCTCTGACTGTCTTCTGTGAAGGAAAGAGACTCTTAGAAGTGGCAGTGGGATAGCTCAGTCTCACTACCTGAACAGGGCTTGTAAAAGGCATGCAGTTGGTATTCTTTTTTCCTTCCTCATCTGCTCTGTACAGATAACAAAAAGTCAAGTATCAACTTCTCACACCATGGATCCTGGATCTTAGAAGGAATAGTCTTTAAACTGAACTAAACATTTTGTTATTTACTGCCTATGCCAGTAATCTGTAAATTTGTTTTCAAGTTTACCTTGTCACTGACATTATCTAGGATTTCTCTAAGACTATGCTTATTTGTTGTTCTCTCACAGGTAATTTTCATCTCCATTTAATAGTCCCCCGATTAGGTATTTGGCCCATAATATATCTGTTGTCTGCTGTGAGATTAGGAGCTACAAAGCTGTTAGCATCACAGGTAAATGTAAAATCTAAATCTCAAATCTAAACATTTCTGAAGTACCTGGAGGAATACATGCTTGGGGTGAGTGGTCAGCAGACCTCTTTTAGGCTGTATAGAAAGAAGGGATTTAGAGAAACAGAAAAGGTAACATCTCTTGTTTCTGTTGGGAAACATTATTTGAAGAACGTACAGGAGTGTGTCATACAAAATATGTCTGTTGGAAGTATGAGCTGCCCTTCAAGAACAGGAATAGCCATCCAGGATCCAAACCAGCAATGCATATGGCCACCAATGCTTTGGATACTTGGCAAACATACACCTGGAAAGTGAATGACCTCACAGCCTAAAATGTCCTTTTCTAAAACTAGTCCCTGTTTTTGTAAGCTTCTTTTGTCTTGCACTCCAACTCCTCTCCTTTGACCCTATCTGCTGAAGTAACTGACTCAAACGTCTGTCTTCCAACTGGCTTCATGTTGTGGCAGGCAGCTAAACACCACAGTTCACTCACTCCCCCCTAGTGGGATGGGGGAAAGAATAAAAAAAAAAAAAGGTAGAACTCGTGGGTTGAGATAAAGACAGTTTAACAGGACAGAAAAGGAAGGGAAAATAAAAATGATAAAAGAATATCCAAAACAAGTGATGCACAATGCAATTGCTCACCACCTGCTGACCGATGTCCAGCCAGTTCCCGAGCAGTGGACCCCCAGCCAGCTTTTCCCCCAGCTCTGTGCTGAGCATGACGTCATATGGTGTGGGACATCCCTTGGGTCAGTTGGGGTCAGCTGTCCTGGCTGTGTCCCCTCCCAACTCCTTGTGCACCCCCAGCTAACTCGCTGGTGGGGTGGGGTGAGGAGCAGAAAAGGCCTTGACTCTGTGTAAGCAGTACTGAGCAACAACTAAACCATCAGTGTGTTATCAGCATTATTCTCATCCTAAATCCAAAACACAGCACTATGCCTGCTACTAGGAAGAAAATTAACTCCGTCCCAGCTGAAACCAAGACACTTCACTATCTCCTAATGAACTTTTAAAAAGTTTTTGTCAATAAATAATTCACACTTAATGGCTTGAAGCTTCTTGTGTTGAACCAAAACAGTAAAAACAGCAACAACAAAAATGGGTGTAGTACTGTTTTAAATACATTTACAAAGAAAAAACAAAATGGATACTAGATTTTTATCTCCTGATAACATGCATTTGTAATTGAAGCAACATAATTTTAAAAGCTTTGTGTAGCACAATAACATACCTCATGAGTGCTGTGAAGAACAAGACACAGCACAGCAGCTTTAAAGAAATTGTGCCAGAAGAGGTAAGGTACTTTATTAATAAAAGACTAGCTCAGTATTAGATGTGTATAAATATTCTATAAAGTAAAGCCATTAGAGCTAGCAAGAAATACTACTCAGTTGTACAGTATGTAGACAGTTAGCAACCAGCTCAACTAACAATGTAACTGCTCCTGACTGAAATTTCAGCCAAAGTAGAATTTATTCCAAGAATTATAGAACAGAGGGCTAGTAAAGTAGTTCCGATTTAGAACCAAAATTTTCCATCATTTAGAACGCTGTATTCTATAATAGTGTTTTAGGTTTCTACCAAAATTCTTTCAATATTTCAACAGATGTAAGTAATATTGGAGAGTTTTAGTATAACTTACAGACTAACATGCTAATTGTGACATTGTAAGGTGTATAAAAGGCCCTTACAAATATTTTTTACCAATGTCAGCAACTGTAGGTCATGCCTCCAAAATGTTTCTTTTGGGTGATGTTTTAAATACAGATGTCAGTTACTGTAGTAAATTGACTACAATATGTAGCTTTGTATCTTTATAGACTATATACTTCTATATTCTTGAAAAAAAAAATGTATTACTGCCTGAAGTCATAAATGCTTTAGAGGTTTATATGTTTCTGTCAAAACCCCATCTATTCCTGGAAAAAAAAGGGGGGTTTTGACACAGTTTTTGAAAATACAACTATTTCTTGTAAAATTAAACTTTATTCTAAAATGTGTCCAAAATTGCAAGACACGAGCACCATTAAACAGATAAATAATAATGTATTTATGTACAGAGAGCATTGAAACACAAAACAATTATTAATATAATTCTTATACCATTTTAATGGGTATCCATCAATAAAACTTTACAATTTAAAGACTTTTCGGTTGCAAAACAGTTGTAAAAACATATGTATAAATTATGTTTACCACAATTCTAATAACAGTTGCAAAGTAAAATACAAAAATAATCAATACTGCAAATTCAAATACAAAACCCAAAATAATGCTGCACAGATACCTATGTACACTGGATGAATTCATACAGCTAGGCAGTGCAACAAATTAACTCTTTACTTTAACTTATCACAAAATGGAACCACCATGTTGGCAAATAGAAGAAAATATATTTTTTGAATAATTCATAGTGCATTTTGAAGTTAGACTTTATAAAATGATTGTTGAGTGATATACTTCTAAAATGCCCCATATGATCTGAGATGCCCCAACTCCTCTGCTGCAAAATAAAATAGAAACAAGAAAAGCTAAAAAAGCCACTGTAGTACAGAGTCTGATATACTGGTACCATCTTGATTTTTTTATTCTTGGTATCAGACTTGTTTGCAAGTGTCCACGTCCATAGGAACATACATTACTCCTTGCTGTCAAAAGTAAATCTTTCCCTCTCCAATGCTATCTCTATAAACTGAATCTCACACATTTCTTAGACTGCACTGTTTTACAGAGACACAGCTGAGCTTTGAAAAAAGAACTCTTAAATCCCTATGAATTAGAGAAAGTAAAATGGTAGATAGAGAGACTTCTTTATTCCTGAAGCTCCTATCCCTAATTGCTTTGATTACATAAACACAGAATACTATAAAAGGCTTTTATGGCTTGGATGAAATTTCTGCTAATTTGTTGGGCAAGCCCAAAGCCCATGCTTCTCCACAGAGCTTGCCTTTCACAGTGTAGAAGGCTACAGACTATTTTGGTTGGTGAAAGGAAGCCAAGCCTCAGGTAACTACATAGAAAAATACTTCAGTGGTGAAAATATTTCAGAAATAATGAAACAAAATCTAAAAAGAACCTCTTGAAAACTGATATCTTGTGTAGCTGTGATACTAAAACATGGCTGTTCACCTTTCGGTTTTTGCATTGGTTGGTATATCATAATCAAACATGTAGATACAACTGAGATTCATACCTCATGAAATATTACTCATTGTCAAAATTAGATGAGATAAAATTACGGTGACAGTTTTATCTTAAAATCTTGAGTGATAAGCCCAATAAGTGTTTTCACTAGGAAGTCACTGCTAATTGCTACATTTCTTTGATTTCTGAAAAGTTAATAGTTTACAGCAGCCTGTAACTACAGAGTTGCTCCCTGCTCTTTTGCACTTCCAAAACTCCCTTTCAAGCCAGCAATAACTTTTAAGTTAATGAAAGTTTTGAGCAAACAAGGGAATGCAGAACACCTGAATTGGGTGAACAGCATATCAATTTATTTATACAGCAGCATTTCTAAATTTTCATTATGCAGTCACATAGAGAGAAGCTAAAAGACAGCATGCACTGCAGTGACATGACATTGTGCTTGTATCTGGTGAAGAATACTATAGCATTTTCACCTGGGAAAATATAAAGATTAGCCCCAGGAGACTCAAATATCCAGTATTAATGAACCCATCAGCTACTAGGTAGCAAAGAATACCCCAAAAGAGGGAAGAAATTTGTATGCTCATAGCTTAGATACTGAAGCTGAAGAGAATTACAAAAGCAGAACACGAGACTATATTTCTTGTAAATTATATGTATATTCATATACTTTTGCTCAAAGCACCTCAAAATGCTGAATGATAAAATAATAACTAAAAATATAAATTATAATTGAAAGTTAAGCACTAAAAATAAATGACTGCTGGAGAATGTAACTCATTAATTCCTACTTTTCTATACTTCCTGGGTGGTAAGCATGTCCACTTCTCCTCTGTTGGCTGACAAAGCCCATTAAGATATTCAAGAATATCATGATCTACCAAGAAAACTGGAAGAATATCAGATGATAGACAGAATTTTTTTATGCATCTGAAAAGTAGTCAGTAAGTGGCTACCACAGTAATCTTTCCCCATTGCAACAGTTTTACCTTTGTCCCAGAATTCACTGAGAACCCAGAAATAGTAACAGGAAATTCATACCCATTTTCATGCAAGGATGTTGCTAGGATAATTCTTAAAGATAATATTTTGGTTAAGTTCAGCACTTAAAATACTGAACAATAGAGCAGGGATTGCACTAGCATATCATAAAGAGCATTTCTCAATTTTTTTTATTCATAGCTACAAAAGATGCATATCATTTTCAACACTGAATGACTCACAACTCAGAAAATAAAGCAAACATATCAATATTTCTGCTGTTAGACTCACAAAAGAAAATTACACCTACTTTTTGTGATGAAGTAATATGGTAACTTTGGAAGCAGCTGCCCTGCCTCAGGACCAGCCAAGAGAATGTGGACACCTCATGAAGATGAAAAGGTACAAGTTACAACATTCATATTTTTCAACCTCAGCTGTTCCTCAGCTTGCAACAAGAACTGGTACAATCATTGTTATGATTTGGTACCAGCAGTTAATGAAGAAGGATAGCAAGTCGAACTAGAATAAGGTAGGTGTATGGTGCAAGCCTGAGGTGGAACTGGCTATAAATGGGCTTTGATAATCCAGACAGTAACGCTGTCTACAAAGAACTGGTCTATCTAAAACTAGGCAATTTCCTCATCTCCAAACCAGGATGTGAAATCAGATATATATATTTACAAGAAGTTTACAAAAACCATAAACTACCATTACTGCCTTGATTCTCACAACCCTGTTATGAGCTTCTAGATTTATTTGTTAAAGCTCTTAGGAAAGGTATATATACCCACCCCTAGAAAGAACATACATTAATGTATTTAATTTAAAAGAAGCATATGCTATTGCTGGTGTTGATTCATCTATGCAATGGTTTCTTCATGTGTTGCTTTAAGTGAATGAATCTGTGCAGTCCAAGACTGCTCATTTAACAAATAAAGGTCAGAATTTCTAGGCAGGGGTAAACCCCCCAGAAATGTTTGAACAAGTCAATTGAATTTGCACCTGTTTATAAAAAAAAAGGAAGTAAAGGAGGAGAGAACAGCAAACTATGGGGGCAGAAATTTCATGTTTGAGATTGAAAGATTCAGAAAATTGTCTGGAAGTCACACAGATTCAAATTATTAATAATTGAATTATTCTTGCCCATTTGAGCTCATATGAGGCTCAAATACATAGACTTTTGTATACAGGAATATGAGGCTAAACATAAACCCTTGAATTCATCCCACCTAATTTTAAGCCCTTAAAAGCATTCAGGATTCATCAATGGAGAGGGCAATTGATGCCATAATGCAGTCTTCTGGAGGCATCTCTTTTTCTGTCCCTTACTGAGGAAACCTAGGCAGCTAATGTTTCAACAGTTAGGGTAGGATGAATCAGGACACAGTGTGGAATACAAACAAATATGATTTAGTGGTATAATATTACCATTACAAAACAGCCTGTAATAGCATTAACGTCTGAGGCTCCAACCCAGATATGCTTTGCGGTTAGTGACCCATATGATCCATGTCTTTGCAACTCCCCAGGAATGTTTTTAAGATAAACCAATGAAGCTTGATTTTATGACCTTGTTTCCCTTGTTTGGTCCTTAAACAAGGAGGTTTCTTTGAACACCAGAGATTCCCAAGAGTTGTGCTATACTGGATTTCAGAAGCACTTTCTGCAGGGATGCTGTCTGAATATACAAATGCAACATCAGAGTTGTATTTTAGTACAACAGAACTAGCATCACCAAACCTCTCAGCACTTTAATAGCTGTGGAAAATAGCTGTATATTTCAAAAAGAATGCTTAGAAAAGGGAAGTCTTCAGTGGAAGGTCTGTTTTCTGACACAAAGGGCTTCAAATAAAGACGGTACAATTCCTTCCAGGGACTGCAGCTGGCATAGTGTCAATAAGTCATTTGGAATATGATATCAAACAGCTTGTTGGATCTCTCATCAACACAGACTGCTGCCCTTCTAAAATTATTTAAGAGGCTGTTTTTAAAAGTTACAAACATGGTCTGGAGAAGTTTGCAGATGGAAAGATTACTCATCCTAACACAAGACACACATGTTGGCATATTTATGAGGTGGTGGGAATTTTGTATTGCCATGCTTTGGAACTCTTTTGGTATGGCATGGATTGGTTCTTTGCTGTAACTGTCACTAATGAAGCACTTGCTGAGGACAGGTAACAACTGTTCTGAAATACACAGAGTTTGTGAGACTCCCTCAATATTATCAATATTATTGCTTAAGGTCAGAGGCAGCATCAAGATTTCTATATATTTTTATACATTAATATTTATATTGACGAATTTAATTCCTGATGATTTGGAATATTACTGAGGTTTCCTTTACTTTTAAAGACTGGATTTGTACATTAGTTTCACTTATGATGGTGAAAGTCATTCTTTGTCTAAAATAAACCTGCCTAATTGTTTAAATGTGACCTGCAAATACTTCTCTTTAATCAGGATTATGCCCTGTTGTTCTCCATAAAGGGCTCAAATAATCTGTAAGAACATTTTTTTGACCTTAGCAATACAAGGAATTTATCTACAGTTTGTCTTGGAGGTGTGAGGAATATTTATTGTAAGTATCCAAAGTTTTATGTGAAAGGGTGAAGGTGCAAAGTCACTAACAAAGACTGTCTTTATTCAAAAGGTTAACCTAGTCGTTTATCAACAAAAACAAATAAAACACAGAACTTCAAATGATCCAAGTAAGAATCCCTTTCAACTTTTGCAGGTTGTATTGTCAGCTTTTTCACTCTTTTCTGGTCATCTGTATATTTCAAAAAGAATGCTTAGAAAAGGGAAGTCTTCAGTGGAAGGTCTGTTTTCTGACACAAAGGGCTTCAAATAAAGATGGTACAATTCCTTCAGTCTTTCAGTCTTTCAGTCTAGATGGGATTTGAATTTCTGATGTTAGAAACAAGCAAAGAACTTGTATATATTTTCAGGTCTTTGTTGTATATCATAAAATAGCAGTATAAATGAATTCATAGTTGGAGTTCTTTTCTTCCTGAGTAAACAAATAAATAATGAAATTCTCCTTAAGACTGCCTCACATAAAGTCTGTGGTAGCTGGAGACAAGGGCACAATATGGAGAAATTGCTTCCTTACCTCCTGCATACCCCAGAGTTGAGTTTCTGTTCTGGCACCAATGTAGAAGTGCAAAAAAGAGACAACAGAGAAAAAGCTAGTATATTTATGCTTGTTTAGTGCAAGGAAGCCTGTAGGCTGGAAAATTTCTCTGAGACAGTCTGCTGAAGTTCTGTAGCTTGCCTTGGGCAGGGGACAGTAGGAAGATTTTCCTTGTTGTGTAGTTCCCTGCACAGCCTGATTACTCAGGCTTTACATAGGCAGCTGCAGCTTGAAAGCATACACTGCACACATTGCACTGAGTCATGAAATGTGCTAAACTGCAGCTGCCTATCGTCTGCTAAAATCTAACCCTAAGCTCTCAAAAAGGATATGAACTGGGTTGAATTTTCTTATGTTACATTTGATTTAATAATTCTGTAAATGGCTTATATATTTGCTGTTTGAAATAAATTATGAAACCACTAAGTGTGCTTAACAAGGTTTTAACTATATGTGAACAGCAATTTTTGAGGACAGAACAAGTACTATTGTAGTATATAATACAATCAAGCCACCTCTTGCTTCAAAACAAGAATTTACAGTATTTACAACAATGGTAACAAGGTTTCTTACACAAAACCTACAAGAATCTACAAAATATGCATGGATCACTGAGGTTATAATGCCAGCAGTAAAGTAAAAAGTAAATCTCTACATAGAATATCTCCTGCAATGTGAACAAAGTTGACAATAGTTTACCAATGCTTTAAGTAATTCAGATAAATATGACAACCCACCAGCTATCAAATCTTCTTTCTCTTCCCACCAGAAATTAGCATTTGCCAAATGCATGTATGGCAATCCATAAAAAGTTGTTTTGTTTTTGTGGTTTTAGACAAACATGCACAAAAAAGATGCACTGCAATATTTTTATGAGGGGATACTTGCCACAAAAAAGCCCTCAAATTTGGTCTTTAAACATATACAGCATATTGATTTACACTTCTCAGATAGCCACTACAAGGCTAAGAAAGTTTCTTGTAAGGATTCTTTTTGTCCTGAAAAAAAAATGTTACTTGATTCTCAAATAATAGAAAGCTCCAGCTTCCACTTTGCTCATGCCACTGTTCAAGTCTGTATTTCAGTCCTTGTTTAGGAATTTGTATTACTCTTCCTTAACAAACAGTGTAAATTGTAAATCAAATCAAAACCAGGAGTTAATTAGAAAAATGAAAATACATCTGGGAACAGCTTACAACCACTTTTGAATGTCATGTTTCTAAACAACAATTTAACAAACTGATTTTTCTTTTCTCTAAACTTTTCAACATTCTATGTGTTCTTGTTAGAGATGGACTTTGACATCTGCTGAAAGGCTACTTGTACTTTGCTCATCTGTAACAAAAGGTGTGTTCTGTGGATATTGCAGCCCCTTGTCCATAACCTCTCTAGATCAAGAAACCTCACCCTCATGCAGTCTCTTGGCTGGGGTGTACAGACTCTGCAGGCTGCACCTCCACATTAAAAAACAGAGGAACTACTGAATCATAGCTCTCAGTTTTGTTGCTGTCTGCTGCTAGCAAGCTTATATTTGATAACATACTTTTCAAATGCTGGTAAATTATATCTTTAGTAAATTTCTAATTCAATTAAATATGCTTTATGTGGATTTTATTTTCTTCCATTCTGCATTGCAAATATCAGCTTTTGTTTCAAGTCAGTTTATGTCATTGTTAGAAATCATCTTGACTAATGCATAAGCCTGTGTGATGCTAACTTTCCTAATATCTAACACTGAGGGCTCTCACGATCTTGCACAGCCACTCCTTATTTGCTGTTATGCACAATGTCTCTAATGAAATAAACTATCTGTAGTAGGACTCTATTTACAGATGTGAAGAACTTTCCATATGTTTGGCATGGTATAATTAATGGGAAAATCCAAATGAGAGAGAAGAAAATATAAAGATTAAACAACAGAAATAAAGCCTGCAAATATTCGGTTCATCCAGTTGATAATTTGGCTCCTCACTGATTGGAGCAGGATTCCAAAGCAATAATTCTTCATATCAAAAGTGATTACTGATGATTTCACTCTATAGGGACAAACATAATTTTGGTCATGGTTATTGTTATAATTCTCTCCTATTCTGAGGAACTGTATACATATCTGTAACAGACCAAATGTTTAAATTGTATGGTCTATTTTTGAGTTGTGGTGAGTTGACCCTGGCCAGCAGCTAAGCACCCACACAGCCCCTTGCTGACTCTCCCCCAACCCACCAGCAGGATGGGGGAGAGAATAGAAAGAACAAAAGGGAGAAAAATCATGGGTTGAGATAAAGACAGTTTAATAAGTGAAGGAAATAGTGATGCAAAGGCAATCACTCACCACCTTCCACAAGCAGACCAATGCCCAGCCAGTCTCTGAGCAACAGCCACCTTGGAAGACAAAAAAAACCCCACAACCCTCCCTTCTTCCTCTACCCTCAGTTTTTATTGCTGAGTATGATGTTACATGGCATGGAATAGCCCTTTGGCCAATTCATATCAGCTGTCCTGGCTGTGTCCCCTCCCAACTTCTTTGCCCACTCCCAGACTACTCACTGAGTAGTGGGAAGAAGAAGAAAAGGTCTTGATGCTGTACAAGTACTGTTCAGCAATAGCAAAACATTGGTGTGTTATCAACGCTGTTTTAGCCACAAATCCACTATATGGGCAGCTATGAAGAAAGTTAACTCCATCCCAGCCATACCCAGTACACTAGTACAACAGGGTATTGAGAAAATGTGCAGCCTTTCAAAAACCACATTATCAGATGATTCCCTATGAAAAATAGTGCTAAAATACCAGAATTTTCTGTTAGTAAAATTAAGCCTCTTGTTTTGTCATTGTAAAATCTTATGGGAGTCCCTAGAGCTAATTGCAATAATGTAGAGGTTCTTAAGAGAATAGCAAGGTAGTGTAAGAATACCTTGTTACTGAATGAACAGTTGGGTACACTTTGCAGATATATTATCCAGTATTTAATTACCAGTCTCTGTGAACAAGCCTGCTTGACCGCTCAATTACTTTTCTGAGATACAAACACAGAAACTTACACAGCTAAGGGGCACACGGAATCATCCATTAGATACAACGAAAAAACAGAGTACACAAATCAAACTTGACTTTTTGTGAGTTGAGCTCTTATACATACCAGATGTTAGGAAATCCACTTTTGGGGATGTGGAAGGAGCTTTCAACATAAAGTCCACTTTTATTATTCATAGAAGATATGTAGTAAATCTTGTTTTGATCTGATTTCCCAAAAACCATGTCTTTCAGCAAGTATTTACGATGCTGAATTCAAATGGAAAAAAGGTAATTTGTTTTCTTAATTTCTTATGCACATAGAAATTAAATAGTGGCTAGAAAGTGACCATTTAAATTATAAATGAAAACTGTATTTTTATTAAATGTGAAAACATGTTCAAGAAAATGTTTATACATTTTTATGGCAAGTTTTCCCATTACATGAGAGGCTTCCTTACATATTTCAAGCTTAAATGAAGAAGAGTGACCAAACAGAAGTTTGGACTAAAATTGCAAAGCTGTTAGCTATGTTGAGGGAAACTATGACTATACAATTTAAAACAATATGAAAGGACAAGTTCACAAAAATAGTTCATGTAGTAGTGAACAATGCTCTAATAAAATAAGAAACAGAAGAAAGCCAAATCTGTTCCACATATCAATACTTTCAATACATAAACATACTCCTGTATTGGCAAAATCTTAAAAATAAAATAAAATAAAATTAAATTAAATTAAAATAAAAACAAAACAAAACAAAATAAAACAAAATATCTGTTTAGGGAAGACTTAACTTGAGCTTCTAGACTGTCCATGCTCAAACATGGTTTAAGCCTATTAGTAGTCCCACTGTTCTGAAAGAAAGTACTTGTATTCTTAAAATATGTTTAAAATTAAGCATGCATAAGCTTTATTTGAAACATATCTGAATGTGTTTGCAGGATCAGAATTTTAATGTGCTGAGTAGATCAGTAGATCATCCATTTGTGTGCTCTAAATTTGTTACCATAATGTAATATTTGCAGTGTCACAGCACTGGCAGACAACTTGCATGCACTCAAAGCAATATTTTAGATAAGGACTTTTTGCCTCTGTTTTTCAGGTTGAAACATCATTTTGTTAATTTTTACATACCTTTTGTGTTTTGCTCTATACTGTATACATCTGCCAAATAACGTCACACCTCAAACTATATATTTTGTTCAGTTCAGGGTGAAATCCTGCTAAAAATGACCTTATGCTAGTGGTTTCATCAAAGTTTCAGTAGGACAACTGGAATGAACAGCAGCTTATATGATTGATCCAATAATATCTGGAAAGTAAAGGAAGCTGCACACACTAAAAGTTTAAATATAACTTAAGTGTACTGAATTTTTATAGCTGTTTCATACCATTAAATCCTGAATTAGGTCCTCAGTGTGATCAGTTTGAAGAGAAATTAGCTGTCATTGTGGTAAGAGTTTTTTGGGTTTTTTTATTTGAAAGACATGCTTCCTTCCTTCGGGCCCAACCCATCCTTAGGGCCCAACCAAACTCATGCCTGTTTGGAATGGGAACTGTGGTTATACCATCACTTACAGTGAATTAAAGAAAAATAAATTTACCTATACAAATCTTTTTTCATCACTAAACTCTATTTTATTATATTCTTCAAATGCAAATGTGTAGGCTCAAATCTTGAAGAATTCAGCCCATATTTCACAACAACAACATCAGAGATATCTAGGAACTGGAGATAATACTTAAAAATAATTAATTGATCTGAGAAATAGAAATCAGTGCAACATTTATCAGCTGAAAATTAATTTTAACTAGTAAAGGGGAAAAAAAAAGAATAAAACGTACAATGCTGAATATTGTAACAGCTGGTCCCTCATTAAATTACCCATGTAATTCCAAATCTTCTTCACATGCAGTATTTCATTTGCTAGCTATAGAACAGGGGAAAATTCAAATGATTTTTAGCCAGTTCAAGAAGCTGTCCTTCTGATGCAGAGATTCTAAATTGCTATCCATAAAGAAACAAGCTTCTATTCGCTTCTTCCTAATTTGAAGTATTTAAAATAAATAATTAATGTACACATTTCCCATTGTGTTTTAAAGGGAAAGTGATGGCTGGGTGTCTTCAGAGGACTGGTCATGGGATATGGGGAACAGGCTGATAATTCTGAAAGATGTTACAGTATTTGAATACATAACACATTGGTGGTATAGTCTCCAATCAGAATGCTTCCAAATAAAAATTGGCAAATATGGCCATAAGCAGACTGCATGACAACTTACTGATCTGGGAACTGACCTGTTCTGTCACTTTGAAAAGCCAGTCACTCCTAGTCACAGTTGGGGCACATTCCACTGGGCAGCGTAAGGTGTGTCAAAGACTAGACTCGAGGTTATTGCCATGTTTTTCACATGCACCAAATTCAGTCTACAATAAAGGGGGGGGGGTTCAACTGCAGTTCATCCTCATGCTCAGGCTATTAATAAAATAATGCAACCTATGCATACAAATATCCATGTATTTTTTAAATGCACATCAGGCCACATGTTTTACTTGTGATTCATACAGCTTCTTCCTTGCCCTGTTCTTGTCTATACAAAACTTGCATATGGAAATAAAATCTCAGTATGAACACTCCTTTTTGTGGGTTTATGCAGTAAGTAAAATACTGGATTCATTGTAGCAAATCACAACTTCAGCTGATTTCTACAAGGCCAGAATTTTTTCCAGAGTTCTTACAGTAAGAGAGATCCATTATTACACTATTTCTGCTATTCTAAGATTTCATCACTTCTCTTTTAAAAAGCCTTATTTTAACCTTGTAAGAAAGACCCATTTAGAGAATCATAATCTATTTATTTCTACATTAAAGAGAGAAATCTATTTAAAAACCCAGTGTGGAAAAACTATCCTATACCACTTAAATTACTATTCCTTACAGAGCTGGACAAATTCTGACATTATCAATAATGTTGTTGCATAAAGACAGAAATAAACAGCAGTTAAATTACATGTTGATATCTAGAGCATTAGAAATGTAAGCAAAACAATCAGTGCTTAGATATAATCTTTCTTTCTGTATTAATACTCCTATATACAATGAAAATCCTACAGGATTTATAAGCAAGAGAACAAATGAACAAACAAAAAGCTCTATGCAAATTAAAAAATCCAAAGGGTTTACTCATAGTAAGTGGAATATTTAGCACGTAAAATTGTTTTCTATGGTTCAGCTGCAGAACCTATGTATAGTTATAATCACCTGATCTTACCAATGTGCATGTAAATAACTTTACTCATGTATGTAAGCATAGGTTCATTCCCTACAAAAAGCAAGCTGTTTAGGTTTACTTACATCTGATAAAAATTCTAATAATAAGATATGCACTGAATATTCAAGCAGATGTCCCGAAACTAAAATTTTGCAAGCTTACGCATATTTTATCCCACCAGTCTACGGGGCTACCTAGGTATGAAAAGTGCTGGGCATACTTAGCAACTTGCTATATCAGGGCATAGAATGCTAACCTACAAGAAGCGGGGTTCAATCTTGTTCTTTTTGAAGTCATCAGCATATATACTGAGATTAACACTGTAAGATCAATGCAACAATGTTAAATTTAATGTAAATGTTTTGGAAAGGAAATGGAAAGGGGAAAACAAAGATATACTGGTAGTAAGAAAAACTGTATAGAAGGGAGTTCAAAAGAATTGCAGAAGGAAAATTATGTGACTGAAAGGATGCTATGCTCTTGTAGTTAAATTAGGATAACATATTTTGATAATACTATTCAGTATGTGTTGGCAGTTCCATTTTAAAGGGCATATTATATTCTATGCTCTTATTTGCCCAGTTTTAATTTAATGATCAGATTTTTTTCCTTAACAGGTGCCTATAAGCTAAACTATTGCAGATAGCAGCAAATTCAAAAAGAAAAAAAGTTCAGTTTCTGATTAGTACCAGATCTTGATTCAGCTTAATTTTGCCAGTGTGAGAAGCTCCAGTGGTGGCATGCACTCTGTTTTATAAGAGAGCCCTCAGTGATGCCATCAAGGCCAGTTGTTGTGTGGTCACTGGACACACTGCTTGCCTGCAGAAGCCCTGGCTTGGCTTGGGACAGTACAGGGTGTTCCCCTAGGGATACACAGCAGACCCCAGATGTACTCAAGAGCTCACTTGAGAGCACACTTACCTGATGTGTGAATGGGCTTTGGCACTTGATGCATACTCCAGACATCCATCTATCTTAGTCCAGTTGCGGTAACATCATAGGACTGAAACTGGGCAGAATAGAGTCCTAAAGTCCTTCTTAGAAGGCTACCAACAAGGATAATATAGATGCCAAATGTAGGCTGCAAGCATGCTTGAACTTTGCACTACTTATGGTAGAAGCTGGGGTGCACAGGAGTCATAAGTCACTGAAACCAGTGGTATTAGTGACAATAGTCAAGTTCAGATTCTCAGGTACTGAAATCTCATTTTATCTTTTTATAAATCAAATCAATAGTAGGGGCTTCTGGCATCTTTTGAGACAGCAACAAGCTGTTTTCCAAAGACAAACAAATGAATTCAACCTTCATAATCACTGGGAATAAAGTCAACAAAACCATATAATGACTATCTAGTTTATGATTATAACTGATCAAAGTAGTTATTATTAACAAAAAGTAATGCCACCAAAATGTTTGACATTTTAACATAATTTTAAGTAAGACCCTGTCTCCAAGAGTTTCATCTTTGAATAGTCCTAACGAGAGTAAAAAGTATTACATCTTTTTATTTTCATATATATTATATATAAAAATAAAATTTAGTTAGGAGATTGTAGTTCACCTTACACATCCAGTTATGTGCATCTACCTTCATGAGGCCATTACATACACCTCTTCATCACAATTTCATGAAAAAAAAAAATCTCCTTACAAAACTGCATAGACATATCATATCTCAGAACTGTTTCCCCTATGTAAGTGGCTCTTCTGTATGCAAAATCCAAGGTAAGATCTTTGCTCTTTGTCTGTGGCATGAATTTTAGTTCAGCCACTTTGTGTCCGCATTGCTGACCATCAACCTTTTAACCACTACACAATTGCAAGCTTTCATTTTCTTGGGGGAGCTGGAAGTCATTAGGAACTGAATTTACTGTAATCTTGGTTTTAGAATTTTGCTTGAGGAGACAGGGGACTGATGCTAGAAACTTTTCCTTTAAGGCCATATACCTTTTCTCCATTCTATCCCAAGCTTTCATGTTCAGTACGCCAACCTCTTTATGAAATGGCTCAGACCTTTGTTCCTCTTATGTTTATAGCAAAAGATAGGACCCTCACAAGGCTAGTAGTCATAAAAAGTTCACCCAATCATTTTGGTTCACAAAAATTACTGCTTACTGGAAAGTTGCGGGGGTGGGGTGTTTCAGCCTGATAAACCTAGTAAAAAATACATATTGAAGTACCAGGGTGATCTGATTTTCTGAATGGGCTTGGGAGATGCTGTTTATAATCAGGCTTATGGATTATTACAATTCAGTTGAGAATCATTGAAAAGGGGAAACATAACTGTAGAAAATATTTCAGTAATAAGGACTCTACTGTATTTCCACTACCAACCCTATGGAAGATCATGCTAAATAGAAAACTCATTTCTAAGGGCAGAAGCAGCCCTGATACTTTATTGCTAGATTCTATAGCAATTGGAGCTCACAAACTTATAGTACTCTATATAAACTGAGAAGCTTGTATCAAATTCAAGCTTCCATTTAAAATAGATATTGCACATATTAGGCTTCAATTAAAGAAAAAAAATAACCTTCAGTGCTTCTTTTTTTAAAGGTAAAGTATAAAAAAATCACCAAATTAGGTGAAAATTATTAAATTTCTCCAAAAATTATGCTTTCTTCTATTTCTTGAGACAATAGTTTGTGATTCACAGGGTAACTTGTATCAAACACAAATTAATGAGACCTCTTATAAGCAATTTTATTCCTATCAATAATGGCAGACATTTACAAAATCAGAAGAATTTATCATTTGAGTTCACCTTAAAAAATAACTTATAAAGCAGTGATGTATGCAACAAGTGATGTATGCAACATAAAACAGTTCAGGAGGGAAGAAGGAAAGCAAACTTTAATAATTAAAATGTAAACATGAAAAAAAAGATGGAATAAAAGTCCCTACTCCTCATTTCTACTTAAGATGTTATGTGACAATATTTTACAATGTCTTGCAGGTTTATATATGTATGTGTGTATTTCTATATCACACACACACACACACATATACATTAACCCATATATTTACATAGACAGATAATTGTTTGCAGTTCCATCTTGAGCAATTCTGTTACACCACTCTACTGTTGTCTCAATCATGTTTGGGACCCAATTTCTTGACAAAACTGGGGAGATGATAGAAAAAAAATGGTGGTTCTGATTGTGTCTGAGATCCTTTTATTAAACTGTACACTGGGACAAATAATTTTCTTCTGTAGTAGCTCTCTGAAAAGAGCCAACTCACTGTGGTCTTCATGAGGAGACTTGGTAACAGATCACACACTCATTGTCATGCTAGGGGAGTACTGAAAAAAGAGGAATCCACATTTTAACAGCAGTTGTTTCCCAGGTAACTAAAACCACCTTTAGACAAGAGCAATGAGTTTAAATGTCAGCATGCTATTTGAATTTTCTCCTAAATTTGTACTATAGCACATGCTAAGGCTGTAGTTCATTTTGTGGTATCATAACTTCTGTTATACTTCTATCATTATGTAAAAATATAGCTATTGCTGATGGAATCAATTCACTTGACAGTTTCAGTGTTGGGCACTGCTACCTGGGTAGTGTGATGAATCAATATTTCACTGATGCTTTTCATGCCTTTTACTGGCCAATGTTGGCTACTGGAGGGATTTAGCTGGGCAAGATAGCTACATTTGTGGTCACTTGAACCACATAACTATTTTGAAGGGCTTTTTACTACTCGATGGGAAAAAGGTGAAGATACATCTGACTAGAATTAAACTAGGTTTTTGGCTTATTTTTAAATTCTGTGTTATAAATTTTATGAGGCAAGCTGAATCAAGTATCAGCGGTTATTCTTCTTTATATGAACTGAAAATTCAATCCCCATATTACATTATTATTGTAACACAAATTGAACTGCAGCCCTTATACAAGCTATAGTTACCCTCAAGTTAGCAATACTTCATTACAAATAATCAATGGGACACCACAAATGCACATTTATATGCTTATTTTAATTTGTATTTCAATTGAAACTTATAGACTGCAGAAATACTTAATTGGCCTAAAATCTTCTAAGTAGAGGAAAATGTTCAAATGCAAGAAGTATTAGTGTTATGAAAACTGATACAAGAAACAGAAAGATATTAATTTGCCTTGGCAAAAACAGATATGTAATAAAAAAAAACCTGCCAAAGCTAGATTTTTGAGGTGGCCATTTCTAAGTGTCAAAACATATTCAGAAAAAGCATTTTGGATGGGTTTTCTTTGTCATATAAACTGCATAGAATGGACCACTTGGGTAAAACCATTTTGTCCCATATGTCTCTGATGGTTTGTCTGCTTTAGGGCTTAGTCCCGTCATGTGCTGAGCCCTCTCATAGTGGGCCCAGCAAAGCTTATCTTACTAGTTGGGTCCCAGATTCATTCAGGTAGGAAAACTAGGAGTATCTAGAATCCAGTAAGTAGTAAGCATCTGAGAAAAGTAATTTTCTTTTGAGTACAATTGATGTCCTTCTTTTAATGAGTTTGGTTTGGTGAACTGGTCTGCCTGCTGAATCAGACTGTGTCCTCAGCACAAGTAAAGCATGCTGAGTTGAAAACTAACATGTACTACCATGACCAAGGATCACATTTAATGGAGATTTTGTGGTTACTGCTTTTTCTGCAGATTTTGAAACATCAGACTTTTTGCTTTGTACAAATCAATTTTCTCCAATACTCCAAACAATCTGAACACATGCCCTCTTTATGAGGACACAAACAGCTAACATGCAGAAAATGCTTCCTCTTCCTTTTCACTAGTTTAAGAAGCAACCTCCCCCCCAATCTGATTTTCATGAAATTTGCCATGAACTTTGACTGTTGTGTGATCGAAGAGAAACTGTTTAGTCTTCATAATTTCTGAGCTAAATATCACCACTGGCATAGTTAATGGAGTTGCACTCACTTCTGAACAGCAGTGATTTCCAGTAAGAATAGAAGTGTTGAAGTCACTCAGCACTTCTGAAAAATCAGGCCACTTCTATATGGGAACCTAAACATGGATTTAGAAACCCAACTTCAGGCACATGAGTATTACAATACTAGTCTTGCTTTGTAATGTATTTTATACCATGTTTTCCTGCCTCAAACATTGTCCATTTTAAAAAATATAATTTTTCCCACAATGAACACTAGAAAGCATCTTTGCTTTCTCTGCTCTAAAAGTATGCTACATCTTTTCAACATAAGATCTCTTGGTGCTCTAATTATATACTTCAGTGTGAATCCTGTTCTAAAAGACATTATTGCCCAGCAAAATACATGGTTCAAGAGTCAAAGTTTGAAAAACCAAAAATTGAAACACTCAGCTGTAAAGATCTGCCAACTATGTGTATCTAGGCTGTTCAGATATTGCCTGACAAATGCCCATTGTGCATTACTGAATATGTATGGTGCAATTATTACTGCTTGACAGATTTAATTTTCATTGACAATTGACCTCTTAATCTAGAAAAAGAGCTTCTGCAGTAAATCTACACCTCCCACATTTTTCAGTTTCAGCTCAACTTCTAACAGTATTTGGCACAATTTTTTAGTGAATCAATACTATAATTTTAGAAGCTAGTAAAAAACTACATAAGGCACAGCATTGCATTACAGGTACACTACAAAACTGTTTGTTCTGGCTGCTATTTTTCTTTTTTAAAATGAAAGATCGGGGATAAAGTTTTGCCAAGTAAAAAACTACTTAAATACTTACGCTCTCACTCTGAAAAGGGTTTAGGAAGTTTCCACCCATCTCACCGTCATCCCTGGGAGTGCCAGGCTGATTACTCATGCTCATATTACTGGGAGAGTTCTGTTAAACAAGATTTTTAAATACAGATGAGATGCTGAAGATTTCAGTTCCTTTCCCAGATTCACCTACCGTGTCAAAAGAGTATCTATACAATGCACTGGAATTTCTGAACTTGAAAGATAAGTCTCTGTAGAGTTCTGTATGTTTCAATTACTAATTTTAACCTACAAAGAAGTATTTTCTCCTCTGAAGTAACAACTATTTACCTGTAATTCTTGTTTTCAGGCTATAGCCATCATGTTCTCCTACTAAAGTTGGGAAAAAGTATAAATGGTAGGAATAAGTATTAGCTCTGAAACTACATTAAATCAGTATGGTCAAATCAGTGGTATATGAGCATGTGCCTTGAAATATGTGAGTTGAGAATACATACTTAAAGGTAGACGTGTGGACAGATCTGGGCTACACAGACCTTCGCAAATCAAAGCCTGTATTTGAAGCATTTGTTCATAGTGTGTAGTTTGTTGAAATAACTTCTAGTTTAAATTTTGAGTTGCTAAACCACTTCACCAAGAGCAGTTATATACAGTTTATAGATCAATGAGTTAACAAGAGTATTAGATAAAAGACTCATGAATAACAGCCAGCCACAGGATTGGCCTTGCAAACATTTTCAGGAGGAGCTGTACTTTTACTATTTGCTTGCACAGAGCATAATGCAGTAGGGTCTTCATCTACTTTTTGAGTGTCTAGGTGCAAGTGAAATGCTAATAAATAATAACAATACAAAGACTCCTGAAGGTAAATTCTTTTCTTATGGAAGTCCTCCCACAGAACCACCTCTGTAATGTTCAGAAAATGCTTTCAAGATTCAGTTACTCACACAAAGAATAAAACTAGATAATTGTCACAGAAATTATTCAGCATCAATAATCAATACATGATTATTGTAAATACTACAAGTAGTTAGGTGTGTTTACAAAGTTGATTTGTGGTACCCTACCATGCCTGGGGCATGGATGATTCTATTTCCATCACAGTTAGACTCCTATTAATACGGGCTTTGTGATGGAAAAGGAACAGTCAGGGAAAAGGGGGAGTGAAATTATGAACTTCATCATAAAACATTTACTATGTCTATCACAGTTCTTCCCTTGAATTTTTTTAATCCAGAAAAATTAAATACAAGATTTACAAATACAAAATCTATGAATATATAGTTTAAAACCCACTAAGGCCTTGTCACATTTATTTTATATGATGCTTCCAGACTTTTGTTCATTCCTTGGGGATTTACTCCTATTTTATCTTTCTCTGTGTAGTACTAAGCTTTGAAGTTCTGCAATTGCTACAGTGTGCCAGCCCCAAACATTCACATTCCTGACATAAATGCTTTTATAGCAACTCTCTGGGCTGCTTTTATTGCCAGTATGGGTTCTAGCATTGTAGCACTAGCTGAGTTTTTCCGAAGCAAATATTTCTTTGATGACTGCAGAAATTCCATGGGCACTGCAAGAAACACTGGTTATTAATGTTTATTTAATATGCATAATTTCAGTTCATTTACTTTCCCCCATCTCAATCTACTTTATGTCGATTCATCAATTCATATTTATAGATTAAAAAAATGTCATGGTTTGTCATTCAGCCAATTAAATTAAAATCTTCTCTGGAAAATGTAGCTATGAATTCTGTCAGCTGTAATGATTCTACCAAGACTGGATTAATTTTCTTCATCTCAGTGGTAATAGATAATCTGTTCCTCTAATATGTGTTTTACTCCATTGAAATCCTGTGCCTGGCCTTGAGCATCTAGCAATGTGTACCCCAAACTGTGTTAACTTCAGTGAACAATTTCTGTCACATTAATTAGTAATCTGGAAATCTACTTGTGAAAAAGCCAGTTGAATAACTAGCTGGTGATGTATAAAGGGAGACTGTCACCTTAACAAGAAGAATCCTGGTAAACTATGTACAAAATTGGAAGGCAGACACATATTAATCTTGCATGCATCAAACCACAGAAATCTACTATTCCTTGCATGCAAAACTCTTCCAATCAAGTTCCAAAAGTATTATATGCTATTATCTACCTGAAATTACTAATGCTATATACAAGATTCTGCCCACACACTTTTACTAGTATCAGTTAAGGCTGCATATTGGGCAGAGTGCTACTCAGAAAAAGATTTTTAAAAGCTATTATATATAATGGTATAACAATACAACACTTACTTCCCAAATAAACAGCACTTTTCTTTTAGCTATTTGAAAAAGACTTGCATTAAATATGATTTCCATTATCTATTTATTAAGGTTAACAAATTACAAGACTTCCAGGCAAATTTTTGGATACAGGTTTTCTAATAATCATATTAGTGCATACAGGTTTTAAAAAATAGTTTTAGTGGCAAGCTCATGGAAATGTTTTTTACTTTAAAAATACTGCATTTTGAAAAAAAAAAATGAAGAAAAATTATAGACACTGATCAAAAAATGTGCTGTATGCTTATTATCTCATTGGAGGTGTATATTGAATCTACCACTGTACACCTGAGCACAGCACAGCTAATGCAAAACATGGTCATTTCAATCCACTGTTGTACTCTTCACAGGGCCTGAACATGATACAGATCTACAAAACTTACAAAAATGTAGCACTGCTATAGATGCTTTTCCCTCATAGCCCCAAAATGGCCTAAGAGGCATACTGCTGTGATCCTACTCTCCATGAAAGGCCATGGAAGGTTGTTCTGAGGCTTCACCTATGTAATTTTAAAAGGACTGTATCACTAACTGAAGAATGCTTCCTGTTTTTTGAACATTTGAAAGTGTATTTTAAATTAATTCATACTACAAACTTCTATTTTAACCTACAGGAATTTAGGCCAATATTTTCTTCCATTTTGACATGTGTTTGTATCTCATCATATCTAAGTGCTAGCCTGAGAGAGCATCTACAGTGACATCCTTAGTATGACCAAAACACATACAGACAAGCCTTAGCCAGATTCAAAGTGGCAAAGTCTGTACTGAGAGAGATCTAGCCACAGCGCTGTAGCACTTAGTCCTGCATCAACCAAAAGATGCAGGCAATTAATTCACTCAAACTCTGATTCCTTTTTTTTGGAAGATCAGTAAGAATTTTGTTACAGCAGTTTCAAATGAATGAGTTATAAAATTTTAACTGAAACAATCCCTTCATCAATTCCATATTTATAGATCAAAAGCACAAAAATACAGGGAGACAATTTTAGTGATATTTTTATTAGTTTTAGTCAGTTACATCTGAAGATGCTGAGTACAAAACACAGTATTTTACAAGGACAAATTTCTATCACTTTATCAACACTGAATAAGCTCATTAATTCCTTATTTGAATAAGTCACTAAATTAATAATGATTACAGATGTAGCAGATTTTTATTTTTATGGAAGAAATGACACATTCAAGCACAATATTTTTGTAGCTGCAAAACCCCTACAGGTTAAACTCACATTCATTTTGCATATACTATTTTATGGTTGTGTTTACTATTTAAAGTTTGTTTAACAGTTGTATCAAAACAGTGCTTTTTTTGCAACTACTTTTTAATCTAGCTTTTAGGGACTTAGACTAGTGATTAAGATATTAATGTTGCCTTACAGAGTTGGCAAAAGGAATCATGCAGTTCATAAAAGTAACATCCTAATGACATTTTCCCAAATTTGCATTCAACTAGAATTGATTATTCGAACTATATTCATTTGTCTTAACTATATGGAAGATTATAACATGATCAGTCAGATTACGAACTGGATATATGTTAATCACATTCATTAATACACATTGTTATGCAGTAAGAAATGTCTACTTATATTCCCTATTGTTTATAGATATTGTTTTTAAACTTTCAGTTAATGCTAATTCTGTCTGCACAGCCTCCAAAGAGTTGACAAGCAGAAAATGTAGATACATAATAAAAAGTTTGAGACAATGAAAATATGTTTAGAGTGAAATATTAATCTAAAAATTCCAAAAATTTTACTAGATACTCACTTTGGAAATATTGTCCATGTCTCCTGAGCCTTAAATTAAAATAGATAATTAATTCAATTAGTTTTGAGCTGAAATTAATCTAAGAGCTTATTTTTCATACTAAAATATATAGTGTAACAGCAGTATGTTAAAACATAACTGTGCTCAATCTCCCTTCCTTCCCACTGTCTGAGTAAAACTTTACAGTCAGTAGTGAATAATGTTAGTCCTTTCTCTGTGTACACACCTAATGCAAAAAAAAAAAAAAAGAGAAAAGAATGAAGGACACATTTCTGATCTGTATCAGTTCCTTGAATGGCATCCTTTAGGATGAGACAGCCTGACACAACTCAGATAAAGATATGTCCAACCTCCCTGTCCTCTTAGCTAGGTACATACACCTGAGGAAGATGTTGCTTCAGCTTGAGGGGAAAAAAAAAGCAAAATCATGGATAACTAGTAAAAGTTAATGTTGCTGACAAAAATTATCACCATTTTTACTGAACTTCAGCTACCCAAAACTCCATAGAAGACTATTAATGAAATATCTCTAGGGTCAGCTGGGGGCATAGCCTTTTCCAATTTCTCCCTTCTCCTTACCTTTTTACACTTCCTGTCTCACAATCTCCAGCTTCTAGGCTGTAACTATGCTAATTTTCCATCCACCATGGTAGTAAAGGGTAGAAGCAGGGGGAACAGTGACAGCTTGGCTTCTGCTTGCCTATCATGTATTTAGCTTGCTTGGGTTTTTCCACATAAAGAAAAATGCTATTCAGCAGTGTTGCAGGTGCCTTGTGTCACGGGGCCAGGTCCCAGATGTTAAAGAGAACCTTGCTGGTCAACAGTGGGGACAGAAGAGGAAAGAGATCTGAAGTCTTTGCGGACTGAGGTTCCCCCTGTTGTTGCCCATATGAATGACACTCCTTGGTGCAGATAGAAGTGAAGAACAAAATACAGAAACTGTATTCACAGTTACTGGCTTGGTGTTATGGTATGAGTACAAATAAATACAACGTATTTATTTACTTTGTGGGTATGGAAGAGGAAGGCAATTTATTTAGCTGCAGATTATTGCTTAAATCCCTTTCAAGTGTCTATCATCCATCCAGCAAAGAGTAAGAGCAGAGTTTGCTAGGATAGTTGGGGGATAAAGCAGTACATTTTGTAGAATTGTGTAAGGCTTCTCCCGTAGATAAGAGTCTTTTGAAAACCATAGTGTCAAAAGACAGGAAGTACTCTATTCTTCCTGCCTCTGCATGCCCTGACAAGAAAGCATGTTCTTTCTTGGTGCACTAAAATGGCAACTGTCTGAAGCTGCTTATGGGGATGGAATAATAAAACTAATACTTAACAGACAGAAGGCTAATTATAGAACAAATAAGGATATCAAAATATGGGATAAAAACAGCTTAACACATACATCAATATATGTAATAACTTACTTCCATGTACTTGATAAGAACTCAGACCAGCATGTCATAATGACACCTCCTCAAGTTTTTGAAAGAGGAAGAGAGGTAAAGAAAAATGGGTCTTATGCCATCAGTTTTACATTACTGTGATGGTATGCCTATAGAGTGGTTTGAAACAACTAGATTAAAATTATACTCTGTTACATAAATAAAATACGGTATTTTTCTTCCAGAGGTGCATTATATAATCCAATTCATATGCTTAAAAATTTTAATATTTCTTGTTAACGTATATACAGCTTTTTTAGTTTTTAAAAGATTTTAACATACAGTGTCCCACATAACTTAGAGAACTAGTCATAGAAAATGGCACTGGTCTTTGTAAATTCACAATGCTCATAACATTTACTATTATTACCTAATGATCCATTCATATGATGTGAATCCATTCCACCCAGTCCACTTATAGGTCCATCTGACCCTGGCCCCATTGGAAACTAAAAGGATCAGACATTAAAAAATATTACTTCACATTTTTTGAAGATAATCTACTAAAAAAAAATTCCTCAGAAAAAAAATGGTAAAGGAAAAATGCACAGTCCCATCTCTGAATGTGAAAGTCAAGTGAAAGTCTTGCACATGATGATTGCAGAAACTGTCTCTGGTTTTTTTTTTTTACTTTTTTCCAATGCTACCTTCATAATTGTTTGAGAAACTCATTTCTGTAGGCTGGTTAATCTACTTTAATACTTTGTACATGATTTTCAAACCTGCAGGTGCTGACCTAACTCTACTCCCTTTGAAGTTACAGAGAATTTTACTATTAACTTCAATTAGCAGGTGATTAATTAATAGTTTTCAAACCCCACCCTATCTATACTGACAGTCAGACTACTCTGCATTACTTTTGCAATATGATCAGTTTCTTGCAGATTTATGATATTAACCTTAAATTCAGTTCTTCAAAAACTTAAAGGCATTAACATTACAGAACATTTTCTAAAATTCACTGCATACCAATTTAGCAATATCTAAATATCTATATTCTTAAAGTTTTATTGTCCTTTTTTAAAAAGGCCCACAATATGGACTGTAATTAGATGAAATATGGTTGTAATCAGATAAATACAACAAAATTGAAGGCATAGATAGAGATCAGAAAAGAAACAAGTTCTATCTAAGAATTCCGCTTTTGTCAGTTCTAGAACTGCTGAAGTTTGGGCTAAAATAGTCACCAGTTCAGTAGTTAACGAGGCAAATACATAAATGTTATAATTAACTTTCATTCTTGACATCTTATTTAGACAAACAGGGAAGTTTGTTTCTTCTTAAAGGTATTGATTTTATCCTTTTTTACATAATAGCAGGGAAACATAATACTGGGCCACTTTCAACAGTTTTCTTCTCCCTCTTCAGTCAGAGACTTTTTTATAATGAAAGTTTAAAGCCAGCAGAAACTAATGCTTGGTGGCAGCTCCTAGGATGGTGTCATATTGCACAGAAATCTATTGCACTGCAGTATGACAAACTAAGTCACTATATCCACATGCACCTGCTTCTCAGGACTTTTCTGTGTAGAAAAATAGGCCCCAATCATTATTTTGCACGTACTGGCATGATCAATTTAGGAAATATTAAAAACCCTACAATGCACATGGTGTGATGGAAATGCAGTGGTTTGGATAAAACAAGGCTGTATAATTAAAAAAAAAAAAACAAACTAGATTCATATTTACATTAGGTCTGTTGGGTCCAGATGGTACTGCATTCATTAAAGTGTACATGTTGTCTCCAGAGTTGGTTGAATCTGAAATAAGAGATTATTTTAAGTACTAATATATACCTTTCAATAAAACTACTCACCTAATACATTTCTTGTCATTTAGTTCATATTATTTCTGTTCCTGAATCACTGATACACAGTGGCAATATAATGGAAGATTTAATACCCTTTTTATCTATTTCTACCACCCAATAGAGCTATCAATAGAAATAAATGTAATTGTCCCTACGTGACTATTTCTAGATGCTATTTTTATGCATGACTGTTAAAAGGTTTATAGATCACCAAGTATCTGTAACTAATTAATTCCTTAACCCCTTTTTCCTGGAGTTCCAAATTACTTCACTCATCTTCAGTAATCTATAAAACAGGAGTTTCTTTCTGATCAACACTTCCTGTAATTTGTTTTCCATTTGTAATAACCAATAAATAGCTTCTTTTATATAGCCTTCAGGTTAGTGCAGTGAATGAAAATCTTTTATTCTCATCTGTGTCAGTCTATTAGATTTTGAATATATCTAACTATTCAGTGGAATTTTGTGCAAAGATCCCCTCTCTAAGGACAGCTTTAGCTAATGTATCTTCATGGTACAATGTGGTGCAATGCTTCAAAACCAACCTGAATCCAAAACCAACAAAACCATGTTGGCACAGTGTGATGTCTAAGCTGTAAGTTCTGCCAAGAGCTTCACTGGGCCTTGCCAGAAGTTGACACAGCTATACTGCTTCTCAGTCTGGAATTACTTCACATAGAACCAGAGGACAGATATGCCCTTTCCCTCCAATCAATGTACATGAACTTTCAGACTGGAGCACCTTCAGAGTCGAAATGCAAAATTTAAATAATGACATACGGAATACAAGCCACATAACTCTTCTAGCTGAACTTAGGAAATCAATGCCTGAAAACTACTAGTACATACAAATTATTCATTCCCAGCTCCAACTTATCCCTACTGCTAACACACACAAAGTCTTAATACCCCTCATCAATATTTGTAAGAAGGAGAAGGCAAAAAATGCAGCAGGCAGATAGGTAGACAAATTAGGAAAAAACTTTCACAAGGGAACTTGACAAGAGACAGGCCATGTAACAAAAGTTTACTGAGAGGAGAATGACCTCAGAAAAGTCTAAATAAATCCCTAAGGGGACAGCAGATCTTTAAAAAATATAGGCAACTCTGGAAAAACACTACTGTCTATCTAAAAAAAAAGTAAAAGAATAGCTAAGTAGCTCTATACCTAGTTCCCCCAAAATACTATTCCTTCTCTTTGAACCATGAGTTTTGAGTTTAAACAGCAGACACAAAAAAACACTGCTGAGCTGTAAATCTTTTTCCAAAACAAGGGAATTTGAGTCAGAAGTAGTGAAAGCAAGAAAGCCTAGACCAGACTGATGTGTGTTGGAACTGGGAATGCAGCCTGACCTCGTGCAAGAATATATTTGTACATACTCAGGGCAGTTAAAATCAAGGTCTTTGTCTATTCCTTTATCTTTCTGATACACTTTTCCAAGCATTAATTAACGTAATATTGGTAAGTAAATAATTCCATTATATACAAAGAACTATGCATCATTAGGACATTCAAATATATTGTTTAAAAAAGAGGGAAACTAAAAGCTTTTAGCCTAAAGTTAGCAAAAGTAAAATTAGCATATAAAAAGTTATTTTTAATGTTCAAGGAGGTAGACAAAAAGTTCTTTAACCACCAGATCTTTTTGAAACATACAACCCTGGCTCACCCTAAGTTCTACTGCCTCTTGTAAAAACACATACAGATTGATTGGGCGATGGGAACATTCAGAGCTGGAAGGGTTTTTTCAGAGGTGAGTGAATACCTTTGCAAAATTCTTAGGTGGCCAATGTCTAAGTGTTTTTATACTTTGGAAAGCAGAGGCCTTAAAACACCTTAGACTCTCTTTAATTGAAAATAGAAACAATTCCTCAATAGATGCTTTATTTTAAGTGCACACAGACAGCTTAACACATCATAACTACAGTGCTGACTACTTTTAAAAGTCAGTGCATTTGTTTTTATGTTAAAAGAGATTCTACCTTTTAACTGCCAGCTCACATTATGAACAAGGAAGCCCTACCTTTTATTTCAGGTCACATTTTAAAGCCCTGGAATTGTATTTAATTAAGATTTTACATCTGTGCAGTAAGTTTTCATGGGAAGTTAGAAAACTTCCCTACCCTTTTGTGCTGTAAAGGACAGCAAGAATATGTAGGATGTGAGGACTGAGGATGCTATAGCATCACTGAGGTGAACAGGTGCCTCTTAACTAGTCAAAGAGGGTTACAAAGACAGATGTTGGCCAAAAGGAGTCTGAATATCTGCTGAATATTGAGTTATACAAAAAGTAATTAGTTTCTTTTTAGCAGATATCTGATAATATCCATTGGAGGAGAGCATCCTCCATATGTTGCAGTTACTCCTTCATGTCAGATACTTTGCTGAACATCCATGGAGGGAAATACTTACATCTAGTTGACCAACTTTAAGCCTTGAGAAGCTAGCTAGCTGTGCTGGATGCTCCCATCCTCCTCCTTGATTCTTTAAACCAATCTGTATGGCCAAAATCTCCATGTGGTCAGAATTCCAAGATACAGATCATGTAACTTGGAAAACAATGGGACAGTGAAGTTCTGGGAACAGATCACAAATAGGACTTGACACTGGTTCCTCTGGGGCCTTACTCCTCCATTGCAGGATAGAGGAGAGCAGTCTGTCCAGCATAACCATGCTGTCAGTCAGATGACACAGCCATGTGATGCAACCATGCTTCTGAGTCATGCATAGCTAAAGAGCCATATATTGGTAAGGTTTATCACATAGGGTACTACAGAGGAAGTTTCACAGGATTAAAAAATCTCCCGATTTCCTAACTGGAGGAATTGTCCTGAACAACATTAGCAAAACCAAATACATATTCTGTCGTCTTTCTTTTTTTTCTTGCTATTGCTAAAAACATGCAAGAAAAGATGGGCTCAAGAGCCAGAGTAATGAATTGCTTTGAACTGCACAGATGCAAGGCTTTGTGTCTCTGCAACACAGTAGGGAGAGAAAGAAAGGGAAAGAGCAGAAAAAAAAACTGATACAGAAAGTACAAAACTAATACCTTCTTATTAGCTGATCCTTCATGAAAAATGTATCAACTGGATCTATCATTTTGTCTGCATTAATAGCACAGAAAAATCTGAAAAAAAAAAATTGTGTACTTCCTAAAATCCCTTATAAATTTCTTTTATTTTTTTTCTGAGTAGATTTCAATACCTGCTGGACTAGGCATGATAGGTGTTCCTGGTGGCCCTCCACCTCCTGGAGGACCCTAGAGAGGGTAGAAAATAACAGTTAGCATGAAAGGAAAAAAATACCACAGTCAAGAATTAATATGGTACAAAAGAAAAAATAGTATCATGAATGTCACGAGTTAGTTACTCTGGTAAAAACATGCACATTTTCTGATAAGCTAGCAAAATAACTCATTAAGACAACATCATTGGTCAGCAGGCCCTGGCACAGTATTCTGATATATGTAGATCTATGGATCCAAGAAGATTTGTTAGTCAAAAACTCTGAACCATGAGGTGAGTCAGAAAAGAGGGATACTTAGATCAGGGCCTAAGACAATTATATTTAATTCCCTCAAGCTACTTTTGTTACGACCAGTTTTCCAACTGGCATTTCTCTTTCATTCCTCTCAATACATAGTCAGTGGCAGAGTAACCAATGTTTGCTAAGCACAAAATACAGGGATGCTTTGTGGGAACAGAAGAGGCTAATCACCTGAAGAAAGCTTTCTTTTTGAGGCAGTCTTGGTATCTGAGTATCATGTCAATCTTAATTCAGTCTGTATAATATTCCACAATTCTTTTTTAATAACTCCTGTGTGTGTATATATGTATGCATGTGTATATATATCTGGACAGGCTGGACCGATGGGCCGAGGCCAACTGTATGAGGTTCAACAAGGCCAAGTGCCGGGTCCTGCACTTGGGTCACAACAACCCCATGCAACGCTCCAGGCTTGGGGAAGAGTGGCTGCAAAGCTGCCTGGCTGAAAAGGACCTGGGGGTGCTGATTGACAGCCGGATGAATGTGAGCCAGCAGTGTGCCCAGGTGGCCAAGAAGGCCAACAGCATCCTGGCTTGTGTCAGGAATAGTGTGGCCAGCAGGAGCAGGGCAGTGATTGTCCCCCTGTACTTGGCGCTGGTCAGGCCACACCTGGAATGCTGTGTCCAGTTTTGGGCCCCTCAGTAGAAGAAGGACATTGGGGTGCTGGAGCGTGTCCAGAGAAGGGCAAGGAAGCTGGTGAAGGGTCTGGAGCACAGGGCTGATGGGGAGCGGCTGAGGGACCTGGGGGTGTTTAGTCTGGAGAAGAGGAGGCTGAGGGGAGACCTTATCGCTCTGTACAACTGCCTGAAAGGAGGGGGCAGGGAGGGGGGTGTTGGTCTCTTCCCCTAAATAACAAGCAATAGGGTGAGAGGAAACAGCCTCAAGTTGTGCCAGGGGAGGTTTCGATTGGATATTAGGAAACATTTCTTCATGGAAAGAGTGGTCAAGCACTGGAGCAGGCTGCCTAGGGAAGTGGTTGAGTCCCCATCCCTGGAGGTATTTAAAAGATGTGTAGATGTGGTGCTTAGGGACATGGTTTAGTGGTAGACTTGGCAGTATTAGGTTAATGGTTGGGCTCGATGATCTTAAGGGTCTTTTCCAACCTAAATGATTCTATGATTCTATGATAATTCCTTCTCAAATTAATGACAAATGAATAAAATGTCAGGATGATGCCAGTTGTGTGAATTTGGGTATAGTCATATCACTTACCTAGAGTGCTAAATCATAGAATACAAAACAAAACCCCAAGGAATATCTATTTACTTAGTTTCAGGTATTTCTGTGTTGCAAATTTATTTATGAGTAAATATTGTACACAGACTGCTCTGGTTGTTAAACAAGCTTTTTAAGGTTCTTTAAAGATGTCTCCAGTAATTTTATTCTAAAAGTCCTAATTCTTTAGTAAGAACTGAATCATAACTTCTTTCTTCCTACATTTGCAGATCCACTAATATTTTGAAGTAACATGAAAAAACGCCTACTTATAGTTTGATAAAAACATTATGATGTCAATAAAAATAAACTGCCCCCCCATTTTCCATAATAAAAATGATGCATAATGCTAACAACAGACAATTATTTTCATTGTTATATGACTTATTATATTTTTTATAATTTCCTATATTTTAAAATAGTAGATATACTGTGCCAAAGAGAGATTTTTTTTCTATAGCACTGAATATAAAGGTTTGATTGTTCCTGTCTGCTTAAAAGGACATTGCTGAGATTTGCTAAAGGGGCACAAGGAATTGGGAGGGGACACAGCCGGGACAGCTGACCCCAACTGACCCAAGGGATGTCCCACACCGTATGACGTCATGCTCAGCACATAGAGCTGGGGGAAGAAGGAGGAAGGGGGGACATTCAGAGTGATGGCGTTTGTCTTCCCAAGTCACCGTTACGCGTGATGGAGCCCTGCTTTCCTGGAGGTGGCTGAACACCTGCCTGCCCATGGGAAGCAGTGAATGAATTCCTTGCTTTGCTTTGCTTGCGTGTGCAGCTTTTGCTTTCCTTATTAAACTGTCTTTATCTCAACCCACGAGTTTTCTCACTTTTACTCTTCTGATTCTCTCCCCCATCCTGCTGTGGGGGGAGTGAGCGAGCGGCTGCGTGGTGCTTAGTTGCTGGCTGGGGTTAAGCCACAACAAGTAAGCAAGGACACTGAACATCTTTTATAAAGTATGAAACCCACAGGTCAGGTTATACAAATCAAGGCATAATCACAATTTCATTTCATACTGCTAGCAGCCCCATAGCTTTTTTCCTCTCCAAATTATAACTGAATCAGAAATGAATGTGTTAATATTGGCCTTGTCAAAAGTGTTTGAAATGCTTATTCAGACCTCAGCAATGAATAATTTCCCCATTTCCGTTGTAGACCTACAGACTCTAAATTCAAAGGGACCTTTAAATCACATATTCCTAATTTCTGGGAATTTTTATCCTTTTATCCATGTACTTGTGCACTAAGCTTATGTAGTGATCCTGACCAGAAGACCACTGTACATCATGGAGTTAGTGATCCACATAAGAGTTAACCTGAGTAGGCCCAGGCCTGTGCTGTGCTGTATGTACACCTCGGCCTTCAGACCTGTGTTGTGCTGCACAAATCCTTTGGCTGCAGGATAAACTCAGCCAGGCCATTGTACAAGAGGAGCCTGCAGGTGATGACTGATTGTTGAAATATGTGAAGCAAGGATAACAGGGTGTGCTAGCTTTGTGGAATTACCATCTACCACCCATCTCTGCACAGAAATGAAATAAACAAATATCTTGACTCAGTGTGTGAACTGGTTCTTGCACACCGGGTAAAGAACCCATCTTTGGGACAACACAGTCAGCTCCCACTTGGTACCGGCGATTACACCTTGCCTTTCTCTAAAAAATGCAACGAGAAGTTCTCATGTGAACGTCCTTCCTGTTTGCCAGTAGAAATGATGAATAGAGTTGTTTCCTTTTAAGAAAATCCTATAATAGCATGAATGACCAAAACGGGGTACCCCTTCCATGAATGGGATCTGGGTCTGCACAGCGTGCTGTGCATGGATTGGAGGGCCATTTGATGCTACACCACTTGGGGTTCCCAGCATCTAAAGTGACATAAGTTTATCTATATTATTCTCCCTTTCTTTACAGTGTTAGCTCTAATAAATAGCATTTTAAATCATACTTTACAGAGTCTGAGTGCCTTTCTTAATGGGATCATAACAGACCAACACTTCCTGGTGCAAAACATTTGGTGTAGTCAGCAGGATCCAGTGAGAAATACCTTTCAGGAGAAAATAGTGAAGAGAGAAACTGGGTACCTGGCTGGCCCTGCAAGCAGCCGGGGGGGGGGGGGGGGGGGGGGGGGGGGGGGGCGGCATTTGCAAGGTATTTAGCCCAGGTAGCTTCAACAATGGGTTGGGAAAGTGAGGAGGAATTGTCTGAATGCCCCACCCAAGCTGAAGTATTATATTGTCTTAGAAAGCAGGGGCTGGGGAAAGGAAAAGGCAAGGAATATTTGTGTTGTCTTTCGTTGTTACTAACATGCTTGATATGGACATGGGGGTGTTTAGAGCTAATGCAAAACGAACTGCATGAGCTGCAGGCACAGCTCCTCATGGCAGTCCCTGGGCAGCAAGTGGTGGTGCAGGTGCCCACAGTGCAGGGAGGGATGCACAGAGCAGCCCAGGAAGGGCAGTGCTGAGGTACGAGCTATTCGCCAGAGGGATGAATGGTAGGACGAGGACCCCTGTTTCTGTGGTGAGGATGAATGGACATAGGGGTCAGAGTATGAGTGCGGCAACCGCATTTCATCTGGCCATTAGTAAGTCACAAAGCAAAGGGCCTCCGGGGGCATCCCAGCAGGCTGTCTCAGTGTGTGATTTTACATAGCCTGAGTTGCAAGATTTAGCAAAAGCATACTGGCAAAAGCTGGAAGAAATGCTTTTGCACTGGCTATTGCGAGTATGGGACTTGGGAGGTGATAGTATAAATTTAAATCCTAAAGAATTAAAGTGTTTGGGTGTCATCTTGCAAAACCCTATGATTACCCAGCAGCTGAGAGGAGTGCAGAGTAATGTATCCCATTCCCTGTGAGCATGGCTCCAGGAAGCTTTAAATGTAGACTATCCCTCACCTACCATTTGGGACAGTAAAGCAGAATCCTGGAAAAAGTATAGCTGAGGCTGATCAGTATTTATGGGCATCTGCCACACAGCAAGGTGTGTATTTGCATAACTTGTAAAGTCCTGATATGGACCCTTTTGCACCCAGCATGAAAACCTGCATGTTAGAGGGCTCCCATTTGCCTTGAAAGGACTGATAATTTCCTTGCTAGGGGCTGCTGTGGGAAGACCAGTGGGGGATGTAATCCTATCACTAGGACAGCTTGATGATTATCAGACTGAAAAAGAGGAGACAGAGCCTGACACATTTCAAATGCAACAGCTGAATGGAAAGGTTATGCAGAAAGAGATCTTTCTGGCACTAATGCAGGCATGAGTACCTAGGGAGCAGATAGATGGCAAATCAACTCCTTATTTGTGGAGTTTGCATAAGAAAGCAAAAGAAAAGAGGAAGGTGTGAAGGGAAGTGCGGAGCACCGTGACATCAGTCCCACCTGCATCGCCCTCTGTTGACAGTGAAGATGCATCCTCCCCGGCTTCCTCTAAATACCCCAACCTTTCTCCTTGGAAACAAGAATAGGAAATGTGTGGTCCCTCTCCAGTACGGATAATAAAGGTAGCTAGCTGGGAGGACCACTGCCCACACATTCTGCTCGTAATACATTGGAGCTGGCATAATAAGCAATAGGTTATGGCCCTGCTGGATACTGAGGCAGAAGTAACCCTAATTCATGGAAACCCGTTCCATTACCCCAAGAATAAACTGATGAATATTGATGTATTCGGGGGGAGGGGAGAAGAGCTGGCTCAACAAGTTTCTCTGATCTTGTAATTAGAAGGATACCCATCATTTTTAGTTAAAGTATGGATTATGAGAGTGCCCAAATATATCATAGGGCACAATCTGTTAGCAGGCAAGACCTTTTATACCACTGGGGGAAGATATTCTTCTGGTATCCAATCAGCTCGGATCTGGACATTTATGGTAGGGAGGATTGTGACTTCCCCCATTGTGCTGACCTGCCCATCCTATAGCCTTAAAACAATACTGGTTGTCTGGGGGGCATGCTGAAATTTCTCAAACAGTTTCTATTAAACAGTTGTTAGAAGCTGCAGTTATCAGACAGACACATTCATCTTTTACTAGCCCTATTTGGCCTGCAAAGAAACCAGGTGGGTCCTGACATATGACTGTGGATTACCAGCTTTTTTTGTGGCTCAGCACTTGGAGGAGCACAGCCTGCCCCCTGTGTCAACTGTTCCATTACATTGATGACATCCTGCTGACTAGACCTACAGAGCAGGATGTTGGAGAGGCACTAAGCAGTGTCATGGACACCATGAGGGGGCATGGTTGGGAAGTCAATCCACAAAAAGCACAAGGGCCAGCAGCTGAAGTAAAATTTTTAGGTTTCATCTGGCAAGGACCCTGCTGGATTATGCCTGAAGCTGCAAAACAAACAGTACTTCATATAGCTGAGCCCCAAAGCAAGGTTGATGTGTAGCGCTTTGTAGGATTACTGGGGTACTGGCCAGTTTATCCCACAGAGCACAGATTTTAAGACCCCTGCATAATGTAGCAAGAAAGAGGAACCAGTTTGTATGGGGGGGGAACATGAAAAAAGAGCTTTCAGACCAGCTAAGCACACTGTCTCCTGTGCTGTTGCACTGGGTCTAAAGCAACCTCACAAACCTTTTGAGTTGGAAGTCCTAGTTTCAGGAGATGATATTACTAGCATGTTGGAGCTTGTGGCAAAAAGGTGAAGGGAGGTGAATCCCTCTTAGCTTCTGGTCACGTTGGCTCCCCCCCCCTGCACAGAACTACATGCCTTTTGAAAAACAACTACTGGTTGCATATTGCACTTCAGTAGAAACTGATCGAGTCACTGGGGGAGAGACTGTTACTCTGAATGTGGGATTGCCTATATTGCAGTGGGTTTTGTCTAATGATCCCAGCTATAGAATTGGAAAGGCACAGCAGTCCAGCACTGTAAAAAGGAAATGGTATATTCCCATGCAGGCAAAGCCAGGTCCCCACAAAAATCAGTGCCTTGCAGGAAAAAATAGCTCAACTAGAACTGACAACTGTATCTCAACCTACTTTGCAGCCACTGCCCCCTGCCTGGGGTCAGGAAGCCCCACCATACAAACACCTCATTCCTGAGCAGCAACAGTGTGCCTGGTTCATGGATCGATCAGCAAGATATGTTAAGGAGGAGAGGTGGTGGAAGACTGCCACCTTTAATTCTGCCAAGCAAATCTCTTTGACTCAGCAAGACAAGGGGGGGTAGCAGTCAGTATGCGGAACTAATGGCTGTGCTCATGATATTAGAAGAGACCCCCAGTCCTGAGCTATGTGCATATATATATTCCTGGGTGGCATATAAGGGATTAACCTCATGGGTTAGTAAGCAGCAAGCAGACAATTGGACAATACACAGGAAAACACTGTGGGGTCAGGACTTACGGAAACAGCCCAGAAATGTGTGAATTTGAACCTGTGGGTTCAACATGTTGATGTCCATGTCACCTGGGGTATCAGGGAGGGTTGGGAGCACAATGCCACAGTTGATCAATTAGCTCAAATTAATAGTGCTACTTTACCTCCTGATATCCCATTCCCTGATGCTCTATTACCTGATGAGGAAGCCCTTGGTAAATGGGCCCACGAAAAATCTGGGCACCTGGGTGTCAATAGTACATACAGATGGACCCAAAGTTGGGGGCTCCCATGTACCTGGGAAGCTATTCAGGAGCTAGTACGGCAGTGTGCAGTCTCTAAGGTATGGAAAGATAAAAAGTTGCCTCAGCAGTCTTATGGGCAGATTCAACAAGGCCCTGTCCTTGGCTATACCTGGCAAATAGATTACATCAGGCCCTTACCAAAAGCAGAGCAGTTACATTACATATTGGTAATGGTTGACACATATACTATGTTGCTGTGTCCCTGGCTACACATGCTGACCAGAAAGGGACACTGAAAGGCCTGTGATTACTTAGCCAGTGGATAGGCCCACCCACCTGTATCCAGTCAGACAATGGGTTTCATTTTACAGGCCAAAAGCTTCAACATTGGGCTGCCAAGCACAAAGTACACTGGATATACCACATACCCCATCATCCCAGGGGAGCTGGCCTAGTCAAGCAGACCAATGAACAGTTACATATGCTGTTCCTCTCACACTCTGCGTAACTGGCCAACAGTGCTACAACAAGCTGTAATGAATTTGAGTAATAAAGCATACTTCCAAGGCTATACCTCCTACCAGCTTCTATTAGGACACCAGCACCATGAGGTACAATCTGAGATGCTGACAGAGTCTCATGACTCACTGCAAGTCAGAGGCAACTGCATGTACCGGACTCCTCAAGGAAAATTCACCCCTGTAGAGATCCTGGCAAAGGGACCAGAGACCATGTACCTAATCCTAGATGAGCAGGCAAATACACCTCATTATGTGCCTCAACATATGCTGTACATAAAATAATGCCTTTGATTTATCTCATGCAGAACTTCTATGTGGAGCCTCACACTGCTGCTTTTGTTTGCTGCATGCTTGTATCAACAAACATGAAGTGTTGGATGCCCCTGCCCACTGGCTGCACTAAAGCTCCTTCCTGTCTACTATACAAATAACTGGACTGTTTGGTGAAATTTGCACCACCATTGTCTTATAATACTTTGTGCAGCACGTCACCTGGAGTTGAATGACAGTTAATACTAAGACAAAACAATACCAACTAATCCATAATAAATTAAGACAACATTTGTGAAATAAAAATAAAACAGAATATGGAGGGAAAAAAAGTTTTCAAGTCGCTAGAAGGTAATTATAAGAATAAAAATATCCTTTAAAGTGTTAGCTATAGGGACCCATTTATACATCTTTGGGGAGATAAAATCTTCTTCTAATTCTTCAAATGCTTTTTTTCCTGAAGAAGTTCAGGAATTCATGCATAATATTGTATCACCAAAGAAGCTGGGGGTTTTTGTCCTTTATTATTGAAGACAATATATTTTGTTGGCTATGGAAACATGCTGAAATAAAACATAGTACTCAACAATTTAGAGCAGACTGATGATTCTAGTAATGAATATCAACTTATGCACCACAGATGGCAGACAAAACAGCTAACTGCAGATCAGATGTTCAGTTCTCAACCAACACACAAGGGTTCTTCATGTGGACAATGATTTCTTTGCCTAAATAGAATGTAACATCTATTTTAATGAGCAAATACATAACAGTGTACTTACTACATAGTTCCCAGGAGATGCTGAAGAATAAGGTATCTGTAATATCAACAGAAACAAAACAGTAATTTTTTCTGCAGAGAGATGGTACCCATACCTACATTTATCGACAGTCATATGTTAAAGCATATTTGTACAATTCATTTTAAAGACAAAGTTAAAGGTTATGGGAAAATGCTATTGTTAACAAACACACAGCACCTTTTCTAATTATCAACTTATTGTATGTTCAAGACTACAATTTGCAATATAGTCATAAACAGAATTTAATAACAAATACTTCAAATCAAAATATTTCTGTTTAAGATTACTGTGTCCTGGAACCCACTCTACTGAAATCAACAAGAATAACATAATTCACATATTTAAATGTATGCAAGTTGAGGTCTGATATCTATTCTCTATTATTTCATACTAAGTGATGCATGCATGTTGAACAGCCAACACCACTCTTGTAAAATACCAAGTTACAAACTCTAGTACCAATGCCAGTCCTTGTGCCTATCACAAGAATCGTAGTGTGGGACGCACAATAAGCTCTGTAAAGATCTACAATCTTGTAAAAGGTTCAGCTGAAAGATTGCTAATGTAATATGCTTTATAAAGTTCTAAGCTTAAATAGCACATACTTGCATTTAAGTCAACATGACTTCAGAGTCATACCGAACAGGGACTAAATTTCTATGTTTTTATATGTACTGAATCTTGATTAAAATCCAGACCATAAAAGGAAAAGCATCTCTCTCCATTTTTTTCAGCCAAGAAGATACTAATTTTATTTCTTTGCATTATTCTTTCTTTTTTTTTTAAAGGCCAGTGTCCTAATTTAATTTCAAATTCAATTTTGGTATTTGTTACAGAGGATATTTGGAGAAAAAAAGTTGCCTGCAAATAATCCATTTTTCTTCTTTTTGAAATAGTCTTTGTAATGATTCTCTCTGAAGGAGCAGGGAGCAATACCTTTATAGGAGGATGGGGTAAGACTTAAGAAAGTCAGTTGAGAAATTACAAGATTATTTTGTAGAATAAGCATTTTCCATGGTTGTCTCAACTTGTCAGCCAACTAATTTTTACAAATGTATCTAGTACTGGACTTTTCAACTAATTTCATAGAGTGAAAATGTTTCAACTATGAGTCAAAAAATACCCTAATGCCCATTTTAGTTGAGTGCATGCAAAAATAAACAGAAGAAGAGTTTCAGCTTTTTTTTTCCTAATTGTAATTCAGTAGAAAAAAATCAAAACTGAGAACAACAAAAAGAACCAATACTGTCTGGCAAGCCAGACCCATCTTATCCAACTGCAAATGCTGATGTCTTGCAAGCATTTGCTCTATGGTTCTGTGTTCCCTAGTTAACAGGAGTAAATGTGCTTTTGTTATGTAAAATATGTAAGCGCAAATTAGGATAAATCTTCTCAAATTATGACTTCTGTAGAGCTTGCTAGCCAGACAGTATTGACCTAACTATTCTTACTTGCACTAATGGAAGCTAAAATATATTTTAAGTATACTCCAGGAAAACTTTTTTTGTTAAGCAAGTTCTGTAACTGATGTAGAGCTGCTGTGTGATTATGAACAGAGCTGGATATTTGCACTCAAAAATGGTCAATGAATTCTCTGTTAAGATATGGTCCTCACTGTACCTACTCTGCATTAGGGTTAAAAGGAACAAAAGGATGAGGAAAAGGCTGAGGTACTTAATGCCTTCTTTGCCTCAGTCTTTAATAGCCAGACCAGCCATCCCCAGGGTATTCAGCCCCCTGAGCTGGAAGACAGGGATGGGGAGCAGAATGGAGCCCCCATAATCCAGGAGGAAGCAGTTAATGACCTGCTACGCCACCTGGATGCTCACAAGTCTATGGGGCCGGATGGGATCCACCCGAGAGTACTGAGGGAGCTGGCGGAGGAGCTTGCCAAGCCACTCTCCATCATCTCTCAGCAGTCCTGGTTAACAGGGGAGGTCCCTGATGACTGGAGGCTTGCCAATGTGACGCCCATCTACAAGAAGGGCTGGAAGGAGGATCCGGGGCACTACAGGCCTGTCAGCCTGACCTCGGTGCCGGGAAAGATTATGGAGAGGTTCATATTGAGTGTGCTCAAGAGGCATGTGCAGATCAACCAGGGGATGAGGCCCAGCCAGCATGGGTTCATGAAAGGCAGGTCCTGCTTGACCAACCTGATCTCCTTCTATGACCTGGTGACCCACCAATTGGATGAAGGAAAGGCTGTGCACGTCGTCTGCATGGACTTCAGTAAAGCCTTTGACACCGGCTTCCACAACATTCTCCCAGGGCAGCTGGCGGCTCATGGCTTGGATGGGCGTACTCTTCACTGGGTAAAAACCTGGTTGGGTGGCCGAGCCCAGAGAGTAGTGGTGAATGGAGTTAAGTGCAGTTGGCAGCCGGTCACGAGCGGTGTTCCCCAGGGATCTGTTTTGGGGCCAGCCTTGTTTAATGTCTTTATCAATGATCTGGATGAGTGGATTGAGTGCGCCCTCAGTAAGTTTGCAGATGACACCAAACTGGGTGGGAGTGTCGATCTGCTGGAGGGTAGGATGGCCCTGCAGAGGGACCTGGACAGGCTGGACCAATGGGCCGAGGCCAACTGTATGAGGTTCAACAAGGCCAAGTGCCGGGTCCTGCACTTGGGTCACAACAACCCCATGCAACGCTACAGGCTTGGGGAAGAGTGGCTGGAAAGCTGCCTGGCCGAAAAGGACCTGGGGGTGCTGGTTGACAGCCGGCTGAACATGAGCCAGCAGTGTGCCCAGGTGGCCAAGAAGGCCAACAGCATCCTAGCTTGTGTCAGGAATAGTGTGGCCAGCAGGAGCAGGGAGGTGATTGTCCCCCTGTACTTGGTGCTGGTGAGGCAGCACCTGGAATACTGTGTCCAGTTTTGGGCCCCTCAGTACAAGAAAGACATTGAGGTGCTGGAGCGTGTCCAGAGAAGGGCAACAAGGCTGGGGAAGGGTCTGGAGCACAGGCCTTCTGAGGAGTGGCTGAGGGAACTGGGGTTGTTTAGCCTGGAGAAGAGGAGGCTGAGGGGAGACCTTATCGCTCTCTACAACTGCCTGAAAGGAGGTTGTAGTGAGGTGGGTGTTGGTCTCTTCTCCCAAGTAGTTAGCGATAGGACAAAAGGAAATGGGCTCAAGCTGCGCCAGGGGAGGTTTAGGTTGGAAATTAGGAAAAATTCCTTTACGGAAAGGGTGGTCAAGCATTGGAACAGGCTGCCCAGAGAGGTGGTGGAGTCCCCATCCCTGGAAGTGTTCAAAAAGCGGGTAGACGTGGCACTTTGGGACATGGTTTAGTGGGCATGGTGGTGTTGGGTTGATGCTTGGACTGATGATCTTAGAGATCCTTTCCAACCTTAATGATTCTATTATAGTTTTACTTTCATTAAAAAATATTCCTGCCACCAAGCCAGGATACATGAAATTATTCCTCTCCCCTTAACTGGTTTAGTAGTGGACTTGGTAGTGTAGGTTAATGTTTGGACTGGATGATCTTAAAGGTCTTTTCCAACCTAAATGATTCTGTGATTCTATGATTCTACGATAAAAGGGGGGAAAATATAAAGCATCTAATATTTTATTTGTTGAATAAAGTAGATTTTGTTTCCCATGGTTCGGTGTATTGATGAAAAACAATTCCCTTAATTTAAGATGATGTCTAATATATTTAAATATTTACTTACAGAATTGGCACTGGTTGGGTTTGGCCAAGGTCTACCACTGCCTGGACCCCTGTAACAGAAGATAAAAGATGATAACCGAACGACCCCCCAGCTTCTGACCAATTTTGAGGAAGCAAATGTTTTCAAGTAATCTGTTCCCAGATTTAGCTAGGATATCGCTTTTTAAACTGTAATAAAGTGTGATTATAAACCATAACTACACCAAGTTATATTGGTATAGCAAAATTATCATTGTTACACTGCCTTCTTCATTTAATCAATTTATGAGATGATTAAAGATAATTTATTTATTTTTAGAACCTTGCCATTTACATTTAAGACATTTCAGTTCCTAACTCATTTTATTGCCTTTTCAGGACACTACCTGCTAGAACTATATCATAACAAGTCTTTCATCAGTAGCCACGCTGCCAGAGGCTATAGTGAAGATGATATAGTTTTGCATCAGTGTCATAACACTTGCAGATTTAGGAAGCGTCAGACATTCCCCTATCATGTTCTCAACAGAACAATTTGAAAGATGCTGCAAATTTGTGCCTCTTACAGTGCTTTCTTCCTGTTCAGGGAGAATTTAACTCTATGTTACATAATGTTTTATTGTGGCACAGAAGTTTTAAAGAGAGTAAAATACAAGTTGCAAAATTCTTTAAGTTTTCATAAGGAATGTTTTTCTTTGTACTTTGTTCACATTTTAAAAAATATTTGGAGGAAGTATCACACATTCCACAAAAGCCTATTTACAATATAGACCAAAGCAGAAAGGTGTTAAACTGTAAGTGCAATTTCAGCCATAGAAACGTACTCTTGTTTATATAATTAAATACCTTCCTGAAAGACTGTAGCAAACATTTATTGAGTGTCGGTCTAGAATACTGCAAGTATAGTAAGGTTTCATTAGTAAAAGTAATGCTAGTTCCTTATAAATGTTTTTATTCAAACTACTTTTTAGAAAAACAAGCCATTTGCTGTAATACGTATCTAAGAAGAATAACAACTATATTTATATAGGGATATATTCATATATTTTATATATTAAAAATTGAAAACATGCCATTTTATACATACATTTTAAGCATATATTTAGATACATATCTAAAATTAGTTTGCTTCTTGACTTAGGCTACATTATCTCCACAGAAATCACATAAACATGAAATTTACCATACAGCAGGCAAAATGGAAATTTCAGACTTTTCAGACATTCTTTTGTTACACTTTGCCCAAATTGTATATTTATGAGTAGTGGCAATTTCTTAGCAGGTGGGAGAAGAATACAACAGGCAAAAGAAGTCTTTGATAAAGCTAACTCAGACTAAACATAAGACAGATACTAAAAGCAAAATGAAGGAAAGGATAAAGGAAAAAACTCCTTTCCTGACAGAGCAGGTTTTTCTCACAACTCTTGCTGCTATATTAACTTTCTTAATCTTATCTGAGCTCAGAGTAGTTCAGTGGTTAGGCTTCTTACTTTAAAAGTCTTGAGGGAACTAAACCATATGGAAGGTAAAAATCTCAATGTTTACAGTCATAACATATGAATAACTACAATTATTCCTGGTAGCATTAGCACTCCTATTTATTTAAAAATAAGATAAAATGTCTTTTTGAAGGCCCTGAAAAGATAAAGGCAGAGCAGATGACAAAATTTCTGCATTTAAAATGGCAATTTGGCCTCATGGGCTTAGAAAAGCTACATTAGCCACCACAGCTTACTAGATATGGGAAAATTATTTAAATACAGTGCAAAAAGTAGGCTTTATAAATGAGTTGAGGAGGTTTTCTATCTATTTTAAAGTCTTGCAGAACTAAAAACTATTAAGTATATATGTTGCCTCAGGGTTTTAATATTGAAACTCTCTTATTTTTTATTACATTGTTGATAAAAGTATAAAGAATTTGGCTAAAACAATCAACTGAAATAAAGTGAAAATTAAGTGAATCATTTAATTTTATGCTGCTGTGGTAGGTTAGCCTTGGCTAACAGCCAAGCACCTACCCAGCTGCTCATTCACTCCCCCTCCTCAGCAGGACAGGGGAGAAAACAGGAAGAACAGGAAAGAGAAAGATCGTGGGTCGAGATAAAGACAGGGAGATTGCTTACCAGTTACTGTAGTGAGCAAAACAGACTTGACTTGGGGAAATTTAACTTAATTTATTTACAGTTAAAATAGATACTGATTTGGGTAGTGACAAACAAAAAGACAAACATTAAAACACCACCTTTCCTCCCCCCTTTCCCAGGTTCAACTTCACTCCCTCACTCCAGATTCCTCTACCTGCCCCACCCAAGCAGCACAGGGTGGATGGGGGCTTGGGGGTTACAGTCATGTCCTGGTTTTGGCTGGGATAGAGTTAATTTTCTTCCTAGTAGCAGGCATAGTGCTGTGGTTTGGATTTAGGATGAGAAGAATGCTGATAACACACTGATGGTTTAGTTGTTGCTCAGTACTGCTTATGCCAGTCAAGGACTTTTCAGCTTCCCATGCTCTGCCAGGCGCACAAGAAGCTGGGAGGGGGCACAGCCAGGAGAGCTGATCCAAACTGACCAAAGGGCTATTCCATACCATGTGACGTCATGGGCAGTATAGAAACTGGGGGGGTTGGCTGGGGAGCAGCGATCGCTGCTCGGGAACTGGCTGGGCATCGGTCGGCAGGTGGTGAGCAATTGCATTGTGCATCACTTGCTTTGGATATTATTATTGTTATTATCATTATTATATTGTTGTTATTATCATTACTATTTTACTTTATTTCAACTATTAAACTGTTCTTATCTCAACCCAGGAGTGTTTCTCACTCTTACTCCTCCGATTCTCTCCCCCATCCCATCGGGGTAGGGGGAGTGAGCGAGCGGCTGCGTGGTGCTGAGCTGGGGTTAACCCACCACAACAATATAATAATAATAGTGAAAATTTATTAATAATAGTGAAAAATCTTCTCCAGCATGGGTTTTTCACAGACTGCAGTTTCTTTAGGAATATCCATCTGCTCTGGTGTGGGTCCTCCACAGTTTTCAGTATGGATACCTGCTCCACCATGGAGCTCTGACATTGGTGTTCCCTTTGCTGTTTCTCACTTTTTGTTCCAGCCTCTGCTCTCTCTGTGGCATTTTTGCCCTTTCTTAAATATGTTTTCACAGGGGTGCCACTAACTTTGCTGACTGGCTCAGCTTTGGTCTGCAGTGAGGATGTTGCACCCCTGCAGCCCCTCTCCCACAGCACCCCTCCTGCTACTGAAACCTTGCCACATACACCTAATACAACTAAATTTATGATGCTCCTGGATTGAAATACTGTCTATGACCTCTCAGGCTGGTTGTTGCCATTTTTAACAATAAAGGATACTTTTTCATCCAGAAAAATGTAAAAGTATATTTGGCAGATATTTTGCTCTTAACCAGAACAGCTTCCTTTTGAGCTTTCATGGGAGAACAAGCTGGATTTTACAATGACAACTATTTTTGTAGAGTACACATTTTTATATTTTAACATAGCCAGAAATCCAAAAACATTAAATACAACACAGGAAAATTTTAATGTAAGAAAAAGATATGTCTATGTGAAGACAAATGCAAATGAATATGCACTATTCATTAGGCAATAGGGAAGTTATCTTACATAGAAATGCAAGTACTACATGACTTACACCGACAGTTCTTAGCATTATATTATCCCTTACAACTTTTTTGATGTACAAAGTATGAATTCTAACACATTTGGGTCCATTTATTGCTACTGCTCATGGGTTATCCTTAGATGCACTCTGACTGATTTTGAATATTGGTATTGATCAGACTAGTCTTTACTAAGATTTCACAGTATAAGTGCTTCAGTACTATCAGATTTCAGACAAATTTGACAGCAATAACTTTACAGTAAGAAATCAAACTGATGTCCTGGATATACAGTTAAAAGAAACTCAAACCACAGCGCATGTTACTCCATTTGAAAGAGGAAAAAATATTGTTTGACAGTAAAAAAAAAAGTTCTAAAAAATTATTCATGTAGAAGGCATGTAATAATGGAACTCCTTACAAAGGTCTGTGATTCAGCATATAACACAGATCAATATATGCTACAGCATAATATTCCAGCATTAGCACTTTGGACTCTCTTAAGCCTTTAACATGCATTATATGGCAAGGGACAGTGTGAAGTCTTGTTCACAAACAAGAAACAGTATTCTGTTCCCACTTTCAGCTGAACTGGAGGAAAGATGAGTTTGTAAGAAATGTAAAGGAGTGCAGCATATGCCTGATTGATAGACATAGAGATAGCTATGGTTACCAGCTTCATAATTGCTACTTTATATAATGTTGCTCTCAGAAGAAATCATACACTGTCTCAAAGTTCATGAATTCCCTGAATAAAGGACTGCAGTTCATGGTATCCCCTTCAACAGAACACACAAGTTAAAAGAAAAATGTTCTTCCCGCATCACTGAATTAAAAGAACATGATCTATGTACATTTACTGACTCAACACAAGATGAAATGTGATTCTTAAATACTGCAATAATGAAATATTAGTATTTCAACCCATAACCATATTTTTCTTTCTGGCTGTCCTGGTTTCGGCTGGGATAGAGTTAATTTTCTTCCTAGCAGCAGGCATAGTGCTGTGGTTTGGATTTAGGATGAGAAGAATGTTGATAACACGCTGATGTTTTTAGTTGTTGCTAAGTACTGCTTATGCCAGTCAAGGACTTTTCAGCTTCCCATGCTCTGCCAGGGGCACAAGAAACTGGGAGGGGGCACAGCCAGAATAGTTGATCCAAACTGCCCCAAAGGCTATTCCATACCATACGGCGTCATGGGCAGTATAGAAACTGGGGGGGGTTGGCTGGGGGGCAGCGATCGCTGCTGGGAACTGTCTGGGTATCGGTTGGCGGGTGGTGAGCAATTGCATTGTGCATCACTTGCTTCGTGTATCATTATTATTATTATCATTATTATACTGTTACTATTAGCATTACTATTTTACTTTATTTCAACTATTAAACTGTTCTTATCTCAGCCCAGGAGTGTTTCTCACTCTTACTCCTCTGATTCTCTCCCCCATCCCATCGGAGCAGGGGCAGTGAGCGAGCGGCTGCGTGGTGTTGAGCTGCTGCCTGGGGCTAAACCATGACACTGGCAGAGGAGTTCTTTTTTTCATCCAGGAACCCATTTGCCAATCTTTTTTATGTAGATACTGCTTTATGTGGATAACTATCCTCAAAATATATCTTACCTATCCTGATTTTTACTTATAGAACACTTTATTTTAGAAAGTTGTGTTTCCTTTTCTTATCATAAAATCTCCTTCTGAGGACAATCTATGTACTGCTTATATACTCGTACTGAATGTCAAATATCTAAATATTTTTTCTACATCGATTCCATTTAAAAGAAGAAATGCCTACCCTTTGGAAGGTTCCTAGAATTGTCTTGAGTCCAGTATATGCTGTCTGTAATAGACTAATAACCAACTTTAGATTTTATTTGCTTCAAGAATTCAAGTTTTATCTGGAAATCAGAATAAATTAAGGATATGTTGGATTAGATATTTTTCTAAAACTCAGTACCTCTTTTACTTTTTTCAGGTTTGTAACACTTTATTTGAAATGAAAATTATCCTCTCTTGCTTATGTTTCCTATAGGAAATAAAATAAAACTTAACATAAAATAAAACTTAAAAATAAGAGTAAAAATGAGTATCTATCATATAATAACAAGCATATATAAATCTTGACTGTGTTTTCTGTGTCGATCTGCTGCAAACTCATTCTTGAAAGACAAAGGTGTAAAAGGAGTAAGAAAATAAAATGTTCTCTGCTTTAGATTGTAATATCATTTTAGTGTCTTCATATCCTGACTGCCATGCTGCCTTGTGACCACCCAGGGATTGCAAAATGCTGGTTAAAAAACAGTGTAGTAACTTATGTAGAGGTAGGGCCAAGATACAAGAATCACTTGATAATCTCTGGCTTGTGTTATGTTGAATGTAATTATAACAGCCCCTTAAAATTTCTGAATCTCTTAAGAGAGAAATCTAAATAATGCAAGGAGCACCTTATTTTTTCCCAGCTCGCTAATCATAGAAACATCTCTTAGTGAGCAAAGCATTTATCATAAGTGCAGAAGATTACTGATTTTGGGCTATTTGCTATGCTAAAATGCTTAGTTTAAATCTAGTCTACTGTAGATACAGCAATTTTACATCTGAAATTTTTCTACATGCTTAGGAAGGGTGTGTGTCTCTACAGGTGTAAAAGGAATAATGCATTTCAATGACCAAATCCACACCTGAAATAAATTCATATAGCTTAACTGAACTCAGTCAATTTACACTAAATGACAAACAGCCTGAGAAGTCCACAGAAATACTGAAGAACTTATATCTGTAATACTGTTCTGTCCAGTTAGAGTGGAAATAAATGTAGGTACAGAAATAAAAACAGCAATAGAATGAGTCATCCACACTCTTTTTTTCAAATACGTGTCCTTTTTATAAATAGTTATACACAATGGTTTTATTTTGCTAAAATAATGTATTTATTTTGCAGAAAAGAAGCATACTTGTACTATTCTTGGCAAAATAATCAGGAAAAAAAAGGAAAATAATGTCATTAAAAAATGCATACAAGCAAATATCAGTGACTATACTGACGAAATATTCCCAATATTTGAATTTTGTCCTGTAAAAGAAACTCAATATTTGTACAGACTTGGAAGGAAAGCAAAAGAGCATGTAAGAGATGTGTGCAGAAGAATTGCTGTAGTTTAACTTTTTTTAATTGCAGTTATTATCCATTAAAGCATGTTTACTAACCAAAGCATGTTCTCCCTTGTCTTATGTTTATCAAATGTTACTTCTACAATGAAATAATGGCTTTTTAAATATAATAAGATTTTATTATTATGCTTACATGTTCATTCCAGGCATCCCCGGGCCACCTAAAGCATTCAGTGGGGGTCTCATTGCACCTCCATAGTTCTGCAATGATAACCAAGGGTCAGACTACCACAAAACAAAAAAACAAAACCAAAGAGGAGGGGGAAAGAAAGGACAGCAGGTTAATGATAACCCTACATAACTGCTCACTAGAGGCCAATGTAATTCATTCTCAAGTTTATGGGTGTTCTCTATATTGGCCAGATTTACAAATCCATGTCAGAATGAAGTCATGAAGACCTGGGAGAAATCCAACAATGAGATTCAAAGTGTTGGTCTGGTGCTGTATATACGTTGAGTGATATAAGACATATCAGTTACCTAGAACTGATCTAGAACTACAAGAGGATGTTCTGTTGCTGCAAACAAAAACCCCACACATAATTTCCTTCATTATTAGAAACTCTCAGAAGTGTCCCATAGATAGCTGGTTTGCAATAATAGGTCCAAAGGCTGCAAACTGATGTCGTCTTCTATATACAACTGTGCCATCTGAAGATAGTATTATTCATAGCGGCTAGTCATCAAGCACTACTCATTCCTGCCTTTTTTTGTAGTGCTGGAAGACTGATTGGTGTGCATACTCAGGCAAAAGTCAGCCAGATTAACTCAAACCACCTGTTTAACATGAGTTATCCTAGAAAATTTTGCCTGACATAGATTAGAGGATGCTCACAGTAACAACTCCTCTGTCAGAACTGTAGGGCAGTAACTGGTGGGTAGCCAAAACAGCTAGGCACAGTAACACCTTCAGTTGGCACTACTGGATCTGGAAGAGGACACAGTCTTACTGTAACAAAACAGTAGTTCTGTATCGATTTTATTTCATTTTCACATCTTGATTTGGAGGGCTGAGCCATTCTCCTAATTTGGTCTGTCTGGTATCTCCCCTCTTTACTTTAGTTCAAGAATCATTTGTGTGGACCTGGGTTAAAGATCTTTATGGAATACTGCAGGGCTAGAAGAATTCTAGTCAAATGTACTTCTTGGTCATAAAATATTTTCATTAAGGCTACTGATACATAGATTCCTTCAGCTGCAGCTATGGTCTCTGCAGAAGTTATTGCCCTAATTTATTCCTTACATCTTTTTAATCAAAGCCACCATCTCCACTGTTTATCTGGTAGTTGAGTTGTTCATAAAAGTGCTCCCTAACTTCTGGTGGTCAAAATGAGCCAGATTAGCCAAGACTTATTTTTTTAAATACTTAAGATAACCCAATTGGTTTTGACTAGAATGCATTAGGGAGCATGTGAGAAGCTCACCAGCAGATATGAGGGACTTGGAATAAGTAGCCAGTCACAGATTGTAGGTAGCAACTTGTTAAGCTGGCATAACTGCAGCTTGAAAAAGCCTGAACCAAAGCCTTTGGAGCTTTTCAAAGACTCAAGCATTTACAACTGTATACCACTTTTTGCTTCAAGTTATTTAGTTTGAAACAGTCTAGAATCATAAAATATAAAACTGAGGTAACTTTTCTGGTTTTGGAGGACTTAAGTCACACTATGTATGTCTTTACACTGAAAAAAATTGTTTACAGTCATGGTTTATATTGACATAAGCATATGACAATCATATAGGCATCAAAGCATTTCTACTGGTAATAGTTTATATCAGTTGGGAAACAAACATATAAATGTTGTACTTGATATAAGCATTTCTATACCAGCACATTAAGGTTTTCCCATTTACTGCCTGTGCAGCAAGGCAGCAGGCTGATTCTTGCAATTCAAGGTTGCTTCACTCCTTGAAAACAGAGCTAGAGAAATGCTTATGATTGATAAGGAGGAGAAACGGCAGCGTGAACTTCAAATTTTACATTAAAATCTTTCTGTCACTCAACAAAAATCTAGATCAATAGTGGATGAAGAAAAATCTTTAAAGAATACTTTTGGGATTTTTTACTACAAAGAGTTTGACTAAATTGTATTAGATGAATTCTTCCCTCCTAAACAGTGCAATCAATTAGGTTGGGAGGATAAGGGAACACCTACTCAGTCCTTGAGCTTCTTTACAAATCCTTTAGTTATAACATACACTGTCTGGGGGACAAACATAACTTTTCTGAAAGCAGCAAGTTGCTTAAGTAAGTTTTAATTTCAACCATTAATAAGAATAACTTATTCTTGAATTTGAGACTTTGTACAGCTGCAAGTCAGGATTAATTCTATAAAAGAGATAAAATTTATTTTAAAATGTGATTAGAAGAACAGGTCCTGGCACATTCTATCTTCAACTCACAGAAAGCCAGAGTAATACAGTATAAGTACAGATCCTGTCAATAAAAAGACATATATATCCATGGAAGGTACCTGTGGTCCTAAAGGAACCATTCCTCTTGGGGGAGTCATTCTCTGCATTGGCCCACCCATGTTTGGATGCCCTGGAAAGAAAATTATGCAACTTGAACAGCTATGCAATATACAAGCACCTTCTAAAACAACTTTAACAAATAATCCCTTAGTTTAACAAAGAGTTTACAAAATTGCAGTAAGCTTTGAAACGTAAAGAGAAAGACACAAGTTTGAGATCATAGTACTTTTGAACATTCCAAATAATTATTTCACACTTCACCTTGCTGCCGTGTTGGGTCCATCCCACTAGGCAATAATGGCTGACTTCCTGGGACACCTCCAAGTGCCTGCAGACATAGAAACAGTATTAAAAGGAGATAATACACTATAATTTGTGTTAAACATATAATACAGGTATTTTGTTTTTAATTCTCAGATGTTCCAAATCAGGAGTAATCTGGAAGAGTTAACTCTCCTAAATGCCTAAGACCCTGATTATGGATTTGCACAAACAAAATCTTGGGCTTCCATGGAATTATGTATAAATAATATCCAAAATATACTCTTGTCTAATTTTCTTTCTTTTTTCCCCAATTCTTCCTTCAGTTTACCTTACCTATTTTTTAACCTCAGAACATTACCTATTTCTTGGTTACCTGGTAATTTATCCTAAGCTTAAATTTTTACAGTTTTCCTTTTTAACCATTATTTTAACATCTTCCTTTAAGAAGCCAGAATGTGAAGATTGTGATCTTCTCTGAGAATGAGTCATAAATGAGCTGACTTCACAGCATTCAAAGGGTAAATTATAGCTGTGATGTGAGTGATATTTTAGCTTCCACTCTGCCTTACTCTTGAAGGACATGAACGCTAAAATAAGCTTATTATCCATCTACAGGAGAGTAGTACAAGAGACACAAAATTTGCTCCTAAATCTTGCCTTCAAGCATGAAAGCATATATTGTGTTGTTACCTCACCTCTGGTCCAAATCAAACACATTATTTTTAAATCCCCAGTTTTTTATCTGCCCTTTGAGATTATAGTAACCTTTAGGTTTAAGGCTAATTTCTACTGTCTATTACCTATAGTTTAGTCAACTAGAAAAATGTTGTTATAAATGGATCTTTGTAGCTGATCCATAAAGTGCTATTAACATTTCAGAACACCACCACATTTTCAGTAAAAATGTATCTGGAGTGAATAAATCTGGTATTATGAAAGTAATCTACTTAGGCAATAGAGTTATTGCTTACTGAGGGAACAGTTCAGTTACTCTTGACTTGGAAATACTGTGGTAGTTTGGGATATATACAAAGGGGAACCTTCTGCAAATACTCCAAGGTTTATTTCCACAAAAGGTAGGAAATTCAAAATTAAGATCCACATTGTTACCTCATTTTAACACCTACTCAAAAGGTATCCTATTGTAGTATTTATGGAATATATATTAATCTGAGACTACATAATTTAAATCAGAGTTTTATATTTACCTCAGTGGTTCCAAGTCAGGATGATATGCAAGAACACCACATGAAATACACAGAGAAGTGCCAAATCCTAGTGAAGCAGGAACTGCTCATTTCTGTCAGAGATGACAGGTGATAAATAAGGACAAGGAGGGAGGAACTGCTGTAAGCCCATTTGACTGAAGACTTAACTCATGCAGTAATTAGTGTGGATAGTTACATAAGAGACTGCAGTTCCTTTCCAGTTTATCATATTACTTTTCAAGAAAACTGCACAGCACAATGCATTGCCAAGAGCAGGTGCTCTTGTAGGACTAGATGAGTGAGTACTAGAGGTACTTTAGGTGCATTAGTGAGATACGCAGTATATGCTAACTTTCCTTGCTAAAAAGCTTAAAACTAGCTCAGATATCCTTACACAGCACTGCACTGTGCTGTGTGCGCATGCCCTTTGTTACACTTCCTTGCATAAGAAATATAATCCCTACTGCAATGCATTAAGGGATAGAATTATAGTTACAGTGGGAACTTTAACTCTGATTTTTCTGACTTTCATGTAATCAAAATTTCAACCTTAAAGGTGCATTACAATAGTCTATTACTTCCACACACTGCCCATATATACTGTAACTTACAGTATGGCAGCATTGCCAAAAGCAGTAATTCATGAATGCAGCACAATGTAAATGAATTGCAAGACCTGTAATTCACTAAGATTACGTTACAGTTCTAACCTGAAAATATTGTCCCTTGATGATCACTTCAGGAATGTTAAGTTACCTGTTTCCCTTGTGAGAAAGTAGCTATACTACAGATAACTTAACCTGGTCTCAAACATCATCAAGAGGAACATTTGAAGAAGTCTTGCAACCTGAAGTGTCCAGCTCACTGAAATTTAAACTTCAACTTTCTGGCAATGTGCCAGTGCTCAAGATCATTTTGTTGACATTGTGCCATACAGACATAAACAATAGCCAGAACTGAGGTTGGAGCAGAAGAGTCTCCTCATCAAGCTGTGACCACAAGAAAAGCAGTCCTGGAAGTCTAAGCTGCACAACCCCCCCCCCCCCCATTCCAGCTATCCTATCAACCTTTCCCAATCTTTTAATTGACTCAGTTTCACTTTCAGAGCTCAACTGATAATTTCCATCTGCTTGTCTCTAACTTTTCATCTGCTAACTACTGTGTTCTCCTCATCTATCTACACTAAGGAGAAGAAAAATGTAAACATTTGTAAAAATGCAAAAGTTATCTGCTTCCACAACCATCTTTTCACAGATGGGCCAATAAAGGTCTCTGCTGACAAACAGCAGCTCATTACTCAGTCTATAAGAGGCACAGTGTACTTTATAATATCTTTACCTCACCAATAATCTCCATAACTACAAAGTAAAAATACTTTACACATCTAACAAGAAATATGAGAGTGATGCATTTTATGCATAATTAAGTATAAAAATTCTCAGTGCTAACTGCTTAATGTGGTTAGGAAAGTTTACAGAATATAGCAAACATGGAGACAATCTGCTGCCTTCTCAGAGGACACAGCACTGATTGGCTAAGATTAATGAATCACTGCACAAGACAACTATATGTAGACAGGCTTAATGCACAATAAATTTTGAGGTGTAGACACTAATTAAGCATAGGAAAGTGAGCTGACAGTGGTGTGTCATCATACACCATATCAAAATAACCATTTAATGGTCAGACAAAATGGGGTAGAGAGAAACTAAGTGAGTTTTGTATGTCAGAGAAATTGGTAGCCAACGAGAGTACATTCCCTGTTCTCAACAGTGCACGATGCCCCTGGAACACAAATGTGCATCAGTGATAAATTCTTACCTGATTGGGTATTCTTAAAGGTGGCCTTGGACCTCCAGGGTATCGAGGGGACATGAAAGGCTATGGAAAGAAAAGGAGTGCTGAATAATTCAAGTTAGCTTGTAAATACTGTGTTGAGTCATTGGGTATATAGCTTGCGTCATAAGAAAAACCTCAGGAATCCAGCTTACATGCTTCCACAGAGCATCCAGTACATTGTTCTGCAATGTTTTAGCTATAACTAAATAAATTCTTACTGTATTTATCTACTGATACATTATTTTAAAATATAAAATTTTGCTACAGCTATTGTGAAGGCAGATATAAACAACTTAATGCATCAACTGGAAGCTGGCGGCTCATGGCTTGCACGGGTGTACTCTTCACTGGGTAAAACACTGGCTGGGTGGCCGAGCCCAGAGAGTAGTGGTGAATGGAGTTAAATCCAGTTGGCAGCCGGTCACGAGCGGTGTTCCCCAGGGCTCCGTTTTGGGGCCAGCCTTGTTCAATATCTTTATCAACGATCTGGATGAGGGGATTGAGTGCACCCTCAGTAAGTTTGCAGATGACACCAAACTGGGTGGGAGTGTCGATCTGCTGGAGGGTAGGATGGCCCTGCAGAGGGACCTGGACAGGCTGGACCGATGGGCCGAGGCCAACTGTATGAGGTTCAACAAGGCCAAGTGCCGGGTCCTGCACTTGGGTCACAACAACCCCATGCAACGCTCCAGGCTTGGGGAAGAGTGGCTGCAAAGCTGCCTGGCCGAAAAGGACCTGGGGGGTGCTGGTTGACAGCCGGCTGAACATGAGCCAGCAGTGTGCCCAGGTGGCCAAGAAGGCCAACAGCATCCTGGCTTGTATCAGGAATAGTGTGGCCAGCAGGAGCACGGAGGTGATTGTGCCCCTGTACTCGGTGCTGGTGAGGCCTCACCTGGAATACTGTGTCCAGTTTTGGGCCCCTCAGTACAAGAAGGACATTGAGGTGCTAGAGGGCAAGGAAGCTGGGGAAGGGTCTGGAGCACAGGCCTTCTGAGGAGCGGCTGAGGGAGCTGGGGGTGTTCAGCCTGGAGAAGAGGAGGCTGAGGGGAGACCTTATCGCTCTCTACAACTGCCTGAAAGGAGGTTGTAGCGAGGTGGGTGTTGGTCTCTTCTCCCAAGTACTTAGCGATAGGATGAGAGGAAATGGCCTCAAGCTCCATCAGGGGAGGTTTTGGTTGGATATTAGGAAAAATTTCTTCATGGAAAGAGTGGTCAAGCATTGGAACAGTCTGCCCAGAGAGGTGGTGGAGTCCCCATCCCTGGAAGTGTTCAAAAAATGGGCAGACGTGGCAGTTTGGACATGGTTTAGTGGGCATGGTGGTGTTGGGTTGATGGTTGGACTGATGATCTTAGAGATCGTTTCCAACCTTAATAATTCCTAGTTTTACTTTCATTAAAAAATAATCCAGCACCAAGACAGGAAACGTGAAATTGCTACTCTGCCCTTAATGGGTTTAGTGGTGGACTTGGTAATGTTAGGTTAATGGTTGGACTGGATGATCTTAAAGGTCTTTTCCAACCTAAACGATTCTATGATTCTATGAACTATGAAGAATAAGAAACCATTTAGATCATATAATCACACATCTAATTTTTTGACTGGATAAGGGGGAATAGAAAAGAAAAATGGTTTTGGAAGACTCAAGAAGTAAATAACAGCATAATAATTAGCAAATACTTTCTCTTCAATTTTACAATAATACAGTAAAATACAGTACAAGATTTAACCTGTGAGGGCACAGATTTCAAGTGTATGTCATAAATATTTAGAACTTTGGTGGTGATGGATCTAGAATTTTTGGCAGTGGTGAAGTGTATTAACTCAGTATTTTACTTCTTACATCCCTCCATACGTAGCTCCATGCTCATTACAACTCTTCTTCTCTGAAAACCAAATATCCACTCAATTCGCATACCATCCTGCACTCTGTGAGATTCTAGGGGCTCTTCACTTCTACTATACTACATTGCAGCCTAGAAAAAAGTTCAGTCCCTTAACCTAGGTCCAGAAATAAATGATAAACAAATGGTAGCATCAGCAAAGAGCTTTAACATCTCTACTTGTTCCATCTCAAAGTGCAACAGCAATCTAGAAATCTAAAAAGCGAGGAGATTAGTGGCAAGTTCGAGATCTACCAAGACAAATCTGTTATGTCAAATGAGATATTGCAGAATCCCACTCTTTGGGATCTCCTGGAAATAAAGCAAATGTACCTAAACAGAAACCATCTCCTCTGCTATAGCTAAGGAACACAAACAGGTCACTAAAACTCTATGGTCCACATCATTGCTTCATGAATGAATGGCATATTTGGGCTCTGTCAGCTGTACTGTGTTATAAACTAAAATGTCAGTTGTCATCATTATTAGCAATCCATGCAATAATATTAATAATAACTAGCAACATAATTATGTTACTAATAATTAGTAATATTTTTCACATGATCTGCAGAAAAAAATTTACAGAACCTCTGTCCTGGTTTTGGCTGGGATAGAGTTAATTTTCTTCCTAGTAGCAGGCACAGTGCTGTGGTTTGGATTTAGTAGGAGAAGAATGCTGATAACACACTGATGGTTTAGTTGTTGCTCAGTGCTGCTTATGCTAGTCAAGGACTTCTCAGCTTCCCATGCTCTGCCAGGGGCACAAGAAACTGGGAGGGGGCACAGCCAGAATAGTTGATCCCAACTGCCCAAAGGGCTATTCCATACCATACGGCGTCATGGGCAGTATAGAAACTGGGGGAGTTGGCCGGGGAGCAGCGATTGCTGCTCAGGAACTGGCTGGGCATCAGTCGGCGGGTGGTGAGCAATTGCATTGTGCATCACTTGCTTTGGATATTATTATTACTATTATTATTATATTGTTGTTATTATTATTATTTTACTTTATTTTATTTCAATTATTAAACTGTTCTTATCTCAACCCAGGAGTGTTTCTCACTCTTACTCCTCCGATTCTCTCCCCCATCCCATTGGGGCAGGGGCAGTGAGCGAGCGGCTGCGTGGTGCTTATTTGCTGGCTGGGGCTAAACCACGACAACCGCTCACATGTCAGAATCAGATAAAAGTTGTAATAATAATCTTCTACATAAACACATGTTCCAAAAAGATACTAGAAAGAAATTTAAAATACAGAGGGTTTACAAACTGGAGAATAAAAGTTAAATGACAGTTGTGAAAAGATTACATTAATAAAAAGAGCCTTTGAAATTATGTGCTATAAAAGAGGGAGGCTTCTTCATGCCCTCTATCTGATGGTGAGATTCTATGATAAAAAGAGAGAAAAAAGGTTGTGTGTGTGGTGAAGGTTGTAAACACGATCCTTGTGAAGCAGTAAGAGTGGGAGGAAATCAGAATCTAAACAGTTTCCTTAAAGGTCAACTAATTACATTCTATGGAGTGCAGCACACTAGTATACTTGATTTTCTATATTCAGCAAACTGTAGTTTTAGTTTTTTACAGTTGTACATCTCATAAAAGGGATGTCAGCAATATCTATCGTCAACCATATTATAGAATCATAGAATCATAGAATCGTTTAGGTTGGAAAAGACCTTTACGATCATCCAGTCCAACCATTAACCTACACTACCAAGTCTACTCTAAGCCAATCAAGGGTAGAGTAGACTAAACCATGTCCCGAAGTGCAACATCTACCTGTTTTTTGAACACTTCCAGGGATGGTGACTCCACCACCTCTCTGGGCAGACTTTTCCAATGCTTGACCACCCTTTCCGTAAAGAAATTTTTCCTAATTTCCAACCTAAACCTCCCCTGGCACAGCTTAAGCCCATTTACTCTCGTCCTATCACTAACTACATGGGAGAAGAGACCAACACCCACCTCACTACAACCTCGTTTCAGGTAGTTGTGGAGAGCGATAAGGTCTCCCCTCAGCCTCCTCTTCTCCAGGGTAAACAACCCCAGTTCCCTCAGCCACTCCTCAGAAGGCCTGTGCTCCAGACCCTTCACCAGCTTCGTTGCCCTTCTCTGGACACACTCCAGCACCTCAATGTCTTTCTTGTATTGAGGGGCCCAAAACTGGACACAGGATTCCACGTGCGGACTCACCAGTGCCGAGTACAGGGGAACAATCACCTCCGTGCTCCTGCTGGCCACACTATTCCTGACACAAGCCAGGATGCTGTTGGCCTTCTTGGCCACCTGGGCACACTGCTGGCTCATGTTCAGCCGGCTGTCAACCAGCACCCCCAGGTCCTTTTCGGCCAGGCAGCTTTGCAGCCACTCTTCCCCAAGCCTGGAGCGTTGCATGGGGTTGTTGTGACCCAAGTGCAGGACCCGGCACTTGGCCTTGTTGAACCTCATACAGTTGGCCTCGGCCCATCGGTCCAGCCTGTCCAGGTCCCTCTGCAGGGCCATCCTACCCTCCAGCAGATCGACACTCCCACCCAGTTTGGTGTCATCTGCAAACTTACTGAGGGTGCACTCAATGCCCTCATCCAGATCATTGATAAAGATATTAAACAAGGCTGGCCCCAAAACAGAGCCCTGGGGAACACCACTCGTGACCGGCTGCCAACTGGATTTAACTCCATTTACAACTACTCTCTGGGCTCGGCCACCCAACCAGTTTTTAACCCAGCGAAGACTATTCCCGTCCAAGCCATGAGCTGCCAGCTTCCCAAGGAGAATATTGTGGGAGACGGTGTCAAAAGCTTTGCTAAAGTCCAGGTAAATGACATCCACAGCCTTTCCATCATCTACCAGGCGGGTCACCAGGTCATAGAAGGAGATCAGTTTGGTCAAGCAGGACCTGCCTTTCATGAACCCATGCTGGCTGGGCCTGATCCCCTGGTTGACCTGCACTTGCCTGTTGAGTTCACTCAATATGAACCTCTCCATAATCTTTCCGGGCATTGAGGTCAGGCTGACAGGCCTGTAGTTCCCCAGGTCCTCCTTCCGGCCCTTCTTGTAGATGGGCGTCACATTGGCAAGCCTCCAGTCATCAGGGACCTCCCCTGTTAGCCACGACTGCTGATAGATGATGGAAAGTGGCTTGGCGAGCTCCTCTGCCAGCTCCCTCAGTACTCTCGGGTGGATCCCATCCGGCCCCATAGACTTGTGAGCGTCCAGGTGGCATAGCAGGTCATTAACTGCTTCCTCCTGGATTATGGGGGCTCCATTCTGCTCCCCGTCCCTGTCTTCCAGCTCAGGGGGCTGAGTACCCTGGGGATAACTGGTCTGGCTATTAAACACAGAGGCAAAGAAGGCATGAAGTACCTCAGCCTTTTCCTCATCCTCGGTGGCAATGTTCCCCCCCTCATCCAGCAAAGGAGGGAGATCCTCCTTGGCTCTCCTTTTATTGCTAATGTACTTGTAAAAGCATTTTTTATTATCTTTTACAGCATTGGCCAGATTGAGTTCTAGCTGGGCTTTTGCCTTTCTAATTTCCTCTCTGCAGGACCCAACAAGAGCCCTGTACTCCTCCTGAGTTGCCTGCCCCTTCTTCCAAAGGCGGTAGACTCTCCTTTTTTCCCTGAGTCCCCGCAAAAGCTCCCTGTTCAGCCAGGCCGGTCGTTTTCCCTGTTGGTTGGTCTTACGGCACGCGGGGACAGCCCGCTCCTGCGCCCTTAAGACTTCCGTCTTGAAGAAGGCCCAGCCTTCCTGGACCCCTTTGCCTTTCAGGACTGCCTCCCAAGGGACTTTCCCAACCAGGGTCCTGAACAGGCCAAAGTCTGCCCTCTGGAAGTCCATGGTAACAGTTTTGCTGCCCCTCCTCCTTATGTCACCCAGAATTGAGAACTCTATCATATCGTGGTCGCTAAGCCCAAGACGGCCTCCCACCACGACATCTCCCACATTCCTTCTCTAGTAGTAAACAGCAGGTCAAGCGAGGCACCTCCCCTGGTAGGCTCGCTTACCAGCTGCGTCAGGAAGTTATCCCCCACATGCTCTAGGAACTTTTGGGACTGTTGCCTCTCTGCTGTGTTGTATTTCCAGCAGATGTCCGGCAAGTTGAAGTCCCCCACGAGAACAAGGGCTAGCGATTGTGGGACTTCTGCCAGCCGCTTATAGAATGCTTCATCTATCCCTTCAGCCTGGCTGGGTGGTCTATAGCAGACTCCCAACAGGACATCCGCCTTGCTGGCCTTCCCCCTCATCCTTACCCATAAGCACTCGACCTTATCATCACCACTGTCGAGCTCTATGCAGTCAAAACACTCCCTAACATACAGAGCCACCCCACCGCCTCTCCTTCCCTGCCTATCCCTTCTGAAGAGCTGACAGCCATCCAGTGCAGCACTCCAGCCATGAGAGTCGTCCCACCACGTTTCTGTGATGGCGACTATGTCATAGCCATCCTGCTGCACAAGGGCTTCCAGCTCCTCCTGTTTGTTGCCCATGCTACGTGCATTGGTGTACATGCACTTGAGCTAGGCTATCGATTTCACCCCCAGTGTTGCCATGCCACCCCTGGGCTCCTCACTAGCGGGCCCATTTATATCCCCTTCCCCCTTCAAACCTAGTTTAAAGCCCTCTCAACGAGTCCCGCCAACTCATGGGCGAGGATCCTTTTCCCCTTTGGAGACAGCTGATCTCCATCAGCCGCCAGCAGGCCCGGTGCCATGTAAACCTCCCCATGATCGAAAAAACCAAAATTCCACCAATGGCACCAGCCTCTGAGCCACCTGTTAATCAGGTGAGTTTTCCCATTCCTTTCAGCACTCCTAGCTGCCACTGACGGGATAGAGGAAAAAACTACCTGCGCTCCCGATCCTGCGACCAATCGCCCCAGTGCCCTGAAGTCCCTCTTCACTGCCTTAGGACTTCTATGTGCAATCTCGTCACTGCCCACCTTTACAACCAGCAACGGGTAATAATGGGAGGGCCTCACGAGGTCGGGGAGTTTCCTAGTAACATCCCTAACCGGGCCCCAGGGAGGCAGCAGACTTCCCTGTGGGATGGGTCCGGGCGGCAGATCCGGCCCTCAGTTCCCCGCAGGAGGGAATCACCCACCACAATTACCCTATGGTTATTTTCATTATCTGTGTGCTATTTAAATTCAGTTTTTTTTATAGCTAATAGCAATGCTAGGCAGGAAAAGAAATGGAAAAGTTCTTTTTGTTCTGTCTTAATGTAATAACGCTCTACAAGAGCATTAGGTCAGCTCTACTAAAGCACAACAAGGCTAAAAGTAATATATTAGAATAATATGGATTGAGCTAATTTAAGAATGAACAACTGCCACTAGATGTCATGACAGCCTTATATTACTTCGGTGGGTTGGATTTGGATTTGGTTTTTTTTGCTTTATGCAAGAGCAATATGTAACATTTGCATTTCAAACGTGCTGTCAACACATTATTCCCATGCATATCTTAGTATTTCTGATGATCAAAACTGCTGAATGAAGCAAACTACATGACAATTCCTTTGCATTATTGTCCTGGTTTAACCCCAGTCGGCATCTAAGCACCACACAGCCACTCGATCACCCTCCCCCCACGGTGGGATGGGGGAGAGAATCAGAAAAAAAAGTAAAACCCGTGGGTTGAGATAAAGGCAGTATAATAGGGCAGCAGAGGAAGGGAAAGTAATAATAATGATGATAATAATATCCAAAGCAAGTGATGCACAATGCAATTGCTCACCACCCGCCAACCGATACCCAGACAGTTCCCAGCAGCGATCGCTGCTCCCCAGCCAACCCCCCCCAGTTTCTATACTGCCCATGATGTCACATGGTATGGAATAGCCCTTGGGACAGTTTGGATCAACTGTTCTGGCTGTGCCCCCTCCCAGCTTCTTGTGCCCCTGGCAGAGCATGGGAAGCTGAAAAGTCCTTGACTGGCATAAGCAGCACTGAGCAACAACTAAAACATCAGGGTGTTATCAGCATTCTTCTCCTACTAAATCCAAACCACAGCACTATGCCAGCTCCTAGGAAGAAAATTAACTCTATCCCAGCCGAAACCAGGACACCAGCTTAGTATTGGGTTTTAGTTCCACTTTTATCAGTGTGGCTGCTTCTGCTCTTCCCGGTATCTTGGTGGCCCATACCATAGGAATGACAGCATCTAAAATTTCTTTTGGTACTTTAAACTCTCACCCATTTTCGTACTGTAATAGACATAACTGAGCTTTCCAGGCATTATTTTTTTGGAATGTTTACTTGAATTGTATTTTTGGAAAAGGCTATTTGTGCCCCTAACTTATTCAATAAATCTTGACCTAAGAGAGGTACCAGGCATTCAGGCATGTACAGAAATTCATGTGTTAAAATTTGATCTCCAATTTTGCATTCCATTGGCCTTAAGAAGGGTCTCACCTCCCGCTTTCCCATGACCCCAGCCACAGGCATAGAAAATTTACTTAAAGGTGCCTTACAACTGTTCACTACAGAATAAGTGCCTCCTGTATCAACTAAAAATTCTATAATGTCATTCCCCAGCTGAACTGGAACCAGGGGATCTGCTGGGGAAATTGTTAAATTCACATCTGGTCCCCTTCATTCAGAGTCATAAGTCCCCATCATTAACAAATCTGCCTCTGGCACTTGACCCCCCTTTGCTGGTGATTGTACTCCCTCCCTTCTTTTTTGGGGGGGACATTAATTTTTCCAGTGTCCTCCTTCTCTACAATATGCACATTGATTTATCCCAACAGGGCTATCGGTTAAAGGCTGGGGTACATATCCTCGGCCCCTTCCTCTTCTTGCCATTCCTCTACAGCCCCTTCCTTCCTCTCTTTGAGAGTCACTCACTATTGCAGCAGCTAACAAGCTAGCTTGCATCATTCTATCTTTTTGCCTCTCTATTATTATATACCTTATAAGCAATACTTATTAGCTGTGCAATAGTCATATCCTCCACACCATCCACCTTCTGTAACTTTTTCTAACTTTTTCCGAATATCTGGTGCTGATTGCCCAATAAACAACATATTAAACATCATTCTATTACTATCCTCCTCGGGAATCAATTCCATCCATCTCCTAGCTGCTTCACATAACCTTTCATAGAATGCTGAGGGATTTTCATCACTTTCTTGTTTTACCCCATATAACTCAGAAAGATTTTTCTGTTTAGGAACCCCATGCTGTATCCCGTACAAGATCAGTTGCTGATATTGTTTAATCATTGTTCTCCCCGCCCTGGTGTTGGGGTCCCAATCTGGTTCCCTTTTTGGCATAAACCGAGCCAGATCATCCCTCACATTCTCTCTCTCATTTTCCTCGTTTGCTTTTTCCAACACCAGTCGTTTATCTTCTGGAGTGAAAAGAGTATTCAACAATGTTTGTACATCTCCCCAAGTAGGATTATGATTTAACATAATTGTTTGTCTTAATCTATTCATCTTTTCAGGGTTATCCCTGTATGATCCTACTGCATCTATTAATTTACATTTCTTTCTATTGTCATGATCATTTTGCAACATGAAAAACAGATCAACATATGGAACTTCATCCCACTTATCCATCCTCTGACAAGACAACATTAATTGCAAAATAGTATTATAATTCAATGTTCCATTTTCAGGCCATTTTTCTCCATCCTCTAACTTATACATTGGCCACCACTGACTACAATACTTTTTCAATTTTTCTTTAGTCAGTGGATCCCCACCAAATTTTCCCCAATGTTTCAGGATGCATCCTAAAGGAGAACAAGGGGGCACTTCTGTAGAGGAGCCAGATCCCATATTATTTCCTAGGAAATTGCTTTATCCAGAACTTCAAACACTCAGCCTCAGTTAGCATCTATGTGTATGAAGTATCCTACTGCAGCAGTCCTTCCATGGAGCGACTTATGCAGAGGTATTCAAACTCACATTCAAATTCAAATACAAATACCAAATCCAAAATACCAAAATTCAAATTGCTCCTCTATCAGACTTTCCCCTTTTTCACAATATCTTGATTTTAGCATTGCACCTTTGTGTCACTTACTGCCCAGCAAAGAGATGCCAGGCAGTTCCAATCTGGGCCGGGCCCTACTGAGCCGGAACATGCCAGGCAGTTCCATGATGTGCCAGGTAGTTCTGCGCCAGGCTATGCCCCATAAAGGCAGCAGTCCGGCGCGGTGACAATATGGAGAACTTGTGCCTGATGACTCTGCGTGCTGCTGCTGGGCACCTGTGGGCAGGGGCCGGACGAGCATCCATGCTGTGCCTACTGCGAGAAGGAGTTGGGGGGGCCAGGGAGGGCAGGGGTTAAACCCACTGCCCTAGGGTGCACACCCTAACAGGGGTCTCAGCATGTCTTGGCAGATCGAGGTGCTGCAGGAAGTGCTGGAGAAGCTGAAGGAAACGTGGATCCCTGTATTGGGTTTGTGTGGCAAGGTTTTGGGAGTGGGAGGGCTACAGGGGTGGCTTCTGTGAGAAGCTGCTAGAAGCTTCCCCCATGTCCGATAGAGCCAATGCCAGCCAGCTCCAAGACAGACCTGCTGTTGGCCAAAGCTGAACCAATCAGCGATGGTGGTAGAGCCTCTGTGATAACTTAGTTAAGAAGGGGGAAAAACTGCTGCACAACAGCAGCTGGGAGAGAAGAGTGAGAATATGTGAGAGGAACAACCCTGCAGACACCAAGGTCAGTGAAGAAGGAGGGGAGGAGGTGCTCCAGGCACCAGAGCAGAGATTCCCCTGCATCCTGTGGTGACGACCATGGTGAGGCAGCTGTGCCCCTGCGCCCATGGAGGCCCATGGGGGAGCAGGTGGATGTGCCCGAAGGAGGCTGTGACCCCGTGGGAAGCCCACGCTGGAGCAGGCTCCTGGCAGGACCTGTGACCCCGTGGGGGACCCACGCTGGAGCAGTCTGTTCCTGCAGGACTGCACCCCATGGATAGGACCCACACTGTAGTACTTCATGAAGAACTGTAGCCCGTGGGAAGGACCCACGTTGGAGAAGTTCGTGAAGGACTGTCTCCCGTGGGAGGGACCCCACGCTGGAGCAGGGGAAGAGTGTGAAGAAGAAGGAGCGGCAGAGACGACATGTGATGAACTGACCGCAGCCCCCATTCCCTGCCCCCCTGCACCGCTTGGCGGGAGGAGGTAGAGAAAATTGGGAGTGAAGTTGAGCCCGGGAAGAAGGGAGGGGTGGGGGGAAGGTGTTTTAAGATTTGGTTTTATTTCTCATTACCCTACTCAGTTTTGATTGGCAATAAATCAAATTAATTTCCACAAGTCGAGTCTGTTTTGCCCATGACAGTAATTGCTGAGTGATCTCCCTGTCTGTATCTTGACCCATGAGCCTTTCATTGTATTTTTTCTCCCCCAGTCCAGCTGAGGAGGGGGAGTGATAGAGAGGCTTGGTGGGCACCTGCCATCCAGCCAGGATGAACCCACCACATATCCATATTGCTGGGCATGCTTTTGGGCAGCAGCTTTGTGCCCTGTCACTCTCTTTGGCAGCTGTACACAGGTAGGCTATGACTTGCAGGTCCTACGGTAACACCATGATGAAGTGCAGAGAACTGGTCATGGCAAACTCAGATGCCCATTTGCCCTGCCACTGCAGGTCTGTGGGGCAGTGCTTCCAGTGAGAAACTCTCTGTGAAGGTAGCACAGGGCTGTTTTTAAGGTGGTGTTTGGGGTTTTTTTTTTTAATACAAGGTTTAAACTTCAAAGCCTTCTCTCCCTTTCACAGGGAAACTTCACTTCCTAGTTGTTGATTTCTGTACTCCAAAGCATGCTGAAAACAGTCAGACCTTTACTGTTACTGAGCAGAAATATCCTTAATGTGCTTGTGTGTGTACTGGGAAAGAGATGGTCTTTGTGTTTCAGGATGTGGCAGGACGGGGGGATATTAACCTGCTGGAGATGCCTCGCCAGTCCTTCCTGGGCCCTGATGGACAAGCCTAGATTCATGCACAAGTTCTCTTTCAGCATGTCTCAGCCAAGGATGAGTCAGGTGACACATGGGGAGCGATCAACAACAGCGGACAGTGTGGGAATTAGGGAGCTGTGGAAATTTGGAAAGGCAGCCTGGAAAGTCTGATCTCTCAAAATTCCCACTACATAAATCCACAAGATATAAATAAGGTGTTGAGTTAGAGCATCTATCCAACACAGATGTGCTCTCTATACCCTTCCCCCTGCAGCTGTGCAGATTTGTCCCATGGTACTCAAGCGCCAGAAATAGACACTGCAGTGACAGACACTCCAAGAAAAAGGTACTTTTCACTGTATCTCATCGTCTTGCAGCAGTGAGAGAAAGCAGGCTCCATCTGGCAATAGCTTGGTGCTTCACCTCCCAACCACTGCACATTTCCTCTCAGACTGATAAGTTTGGTTCAGAGTCAGTTATTTGAAAGCCAAGGTATCAACATCATAGACTCATAGAATCATAGAATGCTTTGGGTTGGAAGAGACCTTTAGAGGTCATCCAGCCCAACCCCCGTGCAGGGAGCAGGGACAGCTTTAACCAGAGCAGGGTGCTCAGAGCCCCATCCAACCTGGCCTGGAATGTTGGCAGGGATGGGGCCTCCACTGCCTCTCTGGGCAACCTGTGCCATTGCTTCACCCCCCTCAGTGTAAAAAATTTCTTCTTTATATCCAGTCTAAATCTATTCTTCTTTAGTTTAAATCCATTATTCCTTGTCCTGTCACAACAGGCCTTGCTAAAAAGATTCTCCCCATCCTTCCTGTAGGCCCCCTTTAAGTACTGGAAGGCCGCACTAAGGTCTCCTCGCAGCCTTCTCTTCTCCAGGCTGAACAACCCCAACTCTCTCAGCCTGGCCTCATAGGAGAGGTGCTCCAGCCCTCGGATCATTTTTGTGGCCTCCTCTGGACCCGCTCCAGCAGGTCCATGTCCTTCTTGTGCTGAGGGCCCCAGAGCTGCACGCAGTACTCCAGGTGGGGTCTCACCAGAGCAGAGTAGAGGGGCAGAATCCCCTCCCTCGACCTGCTGGCCACGCTGCTTTTGATGCAGCCCAGGATGGGGTTGGCTTTCTGGGCTGCAAGCGCACATTGCCGGCTCATGTCCAGCTTTTCATCCCCCAGCACCCCCAAGTCCTTCTCCGCAGGGCTGCTCTCAATCCCTTCATCCCCCAGCCTGTGTTGATATCGGGGGTCGCCCCGTCCCAGGTGCAGGACCTTGCACTTGGCCTTGTTGAACCTCATGAGGTTCACAGAGGCCCACCTCTCCAGCTTGTCCAGGTCCCTCTGGATGACATCTCGTCCTCCTGGTGTGTCAACCGCACCACTCAGCTTGGTGTCGTCTGCAAACTTGCTGAGGGTGCACTCGATCCCACTGTCTATGTCACTGATGAAGATGTTAAATAGCACCGGTCCCAGTACGGACCCCTGAGGGACTCCACTTGTCACCGGTCTCCATGTGGACATCGAGCCATTGACCACGACCCTCTGGATGCGACCATCCAGCCAATTCCTTATCCACCGAACAGTCCACCCTTCAAATCCATATCTCCCCAATTTAGAGAGAATCATAGAATCATAGAATCCTAGAATCGTTTAGGTTGGAAAAGACCTTTACGATCATCCAGTCCAACCATTAACCTACACTACCAAGTCTACTCTAAGCCAATCAAGGGTAGACTAGACTAAACCATGTCCCGAAGTGCCACATCTACCCGTTTTTTAAACACCTCCAGGGATGGGGACTCCACCACCTCTCTGGGCAGCCTGTTCCAATGCTTGACCACCCTTTCCGTAAAGGAATTTTTCCTAATATCCAACCTAAACCTCCCCTGGCGCAGCTTAAGCCCGTTTCCTCTCGTCCTATCACTAACTACTTGGGAGAAGAGACCAACACCCACCTCACTACAACCTCCTTTCAGGCAGTTGCAGAGAGCGATAAGGTCTCCCCTCAGCCTCCTCTTCTCCAGGCTAAACAACCTCAGTTCCCTCAGCCGCTCCCCATCAGCCCTGTGCTCCAGACCCTTCACCAGCTTCGTTGCCCTTCTCTGGACACGCTCCAGCACCTCAATGTCTTTCTTGTATTGAGGGGCCCAAAACTGGACACAGGATTCCAGGTGTGGCCTCACCAGTGCTGAGTACAGGGGGACAATCACCTCCCTGCTCCTGCTGGCCACACTATTCCTGATACAAGCCAGGATGCTGTTGGCCTTCTTGGCCACCTGGGCACACTGCTGGCTCATGTTCAGCCGGCTGTCAACCAGCACCCCCAGGTCCTTTTCGGCCAGGCAGCTTTGCAGCCACTCTTCCCCAAGCCTGGAGCGTTGCATGGGGTTGTTGTGACCCAAGTGCAGGACCCGGCACTTGGCCTTGTTGAACCTCATACAGTTGGCCTCGGCCCATCGGTCCAGCCTGTCCAGGTCCCTCTGCAGGGCCATCCTACCCTCCAGCAGATCGACACTCCCACCCAGTTTGGTGTCGTCTGCAAAGTTACTGAGGGTGCACTCAATCCCCTCATCCAGATCATCGATAAAGATATTAAACAAGGCTGGCCCCAAAACAGAGCCCTGGGGAACACTGCTCGTGACCGGCTGCCAACTGGACTGAACTCCATTCACCACTACTCTCTGGGCTCGGCCACCCAACCAGTTTTTTACCCAGCAAAGAGTACGCCTATCCAAGCCATGAGCTGCCAGCTTCCCAAGGAGAATATCGTGGGAGACTGTGTCAAAAGCTTTGCTAAAGTCCAGGTAAATGACATCCACAGCCTTTCCATCATCTACCAGGCGGGTCACCAGGTCATAAAAGGAGATCAGAGAAGGATGTTGTGGGGGACTGTGTCGAAGGCTTTACACAAGTCCAAATAGATGACACCCGTTGCTTTTCCCTTGTCCACTGATGCTATCACTCTTTCCTATAATGCCACTAGGTTGGTCAGGCAGGACTTGCCCTTGGTGAAGCCATGCTGGCTGTCTCGAATCACCTCCCTGTCCTCCATGAGCTTGAGCACAGCTTCTAGGAGGATCTGTTCCATGATCTTCCCAGGCACAGAGGTGAGGCTGACAGGTCAGTAGTTCCCAGGGTCCTCCTTTCTTCTCTTTTTAAAAATGGGCACAACATTCCCCTTCTTCCAGTAAGCAGGGACTTCACCTGACTGCCATGCCTTTTCAAATATCATGGAGAGTGGCTTGGCAACTACATCAGCTAACTTGAAGAAACACAATGAATTCCACTGGATTAGAATGTACAACTCTATATTTACCTATGTTAAAACTGAAAAAAAATAACTAAAAGGCAAAGAAAATCCTATAAAACCAACACTTTTCACATTTTTAAAAAATTGAACATACTTCAATGAACACAAGCTCCAAAACTTTCCTCTGGCCTTTGTTTATTTACTTAGTAAAGCTGATAGTTTGTTAAAATCTTAGCCTCTTTGAATTCTATGAACTACATCCTTCTGATCACAATTGAATGAGTTTACTTCACCTATTCTATTTTCATAGAATCATAGAAGGGTTTGGGTTGGAAGAAACCTTTAAAGGTCATCTAGTTCCAACCTCCCTGCCATGGGCAGGGACATCTTTCAGTAGACCAGGTTGCTCAAAGCCCTGGCCAACCTGACCTCGAAAACTTCCAGGGATGGGGCATCCACAGCTTCTCTGCGCAACCTGTTCCAGTGTCTCACCACCCTCATAAGGAATTTCTTCGTTATGTCCAATCTAAACCTACCCTCTTTCAGTTTAAAACTGTAATCCCTTGTCCTGTCACTACTGGCCCTGGTAAAAAGTCTCTCTCCATCTTTCCTATAGGCCCCCTTTCAGTACTGAAAGGCCGCAATAAGGTCTCCTTGCAGCCTTCTCTTCTCCAGGCTGAACAACCCCAACTCTCTCAGCCTGGCCTCATAGGAGAGGTGCTCCAGCCCTCTGACTGTTTTCATGGCCCTGCTCTGGACCTGCTCCAACAGGTCCATGTCTTTCCTGTGCTGAGGACCCCAGAGCTGGATACAGTACTCCAGGTGGAGTCTCAGAAGAGCAGAGTAGAGGGGGAGATTCACGTCCCTCAACCTGCTGGCCACGCTTCTTTTATGCAGCGCAGGATACGACTGACTTTCTGGGCTGTGAGTGCACATTGCCAGGTCAGGTCCAGATTTTCATCCATCAGTATCCCCAGGGCTGCTCTCAATCCCTTCATCCCCCAGTCTGTATTGATATTAGGGATTGCCCCAACCCAGGTGCAGGACCCTGCACTTGGCCTTGTTGAACCTCATGAGGTTCAGATGGGCCCACGTCTCAAGCCTGTCAAGGTCCCTCTGGATGGCATCCCTTCCCTCAAGTGAATCAACTGCACCACTCAGCTTGATGTCATCTGCAAACTTGCTGAGGGTGCACTCGATCCCACTGTCTATGTCGTTGATGAAGATATTGAATAGTGTTGGTCCCAGTACAGACCCTTGAGGGACACCACTCATTACTGGTTTCCACTTGGACATTGAGCCCTTGAGTGTAACTCTTTGGATGTGGCCATCCAGCCAATTCCTTATGCCTCTAACAGTCCATCCATCCAACCCATATCTCGCCATTTCAGAGGCAAGAATTAGTCAGGCACGATTTGCCCTTGGGGAAGTGATAGTGGCTGTCTCTAATCACCTCCCTGTCATCCGTATGTTGTGACATGTCTTCCAGGAGGATCTGCTCCATGATCTTACTGGGCACAGAGGTAAGGACAACTGGTTGGTAGTTCCCAGGGTCCTCCTTTCTTCCCTTTTTAAAAATGGGTGTGATGTAATTTTTCCTTTTCTCCAGTCACTGGGGACTTCACCTGACTGCCATGACTTTTCAAATATGGTGGAGAGTGGCTTGGCAAAGACATCAGCCATTTCCCTCAGGACTCTGAGATGCATCTCGTTTGGTCCCATAGACTTCTGTATGTTCAGGTTCCTCAGGTGGTCTTGAACCTGATCTTCTCCTATGGTGGGAGGGACTTTGCTCCCCCAGTCCCTGCCTTAAGGTCCATCCACTCGAGAGGTGTGGGAAGAGAGATTGCCAGTGAAAATGGAAGCAAAACAGTTGTTGAGTACCTCAGCCTTTTCCATGTCTGTTGTCACCAGATCCCCTGTTTCATTTATTGGGGGGGAAAGGTGTACAATTTTTTTTTCTTCCTTTTCTGACCAATGTATCTGTAAAAGCCCTTCTTATGATTCTTCACATTCCTTGCCAAATTCAGCTCCAGCTGTGCCTTAGCTTTTCTGAGCCCACCCCTACACATCCAGGCAGTGTCCCTATATTCTTCCCAGGATACACGTCCCTGCTTCCACTGTCTGTGCATTTCCTTCTTACACTTTAGTTCGACCAGGATGTCCTTATTTGGCCATGCTGGTCTCCTGCCTTCCTTGCCCAATTTCTTGCACATGGGAATCCACAGTTCTTGTGCTCTAAGAAAAATATCCTTAAAAAGCTGCCAGCTCTGTTCTGCTCCTTTATCCCTGAGGGCAGCTTCCCAGGAGTTCCCACCCACTAATTCCTTAAAGAACTGAAAGTTCACTTTCCTAAGTTTTAGGGTCCTGACTATACTTCTCACCTGGCCTATATCCCTCAAGACCATGAATTCCACCAGGGCATGCTACAGCCAATCTTGTTCTCTCCAGTAAGTTCCTCTGCATTAGTGAGCAACAGGTCCAGTAACGCTTCTCCTCTGGCTGGGTTGTCTATCACCTGGATTAGGAAGTTATCATCTATGTACTCCAAGAGTCTCCTGAACTGCTTACACCTCGCTGTGCAGCTTTTCCAGCAGATGTCAGGGTGATTGAAGTCCCCCAGCAGGATCAGGGCCTGCAAGTGTGATGCTTTCTGTAGTTGAGGTAAGAACACTTCATCAACAGGCTCCCTTTGATTGGGCAGCCTGTAGTAAACACCAACCACAAGGTTTCTTTTGTTGGCTTGGTCACTAATTTTTACCCATAAGCTCTCAACCTGCCCATCGCTGTTTTTCAGACAGCTCTATGCAATCCATTTTTTTATGCAGAGGGCAACCCTCCCCCCACCTCTCCTTCCTTACCTGTCCCTCCTGAACAGTTTATAGCCATCTATTGCAGCTCTCCAGTCATGTGATTTGTCCCACCATATTTCAGTGATTTCAATTAGCTCATCGCTTTCCAACTGCACAGTGGCTTCCAGCTCCTCCTGCTTGTTACCCATGCTGCATGCACTGGTATAGAGACACTTCAGTTGGACTGTCGACTGTCTCACCTTTTTGGTTGAACCTTTTTGGAGGGTTGGGGGGCATTCCTCATTAATTTACTAGGTGCACTTATCCACCCTGTTGCTTGTGAGTACACAAGTGTCACAGCTTTGGACACCATCCCCCAAGTTCATTAGTTTAAAACGTGATTCGCTGTCAGCCACTCTGCCAGTGAAGATTCTCCTGCCTCTTCTAGATAGGTGACTCCCACCTCTCCCTGATAATCTGTATTCATCAAAGGACATCCCATGACTGTAGAAACCAAAGCCCTGGCAATGACACCAGTCACAAAGCCGGGTGTTCGTCTGCATGATGCATCGACTTCTGCCCACACCCCTGTCCCTGACTGGCAAGATAGAGGAGAAGATCACTTGGGCTCCTGTCCCTTTCACTTGGGCCACCAGGGCTCTGAAGTCCTGCTTGATCTTGTCCAGGTTATGCTTTACCATGTCACTGGTGCCCACATGGGGAAAGAAGTAGGGGATAGTCTGTGCTTTTTATCACTTGTGGCAGTCTCTCTGTGACATCCCGGATCTTGGCTCCTGGCAAGCAGCAAATTTCTCTTGACTGTAGATCAGGCCAGCAGATGGATGTCTCAGTGCCTCTCAGCAGAGAGTCACCCACTACTAGTACTCTCTGCTTCCTTTTGCAGGTTTTAGTGTGTGCAACTGGTGCATTTTCTCCCTGTGAGTCTTGCTCATTGGCTTCATCCACTGCTAAGATTTTGCATCTGTTGCTGGTTGGTACATATGAGGAAATGGGGTGAAGTGATATCCTGTTCCCATGGGTCACCAGAGACCATGGTGCCTCCTTCTCCAAGGTGCTGTCTGTTTGCTGTTGATGCTCTTTGTCTGGTAGTCCTTGGAAGTCAGTGCCATGGAGCCCTAATATTTCTTCTTGCAATGCCTCAAATAGTACGCTATTTCTTGTTCCCCCTCCCTAATACAGCATAACCTGCTGACTTCCTCCTGCAGCTCCTCCACTCACTGCCTGAGTGACTCCACCAGAGCACACCTTGTACCGGTGGAGTTTCCACCCTCCTCCACCCAGGAGTGTGGGGTACAGACTTTACAGCCCTCTACCTGGACAGCAGCTTCTCTGATAGGAAGCTCTGTCTGTGTGGGTGCCTCCACTTGTCCCAGGCTAGCCTGGCTAGGAAGATGGTTCCCAACTGCTGCAGAGCACAGCCCTCACCTGATCTCTGCCACCATGCTTCCAATGATCTCAAAGCACTGCTTAATATGCCTTTCTAATTCCTTGGAGGCCTCAAGCTGCTGGGGTAGGCATGCACAGCCACCAGCTAGCTGGGGAGACCATCGGTGTTGCAGCCAAAGCCTGCAGGAGAGCAGAGCAGGCAGCAGCCCAGCAACTGGTAGAGTGAGCCACCCTTCTGCGCAAACTGCTGCACTGCTCCCCTCAGGCACTGCTCCCTGTTTGCACAAGCGAACTACCACGCTATGTCCTGGTCGCTGACGCTCCCTAGCAATTTGAACTAGCCGCGAGAACACCTCCTAACTCTCTCCTGGCCCCCTCCCGAGACGTGTGGCCTGCTGGCCGGTCCCTCCACACACAGCCCAAGGGTGCCGGGGGCCCAGAAACCCCCTCAGACACCTCCCGGGGACCTCACAAGCGTCTCACTCTACTCAGCACACGGCAACAACTGCTGCTGTTGTTCCGTTAGAACCTTGTGTAAAACTTTGACTGCAGATATTATGTGCATCCTCTAATATCTAGACCTGAAGGTAAATAATTGCTACATTCTTATTTCACTCCTACTGCACTCCTACTATTTCAGTATCAGATAGGGCTGCAGAAATAGGGATGAAGACTAGGTCATGTTGATCTCTGTGGACAGGCATACTATTTACAAATTACTAACTGATACTTAAAAATGGCACAGAAAATGTCCTTGTACTGGGTTTGTGTGGCAAGGTTTTGGTAGCAGGGTGCTACAGGGGTGGCTTCTGTGAGAAGCTGCTAGAAGCTTCCCCCATGTCCCACAGAGCCAGTGCCAGCCGGCTCCAAGACGGACCCGCCACTGGCCAAGGCCAAGCCAATCAGCAACAGTGGGAGCACCTCTGGGATAACATAGTTAAGAAGGAAAAAAAAACCAAAACACCAACCCAAACAAAAAAAACTCCCCCAACCCCCCCCCCCAACACCAGGACACAAGCTGCAGCTGGAGTGAGGAGTGCGAATATGTGAGAGGAAGGACTGCAGACACCAAGGCCAGTGCACAAGGAGGGGGAGGAGGTGCTCCAGGCACCGGAGCAGAGATTCCCCTGCAGCCCCTGGTGCAGCCCATGGTGAGGCAGCTGTGCCCCTGCACCCATGGAGGCCCCCGGGGAGCAGAGATCCACCTGCACCCGGGGAGGAGCCCACGCCGGAGCAGGGGATGGGCCCGAAGGAGGCTGTGACCCATGGGAAGCCTGCGCTGGAGCAGGCTCCTGGCAGGGCCTGTGGCCCCGTGGGGAGAGAGGAGCCCACGCTGGAGCGGTTTGTTGGCAGCACTTGTGACCCCACGGGGGACCCACGCTGGAGCAGTTCATGAAGGACTGTAGCCTGTGGGAAGGACCCACGTCAGAGAGGTTCCTGGAGGACTGTCTCCTGTGGGAGGGACCCCACGCTGGAGCAGGGGAAGAGTGTGAGGAGTCCTCCCCTGAGGAGGAAGGAGCGGCAGAGACAACGTGTGATGAACTGACCACAACCCCCATTCCCCGTCCCCCTGCACCGCTTGAAGGGGAGGAGGTAGAGAAAATCGGGAGTGAAGTTGAGCCTGGGAGGAAGGGAGGGGTGGGGGGAAGGTGTTTTAAGATTTAATTTTCATTTCTTATTATCCTACTCTGATTTGACTGATAATAAATTAAACGGATTTTCTCCAAGTCAAGTCTGTTTTGCCCATGATGGTAATTGCTGAGTGATCTCTCCCTGTCCTTATCTCGACCCATGAGCATTTCGTTATATTTTCTCTCCCCTGTCCAGCTGAGGAGGGGGAGTGATAGAGCAGCTTTGGTGGGCACCTGGTGTCCAGGCAGGGTCAACCCACTGTTGTCCAAAATTGATGCTGCTATAGATGTCCATTGTAAAGTCCTACCCTAACTCCGCTTAGTTAACAGATTGTCTGAGAGCAGAGGTCTAAGGTGACCCTAACTAAATCATACAATATGGTTTTGTTAAGTTGACAGATTGTCCGGGAGCAGGAGTTTAGGTGATGTGTTACTGACTTGATCAGTAAACCGCGAGAAGTTACTTAAGATCTGCCAAGAAGGAAATTAGGGGAAAGGTAATTCCGGCAGGGGGAGATCGCGACCACTGACTCATGAGCCCCCTACCACAGTTACACCCCAGACTCAAATTGAAGGACAACTGAGCATGCTCACTAATTTAAATAGTAGGCAAAGAGATTTTAAGCAGTCATAGCACTACATATGTATTAGGGAATTAAATATGGTAATGAATGTGTATAAATAGAGGCTGACAATGATTCGGTGTGCTAGCTTTGTGGAATTACCACCTAGCACCCAAACTTGCACAACTTTGAGAATAAAACAGTATCTCGTCTCAGTGTGTGAATACTGGCTTATTGCACACCGGGTAAGCAAGCCCTATTTGGGACAACACCACCATGGCACAAATCCCTTGGCCGCAGGCTAAACTCAGCCAGCTCACTGTACCAGAGGAGCCTGCAGGCAGCTCCAAATTGGTACCGGCGATTACGCCACCTTCGTGGCCTTGCCTTTATCTAACAGTGCAGCAAGGAGTTCTCATGTGAACGTCCTTCCTGTTTGCCAGCAGAAATGATGAATAGAGTTGTTTTATTGTAAGAAAAGCCTATAAAAGCTTGAATGACCTTACTGTAGGAGTCCCCTCTACGGACAGGGTCTGCACAGCATGCTGCATGTGGGTCAGAGTCCTGTTCAATGGTACACTGCTCAGGGTTCCCAGCATCTAAAGGGACATAAGATTATCTATGTTTTTCTCTTCTTATAGTGTTAGCTCTAATAAATAGCATTTTAAATGTTACCTTACAGAGTCTGAGTGCCTTTCTTGCTAGGATCATCACGGACCAGCACCTCCCAGTACAAAACAGGGGTATGTAAGAAGCTGGGAGGGAACACAACCTGGACAGCTGACCCAGATTGACCAAAGGGATATTCCATACCATATGATGTCGTGCTCAGCAATAAAAGGTCAGGGAAAGGAGCAGGAAGCAGAGATGTATGTGGTTATGGCATTTGTCTTCCCAAGTAACTGTTAACATGTGCTGAGGCCCTGCTTTCCTGGCCATGGCTAAACACCTGATTGCCAATGGGAAACAGTGAATTAATTCCTTTTTTTGCTTTCCTTACACGCACAGCTTTTACTTTCGCTAATAAACTGTCATTATCTCAACCATGAGTCCTCTTGTCTTCCTTCTATTTTCTCCCTGTCCCGCAGGAGAGGGGAGTGAGTGAGAGGCTGTATGGGTGTTTGGCTGTTGGCCAGGGTCAACTCACCACATTTAGCAAAGCTTCCACTGTTTGACTATAGGAGCAATTACTGTGTCATACTAGTGTACTGGATTCTTTTTCTTTTATAAAAAATAAAGGACAGAATTAACAGCAGTGGGCAGCAGTTTCAGCAAAACTGGAACTCATGTAAGGTTTCTTGGTTTCTAGCACAGTCCCTACCTAATTTCCACCTTCCTCTGAATTGTCTGATGAGAAGCAACTGCTGTAGCAAGACCATCCATTTTGCTTGTGTCCTAGTTAGTAGTTTGCACCACACACTGAAATCAAGTTCCAGTGCAAAACTAAGAGCCAGTACTGATGAAAAATGAAATTAAGTCACCTAGCAATTGAGAGTGAGCCAAGTAGAGCTGGAAGATACTGTTTGTTGACAGCTGTAACTTAGACCAATCCAAACATTTTCATGAATGCAACAAAAGGCAGCTTTATTATTCCAGGATGATCTTCCAGACAAATTGTAGTTTGCAAAACATTGAACTGTTACAATGTTATTGTAATGGAAAGTCTTAGTAAACTAAATACAGTCTTAGTAAACTAAATATAGTCTTAGTGAACTATATATTCATATAAGTACCATTCTACTACTATTTCTATAATCTATAAATGTTTATACAAATACATTAACAACAAAAAAAGAGCCAAGGAGAATCTCCATCCTTTGCTGGATGTGGGGGGGAACATTGCCACCGAGGATGAGGAAAAGGCTGAGGTACTTCATGCCTTCTTTGCCTCTGTGTTTAATAGCCAGACCAGTCATCCCCAGGGTACTCAGCCCCCTGAGCTGGAAGACGGGGACGGGGAGCAGAATGGAGCCCCCATAATCCAGGAGGAAGCAGTTAATGACCTGCTATGCCACCTGGACGCTCACAAGTCTATGGGGCCGGATGGGATCCACCCGAGAGTACTGAGGGAGCTGGCGGAGGAGCTCGCCAAGCCACTCTCCATCATCTATCAGCAGTCCTGGTTAACAGGGGAGGTCCCTGATGACTGGAGGCTTGCCAATGTGACGCCCATCTACAAGAAGGGCCGGAAGGAGGACCTGGGGAACTACAGGCCTGTCAGCCTGACCTCGGTGCCGGGGAAGATTATGGAGCGGTTCATATTGAGTGCGCTCAAGAGGCATGTGCAGATCAACCAGGGGATGAGGCCCAGTCAGCATGGGTTCATGAAAGGCAGGTCCTGCTTGACCAACCTGATCTCCTTTTATGACCTGGTGACCTGCCTGGTGGATGAGGGAAAGGCTGTGCATGTCGTCTACCTGGACTTCAATAAAGCCTTTGACACCGTCTCCCACAGCATTCTCCAGGAGAAACTGGCGGCTCATGGCTTGGATGGGCGTACTCTTTGCTGGGTAAAGAACTGGCTGGGTGGCCGAGCCCAGAGAGTTGTGGTGAATGGAGTTAAATCCAGTTGCTGATTGGTCACGAGTGGTGTTCCCCAGGGCTCCGTTTTGGGGCCAGCCTTGTTTAATATCTTTATCAATGATCTGGATGAGGGGATTGAGTGCACCCTCAGTAAGTTTGCAGATGACACCAAACTGGGCGGGAGTGTCGATCTGCTGGAGGGTAGGATGGCTCTACAGAGGGACCTGGACAGGCTGGACCGATGGGCCGAGGCCAACTGTATGAGGTTCAACAAGGCCAAGTGCCGGGTCCTGCACTTGGGTCACAACAACCCCATGCAACGCTACAGGCTTGGGGAAGAGTGGCTGCAAAGCTGCCTGGCCGAAAAGGACCTGGGGGTGCTGGTTGACAGCCGGCTGAACATGAGCCAGCAGTGTGCCCAGGTGGCCAAGAAGGCCAACAGCATCCTGGCTTGTATCAGGAATAGTGTGGCCAGCAGGAGCAGGGAGGTGATTGTGCCCCTGTACTCGGCGCTGGTGAGTCCGCACCTGGAATCCTGTGTCCAGTTTTGGGCCCCTCAGTACAAGAAAGACATTGAGGTGCTGGAGTGTGTCCAGAGAAGGGCAACAAAGCTGGTGAAGGGTCTGGAGCACAGGCCTTATGAGGAGCAGCTGAGGGAGCTGGGGTTGTTTAGTCTGGAGAAGAGGAGGTGAGGGGTGACCTTATCGCTCTCTACAACTACCTGAAAGGAGGCTGTAGTGAGGTGGGTGTTGGTCTCTTCTCCCAAGTAAGAAGCAATAGGACAAGATGAAACGGCCTCAAGTTGCACCAGGGGAGGTTTCGATTGGATATTGGGAAAAATTTCTCCACTGAAAGTATTGCCAAGAACTGGAACAGGCTGCCCAGGGAAGTGGTTGAGTCACCATCCCTGGAGGTGTTCAAAAAACGGGTAGACGTGGCACTTTGGGACGTGGTTTAGTGGGCATGGTGGTGTTGGGTTGATGATTGGACTGATGATCTTAGAGATCCTTTCCAACCTTAATGCTTCTATTCTAGTTTTACTTTCATTAAAAAGTAATCCAGCCACCAAGTCAGGAAACATTAAATTAATTATTCCTCTACCCTTAATGGGTTTAGTGATGGACTTGGTAGTCTTAGGCTAATGGTTGGACTGGAAGATCTTAAAGGTCTTTTCCAACCTTAATGATTCTATGATTCTGTTCTATGATTCTATGATCTTCCCACTCTAAAACCCGAATTGTTCACTTTCATAATCGAGGATTGAATTGCAGGTCCAAGTGTAAATTCTTATCTGTCAGTGAAAGACGACTCATAATTCATAGGAAAGGGACTGAAGTTCCTCAGTATTCAGGCTAAGACAGGTGAATGTATTTTCTGTGGTTTGGTTTACTCTTGTGATCAGTCAGGATCAGTGGAGTTGCAGAAAAGTATATGGAAACTGATTTACTAGTTAAAATATACTAGAAAGACAGTATCTATTAAGAACGTATGATGTTTTGCCCATGAGTTTGTTTTTCTTATTTGTTTTTTCACCTACTTTTTAAGAAACAGATGATGCCTCTCAATTTTCAAGGTCCGCATTACAGGGCTGATGTCTGCCAATATATTTTCTTATCCTCACATAAATTGATATCAGTAAGATTCAGGTCTGAAGGCATTACAACCAGATATTAACTGCTTCTTGACAATAGACACTCATCCCAACACCACAACACATTATCATGGACTGTCTGTACATATTTGCTTTATACACACCTTATAGTTTCCATACACTGATATGTAACTGGCTTAATTTTGACTTAACTTCCTTTTGCCAGGATTGCTCCCAACCATATAATGGATTTGCTAACTAAAATGTTAATTCTTCATATATATTCTTAAACATTTAACTACAGAGAAAGCTAATAGTCTCTTGAAAAATGTTTGTTTTGTTAACTAGGCCATTCAACTGAAGAAAGTAGATTTCTAGCAACTAAAACTACAAAGGACTCATTTCAGGTCTTGCATGTTACAGAGATACAGGATGACAAGGACTTGGCAATTTTAAGAATAGGTGAATGGTAATTTCTGGAGGAGTCCAACCTAATTGGACTGCATAGATCAGTTCTTGAAACCTGCCTTGCAGAAGATTCATCAGGCATATTTTTGAGTTGATTATAGCTCTAATTAATGTTACAAAATGTTACAGTGAAAATAGAGTTTTCTTAGCTTATTTTCAGTCCCAGGGCTTGGAAAAAGAGTAGGCTGTCTGTCGGGCTTCAAATAAGACTGAATACTGACAAACAAGAATCTTTTTCTTCTGAGATATAAAGCCAGTACTGAGGCTTTTTGAGAAAGAGAATGGAAGCTTTAGTGGAACAGAAAAAGAAAGACTTTCCCCTATGGAGGAATCTTTAACAATGCAAAAAGTTTTCCTGTCTATTGGCCTCACTTCTGCCAACTCCTGAAGATTTTGTGACTGGCAACTATAAGATATTTTGTACTTGCAAGTATCTTTTCATTCATGTATTAAAAACTGCACTTCAGATTCTGAGTCAATCAAGGAAACAATATGTTCATGCCAGGTTTTGGATTTCTCTAGGTAGGTATCAATACTGCAGCATAGCACTCTCTCCCCCTGTGACTGTGGGAAAAGGAACACCACGCAAATAATCTGTTGTCACTTACAGAAGAAAAACATGAAATAAAGACTGCTGATATCCTGCCATTCTTTACAATCACCGTTTTGATAAGAAAATAAAGAGCTGTAAAGATGTAAGAGAGTAAAACATCTCTTTTTTTCAGATTAAATAGCTTCTTTTGTCTATGTATCTCATGGAAGAAGGAAAATCATGCTACCCTGTCTCTCTGCCTGGATTTCAACACTTGGTTTTTATGGAACAGAAGCTTCCTATCATGATCTTCTCCCCACATCATGGTCCTGGAAATCTGAATTGTTCCTTTAACATCATGAGCTCAAGTATGTGAAGTGGAAATCTCTGTTGTGCCCCATCTTAAAGGACTGTTTCAATTCCAGAGTGGCATTTGCTCCTACTGCTGCACAGAGAGAGTTTGCCAGTGAGGAGAAAAAGAACTGAGCTTTGGTGACCAGGAGATGCAAGCTCACTCATATGAGCAATCCAATCTTTGACTACAATTGCAGTTTGGCCTTGCACTATGAGTTGTAATTTTTTCCATCCTAGTATTCTGTACTGCTAGTATCCAAAGTGGTAACTGGCTATTTAATTTCATTTATGACAAAACTTATGAGAGGCAACATATGCTCTAATTCCTTGGCTTGTTTTTAGGCATTGGGGTTAAGATCTTCAATGCAAAGAGATGCTTAGCAGGATATTCTTAATTGTCTAGGTCTAACTTTCATTGAAATTCGATCATCTTAAATGTCTGGCTTGTGGCATAACCAACAAAGTTCTTATTTCAATTATAATATTTTATCATAAGAAATTGTTATAAAATTATATTCAAGCATTTTCAAGCTCCAACCATCAACTGGCACCATTTCTTATTCCTGAAATTTTGAAATGAGTTGTGCTGTACTGTTTCACAAATTGGATATTTGTCGGTTAGAGACATCCCTTCCTTTCCATCTATTTACTTTTCTAAAAAAACCTCTCAAGTATTGTACTGTATAATGACATATAGTTTAGAAGAGGACCTTTTCTACAAACTTTAAACAGTATTATGGAGGATTTTCTATCCTAAAGTTCCTGTAATCATAATTTTTCTGAATACCTGAAAAAAACCCGGTGGTACAGGACCTACTGGCATGCCATCTCCTGAGGGAATGTTTCCTAGCACTGGACTGGGAGCTGCTGCAGCACTCTGAAAAGAACAAAGGGAAAATAAACCTTTGTCATTGCATGGTAGGCATAAAAAAACCAAAAGAAAAATCCCAAAAAAACCTTCAATGACCAAAATGCAGAAAGTAATTCTTGAGATATGTCATAATGTCATTGTTTCATCTAAAGGTAAATTAAAATTGTATAGTTTTTAGTCTTATTTTATACAAGCAGAATGATTTGTTAAAGATGACAAGTGTATGTTGAGGGGAAGGATGCTGGAGATTGTATGGACATACAAATATGTATTGACTAGATAGATCTTGACTAGATTTTTTTAAAAAAAATGTATCTCTGTGTCTATATATACACAAGCAAGAATGTAACTTGCACACTTTTTTTTGTATTATGTGTATAAACATACGGATGCATACGGATATATATGTAGCATAAGGAAATTAATTTATGCATTTTATGAGCAATTTCCAAGCACTTTAAAGATAATTTCAGCAGACTGTAATATTCTTTCAGAATTATATCAAGTTTCAAAACATAATTTTGTTACAAATAGTACAAGAAGGAATGCTCGCAATACTACTAGTAATACTCATGATTTTACCAACCCTCAAAATAACCACCATGATAAATTAGAAGAATTCAGGTTACATTTTTGGAAAGGGAAAAAAAAAAAAAAAAGGTATTTCTAAGAAGTGAATCAAAGAATGAAATTAGTTACCTTTGCAAATCCTTCAGATGGAAGAAGCAAATAAAGAATATTGCTTCTGGCAATTTATAAGCACGAGATCATCACAAAAAGGAAAGCCAAACCATTGTTGTTGTCATGTATTGCAACCTCAGTCACTTTTAATTTCCAGCAGTCTTTCTTCCTGCAATATGTTTCTGTTAGGGCACAAGACTGAATCACCCATAAAGACTTACAGTCTTTTGTAAAAGTACTCATGCACACACAATGCAAAGTGAGCTGCTTGCAGTTCACTAATGATTTGCCAATATCTGCCCTACAGAATATGCATGACGTTTATTAATTTATTACTCCATGCACTCTCACACTTGCTATCAGAAAGATGCAGATCTGTAAATTATATTTCCAGGTGTTTGGCACACTGTATAGGAAATTAAAGAATAATGCTGGAAAGATTTGAAAACTGGCACAAAGATGGACTGACCTTTTTAAACCAAGCAAAAAGGAAATATTCAGTTAATTACCAAAGATTTTTCAATGGCCTAAACTGTGCTGTAGAATCAATTTTTTTAACAACTAGGAGTAACACATTTAGCATCTAAGCTGTATGTTCTTCTCAAACAAAAGTCTAGAACGTGCTATTAAAGCATGAAGGTTGTAATAAGTACTGGCTTCAGAACTGAGTACGAGATTTTTGATTCCCTAGAAAACCCTGTAATAAAGGCCATTCTTATTTATGCAAAGATCTGGTCTGTAGGATCAATGTTAAAATATTAATCGCAATTGACAAAAAATGTCAGTCACATGAATTTGAAGTAGCAACCACATTTGAATCATAATATCTTTTTGTGAAGGACTAACATAAACCTATCAAGTTATTCTGTAAAGCTTCAGCAAATAAAGATGATTATCTGCTAGTAATGGCCATTCCTTGAATGCTGCCTGAAGTTCATGGGATTGGAGTATGAGGCTGTTAAGATGCATGGAAAAGCATACTACTCCCTGGAACATCTCAGGTCCTTCTTCCAGGTCTGTGGCACTATCTTGGACTCCCAGGGGGGAAAATAAGCAAGTGGTATGAATGCACAGAAATAACTCCTGAAGAACAATGTAATTTTGTTATCCTTCTTTTCTTTTGCATGGCATCTGTGTCTGCCCACTAATTACTCTCAGAATATCTATATTTCCAAAGTAGAACAGACAAGAAAGTTCTGGGGATTTTTTAGGCAAAAAATGGACTTGGTTAAACTGAGCATCAGATCATAATGTCAAGTAAAATCATGAACAGATGTACAGCTTCCAGATGTACAGGTTTTCTAGCTAAAGAATGTCAACAGTAACATCACTGATGGAGAAAACTGATGATGTTAAAAGCTTGAACAACCTAAAATGTCCAAAATACTCTGCACTGCAGCCTCAAACTAAGAGGGAGTAGCCCATTAAAAGGGAATTAATACTTATGAACCTGATTACAATATCATCCCTCCTTGCATACTAATGCCTTATTGTCCCTATGCTACCTTAGAAGTGTCTGTCTTTAGTGGTCATGTGTGAAGCACTGTAATATGTCCAACAGAGTTGATGTTACAGAATAAAGTATTTAAACAGACTGAAATCACTGGGCAAATATATGTCAACAGTATCAAGTCAGTTATTCAAAATCCTGTAAATGGAGAGATCTCAAAAAAAGAACCAAGTAGCACCTCCTTTGATATATGATCAGCTTTCTGAAGGCTTCCACCACAAGTTCCACATTTGCTCACATTATTTAAACTAAATTATATGCATGTCAGAGTGCCTTAATGAACAGTGGAAAATGGGTCTTAGATGTCCTTCTCAATTGAGACCTCTGTCAGACTATCTTGGTTATGAAACAATGTAAGAGGAGAGAGTGACTTCTCATGGTACAGTATTCCTATAGGGATATGGCGATCTGCCCCAGCAGAGTTCACTCTGTTTTCCACACTTCAAAAATCACTTTAAAACAAAACAAAGCAAAAGAAAAAATGGTAAATTATACTTAACAGGTAAAAAAAAGACTGAAAGAAGTAATGCCTATTCCAAAATAGGCCTGCTGGCAGCTGATGGAGATCAGCTGTCTCCAAAGGGGAAAAGGATCCTCGCCCATGAGTTGGCGGGACTCATTGAGAGGGCTTTAAACTAGGTTTGAAGGGGGAAGGGGATATAAACGGGCCCGCTAGTGAGGAACCCAGGGGCAGCATGGCAACATTGGGGGTGAAATCGATAGCCCGGCTCAAGTGCATGTACATCAATGCACGCAGCATGGGAAACAAACAGGAGGAGCTGGAAGCCCTTGTGCAGCAGGATGGCTATGACATAGTCGCCATCACAGAAACGTGGTGGGACGACTGTCATGGCTGGAGTGCTGCACTGGATGGCTGTTAGCTCTTCAGAAGGGATAGGCAGGGAAGGAGAGGTGGTGGGGTGGCTCTGTATGTTAGGGAGTGTTTTGACTGCATAGAGCTCGACAGTGGTGATGATAAGGTCGAGTGCTTCTGGGTAAGGATGAGGGGGAAGGCCAGCAAGGCGGATGTCCTGTTGGGAGTCTGCTATAGACCACCCAGCCAGGCTGAAGGGATAGATGAGGCATTCTATAAGCGGCTGGCAGAAGTCCCACAATCGCTAGCCCTTGTTCTCGTGGGGGACTTCAACTTGCCGGACATCTGCTGGAAATACAACACAGCAAACAGTGTACGAGGTGCCTGGAGTGTGGGGAAGATAACTTCCTGACGCAGCTGGTAAGTGAGCCTACCAGGGGAGGTGCCTCGCTTGACCTGCTGTTTACAAACAGAGAAGGACTTGTGGGAGATGTGGTGGTAGGAGGCCATCTTGTCTTAGAGACCATGATAGGATACAGTTTTCGATTCTGGGTGAAGTAAAGGAGGAGGGCCAGTAAAACCACTACCACAGACTTCCAGAGGGCAGACTTTGGCCTGTTCAGGACACTGGTTGGGGGAGTCCCTTGGGAGGCAGTCCTGAAGGGCTGTCCAGGTTTCGGCTGGGATAGAGTTGCATAGAGTAAAACACTGATGTTTTAGTTGTTGCTCAGTACTGCTTATGCCAGTCAAGGGCTTTTCAGCTTCCCATGCTCTGCCAGGGGCACAAGAAACTGGGAGGGGGCACAGCCAGAATAGTTGATCCAAACTGCCCCAAGGGCTATTCCATACCATATGACATCATGCTCAGTATAGAAACTGGGGGGGGTTGGACGAGGAGCAGCGATCGCTGCTCGGGAACTGTCTGGGCATTGGCCAGCAGGCGGTGAGGAATTGCATTGTGCATCACTTGCTTCATGTATCATTATTATTATTATCATATTGTTATTACTACTACTACTATTTTATTTTATTTTACTTCAATTATTAAACTGTTCTTATCTCACCCCAGGAGTGTTTCTCACTCTTACTCCTCCGATTCTCTCCCCCAACCCATCGGGGCAGAGGGAGTGAGCGAGCGGCTGCGTGGTGCTTGGTTGCTGGCTGGGGCTAAACCATGACAAGGGCAAAGGTGTCCAGGAAGGCTGGGTGTTCTTCAAGAAGGCAGTCTTACAGTTGCAGGAGCGGGCTGTCCCCATGTGCCGTAAGACCAACCGGCGGGGAAATCGACCGGCCTGGCTAAATAGGGAGCTTTTGCGGGGACTCAGGGAAAAAAGGAGAGTCTACCACCTTTGGAAGAAGGGGCAGGCAACTCAGGAGGTGTACAGGGATCTTGTTAGGTCCTGCAGGGAGGAAATTAGAAAAGCAAAAGCCCAGCTAGAACTCAATCTGGCCAGTGCTGTAAAAGACAATAAAAAATGCTTTTATAAGTACATCAGCAATAAAAGGAGAGCCAAGGAGGATCTCCATCCTTTGCTGGATGTGGGGGGGAACATTGTCACCGAGGACAAGGAAAAGGATGAAGTACTTAACGCCGCCTTTGCCTCTGTGTTTAACAGCCAGACCGGTCATCCCCAGGGTACTCAGGCCCCTGAGCTAGAGGATAGGGATGGGGACCAGAATGGAGCCCACATAGTCCAGGAGGAAGCAGTTAGTGACCTGCTACGCCACCTGGACGCTCACAAGTCTATGGGGCCGGATGGGATCCACCCGAGAGTACTGAGGGAGCTGGCGGAGGAGCTCGCCAAGCCACTCTCCATCATCTATCAGCAGTCCTGGTTAACAGGGGAGGTCCCTGATGACTGGAGGCTTGCCAATGTGACGCCCATCGACAAGAAGGGCCGGAAGGAGGACCCGGGGAACTACAGGCCTGTCAGCTTGACCTCGGTGCTGGGGAAGATTATGGAGAGGTTCATCTTGAGCGAACTCCACAGGCAAGTACAGGTCAACCAGGGGATCAGACCCAGCCAGCATGGGTTCACGAAAGGCAGGTCCTGCTTGACCAACCTGATCTCCTTCTATGACCTAGTGACCCGCCTGGTAGATGATGGAAAGGCTGTGGATGTCATCTACCTGGACTTTAGCAAAGCTTTTGACACCGTCTCCCACAATATCCTCCTCGGGAAGCTGGCAGCTCACGGCTTGGACAGGCATACTCTTCGCTGGGTAAAGAACTGGTTGGGTGGCCGAGCCCAGAGAGTTGTGGTGAATGGTGTTAAGTCCAGTTGGCAGCGGGTCACGAGCGGTGTTCCCCAGGGCTCTGTTTTGGGGCCAGCCTTGTTCAATATCTTTATCAATGATCTGGATGAGGGGATCGAGTGTGCCCTCAGTAAGTTTGCAGACGACACCAAATTGGGTGGGAGTGTCGATCTGCTGGAGGGTAGGATGGCCCTGCAGAGGGACCTGGACAGGCTGGACCGACAGGCCGAGGCCAACTGTATGAGGTTCAACAAGGCCAAGTGCCGGGTCCTGCACTTGGGTCACAACAACCCCATGCAACGCTACAGGCTTGGGGAAGAGTGGCTGGAAAGCTGCCTGGCCGAAAAGGACCTGGGGGTGTTGGTCAACAGCGGCTGAACATGAGCCAGCAGTGTGCCCAGGTGGCCAAGAAGGCCAACAGCATCCTGACTTGTATGAGGAATGCTGTAGCCAGCAGGAGCAGGGAGGTGATTGTGCCCCTGTACTTGGCGCTGGTGAGTCCGCACCTGGAATACTGTGTCCAGTTTTGGGCCCCTCAGTACAAGAAGGACATTGGGGTGCTGGAGCGTGTTCAGAGACGGGCAACAAGGCTGGTGAAGGGTCTGGAGAACAAGTCTTATGAGGAGCGGCTGAGGGAACTGGGGTTGTTTAGCCTGGAGAAGAGGAGGCTGAGGGGAGAACTTATCGCTCTCTACAACTGCCTGAAAGGAGGGTGTAGTGAGGTGGGTGTTGGTCTCTTCTCCCAAGTAGCTAGCGATAGGATGAGAGGAAATGGGCTCAAGCTGCACCAGGGGAGGTTTAGACTGGAAATTAGGAAAAATTTCTTTACGGAAAGGGTGGTCAAGCATTGGAACAGGCTGCCCAGAGAGGTGGTGGAGTCACCATCCCTGGAGGTGTTTAAAAAACGGGTAGATGTGGCACTTCGGGATATGGTTTAGTGTAGTCTACCCTTGATTGGTTTAGGTGGTTTTGGTAGTGTAGGTTAATGGTTGGACTGGATGATCTTAAAGGGCTTTTCCAACCTAGACGATTCTATGATTCTATGAACATTTAAGTAGTGTTTTTCATAGCTAGCATGTTCTGTCATGTATATATATTTGTGTATATATTAATTTATGCATCTATTATATTAATATAGGTTTGATTATATACTAAGGAGGATTACAAATTTAAATGATAAATGTGTAAACCAAACACTGGCATGTCTGCAAATAGAATACTGCATTCAGTTCTGGAAATGCTGGTATTTCCCAAGGATAATTATAAAAAGTGATCAAGCCATTGGACAACACATCTTATGTAGCAAATGTTTGTGACGTTATGACAGAAGATTTAAAATGATTCAGTCTGTGGGTATAGGTACTTACATAAGGGAAAACTTATAATTATATAGGACTTGTCAGTCTTACTGACAGGAGCATAACAAAGATTCAGTAGCTGGAAGTTAAAATAATACATTAAAATTCAACATTAACTGCTATTTTTTAGAAGTAAGGATTATAAAGCTCTGTATTCAGTCACAAAAAGAGGTGACTTACTACTGGCTGGCAGTATTTAAGGTGAAACTGGTTTGTTTGTTTTTTTAAAGTTATGATCTTATCCACTTTTAGAAAGAAATTAGTTAGCTTGTGTGCACTAGAGCCTGAGTTTCTCTATTTCTTTCCTTCCTTTACTTTAGCTCTAGGGAGAACTGGATTGCTTGCACTGCCCTCAATACAGTTGCAACACTTGTTGCCCTGCATTATGGCACCAATCATAAGAAAATATTGTGCTTATTGGCTTTAGTTGATTGCCTTTTAGCATCCAGGAGCATTTAAGAATAAAAGTTTGGCTTATGGTTTTGTTTTTTCCTTTTCACTGAAGTATGAAAGGCTGGCATGTGATGAGGTAACACAGAATCCTTTTCAGAAGCTTGCTAGTATGGCTTGCTTGCATGTTGAAATCATACAATAATAGCAGATTAAGAGTTGGAAAATAATTTTTTCAGGACAGATGACTGACAAAGCTGGCACAAAGGCGACCTGGTAAACATACTGTCCTATGCCCACTTATGTATCTATACCAAAAAAGGTATAAAAAGTAACTTGCTACCTACCCAAAATGAGCCTCACTGCAATAGCATCTCTGCAAGAGCTTCCCTGCATGAGATCTCCCAGACAGTCCAGACCCTTGCCAGGGACACCTGGCTGACTCTGGACTCCATGACATGGATCATCTTTGAAATGAAACTTTTCCGTTGTCGATTAGCCCCACTCCTGGGAGCAGTTTGGTGAGTGTCATACCAGTAACACCTCACATAAATATATTTATAGGCATGTGCGCAGTTAAAGGTTCATAAGTATATACTTGCTTCACCAGTTGGAATTCTGTAATAACTTGTAATAGACATATATTTGCTGTACTCTTGTAATATACACTTGGTTTCCTAGTGGTAATTTTGTAGTGTGTGTGTGTGTGTTTGTTTTTATTAATAGTAGTTTTGTAGTAATTTGTAATAAAGAAATTCTCAGAAACCCAGATCTCCATGTCCTTGTATTGCGGAATCCTGAAAACCCCATGGTCACAATCTTTACACACCCACTAGTTGGGTAACCCTCATAGGTCATGACCATGACCACTACAATGACAGAGACCAAGGGTATTTTTCACTCTCTTCTGAAGCACAGGACAGACTATGTCTGCTGCAATCTTCTGAGAATGTCTTACCTAATCAATATCCTTCAGCACTGGAGGTCCCTTGGCCTCTTCTGTGACCCATACTTTTATTATAGGGACAAAACATGTAGTCTAGCTAAAGTTTTTTGACTTGATACAGAGATCTTGGGTGAAAATTTATGGTCTGATATAGACAGGAATTCAGATTAATCCATCTAATCTTTCCTTCTGGTTTTAATTTTATCTTGATCAATTTTCTGGACCACAATTACACAGATCTTTACTGAACTACCTACAATGGTCCAGACCCTTTCCTCCATTGTTCTAGTTTCATAGGATCATAGAATGCTTTGGGTTGGAAGGGACCTTTAGAGGTCAGCTCGCCCAACCTCCCTGCAGGGAGCAGGGACAGCTTTAACCAGCCCAGGGTGCTCAGAGCCCCGTCCAACCTGGCCTGGAATGTTGCCAGGGATGGGGCCTCTACCACCTCTCTGGGCAACCTGTTCCAGTGCTTCACCACCCTCAGTGTAAAAAATTTCTTATGTCTAGTCTAAATCTATTCTTCTTTAGTTTAAAACCATTACTCCTTGTCCTGTCACAACGGGCCTTGCTAAAAATATTCTCCCCATCTTTCCTGTAGGCCCCCTTTAAGTATTGGAAGGTCGCAATAAGGTCTCCTTGCAGCCTTCTCTTCTCCAGGCTGAACAACCCCAACTCTCTCAGCCTGGCCTCATAGGAGAGGTGCTCCAGCCCTCAGATCATTTTTGTGGCCTCCTCTGGACCCGCTCCAGCAGGTCCATGTCCTTCTTGTGCTGAGGGCTCCAGAGCTGGACGCAGGGCTCCAGGTGAGGTCTCACCAGAGCAGAGTAGAGAGGCAGAATCACCTCCCTCAACCTGCTGGCCACACTGCTTTTGATGCAGCCCAGGATACGGTTGGCTTTCTGGGCTGCAAGCACACGTTGCCGGCTCATGTCCAGCTTTTCATCCCCCAGTACCCCCAAGTCCTTCTCTGCAGGGCTGCTCTCAATCCCTTCATCCCCCAACCTGTACTGATACTGGGGGTCACCCCGTCCCAGGTGCAGGACCTTGCACTTGGCCTTGTTGAACCTCATGAGGGTCACACAGGCCCACCTCTCCAGCTTGTCCAGGTCCCTTTGGATGACATCTCGTCCTCCTGGTGTGTCAACTGCACCACTCAGCTTGGTGTCGTCTGCAAACTTGCTGAGGGTGCACTCAATCCCAGTTTTGCTATCACAGTTAAGTATTATATGGATTAATCCCAATTTTTAAAGAATGGAATATTTCTCAATTTAGCTTTCTTAACCCTCAGTTCTTTTGCAGGCTTTCTTTTTTTAATAAACATTAAGAATTGGTTTAGTTTTGCACTTTTGCCCATAGTCCTGAAAAAGCACTTTCAGCCTTTTAATTTCCCATTAAACATTGCTTGCTGAAATTTATGATCATTTCTATTTGCTCTTCACTAAAATTTTCCAAATTTCCATGGGGTTTTGTTTATTTCAAACAGGATTTCAAACTGTACTGGTTAACCATCCTTACCTTCCCATTCAGTAGCACACTGGCTTCTAAGGAACTGTCGTTGTTCTCTTAAGTAACATCCAGACCATCTCTTCAGTTATCCTGTCTTAAATTAACTTCAGTTCACTATTTAATATTAAATTGAGAATAATGTGGGCTCCAACTAAGTGTTCGGAAAAAAAAGTTCTTTAATGTGCTAAAAAGTATACCTAAAATTTTGTGCTATTTGACCAATTTAGTTCTAACTTAAGTGCTGTGGTATTATAATTTAGATTTCACAGACTCTTCAGCTCCCTCTGTTGTAAAGTCACTATCTCAGTATCCTTTTCTTGACTGATGTTTGATTATACAGCATGCTTAGTTTCTTGCAGTTGGGGACGAAAACCCCAAAACTGGCTTTAAACCAGCTAACAATATCTGTGTAAAGGAATAAATGAAAATTAAGTAAAATTAGCATTGTCAGAGCTATACTAATGACTGCTGTCCCTCATTTTTTACTTTCACACACAAATGCATACCATATCTGAAAATATAGCCAAAACACAGTATACTCTGGCAATAAGAGCAAAAGGCATCTGAACTATAAGGCCTCATGTCTATGAAAGAGTATGGAGTACTAGGTAACAATCTTTTGGCCAAGGAAGAGTTAGAGCTCATCCAAAAGAAAGTTTAAGGATCCACAGATTCAGTGTCATAGGAAATAAAAATAACAAGCAGTTAGGAGAATTATATCAGGACTGTGGGACTACACGATGTTTTAAAAAGTTCAAATAAGGCCTGTTCTCCACAATATAAAAATGGAGGCATTTTACAGTTTTGCTGCTTCAATAGGTGTATCCAGCAAAAATATAACATAGAAATGACTATTAAAAAAACAATATTACTCACAGAATTCTTCTTTCAGGAGAATACATAGCATACACATTTAGGTAATGGTGGTGTGTAATTGCTTACAATAAGCACAAAAATAATAATTTGATTTTTACTGTTATCAAGGCAGTATCTCAACTGCTGCAATAATAAAGTTAGAACACATTTTCTGACACAGCTTCTAGTCACTAATAAATATGAAATCCAAACATAAGTGCTTTATAATCTATTTCTTGAAATATTTCCTTTGATCTTACCTGAAATCTGAAAACAAAATAGACCAGGTATTCAAATTATTATGTATTACTATAATTTTTTTAAACTAGGAAATTTTTTACAGAACCAGGATATACCAAGTCTTTTCTGTGACCAGTTTATCAAATCCCTTCAATTCATGCAGTATTACCCCTGTATCAAGAAATGTTTTAAAAAAAAAAAATATATATTACTTTTGAAACATGTATAAACTGAGCCATAGTTTGAAACAATAAAACCCAAGATTTAAAAGAATAAGTATCCTAGTACCATATGTGCACTCAGCCTCCTAAATAAGTAGCCTGATTTATGACAGCTGGAGCACCTCTGGAATTGATCTGGCTTCAATAAAAGCTGCTGCATACTCAGAGGTTTTGAAAAAAAAATATAATCAGGCTAAATATAGTGGCATGAACTTTGGAGCCAATCTTTAGGCACCCATAGCTGAAATTTAATTCATCAGGGCCCAAATTACTAGCTCTCAGCTCCTGCTAGCTTTAAATGTATTTTTAAAGCAGAAAACAAAAACAGAGGTTTTAACAATCATTCAAACCTAGGCTCAATGGTAGTAATATTAATAATGTTAACTGGTGTGACAGATCAACGAACCCCTACAATGGAAGAAGGCTCAGAGGAGATGAGCACAGGCCATGTACTCATGAAGCTCAGGGAAGAATATAGGGAGTAATCACAGCTGTTGCAAAGCAAGCTGAACTTACCTCAACAGGAAGGGGACTGGAAGGTAGCCTTTGTTTTAGATAAACGGCTGTATCAGTTGAATGGATCAACTGTTTGTGTAAATGGCCTTCCCAGAGTTAACCAAAAAGGTTCTGAATATCTTCCTGAGCTAGCCAGACTAGGATGGGGGAAGTGTATATGTGGCTCAGCCCAACATAAAGTATAAAAACTGAACCAACAACAAAATGAACTTTGAAGAGAGCAACAGGCTTCAGGTGACTTCAACCCATGCATTCCTTCCCAGCAACTGGGGGCACCCAGTGTCGTGACAGTGAGCATCCATGATGATGAGAGACTGATAACGGGAATCACGTTTATATTGTGATTCAACTGTATATTATGCTTGTTATATTATGCTTGTATTGTGATTTCAGTATATTGCTGTCTCACTCCGCTAAATCAAAATCCCATGTAACGTCAAATATCTTCAAATAAGTAAATTTGGTATTAAAACATTAAATCCTCCTTGTGTGGAATGTCTAAAAGAACCTGGTCAGAGAGTATTGGACTCTGACAACCAGGCCATTCCCAGCTAACATTATTAAACAAATCATCTTCTGCTTTTTCTGACAGCCTTATTTTTGAACCAGTGGGGAACTGAGTTACACAAAAATCCTACTCTTCAAGAACTGGAGAACAGGAATCTCCTTAATATAAAACTCCTGCTGGTTCACAAGAACAGAATAGCTAGGATAGTTGCAATATATTGCAATGTGCATAGCATCATTGAGCTACACTTTTCTCTGAGATCGATTTATTTTGCATTTTGGGTAGCTGATGAATTAAAAAGATAAAACAAAATAAACATATCAAGATGATAATTTTTTCTCTTCCATGTATTTTGAAGTTTTTAAGTCACAGGTCTGTCAACAGTAAATATGCCAATTGTTAGGGATGTCTAATCTACAAAAATGTGGACTAGCCAAGCTGTCACTGGACACTTTAAACACTCCTCTGGAGTTGAAGAGGGTCTTGTACTAGAATGTGAAGGTTCCATCCAAAAGAATTTGCATGCTTAACATGGGATTTAAATACGACATAGCTATTTAATAAAAAATACCTTCCAGAAAAACCCAACTCTCATACCATCTAACTTCACTTATATCTAACTGCTATCACAGCCCCTCCCCTTCTGTCGTGGTTTAGCCCCAGCCAGCAACTCAGCACCACGCAGCCGCTCGCTCACTCCCCCTACCCCGATGGGATGGGGGAGAGAATTGGAGGAGTAAGAGTGAGAAACACTCCTGGGCTGAGATAAGAACAGTTTAATAATTGAAATAAAGTAAAATAGTAATGCTAATAGTAACAGTATAATAATGATAATAATAATAATGATACACGAAGCAAGTGATGCACAATGCAATTGCTCACCACCCGCCGACCGATACCCAGACAGTTCCCGAGCAGCGATCGCTGCTCCCCGGCCAACCCCCCCCAGTTTATATACTGAGCATGACGTCATATGGTATGGAATAGCCCTTTGGCCAGTTTGGATCAACTATTCTGGCTGTGCCCCCTCCCAGTTTCTTGTGCGCCTGGCAGAGCATGGGAAGCTGAAAAAGTCCTTGACTAGCATAAGCAGTACTCAGCAACAACTACAAACATCAGCCTGTTATCAACATTCTTCTCCTACTAAATCCAAAACACAGCACTATGCCTGCTGCTAGGAAGAAAATTAACTCTATCCCAGCCGAAACCAGGACACCTTCCTTCACACAAACATTCGTACTCAGGACTGTATTTTATGGAAAGTGTAGTGGTGACCACTGTTTTCTTGAACTACTGCTGGTGATGTCACATCCCCATTCCCTCCCACACCTTTTAAAAAGAACAAAATAAAACCATGCTCTGGAGCCCTCAGCACAAGAAGGACATGGAGCTGCTGGAGCGGGTCCAGAGGAGGCCACCAAAATGATCCAAGGGCTGGAGCACCTCTCCTATGAGGCCATGCTGAGAGAGTTGGGGTTGTTCAGCCTGGAGAAGAGAAGGCTGCGAGGAGACCTTATTGCAGCCTTTCAGTACTTAAAGGGGCTTATAAGAAAGATGGAGACAGACTTTTTAGTAGGGCCTGTTGCAATAGGACAAGGGGTAATGGTTTTAAACTAAAAGAGGGTAGGTTCAGACTAGATAATGAGGAAGAAATTTTTTACGATGAGGGTGGTGAAACACTGGCACAGGTTGCCCAGAGAGGTGGTAGATGTCCCATCCTTGGAAACATTCAAGGTGAGGTTGGATGGGGCTCTGAGCACCCTGATCTAGTTGAAGATGTCCCTGCTCATGGCAGGGGGTTTGGGCTGGATGACCTTTTGTCCTGGTTTCGGCTGGGGTAGAGTTAATTTTCTTCCTAGCAGCAGGCATAGTGCTGTGGTTTGGATTTAGTAGGAGAAGAATGTTGATAACATGCTGATGTTTTTAGTTGTTGCTGAGTACTGCTTATGCTAGTCAAGGACTTTTTCAGCTTCCCATGCTCTGCCAGGCGCACAAGAAACTGGGAGGGGGCACAGCCAGAATAGTTGATCCAAACTGGCCAAAGGGCTATTCCATACCATATGACGTCATGCTCAGTATAGAAACTGGGGGGGGTGGCCAGGGAGCAGCGATCGCTGTTCGGGAACTGTCTGAGTATCGGTCGGCGGGTGATGAGCAATTGCATTGTGCATCACTTGCTTCGTGTATCATTATTATTATCATCATTTTTATACTGTTATTATTAGCATTACTATTTTACTTTATTTCAATTATTAAACTGTTCTTATCTCAACCCAGGAGTGTTTCTCACTCTTACTCCTCCGATTCTCTCCCCCATCCCATCGGGGTAGGGGGAGTGAGCGAGCGGCTGCGTGGTGCTGAGTTGCTGGCTGGGGCTAAACCACGACACCTTTAAAGGTCCCTTCCAACCCAAACTGTTCTATGATTCTATGATCTCCCACTTCCAAGAAGACTGCCCTGACTTCTAAGTTTAATTCTAGCCCCATGCCTGTAAGCATGGTGACACACTCTTCAATTACATGATCATGCATAGCATTTTTTCTGTGGGACTGATGCTTCACAGGATGGGCAGGACTGCACATTCCTCCAACGTCAATTTTGTAGCACATGAGGATGGTAAGGGAGAAGCATACTGAGTACAAGTATATACAAATATAATATTTAGAACATTTACAAAACAATTATGCCAGTCTCAAATAATGCTTCCAGTATGTAGAAACATCATATTTTCATAGATTATTTTGGCCATGGTGGGTGAGCTACCTCATCCCTTTCTTTATCCCTGAGCAAAACATTATGGTTCCACCAAAAGAAAGAACAGTTGTGCTGATTTGTGAGTTTGGTTGAGAGATATCTCTATTAACCCTCTGAGAACTACTTTTGCTAAAAGTTATTAGGAAAAAAAGAATTCATTTTGAAGCAGACACCTTGAATAGACAATTCAGAAGGAATTGCTGAAGTTTAACAAAATTGTAAGCAAATAAAACCAGACTTTTTAAAGAATCTTAATCTATAGATTCCACTTCATAAAATTATACATATTGTAATAAAACTAAAAGTTACATTTGTTGCTGTACTTCTTTCAGTGGCAATAAAAAAGATGTATATTTATTAATTATAAAGGTTCTATAATTACCACTATGGGATGACATGACATCTAATAACACAGTAAAGAATTAAGAAACAGTGTTAAGCCCTCTTTTGAAATCACCCTTTTGTATACACCTTTAATACAGGAGTTAGCAGGGCTCATTGAAAGAACTTTAAAGTAGATTTGAAGGGGGGAAAGGGATAAAACCAGGCTGGCGAGAGATAAGCCTGGGGACAGCACACCAATGTTTGAGGGATGGTGTGCTAGCAAGGTCCTTGGGTCTGCCATCTCAGTGGAGGTATGGGATGGAGATCCACGCGGCAGTAAAGATGCAAGGGTTATTGATGTGTTAGAAACCACAGAAGCGCCTGAGAATGGTTACATAGGAATTAGGGCTTCTCCCCCCAAAAAGGTGGCAGGATCAATAGCCCAACTGAAGTGCATCTCCACCAACAGGAGGAGTTTTGTTGGCAACAAACAGGAGGAGCTGGAAGCCGTTGTGCAGCTGGAAAACTATGATATAGTTGCCATCACGGAAACACGGTGGGATGACTCGCACAACGGGAGTGCTGCAATGGATGGCTATAAACTCTTCAGAAGGGACAGGCAAGGAAGGAGAGGCGGTGGGGTAGCCCTGTATGTTAGGGAGTGTTTTGACTGTCTAGAGCTTGATGATGGTGATGAAAGGGTTGAGTGATTATGTGTAAGAATTAGGGTGAAGGCCAACAAGGCAGATATCATGGTGGGAGTCTGTTATAGACCACCCAACCAGGATGAAGAGGCAGATGAAATATTCTATAAGCAGCTGGGAGAAGTCTCACAATCGCTAGCCCTTGTTCTCATGGGGGACTACAACTTACCAGATGTCTGCTGGAAATACAGTACAGCAGAGAGGACACAGTCTAGGAGGCTCCTGGAGTGTGTGGAAGATAACTGCCTGACACAGCTGGTGAGGGAGCCAACTAGGGAAGGCGCCCCGCTGGACCTGTTGTTTGTGAACAGAGAAGGACTTGTGGGTGATGTGATGGTTGGAGGCCGTCTTGGGCACAGCAATCATGAAATGATAGAGTTTTGATTCTGGGAGAAGCAAGGAGGGGGGTTAGCAGAACTGCTACTTCCAGAGGGCAGACTTTGGCCTGTTTAGGGGCCTGGCTGACAGAGTCCCTTGGGAGGCAGTCCTGAAGGGCAAAGGAGCCCAGGAAGGCTGGGCCTTCTTCAGGAAGGAAATCTTAAAGGTGCAGGACCAGGCCGTGCCCATGAGCCAAAAATACGAACCAGCGGGGAAGAAGACTGGCCTGGCTGAACAGGGAGCTTTGGCTGGAACTCAGGGAAAAAAAGAGAGTTTATGACCTTTGGAAGAAGGGGCAGGCAACTCAGGAGGACTACAAAGATGTTGTGAAGCTATGCAGGGAGAAAATTAGAAGGGCCAAAGCCCAACTAGAACTTAATCTGGCTACTGCCGTAAAAGACAATAAAAAAGGAGATGCAGAATCTCTGTCCTTTATTGGATGGCGGGGGGAACATAGTGACAAAGGATGAGGAAAAGGCTGAGGTGCTTAATGCCTTCTTTGCCTCAGTCTTTAATAGCCAGACCAGTTGACCAGTTGTTCTCACGGTACCCAGCCCCCTGAGCTGGAAGACAGGGACAGGGAGCAGAATGAAGCCCCCATAATCCAAGGGGAAATGGTTAGCAACCTGCTACACCTCTTAGACATGCACAAGTCTATGGGGCCGGATGGGATCCACCCAAGGGTATTGAGGGAGCTGGTGGAAGGGATCACCAAGCCACTTTCAATCCTTTATCAGCAGTCCTGGCTGACCAGGGAGGTCCCAGTTGACTGGAGGTTAGCAAATGTGACGCCCATCTACAAGAAGGGCCAGAAGGAGGACCCAGGGAACTACAGGCCTGTCAGACTGACCTCAGTGCCGGGGAAGGTTATGGAGCAGATCATCTTGAGTGCCATCATGCAGCATGTACAGGACACCCAGGTGATCAGGCCCAGTCAGCATGGGTTCATGAAAGGCAGGTCCTGCTTGACCAACCAGATCTCCTTCTATGACCTGGTGACCCGCCTGGTGGATTGAAGGAAAGGCTGTGGATGTTGTCTACCTGGACTTCAGTAAAGCCTTTGACACCGTCTCCCACAGCATTCTCCAGGAGTAATTGGCTGCTCATGGCTTGGACAGGTGTACGCTTTGCTGGGTTAAAAACCTGGCTGGATGGCTGGGCCCAAAGAGTTGTGGTGAATGGAGTTAAATCCAGTTAGTGGCCAGTCACGAGCGGTGTTCCTCAGGGCTCAGTATTGGGGCCAGCCTTGTTTAATATCTTTATCAATGATCTGGATGAGAGCATTGAGTGCACCCTCAGTAAGTTTGCAGATGACACCAAACTGGGTGGGAGTGTCGATCTGCTGGAGGGTAGGATGGCCCTGCAGAGGGACCTGGACAGGCTGGACCGATGGGCCGAGGCCAACTGTATGAGGTTCAACAAGGCCAAGTGCCGGGTCCTGCACTTGGGTCACAACAACCCCATGCAACGCTACAGGCTTGGGGAAGAGTGGCTGGAAAGCTGCCTGGCCGAAAAGGACCTGGGGGTGTTGGTCGACAGTGGCTGAACATGAGCCAGCAGTGTGCCCAGGTGGCCAAGAAGGCCAACAGCATCCTGGCTTGTGTCAGGAATAGTGTGGCCAGCAGGAGCACGGAGGTGATTGTGCCCCTGTACTCGGCACTGGTGAGGCCGCACCTGGAATCCTGTGTCCAGTTTTGGGCCCCTCAGTACAAGAAAGACATTGAGGTGCTGGAGCGTGTCCAGAGAAGGGCAAGGAAGCTGGTGAAGGGTCTGGAGCACAGGGCTGATGGGGAGCAGCTGAGGGAACTGGGGTTGTTTACCCTGGAGAAGAGGGGGCTGAGGGGAGACCTTATCGCTCTCTGCAACTTCCTGAAAGGAGGTTGTAGTGAGGTGGGTGTTGGTCTCTTCTCCCAAGTAAAAAGCAATAGGACAAGATGAAATGGCCTCAAGTTGTGCCAGGGGATGTTTAGGTTGGATATTAGGAAAAATTTCTTCACGTAAAGGGTTGTCAAGCATTGGAACAGGCTGCCCAGAGAGGTGGTGGAGTTACCATCCCTGGAGGTATTTAAGAGATGTGAAGTGGCACTTAGGGACATGGTTTAGTGGTGGACTTGGCAGTGCTAGTTTTATGGTTAGACTCGATGATCTTAAAGGCCTTTTCCAACCTAAACAATTCTATGATTCAATGAATACCATTTTCTTATGGCAATTTGTATTTCAAGACACAGAATATAAGCAATGTCATCTTTATTAGGGATTTTTTTTTGGTGCCTAATCATTTTCCATCTTTGGCTCAGGTTATGTTTGCTAAGCAATCAAGCAGGCTAAGAAAGATTTTTTTCTAAAAATGCAAGCTGAGTTGCTCATATAATTTAATGAAAATGATTTAGGGAGCAGAGGCTTCAACCTCGAAACACCCCACCACGACCACTATAGAGCTTCAAAAAAGAATTTACAATATCAATTTTCTTCTGCACATTATCAGGAAAGAAAGCAGGGATGTAAATGAGCTTCCTTTTTCCTATTTAGGGAAAAGGGAAATGGCAACTTGCCTATTTGTCTCTGTTGAAATGGTGTAGGATTAAATTTCAAATTTGAGGAAACAGGAAAAAGCTTTGTTTGAAAGCCCGGACTGAATATTCATGGTGGTATAGAAAATGCACAGTTTTAACTATCTAAGAATTAATTACATTCAGCTAGCAAGCAGAAGAAGCCAAGTTCCAAGAGAACAACACAGCCAAGTATCAAGAAAGGCCACTGCCAAAGGGAACACAGAAACCTGACATGCTGACTGATCAGTAACTTCCTTTTTAATGTTGGAGAAAAACAGTTTCCCAAAATACAGTGAAAGCAAGACTTTCTTTCCAGCATCAAGGAAAACAGAAGCTTCCACAAAGCCTTAAGAGATGTCCATCACACAGAAAGAGAAAGAACAGCTGGTAGGAGGCTGTTTAGTTTTATTTTTGTTTATTTTTCAAGGGAGGAGGGTAGTTAAAAGAAAAAAAAAGTAAAAAAGAAAAAAAAGAAAGTAAACTATTCTAAATGAGTGAAGACAGCAACATAAAGTTGCTTAGGATTGGTAGGAGCTATGCTAACCCACCAAATGTCCTCCATATAACATTTGGGGAAAAGGAACTGAAGCAAGAAATATAAAACAGTTGGCAATTGGAGTCAGAAAACATTATGTTGGTGTACACAGAACGGAATAATGTAAAACCATAAAAATAGTTGGAAAATAAAATGTGATAAATGAACTGTTGGGACTGAGTAAAAAGCCTTCTGCAATGATACATGAGAGTTGTCCAAGGGACCCCTCCTCAAAAGAATTTTTTCCTTATAAGCAGAAATTTAGAGGTTTTCTTCACAATAGAGCAAATCAGAAATAGGTCTCTTTGCACATGAATATTCAAGAAGAAAAAACAGAATAAATAACTGAAGAGTTGGTTTCTATATTGAGAAATAAGTAAAATTGGACAGTAAACAAGAATGATCCGTTGCTTTTGTTCTGTTTCAGATGATCCTAATACTGCAAATATATATGGGAGTTTAATGAGAATATTCACACATACAATGCTACTCAACCATGAAATTGTTTATCAGATTAGGGCAAAAGACCCAGTCATGCCCAATCAGTTCTGTACAGGCAGATTGCAATATCTGTGAAGATCTGTGAAAAAGTCAATCAGGTTATACTCTACAGGGATTCAATTATCTGTCTTTACAAGTCTTACTGCAAATCTTATTAATGTAAAATCGATTTATGAAGTTTAATATGATACTCCACTATATGTAATACCTAACCTAGTGGCCTTCTAAGGTGGACTGACTGCATCAGTGCACAAGGGAAGACCTACAGATGTCATCTACCTGAACTTCTGTAAGGCCTTTGATACGATCCTCCACAACATTCCTCCCTCTGAAATGGCAAGATATGGGTTGGATGGATGGACTGTTAGAGGCATAAGGAATTGGCTGGATGGCCACATCCAAAGAGTTACACTCAAGGGCTCAATGTCCAAGTGGAAACCAGTAATGAGTGGTGTCCCTCAAGGGTCTGTACTGGGACCAACACTATTCAATATCGTCATCAATGACATAGACAGTGGGATCGAGTGCACCCTCAGCAAGTTTGCAGATGACACCAAGCTGAGTGGTGCAGTTGATTCACTTGAGGGAAGGGATGCCATCCAGAGGGACCTTGACAGGCTTGAGACGTGGGCCCATGCAAACCTCATGAGGTTCAACAAGGCCAAATGCAAGGTCCTGCACCTGGGTCGGGGCAACCCCCGATATCAACACAGGCTGGGGGAGGAAGAGATTGAGAGCAGCCCTGTGGAGAAGGACTTGGGGGTACTGGTGGATGAAAAGCTGGACATGAGCCGGCAATGTGCACTTGCAGCCCAGAAAGTCAGTTTTATCCTGCGCTGCATAAAAGCAGCGTGGCCAGCAGGTCGAGGGAGGGGATTCTGCCCCTCTACTCTCTCTCTTGGATGGGGCTTTGAGCAACCTGGTCTAGTGAAAGATGTCTGTGCCCATAGAAGGGGGGTTGGAGTAGATGATCTTCAAAGGTCCCTTCCAACCCAAACCATTCTATGATTGTATGATCTGTATACTCCCCCCCCAACATAAAAGATACTAAAATTCACCTCATGGATTACTTTCCTTTAACTATTTTATAGTTAAGAACTTTGTACATTTCATAGGCTAAGATTTCAGGTTTGAAATATATTTAAGGAAATCAGATTCAAAATCAGAATTGGAAAATATTTTCGTGATTTTCTATGTCTCAGAATATAATATTTAACACATATCTAATAATGAGCTTTGTCTTATTCCTATGTCAGAGTTCATTAGGTCATGTTCCTCTTCTGGTGTGAATTATGCAGAGTACTACTTTCTTGGCAGTGTAAATTAGCCTCTGATGGGTTACAGCCTGCTGCATCTCAATTTTGTTATAGGTGTCCTTGCTAACTGGCATAAATCTAGTTTCTGTACTTTACTGTGACAGCACTATGGAGATTTCCATTTAAATTAAGGAGGCATCACATTTAAACAGCCTGGAATGAAAAAGCGCAAAGCAGAATTTCATCTTAAGTCAGGCTTAATTTTAATTCTCCTTGACTATGCCACAATCTTCTTTTTGCTCTAAGTGTACATATATGCATGTATGTTTTTTTCTGCTACACTTCACATAGAAATGAAATGCTCTATTTGTATACATTAAAGTTTTATACATTTTCAACAGCTAAGTTAACAGAAAATTTGCATTGTTTGGAATGGTATTCATGTGGGGATTAAAAAACAAACAAAGATTTCAAGACCTCATTTTGAAAACTGATATCCTACTACGGAGATCTGCACCACATTTTTTCTGACGTAAAAAAGATTGTCTGTGCAAGCTCAAGAATTCATTTTAGCACAATTCTTGTAATATTAAGGCATCAATTTGGTAGAAAATTTAAACGGACTATTATCTGTTCCCTGTGACTTGTGTTATATAATGTTTATTTCATATTTAGTGCAATGTTTGGATGTGAGAGTTCTCGTCAGTTCTAGTCCAGAGGAGGGCAACAGAGCTGGTGACAGGGCTGGAAGGCATGTCCTATGAGGAGTGGCTGAGGACTCTGGGCTTGTCTAGAGTGGAGAAAAGGAGGCTGAGGGGCGACCTCATTGCTCTCTCCAGCTTCCTGAGGAGGGGAAGTGGAGAGGGAGGTGCTGAGCTCTTCTCCCTGGGATCCAGTGCCAGGACGCGGGGGAATGGTTCAAGGCTGCACCAGGGGAGGTTCAGACTGGACATTGGGAACCATTTATTTACGGAGAGGGTGGTCAAACACTGGAACAGGCTTCCTAGAGAGGTGGTGGATGCCCCAAGCCTGTCGGTGTTTGAGGCCTTTGGACAATGCCCTTAACAACATGCTTTAGCTTTTGGTCAGCCCTGAAGTGCTCAGGCAGTTGGACTAGATGATGGCTGTAGGTCCCTGCCAACTGAAACAGTCTAGTCTAGTCTATTCAGTCATGGATATCCATGTTCCCTGTCGTGGTTTAGCCCCAGGCAGCAACTAAGCACCACGCAGCCACTCGCTCACTCCCCCTGCCCCAATGGGATGGGGGAGAGAATCGGAGGAGTGAGAGTGAGAAACACTCCTGGGTTGAGATAAGAACAGTTTAATAATTGAAATAAAGTAAAATAGTAATGTTAATAATAACAATATAATATTGATGATAATAATAATAATATCCAAAGCAAGTGATGCACCATGCAACCACTCACCACCCGCCGACTGATACCCAGCCAGTTCCTGAGCAGCGATCGCTGCTCCATGGCCAACCCCCCCCAGTTTCTATACTGCCCATGACGCCGTATGGTATGGAATAGCCCTTGGGGCAGTTTGGATCAACTATTCTGGCTGTGCCCCCTCCCAGTTTCTTGTGCGCCTGGCAGAGCATGGGAAGCTGAAAAGTCCTTGACTGGCATAAGCAGTACTCAGCAATAACTAAAACATCAGCGTGTTATCAACATTCTTCTCCTACTAAATCCAAACCACAGCACTGTGCCTGCTACTGGGAAGAAAATTAACTCTGTCCCAGCTGAAACCAGGACAAAAGTTATGTCACTTGGTATTGTCTAGAAGAAGGCCCCACTGGAAATTTTTGATTAGTTCTATGGAAGTCCCAGGATATCACAAATTGTTTCTGCTTGGTTGTGCTGATGAACAGTTGTTAACTTTTAACTGTTTCTCAGAGCTTTGTTTTTCAATATATCTTACTCCAAAATTTCAAGCAACTGACTCCTGATGTATTTGGAATAAACTGTATTTATTCAAATTTAAATTTTCACTTTTGATGTGCTACAATGGAGTATTTATGCTATTACAACAAAGGTTGTGCTATAATTTAGAACTTAGACTGAATGCTTTGGGGTGAACTCGAAACCTTTTTAACCAAGATTTCAACAGAGAGGGGATATTTTTTCTATCACAAATGGAAACCCTTCTTTATACACATACACATTTCATGGTATACATTTTAATAAAGTATAAACATATGAACCTTGTGGGTTTTAGATATTCCCTCAGAAGTTGTAGAAATTTTGCTTGTTGTTAATTGGTTTTGCTTTTAAGAATGAGAATATACATGCTACCATGAGTTTAAATAGAGTGCACTGAGAAAAGGGTTATTTCTAAACTTTTGTTTTAATAGTTGCATTTAACAATGTTAAATTTACTGCTGTTAGCATGGATCATTCTTATTCATTGCATACTGTAAGCGGTATGTTTTTTAAGTGGTCTAGAAAGTTATTAAAGGACATTAAGTTGTAGCTTAGTAACATTGGGAATATTAAATTGGGTAACAAATGCTCTGAATTTAGCGTTAAAGATCTTCTGACATGAATATTTAACATTGTACATAATGCTTTGCATCAATAAAGTACTGAACAAACATTTGATCAATAGAGAGCAAATGTTGGATTAAAACCTTGCAATAACCTAATTCTAGTGCATGCTTTTCTTCCCCCGCTTCTTGTCCCCTCCTGGTATTCTTTCCTGTGATGCTTTATTTTCCATATCAGCATTTGATCTGATATTTAGTATTCTAAAAGAGAGTAGAGATTTCAGTTGCCTTTTATTAAATGTTTTCATTTAGAAGTTCCAATTTAGCTAGTGAAATTTCTCTATTAGGTAGTTTCAAGAGAGTATTTTGAGAACTCTGTATAGGTGTGTGTATCCATGTGTGCATATGTATGTAGTGATATATTCATATCTACTAGAATCATAAAGTACAAGTCAGCACTACATTGATGCAAAGAATTTTTATTTTTCTGATAACAGTATTTGGCTAGATTTGAGGCACTCTGCTTAAATATATTCTTTAGCCTCATAAAAAGTAAAAGTAAAAGTGAGTCTTATTCCCGCACAATATGCCAAACAGACTTTGTAATAAGCTCAACTGCTCTGTTAATGCCTTTAAAGTGACTCATTTCAGACTTGCTTAACACATGCCTGGAAAAACTAAAGACTTTAACATCCATCTGCTCTCTAATATGATGAAAGATGAATCCTGAGGATCACAAATTGTGGGAGACATGCAACTCAATAAGAACAGCTGAACAACAAATGCCTTGTGAGAGGTGGTGAAAAATGAAGTCATGAGGAAGAAAAGCAGGCAAGCCTCTTGAGGGATGTCCTGGTTTTGGCTGGGATAGAGTTAGTTTTCTTCCTAGTAGCTGGCACAGTGCTGTGGTTTGGATTTAGGATGAGAAGAATGCTGATAACACGCTGATGGTTTAGTTGTTGCTCAGTACTGCTTATGCCAGTCAAGGACTTTTCAGCTTCCCATGCTCTGCCAGGGGCACAAGAAGCTGGGAGGGGGCACAGCCAGGACAGCTGATCCAAACTGCCCCAAGGGCTATTCCATACCATATGATGTCATGGGCAGTATAGAAACTGGGGGGGGTTGGCTGGGGAGCAGCGATCGCTGCTCGGGAACTGGCTGGGTATCGGTCGGCGGGTGGTGAGCAGATGCATCACTTGGTTTTTTTCCCTGCATTTTGTTTATCTCTCGTTGTTCTCCTTTTCATTACAATTTGTATTACTATTATTATTATTTTATTACAATTATTAAACTGTTCTTATCTCAACCCACGAGTTTTCTTACTTTTGCTCTTCCGATTCTCTCCCCATCCCAGCATGGGGGGAGAGTGAGCGAGTGGCTGTGTCGTGCTTGGTTGCCAACAGGGGCTAAACCATGACAACTTTAGAGCAGAATAACCTTGGATTTATTTTAATTATGAAGAAAGTGCCAGACTTCAGAACACAGAAAAGTAAACTAATGGAGAAATCTATTATGGACTACAGCTTCTAGTAATTTAACAGTGCGTCTATCAATATTTTTTAAAAAATAATTTTACAGTCAGATTTTACCTGTATATTCCAAACACTGAAGTTTTCTGGAAAGTGGCAAAGCAGCCTGAGCATTCCGGCTACTTCCCTTAATCTTCTGACCTCTACCTTATCCTGTACTCACCATCTTATCTCTTAGACCACTTGCTTCTTCCTTAACCTGTTGAATCCTTACATACTACCCCTTACCTCCAAGCAAAAGAAAACAAAAAGCTTCCTCCTTTTGTCCCATGTCACAAACTTGGCATGGGTTTAAATATAGGCATACATAAAAACCTTTTTAGTGTTCTATTGTGAAAAATACTATTTTTGCCACAGAACATTCCATGAAAGTCTCACATCATTAGAAAGGCTCTTATCTCCTATTGCTCTCAATGTAAATTAAATATAAAACATTTTTAGAAAAGAGGCACTCTTTCAGCATGTTCACTGCCTCTCTCTCAGAACAATGAAAGACCAGGGAGATGGTACTTCCTTATCCTGTCAGAAGCTTCCACTTAACTCAAACTATTTAACTATTTTAATTCTAAATGCTGAGAAAATTAAATCTCCTGTCAATGGATAAGCATTGAAATTTTGGGGAGGATATATTGGTTTTTTCTACCTGAAAAAAATTATTTAGTCCTCATATTAAAAGGAAAGCACAGCACAAATTTACCTATTAAACTGTCTCTATAAAGAGAAAAACTTGTGTGGATTGTAAGAAACGATACATTTCTGTATCAGAGCTTACAATTTAGATTTGTGACATGGAGTACTTTAAATCTAAGTCATTATATTATCCAATAATTTATGGGAAGGAACGATGAAGGAGGATTGTAGGGGCAGAAAGGGGACATCTTCCTTCTTCATGAAAATGCAAGGAGGAGAATTCTCTTGGAGATTTTCTTAACATGAAACAAAAAAGTAAATCCATATTTTCCTGCAAAAGGGGTCCCTACAGTCCAAGGAAAGTATCAATTTCTCAACCTGGCAAATTTCTGAAGAACAGACATAAAGAGTTTCATAGGTCTTTGAGATAACAGTACAACATTGTTTTGAGCTATTTGAGATATACCTATAAATATGTGGACCAAATCCTGATACAAGTCAGTGCAGCTTTCCTGTAGAAAGTGATGCTTACTTTGACTGAGGGCTGGAGCATGCTTTAATCATTCCATTCTAAACAACTGCATTAAAGAACATCTACTAAGTAACAGAATTAAGCAGTTGAAGAGACTGAGAAAGTTAAGCTTGCCTGTGCACTATTCTGCCAATACCACTGTACAAGACGACTCTCAGATTACAAATACTACTACATTGTCCTCTCCAAACCTTCCAAAAAATACTGTCCTCCCATATAGACATTCACCTCATTTTATACTAGAGTTCCTATGCAACTGACAACAGGAAGAAAGATAAGAATTCTAAACATATATCACATTTTGCAAAACAGTTTACTAACTGGAGAATTTTTGCTTGCCTTCTAATACTGAAGGTCATACATGCAAAATCACTCAGGCACTGACATTAGCATTTCTTTACCTTTGAGTCTTGCAGATTTTTGGTTGAACGTTTAAGTAAGCCAAAGACATATCACCTTGTAAGACATGCTACGTAGAGTATTCTGTACTGAATATGACTTCTTAATTATCCATTTTATTTTTCTAATGAACCAGTGCAGTCTTTAACCATATGTTCTGATATGGAATGTCAGAGCAAATTACAGGCTTCCTTAGTCTATTTCTAGCTTTCATGTTTAAGTATTGGGTGTACATGGCAAGGTTTTGGTAGCAGCAGGTGGGGGGCTGCAGGGGTAGCCTCTGTGAGAAGAGACAAGGGACTGCCCAATGCCAGAAACAGCCAATTCCAGCTGAGTCAGCAACAGACACACCACAGGCAAAAGCTGAGCCAATCAGTAAGCTGGTGGTGCATCTATGAAAACATTTAAGAAAGAGGGGAGGAAAAGTGAGAAACAGCAGTACAAACACTAGAGAAGAAGAAGGGGAAGGAGGTGCTACTGGTGCCACAGCAGATATTCCCCTGCAGCCCATGGAAGAGACCACACCAGAGGAGATATCCACACTGCAGGCCATGGAGGACAACAACATGCCAGAGCAGTTGGATATTTACTGAAGGTATTCTGTCCAGTGGAGAACCCACGCCACAGCAGAGGAAAAGTGTGAGGAGGAAAAAGCGGCAGAGAGGAACTGTTATGTACTGACCGTAGCCCCTGAGCCATTTGCAGGGAGCAGTAGAGGAGTTGGGAATGAAAGAGTGAAGCTGAGCCTAGGAAAAGAGGGGGAGGCGGTGTTTAATTTTTGATGTTCTTTCTCACCATCCAAATCTATTTTAATTGGCAATAAATTAAATTAATCTTCCCCAAGTCAAGCCTGTTTTTGCCTGTGATAGTAATTGGTGAGTGATCTCCCTGTCTATCTCAAGCCACAAGCTTTTTCATCCTATTTTTTCCTCTGTCCTGTTGAGGGGGGGGGAGTGAGGGAGTGAGAGAGTGGCTGGGTGGGCATCTGGCAGCTGACGAAGGTTAACCCACAACAATATTTTACTACAAATATACCTAAGCAATAGGAAATAAAACATATCTCTGCAGAATAAAATAGCAGGAAAGTGGCATTTCATTCATACTCAAAAATGAACACCATTTATACAAAAAAGTAAATTATATTCTTTTAACAGTGACTACAGGGGAAGAGATGTGTTTCATAGAACCATAGAATCATAGAATGATTTAGGTTGGAAGGGACCTTTAAAGATCATTTGGTTCCAACCACCTGCAATGGGCAGGGACATCATTCACTAGACCAGGTTGCTCAGAGCCCCGTCCAACCTGACCTTGAACACTTCCAGGGATGGGGCATCCACAGCTTCTCTGAGGAACCTGTTCCAGTGCTTCACCACCCTCATTGTAAAGAATTTCTTCCTTATGTCCAATCTAAACCTACCCTCTTTCAGTTTCAAAGCGTTGCCCCTTGTCCTGTCACTACTGGCCCTGGTAAAAAGTCTCTCTCCATCTTTCCTGTAAGCCTTTAAGTATTGGAAGGTCGCAATAAGGTCTCCTCACAGCCTTCTCCTCTCCAGGCTGAACAACCCCAACTCTCTCAGCCTGGCCTCGTAGGAGAGGTGCTCCAGCCCTCGGATCATTTTTGTAGCCTCCTCTGGACCCGCACCAACAGGTCCATGTCCTTCTTGTGCTGAGGGCCCCAGAGCTGGACGCAGTACTCCAGTTGGGGTCTCACCAGAGCAGAGTAGAGGGGCAGAATCACCTCCCTCGACCTGCTGGCCACGCTGCTTTTGATGCAGCCCAGGATACGGTTGGCTTTCTGGGCTGCAAGTGCACATTGCCGGCTCATGTCCAGCTTTTCATCCACCAGTACCCCCAAGTCCTTCTCCACAGGGCTGCTCTCAATCTCTTCCTCCCCCAGCCTGTATTGATATCGGGGGTTGCCCCGTCCCAGGTGCAGGACCTTGCACTTGGCCTTGTTGAACCTCATGAGGTTTGCATGGTCTCAAGCCTGTCAAGGTCCCTCTGGATGGCATCCCTTCCCTCAAGTGAATCAACTGCACCACTCAGCTTGGTGTCGTCTGCAAACTTGCTGAGGGTACACTCAATCCCACTGTCTATGTCGTTGATGAAGATATTGAATAGTGTTGGTCCCAGTACAGACCCTTGAGGGACACCACTCATTACTGGTTTCCACTTGGACATTGAGCCCTTGAGTGTAACTCTTTGGATGTGGCCATCCAGCCAATTCCTTATGCATCTAACAGTCCATCCATCAAACCCATATCTCGCCATTATAGAGGCACGAATGTTGTGGCAATTTCATTAAGAGGGCAGTATTGATTATGAGAAAAATGTTATGACCTCTTAAATTTTTTTCTAGTTTTAAGAAATAATCTGTTCTACAGGTGGACAAAGGCAATATCTACATAGTATGTACAATTGTACGTCTCAGGAACATATTCAAAAGGTGAAACTACAGACATATTGATGACTAGAAAACATGTTGTCGTGGTTTAGCCCCAGGCAGCAGCTCAGCACCATGCAGCCGCTCACTCACTGCCCCTGCCCCGATGGGATGGGGGAGAGAATCGGAGGAGTAAGAGTGAGAAACACTCCTGGGGTGAGATAAGAACAGTTTAATAATTGAAATACAGGAAAATAGTAATTATAATAATAACAATATAATAATGATAATAATAATAATGATACACGAAGCAAGTGATGCCCAATGCAATTGCTCACCACCCGCCGACCGATACCCAGCCAGTTCCCGAGCAGCGATCGCTGCTCCCCAGCCACCCCCCCCCAGTTTCTATACTGAGCATGACGTCATATGGTATGGAATAGCCCTTTGGTCAGTTTGGATCAACTGTTCTGGCTGTGCCCCCTCCCAGCTTCTTGTGCCTCTGGCAGAGCATGGGAAGCTGAAAAGTCCTTGACTGGCATAAGTAGTACTGAGCAACAACTAAACCATCAGTGTGTTATCAACATTCTTCTCATCCTAAATCCAAACCACAGCACTGTGCCTGCTACTAGGGAGAAAATTAACTCTATCCCAGCCGAAACCAGGACACATGTAAAGGGCCTTCCACAAATTCTGCAGAAGTCCCATAGGAAATTATGAAATAACTCGGAACAGAAGCATTGCGTTTTGTAGAACAGTCCTTAAACATTAACAGATAAAGTAGGCCAAGTGCAATATATGCAGGGTATCACATATACTCCACAAGCAAAAGAAATCACACTTCACCACTTGAGCTTTGTTGTCTCTGCTTTTAATTACAGCCCATGGGAACATGGAGATACTTGAAAACATAGAGAATAAAGCAATGGAGAGAGGTTCTGAGTTTTCAGGAAGGATAACTAATAGCTCAGAGAGTTGCAAACTGTTCTTTTCATCTCAGTCATGGATCTATATATTTCACGATTCCATGGTGACAGAATTTGGCATTCTCCTCATGAATGAAACTGAATTCAGCATTTTCTACATTCTCTCTGACTCACTGTCTCTCTCTGCCTGTACTTGCCTCTTGCTCTTCAGTTTTTGTTGTTGTTTTATAAGCAAAAGGAGTAAACGTGCATTTTCTATGCCCTGTTCCATGGAACTAGACAACCGGAAACCAGATCTAGAGTCCAATTTTCAGCAAGAAAGCTGGGAGGACCCAGAAGTACAAACTGTCTATCTAGGCTCCCTGCAGAAGATCACAATAGCAAGAGCTGGGGAAGTCAAGAAAATGAACAGCTTAAGTTGGCTGCAGAGTCATCCTTCCCTGATACGAATGACTGACAGAGAATGAGGTTCTGTGCCTGACTGCCTGGAAGAAATTATGACTGTGTTAACCAGAGACTCAGACCACCTGGAGAACACAACAAGAAAACCCATTTTCAAAAATTATCCTGAAATAGAATAAGCTTCCATGTGTTTAGGTCAACAAAAATCTTAGAATCATAGAATCATTTAGGTTGGAAAGGACCTTTAAGATCATCAAGTCCAACCGTTAACTTTACACTGCCAAGTCCACCGATAAAGCATGCCCCTAAGCACCACATCTACACATCTTTTAAATAGTTCACACTGGAGTTCTAGCCTGCCCAGTACAGCAGCACAGAAACAGCAGGGATGCCCTGGCCATCTGCCAGCCCAGGCACAAAGCCATTGCTCTTATCAAAATGTTCCCAGGCACAGCAGAGTCTGATGATAAGCAGTACAGCAAGCAGCGAAAGCAAAAAGCAGCCACTAACGAGCACTAGACTCTAATATACGGTGAGGCAAGCGAGTCCCATGGCAAGCACAGGAGCCTGCCCATTAATAGATAAACAGCAATAACAGCTATAAATTCAATCTAGCACATTCCAATCAAACCTGTCCTTATCTCGAACCCTTCGAGCCCCATGTTGGGCGCCAAAAAGGACTGTCGTGGCTTAACCCCAGCCAGCAACTGAGCACCACACAGCCGCTCACTCACTCCCCCCACAATGGGATGGGGGAGGGAATCAGAAGAGTAAAAGTGTGAAAACTCATGGGTTGAGATAAAGACAGTGTAACAGGGAAAGCAAAGGCTGCGCACACAAGCAAAGCAAAGCAAGGAATTCATTCACTGCTTCCCATGGGCAGGCAGGTGTTCAGCCACCTCCAGGAAAGCAGGGCTCCATCACGCGTAACGGTGACTTGGGAAGACAAACGCCATCACTCTGAATGTCCCCCCTTCCTCCTTCTTCCCCCAGCTCTATGTGCTGAGCATGACGTCATACGGTGTGGGACATCCCTTGGGTCAGTTGGGGTCAGCTGTCCCGGCTGTGTCCCCTCCCAACTCCTTGTGCCCCCCAGCCTGCTCGCTGGTGGGGTGGGGTGAGGAGCAGAAAAGGCCTTGACTCTGTGTAAGCCCTGCTCAGCAATAGCTAAAACATCCCTGTGTTACCAACACTGTTTCCAGCACAAATCCAAAACATAGCCTCATACTAGCTACTGGGAAGAAAATTAACTCTGTCCCAGCCAAAACCAGCACATTACTTTACAACAAAAGGAAATCACAAGATGAACTGGTAGGTGGTGGTATATATAAGGGCATAGAGGTATATATACATTGTTTGACCGCAGGAACGTGCTGCTACTTCTGGGTAAAAGATTTCTCTTTAATCTACAGTTAACTAAGAGTTAATCAATGATTGACAGAGATGCTTCCCACCGAAGTGTTAAGTACTCTACTTGTATGAACCTGTGGAGGAGTGCTATCAGTCAGAAAGCTGCTACATTACTGGTTTTGACTGTCTGGAAACAGTGTTCACTAGTGTATTACTTCTAAATGTTTTGTAAGAAATGTTATTTTTAGCAGGCCTGTGAGAAAGTGTCTATTGTTTTAATTCCAGAAGTTCTCCGCCTCATTCCATAATATTTCAGTGAATTTTAGCAATTCAGCAATGTCCTTTTAAGCAGACAGGAACAATCAAACCTTTATATTCAGTGCTATAGAAAAAAAATCTCTCTTTGGCACAGTATATCTACTATTTTAAAATATAGGAAATTATAAAAAATATAATAAGTCATATAACAATGAAAATAATTGTCTGTTGTTAGCATTATGCATCATTTTTATTATGGAAAATGGGGGGGCAGTTTATTTTTATTGACATCATAATGTTTTTATCAAACTATAAGTAGGCGTTTTTTCATGTTACTTCAAAATATTAGTGGATCTGCAAATGTAGGAAGAAAGAAGTTATGATTCAGTTCTTACTAAAGAATTAGGACTTTTAGAATAAAATTACTGGAGACATCTTTAAAGAACCTTAAAAAGCTTGTTTAACAACCAGAGCAGTCTGTGTACAATATTTACTCATAAATAAATTTGCAACACAGAAATACCTGAAACTAAGTAAATAGATATTCCTTGGGGTTTTGTTTTGTATTCTATGATTTAGCACTCTAGGTAAGTGATATGACTATACCCAAATTCACACAACTGGCATCATCCTGACATTTTATTCATTTGTCATTAATTTGAGAAGGAATTATCATAGAATCATAGAATCATTTAGGTTGGAAAAGACCCTTAAGATCATCGAGCCCAACCATTAACCTAATACTGCCAAGTCTACCACTAAACCATGTCCCTAAGCACCACATCTACACATCTTTTAAATACCTCCAGGGATGGGGACTCAACCACTTCCCTAGGCAGCCTGCTCCAGTGCTTGACCACTCTTTCCATGAAGAAATGTTTCCTAATATCCAATCGAAACCTCCCCTGGCACAACTTGAGGCTGTTTCCTCTCACCCTATTGCTTGTTATTTAGGGGAAGAGACCAACACCCCCCTCCCTGCCCCCTCCTTTCAGGCAGTTGTACAGAGCGATAAGGTCTCCCCTCAGCCTCCTCTTCTCCAGACTAAACACCCCCAGGTCCCTCAGCCGCTCCCCATCAGCCCTGTGCTCCAGACCCTTCACCAGCTTCCTTGCCCTTCTCTGGACACGCTCCAGCACCCCAATGTCCTTCTTCTACTGAGGGGCCCAAAACTGGACACAGCATTCCAGGTGTGGCCTGACCAGCGCCAAGTACAGGGGGACAATCACCTCCGTGCTCCTGCTGGCCACACTATTCCTGATACAAGCCAGGATGCTGTTGGCCTTCTTGGCCACCTGGGCACACTGCTGGCTCACATTCATCCGGCTGTCAATCAGCACCCCCAGGTCCTTTTCGGCCAGGCAGCTTTGCAGCCACTCTTCCCCAAGCCTGGAGCGTTGCATGGGGTTGTTGTGACCCAAGTGCAGGACCTGGTAAGGGTCTTCACCTAAAAGACAATTTTGTGTGAATTTCAGTATTAAAGAAAGTAGTTTTATGAAATTAGAATAAAGCAGCCCGCACTGCAGAATACAGTTTCATTAAGCTGTGGAACAAAAGTCTTCAAATTTATTGCCACTTCTAACAAACATTTACTGATGCATTCAGAGAATATTTTCTCATAGACCTTTCATTTTAATCTTCAGTCTTCAAAAAAAGATATAAAAATATTCATAGACCCTCAAATTCTCTGTACTACTGATGACAAATTATGGTCTTTTGGGTTCTTAGGGCAAGGAACTGCCTCTTAGTTCTACTGAAGGAAGGTGGACACAGAGAAGAGGGGGGAAAAGTGGGGTTTTTTTCCCCTTAAAACATGGGAATAAATCCAGAGACCCAACTTGTTCTTATGAAATACTAACATAAAGAGATTGAACAGCTATCTCAAATGCCCAAACACTATGCCCAATAGCCTCTAGAGAAATTTGGTTTATATCACTAAGATCTTCAAAAGGAAAAATCGGCATAGAACTGATTATAGCATAGTCTTTAATATATCCTACAACCCTCAAGTAAAGCTAAGCACCCTGCCATATAGCTTACTGTTAAAACATACTAACAAATCAGGTGGAAGTGTGATACTTGTTTATGAGACTGTACAGTCTCTGGGGTAGTGAATGTGTCTTTTTCTTATCCTGTAAATTACTTTGCAGTCTTTTAGGAGTCATAAAAATAAACAAGAGACCATTACTCATATCAAAAGTGATCTTTCAAAGAGCTGTGGAAAATATACTAATAAAACCTAACCTGGAAAATAATCAAGATTTTGCTATAACTACTTGTGAGAATTAATAGATCCCTCTTTACATCAACACCATGTGGAACAACTTCCATTATAATAAGGGTGGGAGGCATAAGAACTTCTGGACTGTAAAAAGATCTTAACCATTACGTAAAGAAATCAATTTACAAGAACGAACTTTTCAGGTACCGGCCTTCCAAACCCAGAGTCCTGAGATGCAAACAAATGCTCAAGCCTGTGGAATAGGAAAATGGCCACTTCTGGCAATCAGAAGCTCATTGGTAGGGATGGCTCTAAAACCCAACAGCCTTCTCTAAGGAATCACAAGATTTACATTTTATTTTGCCTTTTAACCCAGTAAGTTTTCAGTTTGTAAAGGAATGGAAAGGAGGCAGGAATAATATGCACATGGGAACCTGCTTCTCTCAACAGAAGAACTAAGTTCAAAACCCAGAGAAACAAGACCTTAACTAGAGAGATGAAGAGATCTCCTTAGGAGACTGTGAAGAAAAAAAACATTCTACAGTGAAGACTAAATTTTGACTCAGAGCATCCATATAAATGATTACTCGTTTCACAAGATTGCAAAGCACATAGAAGCTTTCCTCCAGCAAAAGTAATAGATATCTGGAAAAGAAACATGGGGGCTTTTCTGCTTCAAATAAACTATTCTTACTGAAGTGTCTGCAATATGAATAAGCTAGCACCAGTGGTGGTGGTTGTTTTTTTTTTCTTCCTTGAGTTACATGAAACATAAACAAAGTATTTCTAATTCTAATTCTAAAATATTTACATTAAACTTCAAGGACAGAACCAACTTCTCTGAGCCAGCATGCACACTTTCATGACATACATTTGTCTTTTCAGGCCTGAAACATATTAGGTAAATATACCCGAGTTCAGAAACTTGTTCACTCAGAAAAAAAAATTCTAATTGCAAATCTCAGTAGAAAATAAAAATAAAATCCATTTTAGATAATATGGAGATGCTGCAAATATTTACACTTGGTATGAACGTACATAATCTTGTTAAAGCCCAAATAGGGCTCTACTTTTCCATTTACTTAATCTTTACTAAGATGAACACTGTTACTATTGCAAGCACTTACAGCATCCATCTTGAGAGTCACTTCATGTTCCTGCTGTCATGAAAGATTCTTCTCCTCTCACTAGCTTGATAAAAATATATACACAATATATACAAAAGTACATACATACATGTATTGGGTCTGGCTGGGATGGCGTTAACTTTCTCCATAGCAGCCTGTATGGTGCTGTGTTTTAGATTTGTTGTTAAAACAGTGTTGATAACACACCGATGTTTTGGCTATTGCTGAACAGTGCTTGCACAGCAGTATCAAGGCTTTCTCTTTTTTCCACTCTACCCCACACAGCGAGTAGGTTGGGGGTGGCCAAGAAGTTGGGAGGGGAGACAGCCTGGACACCTGACCCAAACTGACCAAAGGCATATTCCGTGCCATATAACATCATGCTCAGAAATAAAAATGGAGGGGAGGAGGGTAGCCATTGCTCAGAGACTGGCTGGGCATCAGTCTACTTGTGGGAGGTGGTGGGTGATTGCCTTTGCATCACTACTTTTGTTGGGGTTTTTTTCTTCTTTTTTCTTTCGCTTATTAAACTCTCTTTATATGAACCCATAAGTTTTCTCACTTTTGCTCTTCCTTTTCTCTCTCTTGTCCCACTGGGCAGGGGAAGTGAGCAAGCAGCTGAGTGGTGCTTAGCTGCTAGTTGGAGTCAACCAACCTGTGCTGGTTTTGGCTGGGATAGAGTTAATTTTCTTCACAGCAGCTAGTATGTGGCTATGTTTTGGATTTGTGCTGGAAACAGTGTTGGTAACACAGGGATGTTTTAGCTATTGCTGAGCAGGGCTTACACAGTCAAGGCTTTTTCTGCTCTTCACCCCACCCCACCAGCGAGCAGACTGGGGGGCACAAGGAGTTGGGAGGGGACACAGCCGGGACAGCTGACCCCAACTGACCCAAGGGATGTCCCACACCATATGACGTCATGCTCAGCACATAGAGCTGGGGGAAGAAGGAGGAAGGGGGGACATTCAGAGTGATGGCGTTTGTCTTCCCAAGTCACCGTTACGCGTGATGGAGCCCTGCTTTCCTGGAGGTGGCTGAACACCTGCCTGCCCATGGGAAGCAGTGAATGAATTCCTTGCTTTGCTTTGCTTGCGTGCACAGCTTTTGCTTTCCCTATTAAACTGTCTTTATCTGAAACCACAGGTTTTCACACTTTTACTCTTCCGATTCTCTCCCCCATCCCATTGTGGGGGCAGTGAGTGAGTGGCTGCGTGGTGTTTAGGTGATGGCTGGGGTTAAACCACGACACCACCACAACACAGAACAGAAAATATAACTAATCTAAAGGCTTTTGGCTTTTCTGTTCTTTTACACAAATAGTCAAGAACAGACTGATATGAGCATACAGACTCTGTTTGCTTGATTAGTCAGAGTTGATGTTAGACAAAACTTAATATGGACTGTTTTTCAAGATAGCACTATAGATAGAATCTAAGAAGGATCCTTTTAGTCTTTTTCTCCATAGTATATTGCAAATTTATGAAGTCCAGCTGCATATAAGTTTGCCAACGATACTAAACGAGGAGGAGCTGTGGACTCCCTCGACGGTAGAGAGGCCTTACAGAGAGATCTGGATAGACTAGAGAGCTGGGCAATCACCAACCATATGAAATTTAACAAGAGCAAGTGCCGGATTCTCCACCTGGGATGGGGTAATCCTAGGTACATGTACAAATTGGGGGACGAGAGGCTGGAGAGCAGCCCCGCAGAAAGAGATCTGGGGGTTTGGGTTGATGGCAAGTTGAATATGAGTCAACCATGTGCCCTGGCAGCCAAAAGGGCCAACCGGGTCCTGGGGTGCATCAAGCACAGCACAGCTAGCCGGTCGAGGGAGGTGATTGTCCCCCTCTACACTGCACTGGCGTGGCCCCACCTCAAGTACTGTGTGCAGTTTTGGGTGCCTCAATATAAGAGGGACATGAAACTATTGGAGTGTGTCCAGAGGAGGGTGACCAAGATGGTGGAAGGTCTCAAGGGCAAGACTTATGAGGTCACTTGGTTTGTTCAGCTTAGAGAAGGGAAGGCTGAGGGGTGACCCCATTGCTGAGGGGTGACCCCATCGCAGTCTACAGCTTCCTCTAGGGGGGCAGCGGAGGGGGAGGTGCTGATCTCCTCTCTCTGGTGACCAGCGATAGGACACGAGGAAATGGAATGAAGCTGCCTCAGGGGAAGTTCAGATTGGACATTAGGAAAAGGTTGTTCACTGAGAGGGTGGTTGGTCAGTGGAACAGGCTCCCCAGGGAAGTGGTCACAGCTCCAAGCCTGTCAGAGTTCAAGGAGCATCTGGACAACGCTCTTAGTCATATGGGTTAGTTTTAGGTAGTCCTGCGAGGAGCAGGGAGTTGGACTCAATGATCCTTATGGGTCCCTTCCAACTCGAGATATTCTATGATTCAATGATTCTATGATATATTTAGTTGTATTCAATGACAAGCAAAGCACATGCTGAAATCTTATGACAAATCAAATAGTAAAATAATCCTCATCACGTGAAAAAATGTTGTCTAAAGAAAAAACTCATGACATCATTTTTTGCTACTGCGATTAGAAACTGTGAAACTTAAAGAGAAGTAATCAAATCTTTCTGTATTTAATAATTTTATGAGTCAACCTGTGTGTTTCAGAATGGCTAGCAACTAAGTTGGTTGAGGCAGCAGTACTTCAGAAATCATTAAATCATGCCCAAGTACTTCCCTCCTCCATCAAACAATCTTAAATCTTTATTTTTTTTTTACAGAAGCAAAGACAGAAAAAATATTAGGACAGGTAATGCAACCTACTTAGCATTAAACATGACTTGTCTGGTGTACTAGGCCACACACACCTACAGCAAGAATAATTTTCTTAGATCAAGAACAACACATACCTAATTAAAAATTCTGAATTGCTATATGAATTAATAAATGAGCCTTCTGTACTTTTTGTACTTGACAATTACAGTTTTAGATATGACAGTGCAACTCTATTACTTGACCTGTAATATAACGACAAGGTTTTGATATTATCAAACCCCTCAACCTGACTCAGAAGCTAGAATTCAGTCACTGGCTTTATGACAGTCTTCATTGATGATGGAATATTGATTCCTCTCGAGTCAGTGGCCAAACTCTACATGGGTTGGGATTTCACAGAGCATTTAATAAATGTTTATCTTCAACTACTATGAAATATGCTTTACTGTATTTTATAACCATTTGTCATGTACTTTAATATGAATGTACAATACACTCATGAAATATTACATATATAAACAATTTCAAAAGTATGCATTTGTCACAATGCAGATTATTTTACTAAACAAAAACCACGTGACACAAAGGAACAGCATCAGTTTTGATAGATATCAGACAAGTTCATCTCAACTGTGACAAAAATAATGCAACAGCTAGCTTTTCCTGTCACCTCAAAAGATTAAGAAAGAGTGGGTTACAGAAATACCTGGTGAATGTATTTATAAAACAAACCAATTTATTTCTAAAATAAACATTCATCCTCTCTTATGCAGATTGATGTACATACAGAAGCATACCATTGATCTCATTTATTTTATCAAACAAGACTTTATACAGTAACTTAAACATTCACACAAGCACACAATTGTATCACACACAACATTCGAGTATTTTCTCAGTTTTTTGAATTATGATAATAAATAGCAGACAGAATTGAGCAATAAGACAATGTAATAAAGCAAGAGTTGTAGAAGTCATAAATGCTATGAAGTTGATGCTAAGACATTTTTTTATTTGACATAATTTTGATTCAGCTACTCAAATTCTTGGTATACCTCAAATTTTAGATTCAGTAGTTAACTTACTGATCATTGAAACTCTCATGAGTTTAAAGAACTGTAGATTCCACTCCTTTTTCAATCTCCAAGTACTTTGTTATTTAATTTCAAAATAATTTCACAACTTCATACATTTTTGGCTGCATTGGGTGTAAATGGCAAGGTTTTTTGGAGGGTGGCCTGCAGGGGTAGCCACTGTGGGAGGAGGTCAGGGGCTGCCCTGTGCCGGACACAGCCGGTTCCAGCCGGCACCGCAATGGCCCCACTACAGGCTAAAGCTGAGCCCATCAGCCCATTCTATGATTCTAAGAACAAAGTGAGAAACAAGGAGCAGCAGAGAGAAACTTCCACGCACTGACCCCGATCTCCTGAGCTGCTCATTGTCTCACTGAAAGGACTGAGTGTAACCCATGGTGATAACATGGGGGGAGGACAGGTTTCTGGAGTGAAGTTGAGCCTGGGAAAGGGGGAGGAAAGGTGCTTTCCCTAAGTGTTTAAATGTTTGTCTTTGTTTCCCAATACCCAAATCGGTAATTAAATCATAGAATCATAGAATCGTTTAGGTTGGAAAAGACCTTTAAGATCATCCAGTCCAACCATTAACCTACACTACCAAGTCCACACTAAACCAATCAAGGGTAGACAAGACTGAACCATGTCCCAAAGTGCCACATCTACCCGTTTTTTGAACACTTCCAGGGATGGGGACTCCACCACCTCTCTGGGCAGCCTGTTCCAGTGCTTGACCACTCTTTCCGTGAAGATATTTTTCCTAATATCCAATCTAAACCTCCCCTGGCGCAGCTTGAGCCCATTTCCTCTCGTCCTATTGCTAACTACTTGGGAGAAGAGACCAACACCCACCTCACTACAACCTCCTTTCAGGCAGTTGTAGAGAGCGATAAGGTCTCCCCTCAGCCTCCTCTTCTCTAGGCTAAACAATGTTTAGGTTATGTTCATTGGCAATAAATGAAGTTAAATTCCCCAAGTCAAGTGTGTTGCCCACAACAGTAACTGCTGAGTGATTTCCCAGTCTTTATTTCAACCCATGAGTTTTCTTGCATCTGTTCTTTCTATCTCACTCCCCCCTCTCCCCCCCAGAAACAAGGAGGGGGGGGTGAATGAGAAGCTGTGTGGGTGCTTGGCTGCTATTCAGGGCCAACCCACCACACTATATTGTGAGTGCACAATGGCCCGCTGAAGTCAGCTGTCATACTGTGGATTCTGATCTCCACAAATTTACTTCACTATAGTCATTCCTTACTGTCATAATCTATTCCTGTAAAACTATTCCTCCTTCAGTGGGAAAGTAAACATTGCTCTAATAACAAGCATTCATAACAGCAAAGCTATTGCAATATTGTATTTTTTTCAGCCACTGTATATTTAAAACAGAAAACGTAAAAGAGATGGCAGAAATTTGTACTTGCAATAGTTACTTTGTATTTAATTTGAGGAATATGCTTTACCAATTTGGTTGACCTTAACACCTCAGTGGATGGGAAACGTCCTCATAATTTTGTTCCCAACTTCTCCTCTCTCACACATTTTTTTCATTGATTATGACAAGTGAATAATCAATGCGGCATAGACACTACTGTGCAAAACTGTCCAAGCTCCTCTACCAGTCAGCCTCAAAATCTAACCACCAAGGAGAGGGTATTAGTGTCATTAGTCTATAAGTAAAATATGCTTAACACTTCTAATTGTATTAATGGTGCATTTGTAACATAGTCTTTGTTAACTACAAATAAGGCAAGATCACCATTAGTTCAGATATTATAGGATGCTGAGCCATCATCAGAGTATTACAATTTGTGTCAGTATCTTGAAATTAAATAGACAGTGGAAAATGATCACTTAGTTGATTTGTCTAAATTTTTCCAAATTTCTGTTCATAAGGCATTGTGGTATGGCAGCCTACTTTTAATTTTATGTGTAGAAATATGTCTGCAATAATTAGAAAATATTTTTAAGACAGACCTAGAAAACACTCAAGGAAAGAGGTTTCAGAATTATATAACTGGGGGAGTGTTTATATTCCTTCTTTATATTATATGAATGGCCCAAAGGAATGATAAACCCAGCTCAGTCAGCCTCCTGAGGATTTCATCGGTAAAAAGGAAATCAACAGATGAAGAAGAGCTATCATCGTAAATGTATCCCAAATTCCATTCCAACTCTGGAATGCAGTTCCAGAGTGATAGAGTTCTCCACTTACATTATGAGAATATAAAAAAAAGGAATGGAAACCTGTTACAGTGTTGTTGTCATCGTTAGTTTCTAGAACTTTTTTTGGCCCTTGCAGGCAAAACACCACCAAACTTCTTGCTGTGTTTCGAACTGGAACTCAGTAGCATCAAAATTGGCATAATACTTTTGTCCCTTCCCCTTTTTCTTTTGCTCTAGTAGACTAGATGATTTATATTTACCTTGTTCTATGATGCATAAGTGTTTACTACTGTAACAAAAATACTTATTTCAGGATACCAAAATATCTAAGGAATAATCATGTTAAATCAGTATGGTCCTGCCAGAAGCCATGGGATCAATTCCATCTACTGAACTGTCTTTTCTTTAGCATTGACAGGGTATGGTTATTTGGACAGCACATATCTGTGCTTCTATTTGGCCTGGGCCTTTGTGACTGAGACCAGGCTGCTGTGTCCATGAGGGAGAGACAGAAGGACATCCTTCATTCTGTATTAATATATGGGACAGTACTTTGACCTGTGAGATAGATTCCAGGAGTCTCCCATGTGACACTGGGTAATCACTGGATTACAGTCCTAATTCTAAGGCACCCCCAGAAAGCAAATGAGAGTTACTTATATATGACGGACTCCTGCATTTTTGAGTCACCGTCCTGCAGAAATATTTCTCTATCACATTCATACATACAATTAATAAAAACATGATAAAGATATATAAAACTTACATAGTCATGAAAGGCTTTTGCTTCACTTGAATGTTCACATGTTTCTCGTCTTTCTGGAGCTGCACAGTAGAGATCCCAAAATACACTGCAAGTTAAGTAGTAACAGATATGGTGAGAAAATCATTGTAATTCTCATAGATTTTATGGTGTACACACACCACACGTGTGAAATAGACATATCACTTTCTAGCCAAGAGCTGAAAACACTTACCTCTATGAGAGAATTCAGCTTTGTAAAACATCTATGAGGAATCAAGTCTTGTTATCTGATTCTCTGAAGCAAGCAGTGCTTGTATTTCTTTAAAATCACTGTAGTATAAAGCAGGAAGCTAGTCTAATATACAAGCTTTCAGAGTATAAAGCAAAGTAATAAAGCTCTGCATTTAGCCTCATACCTCTGCAACTGCTGCAATTTACTACCACAAAGCACTGGAAGGCACCGATTCATACAGTAATACTGTGATGTTGTGAAAAGGCAAGAAAATGAAGAGAAAACTGGGAGTTCTTCCAAGTTCCAATACTGTCCTTTAAACAAAAGTTCCTAGAGAAACAAATGTATTGATAAGAGTAGGAAATAGAAGGGCATGCTATCCTTTAGTTCTTCGTTGATAAAGAATGAAAGAGTAAAAGGAAATTATGATACTCCAATAAGACTTCCTCTGCCTCAAATGGAGTTATACATGAATCGATTCTAACACACTACAAGTATCTCTGAACTGTTAAGAAACAGTATATAAGATATTTCATTATGGCAGGAATGTTAGCCTCAAAGTTTCTAGAATGAAATCATCTATATGCTAGAACAATTAAAAGAATAAAATCTGTCAGTTTCATTTTGTTTCTTTATTGTTTTAGACTTAACCCTCTAACTTAGCCCAGCACCATAATTCAGAATTGTGGAAAATTTGACCACTCTGCTGCAGATGATCAAAATTAAGGATAATGCAGACATCAGAGATACAAGGAACAAGTTCTCCTTGACAGGCTTCCGTCACTTAATTAAAAGCAGAAAGGCCAATAAAGAATATGTCATCTTCCACACAGCTGTACAAATCAGATGGCTTTTTATATTCAAGTGGGACTACTTTACAACTTCTAGCTTAATTCTTGTACAGAATTCTTGTATGGATGGTTGTCCATATTCTGCATAATTTTGAATTCTTGCAAATGTAGCCATATCGTATATATTCAAATCACTGCTAAATAGCAGTCTCTTTTTGCCTTGGGAATTTTATATATACAAATGTGCATATATATGTAAAATTTGTATATTTTCTCTAGACACCAATATATGTAAGGAGCATCATGCATAAAAAGCTGCAAGTCAGCTCTGTGTCCTACCCATATTCTGAGCTGAAAGAAATTGCAAAAGCAGCTACTACAACTCCAAGCTCATGCTAACATACACTGCCTCTCAAAAATGCTGGTAGCTTGGATTCAGCTAATGGCTTTCATATTCTATTCTCGTGACTAAAATGTGCACTAAAGACTGAGGAAGCTCACATCTATTTGCAGAGTCTCTGTATATATTTCTTTCAAATGTAGTTATTCAGGAAATAGAGAATGATCTCTTAAATGCACAGTTTAATAAAAGATGGTAAACAAAGAAATGCAGGCCATCTTCTTTCAAAGATGCTGCCTTATCAATCCATTATTCAATATTTCTTTTCCTATCTCTAATATCTATATACTCTCCTATATCTAATTTTCTGTTCTTTTAGCACTTTACGAGAAAAGAGTTCTTGATACTCATCTTGACATCCTGTTTACAATGTTCACCTGAATTTCTTGCCTCCAGACATTGGAATTCACAATGAACATATTCTAAAAATCAGAGGAAAAGAAAATTGACACTTACCACCACCAGGAGTGCAAGAATCCTGGGGGCTCCCCTAGTGTGATGTTTTTTTCCCATCTTATCTAAAGAGAAACAATAAAAATAGTCTGAACTCTTTTTGTGATCACTGTGACTAAAACACATTACGTAATTTATTCAGGTAGTAAAAAAGGAAGAATAAAAGATTTTGTAGTTATGAAAGGCTTTATCATCATCAGTCTGGGTGGCCATATTACTTACTTTATCACACTGTGGTGGGTTGACCTTGGCTAAGGGCCAAATGCCAACCCAGCAGCTCTCTTACTCCCCCTCCTCAGCAGGACAGGGGGAGAAAATAGGATGGGTTGAGATAAAGATAGGAGATCACTTACCAATTACCATCATAGGCAAAACAGATTCAACTTGGGGAAAATTAATTTAATTTATTGCCAATTAAAAAATAGAGTAGGATGATGAGAAACAAAATAAAAAATTAAAATAACACATTTTCCCCCACTCCCCCTTTTTCCCAGGCTCAACTTTGCTCCTTCATTCCTGACTCCCTCTACCTCCCCACCCCCCCCACCCCATCTCTGAGCCCCTGGGGGGTTACAGTCAGTACATAACAATTCCTCTCTGCCACTCCTTCCTCATCAAACTTTTCCCCTGCTCCAGCGTGGGTCCTTCCATGGGCTGAAGTCCTTCAGGAAAAAATCTGCCACAGTGTGGGTTCTCCATGGGCCACACTTTCCTTCAGGAAATATCCAACTGCTCTGACATTGGGCCCTCCACAGGCTGCAGTGTGGATATCTGCTCCACCGTGGTCCGGCTGCAGGGGGATCTCTGCTCCCACACCTGGAGCCCCTCCTTTCCCTCCTTCTTCTCTGACCTTGGTGTTTGTACGGTTGTTGATCACTTTTTTTCTTCACTCCTCTACTCATCTGGCATTTTTGCCCTTTCTTAAATATGTTTTCACAGGGGTGCCACTAACTTTGCTGACTGGCTCAGCTTTGATCTGCAGTGAGGATGTTGTGGAGCTGGCTGGAACCAGCTGTGTCCAGAACAGGGCAGCCCCTGAACTCTTCTCAGAGAGGGCACCCCTGCAGCCCCCACCACTGCTACGAAAACCTTGCCATGTACAACAAATACACACACTTATTAAGTTAGCTGATGCCTCTTATTTTAGCAAAGCATGGTTTACATTTATTTTAAAAATATTTTAAATACAGTTTTATTAAGGATATATTTTGTATGTCTTCACCATTAAGACAGGGGTTTATTTAAGTTCATAAATACATCAAAAATGCTACTTTTTAGCTATATGCCACTGTTGGTATTCCCTATGGGTATTAGTGCTTTCAAATGTGCTTCCACAGCTGGAGTCAGGTGTGGACTGATGCAGCTGTATTAATAGGTGTGCAGTGTTGCAATGCATCCGCCTACTGGAGCATAAACCTTGATGCTAACTTAGAATCATAGAATCGTTTAGGTTGGAAAAGACCTTTAAGATCATCCAGTCCAACCATTAACCTAACACTACCAAGTCCACACTAAACCAATTAAGGGGAGAGTAGCAATTTCATGTTTCCTGCCTTGGTGGCTGGATTATTTTTTAATGAAGGTAGAAAACTAGGAATCATTAAGATTGGAAAGGCCCTCTAAGATCATCAGTCCAACCATCAACCCAACACCCCCATGCCCACTAAACCATGTCCCCAAGTCCCACCTCTGCCCGTTTTCTGAAAGCTTCAAGGGATGGGGACTCCACCACCTCTCTGGGCAGCCTGATCCAATGCTTGACTACCCTTTCTGTGAAGAAATTTTTCCTAATATCCAATCTAAACCTCCCCTGGCACAACCTGAGCCCATTTCCTCTCGTCCTATCGCTAACTACATGGGAGAAGAGACCAACACCCACCTCACTACACCCTCCTTTCAGGTAGTTGTAGAGAGCGATAAGGTCTCCCCTCAGCTCCCTCTTCTCCAGACTAAACAACCCCAGCTCCCTCAGCCGCTCCCCATCAGCCCTGTGCTCCAGACCCTTCACCAGCTTCCTTGCCCTTCTCTGGACACGCGCCAGCACCTCAATGTCTTTCTTGTATTGAGGGGCCCAAAACTGGACACAGTATTCCAGGTGCGGACTCACCAGCGCCGAGTACAGGGGCACAATCACCTCCCTGCTCCTGCTGGCCACACTATTCCTGACACAAGCCAGGATGCTGTTGGCCTTCTTGGCCACCTGGGCACACTGCTGGCTCATGTTCAGCCGGCTGTCGACCAACACCCCCAGGTCCTTTTCGGCCAGGCAGCTTTCCAGCCACTCTTCCCCAAGCCTGGAGCGTTGCATGGGGTTGTTGTGACCCAAGTGCAGGACCCGGCACTTGGCCTTGTTGAACCTCATACAGTTGGCCTCGGCCCATCGGTCCAGCCTGTCCAGGTCCCTCTGCAGGGCCATCCTACCCTCCAGCAGATCGACACTCCCACCCAGCTTGGTGTCATCTGCAAACTTACTGAGGGTGCACTCAATCCCCTCATCCAGATCTTTGATAAAGATATTAAACAAGACTGGCCCTAAAACAGAGCCCTGGGGAACACCACTCGTGACCGGCCACCAACTGGACTTAACTCCATTCACCACTACTCTCTGGGTTCGGCCACCCAACCAGTTTTTTACCCAGCAAAGAGTACGCCTATCCAAGCCATGAGCTGCCAGCTTCCCAAGGAGAATATTGTGGGAGACTGTGTCAAAGGCTTTGCTATAGTCCAGGTAGATGACATCCACAGCCTTTCCTTCATCCACCAGGCGGGTCACCAGGTCATAGAAGGAGATGAGGTTGGTCAAGCAGGACCTGCCTTTCATGAACCCATGCTGCCTGGGCCTGATCCCCTGGTTGACCTGCACATGCCTGTTGAGTGCACTCAATATGAACCTCTCCATAATCTTCCCTGGCACCGAGGTCAGGCTGACAGGCCTGTAGTTCCCCGGGTCCTCCTTCCGGCCCTTCTTGTACATGGGCGTCACGTTGGCAAGCCTCCAGTCATCAGGGACCTCCCCTGTTAACCACGACTGCTGATAGATGATGGAGAGTGGCTTGGCAAGCTCTTCTGCCAGCTCCCTCAGTACTCTCGGGTGGATCCCATCCGGCCCCATAGACTTGTGAGTGTCCAGGTGGCGTAGCAGGTCATTAACTGCTTCCTCCTGGACTATGAGGGCTCCATTCTGGTCCCCGTCCTTGTCTTCCAGCTCAGGGGGCTGAATACCCTGGGGATGACTGGTCTGGCTATTAAAGACAGAGGCAAAGATGGAATTAAGTACCTCAGCCTTTTTACTCATCCTCGGTGACAACGCTCCCCCCCACATCCAGCAAAGGATGGAGATTCTCCTTGGCTCTCCTTTTATTGTTGATGTACTTATAAAAACATTTTTTATTATCTTTTACAACAGTGGCCAGATTAAGTTCTAGTTGGGCTTTGGCCCTTCTAATTTTCTCCCTGCATAGCTTCACAACATCCTTGTAGTCCTCCTGTGTTGCCTGCCCCTTCTTCCAAAGGCAGTAGACTCTCCTTTTTTCCCTGAGTCCCAGCTTCTGGAAGCTTAATTTGTTTTGCTGCCAAGACCCCATTTGTGGGGGTTGGTTGGTTTGTTTTTTTCTTCCTTCCCCATTTTAAAACCTGACCATGTGTCCTGGTTTTTGCTGGGATAGAGTTAATTTTCTTCCTAGTAGCTGGCATAGTGCTGTGGTTTGGATTTAGGATGAGAAGAATGTTGATAACACACTGATGGTTTAGTTGTTGCTCAGTACTGCTTATGCCAGTCAAGGACTTTTCAGCTTCCCATGCTCTGCCAGGGGCACAAGAAGCTGGGAGGGGGCACAGCCAGGAGAGCTGATCCAAACTGCCCCAAGGGCTATTCCATACCATACGGCGTCATGGGCAGTATAGAAACTGGGGGTGGGGTGGGGTGGGGTGGCTGGGGGGCAGCACTTGCTTTGTATATTATTATTGCTATTATTATTATATTGTTATTATTACTACTGCTATTTTACTTTATTTTGTTTCAATTATTAAACTGTTCTTATCTCAACCCAGGAGTGTTTCTCACTCTCGCTTAGAACAACTTACCTTGTTAGAGGTAATGTGACAAATCTGACTATCAGAGTAACAACAATTATAACCTATTCTCTCACCATGCAATGAAAATGTAAAACTAGTTTGGCTTGAGTTGTCTGCGCTGGCAAACTGTTGAATAGAGATATACTATCTATGCTTGCTTTTCTACCTGAGAACTCTGGTTTATTTAACACTCTTTTCAAAGGAAATGCAGTTTAAGAATTCTTACCTTTGACTTCACACTTTTATTGTTGATCAACTAACACATTAGACAATATAAACACACTGTGAAAGCATTCTGGCTCTCTGCAATTCTTTACAAGTGTTATATCTTAACCATTACCACACAATCATTTTATTAATGACATAGTCATCAGCTTGTCCTTAACTAAAAAACTTAAGAGTTTGAACTATAATGAAGCCAGTGTGATTGTTTAAGGAACTCTGTCACAAATAACTTAAGATTCTGTAGAAATCCATACCACACTGTTAAGAAGGCAAGCTCATCTTAAAACAAGGTGGAAACCAGGGCATTCTATATACTCCAAATTCCTCCAGTTACAACTACACATAGCATTATTTCCTGCAAAAATTGATAAAAATAATTGTTTAAATATATACCATATTCTGCTCTAGAGACAGAAGTAATGGCAGATGAAAGGAGCATTATTTTAATGAAATGCTTAAAAACTTTAATACAAAATGTATATAAAGATATATATAAAGGTATATAAATGCTTAATATAAAAGGTAGACAGTGTTCATAATGCAAGTGGCACTGGTAAAGCTGGGATTTTTTTCAGAAGAAAATAAAACTTTGATTCTCAGCTCCAGCTTGATTTCCACACTGGATCCGACAGCCCAAGAGAGGCAAGGCTGCTGCAGCTACACATCCCCAGGTCTAACTAGTAGTGAGGCTGAAGATGCATTCCCAGTAGGCATATGCACACAGAGCACACATATACACCACATATATACATGGCTGGCCACACAGATCACAGACAGACACTCAGACCACACACATGAACACAGACAGCACACACAGTCTCATCCTGCTCCCCTCTCTGGCTGAGCAGGATGGAGGTCCACTAGTGAGAATATCTATACATATGTGCAATGTGGATCCCTCCAGCAGCTGGGCTCAGACACTCAGTCTGCCCAGTAGCTGCCCCTGGATCCCAGTCTCCCCAGTTGCTGGCACCTGGACATATGAGCCCCCTAGGCCACAGCCCAGCTCCAGTTGCTGGAACTGATTGTCTCACATGCACATCCAGAGCTGGCTGGGACTCCCCTGGTCCCCCATTAGCCATCCCCCAGTGGTCTCACCCTTAGAGACACACACACATGCCTGGCTCCCAGGCCACTTCACCTACTTGCCACCTAGTCCGGCTTGATCTTTTCTAGCACTCACACACTCACTTGCACACCTGCACTCACTCCAGTTGTTAACACCACGGACATATGGGCCTCTGACCCTTGGTCCCACCCCAGTGGCTGACACTTGGTTTCACTCACTCTGGTCTTTCCAGTCACTAGCATCCAGGCACCCAGACCCTCCAACCTGCAGTCCCAGCCCAGTTGCTGGCACCCAAACCCTCACTTACTCCAGTTGCTTGCACCACAGACACACAGGCCGCTATGACCTGAGGTCTCACTCCAGTTGCTGGCAGTGAAGTCCAGTCACTCCAGTCTCTCCAATCACAGGCACCACAGCCACACAGGCCCTCTGACCCATGGTCTGACTCCAGTTGCTGGCACTCAGCCCCCAATACACATACTCACACACACACAGAGTGCATAGAGAATCCCTCACCCAGGAAAGAGTTAGAAAGTTTAATAAGAAGATAGGACAGACTGCACTGATCAGGTGCAGGGTATGACCCAACAAATGCACCGATCAGCACCTATTTACATGCAATTGGCCCTTTTATCCCCTTACCCCTCTATTTTCCCCACACTTGTTCCTCCCCAAATCACCTAAATCCCTCCCCTTTCTCACCTTTGGTTCCTCCCCTAAACATACCATAATAAATCCTGTGCAATCCCAAAATGCTCTTCCCCTGCATCCCATAATGTGTCCCATACCTCTAGGCAGCAACCCCTCTCAGTCTGAAAGGTGCTCTAGTGTTGACTCATCTTGATGGGTGTCACATCAGGACAATGGTGCTAAGGGTCTCTTGGGAGAGGCCCAGACAGGGTATCCATTCCTCCAAGTTCTTAATTTGCGTTCTTGCCTGCCCTGGGACCTCTGTGTTCCTCTGGGCCTGTGGAGATTAGGCCTTTGATAAGGCCCATCACAGAGTTGATAGCTCCTGTGATGGACCTGGGAGGAGCTGGGGCAGGGTATTATTATTTCCCCCCCTCGTCTTTCTGGGCTCCTTTGTGGGTGTGCAGACAAGCTTTTATCACAAAACCTAGCAGTGTTCATACTACAAGAGGCACTGGTAAAGCTGGGTTTTTTCAAAAGAAAATAAAACTTTGATTCTCAGCTCCAACTTGATTTCTGCACCCAACTTTCTTAAAAGTTAAGCATATATTTTCTGTCAATAGCTTGCAGGAGAGGAATATATAATTAGTACACCTAAAAAGTTTTCTTCACTCTCATATGAAATTACCTAATGTAATTTTGATGTATTATGTGAATGGGCACAACTATTCAAAAATCATTCTGCTGTTTAAAAATTATTTTAAGCGATAACATAGAGGCACTATCATTTCTGTCAGCAAAGTTGGCAGAATAAGCCAGCTGCATGGAGCTTCATACACACACACACACTCACCCTGCCATGTAACAACAGTTAAGATATAAAAAGGACTTTTTAAAATGTGGAACTCTTGCCTAAACTCTGCCAGTTAAAAATGTTAATTAAAATGAAAAATATAAATAAAACCCAAAGCTACTTAAATGGTTTTTCAAGTCCTTCAAATGCACTCCTCTGAGGCATGAGTGCTCCTCACATCCATTGGGAATGGCTTGGAAGGACTTGTGTTTATCACCATGTGGTGATGCATCCCCCCCCCCCCCATTCCTCTTTCTCTTCAACCGCTTTACAATCTCAGGAATTCCAGGCTGCAGCTTTTGTGGAGCGAGTTGGTCAGTTAAGCGCCCCTTAATTGTACCAGAAACTCCTACATGGCTGGAGCAGAGAGCGGCCCTGTCCTTATCAACATTCATATTATGGCTAACGAGGGGAACGAGAACAAACAGCTACCCCGGACAGCCTTGAAACAGGGTGGTATCATCGCTGCTGGAATTCCAGCAACAAGCTGACCCGAATTGTGGCTCGGATGGAGATTTACAATGACTAAAGCCAATCACCTCACAATCCTATAAACAGCAGTCCTAAGTGAGGCCCTTGGAGCTCTCCTGGACTGGTGCGGGCTGCACCAGCACCTCCCTCTGAGCAGGGCGCCTCTCAGAGCCAGCAAACTCTGAAAGTTTGCTACAACCAGAGATCCATTGCCGAAGACCGACAGTGGAGCCTGGGCTGAAACCCTTCACTCCTCGAGGCTCAACCCTCGCCCGCTGAGAAATGCCAAGACATTTGATGTATTTCACTGAACTCGAGGGGAATTTTTAACAGGTATACCAGATATATATGTATTCATGTCTGTGTGTATGCAGGTGTGAATCAGTTTAAGTAGTCTGCAGATGTACCATTTAATTTCAAACCGAGTCTTATACTGCTGCATTATCCTTATTCCTATAAACTGTTGACCAAGTCTGAGACTAGGACTAGACCTAGCCGCACCCAGACTTCTCCCTGAGAAGGAGTTTAGAAAGCAAGGGGGTCTGTTCTGAACCTCGTGACTCAACGGGAGGGTCCTCCTTATCCCCTGCATACACTATCTCTCTGTGAATCATTCCAACTCAGTGTAATTAATTTCCCTTTATGCGCTTCCACGTAGTAATAGAGTGAACCTTGCCATCTTCGAATCTGTAACTAAGTCGCTATTTTGATCAATTTTGTCTAATCACTTTGTTAATCACTGATGACTAAGTGCTATTAAAATATTACAGTCAAATCCTGTGATTTGCTACAAGTAACTTCTAAACTGCTACTAAATCAAACTCTGTAAAGTCACTCATTCACAACAAATTAACATAATCTGCAGGATTCACAAACCTGCATTCATGACACACCAGGAATACACAGTACTTCTGGGATGTTTCAAAAGCAACATACTGAAAAAGAGATGCAATATATAGTCAAAACCAAAAATTGTTTCTGAAGTTGGAAAATAATTCAGAGTAAAAATTATGTCTGTGTAGAAAGCCCTCACAATGTCTACACAGTATTTGAACTCTTCAAAGCAGGGCTTGATGAGGAAATTACCTGATTCACAGGTCTTATGCTGGTCCTTTTTATTGGGACACATTTCATCTTGATAAATGTATTCAAAGAAGGAGCCTGAAGGGAATATGGAAGTTTGGGGGTTACTTGAGGGTTTTCTTTTCTTTGTTTTGTTTTTTAAAAAAATATGCATTCTGTTTCATCTGGTAGATGTCAGTCTTTCTAATCATAAAAAGAATAAATCTTAAAATAATTAATCTTAAAAAGAATTATGAAGAATTATTAATTAAAAAAATTAACCACGTTGTCAACTGTACCAATTAAGTTCATAACTGATAATCTATTAACCAGGAAATGCCTGCCTTCCTGACTGTCATGCTTTAGCCCCAGCCAGCAGCTCAGCACCACGCAGCCGCTCGCTCACTCCCCCTACGCCGATGGGATGAGGGAGAGAATTGGAGGAGTGAGAGTGAGAAACACTCCTGGGGTGAGATAAGAACAGTTTAATAATTGAATTAAAGTAAAATGGTAATGGTAATACTAACAATACAATAATAATAATAATAATAATAATAATAATAATATACAAAGCAAGTGATGCACAATGCAATTGCTCACCACCCGCCAACCGATGCCCAGACAGTTCCCGAGCAGCGATCGCTGCCCCCTGGCCAACCCCCCCAGTTTCCATACTGCCCATGACATCATATGGTATGGAATAGCCCTTTGGTCAGTTTGGATCAGCTCTCCTGGCTGTGCCCCCTCCCAGCTTCTTGTGCCCCTGGCAGAGCATGGGAAGCTGAAAAGTCCTTGACTGGCATAAGCAGTACTGAGCAACAACTAAACCATCAGCGTGTTATCAACATTCTTCTCCTACTAAATCCAAACCACAGCACTGTGCCTGCTACTAGGGAGAAAATTAACTCTATCCCAGCCGAAACCAGGACAGTATCCACCCCTTATTCTATACCATCTACGTCATGCACAGGGCCTCCCCTCTCCAATGTGTTCTAATTAATCACCACCACTTCCCCTATCCTGATATATACACACAGATATCATTCCCTTCGTCTGTGGGCCATCCCTCTAAAATGTCCATTGAGTTCATTTAGCCCATGACTTTGGGTTCCATCCATCATCACAGTCTGTCAGAGCAGGAGAGGTGGTTTGCGGTGTTGGATTGCTGCATGCTGAAGCCAGTTCTCATTCCAACACGGTTTCATCAAAGCTCATTTTCATTAAGCTGGGCAATTCTTACTGTAATACCATTGATGCGGCATACAGCAACCATAACATACATTATTATATACTTAACATTAACATACTATATTATTACACTAACATACAGTTAAGAGATAATATACAGTAAGGGATAACATACAGTGTTATATAGCAATTAATATCATACAATTCAGTTCATTCACTATTTTTACCCAAAATCAAATCCCCTTGAGGTACACATTGGACTTCCCCATCCTTTCACATTGCCCACCAAGTGCACCCAGGTCCTTGACCAAAAGCAATCCCACGAATGGGTTTGCCTTTGCCCGAGGGGGAAGTAACCCAGACTGTCTTCCCCAGCATATTTTTCATGTGCACTACAGGAACTTTATCTCCTTCTACAGTACGTAAAAGTGTTGATTGGGCAGGGTCAGCTCGATTGGCAGATCCCCTGGTGTTGACTAACCAGGTGGCCTTTGCTAAATGCGTATCCCAATGTTTGAATGTCCCAGCACCCATTGCTCTCAGGGTAGTCTTTAACAATCCATTGTATCGCTCGATTTTCCCGGAGGCTGGTGCATGGTAAGGGATGTGATATACCCACTCAATGCCGTGCTCTTTGGCCCAGGTGTCTATGAGGTTGTTTCGGAAATGAGTCCCGTTGTCTGACTCGATTCTTTCTGGGGTGCCATGTCGCCACAGGACTTGCTTTTCAAGGCCCAGGATGGTGTTCTGGGCGGTGGCATGGGGCACGGGATATGTTTGCAGCCATCCGGTGGTTGCTTCCACCATGGTGAGCACATGGTGCTTGCCTTGGCGGGTGTGTGGGAGTGTGATGTAATCAATCTGCCAGGCCTCCCCATATTTATATTTCAGCCATCGACCACCATACCCGAGGGGCTTGAACCGCTTGGCTTGCTTGATTGCAGCGCATGTTTCACACTCATGAATAACCTGTGCAATACTGTCCATAGTTAAGTCCACCCCTCGATCACGAGCCCATCTATATGTTGCATCCCTTCCTTGATGGCCTGAGGCATCATGGGCCCACTGAGCTATAAGTAATTCACCCTTATGTTGCCAGTCCAGATCCACCTGAGCCACTTCCATCTTAGCAGCCTGATCCACCTGCTGGTTGTTTGCCTGTTCTTCAGTGGCCTGACCCTTGGGTATGTGAGCATCTACGTGACGAACTTTTACAACCAGGTTCTCTACCCGGGCAGCAATATCTTGCCACAATGCGGCAGCCCAGATGGGTTTGTGCCTGCCCTGCCAGTTGCTCTGCTTCCATTGCTGCAGCCACCCCCACAGGGCATTTGCCACCATGCATGAGTCAGTACAGAGATAAAGGCCTGGCCACTTTTCTCATTCAGCAATATCTAAAGCCAGCTGGATGGCTTTCACCTCTGCAAACTGACTCGACTCCCCTTCTCCTTCAGCAGTTTCTGCCACTTGTCGTATAGGACTCCATACGGCAGCTTTCCACCTCCGATGCTTTCCCACAAGGCAACAGGACCCATCAGTGAACAGGGCATATTGCTTTTCATTTTCTGGCAATTTATTATACAGTGGGGCCTCTTCAGCACGTGTCACCTCCTCCTCTGGTGATATTCTAAGGTTTTTTCCTTCTGGCCAGTCCATGATCACTTCCAAGATTCCTGGGCGACTGGGGTTTCCTATTCGAGCCCGTTGTGTGATTAGTGCAACCCACTTACTCCACGTAGCATCAGTTGCATGATGTGCAGAGGGGACCCTCCCTTTGAACATCCAGCCCAGCACCGGCAGTCGGGGTGCCAGCAGGAGCTGGGCTTCAGTACCAACCACTTCTGAAGCAGCTCGAACCCCTTTATATGCTGCCAATATCTCCTTCTCAGTTGGAGTATAGCGGGCTTCGGATCCTCTGTATCCCCGACTCCAAAACCCTCGGGGTGGACCTCGAGTCTCCCCTGGTGCTTTCTGCCAGAGGCTCCAGGTAGGGCCATTCTCCCCGGCTGCGGTGTAGGGCACATTTTTAATATCCTGCCCTGCCCGGACTGGCCCAAGGGCTACTGCATGAACTACCTCCCGTTTAATTTGTTCAAAGGCTTGTTGTTGCTCAGGGCCCCATTTGAAATTGTTCTTCTTCCGGGTCACTTGATAGAGAGGGCTTACGATCTGGCTGTAATTTGGAATATGCATTCTCCAAAAACCCACAACGCCTAAGAAAGCTTGTATTTCCTTTTTGCTAGTTGGTGGAGACATAGCTGTTATTTTGTTGGTCACATCCATTGGGATCTGACGATGTCCATCTTGCCATTTTATACCTAAAAACTGGATCTCCTGTGCAGGCCCCTTGACCTTACTCTGTTTTATGGCAAAACCAGCCTTCAGAAGGATTTGGACTATTTTCTTTCCCTTCTCAAAAACTTCTTCTGCTGTATTGCCCCACACAATGATGGCATCAATGTACTGCAGATGTTCTGGAGCTTCACCCTGTTCCAGTGCCGTCTGGATCAGTCCATGGCAAATGGTGGGGCTGTGCTTCCACCCCTGGGGCAGTCGGTTCCAGGTGTACTGAACACCCCTCCAGGTAAAAGCAAACTGGGGCCTGCACTCTGCTGCCAAAGGGATGGAGAAAAATGCATTAGCAATATCAATTGTGGCACACCACTTGGCTGCCTTTGTCTCCAGTTCGTATTGAAGTTCTAGCATGTCTGGCACGGCAGCACTCAGCGGTGGCGTAACTTTGTTCAGGCCACGATAGTCCACTGTTAGTCTCCACTCCCCATTAGACTTTCGCACTGGCCATATGGGACTGTTAAAGGGTGAGCGAGTCTTGCTGATCACTCCCTGGCTCTCCAGGCGACGAATCAGGTTATGGATGGGAATCAGGGAGTCTCGGTTACTGCGATATTGCCGCCGATGCACTGTTGTGGTAGCGATGGGCACCTGTTGTTCTTCCACCCTCAGCAACCCCACAATTGAAGGGTCCTCTGAGAGACCAGGCAAGGTGGACAGCTGTTTAATTTCCTCCATCTCCAAGGCAGCTATACCAAAAGCCCACCGGTACCCTTTTGGGTCCTTGAAATACCCTCTCCTGAGGTAGTCTATGCCAAGGATGCACGGAGCGTCTGGGCCACTCACAATGGGGTGCTTCTGCCACTCATTCCCAGTTAGGCTCACTTTGGCCTCCAATACAGTGAGCTGTTGGGATCCCCCTGTCACTCCAGAAATACAAATGGGTTCTGCCCCTCTATAGCTTGATGGCATTAGGGTACACTGTGCACCGGTGTCCACTAGAGCCTTCTACTCCTGTGGGTCTGATGGGCCAGGCCATCGAATCCACACAGTCCAGTAAACCCGGTTGTCCCTTTCCTCCACCTGGCTGGAGGCAGGGCCCCTCTAACACTGGTCACAGTATTTGCTGTTCACTTCCTGTAAATGTCAATCAAAAGTCCCTTGATTAAGGTCGGAAGCAAAATTAGCCCTCTTACTCTGTCTCGGGAACTGCTCACTGGAAACTGGAGCTGCAATTTTCCTGGGAGAACCACCTTTTGTAATAGTTTTTCCTTGCAACTCACGCCCCCGTGCCTCTAGGGTTGAGGTGGATTTTCCATCCCACTTCCTCATGTCCTCTCCGTGGTCACGCAGGTAAAACCACAGGGTACCCCGTGGTGTGTATCCTCTATATCCTCTCTCTTGAGCAGAAGGACATTGACTCCTAATGGCTGAGACACTGGTCCGTACAGGTGGGGAGCAGGACAGATCCTCTCTAAGTTGTTGGAACTCTCGGGACAGTTTTTCCACAGCCGAGACACAGGCCCATAGGGAGGAAGAGATAGTTTCTTCATATTCCCGGAGTCGTCTAGCCACTTCATCCACCGTTGGTGCCTCGTCATCTTTCCAGGCTAGTATTGTCAACGAGTTGGAATACGATGCTGGTGCACTCCATACCACCTTCCGCCACATGGATTGTGTGCACCTGACTTCATCTGGGTCTTTGGGTAACTGTTCATCATTCAGGTCACTGTAAATCACCTCCAGCACGCCTAATTCCCTCAGGTACTGGACACACTTCTCTACGGTGGTCCATTTGCCTGGGCGATATATAACATCCTCCTTGAAGGGATACCTTTCCTTCACGCTTGACAGAAGTCACCTCCAGAGGCTGAGAGTTTTTGCCCCTTTTCCAATTGCTTTGTCAATGCCCCCTTCCCTGGAAAGGGATCCCAGCTGCTGGGCTTCCTTACCCTCTAAATCCAGGCTACTGACCCTGTTATCCCACCTGGAACCGACTGCCCCAGGGGTGGAAGCACAGCCCCACCATTTGCCATGGACTGATCCAGACGGCACTGGAACAGGGTGAAGCTCCAGAACATCTGCAGTACATTGATGCCATCATTGTGTGGGGCAATACAGCAGAAGAAGTTTTTGAGAAGGGAAAGAAAATAGTCCAAATCCTTCTGAAGGCTGGTTTTGCCATAAAACAGAGTAAGGTCAAGGGACCTGCACAGGAGATCCAGCTTTTAGGAATAAAATGGCAAGATGGACGTCGTCAGATCCCAATGGATGTGACCAACAAAATAACAGCTATGTCCCCACCAACTAGCAAAAAGGAAATACAAGCTTTCTTAGGCGTTGTGGGTTTTTGGAGAATGCATATTCCAAATTACAGCCAGATCGTAAGCCCTCTCTATCAAGTGACCCGGAAGAAGAACGATTTCAAATGGGGCCCTGAGCAACAACAAGCCTTTGAACAAATTAAACGGGAGATAGTTCATGCAGTAGCCCTTGGGCCAGTCCGGGCAGGGCAGGATATCAAAAATGTGCTCTACACTGCAGCCGGGGAGAATGGCCCTACCTGGAGCCTCTGGCAGAAAGCACCAGGGGAGACTCGAGGTCCACCCCGAGGGTTTTGGAGTCGGGGATACAGAGGATCCGAAGCCCGCTATCCTCCAACTGAGAAAGAGATATTGGCAGCGTATGAAGGGGTTCGAGCTGCTTCAGAAGTGGTTGGTACTAAAGCCCAGCTCCTGCTGGCACCCCGACTGCCGGTGCTGGGCTGGATGTTCAAAGGGAGGGTCCCCTCTACACATCATGCAACTGATGCTACGTGGAGTAAGTGGGTTGCATTGATCACAAAACGGGCTCGAATAGGAAACCCCAGTCGCCCAGGAATCTTGGAAGTGATCATGGACTGGCCAGAAGGAAAAAACATTAGAATATCACCAGAGGAGGAGGTGACACGTGCTGAAGAGGCCCCACTGTATAATAAATTGCCAGAAAATGAAAAGCAATATGCCCTGTTCACTGATGGGCCCTGTCGTCTTGTGGGAAAGCATCGGAGGTGGAAAGCTGCTGTATGGAGTCCTATACGACAAGTGGCAGAAACTGCTGAAGGAGAAGGGGAGTCGAGTCAGTTTGCAGAGGTGAAAGCCATCCAGCTGGCTTTAGATATTGCTGAATGAGAAAAGTGGCCAGTCCTTTATCTCTATACTGACTCATGGATGGTGGCAAATGCCCTGTGGGGGTGGCTGCAGCAATGGAAGCAGAGCAACTGGCAGCACAGAGGCAAACCAATCTGGGCTGCCGCATTGTGGCAAGATATTGCTGCCCAGGTAGAGAACCTGGTTGTAAAAGTTCGTCATGTAGATGCTCATGTACCTAAGAGTCGGGCCACTGAAGAACATCAAAACAACCAGCAAGTAGATCAGGCTGCTAAGATTGAAGTGGCTCAGGTGGATCTGGACTGGCAACATAAGGGTGAATTATTTATAGCTCGGTGGGCCCATGATGCCTCAGGCCATCAAGGAAGGGATGCAACGTATAAATGGGCTCGTGATCGAGGGGTGGACTTAACTATGGACAGTATTGCACAGGTTATTCATGAGTGTGAAACATGCGCTGCAATCAAGCAAGCCAAGCAGTTCAAGCCCCTCGGGTATAGTGAACGATGGCTGAAATATAAATATGGGGAGGCCTGGCAGATTGATTACATCACACTCCCACAAACCCGCCAAGGCAAGCGCTATGTGCTCACCATGGTGGAAGCAACCACCGGATGGCTGCAAACATATCCCGTGCCCCATGCCACCGCCCGGAACACCATCCTGGGCCTTGAAAAGCAAGTCCTGTGGCGACATGGCACCCCAGAAAGAATTGAGTCAGACGACGGGACTCATTTCCGAAACAACCTCATAGACACCTGGGCCAAAGAGCACGGCATTGAGTGGGTATATCACATCCCTTACCATGCACCAGCCTCCGGGAAAATCGAGCGATCCAATGGACTGTTAAAGACTACCCTGAGAGCAATGGGTGGTGGGACATTTAAACATTGGGATACGCATTTAGCAAAAGCCACCTGGTTAGTCAACACCAGGGGATCTGCCAATCGAGCTGGCCCTGCCCAATCAACACTTTTACGTACTGTAGAAGGAGATAAAGTTCCTGTAGTGCACATGAAAAATATGCTGGGGAAGACAGTCTGGGTTACTTCCCCCTCGGGCAAAGGCAAACCCATTCGTGGGATTGCTTTTGCTCAAGGACCTGGGTGCACTTGGTGGGTGATGCGAAAGGATGGGGAAGCCCAATGTGTTCCTCAAGGGGATTTGATTTTGGGTGAAAATAGCTAATGAACTGAATTGTATGATATTAATTGCTTTATAATACTGTATATTATCTCTTAACTATATGTTATCTCTTAACTGCATGTTAATATAATAATATAGTAGGTTAATATTAAGTATATAATACTGTATATTATGATTGCTATATGCCACATCAATGGTATTGCAGTAAGAATTGCCCAGCTTAATGAAAATGAACTTTGATGAAACCATGTTGGAATGAGAACTGACTTCAGCATGCAACAGTCCAACACTGCACACCACCTCTCCTGCTCTGAAAGACTGTGATGACAGATGGAACCCAAAGTCATGGGCTAAATGAACTCAATGGACATTTTAGAGGGATGGGCCATAGATGAAGGGAATGATATCTCTGTGTATATCAAGATAGAGAAAGCGGTGGTGATTAATTGGAACACATTGGAAAGGGGAGGGCCTGTGCATGACGTAGATGGTATAGAATAAGGGGTGGATACTGTCCTGGTTTCGGCTGGGATAGAGTTAATTTTCTTCCTAGCAGCAGGCATAGTGCTATGTTTTGGATTTAGTAGAAGAATGTTGATAACACACTGATGTTTTTAGTTGTTGCTGAGTACTGCTTATGCTAGTCAAGGACTTTTTCAGCTTCCCATGCTCTGCCAGGCGCACAAGAAACTGGGAGGGGGCACAGCCAGAATAGTTGATCCAAACTGACCAAAGGGCTATTCCATACCATATGACGTCATGCTCAGTATATAAACTGGGGGGGGGTGGCCAGGGAGCAGCGATCGCTGCTCGGGAACTGTCTGGGTATCGGTCGGCGGGTGGTGAGCAATTGCATTGTGCATCACTTGCTTCGTGTATCATTATTATTATTATCATTATTATACTGTTATTATTAGCATTACTATTTTACTTTATTTCAATTATTAAACTGTTCTTATCTCAACCCAGGAGTGTTTCTCACTCTTACTCCTCCGATTCTCTCCCCCATCCCATCGGGGTAGGGGGAGTGAGCGAGCGGCTGCGTGGTGCTTAGTTGCTGGCTGGGGCTAAACCATGACACCCAGCATCGGAGCAGCCAAGTGATGATGTGCTCGCCTGGACGACCACTGAAATCTTTTCGCATATCTTGCAGCTCACTCAGGGATAGGGATCGAGTAGTTACCATCTCATTTATGGGTTCTTCCTCCTCTGGTTCTCGTGATGGCCCTGGTTCATCTTCATCCCTTACTAAACGAGCTGATTTTCTTGTGTATTTTTTCTTCTGTATAGGGGCAACTGATACCGGCGCAGGTTGGTTCTCTGGTTCAGCCACAGTGCCTGTTACTGGGGTTGGAGTAGCCGCAGTGCCTGTCACCAGGGTTGGAGTGGCCACAGTGCCTGTGGCTGTGGTTGGAGTGGCCACAGTGCCTGTTGTCTTGTCATCAGATCCAGAGTCCTGCTCTTTCCCTTGAGGGTTCTGAATAGTGTTGACCACGGCTCGATAGGCATGGGCCAGTCCCCAGCATGTTGCAATGAGTTGTGTCTCTCTGGAGTTGCCAGCGTGACAACATACTTTTTCCAAATACTTTACTAGTTCTTCAGGATTCTGCACTTGTTCAGGGGTGAAGTTCCAAAACACTGGAGGTGCCCACTGCCCTAGGTACTTGCCCATACGATCCCACACACCCTGCCACTCATAACTATCCAGCCTTGGGGTAGATCTCTGGATGATATTCTTAAATTGCTTACTAACCTTTGTCAAAACCAAAACAATATTCCCAAGAAGTATCAATAGATGTATCTTAACTACCCAAGGATGTTCAAGATACTGAAAAGCTGTTGTAATGAAGGAGAAAACATCATAGAAGAAGGTAGCGAAGGTACTGTTCTGTATTTCCTCCACCAAAAACCTCTCAGAGGAAGAGGTATAATTGCTAATCCTCTCCATAAGGTGATACCCAAAGTACAGTAATGGCTTCAGTACAAACCCCAGATACCAAATAGTGCTCAAGGTCAGTGTTTTAATAACAAATCTCCCAGGCAAAACATCACTAATCTCTGCAGAGCACAACAAACTGCAAAAACCAACACCAATCTTTCACATGTACAGCAAAAAAAGGAGCATGGTGCAGATCAGATGAACTAATATTGTGACCGGCAACTGCTAACGGATTCCTTAACACACTCTGGTTAATCTGTTATTATCTCAAACCCTTCGGGCCCCACGTTGGGCGCCAAAAAGGATTGTTGTGGTTGAACTCCAGCCAGCAGCTCAGCACCACGCAGCCACTCACTCACTCCCCCTGCCCCGATGGGATGGGGGAGAGAATCGGAGGAGTAAGAGTGAGAAACACTCCTGGGTTGAGATAAGAACAGTTTAATAATTGAAATAAAGGAAAATACTAATGATAATAGTAACAATATAATAATGATAATAATAATATCCAAAGCAAGTGATGCACAATGCAATTGCTCACCACCCGCTGACTGATACCCAGCCAGTTCCCGAGCAGCGATCGCTGCCCCCCGGCCAACCCCCCCAGTTTCCATACTGCCCATGACGCCATATGGTATGGAATAGCCCTTTGGTCAGTTTGGATCAGCTCTCCTGGCTGTGCCCCCTCCCAGCTTCTTGTGCCCCTGGCAGAGCATGGGAAGCTGAAAAGCCCTTGACTGGCATAAGCAGTACTGAGCAACAACTAAACCATCAGTGTGTTATCAGCATTCTTCTCCTACTAAATCCAAACCACAGCACTGTGCCTGCTACTAGGAAGAAAATTAACTCTATCCCAGCCGAAACCAGGACACTGGTACAGCCCAGCTAATGGAATTATTCCTTCAAGGCTGGAACCTAATTTCCAAGGATACTAAAGCATTAAAATATGTGGGCTAAGGATCAACTCTTGAAGGAAAATGTAGCATTTTGGACATCAAAGGAAAGATTCTGGAGCAGAGCAGCTTCTTCTGTTTCAAAAATTTGGGTACCTCATCTGAATAGCCTTTTTTAACCCTCATAAGAAAATGACATGCTTCACATGAAATCTATTTGTGCTGGCTCCTTGCCATTTTCCAATTACACAATAACTACATATTTTGGGATGAAACAGCTGTTGAGTTACTTCATTCAATTACTTCACACCATGTCTCTAGAAAGGAAGTAATTTGCAGACCAAGAGACTAGAGCTATAGTTAATAAACTAGAGGTCTTTGCAATCCGGAGATCCAGGAAAAGGCTAGTTGAACATGAGGTCCTACATATGATTTTAGAGATGAAGGCAACAAAGCTTTGAAGGCTGTACTTAACAAGGACCACAAAGACATGGAAACCACAGTGCTTCTTGTAAGTGAGAAAAACCAGCAGAGGGCTTCTAGAACTTATTGATCTGTCATTCAGTTCTATGAAATTTAAACTAGATACAATGCATCACAAAAATGTAGAAATGCTTAAGACAACCATCTCTAAGTTATCTAACATCAGAGTGATTTAATGATATCCAGCTTAAATTTTGTTTTTCTTAATTTTGTTCCATTACTCTTAGTCACTTTCCCTGCTCAGATTATATATGGTTACTTCTTTTATGCTCCAATAGTCAGTTTTAAAGCCACTCTGAACTATTTTATCTTTTAAAAAAATCCACCCAAACTGTTCTGGCAGCTACGGACTGCCAGAGCTGAGAGGGCATTGAGACCAGACAGCCAAGCTCTTTCAGGAGCAACCAAAACAATATCAATTTCCTCCTGTGCCACCTGGATATCTCCTAAAACTGAAGCATTCTCACAACTAATTCACTGCAATAGGGCAGTTGCTTCTCAACAGGCATGAGTCAGAAAAGTACAAAGACAGATGGAAAATCGTAACATTCATAATATCATAAATTATTTGTCTAAAAGACTTTTTTTGACCCCTCTCAACTGCTGTTCTCTCATTTTCATCCTGTATGCCAATAATAATTTTCTAACAACTACAGATGACTCACATGGGGGGGGGGGGGGGGGGGTAGAGCTATTATTTTGGGGTTTACAGCCCACAAGTGCTGCTTTTACCACTTGCCATTTAACTTGTGTCTTAGATTATTTCCTCCAAGTTGTATTAGTGTATGGTTTTCTCAATCTGAACCTCATTTTTTAACTTTCAGACCAAATATCAGGGTTTTTTTCCAGGTTTCTCTGTATTAGTGATAACTGCCTTTTGTTCCAACATACAACCATTTATAAACAGTACCAGCATAGTCTTTGCCCCTCTGAATTGCTAATGAATGGGATAAACAAGCTCACAGCTCTGTGTGAAACCTAACGGACACCTCATACCAATCCAATACATTAATTATGTCTACCTCGTACTCATCATCTTTTGGCTAGTCTCAGTCTGAATTTGAAAGCTGTGATATATTCTCAGATTGCATTAGTTCAGATCTGACATTTTCTCTATAGTCCAAATTTTAATTAGTTTTAAGAGAAACATGTCAAGACACTATATTGAATATTTTCCTGAAATCTAAATGTCACAGAATTTAAACTGTCAACTACTCATTTTGCAAATATATCCTAAAATCAAAATGAGCAAAATGAATCCTGTACAGTGTATTAATGTGACAGCTGTTTTGTAAGACAAGACTGTACTCTCCATTATTTTCTTTTTTGTCTTATTTTTACATTGCTTTACTAAAAAGAAAAAACAATTGTCAAAAACATACTTTAATATAAACATAAATTGATAGTACCACAAGTTTTACCCCTTTTACCTAGCTGTTATGTGAATTTTCCATGATATCTACCTAAAACAACTCTTCTGTTCTCTTCCTTCCATCTCCCACCTCCAAAATACAGAGCATTGCAGGGGGTTTGGACTTGATGACCTTTAAAGGTCCCTTCCAACCCAAACTATTCTATGAGTCTATAAAATATCATCACCAGCATATAATTCTATTATCTTTTGGAGGAGTGTGGTGGGTTAACCTTGGCTGGCTGCCAGATGCCTAACAAGCCGCTCTCTCACTTCCCCTCCTCAACAGGACAGGGGAAGAAAATAAGATGAAAAAACTTGTGGGTCAACATGAGAACAGGGAGATTACTTACCAATTACCATCATGGGCAAAACAGACTCAGCTTGGGGAAAATTAATTTAATTTATTGCCAATTAAAATTACAGTGGGATGGTGAGAAACAAAGACAAAACTAAAACGATCTTCCCCCCACCCTTCTTCCCAGGCTCAACTTCACCCCTGTGTTCCTGACTCTTCTACCTCTTCCACCCACCTCCCGAGTGGTGCAGGGGGGATGGGGAAAGGGAGTTGTGGTCAGTTCATAACACTTTGTCTCTGCTGCTCCTTCCTCCTCACACTTTTCCCCTGCTCCAGCGTGGGGTCCCCCCCACAGTATACAGTCCTTCACAAACTGCTTCAGCATGGGTCTTTTCCTTGGGGTACAGTCCTTCAGGAAAACACTGCTCCAGCATGGGCTCCTCTCCATGGGCCACAATTCCTGCCAGGAGCCTGCTCCAGCGTGGGCTCTCCACAGGCTGCAGATTCCTTCATGGAATATCCACCTGCTGCAGCATGGGGTCCTCCACAGGCTATGGCGTTGTATGCCATAGGTTGCAGGGGGACAACCTGCTTTTCCATGGTCTTCTCCATGGGCTTGTACAGTTTTGGCTGGGACAGAGTTAACTTTCTTCATAGTAGCTTGCATGGTGCTATGTTTTGGATTTGTGATGAAAACAGTGCTGTTAACTGTATTGGGTTTGCGTGGCAAGGTTTTGGTAGCGGGGGGGGCTACAGGGGTGGCTTCTGTGAGAAGCTGCTAGAAGGTTCCCCTATGTCCGATACAGCCAATGCCAGCTGGCTGCAAGATGGACCCGCCACTGGCCAAGGACAAGCCAATCAGCGATGCTGGTAGTGCCTCTGTGATAGCATATTTAAGGAGGATGAAAAACAACCTGGGCAACTGCAGCTGGAGAGAGGAGTGAGAATATGTGAGAGGAACAACTGTGAAGACACCAAGGTCAGTGAAGGAGGGGGAGGAGGTGCTCCAGGCGCCGGAGCTGATTCCCCTGCAGCCATGGACAACCACATCAGAGCAAATATTGACCCTGCAGCCCATGGAGGACCCCATGCTGGAGCAGGTGGATATGTCCTGAATGAAGCTGTGACACCATGGAGAGGCTGCTCTGGAGCAGGCTCCTGGCAGGGAATGCGGCCTGTGGAGAGGAGCCCATGATGGAGCAGGTTTTCTGGCTGGATCTGTGGCCCCATGGGGGACCCACGCTGGAGCAGTCCATTCCTGAAGGTCTGCACCCCATGGAAAGGACCCAGGCTGGAGCAGTTTGTGAAGAACTGCAGCCCGTGGGAAGGACCCACGTTGGAGAAGAGCATGAGGAGGAAGGAGCAGCAGAGGCAAAGCATTATGAACTGACTGCAACCCCCATTCCCTGTCCCCTGTGCCACTCGAGGGGAGGAGGTAGAGAAGTTGGGAGTGAAGTTGAGCTCAAGAAGAAGAGAGGGGTGGGGGGAAGGTGTTTCATGATTTAGTTTTTATTTCTCATTACCCTACTCTGATTTGAGTGGCAATAAATTAAATTAATTTCCCCAAGTCAAGTCTGTTTTGCCTGTGACAGTAATTGCTGAGTGATCTCCCTGTCCTTATCTTGACCCACAAGCCTTTCGTTATATTTTCTCTCCCCTGTCCAGCTGAGGGGGGGGGGGGGGGTGATACAGTGGCTTTGGTGGGCACCTGGTGTCCAGCAAAGGTCAACCCACCACAATAACACACCCATGTTTTAGCTATTGCTGAGCAGGGCTTACACAGAGTCAAGGCCTTTTCTGCTCCTCACCCCACCCCACCAGCGAGCAGGCTGGGGGGCACAAGGAGTTGGGAGGGGACACAGCCGGGACAGCTGACCCCAACTGACCCAAGGGATGTCCCACACCGTATGACGTCATGCTCAGCACATAGAGCTGGGGGAAGAAGGAGGAAGGGGGGACATTCAGAGTGATGGCGTTTGTCTTCCCAAGTCACCGTTACGCGTGATGGAGCCCTGCTTTCCTGGAGGTGGCTGAACACCTGCCTGCCCATGGGAAGCAGTGAATGAATTCCTTGGTTTGCTTTGCTTGCGTGTGCAGCTTTTGCTTTCCCTATTAAACTGTCTTTATCTCAACCCACGAGTTTTCTCACTTTTACTCTTCCGATTCTCTCCCCTACCCCTCTGTCGGGGAGTGAGTGAGCGAATGTGTTGCCCTTAAGTAGTAGATACTGATGAAATATTGTCCTTAAGTAGTAGTGAAGTAATGCATATCTTGGTATACTAATAAAATGTAAGGAGGAAGGGAGGATGGCTAAGCAGCTGGTTGCATACCTTCAAAGATAAGGGGAAGGTAAAACAAATGGACATGTGCAAGATAGGAGAAACTGGGTAAAAAGTAATTCAGGCAGGGGGAGATTGCAACTACCGATCCAATTAAGGACTGAAGAAAGTAGCCCCCCACTCCTCCTACGCAAGCACAGTGAATTAGAAAGACACTATATCTTTAAAGACTAGACGAATAAACTGTTAACCAATGAAGATGAGCACGCGAAGACAGGTTAATAATTATGTATTAGATAGGTGTGGAAATTGTATATTCAGTGTATAAATAAGGGAATAGAATTCGAGCTTGGTGTGCTTGATTTGTGAAATTCTTCTAACTTGCACCCAGCGCTGAATAAAGCAATATCTCCTTTCTAAACTATTTTTGGTTTCAGGAGCTTTATTTTCAGGTAACAATTGTGTGGGGCTTAGCTGCCCAGCAAGGTTAAACCATGACAGGGCTGCAGGGGAATCTCTGCTCCCACACCTGGAGCACCTCCTCCCCCTCCTTCTTCACTGACCTTGGTGTCTGCAGAGTTGTTTCACATTTTTTTTCTTACTCCTCTCTCTCACAGCTGCTGCACAGTGTTTTCACCCATGTCTTAAATATGTTATCACAGCAGCACCACTAGGTTCGCTGACTGGCTCAGCTTTGGCCAGTGGCGTGTCTGTCTCGGAGCCAGTTGGAACTGGCTTCATCTGACATGGGGGCAGCTCCTGATCTCACAGAGGCCACCCCTGCAGCCCCTCCACTACCAAAACTTTGCCATGTACACCTAGTACAAGAAGTATCATTTGAAGCAGCAAATTATCCTAGTACAACATTCTGCCTTTTTTTTTCTCACTTCTGCTCACTACTCAGTTGTTATTATTATTATCATTATTATTATTATTATCTCAAATATTCTCATCAAAGAAAGATTTACTAAAAACAGTACTGTGAAAAGACTTCAATATGTTTGGTACACAGGTGGTTTTGTATTCCAGAATAAATATAAAATGCTAAAGAGATATCACTTCAATCTTCAAAAGATACATACAAGTCTTTAAAAGACTATGAAAAATACTAACTATTGTGTAATAGTAAAAATTCTACTAGCAATTAAAAAGTTATTAAGAAACAGGACCTAAATGCTTATAGTCATAATTGATTCACCAGATGAAAAGAAGTGGTTGGAAGCATGATAAGACTATATATGGAGATTAGCAATGCTTAAGAGAATGAGAACTGCAAGGATATGACAGTAGGATGTAAAATACTTGACTGCTGTGTATTTAGGATGGCTCCATTATTCACAGTTGGGGGTATCAACAATAAGTTAGAAGATCATCAAAAAGGAGCACCATTGATGCATTCTCTAACATGCATATTTATTAGAGAAAATAGGGGAAACTTTCTCAGTGCAGTAGCAAATCAGAGAACAGGGGGTAACAAATCATAGAAAAAGTAATTATACTAAGGCATGTAAAATGACATAGCAAACTGGCTTTCGCAGGATCAGAAATCTATGCTGATCAACATAAACTGATACTCAAGGTTGTCACTGCTTTTTATTTTAAAACAACATATTTATTTCACTTGCACATGCTTGAAAGTTATGGAAGAAAAAAAAAAGATGGGGAAAACATACCTCTGATAAAAATGTCTGGGCTGATTTCTGTGCTCCTACATGGAGCAGATATTCATATACGTACAGTGCTAATCTGAAAAATAAACAAGACAATATTTAGTATTGTGCATTTGTTTGTTCCTCTTTTTAGAAACAAAGGACTTCAGAAATCAGTGTTGCACACTGTTTCCTTTCAGAAACCATTATGCACCAAGCCTGTGTAATCTATTATCTATACCGAACTTTTAAAACTAGAACATGTAGGTCAATCTGAGCAGAGGTGTTTAAATAGTAGTTAATTAAATATTATTAAAAAAACAAATTACTTGATGTCAATATTTGAATGATCTTTGGACAGGTGCCCAGTTAGCTAACAACTGACCTACTGCTGCCTATTTGCCCACTATAGCATGCTTACTGTAAATATAATATATTCATACAGCAACCCTGATTATTTATCCAAATCAAAATTTTTACATGTAGAATGTGTCAAGCTGTGAGCACATGTGAACAATAGTCTGTTTATTGAAAGAACATGCAAACTTCAATCTGCATCAGGAAAAGTAATTACAGAATCCACGACACTACTGTAGTACAACCACATCTCTTAAGCAGAGCATAAACATATTTTTAGATTTATTCAGATGTGCATCTTTGAGTTCTGATGACAACACAGCTACAAATTATTGTCACAGTTCCAGAAGGAGCTTCTCAAAAAGTGATCTTCAGCAGGCAGGCACATCTCCAATTAAATCAATAGAGCTGGCACAAGGATCTCATTGCAAAAATGGGACTCATACCCTGAATGGATATCCACTAGAACTTGGGCTGAGAATGCCTTTTAAAAAAAACCAAGAACAGGTGAGCAGTAAGAAACAACAATTTCTATTAATATAGGCTAGATCTGAGTTAGAAAACTAAACATATAGCACTTCCTATTCTGCAACCGATTCTCTAGAGACGTTCCTGTCTGTCTGCATTTTTCAAGTCTTTCAAAATGAAACCTCATTTATTGAGATTTTAATCTCTGTTTAAAATAATTATTTAATAATAATACTTAGAAATTGTCTATAAAACATTTCAGTCCAAGAAAGAAAAGAAAGTCAGGTTGCACTTTTTAAAAAACTGCTATCTGAACTGTTTTTAAGAAGCAAAATCTATGAGTGCACTTTGTGATATACTGCTATTTAATATTTAAGCATACGATTGGTTTTAGTTTGAACCTTGAAAGGGACCATACCCACTTTTTAATTCTAGTATTTTACAAAACAGTTGTATATTAGTTTGTATTAAGCCATATGAATAAATACAAACAGTGTGATAAGGAGGAAGCACTTAATTTATTCTAATGCAGCATGGTACTATTCATTGCTCAAATGCCTAACAGTTCAGAGATGATAGAGTGATATGCTTTTTCTAAGTACTGTGAAGAGAGAGAAGATCACTTATTCTAGCCTCTCTTCTCAAAAACACAACTGGATCTTTCAAAAAAAAAAAAAGAAAAATCAAATCTTGTTGACTTAATACTTTCCAGTTGAACTATGATTCAATTTTTAAGCATTAAATGGTTATAGACAAAATCTAAGATCAGAAAGATGTAAAAGACAGAGGGAGAATTCTACATAGTAACCAAGATGACTTCTATACCTAGTAACACTTGAAAATATTTCATTTGTCTTCCAAGATGCACTTTTTTTTTGTTCTTATCAAAACATGAAGCCTGCAGTCCAGATAAAAAGATTTGTGTGATCATATCCTTTCTATCCAGCAAAGGAAAGCAAAAAAGCACCAGAACAGAACCAGGCATTTATTGCAGATACACCACCTTCATAAGTCTGCCATCTATTAAAAGCTTTAGTGAACACTGCAGTATGATAACCAAATCAACAGCACAATACTTTAATATCATAAAAGATTTGTAAGTATCATCTAAGGACTCCTGGAATCTATCTGCAAAACACAGCACATGCCAGCAATGTTCCAGTATAACTGAATATCACTACCCTGCATGCATCTTAGTTGGTCAGCATCTAAAAAAAACCAAGATTTTTTTAACACAACAAAAAAGACAATCCTAGAGGTTTGATATAAGCATATGGAATGTGCTAATTAAGCTGTAATTAAAATTATAAAGTCTCCTACACTTCAACATACATTATTACATCCTGGTCTAAATATACTAACCATGAAATGAAATGGTGAAACAACTTTGTTTTTTAAGCAGAGGGTAGGAGGAGACAGATTTCAGGAAAAGATAAATATGTCACAGTTTAGGCTTCCAAGATGATTCAAATGTGATAAATTAAGAGTGGGACCACACTTGCAAAGGAACTGCATAACTCCTCTGACAGGAAAGCCAGGACCACCTTCCACAAACAGATGTAAGACAGAAGGCAAAGCATAAGCTAATCTGATGGGTTCATTTTAAATCTAAACTCTTTGCCCATACTAGTTATTATACTGTAAGGAAGTCTTTACAGAATTTAACAATATTATAGTTCCATTCAGAAATAAATGCATTTGCCACAGAGATCAAACAAAAGATAGTAATGTTTTACTGCATTAGTCACAGCAAAAAGATCGATGAAAACTGATGCTCTGAGGAAAGATAGCAAAGAAATCAAAAAAGATTCAACACAGTGTAACAAGCAGGATTAATGCATATAGAGAGTTTAACTATGACATAAGAAAGACTAGAACAAGATAAAAATGGCCACAGTCCGAGTATGTAAAATTAGGATAGGATAGAATAGAATAGAATAGAATAGAATAGAATAGAATAGAATAGAATAGAATAGAATAGACTAGACCAGACCAGACTATTTCAGTTGGCAGGGACCTGCAGCCATCATCTAGTCCAACTGCCTGAGCACTTCAGGGCTGACCAAAAGCTAAAGCATGTTGTTAAGGGCATTGTCCAAAGGCCTCAAACACCAACAGGCTTGGGGCATCCACCACATTTCAGCTGGTCCCTTACAATTTCAGTGTCCACAAATGGAAAGTCACTGTTCCCACACTCGTGGTCCTCCGACTCAGGGGACCAGGCAGCCCAAGGTCTGTCAGTATTATTAAACACTGAGGCAAAAAACGCAGTGAATGCCTCCGCTTCTTCTTCATCCCTATTAGTCAGGTGACCATCTTCAACAAGTATCGGTCCAATGTTTTCTTAGACCTCCTCTTGCTATTAACATACTTAAAAAAGCCCTTCTTTTCTGACACAACACTGGCCAGTTTCATCTCTAATTGAGCTTTGGCCTTTCGTGTCTTCTCCCTGCATATGCAAACCACGGCTCTGTAATCTTCCTGCGAAGCCTGACCTTGCTTCCAGAGATCATACCGTTTCTTTTCCCTCTTGAGCTCCACGAGGAGTTCAGCCAAGCTGATTTTCTGCCCCACTTGCTTGACTTTCAACACAGTGGAATTGCCTGCTCCTGTGCTTCTAAAAGGTGCTTCTTAAAACCTGACCAGCCCTCGTGGACTCCTAAGCCCTCAAAAGCAGATTCCCAGGGGACTCTGCTAAATAGCTCCCTCAGTAGCTTAAAGTTTGCTCTCCTGAAGTCCAGGGTAGCAACTCTGCTGTCCTTTTTCCTCATTACAATGAAAATTTCAAACTCAACCATTTCGTGATCACTGTGGCCAAGACAGCCACCTACCATCACATCCCCCACGAGTCCTTCTCTAGTCACAAACAGCAAGTCTAGGAGGGCATCTTTCCTAGTTGGCTCACTGAGTACCTGTGACAAGAAGTTATCTCCTACCAACTTCAAGAATTTCCAAGACCTGCTCATCACAGCAGTATGGCATTCCCAGCTGGTGTCTGGGAAGCTGAAATCTCCCATAAGGACCAGGGCTACCAATCCAGAGATTTCTCCTAATTGCCTGTAGAATAACTCACCGGTGCTTACATCCTGGCTGGGCGATGGGTAGTAGACACCCACTACACCATCTCCTTTGTTTTCCATCCCCCTAATCCTCACCCAGAGGCTCTCAGCCACATCATCGCTAACTGTAAGGGCTGTACAGACAAACCTCTCCCTTACGTATAGTGCGACACCTCCACCTCGCCTGCCCTGCCTATCCCTCCTGAACAGCCTGTAGCCCTCCATCCCAGCACTCCAGTCGTGGAAGGGTCATTCCACCAAGTCTCACTCATACCAATGATGTCCCAATACCCAAATCAGCAATTAAATGTTTATGTTAATAGGCAGTAAATTAGGTTAAATTCCCCAAGTTGATTATGTTTTGCCCATGACAGTAACGTGCGATTTCCTCGTGTTTATTTCAACCCATGAGTTTTCTTGCTCCTGTTCTGCCTATTTTCTCCCCCATCCTGCTGTGTGGGTGGGGGAGCGCAGAGGGTGGTTGTGTGCGTGATTGGCTGCTGGCCAGGATAAACCCACCACAGAGTTGCTGTCCGATCACACAGGGATGGGATTAGGAAAGCCAAGGCTGACCTGGAGTTGAATCTGGTGAGGGCTGTGAAGGGCAACAAGAAAGGATTCTACAAGTATATAAAAAGCAAAAGGAAGATGAATGAGCAAAAGGAAGATGGGCTCAAGCTGCGCCAGGAAAGGTTTAGGTTGGAAATTCGGAAAAATTTCTTTACGGAAAGGGTGGTCAAGCATTGGAACAGGCTGCCCAGAGAGGTGGTGGAGTCACCATCCCTGGAAGTGTTCAAAAAACAGGTAGATCAGATGTGGCACTTCGGGACATGGTTTAGTGTAGTCTACCCTTGATTGGTTTAGTGTGGACTTGGTAGTGTAGATTAATGGTTGGACTGGATGATCTTAAAGGTCTTTTCCAACCTAAACGATTCGATGATTCTAAGAAAACATGGGTCTGCTGCTGAATGGGGCAGGGTACCTACCCTACAAATGACACAGAAAAGGCTGAGCTACTCAATGCTTTTTTTGCCTCAGTCTTTAACAGTAAAACCAGCCTTCAGGAATCCCAGGCCCCAGAGACCAAAGGGAAAGTCTGGAGAAAGGAAGACTTACCCTTGGTGGAGGAGGACCAGGTTAGGGAATGCTTAAACAAACTGGACATTACACCCATGAGTGCTGAGGGAGCTGGCTGATATTGCGAGGCCACTTTCCTTTATCCTTGACAGGTCATGGTGTTTGGAAGAGGTTCCTGAAGACTGGAAGAGAGCATATGTCATTCCTGTCTTCAAGAAGGGCAACAAGGAAGATCTGGGGAACTACAGGCTGGTCGTCCTCACCTCTGTCCCTGGGAAGGTGATGGAGCAGCTAATCCTGGGAACCATTTCCAGGCACGTGAAGGACAAGAAGGTGATCAGGATTAGTCAGCATAGATTTACAAAAGGGAAATCAAGCTTGACCAACCTGATGGCCTTCTACAGTGAGGTGGCTAGCTTGATGGATGAGGGGAGAGCAGTGGATGCTGTTTACCTCGACTTTAGTAAGGCTTTTGACACTGCCTCCCATACTATCCTCATAGACAAACTGACAAAGTATGGGTTAGAGAAGTTGACAGGTGGATTGAAAACTGGCTGAATGGCCAGGCCCAGAGGGTTGTGATCAGCGTCACAAAGTCCAATTGGAGGCCAGTCACTAGTGGTGTACTCCAGGGGTTGATTCTGGGGCCAATAGTGTTTAACTTCTTCATTAATGACCTGGATGATGGGGCGGAGTGCACCCTCAGCAAGTTCACAGATGACACAAAACTGGGAGGGGTAGATGATACACCAGATATCTGTGCTGCCATTCAGAGGCACCTGGACAGGCTGGAGAACTGGTCAAAGAGGAATCCCATGCAGTTCAACAAAGGAAATGCAAAGTCCTGCACCTGGGGAGGGATAATCCCAGGCACTAATATATGCTGGGGGCAAAGCTGGAAAGAAGCTTTGCTGAGAAGGACCTGGGGGTCCTGGTGGACAAGCTGACCATGAGCCAGCAATGTGCCCTCGCAGCAAAGGCAGCCAACAGCATCTTGGGCTGCATTAGGAGGAGTGTTGCCAGCAGGTCGAAGGAGGTGATCCTTCCCCTCTACTCAGCACTGGTGAGGCCACACCTGGAGTAGTGTCCAGATGTGCGCTCCCCATTTCTCGTGGTTTAACCCCATTCGGCAACTAAGCACCACGCAGCCGCTTGCTCACCCTCCCCCCACCCAGTGAAATGGGGGAGAGAATCAGGAAAAAAAAAAAGTAAAACGTGTGGGGTGAGATAAAGACAGTTTACTAGGACAGCAGAGGAAGACAAAGTAATAATAATAATAATGCTAAAAGAATATCCAAAGCAAGTGATGCACAATGCAATTGCTCACCGCCCGCTGACCGATACCCAGCCAGTTCCCAAGCAGCGATCGCTGCTCCACGGCCAACCCCCCCCAGTTTCTATACTGCCCATGACGCCGTATGGTATGGAATAGCCCTTTGGTCAGTTTGGATCAACTGTTCTGGCTGTGCCCCCTCCCAGTTTCTTGTGCCCCTGGCAGAGCATGGGAAGCTGAAAAGTCCTTGACTGGCATAAGCAGTACTGAGCAACAACTAAACCATCAGTGTGTTATCAACATTCTTCTCCTACTAAATCCAAACCACAGCACTGTGCCTGCTACTAGGAAGAAAATTAACTCTATCCCAGCCGAAACCAGGACACCTATGTACCTGAAGAAACCCTTCTTGTTACCGGGTAAGAATCAGGGGGAAGGCGAACAAGGCAGATAACATGGTGGGAGTCTGTTATAGACCACCCAACCAGGATGAAGAGGCAGATGAAATATTCTATAAGAAGCTGGGAGAAGTCTCACAATCGCTAGCCCTTGTTCTCATGGGGGACTACAACTTACCAGATGTCTGCTGGAAATACAGTACAGCAGAGAGGACACAGTCTAGGAGGCTCCTGGAGTGTGTGGAAGATAACTGCCTGACACAGCTGGTGAGGGAGCCAACTAGGGAAGGCGCCCCGCTGGACCTGTTGTTTGTGAACAGAGAAGGACTTGTGGGTGATGTGATGGTTGGAGGCCGTCTTGGGCACAGCAATCATGAAATGATAGAGTTTTGATTCTGGGAGAAGCAAGGAGGGGGGTTAGCAGAACTGCTACTTCCAGAGGGCAGACTTTGGCCTGTTTAGGGGCCTGGCTGACAGAGTCCCTTGGGAGGCAGTCCTGAAGGGCAAAGGAGCCCAGGAAGGCTGGGCCTTCTTCAGGAAGGAAATCTTAAAGGTGCAGGACCAGGCCGTGCCCATGAGCCAAAAATACGAACCAGCGGGGAAGAAGACTGGCCTGGCTGAACAGGGAGCTTTGGCTGGAACTCAGGGAAAAAAAGAGAGTTTATGACCTTTGGAAGAAGGGGCAGGCAACTCAGGAGGACTACAAAGATGTCGTGAAGCTATGCAGGGAGAAAATTAGAAGGGCCAAAGCCCAACTAGAACTTAATCTGGCTACTGCCGTAAAAGACAGTAAAAAATGTTTCTATTAATACCTTAGCAACAAAAGGAGGGCTAAGGAGAATCTCCATCCTTTATTGGATGGCGGGGGGGGAACATTGCCACCAAGGATGAGGAAAAGGCTGAGGTACTTAATTCCATCTTTGCCTCAGTCTTTAATAGCCAGACCAGTTGTTCTCACGGTACCCAGCCCCCTGAGCTGGAAGACAGGGACAGGGAGCAGAATGAAGCCCCCATAATCCAAGGGGAAATGGTTAGCAACCTGCTATGCCACTTAGACACACACAAGTCTATGGGGCTGGATGGGATCCACCCAAGGGTATTGAGGGAGCTGGTGGAAGGGATCACCAAGCCACTTTCAATCCTTTATCAGCAGTCCTGGCTGACCAGGGAGGTCCCAGTTGACTGGAGGTTAGCAAATGTGACGCCCATCTACAAGAAGGGCCTGAAGGAGGATGCGGGGAACTACAGGCCTGTCAGCCTGACCTTGGTGCCGGGGAAGGTTATGGAGCAGATCATCTTGAGTGCCATCACGTGGCATGTGCAGGACACCCAGGTCATCAGGCCCAGTCAGCATGGGTTCATGAAAGGCAGGTCCTGCTTGACCAACCTGATCTCCTTCTATGACCTGGTGACCCGCTTAGTGGATGAGGAAAAGGCTGTAGGTGTTGTCTACCTGGAGTTTAGTAAAGCCTTAGAAACCGTCTCCCACAGCATTCTCCAGGAGAAACTGGCTGCTCATGGCTTGGACGGGCATACTTTTCACTGGGTAAAAACCTGGCTGGATGGCTGGGCCCAGAGAGTACTGGTGAATGGAGTTAAATCCAGTTGCCGACCGGTCACGAGCAGTGTTCCCCAGGGCTCAGTTTTGGGGCCAGTTTTGTTCAATATCTTTATCAATGATCTGGATGAGGGCATTGAGTGCACCCTCAGTAAGTTTGCTGATGACACCAAACTGGGTGGGAGTGTCGATCTGCTGGAGGGTAGGATGGCCCTGCAGAGGGACCTGGACAGGCTGGACCAATGGGCCGAGGCCAGCTGTATGAGGTTCAACAAGGCCAAGTGCCGGGTCCTGCACTTGGGTCACAACAACCCCATGCAACGCTCCAGGCTTGGGGAAGAGTGGCTGCAAAGCTGCCTGGCCGAAAAGGACCTGGGGGTGCTGGTCGACAGCCGGCTGAACATGAGCCAGCAGTGTGCCCAGGTGGCCAAGAAGGCCAACAGCATCCTGGCTTGTGTCAGGAATAGTGTGGCCAGCAGGAGCAGGGAGGTGATTGTCCCCCTGTACTCAGCACTAGTGAGGCCACACCTGGAATCCTATGTCCAGTTTTGGGCCCCTCAGTACAAGAAGGACATTGGGGTGCTGGAGCGTGTCCAGAGAAGGACAACAAAGCTGGTGAAGGGTCTGGAGCACAGGGCTGATGGCGAGCAGCTGAGGGACCTGGGCTTGTTTAGCCTAGAGAAGAGGAGGTGAGGGGAGACCTTATTGCTCTCTACAACTACCTGAAAGGAGGCTGTAGTGAGGTGGGTGTTGGTCTCTTCTCCCAAGTAAGAAGCAATAGGACAAGATGAAACGGCCTCAAGTTGCACCAGGGGAGGTTTCGATTGGATATTGGGAAGAATTTCTTCACCAAAAGGGTTGTCAAGCACTGGAACAGGCTGCCCAGGGAAGTGGTTGAGTCCCCATCCCTGAAGGTATTTAAAAGATGTGTAGATGTGGTGCTTAGGGACACGGTTTAATGGTGGACTTGGCAGTGCTAGGTTTATGGTTGGGCTCGATGATCTTAAAGGTCTTTTCCAACCTAAATGATTCTATGATTCTTTGATTTTTACGTCCCTAGCCAAGTTCAGCTCCAGCTGTGCCTTCACTTTCCTGATCCCCTCCCTGCACTCCCAGGCTATATCCCTATAATCTTCCCAGGATGTGTATCCCTGCCTCCACTGCCTATGCATTTTGGTTTTATGTTTTAGTTTGGCTAAGAGGTATTGACTTAGCCAAGCTGGCCTTCTGCCTCCCCTGCCCAACTTCTTGCACGTCGAGACTGAGAGCTCTTGAGCCCTAAGAAAGATGTCAGCAGGGCTCAGGAAGAAATGTCAGTTAAAAAGAAAAAATACTGAAGAAATTTTAATATTTCAGCCCTTGACTCAAGACAGTTTTGTGTATAGCTTGTATCAGGCAGACTTTGCAAAGTGGAATTAAAATAAACCTATAGGGCTACTGTTTGTCCAGTCAGATGAATCTCATGTTCTCTTATCTAGTCCCTAAAATACTATAGCAAAACCCACCTCCCCCAAAACTAAGAAACAACAACAACCCCCCCCCCCAAAACTACAAACCCAAAAAACTTCTAGTTGAAGGTTCAAGACAAACTGCCTGAACTAAAACTCATCACTCATGTTTGGACTATTCATTGTCATGTTAAATGCAATTCTGAAGTAATACTACTTTTGCAGAAGGCACATGCAAACATATTTTTGGTTAGAGGTCACCTGACCCTCTCAACAGCCTCTCTCAACCTTCTACAGGCTGCAGCAGACTGACTCAGTAGCCTTGACCAGGCTAAAGCGAGTTATATACTTCCTCCTCCCCATTTGCTGTATTCAACTTTTCCTCCTTCACAACCATTGCCTCCTGCCTGTGCTAAACCAATCTCAGTAATGGAAAGCAAAGCTGCAACTACAGTGAACTTAAAGAGACTCTACTCAAAAGTCATTTTTCTTCCAATTATTTTGCAGCTACTATATCTGCAAGTAATGTATAATGCTATAATATCTGAAGGAAATAATCCTAAAACCTGGCTCAACCAAACAACACTGTTTATTGTGCTACCAGTGCCACTATGTTTATTGTGGACATTTGACTGCACGTGCTACATTGTCAGTTTTCAGCATTTCTCATGTGCACTGTCAAGTTTCTGCCAGTGTGAAGTCGTCTATTATTTTTTTCCTCCTGTGTATGGTTAAATAAAGAAATCCTTACGTGGTTTTAACAGATTTTATTTATATTTTTCATACCACAGTGCCAACACCTAAAAAGTAGTTCTTGCAGACCATTTACACACACACACAACAACCGTTTGCTTTCTTCCTTTGAAAACCTTTGCTAGTTTTTTTTTAACAGACGAAAAATAAACGAAGCAATGAACACACCACTGCTTTCCCCTGTCTCTTGAAACACTATGTCCCTCGCAAGTAATCCCCCGCTCCTGCTTGCAGTAACCCCATTTTAACTCCCGGAGAACAATGCACTTCACTCCGTGCCCCCTCCCCGGCCAGGCCGCTGCCCGCACTCCGGGCCCGGACACGGCCGGCAGAGCCAGCCAGGCGAAGAGGAAGACAAACGGGGAGGGGGCAGAAAGATACGCGGTCCCGATGAAAAGTTGAGAGCCAGAGAGTTATAAAGCAGCGGTGGGAGGCTCCCGATGCCCCCGCTCCTACCCGGCGGCAGCACCGTCCCCAGCAGCCAGGCTGAGGCTCTTTGTTATAAAAGTCGTCCCAAAACCTTACGCTACCACAAACACCCCCTGGCCCCGCTGGGACCAGGAGGAAGAGACGCCCAAGTGCACTCCTCCGTCCTCGCCCTAGCGCGCCGACGGCTCAACGGTCGCCCTCCCTGACCCCACATCCCGCAGAGCTGAGGAGCAGGGGAAGGGGGGGGCGATGGTCTCCGCCAGCACGACCTATGCTTCCCTCCTTCCCACTTCACCCAGCCCCTGCCGACCCCTCCCGTCCCGCCACCTCTCCCACCGCGGGGCGCTGAGGGACGCCTTCCCGGACCCTTCTGGCCCGCGGCGCAGAAGGCAGCCACCGCGGTGCGAGAGTCAGGGCCCCCGCGGCCCAACTACCTCCCTACCTCCCACCGCCCCGGCCCGTTCCCGCCCGGTCCCTTCCGCTCCCCGCGGACTCCCCCCTCCTTTCGCGGAGCGCACATCCGGCCATATCACCCGCGAGCAGAAAAGTTACGTTGTGCAAGGTATGTGCGTGTGTAGGCACCCGGTCAGGCAGGTTGTACTCACTTCTCCCTGGCCTGGCTGTCGGATGGGACGCTGCTGTTGCTCTTGCCTTTGCCGTACATGCCTGCAGAGAGCTCCGACTGTCACGCACCTGTCAACCGATCACACCCTCCCCGGGAACAGCCCCGTCACCATGGAGACGCTGCCACACACACACATTATTGGCCCGCCGCGCAGAAGGGCACACCCCCCGCGCGGTGATTGACAGGCAGAGAACAGGACAGACTGCTTCCTCCTCCCTCTCGCTCTCCCCACCCTCTCAGCTCCTCCTCCTTCTTCTTCCTCCCTCCCCTCCCCCGCTTGCGCTCTCCCTTCCCCGGTGCAAGGGGGAATTAGAAACGGTTCTAGAAGGATTTTAAACAACTCGCTGTTCCGAGCGCGCGCTACCCGCCCTCCGTTGCTACCGGCGAGGGAGAGCACGAAGGAGAGAGGGAAAGTGCGGACTGGACTCCGCAGCTAGCACCACCGGGCAGCTCCCAGTCTCGTTGTTCAGCCAGCTGTACAGGCCACCACGCCTGCCGCTCTCCCCGGCACCCCTTCCCCGCCCCTAGCCAATTCAACCAGCTGTGGAGTGCGCTGCGTCCCCCATCCCCCGCAGGCTGGGGACGCAGCCGGCACGGAGTCGCCTCTGCCACCCCGCTGGGATCTAGAGCGGCCCTGCAGCTGCCTCCATCTCCCTCCTCCCCTCCACCCCAACTGCCCTCGGCGTCCACGGTGCCCCCGCCCCCTGCAGAAGTCCCCTCAGCAGCTGCAGGGCCCTGACACCCAGCTCCAAACTACCTTAAGGTCTGCCACCCCTTTTGTGCCTCCTCTGGCCCACTGGAGATGCTCCACACACCCTGCACTATGTGGGGGCCTGCACCAAGCCTTGGCACTGCAACACCCTCGCCCCTGAGCCCTCTGACCACCTCAGAGGCCACTTCATGAGCCCTTCCACCTAGACCCCTTTGTGCTGGGCTTCAAATCCTCTTTTAGTACCCACAAGTACCCCTCAAGCTATGGCACATGCTAGTTCTGTCAGGCCCCAAACTACTTGAGCACCTATGTCTACCCTCCCACAGAAATATCCTCAGCTCCTACATTCCTTGAGCACCAAAGCTCTAACCTTTCTTCTAGCACAGCTAGGAAGGGTAGGGACAAGCTGAGAATGTCTTCCCTATCACAGTATGTCTTAGAAAAGCTAAAACAAAAAAACTGCCAAAACCTAAAGATTTGTTAAAGATACATTTCAAATAATTGCATGCTCCTGAGAGGTGATAGAAAGAGAGAAACCACTGCTACTATTTATGGGCAGGAGCACAGCAGCAGGGAGGTACATGACAGCATGGTGACCACCCAGCAAAAAGCCATGTCTTCTGCTTCTCCTAAGCTTCTAGTACCCAGTAGGACCAATACAGCCACACAGACAGAGCTCCCATCAGAGCATGTGACCACCCAGGTTTGCAGGCTGCATGGTGTGTGTGGGGCTACTCCCAGAGATGGAGGGCGGTAGCAAGTACACCTGTTGGAGGTGTGCCCAGGTAGATGAACTGCTCTGCCTGGTGGCCGAGCTTCAGGAGGAGGTGGGCAGACTAAAGAGCATCTGACAGTTTGAGAAGGAGACTAACCAATGGAGCTGTGCTCTGCCATCTTTGGTACACACAAGCCAACTCAGCATGGCCACTGCTGAGGTAGGTCCAGTATCTGTTTTGTGCCAGGAAGCAAGCAGTGTTCTGAAGGATAGGGAGGCATGGAAGTGGGTTACTGCAAAGAGCTATAAGAGGAACCCCTCCTTACCCTCTCACCTATCTTTACAGAATAGGTATGAGGCCCTGGGTATGGTAGACAAAGCGCATGGTGAGATAGAAGAAGAGGAACCTGTGCAAGCACTCTCACCAAGGTCAGATCAACCGACCCCTCGCAACAAGACCTGCATTAAGACCAGCACTGAGAAGAAATAACGGTGAGTTATGGTCATAGGTGACTCCCTCCTGAGCAGAACAGAGGCACCCATCTGCAGACCGGACCCTCTTTTCAGGGAAGTTTGCTGCCTTCCTGGGGCCCTTATCAGGGATGTCACCAGATGACTGAAGAGCTTAGTATAGACTTTGGACTATTACCCACCTTTCACATGGGTACTAGTGATGTTGCAACAAGAAGTCTAAGGTCAATCAGAAGAGATTTCAGGGTCCCGGGAAGAATGTTAAAGGATTCAGGAGCACAGGTAGTGTCTTCCTCAGTCCTCCCAGTAATGGGGGGAGACTTTGGAAGAAACAGGCGTGCCCAAGACATCAATACCTGGCTCCAGGACTGGTGCCTCCACCAGAACTTTGGGTTTTTGAACCATGGAAGAGCCTTTGAGACACAAGGTATGCTGGGGCCTGACGGGATCCACCTGTCCCAATGAGGAAAACGCATCTTTGGGTGTAAGCTGGTGGGACTGATCGAGAGGGCTTTAAACTAGAATCGATGGGGGAAGGGGATACCAACAGGATTGCAGTAGGTAAGCCAAGGGCTGGCATGGCACCGCCTGAGGGTGGCAATGCTAGTGGGGACATTTACACTGCTCCTGGGAGCACGGAGGGCTCAGGAGCATATCTGAAATGCTTGTACATCAACGCATGCAGTGTGAGAAACAAACAGGATGAACTGGAAGCATTGGTCACCTCCCAGAGCTATGATGTCATTGGTATGAGTGAGACTTGGTGGAATGACCCTTCCACGACTGGAGTGCTGGGATGGAGGGCTACAGGCTGTTCAGGAGGGATAGGCAGGGCAGGCGAGGTGGAGGTGTCGCACTATACGTAAGGGAGAGGTTTGTCTGTACAGCCCTTACAGTTAGCGATGATGTGGCTGAGAGCCTCTGGGTGAGGATTAGGGGGATGGAAAACAAAGGAGATGGTGTAGTGGGTGTCTACTACCCATCGCCCAGCCAGGATGTAAGCACCGGTGAGTTATTCTACAGGCAATTAGGAGAAATCTCTGGATTGGTAGCCCTGGTCCTTATGGGAGATTTCAGCTTCCCAGACACCAGCTGGGAATGCCATACTGCTGTGATGAGCAGGTCTTGGAAATTCTTGAAGTTGGTAGGAGATAACTTCTTGTCACAGGTACTCAGTGAGCCAACTAGGAAAGATGCCCTCCTAGACTTGCTGTTTGTGACTAGAGAAGGACTCGTGGGGGATGTGATGGTAGGTGGCTGTCTTGGCCACAGTGATCACGAAATGGTTGAGTTTGAAATTTTCATTGTAATGAGGAAAAAGGACAGCAGAGTTGCTACCCTGGACTTCAGGAGAGCACACTTTAAGCTACTGAGGGAGCTATTTAGCAGAGTCCCCTGGGAATCTGCTTTTGAGGGCTTAGGAGTCCACGAGGGCTGGTCAGGTTTTAAGAAGCACCTTTTAGAAGCACAGGAGCAGGCAATTCCACTGTGTTGAAAGTCAAGCAAGTGGGGCAGAAAATCAGCTTGGCTGAACTCCTCGTGGAGCTCAAGAGGGAAAAGAAACGGTATGATCTCTGGAAGCAAGGTCAGGCTTCGCAGGAAGATTACAGAGCCGTGGTTTGCATATGCAGGGAGAAGACACGAAAGGCCAAAGCTCAATTAGAGATGAAACTGGCCAGTGTTGTGTCAGAAAAGAAGGGCTTTTTTAAGTATGTTAATAGCAAGAGGAGGTCTAAGAAAACATTGGACCGATACTTGTTGAAGATGGTCACCTGACTAATAGGGATGAAGAAAAAGCGGAGGCATTCACTGCATTTTTTGAAAGCCAGGGGTCTGTTCTGAGTCTCGTGATTCAACGGGAGGGTCCTCCTTATCCCCTGCATATCGTGGTGCTTTTCAAGTTAAGGTTGGTGTTTACTGTCAATAAAGTGTTTAATTGGTCCTTTGGTGTTGTTTCACCTTAATTTAGCCCATGGGAATCACAGAACCTCCACAATCCTCTCTGGACAGCCCAATTTGGGTTCTGACACTGAAACAAAAATTCGCAGATACTATTCTTCAAAGTCCGAACCTCTCCATAGCAGGAAACGGAGTATTCAGAAAGTTCCCGAAATAAAACTTAATAGCAACAAAGTTACTATTAAGCAGGCATCCTTTATTGCAGCACTGGGGATCGTTCCACCATGAGTGCTCCCACGATTTGGCAAACTTACAAAGATTATATACTATGAAGTCATACATACTCATAGGATTTCCGAGAATTCATCTACATAAACATGAGATTTCCTGGAAACTCATTAACATATGCAAATGTCCAATCCGCATGCATAGTCATCCTCTTTGGTGGTCATCGGGGGTCCTCCGGTGGTCTCCGATGTCCTTTGGCCTTGGAATGTTACAAAACCAGTTCCTTGAGTGCTCATCTTGGCACAGGTGTCCTGAGTCCATGTTATCAGTGCTTTACAGAGGAAGCCTAAGGAGCTTGCTCAAGGTCTGTCACAGGTATGGATTGGGAGAGCAGTGGCTGGAGAGCAGCCCTGCAGAAAGGGGTCTGGGGGTGCTGGGTGACTGATGAGCTAACTCAGTGACCATATATGGACAAAGGAGGCCCAAAGTTCAACTAGCGGACAAGTGAGGAAGACTATCGGAGACCACCGGAGGACCCCCGATGACCACCAAAGAGGATGACTACACATGCAGCTTGGACATTTGCATATGTTAATGAGTTCCCAGGAAATCTCATGTTTATGTAGATGAATTCTCGGAAATCCTATGAGTATGTATGACTTCATAGTATATAATCTTTGTAAGTTTGCCAAATTGTTGGAGCACTCATGGTGGAACGATCCCCAGTGCTGCAATAAAGGATGCCTGCTTAATAGTAACTTTGTTGCTGTTGAGTTTTATTTCGGGAACTTTCTGAATACTCCGTTTCCTGCTATGGAGAGGTTCGGACTTTGAAGAATAGTATCTGCGAATTTTTGTATCACTCACCTTGAGTACTGCGTGCAGTTGTGGGCCCCACAATTTAAGAAGGATGTGAAGGTCCTTGAATGCATCCAGAGGAGGGCAACAGAGCTGGTGACAGGGCTGGAAGGCATGTCCTATGAGGAGTGGCTGAGGACTCTGGGCTTGTCTAGAGTGGAGAAAAGGAGGCTGAGGGGCGACCTCATTGCTCTCTCCAGCTTCCTGAGGAGGGGAAGTGGAGAGGGAGGTGCTGAGCTCTTCTCCCTGGGGTCCAGTGCCAGGACGTGGGGGAATGGTTCAAGGCTGTGCCAGGGGAGGTTCAGACTGGACGTTAGGAAGCTTTTCTTTACGGAGAGGGTGGTCAAACACTGGAACAGGCTTCCTAGAGAGGTGGTGGATGCCCCAAGCCTGTCGGTGTTTGAGGCCTTTGGACAATGCCCTTAACAACATGCTTTAGCTTTTGGTCAGCCCTGAAGTGCTCAGGCAGTTGGACTAGATGATGGCTGCAGGTCCCTTCCAACTGAAATAGTCTGGTCTATTCCATCATTATAGTCCAGAGTACCATTTTCATCTAAATATTTGCTTGCCTTAGTGGAACAGATGCTATCACCCTGTCAGATATGTTGACTGTCTCTTTTTTGAAGCTTTAAACTGCTACCAATTAGCCATAGGATCAGCACTGCTTTCATATGAAATTGATAACAATAGTGAAGTCATTCCTTGGCTAGGGAGTCTTCTTTGGGTCATCTTTTTTTTCCGCAGAATCTCTTGTTGACATATATGAAACAATTTTATTTTCCTCAATAATTTTGATTGATTTCTTTGTGCTTTGAGGGTGGAGGGTTATTTTGAGAAGATGGCTATGTCAGCATTGTGTCAATCTTGTATGGGGAAAAGTATTTCTGGAAACAAACAATGTTGAAGTGTTTCCTAAAAATTAAATGAGATTGTCCTTTGGATATTCATTCCATAACATGATTTTCACAGCTGAAAATGCTTTATTCCTATTCTTCATGTGTTTTATTTATATTTTTGGTTGGTCTGAAGGACTGCAAATATCTTGGATGTTCATAGATTGAATTATGATTTGGGGGACTAATCCACGCACACTGCAATGAACTTTGAGAGGGTAGGAATGGACACTCACAAATGACCATAATGAGTCTGTCCCCAATAACAATTTTGTTGCAATATCTACACGATGTAAAGCTGCTTCTCCTTACAGGTCTGGTTCCCAGACTACCATTAATATTCAGGTGATGAGTTTGTAACTTTGCTTAGAGATCCTTCAGTGGAAAATATAGAAATAGTACTAGTACTTATTTGTTATGAATATGAAAAAATAGGGCACAAAAAGGAACAAAGGACTCATAGGACTTGTAGATTTGTGAGGCTAATGTTACCACTGCATTTACAAGAATGCTATCATGTATTATCTATCAATATTGTGCAAACAAAACATCATGTGGATACTGAAGTTAATAAATAGATAATTTAAATGAAAACATTTGAATAGTTTTATGAAGTTTTATGTGTCATTACTTCTTTTTAAAAATATTTATACTCATATAATGTCTCTGTATCTTTTTCCTTGCTCAAATCATTTTGAGCATAAACACTACTCTTAGCAGCAGCAATTGTATCTTATGAGGCCAATATTGTAATTAATGAAATTTGAGGCACATATCAGAGATCCAATGTTTGTTAAAAAGGGGGATGAAGGGATGGCTGTACTTTAAAGCTTCTCAGTCCCACAGTGGAAAGGAATTCACAATATATTTTTACAGTGTTATATATAATTTCTTACATAATACTGATTACTTCTTAGGTTTTAAAGAGCACTGGACTTTCTGTATTGGGTTTGTGTGGCAAGGTTTTGGCAGTGGGGAGGGACTGCAGGGGCAGCTTCTGTGAAAAGATGCCAGAAGCTGCCCTCATGTTGCGCAGAGCCAGTGCCAGCCAGCTCCAAGACAGACCCACTGCTGGCCAAAGCTGAGCCCATCAGTGATGATGGTAGTGCCTCTGGGATAACATATTTACGAAAGGGTAAAAAAAAGCTGTGCAATAGCAGCTAGAGTGAGGAGTGCGAATATGTGAGAGGAAGGACTGCAGACACCAAGGCCAGTGCAGAGGAGGGGAGGAGGTGCTCCAGGCACCGGAGCAGAGATTCCCCTGCAGCCCCTGGTGCAGCCCATGGTGAGGCAGCTGTGCCCCTGCACCCATGGAGGTTAACGGTGGAGCAGAGATCCACCTGCACCCGGGGAGGACCCCACGCCGGAGCAGGGGATGGGCCCGAAGGAGGCTGTGACCCATGGGAAGCCCACGCTGGAGCAGGCTCCTGGCAGGGCCTGTGGCCCCGTGGGGAGAGAGGAGCCCAGGCTGGAGCGGTTTGCTGGCAGGACTTGTGACCCCATGGGGGACCCACGCTGGAGCTCTCTGCTCCTGAAGGACTGCACCCGTGGAAGGGACCCATGCTGGAGCAGTTCCTGGAGGACTGTCTCTCATGGGAGGGACCCCACGCTGGAGCGGGGAAAGAGTGTGAAGAGGAAGGAGCAGCAGAGACAACGCGTGATGAACTGACCGCAACCCCCATTCCCTGCCCCCCTGTGCTCCTCAGGGGGAGGAGGTAGAGGAGTCAGGAGTGAAGTTGAGCCCAGGAAGAAGGGAGGGGTGGGGGGAAGGTCTTTTAAGATTTGGTTTTAATTTCTCATTAACCTACTCTGATTTGATTTGTAATAAATTAAATTAATTTCCCCAAGTCAAGTCTGGTTTGCCCATGACAGTAATTGCTGAGTGATCTCCCTGTCCTTATCTCGACCCACGAGTTTTTCGTTATCTTTTCTCTCCCCTGTCCAGTTGAGGGGGGAGTGACAGAGTGGCTTGGTGGGCACCTGGCAGCCAGCCAGGGGCAATCCACCACAGAGTGTTGACCAGCTAAGCCACTGAAAAGGGCTGGTTTGGGCTGGATTTTTTTTTAAAAACTCTTTAATATCGAAAGCTGCAATTATTCAATTATTACAAGATTTTACTTTTGTTTGGGTGTATATGAATGTTTTTCTGGAAACTGCATCTTATTCTTGAAAGTCTTTATCATTTTAAAACACATTATCATTGCACTGAGATATAGGATAGCTACAGAATGTTTTTTTTTTCTCTTACTGTAGGTAGTTACATTATGGATTAATGTTAAGAATGTCTGCAGTGAAACATTACTTGTATAGCTGTATAACAGTTGCTTAAAGAATGTAACTTATAGAATCATGACTTTCCTCATATACTTACAGTATATCAATATATAGTTCTGCCCACTGTGTTGATTTTCAAAATCATAAATGAATCTAACTGTCAGATTTCAGAGAGCTTTTAAGAAGGGCCTATTCAGGAATTTAAGTCATGAAATGGCGCTCCCTTATTTTAATTCTAGTTATATATAGTTATTGTTGTGTAGCTGGAAAGATTTTTTTGACAAGATATCATGGAAAACAAAAGCTTTTGCTTGGTGATTTTAACAGGTATATGACTAGGCAAATTTGAAGCTCTTCCCAAGAATCCTTCTATAGGGTGTTTAATATTTCTATGGGGTGGATGTTTAATATTTGTATGGAGTTTCTAACTATGAACCTCATTCTGCAGTTTTCATTCTAATGCCATAGAGATGGATAAGAATTGCTTAGGTGAGTGAGATGAGTCCTAAATCATTACTGAAGAATGAAGATAGGAGAAATGCTTTGGTCAGAAGTGTAAAACAAAAGTTTTATTTGTCACTGTCTTCCAATTGGGAGGAAATAAAAGCCTGGTAAATACAGCTCAGTGTTAGTGAGAGCAGTATAGTAAGAGAAGTCTCAAAGAAAGGCTCATTAATAGCCAGTTTGTCACAAAGATCTCCTGTAAGCATGGCACTCTCTTTCACTACATGGTATCTTTTATAGGTGTTTCTGCAGTACCACTGGAAGGGGTCTCTACCACCACAGACAGTTAATACTGCTCTGCAGTGCTTGGTTGCCTGAACTCTTTCCTGCTAAAGGACACTTGGCCTGGGGACATCTTTCAGCACAGAGCTACAGGACAAGGAGAAGTACTGTCTGGAAGAATTTGCAATCTGCTACAATTACTTCTGGAACACGCTCCGTCCTTGCTTTCTCACTCTCATTCTCCTATGAAACTTAAGTTATGACCCTGCTTCCTATTTACATTTTCTTTTTCCAATGAGAACCATGACTACAATTTCCTTCCATCTTTGGAGAGGAAGCAGGGATTCTTTGCAGCCTCCTGTTACATAGTTCATCCATGAAACGGCCAGATAGAATCTGAATATATTTATCTTAGAAATAAAACTTGTGTACTGGTTTTGGCTGGGATAGAGTTAAATTGTATGGGGCTATGTTTTGGATTCGTGATTAAAACAGTATTGATAACATGCCCATGTTTTAGGTATTGCTGAGCAGTGCTTACACAGTCAAGGCCTTTTCTGCTCCTCATGCTGCCCTGCCAACAAGCAGGCTGGGGGGCACAAGAAGCTGGGAGGGGACACAGCCAGGACAGCTGACCCCAACCGACCAAAGGGATAGTCCATACCATATGGCATCATGCTCAGTATAGAAACTGGGGGAGAGGTTGGCAGTGGGGCCGCTGCTCAGGGGCTGGCTGGGCATTGGTCGGTTGGTGGTGTGCAATTGTTTTCATTTGTATTGCTTGTTTTTCTTGGGTTTTATTTTCCTCTCTCTTTGTTGGTTTTTTTTTTCGTTTTTAAAAAAAATATTTTTAATTATTAAACTGTCTTTATCTCAACACATGAGTTTTTCTCACTTTTACCCTTCTGATTCTCCCCCCCCCATCCCACTGGGGGGGGGAGTGAGCAAGCAGCTGTGTGATGCCAACCAGGGTTAAACCATGACAACTTGATAAGAATAAAAGCATCATTGGTTTATTACTCTCACTGACAATGATATGTGATAAAGACAGGGAGATCACTCACCAATTACTGTCTCAGGCAAAACACATTTGACTTGGGGAAAATTAAATTTATTGCCAATTAAAAATTGAGTAGGATAGTGAGAAACAAAAACAAAACTAAACCATCTTCCCTCCCACCCCTCCCTTCTGCCCAGGCTCAACTTCACTCAAGACGCTTCTACCTCCTTCCCCCTGAGCGGCACAGGGGGGGACGGGGAATGGGGGTTGCAGTCAGCTCATAACATTTCATCTCTGCTGCTCCTTCCTCCTCACTCTCTTCCCCTGCTCCAGCATGGGGTCCCTCCCACAGGAGACAGGCCTCCATGAACTTCTCCAACGTGGGTCCTTCCCATGGGCTGCAGTTCTTCACGAACTGCTCCAGCGTGGGTCCCTTCCACGGGGTGCAGTCCTTCAGGAGCAGACCGCTCCAGCGTAGGTCCCCTGCAGGGCCACAGATCCAGCCAGAAAAACCTGCTCCTGCGTGGACCTCTCTTCATGGGCTGCAGTTCCTGCCAGGAGCCTGCTCCAGTATGGGCTCTCCACAGGGTCACAGCTTCCTTCAGGGCACATCCACCTGCTCCGGTGTGGGGTCCTCCATGGACTGCAGGGTGGACATCTGCTCCACCATGGTCCTCCATGGGTTGCAGGGGAACCTGCTCCCATGCCTGGAGCACCTCCTCCCCTTCCTTCTTCACTGACCTTGGTGTCTGCACAGTTGTTTCTTTTATATATTCTCACTGCTCTCTCCCAGCTGCTGTTGCGTTTTGTCCTGGTTTCGGCTGGGATAGAGTTAATTTTCTTCCTAACAGCAGGCATAGTGCTGTGTTTTGGATTTAGTAGGAGAAGAATGTTGATAACAGGCTGATGTTTGTAGTTGTTGCTGAGTACTGCTTATGCTAGTCAAGGACTTTTTCAGCTTCCCATGCTCTGCCAGGCGCACAAGAAACTGGGAGGGGGCACAGCCAGAATAGTTGATCCAAACTGACCAAAGGGCTATTCCATACCATATGACGTCATGCTCAGTATATAAACTGGGGGGGGTTGGCCGGGGAGCAGGGATCGCTGCTCGGGAACTGTCTGGGTATCGGTCGGCGGGTGGTGAGCAATTGCATTGTGCATCACTTGCTTCGTGTATCATTATTATTATTATCATTATTATACTGTTACTATTAGCATTACTATTTTACTTTATTTCAATTATTAAACTGTTCTTATCTCAGCCCAGGAGTGTTTCTCACTCTTACTCCTCCAATTCTCTCCCCCATCCCATCGGGGTAGGGGGAGTGAGCGAGCGGCTGCGTGGTGCTTAGTTGCTGGCTGGGGCTAAACCACGACAGTCCTTTTGGCGCCCAACGTGGGGCTTGAGATAACAACAGATTAACCAGAGTGTATTAAGGAGTCTGTTAACAGTTGCCGGTCACGATATTAGTTCTTCTGATCTGCACCATGTTCTTTTTTTTGCAGCACGCGTTAAAGCTTGCTGTCAGTTTGTGTAGTGTGCTATGCTCTGCAGTGATTCATGATCTTTTGCTTGGGAGGCTCCTTATCAAAACCCTGACCTTGAGCATTCTTTGGTATTTGGGTTTCATACAGAAGTCACTACTGTACTTCGGGTACTACCTCATAGAGAGAGTTAGCAATTATACTTCTTACTCTGAGAGGCTTGTTGTGGAGGAAATACAGAATGGCACCTTTGCTGCTTTCTTCTATGATGTTTCCTCCTTCATTACAACAACTTTCCTGTATCTTGAACACCCCTGGGCAGTTAAGATACTTCTATTGATAATTCTTGGGAATGTTGTTTCCATTTTGATAAAGGTTAGTAAGCAGTTTAAAAATACCATCCAGAGATCTACCCCAAGGCTGGATAGTTATGAGTGGCAGGGTGTGTGGGATCGTATGCGCAAGTACCTAGGGCAGTGGGGACCTCCAGTGTTTTGGAACTTCACCCCTGAACAAGTGCAGAATCCTGAAGAATTAGTAAAGTATTTGGAAGAAGTATGTTGTCACCCTGGTAGCTCCAGAGAGACACAAATCATTGCAACATGCTGGGGACTGGCCCATGCCTATCGAGCCGTGGTCAACGCTAATCAGTACCCTCAAAAGAAAGAGAAGGTCTCTGGATCTGATGACAAAACAACAAGCACTGTGGCTACTCAAACCCCCACTACAGGCCCTGCGGCTACTCCAACCCCCACTACAGGCCTTGCAGCTACTCAAACCCCTGCCCCAGGCACTGTGGCTACTCCAGCCACAGCCATGAGCACTGCGGCTACTCAAACCCCAGTGACAGACACTGTGGCTAAACCAGAGAACCAACCTGCGCCGGTATCAGTTGCCCCTATACAGAAGAAAAAATACACGAGGAAATCAGTTCGTTTAGTAAGGGATGAAGATGAACCAGGGCCATCACGAGAACCAGAGGAGGAAGAACCCATAAATGAGATGGTGACCACCCGATCCCTATCCCTGAGTGAGCTGCGAGATATGCGAAAAGATTTTGGTCGTCATCCAGGCGAGCACATCATCACCTGGCTGCTCCGATGCTGGGATAACGGGGCCAGTAGCCTGGATTTAGAGGGTAGGGAAGCCAAGCAGCTGGGATCCCTTTCCAGGGAAGGGGGCATTGACAAAGCAATTGGAAAAGGGGCAAAACCGCTCAGCCTCTGGAGGCGACTCCTGTCAAGCGTGAAGGAAAGGTATCCCTTCAAGGAGGATGTTTTATACCGCCCAAGCAAATGGACCACCGTAGAGAAAGGTATCCAGTACCTGAGGGAATTAGGCGTGCTGGAGGTGATTTACAGTGACCTGAATGATGAGCAGTTAACCAAAGACCCAGATGAAGTCAGGTGCACACAATCCATGTGGCGGAAGGTGGTACGGAGCGCACCAGCATCGTATTCCAACTCGTTGGCAATACTAGCCTGGAAAGACGACGAGGCACCAACGGTGGATGAAGTGGCTAGACAACTCCGGGACTACGAAGAAAAGCTCTCTTCCTCCCTACGGGCCTGTGTCTCGGCTGTGGAAAAACTGTCTGAAAAATATGCCAAGAGTTCCAACAACTCAGAGAGGATCTGTCCTACTCCCCACCTGCACGGACCAGTGTCTCAGCCATTAGGAGTCAACGTCCCTATGCTCAAGAGAGAGGATATAGAGGATACACACCACGGGGCACCCTGTGGTTTTACCTGCGTGATTATGGAGAGGACATGAGAAAGTGGGATGGAAAACCCACCTCAACCTTAGAGGCACGGGTGCGTGAATTGCAAGGAAAAACTATTAGAAAAGGCGGTTCTCCCAGGAAAATTGCAGCTCCAGTTTCCAGTGAGCAGTTCCCGAGACAGAGTAAGAGGGCTAATTTTACTTCCGACCTTGATCAGGGGACTTTTGATTCACATTTACAGGAAGTGAACAGCGAATACTGTGACCAGTGTTAGAGGGGCCCTGCCTCCAGCCAGGTGGAGGAAAGGGACAACCGGGTTTACTGGACTGTGTGGATTCGATGGCCTGGAACGTCAGACCCACAGGAGTAGAAGGCTCTAGTGGACACTGGTGCACAGTGCACGCTAATGCCATCAAACTATAGAGGGGCAGAACCCATTTGTATTTCTGGAGTGACAGGGGGATCCCAACAGCTAACTGTACTGGAAGCTGAAGTGAGCCTAACTGGGAATGAGTGGCAAAAGCACCCCATTGTGACTGGCCCAGATGCTCCGTGCATCCTTGGCATAGACTACCTCAGGAGAGGGTATTTCAAGGACCCAAAAGGGTACCGGTGGGCTTTTGGTATAGCTGCTTTGGAGACAGAGGAAATTAAACAGTTGTCCACCTTGCCCGGTCTCTCAGAGGACCCTTCAATTGTAGGGTTGCTGAAGGTTGAGGAACAACAGGTGCCGATTGCTACCACAACTGTGCACAGGCGGCAATATCGCACCAACCGAGACTCCCTGATTCCCATCCATAAACTGATTCGTCGACTGGAGAGCCAGGGAGTGATCAGCAAGACTCGCTCACCCTTTAACAGTCCCATATGGCCAGTGCGAAAGTCTAATGGGGAGTGGAGACTAACAGTGGACTATCGTGGCCTGAACGAAGTTACACCGCCGCTGAGTGCTGCCGTGCCAGACATGCTAGAACTTCAATATGAACTGGAGTCAAAGGCAGCTAAGTGGTATGCCACAATTGATATTGCTAATGCATTTTTCTCCATCCCTTTGGCAGCAGAGTGCAGACCCCAGTTTGCTTTTACCTGGAGGGGTGTTCAGTACACCTGGAACCGACTGCCCCAGGGGTGGAAGCACAGCCCCACCATTTGCCATGGACTGATCCAGACAGCACTGGAACAGGGTGAAGCTCCAGAACATCTGCAGTACATTGATGACATCATTGTGTGGGGCAATACAGCAGAAGAAGTTTTTGAGAAGGGAAAGAAAATAGTCCAAATCCTTCTGAAGGCTGGTTTTGCCATAAAACAAAGTAAGGTCAAGGGACCTGCACAGGAGATCCAGTTCTTAGGAATAAAATGGCAAGATGGACGTCGTCAGATCCCAATGGATGTGATCAACAAAATAACAGCTATGTCCCCACCAACTAGCAAAAAGGAAACACAAGCTTTCTTAGGCGTTGTGGGGTTTTGGAGAATGCATATTCCAAATTACAGCCAGATCGTAAGCCCTCTCTATCAAGTGACCCGGAAGAAGAATGAATTCAAATGGGGCCCTGAGCAACAACAAGCCTTTGAACAAATTAAACGTGAGATAGTTCATGCAGTAGCCCTTGGGCCAGTCCGGGCAGGGCAGGATATTAAAAATGTGCTCTACACCGCAGCCGGGGAGAATGGCCCTACCTGGAGCCTCTGGCAGAAAGCACCAGGGGAGACTCCAGGTCGACCCCTAGGGTTTTGGAGTCGGGGATACAGAGGATCCGAAGCCCGCTACACTCCAACTGAGAAAGAGATACTGGCAGCATATGAAGGGGTTCGAGCTGCTTCAGAAGTGGTTGGTACTGAAGCACAGCTCCTGCTGGCACCCCGACTGCCGGTGTTGGGCTGGATGTTCAAAGGGAGGGTCCCCTCTACACATCATGCAACTGATGCTACATGGAGTAAGTGGGTTGCATTGATCACACAACGGGCTCGAATAGGAAACCCCAGTCGCCCAGGAATCCTGGAAGTGATCATGGACTGGCCAGAAGGAAAAAACCTTAGAATATCACCAGAGGAGGAGGTGACACGTGCTGAAGAGGCCCCACTGTATAATAAATTGCCAGAAAATGAAAAGCAATATGCCCTGTTCACTGATGGGTCCTGTCGTCTCGTGGGAAAGCATCGGAGGTGGAAAGCTGCTGTGTGGAGTCCTATACGACAAGTCGCAGAAACTGCTGAAGGAGAAGGGGAGTCGAGTCAGTTTGCAGAGGTGAAAGCCATCCAGCTGGCTTTAGATATTGCTGAATGAGAAAAGTGGCCAGTCCTTTATCTCTATACTGACTCATGGATGGTGGCAAATGCCCTGTGGGGGTGGCTGCAGCAATGGAAGCAGAGCAACTGGCAGCACAGAGGCAAACCAATCTGGGCTGCCGCATTGTGGCAAGATATTGCTGCCCGGGTAGAGAACCTGGTTGTAAAAGTTCGTCATGTAGATGCTCATGTACCTAAGAGTCGGGCCACTGAAGAACATCAAAACAACCAGCAAGTAGATCAGGCTGCTAAGATTGAAGTGGCTCAGGTGGATTTGGACTGGCAACATAAGGGTGAATTATTTATAGCTCGGTGGGCCCATGATGCCTCAGGCCATCAAGGAAGGGATGCAACGTATAAATGGGCTCGTGATCGAGGGGTGGACTTAACTATGGACAGTATTGCACAGGTTATTCATGAGTGTGAAACATGCGCTGCAATCAAGCAAGCCAAGCAGTTCAAGCCCCTTGGGTATAGTGAACGATGGCTAAAATATAAATATGGGGAGGCCTGGCAGATTGATTACATCACGCTCCCACAGACCCGCCAGGGCAAGCGCTATGTGCTCACCATGGTGGAAGCAACCACTGGATGGCTGGAAACATATCCCGTGCCCCATGCCACCGCCCGGAACACCATCCTGGGCCTTGAAAAGCAAGTCCTGTGGCGACATGGCACCCCAGAAAGAATTGAGTCAGACAACGGGACTCATTTCCGAAACAACCTCATAGACACCTGGGCCAAAGAGCACGGCATTGAGTGGGTATATCACATCCCTTACCATGCACCAGCCTCCGGGAAAATTGAGCGATACAATGGATTGTTAAAGACTACCCTGAGAGCAATGGGTGGTGGGACGTTTAAACATTGGGATACGCATTTAGCAAAAGCCACCTGGTTAGTCAACACCAGGGGATCTGCCAATTGAGCTGGCCCTGCCCAATCAAAACTTTTACGTACTGTAGAAGGAGATAAAGTTCCTGTAGTGCACATGAAAAATATGCTGGGGAAGACAGTCTGGGTTACTTCCCCCTCTGGCAAAGGCAAACCCATTCGTGGGATTGCTTTTGCTCAAGGACCTGGGTGCACTTGGTGGGTGATGCGAAAGGATGGGGAAGCCCAATGTGTACCTCAAGGGAATTTGATTTTGGGTGAAAATAGCCAATGAACTGAATTGTATAATATTAATTGCTTTATAATACTGTATGTTATCTCTTAACTATATGTTATCTCTTAACTGCATGTTAATATAATAATATAGTAGGTTAATATTAAGTATATAATACTATATATTATGATTGCTATATGCCGCATCAATGGTATTGCAGTAAGAATTGCCCAGCCTAAGGAAAATGAACTTTGATGAAACCATGTTGGAATGAGAACTGACTTCAGCATGCAACAGTCCAACACTGCACACCACCTGTCCTGCTCTGAAAGACTGTGATGACAGATGGAACCCAAAGTCATGGGCTAAATGAACTCAATGGACATTTTAGAGGGATGGGCCATAGATGAAGGGAATGATATCTGTGTGTATATCAAGATAGGGAAAGGGGTGGTGATTAATTGGAACACATTGGAAAGGGGAGGGCCTGTGCATGACGTAGATGGTATAGAATAAGGGGTGGATACTGTCCTGGTTTTGGCTGGGATAGAGTTAATTTTCTTCCTAACAGCAGGCATAGTGCTGTGTTTTGGATTTAGTAGGAGAAGAATGTTGATAACACGCTGATGTTTGTAGTTGTTGCTGAGTACTGCTTATGCTAGTCAAGGACTTTTTCAGCTTCCCATGCTCTGCCAGGCGCACAAGAAACTGGGAGGGGGCACAGCCAGAATAGTTGATCCAAACTGCCCAAAGGGCTATTCCATACCATATGACGTCATGCTCAGTATATAAACTGGGGGGGGTTGGCCGGGGAGCAGGGATCGCTGCTCGGGAACTGTCTGGGTATCGGTCGGCGGGTGGTGAGCAATTGCATTGTGCATCACTTGCTTCGTGTATCATTATTATTATTATCATTATTATACTGTTACTATTAGCATTACTATTTTACTTTATTTCAATTATTAAACTGTTCTTATCTCAGCCCAGGAGTGTTTCTCACTCTTACTCCTCCAATTCTCTCCCCCATCCCATCGGGGTAGGGGGAGTGAGCGAGCGGCTGCGTGGTGCTTAGTTGCTGGCTGGGGCTAAACCACGACACGTTTTTACCCTTTCTTAAATATGTTATCACAAAGGTCCCACCAATGACACTGATTGGCTCAGCTTTGCCCAGTGGTGGGTCTCTCTTGGAGCTGGCTGGAACTGGCTCTGTCCAACTGGTTTGAGCATTTTAAGCTCTCTGACTGAAACTATATGTTACCAGACAACCCAGTTTGTGAAAAAATAATAGTTTAGCCTCAGTTATTAATCATTGGAAGGATAGATGATAGTCACCATTGGTGGTTTAATGATGTGTCACATCAGGAATGTGATTCTGTGCACTGTATGTGCCAAGGACTAGAGAAAAAAAAAACAACAAACGAAACCACCCCAGCTTGAAAACTGGGAATATAGGTGCTTCATCAGGAGGATGTGATTTTAAATTGGACCACAATCCTACACAAAACTCCGCATGGGCAGATCTATCTTTGCATCATGTGGGTACAAGGATTTGTGTGTAAGTACCTTATTGCTATGGTGCCTTAGCTCCCACTAGTGCTATACTAAAAAAACCACCCCAAACAGAAATGTCATTAGCAGAATCAAAATTGCTTTTATTTTCAGGGTCACTGCATTCAGCAATGTTACAGTGAAAGGATTAACCCAATATGGGGTAGCTGGTAATTCCTGAATTAGTTTGACATATGCATGCTGCTGTTGATGTTAACAGCCTTATTTAACATGGTAGCCATTTGTTTCTTTTGGTTTTGGGATTAGTCAAAATGCAATTTTGTGAGGCTGTACCAATGAGGTTACATATCACAGGCCAGGGGTTGCACAGGTGTATCAGAGGGAAGAGTTTGACTTTACCCAGTAATTAATCATGACTTGGACAACTAACCTCTTCAGAGCTCTCGAGATTTTTACATTTATTAATTCTAAAGCAAGCAGTAGCACTCAAAGTGAAGATCTGGGAAATAAATGGCCAAAGCTATCATACTGTGACAGCTTTGGCAAACTTTTACACAGTTCTATAAAGCAAATACATGTGATGTTCTATGGCCTGGGTAGCTCTTTAGCATTAAATGTTTGTACTTAATATAAAAGATGAATAAAATGGTTCTATCTCTCCACATATTTACTTAGCACATATTGGTAAATTAAATATCACCCCAGTGGTGTACCACATCACCCATGTTATATCAATTACCGAGGCGAGGGGACTAAGGGAAAAAAGGAGAGTCTACCACCTTTGGAAGAAGGGGCGGGCAACTCAGGAGGTGTACAGGGATCTTGTTAGGTCCTGCAGGGAGGAAATTAGAAAAGCAAAAGCCCAGCTAGAACTCAATCTGGCCAGTGCTGTAAAAGACAATAAAAAATGCTTTTATAAGTACATCAGCAATAAAAGGAGAGCCAAGGAGGATCTCCATTCTTTGCTGGATGTGGGGGGGAACATTGTCACCGAGGACAAGGAAAAGGATGAAGTACTTAACGCCTTCTTTGCCTCTGTGTTTAACAGCCAGACCGGTCATCCCCAGGGTACTCAGGCCCCTGAGCTAGAGGATAGGGATGGGGACCAGAATGGAGCCCCCATAATGCAGGAGGAAGCAGTTAGTGACCTGCTACGCCACCTGGACGCTCACAAGTCTATGGGGCCGGATGGGATCCACCCGAGAGTACTGAGGGAGCTGGCGGAGGAGCTTGCCAAGCCCCTTTCCATCATCTATCAGCAGTCGTGGCTAACAGGGGAGGTCCCTGATGACTGGAGGCTTGCCAATGTGACGCCCATCTACAAGAAGGGCCGGAAGGAGGACCCGGGGAACTACAGGCCTGTCAGCCTGACCTCAGTGCCGGGGAAGATTATGGAGAGGTTCATCTTGAGCGAACTCCACAGGCAAGTACAGGTCAACCAGGGGATCAGACCCAGCCAGCATGGGTTCATGAAAGACAGGTCCTGCTTGACCAACCTGATCTCCTTCTATGACCTGGTGACCCGCCTGGTAGATGATGGAAAGGCTGTGGATGTCATCTACCTGGACTTTAGCAAAGCTTTTGACACCGTCTCGCATGATATCCTCCTCGGGAAGCTGGCAGCTCACGGCTTGGACAGGCATACTCTTCGCTGGGTAAAGAACTGGTTGGGTGGCCGAGCCCAGAGAGTTGTGGTAAATGGTGTTAAGTCCAGTTGGCCGCCGGTCACGAGCGGTGTTCCTCAGGGCTCTGTTTTAGGGCCAGTCTTGTTTAATATCTTTATCAATGATCTGGATGAGGGGATCGAGTGTGCCCTCAGTAAGTTTGCAGATGACACCAAGCTGGGTGGGAGTGTCGATCTGCTGGAGGGTAGGATGGCCCTGCAGAGGGACCTGGACAGGCTGGACCGATGGGCCGAGGCCAACTGTATGAGGTTCAACAAGGCCAAGTGCCGGGTCCTGCACTTCGGTCACAACAACCCCATGCAACGCTACAGGCTTGGGGAGGAGTGGCTGGAAAGCTGCCTGGCCGAAAAGGACCTGGGGGTGTTGGTAGACAGCCGGCTGAACATGAGCCAGCAGTGTGCCCAGGTGGCCAAGAAGGCCAACAGCATCCTGGCTTGTATCAGGAATAGTGTGGCCAGCAGGAGCAGGGAGGTGATTGTGCCCCTGTACTCGGCACTGGTGAGTCCGCACCTGGAATACTGTGTCCAGTTTTGGGCCCCTCAGTACAAGAAGGACATTGGGGTGCTGGAGCGTGTTCAGAGACGGGCAACAAGGCTGGTGAAGGGTCTGGAGAACAAGTCTTATGAGGAGCAGCTGAGGGAACTGGGGTTGTTTAGCCTGGAGAAGAGGAGGCTGAGGGGAGAACTTATCGCTCTCTACAACTGCCTGAAAGGAGGGTGTAGTGAGGTGGGTGTTGGTCTCTTCTCCCAAGTAGCTAGCGATAGGATGAGAGGAAATGGGCTCAAGCTGCACCAGGGGAGGTTTAGACTGGAAATTAGGAAAAATTTCTTTACGGAAAGGGTGGTCAAGCATTGGAACAGGCTGCCCAGAGAGGTGGTGGAGTCACCATCCCTGGAAGTGTTCAAAAAATGGGTAGATGTGGCACTTCGGGATATGGTTTAGTGTAGTCTACCCTTGATTGGTTTAGGTGGGCTTGGTAGTGTAGGTTAATGGTTGGACTGGATGATCTTAAAGGTCTTTTCCAACCTAGACGATTCTATGATTCTATGATTCTATGAACACATTTAAACATGCAGTAGCTTTGTGGAGCTTTTCTCCCTTCTTTGATGGGTATAACCTGGGGAAGATGGAGATAATTTCAGCCTGCATTATGGGCTTTTATTCAAAGGAGCTAATTTCTTTAGAACTCAAAAATCATAGAAAAATAAAATCATCATCTTTGAGCTTGCTCTTCTTTTTGAGAAGTACAGAGTAGGCAAGTGAACTCTTATATCTGAATATTTATTTAATTTGCTTTTAACACCAACATTTGAGCATTTGCTGCTTCTACTTTTACAGGCTATTTGAAGTTTTCATGTTCAGTTAAGAATATATATATTGAAAACTGGCTAAAATTTCACACTTTCTTGGACCTTGTGCCCAGGGAAAGGGTGATGATGATTAAAAACATAGGCACATACTAAATCAAAGGTATACTGGATCTCAGTGATTGTTTAACAGCTCGCCAATAGCAGTGTTAAAAGTAAAAAAGAAAACCACAACATTATTCTTACAGAAACTTACTGATATATAAAATACTTGGAGAGATTTGTACTTATATATGTTTTGTTTCTCTTAAACTTCCAACAGATCACAGATTCACATATAAACAAAAGCGTTATGGGATATAATCCACAGAACCTACCAAAAATCCAGCAAATAACAAGAAAAAATGATTTAAAATGCTCAGTAGTGTATGGAAGAAGAAGAATAAGAAAAGATAATATCACCTATTGCTCACACAGGATTTCACTGAACCAAAAGTATTTGGAATCTTTTTATTTCTCAGTTTCAGTTAATATGCACTGCAGAACTTATCTTGTCTATATTGTTGGCTCTTCATGGGTAACTGGGAGATATGAAGAACAGAGTTCTATAAGGGAATTCAGTCCCTGTTACAACTGTGTATTACAAACACAATTACACTAGAGGAACCAAAGTATAACCTATTCATTCTGTGTTCTCTGCTGGTTTCTTGAATTACGCTTCCCATGTTCAAGTCTGCTGATATTATTTAGGGAACTGAAATGATTGAGCTATTGTGACCTCTTGTTTTGGCCAGTGTGAGATCTGTTTACTCAGGCAGAATGGTTCCCATGATTGAAGCTACTTGCTTTCTCTGCAAGTGGCCTTTCTGTCCAATGAAGGGTGGTATTGTGTGTCTGTGAGGACAATCAAGTCATGGTCTGAGTAGCTGGAACAGGGATGATTACAAAATGGAGTCCTGAAAGAGGGAATAGAGATGTCTTAGGGCTGTGTTAGAAACAGTTACTGCTCCCATCTGTTTCTCTCCCGTTGAGATCTTCACATATTTACTGCTGATAGTCTGACTGGCATGGTAGTATCTCAGTTTCCTAGGATAGCTGGTAAGAAGCCTAAAATTTCAGGGGAACTGTGTTATTTAAAATAGATTTCTTTTATTGTTTTTGATCTCTGAGGTCAAAATTTATAGCCCAGCTTCATGATGCTTACCTGACCTTTGGTAGCCCTTTTCTGCTGTTGATTCAAAAGTGGGCTTGGAGAGAAGAGATGTTTTAGTTTCTTCCATTTCCTTTTCCTTTTTTAAAACTTTCCTCTGCACTCAAAAAACTAACCATTCTTCCAACTAAAGAGAGCTGGACGCTGCTCCCTCCAGAGCTTACATTGCCCTGAACCTCAGCTAGTATGAGACATGTCTGTTTGGAGTATCCCAAAGTATAGATTTTAGGAAGGAAGATGGAGGTGTATTTTTTATATGACTGTTGCTAATATACGAGAGTGCGGAGTAGGAAGACAGCTCTTGAGAAGTTCCTTCCTGGCCTGGAAGGGCATCATGTCTGATTATGACAACTTACTTGATTCCAGACATTGGTAAATGAACAGAGATGTGGAAGGGCACGCATGTGAAAGAGAAGGACTTTAATTTCACAAGCTGTCCACAGGGGTTTTGTTTCAGAAACAGACAGAAATTATATAGAATTTCCAGAGTACAGCTGGTACACCCAAAACTGCATTAGCTATAATAGGATTCTTTACCATGCTAAGAATGAAATATTGGGCTGTCGTTGTTATCTTTCCTTGTGCAGCTTTAAAGAATTTATTTGTGAGTTTTATAATATCCAGAGGTGGTTCCTTTGTGCCCTTTTTCAATAAAGTTGAAATGCCAAAAGTTTCTTAGTTTCTTATTACTCTCTTTGCCCAATACAAAACCCTTGTAGCAGTCCTGAGGCTGGCATGTCTGTCCTATCTGGAATAATTTCTGAGAGAGACCATTTTAATTTCCCGGCATAGCTGTTTTTTCTAACACCATTTTTAGTTAGCTGCAATGAGTTTTTTTCCAGCATGTTGATTTCAAGAGGCTCATGCCAGACTAGTGAGACATTTATTGATATTTCTAAAATCTTAGATTATTTTATCTGTTCTTGACAAGAGTCTGGGACATAGCTCAGTTTTTAGGCATTCTCTGTTCAGCATATTGAAATTTCTTGTAAGTCATATATGAATGTGGGAAGAAAAAAATTTCACTAGAAAAAGATATCTAATTGTCCAGAACGCAAAGGAATCAGGAAGCCATTTCATTACATGTGCTAGCTTTTCCCCGATTTTTTTTTTTAAGTTTACAATTCTTTAAAGAGTTTGGACCCGATTTCTCATTGCCTTAAATGGAAGCAGGACTAAGCACTTGGTCTCACTTCCCAAATACTCCATTTTCCATCATCTGGCTGCTCATGAGAATTGTTCTGGATTTGATACTTCTGTTTAAATATATTCAATCCTGGCAAGCATATTCCTCTTTTTTTTTAAAGCTCTCAGTATTAAAGGTAGTATTAATGTTAATGGAAATGAGAAATTAATCCCACAAAGAAATGCATAATGATAAAAAGTGTCCATTTTAGGTTATTTTTGTCTTTCTCCCTGCACACGGACTCTTTAAAATTGATTTTGAGAAACAATTTTTTTTTACTGAGACATTTTTCCTTTTTCACTGTCTTCTGTGAATCTCCTTTCTCTTCCATAGGTGCTTGTAATGTCTAAGGAAACAATAAATTTTAAATTCAGGTTTAGCAGGTCTGATCATATAGTCCATTCATGAGCAAGTTACCCATTGAAACCAGGAAGGATCAGGATGTAGGACTAAGCATTACTGCTAAGAAGTAAGGAAATAACAAATTTCGGAAGGACATGAGGGAAGCTGTGAAGAAAATCTTCCTCTTAACTCCTTCCAGTGAATCTACCACATATATATCTCCAACAGCTATTACCCAACAATCTCCTCATTCAAGAAGTACTTGGACAGATGGAAGTCAAAACAATATAGGACTAGCAAATTATTTCAAAGTTCCCAAATTAGGTCTGCTTAAAAATAAATAATGGATTTATAAATGCTAGCATCTAATAGGAGTGTTGCCACTGATTTCAGTGGTTCTGGCAGTAGATGGCTCCTAACACAAATACCAATGTCGTCATTTGTTTTCCATCCTCTCTGATGTCAATGTAAACAATCTTTTGGAAGGATTTGGATATTTCTCTGCAGGAGTATGAAGCCTAACTCAAAAGTATTGTGTTATTTTATCAGAAGCAGAAGGGGAATCTGACAAGTTTAGTGACATTGTCCAAGCTATCTGAAACATAGAAAATGTCTTACATAATGAAAAGCAGAGTTTTAAATATGTTCTATATTCGTTGTTTAAGTGTACATTAGAAGCCAAATATGTAGAAACTTGAGCTAAAAATGACCAAGCCAAAGACAAAAGCACAGCAATAGTCAACATATTTCATATAAGTGTCTAAATCTTCTGAAGCTATTTAAATATTTCTTGATGATATCATGTTTTAAGATTTGTGAAAAGAGTCAGTCCATATAGCATCACATGCAATACTCAAAGAAAATAAGATTCACTGCAGTCTTTCCTTTTTTTAAAAGAATAATCTGATTCATTTTCCCCTGAATATATTAATATATTAATATTAATTGTATAGTAATATATTATGTGTTAAATATATATTAAGTATATATTAAATATATATTAATATTAATATATATTATTATATCACAGCTGCCTGCTGTGAAGAGGTTTATGGTAGAATGTCTCTCCTGACTGCCAGAAGTTGCCTAGAATCTTTTCATACACAAGCAACACATTTTAAAATATGTGCTTGCTTAGGCACATTATTATTCTAAATGTCTTGAAGTTATGTTCTCACTTTCTGTCACCATGGAGATGATTATACAATTACTTACCATTTTTTCCAAAGAAAGGCTGCCTATGTATCTGGATATGGATACAATGGCTGTCCAAAGCATTGAAGGATTATTTGATTGCAAATAAGAGACTGTCTCTTCATTACCCAGAACCTAGTGGGAAAGGAGCAGCTGTGAACAAGGCTGATCAAACACATTTTGAAAGGAGCAAGCAAGTTAGGTTGTGGGCATGTCTTCTTCCATTTTCAACTTTGCCAGCTGGACAAATTGCAGTCTTAGCATGGCTCCCTGCTGCTGTTACCCCTCAGAGGGTTATACTTTCAGGCCTGCCAAGTGAGCTGCTTAAGCATGAGCTGCTTAAGCCATTTTAGTCAAAATAACCTCTCTTATGAGAGACCTACTAGTTAAGCTGTGTACATGAATATGGCTTACATTGACTGAAGCGGGTTAGGGAACAGTCGCTCAAACTGTACATGTGTTTTCTATTACAAGGTGGAAACCTCAGAAGAAAGTGTAGAGAAAGAGCTGAGGGAAGGCTGGGCGTAGGAATCTCATCAGCTGGCACAGGGCAGGTGGTAGAGGGTGTTCATCCATGGTCTTAATGAGTATTTGCTAACTAGACATGCTCCAGAGTGATTGTCTCATTATAAAATGTCCTCTTTTGTTCCTTCACCAACCAGGCCCAAAGAGGGAAAATAAGCTTGGCCAACAGGTATACAAGCTATCCCCCAATTACAGCACAAGTCATATAGATACAACATAACCCTAATGAAGCTATTTCAGCTACCACAGAGAACCTGTATACAGGTGTTCTCAGTGCACTTGCTTATGCAAAGGCATCTCAGAACACTTACCCAGTAAAAAAGGGTATGTGGATCCCTTGTACTTGCATGAACATCAGCCCTTTTGACAGCTTTATTGTTCAACTGAGATGCCAAGCACTTGTGTAGTTCCATGATTTAGCCAATTGTACTGGGTCTGGCTGGGATGGCGTTAACTTTCTTCATAGCAGCCCATATGGTGCTGTGTTTTAGATTGGTGACTAAAACAGTGCTGATAACACACCAATGTTTTGGCTGTTGCTGGACAGTGCTTGCACAGCATCAAGGCCTTCTCTTTTTCCCATTCTGCACAACCCCCACCCCCGCCCCAGTGAGTAGGCTGCAGATGGGCAAGAAGTTGGGAGGTGACACAGCCAGGACAGCTGACCCAAATTGACCAAAGGGATATTCTATACCATATGATGTTGTGCTCAGCAATAAAAGCTTAGGAAAAGAAGGAGGAAGTGGGGATGTTTGCAGTTATGGCATTTGTCTTCCCAAGTAACCATTATGTGCGCTGAGTCCCTGCTTTCCAGGAAGTGGCTAAAAATCTCCTTGCCAATGGGAAGCAGTGAACAAATTCCTTTTTTGCTTTTCTTGTGCACACAGCTTTTCCTTTACTTATTAAACTGCCACTTTGTTCATCCATGAGCCTTCTTGCCTTCCTTTTATGCAAGAGGAGTGTGCAAGCGGCTGTGTGGGTGTTTGGCTGTTGGCCGGGGTCAACCCACCACACCAATATTTAAAGAACAGATATTTTACACTTTAATCAACCAGGTTGGTTTTCTGTTTTCCTTCCTTTTTTTAATCCACTGATTGAACTGCATGCAGAAACACACTGGGCTCTTCTTTAAGGTAACTCCTATTTCACCCAATGATATCCAATGCATTCACTCTCTTTAAACCTATTTCAAGTTTATTTTCAATTTCTGCCCCACTATTATATTCCTGGGTGTTTTGTCTATAGAAATAATCCTTTATGTGTCTTGAGTTTTCTGCCCAAGTCCTAATAATTCCCTTCTCTGAGCAATACACACATTAAAACACGGTAAAGAGAGCCCTTTCAAATTCAAACAGAAATATAGAACCCCCCAAAATGCAAACAAAAGTGGAAAGCAAATGAAGGGATAATGTTTTTGATAGGGAAAGCAATTGCCTAAGAAAATAAAAATTGAAAGTCTTTAGAAAGGAAGATTTGAGGTGCTTTTTTCTGAAGTAGGGAGAAGTCTACTGAGCAACGTCTCAAAGTTTATCAGATGATGTGCTAATTGGAGTCTTAAATAGCAAAAACTGTTGTCATGGTTTAGCCCCAGCCAGCAACTAAGCACCACGCAGCCGCTCACTCACTCCCCCTACCCCGGTGGGATGGGGGAGAGAATCGGAGGAGTAAGAGTGAGAAACACTCCTGGGTTGAGATAAGAACAGTTTAATAATTGAAATAAAGTAAAATAGTAATGCTAATAGTAACAGTATAATAATGATAATAATAATAATGATACACGAAGCAAGTGATGCACAATGCAATTGCTCACCACCTGCCGACCGATACCCAGACAGTTCCCGAGCAGCGATTGCTGCTCCCTGGCCACCCCCCCCCAGTTTATATACTGAGCATGACGTCATATGGTGTGGAATAGCCCTTGGGGCAGTTTGGATCAACTATTCTGGCTGTGCCCCCTCCCAGTTCCTTGTGCGCCTGGCAGAGCATGGGAAGCTGAAAAAGTCCTTGACTAGCATAAGCAGTACTCAGCAACAACTAAAAACATCAGCATGTTATCAACATTCTTCTCCTACTAAATCCAAACCACAGCACTATGCCTGCTGCTAGGAAGAAAATTAACTCTATCCCAGCCGAAACCAGGACAACTGTATATGTCATATAATTGTATGTCTGTCAACTGTCTCTCAGGTTAAGGCTCAGTGATGTTTTCCATCTTTCTTCACTCTTTCTAGGGTGCGGTGTATCTTTTCTGCATCATGATAGATGGTAACTAGGGTTCTTTGTCCGTTGTCTCAAACTCATTTTAGCAATTGACACAGGTCATCATGTTGCAACAGTTTTTTTACCAATGTGAGATTCATTCCAATAGGGGTAGGTAATAAATCTTGACACAATGTATAGTTAGACTGTAACAATTGGTGGGATTTAACGGGAGCTGAATAGTTAAAGTCACATCCCATAATTTCAGTAAAATTACAAATACAGATATTTGAGTGATTGTATATACCTACAGTGGTGTTGTCTATAGATACAGAATCGCAAAGGGTTCTCATACAAACACATCCATTTCCAACATAGACAAGTACAGTTTCAGGAGTTTCATGAGCATGTATTTGAAAATGACAAACGTTTTGTGCAGTGTCAAGACAAATGTCTTGGGCATTAATGGTATTGCTTTCACAAATAAATCCTTGTTGTTCCCGTACAACACATGCGTTAACATCAGTGGTTTGCCATTTGTTCGCATTTTGTTGGGCCCATTATTCTGTGTTCTAATGGATAGAGGACAGTTCCATGTTGATTTAATCACAGTGCAATGATTGGGTATATGGTGTATACTGAAGCATTGCGTATTGTTAAAACAAAAGCAGTGGCTTTACTGTTGGTGGGGTCATAAGTGAAATTGACTAAATACCAACAAGATTGGAAATCCTTTTTGAATTGAGTCGCACTATCCCAAAATACCTTTCAAATCTCAGTGGGCAGGGTGCCCTCCTTGCCTTCCCTTATAATTGCTGCTACAGTAGATTGCACCCATAACTGAGAAACATGCATGGTGCAGAATGTACTATAGTTACTGTACTGATTAGCATAAATAAAAGAAGTGAGGGTCTCCACCCTGTGCGTTGGGCTTCTCAGCATGTAAACTGAATTTAGTTCATGCTGGCAATGATTACTCCTGCGAGAAGGATGAGCAGTCCTCTGATGGCGTCCTGGTTTTGGCTGGGATAGAGTTAATTTTCTACCTCGTAGCAGGCACAGTGCTGTGGTTTGGATTTAGTAGGAGAAGAATGTTGATAACACACTGATGCTTTAGTTGTTGCTGAGTACTGCTCATGCCAGTCAAGGACTTTTCAGCTTCCCATGCTCTGCCAGGGGCACAAGAAGCTGGGAGGGGGCACAGCCAGAATAGTTGACCCAAACTGCCCCAAGGGCCATTCCATACCATGTGACGTCATGGGCAGTATAGAAACTGGGGGGGTTGGCCGGGGAGCAGCGATCGCTGCTGGGAACTGGCTGGGTATCGGTCGGCGGGTGGTGAGCAATTGCATTGGGCATCACTTGCTTTGTATATTATTATTATTATTATTATTTTCCCTTCCTTTTCTGTCCTATTAAACTGTCTTTATCTCAACCCATGAAATTTTTTTTTTTTCCTGATTCTCTCCCCCATCCCACTAGGGAGGGGGAGAGTAAGCAAACAGCTGTGTGGTGTTTAGCTGCCTGCTGGGTTAAACCACAACAAGTGCCACAAGCCTTTTCTTCCAGTATTTCCATCCTATTAGAAACCACAAAGTGAGGCAAATGCTGAGAGCTAGCCTCTTCTTGCAAAACTTCTGATTCAACACAGAGGTTTAGATGAGTTCTATTAAGCTTGGAAAGGTTGACTCAGTCCTTCTTCCGTCACTGGTAGGCAAATCATGGGATTTATAAAAAATAAACCTCACCAGACAAACTTGACTGCATTTTTGATGGAATTAAAAAATTATCAGATGATGTGAAAGCAGTAGATATAATATATTTGGATTTCAGGAAAGCAATTGATACTGCCTCATGAAAACTTACTTGAAAAATTAATTCAGATTTGCTGCAAGTAGAATACCTTCAAGTGGAATCATAAGCTCAAGTATTACAACAAAATATATAAAATATTCTGCTGTGACCTCACATTTAGTTCTGAAGGCATCACCATAAGGAAAAATATTGACAAACAGAGGTAATTTTAGAGAAGAGCAAACCAAAATGTCCAGATGCTGATGTGATGGAATTTCTGGGGTTGGGTTTTTTTTTTATATATATATATATACACACACCTCAGAAATAGCTTGGATAAAAGGCAACCATGGGTGTTGGCAAGATACCTGCCGTTAGATGCCATAAGGATACAAACAAATGGCAAAGTCTTAACCAGTCAATTCAGGGATACCACAGCTGACTCCAGTAGGAGCTTCCTGAGGACAGATAGAGATTTGGGATATATACAGAATAGCTGACTGTGGAGAAAGTGGTATAACTAGGCAAATTGGGATGAAATCAATAAATGGAATAAGTAGTTGAAATACAGGGAAAACTGCTAATAGTGAAAATTCTGGATCTACAAAGTTCTCAAAGGAAACGGTAAATAGCTCATCCATCAGAACATTTACATCTAATTTGGATAAAAAACAGTTTTGGGTTTTTTCCCATGTGGATTGCCCTGGACTCTGCCAATTCCTTGAAAGCTCACAGGAGTTTCAGTAGGGCTTGGTTACAACTCAGCAGAAGACAAGCCCTTCCTCTGGCTATCTGCCATGTAGGAACCAGATCTTAGTGTTCATTCCAGTTCTTTCTTTAAGTTTCTTGCATGCCATCTCTCTTTTCCCATTCACTCTGCATGTCTTTGCTCTCGTGATAAGGGCCAGGTGTGCAGTTGCAGAAGAGCTTGGTTAGTGCATGCTCCACAGAAACCTTTTCCAGCAGCATCGATCCCCATCAGTTTCACTTTGCAGGAAGCACTATTGAAACACAGTTTCTGCATTGGAGCATGCTGCACATTTTGATTGCTGTAAAGGAGGCTGAATTTATCACCTAGTCAGGGCAGATCTGGTCATGCAAGTTACCAATTTGTTTATTTCTGTTCAACTATTAATCTTTTTTAAATACTGAAAGCTTAAATCTAAAAATCCACTGCTTTCATAAGACTTTTTAAGTCAACTTTCAAAGGCAGTCTTTTAGGGCTGGGTTATAAATCCCTTTACAGAAGGAAAGCTTTAAGTCTGAATATTAAAATAAAGTGTTGAAAGCTCCTTTTTGGATTGTGAACCTATTAAAGCAGGATGGAAGCTAGTTTGCAGTCTGCCTTTTACAGAGAGCATCCATACTGCCAAAGTCCAAAATTAAGTCACTTTTTTGGATTAAGTGCAGACCAGAGAAGGCTTAAAAATACCACTTGTAATTAAAAACATTGGGCCTGGATCCTTCTGTCTTTATCAAGGTTAAAGAGCCACTGAAAGCAATACAAGTTGATCCTCTATTTTCTAATATATAAACTGTTTATTGATGGTAGGCAAGCTTTTTCCTCTAACTTTGATAGTGATTGTAATAATGGAATAGAATAGAACAGAACAGAACAGAATAGAATATTTTCAGTTGGAAGGGACCTGCAGCGATCATCTAGTCCAACTGCCTGAGCACTTCAGGGCTGACCAAAAGCTAAAGCATGTTGTTAAGGGCATTGTCCAAAGGCCTCAAACACCGACAGGCTTGGAGCATCCACCACCTCTCTAGGAAGCCTGTTCCAGTGTTTGACCACCCTCTCCGTAAAGAATTTGTATCAGGAATAGTGTGGCCAGCAGGAGCAGGGAGGTGATTGTCCCCCTGTACTTGGCACTGGTGAGGCAGCACCTGGAATACTGTGTCCAGTTTTGGGCCCCTCAAAACAAGAAAGACATTGAGGTGCTGGAGCGTGTCCAGAGAAGGGCAAGGAAGCTGGTGAAGGGTCTGGAGCACAGGGCTGATGGGGAGCGGCTGAGGGAACTGGGGGTGTTTAGCCTGGAGAAGAGGAGGCTGAGGGGAGACCTTATCGCTCTCTACAACTACCTGAAAGGAGGTTGTAGTGAGGTGGGTGTTGGTCTCTTCTCCCAAGTAGTTAGCAATAGGACGAGAGGAAATGGGCTCAAGCTGCGCCAGGGGAGGTTTAGATCGGATATTAGGAAAAATTTCTTCACAGAAAGGGTAGTCAAGCATTGGAACAGGCTGCCCAGAGAGGTGGTGGAGTCACCATCCCTGGAGGGGTTTAAAAAACGGGTAGATGTGGCACTTCGGAACATGGTTTAGTCTAGTCTACCCTTGATTGGTTTAGAGTGGACTTGGTAGTGTAGGTTAATGGTTGGACTGGATGATCTTAAAGGTCTTTTCCTACCTAAATGATTCTATGATTCTATGATTCTATGATTGCTGCTTGGGAACTGGCTGGGCATTGGTCGGCGGGTGGTGAGCAGGGGGAGTGAGCGAGCGGCTGCGTGGTGCTTAGTTGCTGGCTGGGGCTAAACCACGACAGTGCCCCACACTATGTTCTTCCCATCTAAGCTACCAAAGTTGATACCAGTAGCCAGCACATATGGTAAAAGGTAAGAGCTATCAGATTTCTCGTCCCAAAACTAATAATATGCAACCAAATACTTCCTGATATGATAGAAGTAGCATGTCTTGCATTGTCACAGGACTAAAGATTAGTATTCACACAATTATAGATGTTTACCATCATCAAACAGGAACTTCAATGAAAGCATGCTTCTCTGTACCACATTAGCAGAAAGAGGTAGAAGAACAAAGTGAGATTCATTGATAAACTATGGCCCATGTGCTGCAACAAACACTGCCTTAGCATTTGAAATGCATGATAGAAAACTGTCCTAAAAGATCACTGACTTTCAAATAGAAGGGGGAAGAAAGCTGGACTAAACTTTGACAATATCTTCTCTGAAGCAAAGAAACCTGTATTTAAAACACTGGATTCTCATGAAAGATCATGTATGCCACAAGATGATAAATTTGAAGCAGTCTGTTTCAGAGTGAATATTTTATATAAATACACTAAACAGTATAGAAAAAATACCATACTCTGCACACCAGTAATGCTCAGTGAGCTAAAAAAACCAAGACAGACTGGGCCAGATCTTATAGTTCCCAATGCAACTTATTCTTGAGTATAAACACTACTGAGAAATACCTTACATAACAGGAAATTGTGGATAAACATGGAAAATACATCAAGGGCATTTCAGATATTTCTAACACAACAAATATATACTAAATGTTAGAAGAAATGTGTGTGTATTAGCATTTAGGGTTTTTGTGTGGATTGGAATATTTCTTTCATAAGCAGGATTTATAAATTTGCTAGGGTTTTGAGTTCTGACCACTCTGCAGTGTCTTATATTCAGACTGTATGATTTCAACAGAAGACCACAGACAGGGAACAGACATAGAGGATCAGAAGCAGTCAGGGAACATTAACTGCATACATGCATAATTATTACAACAACCTGAAGGAAATTTTGCAAGGATTTTGAAATACTGCTGTGTACTAGAAACATGAAGAATCAAACCTTTCTCAAACCCTTTTGTGTTCCCATACACATATTAACAAATATAAATGACAAATAATATTATAAATAAATATTAATTCATAACAGTCTCAGATTTCAGCAGAGATTTTCAATAGAGGGCAACTGGGGGCATTGATAATGGTAGAAGACTGCTGTGATATATAAAATCAAATTTAAAGTTATATTAACATGGTCCATACAGGAAGAACTATAAAAATAACAAAATAAAAGGGTGAGACACTCTTACTCCTGTAACCTTCACAGAACAGTGGTCATGCGTGTGTTGTGCATCCACCTATCTGTCTCTAGATGTTTGTCTGTTGATTTTGGTGTGTTATGAAAGTATTATGATAACTTAAAGGAGGAAAAAGACAAATTCACAAATTTATTCTACAGTTTTTTTCAACACTGTATAATGGTGTTGAACACTGCATGCTAACTTAGAGTGATAGGTCAGATTTGGGGACTGTAGATCATGGAGATTTAAAATATGCTGAAATTAATGAAAATATCCACTGATCCATGGTTTTATACTAGCCTGTCTCAGTCTAAGGTCAAACTAGAAAAGTTTTCTGACAAGAGCTAAAGGTCCGATGTTCTTTTTGCTTTGCTGCTGAATTAGCTGATTAGCTAAGTAAGTATAATATAACCAGTAAGATCCTCCCTCCAACAGAAAAAAAAAATTAAATCTACCAATTTAGGTTAAAAACAAAAGTTATGGTAACATAAGTGTCCCTAAGTTTTTCAATAATCCTCCAGTACTTTTGCATCCTAAAAGGCTCCAGATGTGACCAGCCACTCCAAAATGGTAAGTCGTTTATCAGCATTCTACATTGCAGACGGGCACCTGTAATTTCACTCTCACTTTGCATCAGCAGAATTAAAATATCTAGAAAAACCTTACTATGACAGGTTTCTGTGTATTAATGCATAAACATTTATAGGAAAACACTCTGTCATCATGAAGGTAAGATATACAGCATCAGATTCTTCTTCCTTCTCAGCTCTGTCTATGTAGCATGATCCAACTATTTCTGCCTGTTGGGCATTAAGGGTAACTGTCTCAAGCAAAGAAGAGAAAATGACTATGAACCAGTTACTGACAGCACTATTATTAAACACTTGATTTCTTTTGATCTTTCCAAGAACTGCCTTTTTAAGCTGTGAGGACCGCAGGCAGCTGAGCAATAGGGCTTGGCACTGCCCACCCATGGTCTTGCTCGGAGAACAATCATACTATATGCACTGACCAGATCCTGTAAACTTTTTTTGCATGAATAATCACTACTCAAGGACTGATCATATTGAAATAATAATGAGTCCCAAACACTTGCAGTTACTGGCAGATTTATTCGCCGGGAGGGTTGGAACATGACTCGGAACACTTCTGCAGAATTTTAAAACTGCCTAGTTTTGATCATATTCCCTTCCTGATCTGGTCTTTTCATTGCTTCACTTTGTTTTGGGGAGGAACGCTTCCTCTTGATTACTTCTTTCTAAAAATGTGTGCTATCTTCTTCATTTTTACAGGTGGTGAATTTTATTGTTGATAAAAGCTATAAAACAAGCCATGTTATACTCAAGGCAGATATATTTTCAGAAAGTCACCTCCTCATTTGTGAGAAGCACCTGCCAATTAATATGCTTAAAAATATCACTAGAGTTATGTAAGGTCTTTAAAAATTCTTCTGCTCCTTGACTCTGCAGTACTTCACCTATTACTAAAAGTAATTAAGCTTCAATACACTTTAAAATAAACTCAAACAGCCCTAATTTAACATGAGCAAGAAATTCTTAACTTCTTCCTTTTGTGCATAATATTCAAAACTGTCCATGTGGCATGCAACCTGATCTTGCACTAGTGATCTTGCTGGGAATTGTGAATGTGTGCTTGGTCAAGTATCCCCAAAACTTGGTACTGTTATTACTGACCACACCGTCATGCTCCATTAGTGATGTATTATTTATGTGACACTGTTTACAATTTACTGGCATTGGCATAGCAATGACTGAATGAATTCTAGGCTTATGTCCTGGTTTTGGCTGGGATAGAGTTAATTTTCTTCCTAGTAGCAGGCACAGTGCTGTGGTTTGGATTTAGTAGGAGAAGAATGCTGATAACACACTGATGTTTTTAGTTGTTGCTCAGTACTGCTTATGCCAGTCAAGGACTTTTTCAGCTTCCCATGCTCTGCCAGGTACACAAGAAGCTGGGAGGGGGCCCAGCCAGAATAGTTGATCCAAACTGCCCCAAGGGCTATTCCATATTCCATTCCAACCCTGGGGGATTGGCTGGGGAGTAGCGTGACTGGGGAGTAGAGTGACTGGAGTGCTGCACTGGAGGGCTATAAGCTCTTCAGAAGGGATAGGCAGGGTAGGAAAGGCGGTGGGGTGGCTCTGTATGTTAGGGAGTGTTTCGACTGCATAGAGCTTGACAGTGGTGATGACAAGGTGGAATGCTTATGGGTAAGGATGAGGGGGAAGGCTGGAAAGGCGGATGTCCTGTTGGGAGTCTGCTATAGACCACCCAACCAGGAGGTAGAGGTAGATGAGGCATTCTATAAGCGGCTGGCAGAAGTGTCGCAATCGCTAGCCCTTGTTCTCATGGGGGACTTCAACTTGCCAGACATCTGCTGGAAATACCACACAGCAGAGAGGCAGCAGTCTTGGAAGTTCCTAGAGCATGTGGGGGATAACTTTCTAATGCAGCTGGTAAGCGAGCCTACCAGGGGAGGTGCCCTGCTTGACCTGCTGTTTACCAACAGAGAAGGGCTTGTGGGAAATGTCGAGGTCGGAGGCCGTCTCGGGCTTAGCGACCACGACATGATAAAGTTCTCAATTTTGGGTGATGCTAAGCGGAGGGGCACCAAAACTATTACCATGGACTTCCGGAGGGCAGACTTTGCCCTCTTCAGGACCCTGGTTGGGAAAGTCCCTTGGGAGGCGGTCCTGAAGGGCAAAGGGGTCCAGGAAGGCTGGGCCCTCTTCAAGAAGGAAGTCTTAAGGGCGCAGGAGCGGGCTGTCCCTGTGTGTCGTAAGACCAACCGGAGGGGAAATCGACCGGCCTGGCTGAACAGGGAGCTTTTGCGGGGACTCAGGGAAAAAAGGAGAGTCTACCGCCTTTGGCAGAAGGGGCGGGCAGCTCAGGAGGAGTACAGGGATCTTGTTAGGTCCTGCAGGGAGGAAATTAGAAAGGCAAAAGCCCAGCTAGAACTCAATCTGGCCAATGCTGTAAAAGACAATAAAAAATGCTTTTATAAGTACATCAGCAATAAAAGGAGAGCCAAGGAGGATCTCCATTCTTTGCTGGATGTGGGGGGGAACATTGTCACCGAGGACAAGGAAAAGGATGAAGTACTTAACGCCTTCTTTGCCTCTGTGTTCAACAGCCAGACCGGTCATCCCCAGGGTACTCAGGCCCTTGAGCAAGAGGATAGGGATAGGGACCAGAATGGAGCCCTCATAGTCCAGGAGGAAGCAGTTAATGACCTGCTATGCCACCTGGACGCTCACAAGTCTATGGGGCCGGATGGGATCCACCCAAGAGTACTGAGGGAGCTGGCGGAGGAGCTTGCCAAGCCACTTTCCATCATCTATCAACAGTCCTGGTTAACAGGGGAGGTCCCTGATGACTGGAGGCTTGCCAATGTGACGCCCATCTACAAGAAGGGCCGGAAGGAGGACCCGGGGAACTACAGGCCTGTCAGCCTGACCTCGGTGCCGGGGAAGATTATGGAGAGGTTCATCTTGAGCGAACTCCACAGGCAAGTACAGGTCAACCAGGGGAAATGGGCTTAAGCTGCGCCAGGGGAGGTTTAGACTGGAAATTAGGAAAAATTTCTTTACGGAAAGGGTGGTCAGGCATTGGAACAGGCTGCCCAGAGAGGTGGTGGAGTCACCATCCCTGGAGGCGTTTAAAAAACGGGTAGATGTGGCACTTCGGGATATGGTTTAGTCTGGTCTACCCTTGATTAGTCTAGAGTGGGCTTGGTAGTGTAGGTTAATGGTTGGACTGGATGATCTTAAAGGTCTTTTCCAACCTAGATGATTCTATGATTCTATGATTCTATGATTGCTGCTTGGGAACTGGCTGGGCATTGGTCGGCGGGTGGTGAGCAATTGCATTGTGCATCACTTGCTTCGTATGTTATTATTATTATCATTATTATATTGATATTATTATTATTTTACTTTATTTTATTTCAATTATTAAACTGTTCTTATCTCAAGCCAGGAGTGTTTCTCACTCTTACTCCTCCGATTCTCTCCCCCATCCCACCGGGGCAGGGGGATTGAGCGAGCGGCTGCGTGGTGCTTAGTTGCTGGCTGAGGCTGAACCACGACAGCTTAGCATATAAAATCAGCTGCCCAGGGTCATTATAGTCTCCTGACATTGTGTTTTTCTGATTTTTTTAACAGAAGACTATATGGAAATCATGCTTATGGAGCAAGTTCTGCCAAATATCTTCTTTCATGATAAGCGTGATTTTTGGGTAAGAACAGAAGGGTTTTGGATAATGTGGGTCTATGCTATGTTACACATACATCCAAGCTACAAACAGCATAAGGTCAGAGTAAATATGTCACTTATTGTACTTCCCAGTCCATATGTGCTATAAAATGCAATTAAATATAATGGGATTTGCATAATATAAATATTAACTTCTTCAGAGTTACTGTTTAATATATGGTGTTTTAGAAGCAGTCGAGGTTTTCTGGCTTAAATTTATATAGATACTGAGAGTGATACATGGTTTTTTTTTTTTCAGGACCTGATCCAGGCCACTGAAGTTAATGGGAATTTTTCCTTTGACTTCCGTGAGCCTTGGATCAGGCTTGAAGACTAAGATTTATAAATTTCCCCCCAAAAAAGACCATCTAAAGGGCACTTTCTCATTCACTGCCTACCTAATTAGAGATTTTTAGATCTGAACCTTTGGTGCAGTAGTAGAGGTACTCAAAGAAAGTACCAAGAGCTGGTAAGCGTCTATTCTTTCTGTAGTCCTGCAACTTAAGTAAAACCAAATATATTTAGACCGATGACTTGATTCTTTAATCAGAAAGATATATGAGTAAGAATTGTTGTGCAGCTTGTAAAAACAGCACTACACTTGTACATGCATGTGCAGAACTGTTACTGATTTTACATGATACATGGGAATGTGTGCCTGCTTATTTAAGGAAAGAAGTGAGATCAACATGAAAAAAAATCTGCCCTCTGTCTGAGATCTTGCCTTCCAAATTTTAGCTGCATATTCTCTGTTTGAGGCACATACTCTTACATCCTGAACTGAAATGTGAATATGCTCTTTAATTTCAAATTAAGATTTAGGACTGAATTCCACTCACAGTTACATCATCAAAATCCTAATGAGGCTGTAAATCAGAATAAGAATATGGTTGAGGTTGATGGGGTTGGGTGGATCTAAATGAGTGTAGCATTTGGCCCTTTTAGGTGGAAATATAAACTGAAGACTAGCCCAAGTAGAGCACTGAAGCAAACAGGTAATAGTGAAAATGTTTACTGTACTAAACCACAATGACCAATAACAAATATGTTGAACTAGCCACAAATAATTTAAAAAGGTCTGAAATTCAATCTTTAGTTAAAATATCCTTGATAAGATGGTAATAAGAAATATATTTTTATAATGAGGTTTACATTTTTACATTAATAGAAGTTACTGTATTTCCCAAAATACACCAACACAACTACATGTGCCATTATTTCCTATTTTGTAAGTAGGCTTCAATATTTCAAATATACAATTTAGAATGATCTGGCAATACATATGCATTATATTCACTGAGAGCTTTGGCTGTTCAAGAACAGTAAATTTATTGTTGAATTTGAAATTGAAATATTTTTAATTTTGTCAAAATGAAATCTGAACTTACTTTTTTATCCCTTATAATTATTCCTTGAAAAGTAAACCTGCAGTTGGTAGCATATTCTACATATGTAGTTAATGCTTAATATTTTTCTAGGTAATGCATTTCTAGGATGGAGTTGTGTGCCAAAGCAGCTGTCATTTTGTGGGTTAAAGTTGATATGGCATGTTACAGAAGGGACTATGTTCTACCTCTTTCTCTCTCTTCCTTGCTCTCTTTTATTTCTCAATTAGCAGTTTTCCATTATATTTGAAGTCTTAATTAATGTTATTTTATCAAGTTTCAGTACAAAAGAGCATAGTTTAGAAGCTGATAGAAGGTACCTAATCCTGCATGTCCTGTCCAGATCAGTGGTTTAAATGGAAGCCTTCACCAAGCACAGCCTATAGAATCAACCTCTGAGTTGAGTTGTAACCAGCTTGTTTTTGTATTCCTTAAAAAGAAAAGGAATATCTTCCAGGAAAAACAAGAAAATAAAATGAGTCACTAAAACAGTAGGTGGTGTTATTGGGAAATATTTTTTAAAATGTTATCATATATAAACTTTAATATTAATATGTTAGAGCAAAATGATTTCTGATAATAAGTAGAAGCATAATATCAAGGATGATTTTGTCTTACAAATAATATTAAATGAGCTGATGCAAGTAGTGAGATTGTCTAATATAATTTTGCTGACACAAGACATATAATGAGAATCTATGGAATACAGAGTATAAACCCATTGGCTTGTAAGCAAAGCTCACATCTTCAAACTGCACAGTAGCAAATCAGGATACGGTTGGCTTTCTGGCTGCAAGCGCACATTGCTGGCTCATGTCCAGCTTTTCATCCACCAGTACCCCCAAGTCCTTCTCCGCAGGGCTGCTCTCAATCTCTTCATCCCCCAGCCTGTGTTGATATCGGGGGTTGCCCCATCCCAGGTGCAGGACCCTGCACTTGGCCTTGTTGAACCTCATGAGGTTTGCACGGGCCCACATCTCAAGCCTGTCAAGGTCCATCTGGATGGCATCCTGTCCTCAAGCGAATCAATGGCACCACTTAGTTTGGTGTCGTCTGCAAACTTGCTGAGGGTGCACTCAATCCCGCTGTCTATGTCGTTGATGAAGATATTAAACAGCACTGGTCCCAGTACAGACCCCTGAGGGATACCACTCGTTACTGGTTTCCACTTGGACATTGAGCTGTTGACTGTAACTCTTTGGACACAGCCATCCAGCCAATTCCTTATCCATCTAACAGTCTATCCCTCAAATGCATATCACTCCAGTTTAGTGGCAAGAATGTTGTGGGGGACCATATCAAACTATGCCCTCTACATAGTTGCTATTTAACCCTGGAATTAGTAGTCCCTAACTGAATGCAAAACCATATGTATGTACACATATTTCCTGATTCAATTATTTTATAATAAAATATACATTACAGTAAAGCTTATAATTATATTTCTTGTGAAAATATTTGCTTTTTTTAATCTAAACTATATTTTGCATTAGATTTCTGTAATATTTGCTTAAAATTAGTTTCTATAAATAATCCTGACTGTAAACCTATTAGTTAAAATGTTCACAAAAAAATAAACAAAAGGAGCAGGAACATGGCCAAATTGAATTAGACTTTCTGTTTTAGTAAACAGTTGTGGAAACATTTTTCAAAGCATGTTTCCAGCTCTCCTACCGAGTATCCCTGTGTTATGCATAGAATCTTTCAAAACTGTCTAAATAATCTTCTATATAGAATTGCAAAATATATAAATATATATTTGCCCTCAATATCTGGGAAAAGCCAGAATGGCACTTGCCTGTGAAACCTCAGTTACTATCCATATGCATGTTGATGCAGTCTTGCAGTATATATCTAATTATGCTACCTTTTGAAAGAACACCTGCTAATTTAGCACACAGAATAGATTTTTAAGATCTGGAAACATATATGTCTTGTCAACATAGACAATTTAAGTATCTCAGTCGTGTCAGGATCTGCAGTCTAAATATTCCTTCACCTAACCTCACTTATATATTTAGTTGTATTGGGTTTACGTGGTAATGTTTGGGGGGGGGGGGCGGGCTGCAGGTGTGGCCTCCCTGAGAAGACATCAGGAGCTAGCCCCATGTTTGACAGAGCCAGTTTTAGCTATCTCCAAAAGACCCACCACTGGCCACAGCTCAGCCCGTTAGTGAAGCTGGTGGCACCTCTGTGATAACATATTTAAGAAAGGGTAAAAAACCACTGCACAACAGCTGCTGGGAAAGAGGAGTGAGAATATGTGAGAGGCACAGCCCTGCAGACACCAAGGTCAGTGCAGAATGAGGGGCAGGAGGTGCTCCAGGCACCGGAGCAGAGATTCCCCTGCAGCCCATGAGGACCACGTCAGAGCAGATATCCACTTGCAGCCCGGGGAGGACCCCATGCTGGAGCACAGGGATGTGCCCTGAATGAAGATGTGACCCCATGGAGAGCCCACACAGAGACTTTGATGTCAGAGGGATGACACCTCTATTGGCAGTTTGCCTCCTAGTGCCATGCTAGAGTAATGGCTGAGAAGGCAAAATACCAAATCACTAATACCTACTAAGATATTTTCTTGATTCCCACATTTATGAGTAAATTTAATACCATGAAATCTAATGCCTGCTTTTATGAGCAAATCATCATTTTTAAATAAAGGGTAAAAATTACATTAAATCTTCTCAAAAAAACCAAAAACATAACCAAAAAGACCTTTCATCCACTCAAAAAAGGTTTGGTTTTTTTTTGTTTCTTTCATGAGTAATAGAAATCCCTTGTTTGGAGAAGCTTGTACCTGGTACATTCTGCATATTTTTGCTACCTAAAACTGTAATTAAGCTCCTTCAACAGTTTATTTTATCCTTTGTCTAATAAATCTTTACTCTCTCTATATATAGTTAAAAATTAAAATGTTTGTCCTAAGTCCTTTTCTTTTTCTTTGAGCCTGAGGTTGTCTTTTGGAACCACACCTCCTCCATCTTCTCTCCAGAAGATATATATTTTTTATATATATATATATAATCTATACTTGCATGGCAAAAGTAAAACAATTTCTGTCTCCCAGCCTTCAGATCTTTCACTAAAACAGTCAAGTGAATTTTCACACCTCACACAATTGCAAAGAAATTACAAGCACATTGAGAACATTTGACTCAGTTTGCTTCCAGGATAATATATTTTTGGTAAGAAGTAAAATTTACAGTGTATAAAACATATCTTTGCAAATTAAATATAGCAGCATAAGGGAACATTATATATATATTCCACTTTAAACATACATTTTAAAAACCTAAGAGAATGGCCAATGTAGTATCTGACAGCATTAGACAAAGGAGAAAAATTGCTTAGTACATGGCTGAATGTGTTGTGCAGGGATCAGATAAGAATATATGCACAGATCAAAGGGAGAATGATGCAAGTTATAATCTATCTAACACTCACCTCAGTTTACACAAAGATCCCCATGATGTGGTGCTGACTTATCTGCACCAATCCACTTTCCAGCTGTCAAGAGAAAAGCACCACAAGTTCCAAACATTGAAGTATGCTTTGCAGTGCCCCAGATTACATAGCCTGATGTCAAAACTGTACAAGCTACATAACAGAGTCTGTTCTGCTCATGGTGAATATGTTCTGCTCCTGTGTAGGAGAGGAGAAAAGAACCTTAGGGAAAAAAAAGGCAAGAATATTCCATATTAAAAAAATAACTAAACTAACTTGAACAAATGACTCTGAACACTCATTTTATCTAGTCTACATGTCAAAATTCCTTTAGGATATTTTACAATTGATGCAACACTACTTTTTGTACAAACAGCTGCAAAAAAAGTCTTAGGATGAATGTCACAAACAAAACAGTGCTTTTAACATTAGTGCAATTTCACTCTGAACAACTCCTTAACAGATTAACCCTCTGTCTCAGAAGCCCAATACAACACAAGAAGCAATGGGAACACTGACTATCAATGGGAATTAATATTTATCTTTGGAAAGTCAAAACCCATCCCAGTTTCAGTTTTTGACTAAACATGGGAAAAGAGTTCTTAAATTCCAGTTCTTTAAAAAGTCTGTAATAAAACTGTCTTGAAGAAAAAGTTTTACTTGTTCCCACAGGAGTCATTATTTCCCAAATAAATGTAACATAGCATTTCAATATGTTTATATTGTGATGTTACCAGGTTTTGTTAAGTATTTGAAATATAATAATATTTAATACAAGTCCATAGCAAAGTTATTTTTAAAATATATAATAGTTACAGCATTCAGGCATGTTAAATACTTCATTTGAAAGGGAAAAATTAGTAAAGTTTATGATTTGCTTGCATTACAGAAAACATTTTACTGTCATTAAAAAAATTACATTATTTAAATACTGCACAATTTTAATATCAAATTATCTTTTCACTGAAATACTGTGTTGTAAATTACAGTGTATTAAAATCCCAAGCACTATTTTCATATTACATTGCAAACATTTCATATTCATTATTTCTTCACTGTAGCTTTTCTGTTTCATCAGATATATCTTCAAAGTTGAGATGTACAAAACTGGTCTGAATTGGAAAGAATATACAGGAGATAATGATATTGGGATCTGTTATGCTAAATGTGCTTACCCTCTGTGTTCTATTGTGCTTGTCTTTATGTACTTTCTGATAATTTTCCAGTATCAGACTCTTAAGAGGGTTTTTAGTATATGTGGCTCATGTTATTGCATTAAGGTTGGAGTGGTTAAATGGGTGAAACTGAAGAAATGCAGTAAAAAGCTGTTGCCTGTGGAGCTGTAAATGGTTTCTAGCAGATATGTTGCTGCTTACTATGTTAAGGCTCAATGCAGCAAAAAGCACTGGGCCTATGTGCTGGTTTTGGCTGGGATAGAGTTAAATTTCTTCATAGTAGCTAGTATGGGGCCACATTTTGGATTTGTGCTGGAAACAGTGTTGGTAACACAGGGATGTTTTAGCTATTGCTGAGCAGGGCTTACACAGAGTCAAGGCCTTTTCTGCTCCTCACCCCACCCCACCAGCGAGCAGGCTGGGGGGCACAAGGAGTTGGGAGGGGACACAGCCGGGACAGCTGACCCCGACTGACCCAAGGGATGTCCCACACCGTATGACGTCATGCTCAGCAATAAAACTAGCAGGGAGGTTGGCGGGGGGGGGGTGCTGCTCAGGGACTGGCTGGGCATCGGTCAGTTGGTGGTGAGCAATTGTTTTCATCTGCATCACTTGTCTTTCTTGGGTTTTATTTCTCTCTATTATTTTACTTTTATGTATATTTTATTATAATTATTATATTTTATTTCAATTTTTAAACTGTTCTTAACACACAAGTTTTCACACTCTCACTCTTCCGATTCTCTCCCCCATCCCACTGTGGGGGAGTGAGCGAGTGGCTGTGTGGTGCTTAGTTGCTGGCTGGGATTAAACCATGACAACCTAGAAAAGTGGACTGTTTTACTTGCTTGAATTCATGACTGGGTCTTATTGCTCTAGGTCAGTTATTACTGAGGAAAAGAAGGTTAATGGCAATAACAGATGCTGACAGTCCAACATCTATCTTTCTGTGAAACTGTCCTGGTTTTGGCTGGGATAGAGTTACTTTTCTTCCTAGCAGCTGGCACAGTGCTGTGGTTTGGATTTAGGATGCTACTAGGAAGAAAATTAACTCTATCCCAGCCAAAACCAGGACAATTCATCTGTTCTTGATCTTAGTTCATCTGATCTGCACCATACTCCTTTTTTTGCTGTACATGTGAAAGATTGGTGTTGGTTTTTGCAGTTTCCTGTGCTCTGCAGTGATTAGTGATGTTTTGCCTGGGAGATTTGTTATTAAAACACTGACCTCGAGATTTATCTGGTATTTGGGTTTTGTACTGAAACCATTAATGTACTTCGGGTACCACCCCATGGAGACAATTAGCAATTATACTACCTCTTCTGAGAGGTTTTTTATGGAGGAAATACAGAATGGCACCTTCGCTAACTTCTTCTATGATGTTTCCTCCTTCATTACAATAACTTTTCAGTATCTTGAACATCCCTGGGCAGTTAAGATACATCTATTAATATTTCTTGGGAATATGGTTTCGGCTTTGTCGAAGGTTAATAAGCAATTTAAGAATATCATCCAGAGATTGCCCCAAGGCTGGGGAGTTATGAGTGGCAGGGTGTGTGGGATTGTATGGGCAAGTACCTAGGGCAGTGGGCACCTCCCATGTTTTGGAACTTCACCCCTGAACAAGTGCAGAATCCTGAAAAATTAGTCAAGTATTTGGAAGAAGTATGTTGTCACGCTGGCAACTCCAGAGAGACACAACTCATTGCAACGTGCTGGGGCCTGGCCTGTGCCTACTGGGCCCTGTTCAACACTAATCAGCACCCTCAAGGGGAAGAGAAGGTCTCTGGATCTGACAGCAAAGCGACAGGCACTGCGGCTACTCCAACCCCTGTGACAGGCACTGCAGCTACTCCAGGCAACCAACCCGTGCCGGTATCAGTCTCCCCCATACAAAAGAAAAAATCTTGGAAGTGAAAGTCGGCTTGTTTAGAAAGGGATGATATAAAAACAGGGCCATCACAAGGAGTGGAAGAGGAAGAGGAAGAACTCGTGAACAAGACGGAAACCACCCCATCCTTATGTATAAGTGAGCTGCGAGATATGCGAAAAGATTTCAGTCGTCATCCAGGCGAGCACATCATCACCTGGCTGCTCCAATGCTGGGATAACAGGGCCAGTAGCCTGGATTTAGAGGGTAAGGAAGCCAAGCAGCTGGGATCCCTTTCCAGGGAAGGGGGCATTGACAAAGCGATTGGAAAAGGGGCACAAACCCTCAGCCTCTGGAGGCATGAAGGAAAGGTATCCCTTCAAGGAAGATGTTATATGTCACCCAGGGAAGTGGACCACCACAGAGAGAGAGGTATCCAGTAGCTGAGGGAATTAGGTGTGCTGGAGGTGATTTATGCTGACCTGAACAACAAGCAGTTATCCAAAGATCCAGATGAAGTCCAGTGCACATAACCCATGTGGCAGAATTTGGTACGGAGTGCACCAGCGTTGTATGCCAACTCATTGGCAATACTGGTGTGGAAAGATGAAGAGGCACCAACAGTGGATGAAGTGGCTGGCTGACTCCGGGAATACGAAGAAAGTATCTCTTCCTCTCTTGTCTCAGCTGCAGAGAAACTGTCCCGGGAGGTCCAGCAACTCAAAGAGAATAGGTCCTTGTGGAGTAATTGCTGGAGGTGATTTAGAGATTAAACTTAGATTCACAGTTTTAGGAAAGGCACAGCACTGAAGAAGCCTCCAGGGTGGAGTGCAGCTGGCATGCAAGGAATCCATTCCACGGAAGTTCCCTGGGCCTACAACCTTAGACGTTGGCAACACCAGGGGAACTTGGTGTGTTGGCTCTAAGAGGAACTGCCCGGAGGGTGGAGCGGTGTGGAGACCCCATGGCCAGGCTCTGTGTGGCACCCCAGATGGGACTGCTGTGAAGCCTTCTGCCCAGCCGGGGCAGCTGTGTGCCCTTGGATTCCCCAGTACACTCCGTCAAGCCCGGAGACTTGGTCTAGCTACGGACATGAAAAGACCAAGCATTTGTCACCTTATTGCTGCTGCTTTTAGTCCCTGTCTAGTCCTGACTGTGCCAGAACATGGCAAAAAATTTATTGTAGATGTACTTACCAAAGGGACAGAGTGCAGTATAATGGAACACTGCGAGAACTTGGGCAAACGATGGATGAATGAAGAAGGACAATAGGAAAGGGTATAATATGAGACCCTGGGCCAACAACCTGTCATGGTTTTGACAAAATGCTGCCCTTTGGTAAACTTTGCTCATTATAATATCATTACAGTACCAAAACACACCTCCATCCCAAAACCCACCCGCCTCTAAGGTGAGACCACTCCTCACTGAGCCTGCGCTCTGAATTTTTCCTAGCCTATACCTTTAAAGCAAAGCGAGAAAGTTTTACACCAATCGTAACAAAGTATGTATGCCTAGAGTCCCTCAAGCTCCACCTGAAAGGTAAAAATACTATAAATTAGCCTAAGAGAGAGGGGATGTTAGGGAAGATACCATCGTGTACTACTCTGACCTCTGGGATCAGTCGACGGGCTGAGCCTCTCTTCCCCCCCATCGGGACGCCTTTGGGTAAGAATCTAACACTTGGTTATACCAAGTGCCCCCCCACCCCGGGAAACTTAGAAACCTCTATAGAGTCGCTTTTATGTCTTTTGATGCATCTGTGTTATCCAAAGCTTTGGTATTTGCATGTGCCTTGCAGTCAGTGAATTTATCGCCGGTAATCCAAAGAACCTGTGTGTCTGTTGCTTTAATAAATTGCTTTGATTCATTGGTCTAGCGTGATAGTGGTCATTGAACGCGAGCAGACGCTTTAAGTGTGACCGTGATAGTTCATGCAGCACGACTAGACGAAAGGTGCCTACGTTATTTGTGAATCCGTAATCGTGATAGTTCAGTGCACTGAACGCGACCGGACTTATAACAATAAATTGGGTACCTTCCAACCCCCCTTGATGCAACAGTCCTACTCTCCACCTATACGGACCAATATATCAGCTATTAGGAGTCAGCAGTCTTCTGCTCAAGAAGGAGGATACAGAGGATACACACCACGGGGCACCCTGTGGTTTTACCTGTGTGACCATGGAGAGGACATGAAGAAGTGGGATGGAAAATCTGCCTCCACCCTAGAGGCACGGGTGCGTGAGTTGTAAGGAAAAACAATCACACAAGGGGGTTCTTCCAGGAAAATTGCTGCTCCAGTCTCCAGTGGGCGCCTCTCTGATAACATATTTAAGAAGGGGAAAAAGTTGCTGTGTAATAGCAATTGCAGCTGGAGAGAGGAGTGAGAATATGTGAGAGGAAGGACTGCAGACACCAAGGCCAGTGCAGAGGAGGGGAGGAGGTGCTCCAGGCACCAGAGCAGAGATTCCCCTGCAGCCCCTGGTGAAGACCATGGTGAGGCAGCTGTGCCCCTGCACCCATGGAGGTTAACGGTGGAGCAGATAGCCACCTGCAGCCCATGGAGGACCCCACACTGGAGCAGGGGATGGGCCCGAAGGAGGCTGTGACCCATGGGAAGCCCGCGCTGGAGCAGGCTCCTGGCAGGACCTGTGGCCCCGTGGGGAGAGAGGAGCCCACGCTGGAGCAGGTTTGCTGGCAGGACTTGTGACCCCGCGGGGGACCCATGCTGGATCTCTCTGCTCCTGAAGGGCTGCACCCCGTGGAAGGGACCCACGCTGGAGCAGTTTGTGAAGAACTGCAGCCCTTGGGAAGGGCCCACGTTGGAGAAGATTGTGGAGGACTGTCTCCCATGGGAGGGACCCCACGCTGGAGCAGGTGAAGAGTGTGTAGGAGTCCTCCCCTGAAGAGGAAGGAGCAGCAGAGACGACATGTGATGAACTGACCGCAACCCCCATTCCCTGTCCCCCTGCGCCGCTCAAGGGGAGGAGGTAAAGAAAATCGGGAGTGAAGTTGAGCCCAGGAAGAAGGGAGGGTGTTTTAAGATTTGGTTTTATTTCTCATTACCCTACTCTGATTTTATTGGTAATAAATTAAACTGATTCTCCCCAAGTCGAGTCTGTTTTGCCCATGACAGTAATTGCTGAGTGATCTCCCTGTCCTTATCTCGACCCATGAGCATTTCATTATATTTTCTCTCCCCTGTCCAGCTGAGGAGGGGAGTGGTAGAGTGGCTTTGGTGGGCACCTGGTGTCCAGCCAGGGTTAACCCACCACAAGTCTGAAAATATAAAGCATGTTTCAGGTACTAGTACACTGAGGTTAACGTGGTTACCGCACAGAGAATACTGGGATTATTTCAAGACTGTATTCTGCCAGGCACTGAGCCCTTCCAAAGCAACTGGGACTGTTCACTACGGAAAAGGTAAATGTGTCCTTTGAGCACTTAGCATGAGCTGCACTAATAATCAGCACTTCACAGGCCAAAGCTTTCCAGGTCTTAGATTTTTCTCAGTATGGATTAGGACACTGGTACAGGTATGCTTGCATGCTTTCTGGTCACAGGTATTCTGATGCTGTAAAATATAAGGTGAATGGGAGGCAAAAAAGAGGAGTTGCCAGTAGTTTTAAGTGTTACAGTTTTGTGTGTTCTTTTTTGCTTCCTCCCTTTAGTCATGACCTTTATGTATGTCCAGGTTATGGCTTTGCTAAATAGGCCCATTATTTTTAAGAGGACAGCAATGCAAATGTCTGTGTGTGCATAACATGCATTGTGAGCCATACGAAGAGCTAATTGTCCTTTCAAGAAGCCTTCAGATGACTCAGAGGGCATAAAGCAAATAAAAAAACCCACCACTTCCCTGAAACCTCCAAACCCTAAAGATTATGTAGAAGCAATTTCAAGCAACCTCGGTTCAATGTAAGGGAAAGGAATCAGCTGTTTTCAGACTGCATGACAATAAAGGTGTCAAAATATCTGTTCCTACATAGGTATGTGTATGCATGTGTTTATATATAAAATTTCCACTCAGTATTTCTCAATTTTATTCAGTTTCAAGACACAAGGACTGACATTTTTTTAATCTCTCTTTGTTCAAAGGATGGACATTACAAGAGCCGGTCTCTGTGTGAACACCATCCCTGACTTTGCCAAGCCACTGTTTCCAAGTAACCTCTGTAAGACTACGGAAAGCCAAGTCACTGTCACTTTCCTGCCATATTAAAAAAAAAAGATAACTAGCACAACATACTGGGTGAAACCGGCATCCCTGCATTCCCCTGCAGCCACTGTTCCCCTCGGCTGTCTCTGGCCTGGGGATGCTCACCAGTTGTCTTCCCCACACACCCCATAGGACTCCATACCATCCCCTACACACTCACTGCCCCCTGTGCTGGGGGAGCAGTGAGGTGAATGTGTCCATGGCATGGCTGGCGGCTGTTTACCAGCCCCCGTTGGTGGGAGGTGCGCACATAGCACACAGGGCAAGTTTGATGTTGACAAACTACTTGTGGCAGCGAAACTGTGTCAGCACAACTTCCAGGAGGAGGAAAGAGCAGCTCCTCACAGGGCCGGCGGGAGGCAGCCGCAGTGACGGAACAGCAAATGCTATTCAACCCGAGCAGTTTCAAGCCACCCATGTTGGGGAATTACTGTAGTCTAGTTACAGCTTTTAGCGTTGGTGCTGGCTTTGTGTGTGTGTGTGTGTGTGTGTCTGCATGCACCAGGAAGGGCAGAGGAGCTGCGGGCCAGGGAGCCGGGTGGGAGCTCGCAAGTTAAGTGGAGGCCGTTGGCATTAGGGCAGGAGGGGGTGGTGCGCTGGGCCCCGCGGGCACCCAACTTCCCCAAACCCAAAAACTCCCTCTTTGTTCCCCAATAGGACTCTCCAAAAAAATGTAATCTCAGGCAGACTGACAGCTGGGGTCAAGAAACAGCTGCTGGAGTTAATGTTTCTTCCTCCCACTTCATCTGATGGAGGTGCCCTACCAAGACAAAGTGGGAGCAGGCAGCGCTGCTAGTTCCTTCCTGGGCTGCAGCAGGAGCCCGTCACACTTCAGTACACACAGTTTGTTCCGAGAGGCAGTGGCAGCCTGGATGGTGCCATTTCCATAGCACAGGCTGGAGCTTGCGCCCAGGCGTGGGGGAGGGAGGGAGAAGGGGTCATGGGACAGAGACATACGCAGGAAAAATTTAAACCTATATGTTTTGAGGTGTCTTTTTTTTCCTTTCTCCCTCTCTCCTCCAAAAATCTGACAGACATAGGAAAAAAATGCATTTGTTTGCAACGGCCGATTCCCGCTGCAGATCGTTATCCAGAAAGGGCTGCCAAAAAGTTAGCTTGTTTTTTGGACAGAGCTGGACCGAGCTACAGAGTTCCTGCCTGAATCCTGATCTGTGCTGCTGTGAAGTTTGGGGTGGCTGGATCTGGGCTTTGGAGGCAGCCGCCTGCCTGTGGCCACTCAGCTGACCCTAGCCTAGTGCAGACCTCCCTACCTCGCCTGTGGCGGACTGTGGCTGCTCCGTCCCTTGAGGCCATGCTGTCTGCAGGCGGCATCATCTCAGCACGCCCTGCGGACCTGCTCTTGTTGCTGTAGCCTCCCGCCCTCCCTGGCTTGTGTTCCACCTTTCTCCCTGCCCATGTAGGCCAGGGCTCACACTACCTGGGACAGGTGCCACCAATGATCTGTCAGCAAGCTTGTTTCACTCCTGCCACTCCCAACAGGACTGTGGAAGGAAGAGGATGCAGAGTTTTTCCCTAAAGGATGGTGGAGGATTTGTTCTCACTCACAGACTTTATGAGGACATGAGTCCTCAGTGATGTCCCAGCATATGCTAAACTTCTGTCCTAGTAAGGCCTAGAGGCTGACTTCTCACACTCACCCCTAGGCCTGAATTAAATTGTAAACTCTGCCCTGCTCAGAGGTCCAGCTGAAATGAGGCTGAAGAGCAATTGTCTTAAGCTTTGCTTCGCCAAGGGGCATATCCTGCACCTGAGTAAGTCAGTGAAGTATCTCTGAATTTGGTGGACCTGAAGATGGTTTCTGTTTAGATGTACTACTGGGCTGTTTCTCCTTGAAAGCACAGTAGTTCAGGTTTCAAAAATAATTTTCTAAATACATAATTTTCTAAATACTCAGAGGTACATATTTGAATTTAAAAAATGTTCAATACCTAGCAATTCCCATTGACTTAACTGCTCAGCACTTTTGAAAACCATGCTTCTGGACATAAGAACCTATCTTTGAGCATACATTTTTAAATAAGTTGAGCAGCATTTGGCCAGTGAATAGTAATGTTGACCTGTTCCAGTGTTTCAGCACCCTCATCATAAAAAATTTCTTCCTTATATCTAGTCTGAATCTACCCTCCTTTAGTTTAAAACCATTACCCCTTGTTCTATCACAACAGGCCCTACTAAAAAGTCTGTCCCCATCTTTGTTATAAGCCCCCTTTAAGTATGGAAAGTATTGAAGTGGACACAGTACTCCAGGCGGGGCCTGACAAGCGCTGAGTAAAGTGGGATGATCACATCTCTATCTCTGCTAGTAATGCCCCTGTGGATGCAGCCGAGGATCTTATTGCTCTTTACTGCTGCAGCAGAGCACTGCTGACTCATGTTCAACTTGTTGTCCAACAGGACCCCCAGGTCCCTTTCAAAAAGGCTGCTCCCCAGCCACGCAGATCCTAGCCTGTACTGGGCTCTTTGGTTATGTTGTCCCAGGTGCAGGACCTTGCACTTGACTTTTGTAAACTTCATACTGTTCTTGCTAGTCCATTCTTCCAGCCTGTCCAGGTCTCTCTGTAAGATGGGTTGCCCTTCTGACATGTCCACCTCACTGCCCAGTTTGGTGTCATCAGGAAACTTGGTGAGAGTGCTTTCAATCCCATCGTCCAGATCATTTATGAAGATGTTGAATGGCGTGGGGCCCAGTATCAATCCCTGGGTGACCCCACTTGTGACAGGCTGCCAGCCTGAGAAAAAAACATTGATCACCACTCTCTGAGTGTGGCCTGTTAGCCAATTTCCTATCCATCTCACAGACCACCCGTCCAATCTGTATCTTGCCAGTTTGTCTAGGAGGAGGCTGTGGGAAAGTGTCGAACACTTTGCTGAAGTCCAGGTAAACAGCATCCGTAGCTCTCCCCATGTCAACAGAAAACGTTATTTTGTTGTAGAAGGTGATGAGGTTAGTCTGGCATGATTTGCCTTTGGTAAATCCGTGTTGGCTTTTCCCAATCACCCGCTTCATTTGGTTTATGATAGTTTCTAGGGGGACTTGTTCCATTATTTTCCCAGGGATTGAAGTAAGACTAACAGGCCTGACTTCTTTGCCTGACTAATGGGCCTGTAGGAAGAAGCACACACAAGAAGGATCTTCTTTTGGGCCCTTCCTGCAGCTGAGTGTGACTGTCCCCCTGTACTCGGCACTGGTGAGGCCACACCTGGAATACTGTGTCCAGTTTCCTCAATACAGGAAGGACATTGAGGTGCTGGAGCGTGTTCAGAGAAGGGCAAGGAAGCTGGTGAAGGGTCTGGAGCACAGGGATGATGGGGAGCGGCTGAGGGAACTGGGGTTGTTCAGCCTGGAGAAGAGGAGGCTGAGGGGAGACCTTATCGCTCTCTACAACTACCTGAAAGGAGGTTGTAGTGAGGTGGGTGTTGGTCTCTTCTCCCAAGTAGTTAGCGATAAGATAAGATGAAATGGGCTCAAGCTGCGCCAGGGGAGGTTTAGTTTGGAAATTAGGAAAAATTTCTTCACAGAAAGGGTAGTCAAGCATTGGAACAGGCTACCCAGAGAGGTGGTGGAGTCCCCATCCCTGGAAGTGTTCAAAAAACGGGTAGATGTGGCACTTTGGGACATGGTTTAGTCTAGTCTACCCTTGATTGGCTTAGAGTGGACTTGGTAGTGTAGGTTAATGGTTGGACTGGATGATCTTAAAGGTCTTTTCCAACCTAAATGATTCTATGATTCTATGATTCTCATTTTGCAGTTTTTTCAGTGCAATTCTTGATGCATTTTGGTAAAATTACATTATGTCAAAGGAGTCCTTGTGATTATCTGCCTTTCAAATACCAGAAATATGAAAGAAAAAAGCTTTAGTCATCTTTTTAAAAAGAACAGAAAACTCAGTATCAGAATTTATAATTTTTCACCTGTTTTATGGTAATTTTGGTGAGTTCAGAATACTGTCACTGACTTGCCATTTTGAGTCAATGATGTGGACTGCCTTCAGAGGTCTAAATGAGTTATCCAGGGGTTCCCCAGGTTTCAGTTATACTACAGTTCATTGCATTTTTATCTTCTTCCTTGTTTCAGTGTACATTTGTACTATTTTCCAGACTTGGTCTAGGTCTATATTAGTCTGGGGCTTAAGCATACTCTTAAGTCCAGATCCTTTATAAAGCCTAAACATCAGCTCACTGGTATGCCACTAGTCTTGAAAAAGCCAGAGGGCTCTGTATGCAGAGAAACTCAGGTATGGGTGCAAAATAGATCATGCTTGAACTCTGGCTGTACAGTGACTACTGATATATGGCATGAACTACATGGCTGTGAGACTTAAGCCCAAAATCAAGCATGACTATGGAAGTGTATTGGGTTTGTGTGGCAAGGTTTTGGTAGTGGGGGGGGTGCAGGGGTGGCTTCTGTGAGAAGCTGCTAGAAGCTTCCCCTATGTCTGATAGAGCCAATGCCAGCCAGCTCCAAGACGGACCTGCCATTGGCCAAGGCCGAGCCTACCAGCAACGGTGGTAGCGCCTCTGGGATAACATATTTAAGGGGAAAAAAACCCAAAGGGACACAAACTGCAGCTGGAGTGAGGAGTGCGAATATGTGAGAGGAACAACTCTGCAGACACCAAGGCCAGTGCAGAGGAGGGGAGGAGGTGCTCCAGGCACCGGAGCAGAGATTCCCCTGCAGCCCCTGGTGCAGCCCATGGTGAGGCAGCTGTGGCCCTGCAGCCCATGGAGGCCCACGGGGAGCAGATAGCCACCTGCAGCCCATGGAGGACCCCGTGCTGGAGCAGGTGGATGTGCTCTGAAGGAGGCTGTGACCCCATGGGAAGCCCGCGCTGGAGCAGGCTCCTGGCAAGACTTGTGACCCTGTGGGGTACCCACGCTGGAGCAGTTCGTGAAGAACTGCAGCCCATGGGAAGGACCCAAGTTGGAGAAGTTCATGGAGGACTGTCTCCTGTGGGAGGGACCCCACGCTGGAGCAAGGGAAGAGTGTGAGGAGTCCTCCCCTGAGGAGGAAGGAGCGGCAGAGACAACGTGATGAACTGACCGCAACCCCCATTCCCCGTCCCCCTGAACCGCTGCTTGAGGGGAGGAGGTAGAGAAAATCGGGAGTGAAGTTGAGCCCGGGAAGAAGGGAGGGGTGGGGAGAAGGTGTTTTAAGATTTGGTTTTATTTCTCATTACCCTACTCAGTTTTGATTGGCAATAAATTAAACTGATTTTCCCCAAGTTGAGTCTGTTTTGCCCATGATGGTAATTGCTGAGTGATCTCTCCCTGTCCTTATCTTGACACATGAGCTTTTTGTTATATTTTCTCTTCCCTGTCCAGTTGAGAAGGGGAGTGATAGAGCAGCTTTGGTGGGCACTTGGCATCCAGCCAGGGGCAACCCACCACAGGAAGGCAGGATAGTAACCAGTCAGTGCAGCTCTCAAATTTCAGATTTAATGCTTCAACCTATCCTCAGGGAAAGCCCATATATCCTTCTTTCAGTCATTGCCAGAGTACTTGTACCTCAACCAAATTTTTTGTTTTGCCTTAGTAATATGCAAAATTCAGGCAAGAATTGCTTACCTAGCAGTGGAATAAAGTATTTGGGGAAAAAAGGTCTCCAAAAAAGTAGTTTACATACATATTTATCTTACCTAGACCTCTGTCCTTTGTGATTGTAATCTAGATGTTCCCCCATGTCTCAGTGTGGTTCTCTCAAGCAAGTCACTTCCTCCCTGTGAAGCATCCTTTTTAAACCTGCCAAAGTTTATTTGATCTCCTGTTTTAGCTACCCTATTCCTTTCTTGCTTCAAACCACCCATAGGTTACCTGGATAGGAGGAACAGTCTTTAAAATTAATTGTCCTGGTTTGCCTTTGTTAATTGTGATGGCATAGGCTTGCAACCCTAGTTAGTAGAACATTAAATTAGAACTAATGAGAATTTGTGACAGCAGTCCACATGTGTTAGAAAAAATAATTTTTTTGAGAGGCCTGCAAGTCTCAGTACATGATCAAAATGGTATGTAATAATTGGCATAGCAAGCACTTGTTTGAGTAATTTGCATGACTAGAATATTGATATGGAAGGGTATAACTTGTTTAGGGACGGTAGGGAGGGCAAAAGAGTGCTGGTGTTTTCTTGCATATCAAGATTATACAACAGTTGTTCTAAGGTCCAGGGTGTGAAAGAAGATAGTTGGGCTGTAAGTTTGTGGGTGAAAGTAACAGGAAAAAAATGAGGGCACTGTCACAATATAGGTTTTTGTGGTCCATTGAATTGGGAACGTTAAGTGAATGAAGATTTGTAAACTGAAAGAATTATGTGAAAGCACCAGATGTGATGAGATGCAGGAATTTAACAGCTCTGGACATCTGTTAGGAAATCAGAGATATAGGAGACAAACCAGCAAATTCTAGGAATGTGTTTTTCAGAATTTTGGAAAAGATGAGGCCCTTCCAGATTTGATTCAAGCCAGTCAGATGGAACTGGTTGAGAATGTGAAGGTGTAAAGCAGCTGGGGTGAGACAGAGCAATAAATGTCAGAGTTCCTAATCCTTAAGCAGGGAAGGAAAAATAAAAGCAGTGGACCTTAAGAACTCATTATTCAATAAGTTCACAGAATTGGCAAGATAATTTTTCTTGGAAATAAGTCTAAGAGATCCTGTAGATTTCACAGTTCCTTAAAAAATATATTAAATCAGAAGCATAAACTCTGAAAATGGAGAAGCTTATTAAGAAATCAAAGTAGCTAAATCATGAGTTTTTCGATGACTTAAAACACAAGAAAGGAGAGTATAGGAAGTTGGAAACTAATCCAGATTCCAACAAAATGAGTATGAAAACATGGGGATGAATTAGAAAGGACGAGACAAAAAAATCAAATACAGTTAATGAGAAAAATAAAGGATAACAGAAGAGTATTCTGAAAGTGTTGTAGCAGGAAGCAGAAAATCAAGGAATGTCGTGGTTTAACCCCAGTCGGCAACTATGCACCACACAGCCACTCACTCACCTTCCCCCCCCACTGGTGGGATGGGGGAGAGAATAGGGAAAAAAAAAGTAAAACCTGTGGGTTGAGATAAAGGCAGTTTAATAGGGCAGCAGAGGAAGAGAAAGTAATAATAATGATAAAAGAATATCCAAAGCAAGTGCTGCCCAATGCAATTGCTCACCACCTGCCGACCGATACCCAGACAGTTCCAGAGCAGCGATCGCTGCTCCCCGGCCAACCCCCCCAGTTTCTATACTGCCCATGACGCCGTATGGTATGGAATAGCCCTTGGGGCAGTTTGGATCAGCTCTCCTGGCTGTGCCCCCTCCCAGCTTCTTGTGCGCCTGGCAGAGCATGGGAAGCTGAAAAGTCCTTGACTGGCATAAGCAGTACTGAGCAACAACTAAACCATCAGCGTGTTATCAGCATTCTTCTCATCCTAAATCCAAACCACAGCACTGTGCCTGCTACTAGGAAGAAAATTAACTCTATCCCAGCCGAAACCAGCACATTTTCCACCCCTTATTCCATACCATTTACGTCATGCTCAGGTACCACACTATCCAATACATTCTCACTAACCACCACCCCCCATTCCCATCCTTTGATATAATACAGAGATATCGTTCCCTTAGTCTATGGACCACCCCTGTGAAATGTCTGTAAAATGTCCACTGAGTTCATTTAGTCCATGACTTTGGGCTCCATCTCTTATGGTGGTCACTCAGGACAGGAGAGGTGGTGTGCAGTGTGGAGTTACTGGGCACCAAAGCCAGCTCAGGTTGGGTCACTGCTGCACTTGCACTGCTTCTTGTAAGGCTTCTCCTCCATTGGTTCGGGTGGTTCCTGCTATAGCAATTCCTATAACATGCAAATCAAATCATGGGTTACAATAATTTAAAGGTATATCCCTTACAATCTCCACCTCTGGTCCCTTTGGGACAGGTTATAGATTTAAAGTTGGTCTACTTCTCAAAAGGAATAAAAAGATATTGATCCTAAAAAGGCCAATGCTTTTTTGTTTCCATTTTAATAACAACAAAAATCCCCATGATCAGTCAACAAAGTAATTAACATCAATGATAAAGGGGTAAGAACTTAGACTAAAATCAGGAGAGAAAACATCTTGGATACTTGAATAGCATTAGATGTATTCAAATGAGCTTGGTCTGGTGAAATTCATCCTGGGGTATTTCAAGATCCACCTGTGGCAGTTGCAGAATTATTACTGTTATTTCTGAAAATGCATGAAGGATAGTTGAGGTTCCAGAACACTAAAAGTGGCAAACAAGTGAGAGAGGAGAAACTCTCAAAAGATCAGCCATCTTAACTTCAATCTTGGACGAATTAGTTAAACTATTTATATGCCTCTAAAAGACAACAAAGAGATAAGTAGCAGCCAACATGAATTTATTAAAAGCACATCATGTCAAACCAATCTAATTTTCTTCCATGACAGAGTAATGGGTATTAAGAATAGGAGGAAGCAATAGACATCATACATATTCAACTTCAATGGGGTTTTGGCACTATATCATATAATTATCATATGCAAGGTAGAGAAACACATGAAACTACTATTAAGTGGTAAACAACTAGCAGAAAATATATTTTCAGAGTATTATCATTATCAAATTAGAGATGTATATCAAATGGGGGTTCACATAGGTCTTTTCTGGGCCAATGTTATTTAACAGTTTTAGAAATGACAGATAACAGAATAGAAAATGTTTCTTAAACCTGGAGATAACAGCAGGTGGAGAAGGGCTGCAGTCATTTTCAAGGACAGGGTTAGAATTCAAAATTTTCTTGATAAATTAGAAAAGTAGTCTGAAAAACAGGATGAAAATTCAACAAAGGCAACTACAAAGTTTCACTCCCAGGCAGTAGTAACCAACTGCACATGGGAAGGACAGACTTTGTACTGCAGAAATAAATACTAGAGTTGTACATCAATGTTTAATAAGACTCAACAACATCAGACTCACAAAAAAGTAGACATTATTCAGGGATGTATAATTAGGAGTGTCATCTGTAAGACTTGCAAATTAATCCTTTTGCTTTACCCAGTGCTGATAAGGCCTCTACTGGTACACTTTATATATGCTTGTGCTGTACAATTCAAGAGTAAAGAGAAGCACAGTGAGAATGAGGCCTAGAAAGCATCATCTGTGAGGGATGAGTGAAGGAAATGGGGTTGTGCAATCTACATAGAAAAGATGAAGAGAAACGTTATAAGGGACTTAAAATGCCTAAAAAGTAGCTGCAAAAGAAAGGCAATGCATTCTTTTCCATGTTTACTATTGGATTAAATTGAAGTTAGGGTTAGGAAGATATAGTTCCAGGAAAATCTTTCTGACAGCAAGGCTAGTGAAACACTGAAATAGATAGCCTAGGACCAAATCTTCATCACTAGAATTTTCTAAGATCAGGTTAGACAAACATCTATACAGAATGATGTATCTAGACCTGAATCTGCACTGAAGCAGTAGCATGGACTGGAAGATATTCCAGATATTTTCTGTTTCGTCTGATTTAACTTTAAAGTATTATAGGAGAGGTGGGGTTAGTCAATACAATTTATCTTCAGCTTCTTATTTTTTCAGTCATTTTCCTTTGAGTTATATATTACTTTAATATTACTATTAAATATTACTTTAATATTATAAAGATTTTTATATTATGATATCATATCATGATATTTTAATATCATAAAATATTACAGTAAGCGGATCAACATACAGGAACTACTGCAAAGCCTCTCCAAATCTGTCACAGCCCAAGTGATGCAAGTTAAAATTTAAGGAGTTTTATACTCGTTTTGCCCCATACATGGGTTCTGAGGTTTTAATAGATTTACCTGAACAAACACAGAACAGTTCTATGTAATCTTGTTATATTAGTCTCATATCAGTGCTGTAGATCTCTACAGCTACTTCTCATTGACTGTGGTACATGTATTAAGGAATAAAAAGCTATAGGCCTTCTTCCTTCCTTCTTTCCCTCCTGTTGTGGTTTAACTCCAGCCGGCAACTAAGCACCACACAGCCACTCGCTCACTACTCCCCCCCAGTGGGATGAGAAAGAGAATCAGAAGAGTAAAAGTGAGAAAACTCCCCCCTTCCTGTCAATGACTCAGCCAATGATCTAATAGAAACTCTACTGTGAAACAGAAGCCTTCATGGAAGTAACTGCCAGATAATTTTTAATATTCAGTATCTGTGACACTCAACTCGGGTTCAGTGGAAGCCAGTATTAAAACACATTTAAAATACATACTTCACTGCCTTTGCAAGTACCCCTGATACTGTGCATGGTGCTTCCTCACTCTTAGCTTCCCTGCTTTTTGCCCATTGCATTCATAGACATGAAAACAAACATCAGAGATTTCTAATTTAGTTAATGTCTAACCTCCATGCACCCTTGTGGGTTTTAGATATATTTTTATATATATATATAAAAGCCCCAACAGATGACACAATATAGCCTTATTATGTACCTGTGTTCTTCATAGTGGCCTCTATTGTTTAAATTATCAGGTTGCACAGTGGACTCAACAGCTTATTTACATTTATACTGCATGGAAGATGCCTGTTAAACTAACCAGTTTTAAGTGTTTAAATTAACCAATAACATCATGTATTATCTGTATTTGGATGTGTCTAACAACTATTCATGACACTGAGGAAAAAAGTGTTGGGAATTGTGCGGGTTCGGGCAAATATACCTACACTGTTCACTCTGGGCCTGATCCAAAACTCACTAAAGTCAATGGACATATTGCCATTGATGTCACTGGGCTTTGGATCAGGATGAAGGCTACTTCAGTCTCTACTGAGATCTTGCTCTGGCAATTCTCCCATTGAAGTCTATGAGATTATTCCCTGGTATAATAGAACTCAGAGTCAGGAAGATTTTAATGATATTCAGTCTACATTTTCCATGTCTTAATATTGCCCCATTAATCCTAGTTATATCTTACTATTTTCTTTTCAGGGACCCAATCCTAACCTACTTAGTCAAGCAAAACTCCCGCTGACTTTGATTAAGGAAGTAGCATCTCACTGTGATCTTTACTATATGGAAGCTGCTGTCATGTGCCCCCATGATGTCATGTAGGCAAACCATGCATGGTATTTCTGCTTGTAAAGACTGCAGTATTGAGCCTATGGTAATACTGAAGAGGAGAGAAAGATGAAAAGACTTGTCAGTACAATTTCAAGACATACAGCAATATGAATTTTCAAATAACATTTGATCTTATAAAAACATTCTATCATCTTTCTATTGCACATCCTCACAGCTATATAAAAATCTGTAGTAAAATTACTGTAAGTAGTTTCTTTGATTAAGAACTCAACATTTGTGGTTTAGAATAGCTTTATAATTTGCTGTGGACAAGACAGATAACGTGAGATCTCTTTCTGAACAATCATTTATTATGTATAATTTGGCCTTTCCAGATAGTTGGATTGGAATGTATCCTAAATTACCAGAAGTTAAAAATTTCTTATACATACAAAAAAAGTTCATTTTCTATACATTTGTATTTAAAGCTTAGATTTCATTTAGAATTAAGACATCATATATCTCTGATGGTCTTTATGCATATAAACTTTTGCACACTTATAATTCTATTAGTTTAAAAGGTTAAACCCAGGTAGTAGAATTTCATTAGTTTCTCATCTGTGTGTGATGTGCCGGAGCTATGCTCTGAGAAAAGTATAGAGTCTGTTCCCCTCCATGCAGTCGCTAATCAAAAGAGTAGCAAGACACCACCAAGACAAAATGGTTAACAAGGTACCTATCGCTAATGGGCTAAAACAACATAGCACGTCAGCACACAGCAACACCAAGCGCCTGGACAGATGTCATGGACAGTAATATCTTTGCCAGTTTTTTTAAGTCCTTGGGACAAGAACCCTCTTTTTATTTGTCTTTGTACAACAATGGGTACTTGTCCTGGTTTTGGCTGGGATAGAGTTAATTTTCTTCCTAGTAGCAGGCACAGTGCTGTGTTTTGGATTTAGGATGAGAAGAACGTTGATAACACACTGATGGTTTAGTTGTTGCTCAGTACTGCTTATGCCAGTCAAGGACTTTTCAGCTTCCCATACTCTGCCAGGTGCACAAGAAACTGGGCGGGGGCAGAGCCAGGACAGCTGACCCAAACTGGCCCAAGGGCTATTCCATACCATATGATGCTGTCGTGGTTCAGCCCCAGGCAGCAACTAAGCACCACGCAGCCGCTCACTCACTCCCCCTGCCCCGGTGGGATGGGGGAGAGAATCGGAGGAGTATGAGGGAGAAACACTCCTGGGGTGAGATAAGAACAGTTTAATAATTGAAATAAAATAAAGTACAATAATAATAATAACAATATAATAATAATAATAATAATAATAATAATATACAAAGCAAGTGATGCCCAATGCAATTGCTCACCACCCGCCGACCGATGCCCAGCCAGTTCCCGAGCAGCAATCGCTGCTCCCCGGCCAACCCCCCCAGTTTCTATACTGCCCATGACGTCACATGGTATGGAATGGCCCTACTGATCCCCTACTGATGCTGAGACCCTCACTTGTTCCATTTGCTGGCACCACAGGCCCTGGGGGCACCTACACCCCTGGTCTGACTCTGGTTGCTGGCACCAAATCTACTCACATGGGTCTCACCAGTGGCTGACACCTAGTCCTTGCAGCATGCATGCGCATGCACATGCACACACACAGAGGATATGAAGTGAGATTACACAGAAAGATAGTTAAGAAAGGATTTAATGAGATGTGCTGGGGTTAACCTTGGCTGGTTGCCAGGTGCCCACCAAGCTTGTTCTATCACTCCCCTCCTCATCAGGACATGGAGGGGAGAAAATAAGATGAAAAAACTCATGAGTCGAGATAAAGGCAGTTTCATAAAGAAAAGGAAATGCCTCACATGGAAGCAAAGGAAACAAATAAAAATATTATTTGCTACTTCCCATCAGCAGGCAATATCCAGCCACTTCCTTGGAAGTAAGGCCTCAGTATGCACAGCAGTTGTTTTGGAAGGCAAACGCCTTAATAATGAATGCCCCCCTCCTCCTCTTCCTCCTGTCGCTTAGCTTTTATTGCTGAGCACAATGTCATATGGTATGTGTCCTGGTTTCGGCTGGGATAGAGTTAATTTTCTTCCTAGTAGCAGGCACAGTTCTGTGGTTTGGATTTAGGATGAGAAGAATGTTGATAACACACTGATGGTTTAGTTGTTGCTGAGTACTGCTCATGCCAGTCAAGGACTTTTCAGCTTCCCATGCTCTGCCAGGGGCACAAGAAGCTGGGAGGGGGCACAGCCAGAATAGTTGATCCAAACTGCCCCAAGGGCTATTCCATACCATATGGCATCATGGGCAGTATGGAAACTGGGGGGGTTGGCCGGGGAGCAGCGATCGCTGCTCGGGGACTGTCTGGGTATCGGTCGGCGGGTGGTGAGCAATTGCATTGTGCATCACTTGCTTTGTATATTATCATTATCATCATTATTATATTGTTACTATTATCATTACTATTTTACTTTATTTCAATTATTAAACTGTTCTTATCTCAGCCCAGGAGTGTTTCTCACTCTTACTCCTCCGATTCTCTCCCCCATCCCATCAGGGTAGGAGGAGTGAGTGAGCGGCTGCGTGGTGCTTAGTTGCTGGCTGGGGCTAAACCATGACAGCCTTGTTGAACCTCATGAGATTCACACAGGCCCACCTCTCCAGCTTGTCCAGGTCCCTTTGGATGACATCTCATCCTCCTGGTGTGTCAACTGCACCACTCAGCTTGGTGTCGTCTGCAAACTTGCTGAGGGTGCACTCGATCCCACTGTCTATGTCACTGATGAAGATGTTAAATAGCACCGGTCCCACTACGGACCCCTGAGGGACTCCACTTGTCACCAGTCTCCATGTGGACATCTCTCATAGGAGAGGTGCTCCAGCCCTCGGATCATTTTTGTGGCCTCCTCCGGACCCGCTCCAACACATCCATGTCTTTCTTGTACTGGGGAGCCCAGAGCTGGATGCAGTACTCCAGGTGAGGTATCACAAGAGCAGAGTAGAGGGGGAGGATCACCTTCCTCGACCTGCTGGCGAAGTTTCTTTTGATGCAGCCCAGGATACAGTTGGCTTTCTGGGCTGCGAGTGCAAATTGCTGGCTCATGTCTAGCTTATTAACCAACACCCCCAAGTCCTTCTCCTCAGGGCTGCTCCCAATCCATTCTTCGCCCAGCCTGTATTTCTGCTTGGGGTTGCCCCGTCCCAGGTGCAGGACCTTGCACTTGGCCTTGTTCAACTTCATGAACTTCTCATGGGCCCACCTCTCAAGCCTGTCAAGGTCCCTCTGGATGGCATCCCTTCCCTCCGGCATGTCAACTGCACCACAGCTTGGTATCATCGGCAAACTTCCTGAGGGTGCACTCAATCCCACTGACCATGTCCCCAACAAAGATGTTAAACGGCTGCGATCCCAACATGGACCCCTGAAGAATGCTACTCGTCACTGGTCTCTACCTGGACACTGAGCCATTGATTGCAACTCGTTGAGTGCAACCATCCAGCCAATTCCTTATCCACTGAATAGTCCATCCATCAAATCCATGTCTCTTCAATTTAGAGACAAGGGAGTCATGCGGGACAGTGTGTCCTGGTTTTGGCTGGGATAGAGTTAATTTTCTTCCTAGTAGCAGGCATAGTGCTGTGGTTTGGATTTAGGATGAGAAGAATGCTGATAACACGCTGATGGTTTAGTTGTTGCTCAGTACTGCTTATGCCAGTCAAGGACTTTTCAGCTTCCCATGCTCTGCCAGGGGCACAAGAAGCTGGGAGGGGGCACAGCCAGGACACTGACCCAAACTGGCCAAAGGGCTATTCCATACCATGTGCCGTCATGGGCAGTATAGAAACTGGGGGGGGTTGGCCAGGGAGCAGCGATTGCTGCTTGGGGACTGGCTGGGTATTGGTCAGCGGGTGGTGAGCAATTGCATTGTGCATCACTTGCTTTGTATATTATTATTACTATTATTATTATATTGTTATTATTACTACTACTCTTTTACTTTATTTCAATTATTAAATTGTTCTTATCTCAATCCATGAGTTTTCTCATTTTTACCCTTCTGATTCTCTCCCCCATCCCACTGGGGCAGGGGGAGTGAGTGAGCGGCTGCGTGGTTCTTAGTTGCTGGCTAGGGTTAAACCACGACACAGTGTGAAATGCTTTGCACAAGTCCAGGTAGATGACGTCAGTCACTCTTCCTTTATCCACCAATGCTGTAACCCCATCATAGAAGGCCACCAAATTTGTCAGGCACGATTTGCTCTTAGTGAAGCCATGTTGGCTGTCACAAATCACCTCTCTGTTTTCCATGTGCCTTAGCATAGTTTCCAGGAGGATCTGCTCCATGATCTTGCCAGGCACAGAGGTGAGACTGACCAGCCTGTAGTTCCTCAGTTCTTCCTTTTCTCCCTTTTTAAAAATGGGTGTCTCATGTCACCTGTCCCTGCCCTCCCTTTAATACTGACCCATAAGCTCTCGGTCGGCTCCTCATCCATCCCCAGGCAGAGCTCCATGCACTCCAGCTGGTCATTGACATAGAGGGCAACACCCCCTCCTCGTCTCCCCTGCCTGTCCTTCCTAAAGAGCCTGTATCCTTCCATTCCAACACTCCAGTCATAGGAGCCATCCCACCATGTCTCCGTGATGCCAATAAGATCATAGCCCTGCAGGCATGCGCATGTCTCTAACTCCTCTTGTTTATTCCCCATGCTATGTACGTTTGCATAGAGGCATTTAAGTTGGGCTCCAACGAAGCTGACTTACTGGCTGGAGTGGCTGGAATTCCTTTGTGCTGCTCTTCAGGTGCTGTCCTGCTGACCTATGATCCTTCTCCAGGCTCTGGGCATCTATTGCTGGCACTGGCATCAAACTGGTAGGAGTGGGATGGATTGAGGTTCCCCTCCCCTGGCAACTTTAGTTTAAAGCCCTCTTCACCAGCTTGGCAAGCCTGTGAGCGAAGATGCTCTTCCCCTTCTCTGACAGATGGACCCCATCAGCCCCCAGTAGACCAAGTTTCTCAAAGCCTTTGAACTTATTGTGCAGACAGAAGGATAAAGTTTTGCTGTAAGCATCATTAAACTATTTGTAGTACTGAGAAATGTCAGCTTCTTGGGCTTAGCTGAATTAAAAGTGCACTGTCTCTACTGAAGAGGATGAAGATACTGCAGGTAAACAGGACACTATTTCTACTGTACTGTACTTTCATATAATTACTATTCACCCTAAGAAGTTAATCACCAAAGAAGAACTCCCAGAGACAAAAGAAGTTGCTAACCTTGTCAGCATCAGGGAATCGGAGATGTTGAAACATGACTCCTTATATCTGGAAGTGGTTATTACAGAAGCTAGTGGATGATCTAATGCACAATCTTAGTATTATGGGCCAACAGCTCCCCTTGCAGTACAAAACTGTAATTGTTCCTACAAGTATAAATATGTTTTAAAACACTTCCTGGGAACCTTTCACAATGGAAAACAAGGATTTTTTTTTTTTTTTAATAATTCCTAAAGTCACTGGTTCTCTTTAACATTTAACATTCTCTGACTCTTGAAGAGAGAAGGATACAAAATGCTGGCAATCAGTACTTTTCCAAGAACATATTCAGCTAGTAGTCTCTGATTTTAATTCTGGGTAGTTTACTTTTTATAGGAAAAATTCTATCATCATTGCAAATTATTTGCCTACTGTCTGTACAGTGCTGTCTGAAGGTCCCAACATGAGGTTTTCAGGAACATGCAGATCACAGTCACTCACAATCACTTGAGATATTTGAGCAAAGTATCTTTTGTCTTGTCCTGAACCTAATATGAAGAAAACTCTGGGTAATGCCCTTAGATTTTTGTCTTTTCATTAGAAAGTTAATAGTCTTCCTGTGATAGCCTCCTCATGTTTCTTGAACAACTAGTAATATTCACTGCATCCCTTATCTGAAATAGGTGGGGAAAAATCTTCCTCTGAAAACTACATCAATTTCACAGTCTCAATTCCTACTATTGTTTGTAGATTAAGTAACAGAATTGGTTCTTCCCAAGCCTCTTGTGAGCTTTTCATGGTTTTCCTTGAATCCTGTCCATACTGATCCTCATGTTAATTAGAGCATGTTGCAAGAGGTGAAGGTGAGCTATAATCCTTCCAGCCTTTCCACATCCCTGCCCTGTCTTGTCTTTCCCAACAGTAGGGCACAGAGTTGGAATTCTAAACTGCTTCCTCTCTGGCAGTATGTTAAGTGGCCATTACGCCTCAAGGCATAACATTACAGATCAGTTCTTGCAAAAAAACCCAAAAGTTGTATTGTATCTTTATCCCTGCTTCTAACTTTTCTGGAATTCATCTTTAGACCCCCTCCCTTTTTTTTTTTTTTTTTGTCAGAGGAAGTTTGATATGTAAGGTACTTGTCACGAACGCAGATTTGTGAATCCTGCTGACTATGCTAATTTGTCATGAATGAGTGACTTCACGCAGTTTGATTTAGTAGCAGTTTAGAATTTACTTGTGGCAAATCTCAGGATTTGATTGTGATATTTTAATAGCACTCAATCATCAGTGATTAACAAAGTGATTAGACAAAATTGATCAAAGCAGCGACTCAGTTAAAGATTCAAAGATGGCAAGGTTCACTCTATTACTACATGGAAGTGCATAAAGGGAAATTAAGTTACACTGAGTTGGAATGAGTCACAGAGAGATTGTGTATATAGGGGATAAGGAGGACCCTGCCGTTGAGTCACGAGGTTCAGAATAGACCCCCTTGCTTTCTAAACTCCTTCTCAGAGAGGAGTCTGGGTGCGGCTGGGTCCAATCTTAGTCTCAGACTTGGTCAACGGTTTATATGGATAAGGATAATATGTATATATCTAGCAGCAGTATAAGACTCACTTTATAATTAAATCATACATCTACAGACTACTTAAATTGATTTACACATGCATACACAGAGACATGAATATATATTTACATACATATATTTAAAGGTATACCTGTTAAAAATTCCCCTCGAGTTCAGTGAAATATTCACATCTAATGCCTTGGCATTTCTCAATGGGTGAGGGTTGAGCCTCAAGGGGCGAGGGGTTTCAGCCCAGGCTCCGCTGTCAGTCTTCGGCAATGGACCTCCGATTTTAGCAAACTTTGAGAGGTTGCTGGCTCTGAGAGGAGTCTCGCTCAGAGGGAGGTGCTGGTGCAGCCTGCTGCAGTCCAGGAGAGCTCAAAGGGCCTCACTTAGGACTGCTGTTTATAGGATTGTGAGACGATTGGCTTTAGTCATTGTAAATCTCCATCAGAGACACAATCCGGGTCGGTAATTACTGGAATTCCAGTAACGATGATACTGCTCCACTTGGTTATGTTTCAAGGCTGTCAGGGGATAACTGATTGTTCTCACTCCCTGCCTCAGCCATAATATGGAGTTTCTGATAAGGACAAGGCCGCTCTCCACTTCAGCCATGTAGGAGTTTCAGGTACAATTAAGGGGCGCCTAACTGACCAACTCACTACACAAAGGCTGTGGTCTGGCAGGAATTCCTGAGGTCATAAAGCAGTCGAAGAGAGAAAAGTTGGGGGGGGATGCACCACCACAGTACTGCAACATAAGGGTTTGAAATTCTAATTGCAACAGATCTAAAACATTTATAAAGACATCCAAACTTTTTGGTAGACTCTGGGGATTGATTTACAGGGAAGACCTTGTTCTGTGCAAGGACAAATACTTCAGCTAAAAATCATTATTAAATGTGATTAAATGTGTCCTCAGTACAAGAACGACATGGACCTGTTGGAGCGGGTCCAGAGGAGGGCCACCAAAATGATCTGAGGGCTGGAGCACCTCTCCTACGAGGCCAGGCTGAGAGAGTTGGGGTTGTTCAGTCTGGAGAAGAGAAGGCTGCGAGGAGACCTTATTGCAGCCTTTCAGTACTTAAAGGGGGCCTACAGGAAGGATGGGGAGAATCTTTTTAGCAAGGCCTGTTGTGACAGGACAAGGAATAATGGATTTAAACTAAAGAAGAATAGATTTAGAGTGGATATAAAGAATGAGGGTGGTGAAGCACTGGAACAGGTTGCCCAGAGAGGTAGTGGAGGCCCCATCCCTAGAAACATTCAAGGTCAGATTGGACGGGGCTCTGAGCAATCTGATCTGGTTAAAGCTGTCCCTGCTCACTGCAGGGGGGTTGGGCTGGATGACCTCTAAAGGTCCCTTCCAACCCAAAGCATTCTATCATTCTATGATTCTATGATTAAAGGTTAGTCCCACACTGTGGTGAGCCCAGAGACAGACTACAAAAACAGGTTGTAGTAAGGTAAAATTGTACCAACAGTCCAATCTTTCAGAGGTGCAAAGTTTTGTATTTTTTGCTATCGGGTTTGATGTAATGCTGTACACAGAAATCTGAGGTGCCTTCTCATGGGTAGATCCATTGATCATCCAGCATCCTATTTTAATTTCTTTCCCTGACATTCCCTGAAGTCAGGGAACTTTATAATCAGCTTCATCTTCATCCCAGCTCCATTTGTTTTCCAAGTATACCTCAGTTCTGTGCATGACCACAGTGGAACGATGCAATTCTCCCTTACTAGAATGTATTCCCATACTCCCGGTATACATAACACGAGCTTGAGACCATGGTCACTCTAGGGTTCTTTGACCACAGGCTAAGAGGAGCAGCACTGTTAGGGTTTGGAATAGTAACATGAACACAGCATTTCTGTTTGCCATCCTGCAGGGTTCTGTAAGAGAAAAAGACAGACTTGTTTCGGTGGGAGAGTCCTAGCAGGTTACCCTGTTAAAAAGAAGGAAAAATCCATTGTGCACTAATTCTGTGTTTTGCACCACTGCTATCGATAACTTCCCAGGCAAGTAGGCCACAAGGTTTAGTTAAAGTCATCGGCAAAATACCGATGGATGGTAGATTGACTATCACAGGCTGTCCTGGCTGTAATGTTGTCGGATATTCTCTTTTCCCAGCAAGTGGAGTGCTAAGCTCAGTTTTTACAAAGAATGCCCAGCTTACAGGGCTTCCAGTAGGCCCGTATCGATTATTTAAATGATGGAATACTTTGGGAAGTCTCATATCCTATTGAGCCTCATGTGGTTTGAGATTCTTTTTCAATAAGCCATTAGCTCTTTCTACCATTCCATTTGATTGAGGGTAATATGAGGTGTGGAATACCCATTTAATTCCCTCTTGTTTTTCCAAATCTTGCACTTCCTTACACAAAAAGTGTGAGCCATTATCACTTTGGATAACATCAGGAGTAGGTCGATTTAAGAACCAAAATGATAGCCTTTGCACTGTATTTCGCCCATCAGCTTTCCAACATTTAGTCACCACAAGCAAGCCGGAGACTACTTCCACTCCTGTGAGAATGTATTGATATCCCACAGAGGATTTGAATGGTCCAATATAATCAATTGGCCAAGCAGACCATAAAGTTTTCCCTTCATTGATATGTAGCGGTGGTGCTTTAGCAGGATGATCTGCTTGTAATTTCAGTCTACACTGGGGACATTCTGTAAGAACAGTTTCACAAGTTTTTCTGTTTATAGGCCAGCCTTTACTCTGTGCAGCAAAGTGTTTTTTTACCTGTGTGACCTAGATTTTGATGTAACCATTCTCCCAATCGATAACACTCAGGATTTAAGGTGTGTCGTGGTCCAGTAAACCCGGTTGTCCCTTTCCTCCATTTTCCTAATTTTAGTTAGCTCATCTACCTTTTGATTCCACTTTGTGGCTGGTTGATTATCCTTAGCATGAGCTTTTACCCATGTCATCTTGAAGGGTGTTTTCCTGGCTATATCTAGTAATAATTGCCAAACTTTGTTTCTCCAAACTGAGGATCTATTTATTTCCCAATTCAAGGTTTCCCACTGACAGAGCCACTGTGTGGCACCGGCCCACACAGCATAAGAGTCTACATATATGATTTTTGCTGCATTCTGTGCTGCCAAAACAACTGCTCTTATTTCTCCTACTTGTGCACTGCCTTCACCTTCCTCTATTATTTGTTTGCCGGTGATAATATCTAATGCAACGGCCTTATATTGCCATACTGTCCTGGTTTCGGCTGGGATAGAGTTAATTTTCTTCCTAGTAGCAGGCACAGTGCTGTGGTTTGGATTTAGGATGAGAAGAATGCTGATAACACACTGATGGTTTAGTTGTTGCTCAGTACTGCTTATGCCAATCAAGGACTTTTCAGCTTCCCATGCTCTGCCAGGTGCACAAGAAGCTGGGAGGGGGCACAGCCAGGAGAGCTGATCCAAACTGACCAAAGGGCTATTCCATACCATATGATGTCATGGGCAGTATGGAAACTGGGGGGGGTTGGCCGGGGAGCAGCGATCGCTGCTCTGGAACTGGCTGGGTATCGGTCGGCAGGTGGTGAGCAATTGCATTGTGCATCACTTGCTTTGGATATTATTATTTTTATTATATTGTTACTATTATCATTACTATTTTACTTTATTTCAATTATTAAACTGTTCTTATCTCAACCCAGGAGTGTTTCTCACTCTTACTCCTCCGATTCTCTCCCCCATCCCATTGGGTTAGTGGGAGTGAGTGAGCGGCTGCGTGGTGCTGAGCTGCTGGCTGGGGCTAAACCAAGACAACCTTTTACCCTTTTTGCTGAAGCATCTGTTCTCCATTTCTCTTAACTATGGAAAATATCGCAAGCATCCATCATGCTACAGTAAATACAGGGGGAGCATGAGTAGCATTTGGTTACGGCAATCTAGACTTCTAGTTCCTTTACAAGTTACAATTTTTGTCCACTGATGACATGTGGTGATGGGTTAAATGATTTCTTGTGTGTCCCAGCCTTAACAATTCTGAAGGGCCTATATCATGAATCAGTGCATCATTAGGTATGGCTTCTGCAGTGGAAGGGGGCTGGGACACACACACACACACAGAGTTTACTGCCTTATGCTCTTAAATAACCTTTCCGTGTTTTCCTTTGTCTTATACCTAGATTGTAAAAATTTTGGGGAGAATGTTCCTTTTTTGGTGTTAGTATAGCACCTATAGGTGGACTATTATAAATGCTCAAGATTTAAAAATAATAATAATTTTGTCTGAGAGGCAGCAAGATTAGATCTCCCTGTCTCTTAGATCTACTGTGACCTTTTGCTACTCATTTAATCTTTTTATTTTAAAGAGAGGCAATGAATTCCAGTTTTATAAAATATCCCTGAACTCTACAAAGAGATCTAATACTTTTCAAGAGTACAGGATAACTATACTTTTTCTTTGGACACTAAATAGTTCCTCTGTCAGATAACTATGTAAGGTGGTTTTTTTAAGGTCTCAAGTATTAATATATTACTCCCTCCTTCTTACTGATCTGTTTGGCAGCTGTACGTAGATACTGTTAGACAGAGGTTGGTATTAACTGAAAGAATACTATACAATCTGGAACTTAATTAGGCTCAATCTTTTTTAGAACAAACAGGCTCCAGTCTAGTGTAGCTGGAATTTTATCTTCAGTCATCTTGTCAGTCACAAAACTGTTCCCATAGGAACAGAAACTAAATATCTTACTGCTAGGTCAGACCAAAAAATCCTTTATATTTCTCTGGGAGTCTTAAATTCATCAGAAATCAAAACACCTCCTCAAGCAAGAAAGTTAGAAGGAGGAGAAATGGACATACATTTTAATGTATATTTTGGAAAACAGCCTTCCTCAAATTGAAAATGGTCACTGGCGATGTTCAAAACAGCATTTATCCATGGCATTCAAATGACAGCTGTTCTAGGTTCTAGTGTGAAGACAAGCAATGGCACCTGACACAAATCATCAAGTTCAGGTCCTGAAGGGATTATTAAACCATCTAATTTGATGTCTGTCCTACTCAGCCTATAGAACTTCACCCAGTTGCTTTCATATTAAGTGTAAATTAAGTCTGACTAGCTTGAATTAAGGAAATCTTCTTGATTTGAAAACATCCATTTCTTTTAGTTCATTACATCTGTTACCTGTTATCATTTAACTGTTGCATTACTGACTTGAATGGATCTTTAATTTTGAGTAAGACCTCTTGACTTTCTTTGTTAGATTTTAAAAAAAAAAAAAAAAAAAACAACTAGTAAATAGTATCTTACTTTTTTGTGTCTTCTCCAAGATCTCTATACCATAATCAAACTACTTGGAAAAAATGAAGTTTTTCATCAAGATGCACAAGGTTTTTTCACACCTTGAATAATTTTTATTCTCTGCATTGTTGTGACTAACTAAACCCCTAGAGGTGGAATGTGACTCACTGAATAAACCCTTTGTCCTGGTTTCAGCTGGGATAGAGTTAATTTTCTTCCTAGTAGCAGGCACAGTGCTGTGGTTTGGATTTAGTAGGAGAAGAATGTTGATAACACACTGATGGTTTAGTTGTTGCTCAGTACTGCTTATGCCAGTCAAGGGCTTTTCAGCTTCCCATGTCTGCCAGGTGCACAAGAAACTGGGAGGGGGCACAGCCAGAACAGTTGATCCAAACTGCCCCAAGGGCTATTCCATACCATATGACGTCATGCTCAGTATAGAAACTGGGGGGGTTGGCCGGGGAGCAGCGATCGCTGCTCTGGAACTGTCTGGGTATCGGTCGGCGGGTGGTGAGCAATTGCATTGTGCATCACTTGCTTTGGATATTCTTTTATCATTATTATTATTATTATTACTTTCCCTTCCTCTGCTGCCCTATTAAACTGCCTTTATCTCAACCCATGGGTTTTACTTTTTTTTTTCTGATTCTCTCCCCCATCCCTCTGGAGGGGGGGAAGGTGAGTGAGCGACTGTGTGGTGCATAGTTGCTGACTGGGGTTAAACCATGACACCCTTACAGTGGAAGAAGGCTCAGTGGAGATGGGCAAGGGTGATCTGCCCATGAAGCTCAGGGAATAATGCTGTGTGTGACTGACCACAGCTGTTGTTGTAAAGAAGCTGACTTTATCTCAACACAAAGGGGACCAAAGGGTGGCCTTTGTTTTAGATAAACAGCTCTCAACAGTTGAATGGATCAACTGGTGGTGTAAATGTCTCCCTGAGATAGCCAGACCAGCATGGGGGGAGCGATACGTGGCTCAGCCCAACAGAGTATAAAAAGTAGACAACTAACAAAAGAATTTCTGAGAGCGCAACAGGTTTTAGCTGGTTTCAACCCATGTATTCCCTCCCAGCGACTGGGGGCACCCAGCGTTGTGACAGTGAGCATATTCTAGACACCGGTAATGGGAATCACATTGGTATTGTGATTGAACTGTGTATTGCAATTGCTGTATTTTGCTAAGTTTAACTTACATTTGTATTGTGTTATGAAATGTATTTGTATCACTCTAAATCAGAAATCCCGTGTAATACCAACTGTCTTCAAATAAGTACATTTCATATTATACTTCACGCATGGAACATCTAAAAGAACCTGGTCAAAGTGTCCAGACTTTCAACATCAATTTAAACTGGATGCCAGAACTAACATAATATTGAATTACACAACAGAACATTTATCATGTCGTGGTTTAACCCCAGCCAGCAACTCAGTACAACACAGCTGCTCGCTCGCTTCCCCTACAACGGGATGGGGGACAGAATCAGAAGGGTAAAAGTGAGAAAACTCGTGGGTTGAGATAAAGGCAGTCTAACAGGGAAAACAAAAGCCGCGCACGCAAGAAAAGCAAAGCAAGGAATTCATTCACTGCTTCCCATGGGCAGGCAGGTGTTCAGCCACCTCCAGGAAAGCAGGGCTCCATCACGCATAACAGTGACTTGGGAAGACAAACGCCATCACTCTGAATGTCCCCCCTTCCTCCTTCTTCCCCCAGCTCTATGTGCTGAGCATGACGTCATATGGTGTGGGACATCCCTTGGGTCAGTTGGGGTCAGCTGTCCCGGCTGTGTCCCCTCCCAACTCCTTGTGCCCCCCAGCCTGCTCGCTGGTGGGGTGGGGTGAGGAGCAGAAAAGGCCTTGACTGTGTAAGCCCTGCTCAGCAATAGCTAAAAATGTTTGAGATAATAACAGATTAAGCAGAGTTTATTAAGGAATTTGTATTTTTTAAGAATTGTGGGTCATGATTTTGATTCATCTGTTCTTGATCTTAGTTCATCTGATCTGCACCATACTCCTTTTTTTGCTGTACATGTGAAAGATTGGTGTTGGTTTTTGCAGTTTCCTGTGCTCTGCAGTGATTAGTGATGTTTTGCCTGGGAGATTTGTTATTAAAACACTGACCTCGAGATTTATCTGGTATTTGGGTTTTGTACTGAAACCATTAATGTACTTCGGGTACCACCCCATGGAGACAATTAGCAATTATACTACCTCTTCTGAGAGGTTTTTTATGGAGGAAATACAGAATGGCACCTTCGCTAACTTCTTCTATGATGTTTCCTCCTTCATTACAATAACTTTTCAGTATCTTGAACATCCCTGGGCAGTTAAGATACATCTATTAATATTTCTTGGGAATATGGTTTCGGCTTTGTCGAAGGTTAATAAGCAATTTAAGAATATCATCCAGAGATTGCCCCAAGGCTGGGGAGTTATGAGTGGCAGGGTGTGTGGGATTGTATGGGCAAGTACCTAGGGCAGTGGGCACCTCCCATGTTTTGGAACTTCACCCCTGAACAAGTGCAGAATCCTGAAAAATTAGTCAAGTATTTGGAAGAAGTATGTTGTCACGCTGGCAACTCCAGAGAGACACAACTCATTGCAACGTGCTGGGGCCTGGCCTGTGCCTACTGGGCCCTGTTCAACACTAATCAGCACCCTCAAGGGGAAGAGAAGGTCTCTGGATCTGACAGCAAAGCGACAGGCACTGCGGCTACTCCAACCCCTGTGACAGGCACTGCAGCTACTCCAGGCAACCAACCCGTGCCGGTATCAGTCTCCCCCATACAAAAGAAAAAATCTTGGAAGTGAAAGTCGGCTTGTTTAGAAAGGGATGATATAAAAACAGGGCCATCACAAGGAGAGGAGGAGGAAGAGGAAGAACTCGTCAGTGAGATGGAAACCACCCCATCCTTATCCTTGAGTGAGCTGCGAGATATGCGAAAAGATTTCAGTCGTCGTCCAAGCGAGCACATCATCACCTGGCTGCTCCGATGCTGGGATAATGGGGCCAGTAGCCCAGAATTAGAGGGTAAGGAAGCCAAGCAGCTGGAATCCCTTTCTAGGGAAGGCGGCGTTGACAAAGAGATTGGAAAAGGAGCACAAGCCCTCAGCCTGTGGAGGCGACTCCTGTCAGGCATGAAGGAAAGGTATCCCTTCAAGGAAGATGTTATATGTCACCCAGGGAAGTGGACCACCACAGAGAGAGAGGTATCCAGTACCTGAGGGAATTAGGCATGATGGAGGTGATTTATGCTGACCTGAACAACTAGCAGCTATCCAGAGATCCAGATGAAGTCCAGTGCACACAAACCATGTGGCGGAAGCTGGTACGGAGAGCACCAGTGTTGTATGCCAACTCATTGGCAATACTGGTGTGGAAAGATGAAGAGGCACCAACAGTGGATGAAGTGGATAGCCAACTCCGGGAATACAAACAAAAATCTCTCTTCCTCCTTCATCTTGGCTGTGGAGAAACTGTCCCAGGAGGTCCAGCTACTCAAAGAGAATAGGTCCTCTCCACCTACATGGACCTATATCTCAGCTATTAGGAGTCAGCATTCTGCTCAAGAAAGAGGATATAGGGGGCACCCTGTGGTTTTACCTGCGTGACCAGGGAGAAGACATGAGGAAGTGGGATGGTGTCCTGGTTTCGGCTGGGATAGAGTTAATTTTCTTCCTAGCAGCAGGCATAGTGCTGTGGTTTGGATTTAGTAGGAGAAGAATGTTGATAACATGCTGATGTTTTTAGTTGTTGCTGAGTACTGCTTATGCTAGTCAAGGACTTTTTCAGCTTCCCATGCTCTGCCAGGCGCACAAGAAACTGGGAGGGGGCACAGCCAGAATAGTTGATCCAAACTGACCAAAGGGCTATTCCATACCATATGACGTCATGCTCAGTATATAACCTGGGGGGGGTTGGCCGGGGAGCAGCGACCGCTGCTCGGGAACTGTCTGGGTATCGGTCGTCGGGTGGTGAGCAATTGCATTGTGCATCACTTGCTTTGTATTTTATTATTACTATTATTATTATATTGTTATTATTATTATATTACTTTATTTTATTTCAATTATTAAACTGTTCTTATCTCAACCCAGGAGTGTTTCTCACTCTTACTCCTCCGATTCTCTCCCCCATCCCATCAGGGTAGGGGGAGTGAGCGAGCGGCTGCGTGGTGCTTAGTTGCTGGCTGGGACTAAACCACGACAGTCCTTTTTGGCGCCCAACGTGGGGCACGAAGGGTTTGAGATAAGAACAGATTAACTAGAGTGTATTAAGGAATCTGTTAACAGTTGCCGGTCATGATATTAGTTCATCTGATCTGTACCATGTTCTTTTCTTGGCTGTGCATGTTAAAGCTTGGTGTTGGTCTGTGCATTGCGCTATGCTCTGTAGTGATTAAGGATGTTTTGATTGGGAGGTTCCTTATCAAAATCCTGACCTTGAGCATGGTTTTGTATCTGGGTTTTATACACAAGTCATTACTGTACTTCGGGTACCACCTCATGGAGAGAGTTAGCAATTATACCTTTCCCTCGGAGATGTTTGTTGTGGAGGAACTACAGAATGGCACCTTCATTACCTTATTCTATAATGCTTCCTCCCTCATTACAGAAAGTTTTCAGTATTTTGAACATCCCTGGGCAGTTAAGATACTTCTATTGATACTTCTTGGGAATATTGTTTTGGTTTTGACAAAGGTTAGTAAGCAATTTAAGAATATCATCCAGAGATCAGCCCCAAGGCTGGAGAGTTATGAGTGGCAGGGTGTGTGGGATCGTATGCGCAAGTACCTAGGGCAGTGGGGACCTCCAGTGTTTTGGAACTTCACCCCTGAACAAGTGCAGAATCCTGAAGAACTAGTAAAGTATTTGGAAGAAGTATGTTCTCACCCTGGCAACTCCAAAGAGACACAACTCATTGCAACATGCTGGGGACTGGCCCATGCTTATAGAGCCCTGTTCAACACTATTCAGTACCCTCAAGGGAAAGAGAGGGTCTCTGGATCTGATGACAAAACAACAGGCACTGTGGCTACTCCAACCACAGCCATGAGCACTGTGGCTACTCCAACCACAGCCACAAGCACTGCAGCTACTCCAACACCCACCACAGGCACTGCGGCTACTCCAACACCCACCACAGGTACTGCAGCCACTCCAACCCCAGTGGCAGGCACTGCGGCTAAACCAGAGAACCAACCTGCGCCGGTATCAGTTGCCCCTATACAGAAGAAAAAATACACGAGGAAATCGGTTCGTTTAGTAAGGGATGAAGATGAATCAGGGCCATCACGAGAACCAGAGGAGGAAGAACCCATAAATGAGATGGTGACCACCCGATCCCTATCCCTGAGTGAGCTGCGAGATATGCGAAAAGATTTCGGTCGTCATCCAGGTGAGCACATCATCACCTGGCTGCTCCGATGCTGGGATAACGGGGCCAGTAGCCTGGATTTAGAGGGTAGGGAAGCCAAGCAGCTGGGATCCCTTTCCAGGGAAGGGGGCATTGACAAAGCAATTGGAAAAGGGGCAAAACCGCTCAGCCTCTGGAGGCGACTTCTGTCAAGCGTGAAGGAAAGGTATCCCTTCAAGGAGGATGTTTTATACCGCCCAAGCAAATGGACCACCGTAGAGAAAGGTATGCAGTACCTGAGGGAATTAGGCGTGCTGGAGGTGATTTACAGTGACCTGAATGATGAACAGTTAACCAAAGACCCAGATGAAGTCAGGTGCACACAATCCATGTGGCGGAAGGTGGTACGGAGCGCACCAGCATCGTATTCCAACTCGTTGGTAATACTAGCCTGGAAAGACGACGAGGCACCAACGGTGGATGAAGTGGCTAGACAACTCCGGGACTACGAAGAAAAGCTCTCTTCCTCCCTACGGGCCTGTGTCTCGGCTGTGGAAAAACTGTCTGAAAAAATGTGCCAAGAGTTCCAACAACTCAGAGAGGATCTGTCCTACTCCCCACCTGCACGGACCAGTGTCTCAGCCATTAGGAGTCAACGTCCCTATGCTCAAGAGAGAGGATGGAGAGGATACACACCACGGGGCACCCTGTGGTTTTACCTGCGTGATTATGGAGAGGACATGAGAAAGTGGGATGGAAAACCCACCTCAACCTTAGAGGCACGGGTGCGTGAATTGCAAGGAAAAACTATTAGAAAAGGCGGTTCTCCCAGGAAAATTGCAGCTCCAGTTTCCAGTGAGCAGTTCCCGAGACAGAGTAAGAGGGCTAATTTTACTTCCGACCTTGATCAGGGGACTTTTGATTCACATTTACAGGAAGTGAACAGCGAATACTGTGACCAGTGTTAGAGGGGCCCTGCCTCCAGCCAGGTGGAGGAAAGGGACAACCGGGTTTACTGGACTGTGTGGATTCGATGGCCTGGCCCATCAGACCCACAGGAGTAGAAGGCTCTAGTGGACACTGGTGCACAGTGCACGCTAATGCCATCAAACTATAGAGGGGCAAAACCCATTTGTATTTCTGGAGTGACAGGGGGATCCCAACAGCTAACTGTACTGGAAGCTGAAGTGAGCCTAACTGGGAATGAGTGGCAAAAGCACCCCATTGTGACTGGCCCAGACGCTCCGTGCATCCTTGGCATAGACTGCCTCAGGAGAGGGTATTTCAAGGACCCAAAAGGGTACCGGTGGGCTTTTGGTATAGCTGCTTTGGAGACAGAGGAAATTAAACAGTTGTCCACCTTGCCCGGTCTCTCACAGGACCCTTCGATTGTAGGGTTGCTGAAGGTTGAGGAACAACAGGTGCCGATTGCTACCACAACTGTGCACAGGCGGCAATATCGCACCAACCGAGACTCCCTGATTCCCATCCATAACCTGATTCGTCAACTGGAGAGCCAGGGAGTGATCAGCAAGACTCGCTCACCCTTTAACAGTCCCATATGGCCAGTGCGAAAGTCTAATGGGGAGTGGAGACTAACAGTGGACTATCGTGGCCTGAACGAAGTTACACCGCCGCTGAGTGCTGCCGTGCCAGACATGCTAGAACTTCAATATGAACTGGAGTCAAAGGCAGCTAAGTGGTATGCCACAATTGATATTGCTAATGCATTTTTCTCCATCCCTTTGGCAGCAGAGTGCAGGCCCCAGTTTGCTTTTACCTGGAGGGGGGTTCAGTACACCTGGAACCGACTGCCCCAGGGGTGGAAGCACAGCCCCACCATTTGCCATGGACTGATCCAGACAGCACTGGAACAGGGTGAAGCTCCAGAACATCTGCAGTACATTGATGCCATCATTGTGTGGGGCAACACAGCAGAAGAAGTTTTTGAGAAGGGAAAGAAAATAGTCCAAATCCTTCTGAAGGCTGGTTTTGCCATAAAACAGAGTAAGGTCAAGGGGCCTGCACAGGAGATCCAGTTTTTAGGAATAAAATGGCAAGATGGACGTCGTCAGATCCCAATGGATGTGATCAACAAAATAACAGCTATGTCCCCACCAACTAGCAAAAAGGAAACACAAGCTTTCTTAGGCGTTGTGGGGTTTTGGAGAATGCATATTCCAAATTACAGCCAGATCGTAAGCCCTCTCTATCAAGTGACCCGGAAGAAGAACGAATTCAAATGGGGCCCTGAGCAACAACAAGCCTTTGAACAAATTAAACGGGAGGTAGTTCATGCAGTAGCCCTTGGGCCAGTCCGGGCAGGGCACGATATTAAAAATGTGCTCTACACTGCAGCCGGGGAGAATGGCCCTACCTGGAGCCTCTGGCAGAAAGCACCAGGGGAGACTCGAGGTCGACCCCGAGGGTTTTGGAGTCGGGGATGCAGAGGATCCGAAGCCCGCTATACTCCAACTGAGAAGGAGATACTGGCAGCATATGAAGGGGTTCGAGCTGCTTCAGAAGTGGTTGGTACTGAAGCACAGCTCCTGCTGGCACCCCGACTGCCGGTGTTGGGCTGGATGTTCAAAGGGAGGGTCCCCTCTACACATCATGCAACTGATGCTACATGGAGTAAGTGGGTTGCATTGATCACACAACGGGCTCGAATAGGAAACCCCAGTCGCCCAGGAATCTTGGAAGTGATCATGGACTGGCCAGAAGGAAAAAACCTTAGAATATCACCAGAGGAGGAGGTGACACGTGCTGAAGAGGCCCCACTGTATAATAAATTGCCAGCAAATGAGAAGCAATATGCCCTGTTCACTGATGGGCCCTGTCGTCTTGTGGGAAAGCATCGGAGGTGGAAAGCTGCTGTATGGAGTCCTATACGACAAGTCGCAGAAACTGCTGAAGGAGAAGGGGACTCGAGTCAGTGTGCAGAGGTGAAAGCCATCCAGCTGGCTTTAGATATTGCTGAATGAGAAAAGTGGCCAGTCCTTTATCTCTGTACTGACTCATGGATGGTGGCAAATGCCCTGTGGGGGTGGCTGCAGCAATGGAAGCAGAGCAACTGGCAGCACAGAGGCAAACCCATCTGGGCTGCCCCATTGTGGCAAGATATTGCTGCCCGGGTAGAGAACCTGGTTGTAAAAGTTCGTCATGTAGATGCTCATGTACCTAAGAGTCGGGCCACTGAAGAACATCAAAACAACCAGCAAGTAGATCAGGCTGCTAAGATGGAAGTGGCTCAGGTGGATTTGGACTGGCAACATAAGGGTGAATTATTTATAGCCCGGTGGGCCCATGACGCCTCAGGCCATCAAGGAAGGGATGCAACGTATAAATGGGCTCGTGATCGAGGGGTGGACTTAACTATGGACAGTATTGCACAGGTTATTCATGAGTGTGAAACATGCGCTGCAATCAAGCAAGCCAAGCAGTTCAAGCCCCTTGGGTATAGTGAACGATGGCTGAAATATAAATATGGGGAGGCCTGGCAGATTGATTACATCACACTCCCACACACCCGCCAAGGCAAGCGCTATGTGCTCACCATGGTGGAAGCAACCACTGGATGGTTGGAAACATATCCCGTGCCCCATGCCACCGCCCGGAACACCATCCTGGGCCTTGAAAAGCAAGTCCTGTGGCGACATGGCACCCCAGAAAGAGTCGAGTCAGACAACGGGACTCATTTCCGAAACAACCTCATAGACACCTGGGCCAAAGAGCATGGCATTGAGTGGGTGTATCACATCCCTTACCATGCACCAGCCTCCGGGAAAATCGAACGATACAATGGATTGTTAAAGACTACCCTGAGAGCAATGGATGCTGGGACATTTAAACATTGGGATACCATTTAGCAAAAGCCACCTGGTTAGTCAACACCAGGGGATCTGCCAATCGAGCTGGCCCTGCCCAATCAACACTTTTACGTACTGTAGAAGGAGATAAAGTTCCTGTAGTGCACATGAAAAATATGCTGGGGAAGACAGTCTGGGTTACTTCCCCCTCGGGCAAAGGCAAACCCATTCGTGGGATTGCTTTTGCTCAAGGACCTGGGTGCACTTGGTGGGTGATGCGAAAGGATGGGGAAGTCCAATGTGTTCCTCAAGGGGATTTGATTTTGGGTGAAAATAGCCAATGAACTGAATTGTGTGATGTTAATTGCTATATAATACTGTATGTCTCTTAACTTTATGTTATCTCTTACTGTATGTTATCTCTTAACTGTATGTTAATATTATTATATAGTATCATGTTAATATAATACTATAGTATGTTAATGTTAAATATATAATACTGTATGTTATGGTTGCTATATGCCACATCAATGGTATTGCAGTAAGAATTGCCCAGCTTAATGAAAATGAACTCTGATGAAACCATGTTGGAATGAGAACTGACTTCAGCATGCAACAGTCCAACACTGCACACCACCTCTCCTGCTCTGAAAGACTGTGATGACAGATGGAACCCAAAGTCATGGGCTAAATGAACTCAATGGACATGTTAGAGGGATGGCCCACAGACTAAGGGAATGATATCTGTGTGTATATATCAGGATAGGTAAAGTGGTGGTGATTAATTATATGGTATCGAATAAGGGGTGGATACTGTCCTGGTTTTGGCTGGGATAGAGTTAATTTTCTTCCTAGTAGCAGGCACAGTGCTGTGGTTTGGATTTAGGATGAGAAGAATGCTGATAACATGCTGATGGTTTAGTTGTTGCTCAGTACTGCTTATGCCAGTCAAGGACTTTTCAGCTTCCCATGCTCTGCCAGGGGCACAAGAAACTGGGAGGGGGCCCAGCCAGAATAGTTGATCCCAACTGCCCCAAGGGCTATTCCATACCATACGGCATCATGGGCAGTATAGAAACTGGGGGGGGTTGGCCGGGGAGCAGTGATCGCTGCTCAGGAACTGGCTGGGTATCAGTCGGCTTTGTATATTATTATTATCATCAATATTGTATTGTTGTTATTATTACTATTTTACTTTATTTCATTTATTAACCTGTTCTTATCTCACCCCAGGAGTGTTTCTCACTCTTACTCCTCTGATTCTCTCCCCCATCCCATTGGGGCAGGGGGAGTGAGCGAGCGGCTGCGTGGTGCTGAGCTGCTGCCTGGGGCTGAACCACGACAGAAGGGATAGGCAAGAAAGGAGAGGCAGTGGGGTAGCCCTGTATGTTATGGAGTGTTTTGACTGTCTAGAGCTTGACGATGGTGATGAAAGGGTTGAGTGATTATGTGTAAGAATTAGGGTGTAGGCCAACAAGGCAGATATCATGGTGAGAGTCTGTTATAGACCACCCAACCAGGATGAAGAGGCAGATGAAATATTCTATAAGCAGCTGGGAGAAGTCTCACAATCGCTAGCCCTTGTTCTCATGGGGGACTTCAACTTACCAGATGTCTGCTGGAAATACAATACAGCAGAGAGGACACAGTCTAGGAGGCTCCTGGAGTGTGTGGAAGATAACTGCCCGACACAGCTGGTGAGGGAGGCAACTAGGGGAAGTGCCCCGTTGGACCTATTGTGAACAGAGAAGGACTTGTGGGTGATGTGATGGTTGGAGGCCGTCTTGGGCAGAGCGATCATGAAATGATAGAGTTTTGATTCTGGGAGAAGCAAGGAAGGCGGTTAGCAGAACTGCTACTTCCGGAGGGCAGACTTTGGCCTGTTTAGGGGCCTGGCTGACAGAGTCCCTTGGGAGGCAGTCCTGAAGGGCAAAGGAGCCCAGGAAGGCTGGACGTTCTTCAAGAAGTAAATCTTAAAGGTGCAGGACCAGGCCGTGTCCATGAGCCAAAAGATGAACCAGTGGGGAAGAAGACTGGCCTGGCTGAACAGGGAGCTTTGGCTGGAGGTCAGGGAAAAAAGGAGAGTTTATGATCTTTAGAAGAAGGAGCAAGCAATTCAGGAGGACTACAAGGATGTTGCGAAGCTATGGAGGGAGAAAATTAGAAGGGCCAAAGCCCAACTAGAACTTAATCTGGCTACTGCCATAAAAGACAGTAAAAAATGTTTTTATTAATACCTTAGCAACAAAAGGAGGGCTAAGGAGAATCTCCATCCTTTATTGAATGAGGGGGAAAACATAGTGATAATGGCTGAGGTGCTTAATGCCTTCTTTGCCTCAGTCTTTAATAGCAAGACCAGTTGTTCTCACAGTACCCAGCCCCCTGAGCTGGAAGACAAGGACGGGGAGCAGAATGGAGACCCCATAATCCAGGAGGAAGCAGTTAACGACCTGCTACACCACCTGGATGCTCACAAGTCTATGGGGCCGGATGGGATCCACCCGAGAGTACTGAGGGAGCTGGTGGAAGGGATCACCAAGCCACTTTCCATCATCTCTCAGCAGTCCTGGTTAACAGGGGAGGTCCCTGATGACTGGAGGCTTGCCAATGTGACGCCCATCTACAAGAAGGGCCGGAAGGAGGACCCGGGGAACTACAGGCCTGTCGGCCTGACCTCGGTGCTGGGGAAGGTCAGGGAGCAGACCATCTTGAGTGCCATCACATGGCACGTGCATGACCCCAGGTGATGAGGCCCAGCCAGCATGGGTTCATGAAAGGCAGGTCCTGCTTGACCAACCTGATCTCCTTCTATGACCTGGTGACCTGCCTAGTGGACAAGGGAAAGGCTGTGGACGACATCTACCTGGACTTCAGTAAAGCCTTTGGCACTGTGTCCCACAGTATTCTCCTAAGGAAGCTGGCGGCTCATGGCCTAGGCAGGTGTACTGTTCGCTGAGTAAAACACTGGCTGGGTGGCCGAGCCCAGAGAGTTGTGGTGAATGTAGTTAAGTCCAGTTGGTGGCCGGTCACGAGCAGTGTTCCCCAGGGCTCTGTTTTGGGGCCAGTCTTGTTCAATATCTTTATCAAAGATCTGGATGAGGGGATTGAGTGCACCCTCAGTAAGTTTGCAGATGACACCAAGCTGGGTGGGAGTGTCGATCTGCTGGAGGGTAGGATGGCCCTGCAGAGGGACCTGGACAGGCTGGACCGATGGGACGAGGCCAACTGTATGAGGTTCAACAAGGGCAAGTGCCAGGTCCTGCACTTGGGTCACAACAACCCCATGCAACGCTCCAGGCTTGGGGAAGAGTGGCTGGAACGCTGCCTGGCCGAAAAGGACCTGGGGGTGCTGGTCGACAGCCGGCTGAACATGAGCCAGCAGTGTGCCCAGGTGGCCAAGAAGGCCAACAGCATCCTGGCTTGTATCAGGAATAGTGTGGCCAGCAGGAGCAGGGAGGTGATTGTCCCCCTGTACTCAGTGCTGGTCAGGCCGCACCTGGAATACTGTGTCCAGTTTTGGGCCCCTCACTACAAGAAAGACATTGAGGTGCTGGAGCGTGTCCAGAGAAGGGCAACAAAGCTGGTGAAGGGTCTGGAGCACAGGGATGATGGGGAGCGGCTGAGGAAACTGGGGTTGTTTAGCCTGGAGAAGAGGAGGCTGAGGGGAGACCTTATCGCTCTCTACAACTACCTGAAAGGAGGTTGTAGTGAGGTGGGTGTTGGTCTCTTCTCCCAAGTAGTTATCGCTAGGACGAGAGGAAACGGGCTCAAGCTGCGCCAGGGGAGGTTTAGATTGGATATTAGGAAAAATTTCTTCACAGAAAGGGTTGTCAAGCACTGGAACAGGCTGCCCAGGGAAGCGGATGAGTCCCCATCCCTGGAGGTATTTAAAAGATGTGTAGACACAGTTTAGTGGTGGAATTGGCAGTGCTAGGTTTACAGTTGGACTTGATGATCTTAAAGGTCTTTTCCAACCTGGACGATTCTATGATTCTATGATTCTATCATTATAACATTGTTATTATTATTATCATTTTACCTTATTTCAATTATTAAACTGTTCTTATCTCAACCCAGGAGTGGTTTTTTTCACTCTTACTCCTCCGATTCTCTCCCCCATCCCATCGGGGCAGGGGGAGTGAGCGAGCGGCTGCGTGGTGCTTATTTGCTGGCTGGGGCTAAACCACGACAGCTATGCTCACATCCGTGTCTTTTGCTTTCCCTGTTAAACTGTCTTCATCTCAACCCATGACTTTTTTCACTCTCACTTTTCCGATTCTCTCCCCCATCCCACTGTGGGGGAGTGAGCGAGTGGCTGTGTGGTGCTTAGCTGCCTACTGGATTTAAACCATGACAGTGGTACAGTACTAACCTTTTGATCTCACAGATGGAAGATTAGATTTCACTTACACTTTTTCCAGGACAATTTCCTTGATGTGGGATGTGCCGCTGAAGGGGTTGGCCTTCAGTGCAGTGCCCAAGTGGGCCTTCTTGTACTGCTTTTCATGTCATTTCTGGTTACAGTGGTGGCTGCAGAGTTTCTGAGCAGTACGTAACTCACGGCACTTCCCTAGAAAACACAGTTTGGTACCAGACACTGTGATTGGTATGGACAAAACGGTGATGCTAAGCAGCTTAGGGTACAGCTCTGTAAGGGGAGGCAACTGCAGGCTGGCCTGTGTGCTGTGCTATACACACAGGCTGGCACAGAGGCAGGGCAGCAGTGGGTGTATTCCCCCCCCAGTGTCCACACCCAGGGGAATCTGGTCCCAGCGCCCCTGGGACAAGTAGCCTGGGCCAGCAGGTCGACTGTGGACACTCACCCAAGGCGCCACATGCTGCTGCCGAGCGTGGGTGGGGAGTGCCAACAATGCACCATTGCACTAGCACCAAGCTCCCAGACCCATCCCCTCAGGTGCCAGTACGCTGCCAGAGCTGTTGTGCTTGTTCCTGCTCTGAGACATGAGTGCAAAGCCACTGCTGCCAATAGCTTGGGAGGCTGCCAAAACAGTTGCTTTCAACACGGAAACATCTGAAGAAGTACAACTCCCACAATGCCTTGTGTGACTCCCACCACTTAAGCCTCATTTTGCCCCACTGTGGTGGGGTGACCTTGTCTGGCTGCCAGATGCCCACTCAGTCATTATTTCCCCATCCCATCCTCAACAGGATAGGGGGAGAAAAGAAGATGAAAAAGCTCGTGGGTCGAGATAAAGACAGGGAGATCACTTATCAATTACTGTCACAGGCAAAATAAACTTGACTTGGAGAAATTAATTTAATTTATTACCAATTAAAATAGAGATGGATGGTGAGAAACAAAGATAAAAACTAAAACACCTTTCCCCCACCCACCCCTCCTTCCCAGGCTCAACTTCGTTCCTTCATTCCCGACTCCTCTACCTCCTTCTCTCACCACCCCAAGTGGCTCAGGGGGAATGAGGAATGGGGAGGTTGTGGCCCATACATAACAGTTCATCTTTGCTGCTCCTTTCTCCTCACACTTTTCCCCTGCTCCAGTGTGGGTCCTATCCATGGGCTGCAGTTCTTCAGGAAAAACTCTGTTCCAGCGTGGACTCTCTACGGGCTGCAGTTCCTGTCAGGAGAGGCTGCTCCAGTGTGGGGTCTCCACAGACTGCACTTCCTTCAAGGAATATCCACCTGCTGCAGCATGGGATCCTCCATGAGCTGTAGTGTGGATATCTGCTCTGGCGTGGTCCTCTCTATGGGCTGCAGGGAAATACTTGCTCCACCATGGTCTTCACCATGGGCTGCAGGGGAATCTCTGCTCTGGCACCTGGAGCACCTCCTCCCCCTCCTTCTTCACTGACCTTGGTGCTCGCAGGGTGGTTTCTCACACTTTTTTTCCTCACTTCTCACACTGACATGTGGCATTTTGCCCTTTCTCAAATATATTTTCACAGAGGCACCACCAGCTTCGCTGATTGGCTCAGCTGTGTTCTGCAGTGGATCCATTGCCCTGACCTCACAGAGGCCACCCCTGCAGCCCCCCCGCTACCAAAACCTTGCTACATACACCCAATACACCCCACCATCTGTACCTTGTGATCTTTATCCCTCCAGTGCTCCCTGCCAGGCAGTGGTGTGACATGGCATAGTCCAGCCCTGCCCCACCCCTCTCCCCTCCTCGCCTAACAGTCACCTGAACCTTCATGCGGGAGCGTGCAATCTTATAGGGGCAGGGGAATGAAGGGGAGCCGGGCTGACCCACCTTCTAGGAATGATCCTTTTTGTAAACATGTTGTCAGCTTTATTCACAGATGCTTCCTCTTCATGAGGGGAGGGGACTGCCCCTGTCTCACCTGCCCTGTCTGGTGTCATGGCTTTCTCATAGACACCCTCCTTTACTTTCCTTACTTGCTGGAGGGACTGGGTGAGTCCCCCAGCAAGTTCCTGCTGTGTGGAGGCCCATTCTAAGTCTTGTCACCTCTTTCTCCCACAAACCGCTTTCATAGTCCCAGAGTTTCCTTTGCAGTGGTCACTCAACATACCCCATCTGCTAGTGTGTAAAATCCTTTTGGTGTTTCCTCATATTCTTCTTCCAGCTGGTAGAACAAAAAAAGCAGGTTGGAACAAAAAGGGAAGGAACCTTATTGCTGTGACTATGTCCAAGAGTGTGTGGCCTTCTCTCATTTTAATGACAAATACTTCTTTTCAAACCACCATTGGGTGTGAAACAAACAAACTAGACTGTATGACTGCCACTGTTACATTTTGTTGGGATCTCCCTTTGCAGTGATAGACCCAGCTTATAATATAAACTGATCTTTTTTTTTTTTCCTGATCATAGGCCAAGAATCAGTAGCTTCACTGTTTATAGGTCTGCCAGTCTCCATCCCCACAGACCAGTTTGCAGTACGGGTCCAACTGTGGATGGAGATTTCTCAGAATAAGATGGGATTCTTTGGGGTAATTAGGAAAGGTGCTAGGAGTAGAAGGGAGGCAGGAAAGAGTCTGAGTTGTAACAGGATTAATTATTGCAATATCCCAGCCTGCATGGTGGAGATGAAGGTTGAAGGGCCTGTGGGCAAATTAGTTGCCCAGAGAGGATTTTGCTAGAATTGAGACAAGCTTTTGCTATATATTAAGGCCAATTTTCTGTCTGTACTTGTGTTGGATTTCAGGGATCAAATTGTTGTGAATATATCTGAATCAGAACATTGCATGTCTCAAAGTATAAAAATAGTGATGATATATTAAGTGCTTATACCTAATACAGTGGTTGCCATCTACTTTGTTTGAGACATTATTTTATAAGCTGCTCAGTTCATGGTGACCTGATGTGTCATCTGAAGGTAATTATAAACCATGTTGAAAATAAATTTTGCCTTTGCCTGAGGAGATGCTAGCCAAAGAGATAAATTATCCATGTTTAAAATTATGTCTGCAGTCTTATTCATTGCATGCAAGCTCAGTATGTGTATAATCATTGCAGCATCAGGCAGAGCAGCTGCCATCTCTAGGTCCCCATCAACATTTTTGTAATCATCCTGTTTGACAGAGGGTTTGCTAGACTGTGGTGACACATTTGGGAAAGTGTGGAAAGCCAGGAATACTGATTGGCTAACCTACCAGTCTCTATGATTTTTTGCTTCATGAACCTTGTTGCGTCAAGAGAGGCTTCAGAAGGTCCCCAGTTTATCGTTACAAGTCCGGTCGCGTTCAGTGCACTGAACTATCACGATTACGGATTCACAAATCACGTAGGCACCTTTCGTCTAGTCGTGCTGCATGAACTATCACGGCCACACTTAAAGCGTCTGCTCGCGTTCAATGACCACTATCACGCTAGACCAATGAATCAAAGCAATTTATTAAAGCAACAGACACACAGGTTCTTTGGATTACCGGCGATAAATTCACTGACTGCAAGGCACATGCAAATACCAAAGCTTTGGATAACACAGATGCATCAAAAGACATAAAAGCGACTCTATAGAGGTTTCCAAGTTTCCCGGGGTGGGGGGGGCACTTGGTATAACCAAGTGTTAGATTCTTACCCAAAGGCGTCCCGATGGGGGGGAAGAGAGGCTCAGCCCGTCGACTGATCCCAGAGGTCAGAGTAGTACACGATGGTATCTTCCCTAACATCCCCTCTCTCTTAGGCCAATTTATAGTACTTTTACCTTTCAGGTGGAGCTTGAGGGACTCTAGGCATACATACTTTTGTTACGATTGGTGTAAAACTTTCTCGCTTCGTTTTAAAGGTATAGGCTCGGAAAAATTCAGAGCGCAGGCTCAGTGAGGAGTGGTCTCACCTTAGAGGCAGGTGGGTTTTGGGATGGAGGTGTGTTTTGGTATTATAATGATATTATAATGAGCAAAGTTTACCAAAAGGACAGCATTTTGTCAAAATCATGACAGTTTGTTGACTCAGGGCATCGATTATGCAGCTTATCAGTGCCATGGTGCTCTTCTGAGTTCCTTATCTCAGAGCTGGGCCGTGGTATCTCCACACCACTCCTTCCTCTGGACAACTCTCCTTAGAGCCAGTGCACCAGGCTCCCCTGATGCTGTCAACATCTGAGGTTGCAGGCTTAGGTAACTTCCTGTGGGATAGATTCCTGGCATTCCAGCTGCATTTCATCTGGACAGCTTCTTCGATGCTGTGTTTTTCTTGAAATCGTAAATCTAAGTCTAATGTCTAAGTTACCTCCAACAATTACTCCACACCAGGCTAAACAACCCCAGGTCCCTCAGCCGCTCCCCATCAGCCCTGTGCTCCAGACCCTTCACCAGCTTTGTTGCCCTTCTCTGAACACGCTCCAGCACCTCAATGTCCTTCTTGTATTGAGGGGCCCAAAACTGGACACAAGATTCCAGGTGTGGCCTCACCATTGCCGAGTACAGGGGCACAATCACCTCCCTGCTCCTGCTGGCCACACTATTCCTGACACAAGCCAGGATGCTGTTGGCCTTCTTGGCCACCTGGGCACACTGCTGGCTCATGTTCAGCCGGCTGTCGACCAGCACCCCCAGGTCCTTTTCAGCCAGGCAGCTTTGCAGCCACTCTTCCCCAAGCCTGGAGCGTTGCATGGGGTTGTTGTGACCCTTTCTTAGCTTCTGAGCTCATACTGATGAAGAACACTTAAAAGATAGTAACACCTGTATGAAATCTCCAGGCACAATCAGGAAGCCTCTCTGTACCTTATTTTTGTTTACTTATTTAGGAGGGACTATGGATCAGGAGTACTGACAAGTTTAACAGGTCAGTTACCTTAATGGCTTAACAATTTTTAAAAAGCTGTGCGGCACTTCTGCTTCCCCTAGGGCTGCTTAAAATTCTTAGTGTTAGTTTATGTGATAAAAGCTCTTCTGCACATCCACAAAGGAGCACAGAGACAATGGCAGCAGGGGGATCCCAAATAATACCCTGCTGAGCTACACCCCAGGCCCATCACAGGAGCCATCAGCCCATCAAAGGCCCATCAAAGCCCAGAGGAGCATAGGGGCACACAGCAGCAGGGAGGAACCCAAATTAAGGTCTCGGGGGGGGGGGGGGGGGGGGGGGGGGGGGGGGGGGCTTCCAAAGGCTGTCCCAGGATAAGGTCTCGGGGGGGGGGGGGGGGGGGGGGCTTCCGAAGGCTGTCCCAGGAAAGCCATCAGCCCCATTGTGCAGGCATGAAACCCATTGGTAGCAGCTCTCCAGATCACCTTTCCGACTAAGTGGGGTTGTTGCCTGGGGGTGGGACACGTTATGGGATGCAGGGGAAAAGCAGTTCGGGGTTGCACAGGATTTATGGGACGTTTAGGGGAGGAACAAGTGTGGGAAAATAGAGGGGTAAGGGGATTAAAAGGGCCAGTCATGTGTAAATAGTCTGCTGGTCAGTATGCTTGTCTGGCTATGCCCTGTCCCTGATCAGTGCAGTCTGTCCTACCTTCTTATTAAATTCCTTTCTAACTCTTTCCTGGGTGAGGGGCTCTATATTCTATATGCATGAGTGTGTAGGGAGGTGTGAGTGCCAGCAACTGGCGTCAGACCACGGGTTGGAGGGCCTGTGTATCTGTGGCGCCAGCAACTGGAGTGGATGTGCGTACATGAGTGTGTGATTGCTAGCGAAGATCAAGCCAGACTAGCCGGTGAAGTGGCCTGGGAGCAAGGGGGTGAATGGATCTCTAAGGGGCAGGCTTGTGTGTGAGAGTGCCTGTGTATCTCTAGGGGTGAGAGCACATGGGGGTCGGCTATGGGACTGGGAAGTCCTGGCCAGCTCTGGATGTGATACTGTTATCCAAAGCTGATGCTGCTATAGAATGTCCATTGTAAAGCCCTACCCTAACTGTGCTTTTGTTTGGTTAATAGATTGCTAATGACAAATTGTCCAGGAACAGGACACAAGGTGATGTATTATTGTCTTGACTACTAAACCATGAAGAGTTACTAAAGATCTGCCAAGAAGGAAAGTAGGGGAAAGGTAATTTCGGCAAAGGGAGATTGTGACCGCTGACTCAGTTAAAAACTAGAGAGACTACCCCCCCCACACACTCTCCTTGAGCATGCGTAGCAAGTTAAAATCATACTCTACCTTTAAATTTAAGCAAAGAAGATATGAACCAGTAAGAGACAAGTATGCTTAGCTAATTTAATGATTATGTAGTAGATAGGTGTGGGGTGTTAATTGTAATGTATAAAAGTTAGAGAAAACTTTGGTAGGAGTGCTAGCTTTGTGGAATTACCACCTAGCACCCAAACTTGCGCAACTTTGTGAATAAACATCTTGTCTCAGTGTGTGAAGATTGGTTTATTGCACACCAGGGAAATGAGCCCTTTTTGGGACAACAAAAACATCCCTCTCAAAGCAAAACATTGAATTGAAGTACAGATTGTAAGGATATGTGTGGTGGTGGTGCATCCCCCCCTTTCTCTTTCTCTTCAACCGCTTTACAACCTCAGATATTCCAGACCGCGGCCTTTGTGTAGCGAGTTGGTCAGTTAAGCACTTAATTGCACCAGAAACTCCTACATGGCTGAAGCAGAGAGCGGCCCTGTCCTTATCAAAAGGAAGGAGAGTGTCTGCTCCTTTAAGGGTATCTGATCAAGGACCTTTCTCAGTGCAACAAGGCATAATAAGAAAAGGAGGAAGCCATAAACAAGAACATACAGGGACACAAACCTGACCTACAAATGATAAAGGAGGCAGTGATGAGAACCAAACCTGGTCAGTCACACTAATTGATGAGGGCATGCGGGAATGTGAATATGTTTATTCCAGCAAGGTTATCTGATCCAGTACCAGGTCAACTGGGAAACCCAGGGAAAAGGGGGAAACCAGAAACCAAAATATACCAAGACACAGACCTGACAGAGCAAACATGAAGACAATGACAAGAAACAAACCTTGCCAGTCACACCAGTTGATGGGCTATCAAGAAACCACAGGTGCCACTTCCAGGAAGATTAACTTGGACTTTGCAACTGATAAGACTGTAAACTAGGGGGAGATCCCAGACTGGGAGGGGTGCAGGAATTGATAGAGCTGTACAAACCCATGAGAGGATGTGCAGGGGAAGGGAGAACAGGCAGGAACAAAGAGAGTGGTAGACAAAAAAAGGGTATAAAAGGTGCTGGTCACATGTAAAATGGGGGCCGGTCAGTAGACTTGTCTGGTTGAGCCCTGTGCCTGATCACTGAAGTCTGTCCTATCTTCTTATATCTTCTTATTAAATCTTTTCATAACGAGCTCTGTGCGTAATCTCACTCTCTGTGTATGTGTGTTGTGAATAGGTGATTTAGAATGCTTAAGGAATTACCGACAAAGGTATTAGCAAAAGTGGGTTTAATAGGATGTTGTAAAAGTGTGACATAACAAAGTTCAATGGCAAGGTTCACTCTATTAATTACTGCATGAAAGAATCATACAAAGGAAAATTGAGTTACACTTGAGTTAGAATGATTCACAGAGAGACTGGGGATGCAAAGAGTAAGGAGGACCCTCCCGTTGAGTCATGAGGTACAGAGTAGACCCCCTTGCTTTCTGAACTCCTGATGGAGCTTAGGTGTGGCTAGGTCCAATCTTAGTCTCAGACTATGACAATGGTTTATGTCTAAGGGATTGTACATGCAAAGTTTATGTAATGTTTCATTAGCATCAATTCAGCATGCAGTCAAAGTTACCATACTACAAGGTTATGCGAGATATCGGTCGCTTACCAAAGATCTGCAGTTGGTAAAAGGTCACTCTGCCTTGAGGAGCAACCTTGAGAGGTGTCCCAGCTCAAAGGGAGATCACCGCCATGCAGCCACACTGCCTAGCAGGAAGAGGTCAAAGAAGGCTCACTTAGGCTGTCATATTTATGGAATAAAGTGGTTGGCTTGTAGTCAAATTGCATGCGATGGGAAAGGTATGCAGGAGACTCCTTGTACCCACAACTTACTTTGTTCCTTGATAAATGAGTCTTGGAAAAGCCAACCACTATTCACCTGTTATTTGCATGATCGGTGTTCCAAGCTCATATGCATTGATCTAATCTAAGTTTTCTTTTTAAAAAGAAGTATTTTTAGCTTCAGTGTTGCAGCTGGAGCATGACGGTATAACTTAAACATCCACTGAAATTTCAAAACCCAAGAGGTAAATCAGAAGGGCAAGACTTGGTTTAGTTTGTCATGAGGGAGAGGGATAGTCTCAGGACTTTTGTGGGCAAACATAGAATCATAGAATCGTTTAGGTTGGAAAAGACCTTATAGATTATCCAGTCCAACCATTAACCTAACACTACCAAGTCCACACTAAACCAGTTGAGGGGAGAGGAATAATTAATTTCATGTTTCCTGGCTTGGTGGCTGGATTATTTTTTAATGAAAGTAAAACTAGGAATCATTAAGATTGGAAAGGACCTCTAAGATCATCAGTCCAATCATCAACCCAACACCACCATGCCCACTAAACCATGTCCCAGAGTGCCACGTATACCTGTTTTTTGAACACCTCCAGGGATGGTGACTCCACCACCTCTCTGGGCAGCCTGTTCCAGTGCTTGACTACCCTTTCCGTGAAGAAATTTTTCCTAATATCCAATCTAAACCTCCCCTGGCGCAGCTTGAGCCCATTTCCTCTCATGCTATCGCTAGCTACTTGGGAGAAGAGACCAACACCCACCTCACTACAACCTCCTTTCAGGCACTTGTAGAGAGCGATAAGGTCTCCCCTCAGCCTCCTCTTCTCCAGGCTAAACAACCCCAGGTCCCTCAGCCACTCCCCACCAGCCCTGTGCTCCAGACCCTTCACCAGCTTTGTTGCCCTTCTCTGGACATGCTCCAGCACCTCAATGTCCTTCTTGTATTGAGGGGCCCAAAACTGGACACAGGATTCCAGGGGCGGCCTCACCAGCGCCAAGTACAGGGGGACAATCACCTCCCTGCTCCTGCTGGCCACACTATTCCTGATACAAGCCAGGATGCTGTTGGCCTTCTTGGCCACCTGGGCACACTGCTGGCTCATGTTCAGCCGGCTGTCAATCAGCAACCCCAGATCCTTTTCGGCCAGGCAGCTTTCCAGCCACTCTTCCCCAAGCCTGGAGCATTGCATGGGGTTGTTGTGACCCAAGTGCAGGACCCGGCACTTGCCCTTGTTGAACCTCATACAGTTGGCCTCGTCCCATCGGTCCAGCCTGTCCAGGTCCCTCTGCAGGGCCATCCTACCCTCCAGCAGATCGACACTCCCACCCAGCTTGGTGTCATCTGCAAACTTACTGAGGGTGCACTCAATCCCCTCATCCAGATCTTTGATAAAGATATTGAACAAGACTGGCCCCAAAACAGAGCCCTGGGGAACACCGCTCGTGACCAGCCACCAACTGGACTTAACTACATTCACCACTACTCTCTGGGCTTGGCCACCCAGCCAGTGTTTTACCCAGCGAAGACTACGCCCGTCCAAGCCATGAGCCGCCAGCTTCCTTAGGAGAATACTGTGGGACACAGTGCCAAAGGCTTTACTGAAGTCCAGGTAGATGTCGTCCACAGCCTTTCCCTTGTCCACCGGGTGGGTCACCAGGTCATAGAAGGAAATCAGGTTGGTCAAGCAGGACCTGCCTTTCATGAACCCATGCTGGCTGGGCCTCATCGCCTGGGGTCATGCACGTGCCATGTGATGGCACTCAAGATGGTCTGCTCCCTGACCTTCCCCAGCACCGAGGTCAGGCCGACAGGCCTGTAGTTCCCCAGATCCTCCTTCCAGCCCTTCTTGTAGATGCCCGTCACATTTGCTAACCTGCAGTCATCAGGGACCTCCCCTGTTAACCAGGACTGCTGATAGATAATGGAAAGGGGCTTGGTGATCCCTTCCACCAGCTCCCTCAGTACCCTTGGGTGGATCCCATAGAGCTGTGAGCATCCAGGTGGCGTAGCAGGTCATTAACTGCTTCCTTCTGGATTATGGGGGCTCCATTCTGCTCCCTGTCCCTGTCTTCCAGCTCAGGGGGCTGAGTACCCTGGGGATGACTGGTCTGGCTATTAAAGACTGAGGCAAAGAAGGCATTAAGTACCTCAACCTGTTCCTCATCCTTGGTGACAATGTTCCCCCCCACATCCAGCAAAGGATGGAGATTCTCCTTGGCTCTCTTTTTGTTGTTAATGTATTTGTAAAAACATTTTTTATTATCTCTTACAACAGTGGCCAGATTGATTTCTAGCTGGGCTTTTGCCTTTCTAATTCTCTCTCTGCATGACCTAATGAGATCCCTGCACTCTTCCTGAGTTGCCCACCCCTTCTTCCCAAGGTGGTAAACTCTCCTTTTTTCCCTGAGTCCCAGCAAAAGCTTCCTGTTCAGCCAGGTCGGTCGTCTTCCCCACTGCTTGGTCTTACGGCACATGGGGACAGCCCGCTCCTGCGCCTTTAAGACTTCCTTCCTGAAGAATGTCCAGCCTTCCTGGACCCATTTACCCGTCAGGACTGCCTCCCAAGGGACTTTCCCAACCAGCGTCCTGAACAGGCCAAAGTCTGCCCTCCAGAAGTCCATGGTAGTGGTTTTGATGGCCCTCCTCCTTACGTCACCAAGAATCGAAAACTCTATCATATTATGGTCGCTAAGCCCAAGACGGCCTCCAACCATGTCATCTCCCACCAGTCCTTCTCTGTTTGTAAACAGCAGGTCAAGCGAGCCTCCACACACTCCAGGAACCTACAAGACTCTTTCCTCTCTGCTGTGTTGTATTTCCAGCAGATGTCTGGCAAGTTGAAGTCCCCCACAAGAACAAGGGCTGGCGATTGTGGGACTTCTGCCAGCTGCTTATAGAATGCTTCATCTATCTCTTCATCCTGGTTGGGTGGTCTATAGCAGACTCCCAACAGGACATCCGCCTTGCTGGCCTCCCCCTCATCCTTACCCAGAAGCACTCGACCTTATCATCACCACTGTCGAGCTCTATGCAGTCAAAATACTCCCTAACATACAGAGCCACCCCACCGCCTCTCCTTCCTTGCCTATCCCTTCTGAAGAGCTTATAGCCCTCCAGTGCAGCACTCCAGTCATGAGAGTCGTCCCACCACCTTTCTGTGATGGCGACTATGTCATAGCCATCCTGCTGCACAAGGGCTTCCAGCTGTTTGTTGCCCATGCTGCGTGCATTGGTGTAGATGCACTTGAGACGGGCTATCGATTTCACCCCCAGTGTTGCCATGCCGCCCCTGGGCTCCTCACTAGCGGGCCCGTTTATATCCCCTTCCCCCTTCAAACCTAGTTTAAAGCCCTCTCAATGAGTCCCGCCAACTCATGGGCGAGGATCCTTTTCCCCCTTGGAGACAGCTGATCTCCATCAGCCGCCAGCAGGCCCGGTGCCATGTAAACCTCCCCATGATCGAAAAAAACCAAAATTCCACCAATGGCACCAGCCTCTGAGCCACCTGTTAATCAGGTGAGTTTTCCTGTTCAGACTTTGGCCTGTTCAGGACACTGGTTGGAAGAAGGGGCAGGCAACTCAGGAAGAGTGCAGGGATCTCGTTAGGTCATGCAGGGAGGAAATTAGAAAAGCAAAAGCCCAGCTAGAACTCAATCTGGCCACTGTTGTAAAAGATAATAAAGAAATGTTTTTATAAGTACATCAACAATAAAAAGAGAGCCAAGGAGAATCTCCATCCTTTGCTGGATGTGGGGGGGAACATTGTCACCGAGGACAAGGAAAAGGCTGAGGTACTTAATGCCTTCTTTGCCTCTGTCTTTAATAGCCAGACCAGCCATCCCCAGGGTACTCAGCCCCCTGAGCTGGAAGACAGGGACAGGGAGCAGAATGGAGCCCCCATAATCCAGGAGGAAGCAGTTAACGACCTGCTACGCCACCTGGACACTCACAAGTCTATGGGGCTGGATGGGATCCACCTGGGAGTACTGAGGGAGCTGGCAGAGGAGCTTGCCAAGCCACTCTCCATCATCTATCAGCAGTCCTGGTTAACAGGGGAGGTCCCTGATGACTGGAGGCTTGCCAATGTGATGCCCATTTACAAGAAGGGCCGGAAGGAGGACCCAGGGAACTACAGGCCTGTCAGCCTGACCTCAGTGCCGGGGAAAATTATGGAGCGGTTCATATTGAGTGTGCTCAACAGGCATGTGCAGATCAACCAGGGGATGAGGCCCAGTCAGCATGGGTTCATGAAAGGCAGGTCCTGCTTGACCAACCTGATCTCCTTCTATGACCTGGTGACCCACCTGGTGGATGAAGGAAAGGCTGTGGACGTCATTTACCTGGACTATAGCAAAGCCTTTGGCACTGTGTCCCACAGTATTCTCCTAAGGAAGCTGGCGGCTCATGGCTTGGACGGGCGTAGTCTTCGCTGGGTAAAACACTGGCTGGGTGGCCGAGCCCAGAGAGTAGTGGTGAATGGAGTTAAGTCCAGTTGGTGGCCGGTCATGAGCAGTGTTCCCCAGGGCTCTGTTTTGGGGCCAGCCTTGTTTAATATCTTTATCAAAGATCTGGATGAGGGGATTGAGTGCACCCTCAGTAAGTTTGCAGATGACACCAAGCTGGGTGGGAGTGTCGATCTGCTGGAGGGTAGGATGGCCCTGCAGAGGGACCTGGACAGGCTGGACCGATGGGCCGAGGCCAACTGTATGAGGTTCAACAAGGGCAAGTGCCAGGTCCTGCACTTGGGTCACAACAACCCCATGCAACGCTCCAGGCTTGGGGAGGAGTGGCTGGAAAGCTGCCTGGCCGAAAAGGACCTGGGGGTGCTGGTCGACAGCCGGCTGACCGTGAGCCAGCAGTGTGCCCAGGTGGCCAAGAAGGCCAACAGCATCCTGGCTTGTGTCAGGAATAGTGTGGCCAGCAGGAGCAGGGAGGCGATCGTCCCCCTGTACTCGGCGCTGGTGAGGCCACACCTGGAATACTGTGTCCAGTTTTGGGCCCCTCAATACAAGAAGGACATTGAGGTGCTGGAGCGTGTTCAGAGAAGGGCAACGAAGCTGGTGAAGGGTCTGGAGCACAGGGCTGGTGGGGAGTGGCTGAGGGAACTGGGGTTGTTTAGTCTGGAGAAGAGGAGGCTGAGGGGAGACCTTATCGCTCTCTACAACTACCTGAAAGGAGGTTGTAGTGAGGTGGGTGTTGGTCTCTTCTCCCATGTACTTAGCGATAGGATGAGAGGAAATGGGCTCAAGTTGCACCAGGGGAGGTTTAGATTGGATATTAGGAAGAATTTCTTCACGGAAAGGGTAGTCAAGCACTGGAACAGGCTGCCCAGAGAGGTGGTGGAGTCACCATCCCTGGAGGTGTTCAAAAAATGGGTAGACGTGGCACTTTGGGACATGGTGTAGTCTAGTCTACCTTTAACTGGTTTAGTGTGGACTTGGTAATGTTAGGTTAATGGTTGGACTGGATGATCTTAAAGGTCTTTTCCAACCTAAATGATTCTATGATTCTAAGCCACCCCTGTAGCCCCCCTGCTACCAAAACCTTGGCTCACAAACCCAATGCAAGGGCCCATACTGTGACTAATACTATTCAACATCATCATCAACGACATAGACAGTGAGACTGAGTGCACCCTCAGCAAGTCTGTTGATGACACCAAGTTGAGTGGTGCAGATGCTTGAGGGAAGGGATGACATCCAGAGGGACCTTGACTCCTTGAGGAGTGGGCCCATGTGAACCTCATGAAGTTCAACAAGGACAAGTGCAAGGTCATGCACCTGGGTCAGGGCAATCCACAAAATCAGTACAGACTGGGGGACGAAGGGATTGAAAGCATTCCTGCGGAGAAGGACTTGGGGGTGCTGGTGGATGAAAAGCTGGACATGAGCCGGCAATGTGCGCTTGCAGCCCAGAAAGCCAACCGTATCCTGGGCCGTGTAAAAAGAAGCATGGCCAGCAGGTTGAGGGAGGTGATTCTGCCCCTCTACTCCGCTCTTGTGAGACCCCACCTGGAGCCCTGCGTCCAGCTCTGGGGCCAACAGCACAGGAAAGACATGGACCTGTTGGAGTGGGTCCAGAGGAGGCCACAAAAATGATCCGAGGGCTGGAGCACCTCTCCTCTGAAGAAAGGCTGAGAGAGTTGGGGTTGTTCAGCCTGAAGATGAGAAGGCTCCAGAGAGACCTTATTGCAGCCTTTCAGTACTTAAAGGGGGCTTATTAGAAAGATGGTGACAAACTTTTTAGTAGGGACTGTTGCAATAAGACAAGGTAATGTTTTTAAATTGAAAGAGGGTAGATTTAGGTTGGACATAAGGAAGACATTTTTTATGATGAGGGTGGTGAAACACTGGAACAGGTTGTGCGGAGAGGTTGTAGATGCCCCATCCCTGGAAACATTCAAGGTCAGGCTGGACAGGGCTCTGAGCAACCTGAACAGCCCGTAGCCATCAATAGCTGCACTCCAGTCATAGGACTCATCCTACCAAGTTTCAGTAATGGCAAATAAGTCGTAGCATTCTAGCAGCACGGTGGCTTCCAACTCCTCCTGTTTGTTGCCCATGCTGTGTTGACTGCAGTTGACTCCCTTGAGGGACAAGAGGCCTTGCAGAGGGATGGAGATAAATTGGAGCATTGGGCAATGATTAATGGGATGAAATTTAACAGGTCCAAATGCCGGATTCTGCACCTAGGATGGAGTAATGCTGGTCACAGGTATGGATTGGGAGAGCAGTGGCTGGAGAGCAGCCCTGCAGAAAGGGGTCTGGGGGTGCTGGGTGACAGCAGGCTCAACAGGAGTCAGCAGTGTGCCCTGGCAGCCAGGAGGGCAAGCCGCATCCTGGGGTGCATCGAACACAGCATAACCAGTTGATGAAAAGAGGTGATGATCCTGCTGTATTCAGCATTGGCACGGCCTCACCTTGAGTACTGCGTGCAGTTCTGGGCCTCACAATTTAAGAAGGATGTGAAGGTCCTTGAATGCATCCAGAGGAGGGCAACAGAGCTGGTGACAGGGCTGGAAGGCATGTCCTATGAGGAGTGGCTGAGGACTCTGGGCTTGTCTAGAGTGGAGAAAAGGAGGCTGAGGGGCGACCTCATTGCTCTCTCCAGCTTCCTGAGGAGGGGAAGTGGAGAGGGAGGTGCTGAGCTCTTCTCCCTGGGATCCAGTGCCAGGACGCGGGGGAATGGTTCAAAGCTGTGCCAGGGAAGGTTCAGACTGGACGTTAGGAAGCTTTTCTTTATGGAGAGGGTGGTCAAACACTGGAACAGGCTTCCTAGAGAGGTGGTGGATGCCCCAAGCCTGTCGGTGTTTGAGGCCTTTGGACAATGCCCTTAACAACATGCTTTAGCTTTTGGTCAGCCCTGAAGTGCTCAGGCAGTTGGACTAGATGATGGCTGCAGGTCCCTTCCAACTGAAATAGCCTAGCCTAGCCTAGACTATCCTATCTTATTCTAGCATAATAGGAAGGTAAATTGATGATCTAATCTTGGATAATCTCTCTTCGATGTCTTCAGTGTTGGAGGTTAGAAAACTATTTGCCCTCTGCAAACAAGAAAAATTTGGAAATGGGGCACACAAAAATCGCAGTCCTTTGTTTAATGCCTTATACCAAACACAAAACCCTTTTGAGGTTTTCTAAGTATTTTGAAATAGATTATTAGGTTAAGGTACTTTATTAATGCCTCTAGGGAAAAGTGGATGCTTAGACACGTCTTTAAGACTCCTTCCTCTCTGGCAGAAAAATAAGTTTTTAAGAAATATCCTGTTTCTTAAAGGTTTTTTCTTGGCACTTTCTCAGAAATATGCTAAAATTTTGCTTACTTTCACAGAAAGAAACAACAAGAAATCATACCTGAGAAATGCAAGAAGAAAATAATTAAAGGAGGCATGGTGTAGAATTTCTTCACAGGAAAACACTGTTTCTTTCTATGGTTGTTTTACAATTAATACCTGCTAAATGCAAATTGGTTAAAAAGTTCTGTATCTTTGTGGTGGGTTAACCTTTGCCAGCAGCTGGACGTCCACCCAGCTGCTCACTCAATCCCCCTCAACAGGACAGGGGGAGAAAATAGGATAGGAAAGGTCATGGGTTGAGAGACAGGGAGATTAGTTACCAATTACTGTTACAGGCAAAACAGACTCAACTTGGGGAAGATTAATTTCTTGCCAGTTAAAATAGATTTGCTTAGTGAGAAACAAAGACAAAAATTAAAACAACACTTCCTCCCCCTCTTTCCCAGGCTCAAGTTCATTCCTTCACTCCTGACTCTACCCACCAAACCCTCCAAGTGGCATGGAGGGGATGGGGAATGGGCGACATTACGGTCAGTACATAACAGTTCCTCTCTGCTGCTCCTTCTGCCTCACATTTTTCCCCTGCTCCAGTGTGGGCCCTCTCCACAGGCTGCAGCCCTTCAGGAGAAATCTGTTCCAGCATGGGCTCTTCCATGGGCTGCAGTCCTGTCAGGAAAACCTGCTCCAGTGTGGGTTCTTCACGGGCTGTAATTCCTTCAGGAAATATCCAATTGCTCCTGTGTGGGGTCCTCCATGGGCTGTTGTGTGAATACCTGTTCTGGTGTTTTCTCTTCCACAGGCTTTAGGGGAATATCTGCTCTGGCACCTGGAGTACCTCCTTCTCTGACCTTGGTGTTTGCACTGCTGTTTCTCACTTGTTTTTTCTCCTCCTCTACGTGTGGCAGTTTTGCCCTTTCTTAAGTATGTTTTACAGAGGCACCATCAACTTCATTGATTGGCTCAGCTTTGGCCTGCAGTGGGCCCGTTGTGGAGCCGGCTGGAACTGGCTGTGTCTGGCACAGGGCAACCCTTGGTCTCTTCTCACAGAGGCCACCCCTGCAGCCCCTCCTGCTACCAAATCCTTGCCATGTACACCCAATACAATCTGTCAAGAGTTCTAAAGCTATTTCATGATGAAATTTCAATCTAGGGCTACTTACACTCAAGGTTCATGTTAACTTTTTCAAGAATAAAGAGTCAGACTTTGTTATCTGAACTATGTAAGTGAAAGAGAATAAGCCTGTCACATGTTACATAATAGTAGTTGTAAGTGCAACATTCCCATCTTTGAGAAGGTTTAGGATATCTTTCAAGCATTTCTCTTTTTAGGATAGCATGCCTATGCTCCATTTAGCTTTTCAATCTTCCTTTTGTAGTAGGATATCAATGTGAGCTCTGATGACACTGTCTGTGGTATAAATTTGGGTATAAGAGTCAGTCCCAGCAATAGCACATCAAGCACTGATGGTCTCGGGATTAAGACAGCCAGATGCGGGCTTTTTCTGTAGTAGTCTTTTTGTTGTTTTTCTGTTGCTGAAAGATGAAGCATCCATAGTAAGGAGCACTAAATAATGATAATTTTTATAATTCAACAGTCTCCTCCACTTTTGAGCTGGTGTACAATGATGGTGCACAAATATTCCTACTGCCAACCATTTAAAGAAGGATTTCCATACCATGCTGTCATGGTTTAGCCCCAGGCAGCAACTAAGCACCACACAGCCGCTCACTCACTCCCCCTGCCCCAATGGGATGGGGGAGAGAATCGGAGGAGTGAGAGTGAGAAACACTCCTGGGGTGAGATAAGAACAGTTTAATAATTGAAATAAAGTAAAAGAGTAATGATAATAGTAACAATATAATAATAATAATAATAACAATATCCAAAGCAAGTGATGCACAATGCAATTGCTCACCACCCGCCGACCGATACCCAGCCAGTTCCCGAGCAGCGATCACTGCTCCCCGGCCAACCCCCCCAGTTTATATACTGAGCATGACGTCACATGGTATGGAATAGCCCTTTGGTCAGTTTGGATCAACTGTTCTGGCTGTGCCCCCTCCCAGTTTCTTGTGCCCCTGGCAGAGCATGGGAAGCTGAAAAGCCCTTGACTGGCATAAGCAGTACTTAGCAACAACTAAACCATCAGTGTGTTATCAACATTATTCTCATCCTAAATCCAAACACAGCACTGTGCCTGCTACTAGGAAGAAAATTAACTCTATCCCAGCCGAAACCAGGACACATGCTTATTCAGGATGCCTCTTCCTCCTTTGCTTCTCAAACAATTTTTTCCTCATTTTTGTATTTTTGGCTGATCAAGACAAATACTCACTAACAATGCCTATTGTACACTGAGGAAAATTTGTATCTGCAGCACCTGTCATATTCTACAACAGGAGGCAATGACTACATCACTGCGCAACGGCATTTAATTAAAAAAGCTCAAAAGTGAAGACATGCATTTTTTTTCACTAAAAAAAAATTGAAAAGGAAAGCAGGTTTGAAATCACTCAGTAACAGTAGCTAATTCACCATGCACTAGATCACTTGGCCACTGCAGGCAGAGAGTAAACAGAAGGGAGATGACTGCTGTGACTTTTTTGTTTGTTTTTAAATCTGTAGCTGGGAGTATGAGACAGCACAGGCCCAAAACATGACCCAAAAGACCACACGTTTAGAAAGTCACCTCATATTTTACATAATTAAGTTGTTTTTAAAGCTGATTTGCCAGCTTTCCAAAACTGAAAAGACAGTTTAGTGTCAAATATTTGGCTATTAAAGAAAAAAGGAATAAGTCTACATGGTTCACAAAATGCTCTTTTCTCTGAAATCAGACATTGTCTTATTAATGAATGCTGAATCAACTCTTATTTATCATGAGACAATTGTATTTATAACATAAAACAACAGCCCATTGTCGATTTCACCAAAATGATGGTTTAAGAACAAGTCAACCACCATGTGAAATGTTTTCCTTCTAGTTGAAATAGCTCAGAGTTGCTTTATGTCAATAAAAGATTTGTTGCCATAATATGATACAAAATACAAGGCTATGCATAAAAGCTATTTCAGTTCCTTCAGTAAACAAGTTATCTAAAAAAAAATCTAGGTGTAGAATATGAATCAGAACAAACTGGTAATAATTAACCATTCATAAGTGGTCCCTAAGAGAACAGAATCTTTACTCACCAGTGTAGTCCAGCACAGGTGCATCTACTGAAGACACAACACTATTAGGCCTTTTTTGTTCTGTCTCAACAAAACACAGAAACAAGAGCAGCAAAATGGCTATACCACCTTTTTTGTCATTTCAATTACAGGGTGCCATAGCATTCCCCAGCATACAATTCAGAAATCAGATAGTTCTAGTGATGACACTTGATCATTTGCCTGCAATACTACCAGCTGATCTATATCACTTTTTATCGCAGTACCACACTCTTTATTTGTGAATTTCTGAAGAGGGTTCAGGAAACAGATCTAATTCATTAAAAAGGCTCAGGATTTCCATATAAATCAGAGTGGCTGAAAGGTAGTAAGGAATCAAAATCAAATTGTATATAGAGTATGACGTAATAAAGATGAGTTACATATCCATTGAAGTGTGTTTCCAATTGGAAAATCTTAGATTAAGATGAAAATTATGAGTCTAATATTATTGTGCCTCATTATTAGTGTGAAGTTCAGAACACATTGATCTGTACTTGATAAAAAAAGCAAACAAAAAGCCAGTTGTTTGAGAACAATCTTAAATTCCTTAATATTCAGATAACAAACCAGGAAGCACAAGACAAGAAGTCACTGATGATTTCAATGAAAGATAAACTTGAATTCATTACAGAAGAACATTTATAATGCAACTCTGCAACAGAAAACCTGTATATTGAACAGCTGACTGCAGAAAGAAGTACGAATTGAGACATGGGGATAGGAGAGTAATCAGAGCAATAGATGCCAATATAGAAATCTGCCAATAACTAATAACAGTTCATTACTGCATTAGCTCTTTGATTTCCTAGAGTAAGTGAGGAGTTGCTTATTATTTTGATTTACAATTAACAGTTGCTATTTCTTTTCAAAAAAAAAGAAAGAACAGCGTGTGGAATTTTGTTTACTGTTAATCAACAGATCTGAACCGAAGTCTTTACAATACTTGATAATACGTTTAATTATATAATACTCTCAGTCACAAAAATAAGCAGAAAAATTAAGCTGCATAAGGCCTTAAAATTACAAGCAAAGTGTGCACTGTTGGAATATTACTTTGTTTACAAATTAGGCTACTTATAATTAAGTTTATCTTTCATAGTTTTATTCAAGCAAAATGCATTCAAGGAAAAGGCATCTTACAAAGTTTATTTTACTATGAGTTAATAGAAAAATGTCAACATTATCTTCTTGTTCCCTCCCCACACTGTCCTGGAGTGACTGGTGAAATTTCCATGCAATACTCAAAAAACAAGCTCTTACACTAAACAGCCAAAAGTAAGCCTGAACAGACATCTGCAAACTTGCAAATTGTTTACTGCAAAGTTGGATAAACTTCTAGGTTCCTTCTATTGAAATACTGCATCTCTACAATGCTTAAAACTATGTTGCCTACAAAGTTTTTCTAAGTTCTAAAAGGCTTACTGATTTCAAAGTAGTACTTAGTGGCATTAGTAGCAATCACGTAAATGATATTTATGTTATACAAATGATAACTTGTGACATTATTTTGGCAAGACCAGGATCACTGAGAAGATGACTGGGTAAATTTGACCCTTATCTTTCAGGTTAAAAAAAACCAACCAAAACCCAAAACAACTAATGCAAAACTAAGCATAAAAGACATGAAAAATATGGAAAAAGAAATCTATTTTGAGTCCCTCCCTCTGTCACAGGGCATAGGTAATTTCCAGCGACTGTCTATTCTCATTACATATACGAGTATTTCCTCAAATTTAATGGCTATTGCATTTTTACAGGACAACTGTTTAAAAGTCTGTTTTTTACTTTACACCTGTGCAACAGAGTAAGTCACAGTACATTTTGAGATATTTTAAAAAAAATTATATATTTGTTTTTGATATGCTAAAGCATTTGGCAACACTTTTATAGCATTTCATTTTATATAATTAATATTTCATACAGTATTCCTTGTGATTTTTTTGTACAGCTAAAAAGAAAAAAACCCTCAAAGTGATATGAACTGCCAAGTTTTACTGCATGATCATGTCATTCCAGTTTATAATACTGGCATTAAAACCTTCATTAGTTATGTTGACAAATCATTAGCTGTACATTTAATGAAGGCAACCAACATTATTTCAAAACACAACGTGCAGATTTTATGTTCTATATTTGTCAAGGTGTGCAATTCTGCAGTGAAATGGAAAAGCATGTAAATATACAAAGAAAATTATAAGTTCACCAGTTCCTGTGACACAAACTGTTTTAATCTTTCAAGGTACTGTCCATAGAGTTCCACATCATTATGGCCTGCTCCTTCTACCCACAGTGGTTCTACAGGTCTCTGGCAACGCTCAAATAATGCTAGGCCATGTGAAAAGTCAATTACTTCATCTTCAGTCCCATGAATAATTAACACAGGAGATGTTATTTTAGAGATTTTGTCAATGCTGTAAGAAAAAGATTATATCCATGAACACAGTCAGCTTTAATAAAAAAGGACCAGAAAGTCTGAATTTAATTTTTTGCAATGGTTAAAAGTACAATGTGTAAATAAAAGTACAATGCGTAATTAAATTTTAAAATTGTTTAAATGATTAGAAATTTAGATATTATCAACACCCTGGAAGCCATTAGAGCAGCATATGCAAAACTACACAGAAAGGAAAAACACTAGTGGAAACTACTAGGATTGCATAACAGAGTGTGGTGGTACATCTCCCCCCCTCCCCCATTATTCTGTTCTGTTTTTCCCCTTTACTTCGTCTGCTTTACAGTCTCAGGAATTCCAGGCTGCAGCTTTTGTGTAGCGAGTTGGTCAGTTAAGCGCCCCTTAATTGTACCAGAAACTCCTACATGGCTGGAGCAGAGAGCGGCCCTGTCCTTATCAACATTCATATTATGGCTAACGAGGGGAGCAAGAACAAACAGCTACCCCGGACAGCCTTGAAACAGGGTGGTATCATCGCTGCTGGAATTCCAGCAACAAGCCGACCCGAATTGTGGCTCGGATGGAAATTTACTGGTGATTCAAGTCAACCATCTCACAATCCTATAAACGGCAGTCCTAAGTGAGGCCCTTTGAGCTCTCCTGGACCGCTGCGAGCCGCAGCAGCATCTCCCTCTGATCGAAATGTCTCTCGGAGTCAGCGAAAACTAGCAGATTCCGAAAGTCTGCTGCCACCAGAACTCCATTGCCGGAGATCGACAACGGAGCCTGGGCTGCTGATATTCTTCACTCCTCGAGGCTCTGCTCTCGCCCGTTGAGAAATGCCAAGGCATTAGACGTATTTCACTAAACTCGAGGGGAATTTTTAACGGGTATACTATTTTCATATATGCATTCGTATTTGTGAGTGTGCATGCGTGAATCAATTTAAGTAGTTTGTAGATGTATGATTTAATTTTAAGGGGAGTTTTATACTGCTGTATTATTCTTATAGCATTACTCTCCTAAACCGTTGACCAAGTCTGAGACTAAGAGTGGGCCCAGCCGCACCTTGGCTCCTCTCTGAGAAGGAGTCTAGAAAGCAAGGGGGTCTATTCTGAACCTCGTGACTCAACGGGAGGGTCCTCCTTATTCCATATATACGCAATCCCTTTATGAATCATTCTAACTCAGTGTGATTTAAGTCTCTTTTATGTGCTTCTATGTAGTAATAGAGTGAACCTTGCCATCTTCGAATCTGTAACTAAGTCACTGTTTTGATCAATTTTGTCTAATCACTTTATTAATCATTGATGATTGAGTGCTATTAAAAATATTATAATCAAATTCTGCAATTCGCTACAAGTAAATTCTAACTGTTACTAAATCAAACTGTGTAAAGTCACTCATTCATAGTGAATTGACATAATCAGCAGGATTCACAGACCTGCATTCGTGACACAGAGCAATCAATCTTAAAATGGTATTCATTACCATGTTCACTTTAAAAATCAAAGACATTGGACTGATAAAAATACTGCTTCAGAGTTTTTCCTCAATAGAAAAAAAGCCTGTCAGAACTGGAAGAATTTTGGCTCTTAACTTTTGATTCTCTATGGGAAACTCCTTGAAGATAGATATTTAAAATGCAAGCAATTCTTTTAGCAAAGTGTACCAGTTTGTAATGGCCAACTAATGGCATAGCTCTGAAATATATGACAGAACTCTACTTACTTCAATTAAGGTCTATTTATTCTTTCCAGTCTTTGCTACTTATAGAAATACATGCAAAAGACTATTTATAGTTACCCAGAGTAACAATTCACTGCAAGAGAACTACTTGTTAGTATTTAGGGGTTATGTATAGGAAAACTAATACTTTTTACACAGATACCCACTGAAATGATTCATGATATGAAAAACCTAAAGGATTTACAAACTTTTGTAAACTCCCTCAAATGTTTCTCATTTTTTTCATTCACTCTGATTATTCTCCAATTATTGTTTTTAAACCATCTAAAGAAAAATCAGAGTATTTGCCATATTATTTGTTCCCCTATTCTACAACTTCTGTAATAGAAAAAAACGCATGCACAAAAAATCCCCCAACTCACTTCGGGAATGCATCAAAGCAGTAGGTCTTCTTCGTATCAGGAAAAGCTACTCGCATTCCTGAGGTCAGTGGAGAATGAAGAATTACAGCAGCACTTTCATACCTAGCAGCAAGATCCACAGATGGTACTGTTCCTATACTTTGGCCATATATGATAACATTTTCAGGGCGGATTCCGTACCTAGAAAATTAAAAACATTAACAGAAATGTCATTTAAAATGAAACAGATTGGTTTCTACACAACTAGACAAAAAAGTCCCTCTGCAGATAAAAATTTCCTGAAGAGGATAAACTATGAAACAGGAGCTGGTAGAACAAGCAAATATGTTTTATAACATTTCTGACAAGTCAGTTCTAATATATTTTTCTGCACTAGTGTGGACACAAAGAGGATCTGATTCCCAAGTAACACAGCAGTACTGAAAAAGCCTGTAAGCAGATAGTTATGCTGGCAAATGCAGTATTCATAGCAGAAACAAACTACTGATAAATCAATCTATATTAGCAAAATACTCAGACACACTTCTACAGCCAGTACCTGTAGGTACCTGTAGCACCTTTTTTTATTTATTTGGGAATGGGAGTACCTTAATGTTGTGGTTTAGCCCCAGCCAGCAACTAAGCACCACGCAGCCGCTCGCTCACTCCCCCTACCCTGATGGGATGGGGGAGAGAATCGGAGGAGTAAGAGTGAGAAACACTCCTGGGTTGAGATAAGAACAGTTTAATAATTGAAATAAAGTAAAATAGTAATGCTAATAGTAACAATATAATAATAACAATATCCAAAGCAAGTGATGCCCAATGCAATTGCTCACCACCCGCTGACCGATACCCAGCCAGTCCCCAAGCAGCGATCGCTGCTCCCCGGCCAACCCCCCCAGTTTCTATACTGAGCATGACATCACATGGTATGGAACAGCCCTTGGGGCAGTTGGGATCAACTATTCTGGCTGTGCCCCCTCCCAGCTTCTTGTGCCCCTGGCAGAGCATGGGAAGCTGAAAAGCCCTTGACTGGCATAAGCAGTACTGAGCAACAACTAAACCATCAGTGTGTTATCAACATTCTTCTCATCCTAAATCCAAACCACAGCACTGTGCCTGCTACTAGGAAGAAAATTAACTCTGTCCCAGCCAAAACCAGGACACTTAAATATGAAGGAATACATAGCATCAGGATAAGTTTAATGTCTACCAAATGGCTATATTCCTAGAAGGACAGACAACAAACTGTTTTAAGCTTACAGGAAGGCTGCAACCTCTCTCACAATAGATGCATGCATCCTTTCTGGAAAAGCCAGGACAGCAGAATCAGATGAGAACACCCACATCCACAGAGGAGTTTTCAAATTGGTCCCTTTTGCACGGCTCCAGTAAAGCCAGGGAAACAGATGTTAAAAAAACACTATTCAATATTTTATAACTATGGCTAAATAACTGTATAACACCTGGACAGTATAAGATTTTGTAGAATTTTACAAAACAGTAAAATTATTAGTAAAGTTTAAAGGCCTTGAAATCCAGAATATTAGAAAGAAAGGGATGTTTCACATGTATAAAAATACTGAAACATACCAAACAAGCAAACCCAAAAATCCACAAGTACTTTTCAATAAGCTAGAAAACACACCTCAGTGTGTTACATCAGTGTGTAATAAACAGTCAATTAAAAAAAGCTACAAAGATTTCAAGAACAACAAAATTACATTTAAGTATTACTAAAATATAAAAAATATTACCAGAGCTCATTAGACACCTCCAAAAGCATTCTAAATAGAGGCTAAAAACAGTGTTCACAGCTAAAGAAGTAAAATAAATGAATATATATATATAAAAAAAATAGAGGTCTGCTAGAGTGAAACAAAACCTATAGAAGTATCAACAAAGTTATATTCATAGAATCCATCTATACCATGTCTATTTTCAATTACTATCGGTGTTTCCTATAAAGACTTTCTAGGATTATAATCAAATTAAGACTTCTTAAACACTCAATCATCAATCTTAAAGCTCAATCATCAATCTACAGCTACAGGCAAAACTCCCATCTCACAACAGTTCTCAGAGCATAAAAAAACAATTAAAACATGCAATTCTGATTAAGAATTTTCTCAAAATTTCAGCACACAAAAATACATTAAATTAATGCTTTGAAGCTTGAAAAACTCATAGAATCACAGAATGGTTGAGGTTGGAAGAAGACCTCTGGAGATCATCTGGTCCAACTCCCCTGCTTAAGCAGGGCCACCTAGAGCCCAGTTGCCCAAGACCATGTCCAGATGACTTCTGAATATCTCCAAGGAGGGAGACTCCACCACCTCCCTGGGCAAGCTGTGCCAGAGTTCAGTAACCCTCGCAGTAAAAAAGTGTTTCCTGATGTTCAGACAGAACCTCCTGTATTTCAGTTTGTGCCCATTGCCTCTTGTCCTGTCACTGGACACCACTGAAGAGAGCCTGGCTCTGTCTTCTTTACACTCTCCCTTCAGATATTTATATACATTAATAAGATCCTCACTGAGCCTTCTCTTCTCCAGGCTAAACAGTCCCAGCTGTCTCAGCCTTTCCTTATAGGAGAGATGCTCCAGTTCCTTCATCATCTTTGTGGCCCTTCGTTGGACTCCCTCCAGTATGTCCGTGTCTCTCTTGTACTGGGGAGCCCAGGAACTGTCCACAGCCCTCCAGGTGTGGCCTCATCAGCACTGAATAAATGGGAAGGATCACCTCCCTTGACCTGCTGGCAATACACCTCCTAATGCAGCCCAGGATACCATTAGCCTTCTTTGCCACGAGGGCTCATTGCTCGCTCATGTTCAACCTGGTGTCCACCAGGACCCCCAGGGCCTTTTGTGCCAAGCTGCTTTCCAGCTGGGCAGCCCCAGCATGTACTGGTGCATGGGGTTGTTCCCCTCCAGCTGCAGGAGCTTGCACTTCCCCTTGTT